>NC_086446.1:49020665-50305665 GCF_028390025.1 Pseudophryne corroboree | reverse complement strand
CTTAGCCGTGTTTTGCATGTTGTGCCAAATTTAGCAAAATAGCAAAGATGTAAGTCGACACATCTGTATATATCTATATCTCTCTATCTATAATTAGCGGCCGTAGCGGCTCTGACCACCGTGTGCTTATGCAATCTGTACGTATAGCATGCCAAAAGTAATAGAATCAGACAGAGAAACACATTTCACAGGGACATAATGCAGCATATGACGACAGATTTAGGAGTCTCCAAGGCATTCCATGTCCCTTACCACCCTCAAAGTTCTGGGAAAACTGAACGCCTTAACGGTACCTTAAAGCTTAAAATCCAGAAGGCCATAGCAGAGACAGGAAAGAATTGGGTAGAATGTCTACCCATAGCACTCTATTCGGTCAGCGCCACACCACATAAGAAAACATATTCATCACCTTAAGAGGTATTTGGTAGCCCGCCCAGAACAGGATGTTATTTTCCACAACAGATGCAATACAATCATGGTTCGCTTGCTGAATATATGATAAACCTTCAAAAGCAATTGACTGAAATACATATGCAAGGTTTCTCTTCCATACCAGACCCTAAAAGCAGTAACCGGCACCCACAAGCTCCAGCCGGGAGATTGGGTCTAGCTAAAGAGACACGCGAGAAAAACCCTAGTACCGATATTTGATGGACCGTTCCAGGTGCTATTGACTACACCAACTTCAGTGAAGCTCGAGGGAAGAGACTCCTGGATTCACGCATCACAATGCAAATTAGTTTCACTCTTTGTTAATAGTATATGTTGCTAAATATTATGCCTCTAGAGCTCTTAAAGAAAACATTGCCCTTCTGCAAGAAAGCCGCGTGCTTCACATTACATACACTTCTAGCATTGTTGTAGTCACTTTCACGTAAAATAAAGTCTGCAGACTATTTTGCAAAGCTAATATCTTGCCCCTTTCTGTATACACAGGTGGAAAACATTGCATGTTATTAATATTTCATGGACCTTTTTAAGTGGGTCAACTCGCACAATCGGTGGCTGTCCAAACATTTTTTTGCCCCACTAGAAATTTATATTTGGACAAATACAATATATATATATATATATATATATATATATATATATACATACACACCCTCTATATGAACTGGCACAATGCAATGTATTTTTTTTTCTTCAAAAGGATACTTTGCAGCTCGTAGACCAAGAGTAGCCAAGTTAAAAAAGTACATAGAAGAACAATGGACTTATCTGGCAACCGAGGTCAGACAACTGGTAGAGGCATGGAAGCCTAGACCAATCAGGAAATGGAAAAACGGAAAGCCTCTAAAAAACAATATACTCCTGCAAAAATGGAAAGGACTCAAATGTTCTACCGATAAAACAAGTGGGATGAGGAAAGTGAAAACCCGGAGAGCTTTTTTTGAAAGGGGAAGTTGTCTGCGACTTCCATGGGATAAGGATAACAGCAGCACAGGGCAGAAAAGTGCAAACATCTCAAGAGGGCTCCGATGATTATTTTACACTGACTCTGGGGACGATTCATGGTGCATCAATGCTCCATGTACATGTCACACACAGACATTATTAAAGTATATGCAGAAAAGCAACGTGCATGTATTTATAAGTGGGAAATGATGAAGCTCCTTTTAAATGGTTACAATTTTGAAATGGGCCAAAATGAGCAATTCTGATCCCACTTCAATTTTTTATTAAATGTATTTTTATTGTACCCTAGTGTGCTAATTTATCATTCACCTGTCATTTTACTTTCTTCATAGGGATGGTGTATTCTAGAGTACATCTTTCAAACATGGTAGCCCAAATACCGGAAGCAAGCTAAAGACCATGGAGAGCTTGAAAGGGTGAGAAAAGGCCATGTCTTGCACCAACACTGCACACACACTAACAGACATGGCTAACCAGTGCATTCCCATTGGTTGGCAAACTCCAAATCCCAGCATGCTCAGCCAAAGTGCAAGTTTTACTAAATGCTAGACATGTCAAGAATGGCTGGGATGTGTAGTACTACAAAACCTGGAGGGACAATGCAGTGCCCACATACACCAGGGACCTTCAATTTAGGCCCTCTTGCTGCTGTAGAACTACACATTCCAGCATGCTCTACCACAGATACTTGCTAAAATGTTAGGGAATATTGAAAAGTCAGTTGGACTAAAGTGTATTCTGTATTGTTTAAGAAATACAGCGTCAGCATGACAAATATACTTTGTAATTTATTACTGAGCTTGACACCTCCCAGGACTGTTCTGTTGTCCATAAAGCCAATGACACATGATTATAATTAGCCATTGCAATACGCATCAGTGTCTCCCTTTTAATGCACAGAGGTGTGAGGGAGACGTGTGACTGAAATCAGCCACATTCAGATTGTTGGCACCGGTTTTGTTAGAGTCTCATTGTTAAACTATTATTCAAAAAGGTATGAATAGTACAAGTCATACACTTCACACCTTGCACGCTCTCTCTGATTGGTTAATTTTACAGCACCTACAATATAAAGGCTGAGGCCTTACAGAACAAGTTACAGTCTGGTCTTGGCTTTGCATTGTTTTAAAAGCTTTCTAAACTGCTGACTGATTGTTCTTCTGCTGGATTATTTCCTCATCTTTTCATTTCAAAATTGAAAACTTGAAGAATAAGTAATACCGTATTTATTTCTCTGCACCCATCTCGAATGCTCATTACTGTACCTGTCTATGCCTGTACCCATCTCCAATGCCTATTCTGTCACTATTCCATGTTTGCCTTTGTCACTAGACAATATAGTATTGCTTGCAGTGATGCATTCTCACAGATATGATATTCATATCTTGCAGGACCCACAGAACCACTTGTTTGTAAATTTTGTGAGAAACTGGATTCTAATCTGTCGGTGCATCTCCAATGGGTATGCCAGAGGAAGGCAGATCCTGCACAGATTCCGATATTGGTTGAGGAAGCGCAATCAAACTCTAGGAAGATGTCAGAGAACCTCAGCGTAGTCCATTATGCTGACCACCGCTTCAGAAAGGTCACTCCTGTGCAAATGGAGGAGTTGGTGTCATTCTTTGAAAAATCTGGAGTTTTTGTTAAAGTGAAACCCTCAGCACGGTATGTAAATGATGGATTCTGTATATTTAATGATAAACTCTGAAATGTTTCCATAGCTTTATATAACTTTATACAATTGAAATTCTATTTTTACTTGGTTCTGATGCATAGTTAATCTATGAGCCTAATACAAGTTTACATTCCCAATAAAGCAAAAACTGCATATTATTTGTAAATTATATATCTTGTAAATGTCAATCCTTCCCTCCCCACCCATCAGTATAGGTATAAATAATATGAAGCCATTGCACTGCACATTATGTAATTTCTTCATCAATAAACCAAAATCATTTGTCCATAGGCCTCTGCAAACAGAAGAGGACAGAAATGTTACACTTGATGCAGAGGGTGCAAATGATGTCAATAAGAATAATCAGGTTTGGTAAGTTAATGATTTGTCATGTTCTAGCTTTTCCCATACTATCCATTCTTTCTACCTCTCATCTCACTTCATCCCTTGTTTCTCATTATCAGAATTAATTGCTTTAACAACTTTTGTCATTAAATGAAAAGATGATTATTATTATTTTTTTTTTTTTTTTTAACTTCCAGTAATTCCAAACCAAACTTCACGGTGCCCATAAGAAAGAAAATGGCGGAAGCGGTGTTATACGACAAACACAGTAAGGATCATCCCGTCCTTGAGGGCTTCAGAAAATATTCGTCAGAAACATTGGAAGTACCAAACTGCATGCAGGTGGTAATTAAGTATTTATAAACAATTAAATTATGTTACATGTTCTATTTTCCATAATCCACAATGGTCAGTGACGTGTCCGTGATATGCAACAGCCTAATGCATAAAACCTTCATATAACATTTCTAATTATTCTTGTTATCCATTATGATCTATAGAGCATCACTTTTCTATACGAAAGCTTTAGGTTTTAGTTGCTGGTATTAGAAATGATGTAAGCTATGCCGGCTAATGGTGGTATCCAAGCCATCAGAACCCCAAATACAACCCAGTAACTTTACTAACCAAACTCCCTCCCCTCCCCTAACCTTCCCTCATGGTGCACAACCCTCCCCAGTGGTGCCAAAACCTAACCCTCCACTCTTGGTACCTAAACCTATCCCACCCTCCCTGTTGCCTAACCCTAACCTTCTCCCTCACACCCTAACCACCCCCTAGTGCCTAAACCTAAAATCCCACCACACCACATCCCACTATACTTGAGATCGGTGAGTATCCTGATGCCGGCATCCCAACCCGTCAGCATGTAGTCACGGCAGTAGCAGATCTTGCCACGGGCAAGCTGGACTTTTGCGTCTAGTTTCCCTTCGTGGAGAGGACCTTTTGCTGTGCGGTGCGCGATGACGTCATCGCGCACCACTCAGCATTTCAGCGGCGCTACTACTGTACAGGGGGCGTAACTGACCACACCCCCTGTATTAAGCCACGCCCCCATTTCCTGCCCGGGGCGCAGAGAGGACTCGAACCGGCCCTGAGTCCTGGCATTATGTTTGCAG
This sequence comes from Pseudophryne corroboree, assembly GCF_028390025.1. Lineage (NCBI taxonomy): Eukaryota > Metazoa > Chordata > Amphibia > Anura > Myobatrachidae > Pseudophryne > Pseudophryne corroboree. The sequence goes on along the minus strand of NC_086446.1, from coordinate 50,301,111 downwards.
TTTGGATGCCATGGTCAGTAATCTGAACACCGGCATCCCAATAACGGGCATATTAACTGTATACCATTATTAGAATGTATTTTAGATCAGCTTTTGTATTTTAGCATATTTCATCTTAATTTTTTCTCTTTAATCTTAGGTGAAAAGGTTGCAAGGTACTTGTTCTTCATGGATAGCACAAAACTATCTGGATTTTGTACTGGATATTGAGACGACAATACGGTACTTCAACAAACTCATGGGCCCTACAGACATGCCGAGCTGCCAGACCGCCGGCGGATACGGCCGACGAGCGACCCGGCGGCGGGGGGGGCAGTGACGGGGGGGGAGTGAAGTTTCTTCACTCCCACCGTCACGCGGCTCCATTGAAGTGCAGGCAAATATGGACGAGATCGTCTATATTGGCCTGTATGCACAGCAGACGGGGGACCAGCTATGAACGAGCGCGGAGCCGCGCATCGTTCATCGCTGGAGCCTCGACACTTAAAGATATGAACGGTTCTCGTTCATATCTTTCAAAAAAATCGGCATGTGTGTAGGGCCTATCAGAGCAAATGGTTTGAAAAGCCAGACAGCCTCAATCTATCTAGAGAGTTTGAAGAGGTTTGTCCATTACAATGTGACAGCCACCAACATGCTGCTAAACAAGGCCCTGTATGATTCTATTGAACTATTCCTCTAAAAAACAAGAAACATTCAATGTTCCCTAAGTAAAGGTGTCTCACGGGAGATTGTGGCAAGACTGGAGAACTAATTCAGGGGCAAGCAATTTTTTTATTGAGGGCTATAAATACTTTTTGTCCTCCTGACAGGAGAAAAGGAAATACATGATTTTAAGTGTGTGTATGTATGTATGTATGTATGTATGTATGTATGTATGTAATAACAATTGCTCAGTTGTCCTGCACTATTGTATAACTGGTGCATGTTTAATCATTCCTGTATCTATTATTTACAGATTTGACATGCTCATCACCAACGTCAAAACCCCAGAAGACTGTCGTAAAGCCTGGATTCTGTGAAGACATTCCATAGGCAGATCTAGAGTTGAATGAAAAAGAGATTGACTGTTCTCTATTATCTTGAGGCTGTGGTCATTCTCAGGCACTTGCAACGACCTGGTGTTATTAAAATTTTTACAGTAAGTATTATTTTTTATAATCCCTGACTGTTCTGTTCCCTCAACACACCAGGCAATCTCTAGAGTAGTAGCTGAGTTTATTATCTGCAGGTGACAGTGGCTACAAAAGGATTCACTACCAGTCATGAGATAAATTTGTGACTGCAACTGTTGGCGTAAAGAACCACAAAACATCAACTCAGCAAGTGCTTGTTTTGCACTTGAAGTGGATGAGGAAACGGTAAGTCTCAAATATTTCTAATGTCTTGTTAGTGTAATGCAAGCCACAAGCAAGATATATATTTTCCACCAGTCCACTTTATTCTCTGTTTCAATTATGTCATTTGATTCAGTCAACCATTCAGCTTTAGTACTCTATGAGGTATATTCAATTGAAGTCGGATCCATTCCGACATGAATTTGTCGGAATGGATCTGACAGGACCTATTCAATGACCATTTCAATCAGACTTGAAAAAAAGTTGGATTGAGATGTAGGTGCTGAGAGGGAGAGAGCAGCGGGGAGACGGGGGAGCAGCGGCTACAGAAACTTAGCTGGAGGATGGGCACAGCCGCCAGACCCTACAGTAGCATCCCCCCAGCTCCAGCAAGCGGGACCTCGCCGGGAAACCGCTGCCGTGATTGGAGGTGGTGCCCCATCCTCCTGCTACGCTGTAGCCGCTGCTCTCACGTCTCCCCGCTGCTCTCAGCTCCCTCATCTCCATCCAACTTTTTTTAAAGTCCGATTGAGATGGTCAGAAACAGGGCCAAAAACCTGTTGGATTTGGCCCCATTTCCAGCAGAAGCACGCAGATCGGCAGCTATTCTGCCGATCCATGTGCTGTCGGACAAGTCGAATTCCCTGACTGGTTGGATAAAAAAAGCCAGGCATTGAATAGGTCGTAACCCCTTCTGACCTGCTAAAGTCTAAAACTTCTATCTTTACGATAAGATGGCAGTTTCGACTTCAATTGGATATACCCCTATGTCCCATGACCTCCAACTTCATCTTTTATTTATTAGATTTGAAGTATGTGGACATCCATTGTGTCTGCAAAGGTAACATTTATAATCGCTTTCCTTTCAGTGGTTCAACACTTACTTTAAAAAAAAGTCAGGTCCACATTTTTTTGGACAAGCGACGAGGACAGTGCATATTTTTTCATTTCAACAACAGGACAAAATATATTTAATGTTTCTAATGGCGTCTCAAGATTTCACCAAAAAGTATAGATGACTTAAAGAACTATATTGATAATTCTGCCCTACTTGGATGAGCAAAACCTGAGGGATAAGCCCTACTATTCCTAAATTTGCTAAAATTCTCAGTAACCTTTTAATTATTTTTATATATTTTATTTTCCCTTTCTAGAAACGATCTGGAACCCATCATGAGCCAGGAAGTTCGCTGCGTGGTTGAAACCTTCATCAATAGAAAAGCTTCACATGGAGAGAAGACTGTCGTTTCCCAATTTCTGGCCCACACGGATGCGACTGCAGAAAAACATTACAGGATGAAAAATGTAGCCAACGTGGTAATGGAGTCACAAGTTGTGAGTAATTTTGGGATGTCTTAGTTTTTCCACAAATGCTGAAGACACGTCAAGAGACGGTGAAGGGACCTTCAAGAGACACCCAAGGGACTACAAGAAAGGAAACGGGATGAGGTTGAAGACGATCTATCCACACCACCCCTGAAGAGAAATAAAGCGGACATCTATTTAACATTCAAAATGGAACATCCCGTTCAAATGGACAAAGATAGTCTACCACTGAAAGAGTGCCTGCAACATGACCATAGTCACTACTGCTACGACAAGAGCAGAATAAGATGCGGATAGAGAATATAATTGGTAAGAAATTATACATTCTTAAATCTCTAAGACTAAGGGGTTCCGCAAATAGATCAAATCAGTTAACCGATTGCTTTTTTCAAACCTCTAGAAGAATGACTAGTTTGTTCATGTACTATATATGCTTTATAGCAATTTTAATTATTTTTTTTAATTTCTATAGGACAATTTCAGTCAAGGCTTCCAGATGAAAGGAAAATTGCACACTATGTTAAACTTCAGGGATGGACACAAAACGTCCCAAGAGTGATTGACATCACTGCAAACTGGAAGCTGCAGCACCCAAGAACCAAGAAGGATACAGTGGAGATAGAAAATCTGGTCTCCCTGCAGAAATGGAGAGGTCTGGTTATCATACCTGACGAAGATAAAGGACAGAAGGTGATTGCCACCAGATCATTTAAGGTGGAGATATCGTGCGACTACCATGGATCCTTAATATCACATGATGAAGGGGAGAAGAGAATGGAGAATGTGACTGGGGGAGAAATGGGTTACATGCTCTTTTTTAGAGACTCCAAAGGACAGCAACGGTGTGTAGATGCAACAGATGCGCCTTGCAGTTGCCACCCACAATTAGAAACAACTTTTGGATGAAAAATAAACCATTCTAAGAAGAAAAACAACATCAAGCCAGTTTGTTTTCCCCTTTTTGAAAATAACACACCAACTATTTTACTTTTAGCTGTGCATGACATTGCTCCTGGCATGGAATTACTACTTGACTATGGAGTCACGAAATCTTTATTTAGAGGGGAAGGAGCAGACTTGTCCTGGCTTGACAATTAAGTTTTTTGTTTTTGGATTGTGCATTCATATTATTTTGTAATGTAATGAGTATATATTGTATTAGTTTCACCTTTTAAGTTGAAACTAGAAAATAAATAAAAATACAGGAAATCACATTGTATGATTTTTTTTTCAAATTCTGTCTCACAGTTGAAGGTTACCTATGATGGAAATTACAGACCTCTCATCTATTTAAATTGGTCAACTTGCACAATCAGTGGCTGTCCAAATACTTTTTTGCCCCACTGTATATACATGGTCTCCCATTATGCCTACGGTGTCGCCCAAGATTACGGGCCAATCTGGAAAAGTAGGCAGTAACCAGGGTATGCAGGTAAGCCCATTAAAAATGTGGACTCTATAAAAAGCTCTTTAAAGCCTTACAGCTGCCTACACAGGTGGCAATTATTAAAGTACAGGCCCACACCAAGGAAAAGACTACTGAGGCCATAGGAAATGCTACCGCAGATGTGGCAGCAAGGCAAGCAGCCCTAATACCCCAGCCAACCATTCTGATGGCACAAGTTCTTGTCAGAGTCAAAAATATTACATACACACAACATACAAACTCCAGAGTGGCCTCTGTTCGTGCGTGTTGCACATACACGCAGTGTGCACAAGTTTGCACACCTTGTGGATTAACGCATGGTAAGAGTATATATGGTAGCATACGCATTCACACAGAATAGCCACAAAGACATTCAATACTTTATTCATATGGTGCATAATTTACACATAGCTTCCATACACTTTGTCAGCAACTTGCAGACACATTAAAGGAAAAGCAACAGAGCTATTCAGCTCTACATGATGTGAGGGGATGGAGCAGTATTAGGACTTAGTGTCTGGTATCCAGATGTGCAGTATTTTATTATCTACATTTCGGTGGCTATTTCAAGTATATCACATAAATGGGAATATTCACAAACTATTATACTGTACTCATGATATTCGGTGGGAAACCAGAGGTGAACATCTGCAAGTACACCCTGGACCAAGCATCGCCCACTGGTTCAAACCAACCTATGACCCTACTGTAAATAACTTGCCCTCTGACCTATGAAAGAAGAGCTTACATTTCCCATTGTACTGTATTTGGACAAACTGTATAAAAGAGGTCTCCTGATCCAGGCTTCAGTCCCTATACTCTGAGGCCTGGATCCAGGAGCGATTGCATTTAAACATATGTATTATTGGTTGTAGCTCTTCTCTGTATATTGTACCTTTTACCTGTATATTCTAAAGTAAAAATACTGTTGATGCATTGGACCACGACATTACATCTAACTGCTGGTGTCGCATTCCATTCCTGTTAGGGGTAAAGTGTATACAGCCACACGCATCGCTACATTGTGCGCATAACGTGTTGGTGTATATACACAACTTAGCGGATATCTATATATCTATCTATCTATCTATATATATCTATATATATATATATATATCTATATATCATCGGCCGTAGCGGCTCTGACCACCGTGTGTGTATGCAATCTGTAGGTATAGCGTGCCAGAAGTAATAGAATCAGACAAACATTTCACAGGGACATAATGCAGCATATAATGACAGATTTGGGAGTCTCCCAGGCATTCCATGTCCGTTACTACCCTCAAAGTTCTGGGAAAACTGAATGCCTTAACGGTACCTTAAAGCTTAAAATCCAGAAGGCCATAGCAGAGACAGGAAAGAATTGGGTAGAATGTCTACCCATAGCACTCTATTCTGTCAGAGCAACACCACATAAATATGTTTTCTTATCACCTTATGAGGTATTATTTGGTAGCCCGCCCATAACAGGATGTTATTTTCCACAACAGATGCAATACAATCATAGTTCGCTTGCTGAATATATGATAAACCTTTAAAAGCAATTGACTAAAATACATATGCAAGTTTTCTTTTCCATACCAGACCCTGAAGCAGAAACCGGTACCCACAAGCTCCAGCCAGGAGATTGGGTCTACCTAAAGAGACACGTGAGGAAAAACCCTCATACCAAGATTTGATGGACCGTTCCAAGTGCTATTGACAACACCAACTTCAGTGAAGCTCGAGGGAAGGGACTCCTGGATTCAAGCATCACAATGCAAATTAGTTTCACTCTGTTAATAGTATATGTTATCAAATATTATGCCTCTAGGGCTCTTAAAGAAAACATTGCCCTTCTGCAAGGAAGCAGTGTGCTTCACATTACATACACTTACTTCTAGCATTGTTGTACAGTCACTTTCACATAAATAAAGTCCGCAGACTATTTTGCAAAGCTAATATCTTGCGCCCCTTTCTGTATACACAGGTGGAAAACAGTTCACATTATTTATATTTCATGGACCTTTTTAAGAGGGTCAACTCGCACAATCGGTGTCTGTCCAAACACTTTTTTGCCCCACTATATATTTATATTTGGACAAATACATACATATACACCCTCTATATGAACTGGTACAATGCAATGTATTTTTTTTCTTCAAAAAGGATCCTTTGCAGCTCGTAAAGTAAGTACACAGAAGAACAATGGACTTATCAGGCAACTGAGGTCAGACTACTGGTAGAGGCATGGAAGCCTAAACCAATCAGGAAATGGAAAAACTTCATGCCTATCACGATCCATGCAGTTTCTCCTCCGTGCCTGGGGTGGCGCCCTCTGCTCTGTATCTGCAGCTTGGTAATTAGCTGTTACCACAGCTGTGAGCAGCACCTGAACTCACTATATAGGCCAGCCACACAGGTTCCCAGTTCATGTCAAGGTTGTCTCAGTGCCTGTTCCTGGTTATGCTGGTTTTTACTGCTAAAATCATCCATAATACTGCCAGGCTCCAACAGTTATCCTGTATAGCTACTCTGCTACAGTGCAATCCCGTTATCCTGCTACGTTGCATACTCAACCACAGTGCTATCCTGTGATCCTGCTACAGTGCAATCCTGTTATCCTGCTACATTGCATACTCTACCACAGTGCTATCCAGTGATCCTGCTACAGTGCAATCCCATTATCCTGCTATGTTGCATACTCTACTACAGTGCTATCCTGTGATCCCGCTACAGTGCTATCCTGCAATGCCGCATCTCCGTTAAAGTGCATCCTGCTACGGTGCTAACCTTCTACAGTGCAAACCTGCATTCTCTGCTCAAGTGCATCCTGCTACGGTGCTAACCTTCTACAGTGCAATCCTGCATTCTCTGCTCAAAAGCATCCTGCTATGGTGCTAATTCTGCTACAGAACAATCCTATTACAGTGTTTATACAGTCTACAGTGTTACAAGTGCCTTCACAGTCCAGTGTCTGTGTTTCCTCAGTCCTTTGTATCACAAGTGAGTTTCCAATCCCAGCATCACAAGTGTGCTCCCTAGTATCCAGTACTGCCAAGTACTTCCCAGACTCCCAGCATTGCAAGTGCAATTCCAGTTCTCCCTTTCATTATGTGTTCTCCAATCACTCCTGGTTTTTACTTATTGTTTAGTTGTACACTGCTTTACCCTGTATAAATAAACCTGCTATTGTACCGAGAACATCAGTCCCTGTGAATATGTTCCTACAGAGGGAATTACAAACAGATTCTGACAAAGCCTCTAAAAAACAATATACGCCTGCAAAACTGGAAAGGACCTAAAATGTTCTACTGATAAAACAAGTGGGATGAGGAAAGTGAAAACCCGGAGAGCTTTTTTTGAAAGGGGAAGTTGTCTACGGCTTCCATGGGATAAGCATAAAAGCAGCACAGGGCAGAAAAGTGCAAAAATCTCAAGAGGGCTCCGATGATTATTTTACACCGACTCTAGGGACGATTCCTGGTGCATCAATGCTCCATGTACATGTCACACACAGACATTATTAAAGTATATGCAGAAAAGCAGCGTGCATGTATTTATAAGTGGGAAATTATGAAGTTCCTTTGAAATGGTTACAATTTTGAAATGGGCCAAAATGAGCAATTCTGATCCCACTTCAATTTTTTAATAAATGTATTTTTATTGTACCCTAGTGTGCTAATTTATCATTCACCTGTCATTTTCTTTTCTTCATAGGGATGGTGTATTCTAGAGTACATCTTTCAAACATGGAAGCCCAAATACTGGAAGCAAGCTAAAGACCATGGAGAGCTTGAAAGGGTGAGCAATGGCCATGTCTCTCACACACACTAACAGACATGGCTAACCAGTGCATCTCCATTGGCTGGCAAACTCCAAATCCCAGCATGCTCAGCCAAAGTGCAAGTTTTACTGAATGCTAGGCCTGTCAAGAATGGCTGGGATGTGTAGTACTACAAAACCTGGAGGGACAATGCAGTGCCCACATACACCAGAGGCCTTCAACCTAGGCCCTCCTGCTGCTGTAGAACTACACATTCCAGCATACTCTGCCATAGATACTTGCTAAAATGTGTCAGGGAAGGTTGAAAAGTCAGTTGGACTAAAAAGTGTATTCTGTATTGTTTAAGAAATACAGCGTCAGCATGACCAATATACTTTGTAATTTATTACTGAGCTTGACACCTCCCAGGACTGTTCTGTTGTCCATAAAACCAATGACACATGATTATAATTAGCCATTGCAATACGCATCAGTGTCTCCCTTTTAATGCACAGAGGTGTGAGGGAGACGTGTTACTGAAATCGGCCACATTCAGATTGTTGGCACCGGTTTTGTTAGAGTCTCATTGTTGTACTATTCATACCTTTTTGAATAATAGTTTAAATCATACACTTCACACCTTGCACGCTCTCTCTGATTGGTTAATTTTACAGCGCCTACAATATAAAGGCTGAGGCCTTACAGAACAAGTTACAGTCTGGTCTTGGCTTTGTATTGTTTTAAAAGCTTTCTAAGCTGCTGACTGATTGTTCTTCTGCTGGATTATTTCCTCATCTTTTCATTTCAAAATGGAAAAACTTGAAGAATAAGTAATACTGTATTTATTTCTCTGCACCCATCTCCAATGCCTATTACTGTACCTGTCTATACTTGTACCCATCTCCAATGGCTATTCTGTCACTATTCCATGTTTGCCTTTGTCACTAGACAATATAGTATTGCTTGCAGTGATGCATTCTCACCGATATGATTTTCATATTTTGCAGGACCCACAGAACCACTTGTTTGTAAATTTTGTGAGAAACTGGATACTAATCTGTCTGTACATCTCCAATGGGTATGCCAGAGGAAGGCAGATCCTGCACAGATTCCTATATTGGTTGAGGAAGCGCGATCAAACTCTAGGAAGATGTTAGAGAACCTCAGCATAGTCCATTATGCTGACCCCAGATTCAGAAAGGTCACTCCTGTGCTAATGGAGGAGTTGGTGTCATTCTTTGAGAAATCTGGAGTTTTTGTTAAAGTGAAACCCTCAGTATGGTATATAAATGATGGATGCTGTATCTTTAATGATAAACCCTGAAATGTTTCCATAGCTTTATATAACTTTATACAATTGAAATAATAAGAATTTACTTACCGATAATTCTATTTCTCGGAGTCCGTAGTGGATGCTGGGGTTCCTGAAAGGACCATGGGGTTCCTGAAAGGACCATGGGGAATAGCGGCTCCGCAGGAGACAGGGCACAAAAAGTAAAGCTTTCCGATCAGGTGGTGTGCACTGGCTCCTCCCCCTATGACCCTCCTCCAAGCCTCAGTTAGGTACTGTGCCCGGACGAGCGTACACAATAAGGGAGGAATTTTGAATCCCGGGTAAGACTCATACCAGCCACACCAATCACACCGTACAACTTGTGATCTAAACCCAGTTAACAGTATGATAACAGAGGAGCCTCTGAAAGATGGCTCCCTACAACAATAACCCGAATTAGTTAACAATAACTATGTACAATTATTGCAGATAATCCGCACTTGGGATGGGCGCCCAGCATCCACTACGGACTCCGAGAAATAGAATTATCGGTAAGTAAATTCTTATTTTCTCTATCGTCCTAGTGGATGCTGGGGTTCCTGAAAGGACCATGGGGATTATACCAAAGCTCCCAAACGGGCGGGAGAGTGCGGATGACTCTGCAGCACCGAATGAGAGAACTCCAGGTCCTCCTTAGCCAGAGTATCAAATTTGTAAAATTTTACAAACGTGTTCTCCCCTGACCACGTAGCTGCTCGGCAAAGTTGTAATGCCGAGACCCCTCGGGCAGCCGCCCAAGATGAGCCCACCTTCCTTGTGGAGTGGGCCTTTACAGATTTAGGCTGTGGCAGGCCTGCCACAGAATGTGCAAGTTGGATTGTGCTACAGATCCAACGAGCAATCGTCTGCTTAGACGCAGGAGCACCCATCTTGTTGGGTGCATACAATGTAAACAACGAGTCAGATTTTCTGACTCCAGCTGTCCTTGCAATATATATTTTCAATGCTCTGACAACGTCCAGTAACTTGGAGTCCTCCAAGTCACTTGTAGCCGCAGGCACTACAATAGGCTGGTTCAGATGAAATGCTGACACCACCTTAGGGAGAAAATGCGGACGAGTCCGCAGTTCCGCCCTGTCCGAATGGAAAATCAGATATGGGCTTTTGTAAGATAAAGCTGCCAGTTCTGACACTCTCCTGGCCGAAGCCAGGGCTAGTAGCATGGTCACTTTCCATGTGAGATATTTCAAATCCACATTTTTTAGTGGTTCAAACCAATGAGATTTTAGAAAGTCCAAAACCACATTGAGATCCCACGGTGCCACTGGAGGCACCACAGGAGGCTGTATATGCAGCACTCCCTTAACAAAAGTCTGGACTTCAAGGACTGAAGCCAATTCTTTCTGGAAGAAAATCGCCAGGGCCGAAATTTGAACCTTAATAGATCCCAATTTGAGACCCATAGACAATCCTGATTGCAGGAAATGTAGGAATCGACCCAGTTGAAATTCCTCCGTCGGAGCACTCCGATCCTCGCACCACGCAACATATTTTCGCCAAATGCGGTGATAATGTTGCACGGTTACTTCCTTCCTTGCTTTAATCAAAGTAGGAATGACTTCTTCCGGCATGCCTTTTTCCTTTAGGATCCGGCGTTCAACCGCCATGCCGTCAAACGCAGCCACGGTAAGTCTTGAAACAGACAGGGACCCTGCTGAAGCAAGTCCCTCCTTAGAGGTAGAGGCCACGGATCTTCCGTGATCATCTCTTGAAGTTCCGGGTACCAAGACCTTCTTGGCCAATCCGGAACCACTAGTATCGTTCTTACGCCTCTTTGCCGTATAATTCTCAAAACTTTTGGTATGAGAGGCAGAGGAGGAAACACATACACCGACTGGTACACCCAAGGCGTTACCAGCGCGTCCACAGCTATTGCCTGCGGATCTCTTGACCTGGCGCAATACCTGTCCAGTTTTTTGTTGAGGCGAGACGCCATCATGTCCACCATTGGTCTTTCCCAACGGGTTACCAGCATGTGGAAGACTTCTGGATGAAGTCCCCACTCTCCCGGGTGAAGGTCGTGTCTGCTGAGGAAGTCTGCTTCCCAGTTGTCCACTCCCGGGATGAACACTGCTGACAGTGCTATCACATGATTCTCTGCCCAGCGAAGAATCCTTGCAGCTTCTGCCATTGCACTCCTGCTTCTTGTGCCGCCCTGTCTGTTCACATGGGCGACTGCCGTGATGTTGTCCGACTGGATCAACACCGGTTTTCCTTGAAGCAGAGGTTCTGCCTGGCTTAGAGCATTGTAGATTGCTCTTAGTTCCAGAATGTTTATGTGAAGAGACGTTTCCAGGCTCGTCCACACTCCCTGGAAGTTTCTTCCTTGTGTGACTGCTCCCCAGCCTCTCAGGCTGGCGTCCGTGGTCACCAGGATCCAATCCTGTATGCCGAATCTGCGGCCCTCCAATAGATGAGCACTCTGCAACCACCACAGAAGAGATACCCTTGTCCTTGGAGACAGGGTTATCCGCTGGTGCATCTGAAGATGCGACCCTGACCATTTGTCCAACAGATCCCTCTGGAAAATTCTTGCGTGGAATCTGCCGAATGGAATTGCTTCGTAAGAAGCCACCATTTTTCCCAGGACTCTTGTGCATTGATGTACAGACACCTTTCCTGGTTTTAGGAGGTTCCTGACAAGCTCGGATAACTCCTTGGCTTTTTCCTCCGGGAGAAAAACCTTTTTCTGAACCGTGTCCAGAATCATCCCTAGGAACAGCAGACGAGTTGTTGGCATTAACTGGGATTTTGGAATATTCAGAATCCACCCGTGCTGTTTTAGCACTTCTTGAGACAGTGCTAATCCCATCTCTAGCTGTTCTCTGGACCTTGCCCTTATCAGGAGATCGTCCAAGTATGGGATAATTAATACGCCTTTTCTTCGAAGAAGAATCATCATCTCGGCCATTACCTTTGTAAAGACCCGAGGTGCCGTGGACAATCCGAACGGCAGCGTCTGAAACTGATAGTGACAGTTTTGTACGACGAACCTGAGGTACCCCTGGTGTGAGGGGTAAATTGGAACGTGGAGGTACGCATCCTTGATGTCCAAGGATACCATAAAGTCCCTTTCTTCCAGGTTCGCTATCACTGCTCTGAGTGACTCCATCTTGAACTTGAACTTCTTTATGTACAGGTTCAAGGACTTCAGATTTAGAATAGGTCTTACCGAGCCATCCGGCTTCGGTACCACAAATAGAGTGGAATAATACCCCTTTCCTTGTTGTAGAAGAGGTACCTTGACTATCACCTGCTGAGAGTACAGCTTGTGAATGGCTTCCAAGACCGTCTCCCTTTCGGAGGGGGACGTTGGTAAAGCAGACTTCAGGAAACGGCGAGGTGGATCTGTCTCTAGTTCCAACCTGTATCCCTGAGATATTATCTGCAGGATCCAGGGATCTACCTGCGAGTGAGCCCACTGCGCGCTGAAATTCTTGAGACGACCGCCCACCGCCCCCGAGTCCGCTTGAGAAGCCCCAGTGTCATGCTGAGGCTTTTGTAGAAGCGGGGGAGGGCTTCTGTTCCTGGGAAGGAGCTGCCTGTTGCTGTCTCTTCCCCCTTCCTCTGCCTCGTGGCAGATATGAATATCCCTTTGCTCTCTTGTTTTTAAAGGAACGAAAGGGCTGCGGTTGAAAAGTCGGTGTCTTTTTCTGTTGAGGTAAAAAGGTGGATTTCCCGGCTGTAGCCGTGGCCACCAAATCTGATAGACCGACTCCAAATAACTCCTCCCCTTTATACGGCAAAACTTCCATATGCCGTTTTGAGTCCGCATCGCCTGACCACTGTCGCGTCCATAAACTTCTTCTGGCCGAAATGGACATAGCACTTAACCGTGATGCCAGTGTGCAGATATCCCTCTGTGCATCACGCATATAAAGAAATGCATCCTTTATTTGCTCTAAAGACAGTAAAACATTGTCCCTATCCAGGGTATCAATATTTTCAATCAGGGACTCTGACCAAGCTACTCCAGCACTGCACATCCAGGCTGTCGCTATAGCTGGTCGTAGTATAACACCTGTATGTGTGTATATACTTTTTTGGATATTTTCCATCCTCCTATCTGCTGGATCTTTAAGTGCGGCCGTCTCAGGAGAGGGTAACGCCACTTGTTTAGATAAGCGTGTGAGCGCCTTGTCCACCCTAGGAGGTGTTTCCCAGCGCGCCCTAACCTCTGGCGGGAAAGGGTATAAAGCCAATAACTTCTTTGAAATTAGCATCTTTTTATCGGGGGCAACCCACGCTTCATCACACACCTCATTTAGTTCTTCTGATTCAGGAAAAACTATAGGTAGTTTTTTCACACCCCACATAATACCCTGTTTAGTGGTACCTGTAGTATCAGCTAAATGTAACGCCTCCTTCATTGCCAAAATCATATAACGTGTGGCCCTACTGGAAAATACGGTTGATTCGTCACCGTCGCCACTGGAATCAGTGCCTGTGTCTGGGTCTGTGTCGACCGACTGAGGCAAAGGGCGTTTTACAGCCCCTGACGGTGTTTGAGGCGCCTGGACAGGCACTAATTGATTGTCCGGCCGTCTCATGTCGTCAAACGACTGCTTTAGCGTGTTGACACTATCCCGTAATTCCATAAATAAAGGCATCCATTCTGGTGTCGACCCCCTAGGAGGTGACATCCCCATATTTGGCAATTGCTCCGCCTCCACACCAATATCGTCCTCATACATGTCGACACACACGTACCGACACACAGCAGACACACAGGGAATGCTCTTAACGAAGACAGGACCCCACTAGCCCTTTGGGGAGACAGAGGGAGAGTTTGCCAGCACACACCAAAGCGCTATATATGACAGGGATAGCCTTATAATAAGTGCTCCCTGTATAGCTGCTTTTATAATATAATTTTTGCCACTATTTTGCCCCCCCTCTCTTGTTTTACCCTGTTTCTGTAGTGCAGTGCAGGGGAGAGACCTGGGAGCCGTCCTGACCAGCGGAGCTGTGTAAGGAAAATGGCGCTGTGTGCTGAGGAGATAGGCCCCGCCCCTTTTTCGGCGGGCTCATCTCCCGCTCTTTAGTGGATTCTGGCAGGGGTTAAATATCTCCATATAGCCCCCGGAGGCTATATGTGAGGTATTTTTTAGCCAAATAGGTTTTCATTTGCCTCCCAGGGCGCTCCCCTCCCAGCGCCCTGCACCCTCAGTGACTGCCGTGTGAAGTGTGCTGAGAGGAAAATGGCGCACAGCTGCAGTGCTGTGCGCTACCTTTAGAAGACTGAGGAGTCTTCTGCCGCCGATTCTGGACCTCTTCTTGTTTCAGCATCTGCAAGGGGGCCGGCGGCGAGGCTCCGGTGACCATCCAGGCTGTACCTGTGATCGTCCCTCTGGAGCTGATGTCCAGTAGCCAAGAAGCCAATCCATCCTGCACGCAGGTGAGTTCACTTCTTCTCCCCTAAGTCCCTCGTTGCAGTGATCCTGTTGCCAGCAGGACTCACTGTAAAGTAAAAAACCTAAGCTAAACTTTTCTAAGCAGCTCTTTAGGAGAGCCACCTAGATTGCACCCTTCTCGGCCAGGCACAAAAATCTAACTGAGGCTTGGAGGAGGGTCATAGGGGGAGGAGCCAGTGCACACCACCTGATCGGAAAGCTTTACTTTTTGTGCCCTGTCTCCTGCGGAGCCGCTATTCCCCATGGTCCTTTCAGGAACCCCATGGTCCTTTCAGGAACCCCAGCATCCACTAGGACGATAGAGAAATGCTATTTTTACTCTGTTCTGATGCATAGTTAATCACCTATGAGCCCAATACATGTTTATATTCCCAATAAAGCAAAAACTGCATATTATTATTATTAGTAAATTATATATGTTGTAAATGTCAATCCTTCCCTCCCCACCCATCAGTATATGTATAAATAATATGAAGCTATATACTGCACTGTATATTATAGGTCATATCTCCATCAATAAACCAAAACCATTTGTCCATAGGCCTCTGCAAATAGAAGAGGACAGAAATGTTACACTGGATGCAGAGGCTGCAAATGATATCAATAAGGAAAATCAAGTTGGTTAAGTTAAGAGGATCATTGATTTGTCATCATGTTCTAGCTTTTCCCATACTATCCATTCTTTCTACCTCTCAGCTCACTTCATCCCTTGTTTCTTATTATCTCTATTATTCATTGCTTTTTAACAATTTTTGTTGCTTTTTAACAATTTTTGTCATTAAAAGAAAAAAAATCTGATTTTTATTGGTCTCTACGTCTAGTAATTTCACACAAAACTTCACAGTGCCCATAGAAAAAAATAGCGGAATCTGGGTTATATGACAAATAGTTCAGATCATCCCATCCTTCAGGGCTTCAGAAAATATATATTTGTCAGAAACATTGGGAGTACCAAACTGCATGCAGGAAGTAATAATTTAAGTATTTATAAACAATTACATTCTGTTGTATGTTCTATTTTCCATAATCAAAAATGGTCAGTGATGTTTCCTTTATATGCAACAGCCTAATGCAGTGATGGCTAACCATGGCATTTCAGCTGAACTACACATCCCAGCATGCCCTGCTACAGTTTTGCTATTTGGCCATGCTAAGACTGAATCAGGGCATGCTGGGACGTGTAGCCAACAATTGCTTGGTTGTCCTGCACTATTGTATAATTGTATTAAGAATGGTGCCTATTTAATCATTTGTGTATTATTTACAGATCTGACATGCTCACTACCAATGTCAATGTCATAAATGGTGCCTCCCCAGGGCTTTATTCCCAATGATGACATGACTCAGCTGATCCGTGGGCAAGCACATAACTCAAAAGAAGCAATGACTAATACAGTCAATAAGGTGTGCATTGCGCCAGGATTTAATAGTGTCGCCACAGCATATGTGGCCGTGTGTCAGGTCTATGGAAGACTCAACCCAGGCCAATTAACTAAAACCTCATCCAGACACATGCCTAGGCCATTGTACTTCATTCAGAGATTGCAGATACATTACACACAGATGCCTAAAGTGGGACAATATGCCTAGTGTTCACTCTAGCCTTCTTTCGCGGGGCGCTGCGCCCTGCCCCTTTTCTGAGTGTCAGAATGCGCCCTGCCCGTTTGTGCCCGCCCTGCTGATTACTAAAGGACTGCTGCGCCGGGCCGCGCTGCCACTCCTCCCAGCCGCACTGAAACTCCTCCCGCAGCGCTGTCACTCCTCCCCGCTACGCTGCCACTGCTCCCGCCTCCCTGCCATGCCTCCCTGCCGCTGCCTCAGGCTTGTCACGCTAATGCGCTCACAGCTCTCGGGTCTCGGCAATACTGTAGGCTGCTGGTGAGATGAGGAGGGCTGGGTTTGCCTCTCCCACCGAGGCAAACCCAGCCCTCCTCTGTGTACATGGCCCAATAAAAGAGGACGCCGGGTAGGATCAGTGTGGCGGGCATTTTCTTCAAGCTCCGCGGTGTGTGAGGGGGGGGGGGACCAGCACGCTCACTCCCGCAGCATCAGCCCCCGGTTTGTTGAATTGACACACAAACATCATCTAAGACTAGTGCTGCCAGACTAAGCTATTTATCCTACTGTATATAGGTCGCCTGGTGCCCCTTTAGTTTTAATCTGGCAGCACTCAACTAATCTTATATATAAACCCTATTGAGACACTTCAGAAATAAACTGGCAGCACATGAATGTTATATAAACCAACCTGGGACACCTTCGCTTCAATCTGACAGCACATTTAAAATACGATGTGCTGCCAGTTTATTTCTGAAGTGTCTCAATCAGATTTATATAGCAACACGTGCTGCCAGTTTAATTCTGAAGTGTCTCAATAGGGTTTATATAGCAATATGTGCTGCCAGTTTAATTCTGAAGTGTCTCAATAGGATTTATATAGTTTAATAAACTATATAAACCCTATTGAGACACTTCAGAAATAAACTGGCAGCACATTAATGATATATAAACCATTCTGGGACACCTTCGCTTCAATCTGACGGCACATTTAAACTTAAAATGTGCTGTCAGATTGAAGGGAAGGTGTCCCAGGATGGTTTATAAGATACAATGTGCTGCCAGTTTAAGACACCTGCATACATATTACAGTATGTACATAATTTTGCCCTAAATTAAAATGTGTCCTACCGAAAAAAAAATGTGCCCTCCCCAAGGTCAACACCCTGCCCTAAAAAAAAATCCTAGAGTGAACACTAATGCCTATGCCCTAGTATCCGTAGACCTATTTTCTGGATGGCCGGAGGCGTGGCCAGTAAAAACAGCTAGGAAACTTATAGCAGAAGTAATCTGTAGGTATAGTATGCCAGAAGTAATAGAATCAGACAGAGGAACACATTTCACAGGGGACATAATGCAGCATAGAATGACAGATTTGGGGGTCTTACAGGCATTCCATATCCCTTATTCCCATCAACGTTCTGGGGAAAATTAACGCCTTAACGGTACCTTAAAGCTTAATATCCAGGCCATAGCAGAGACAGGAAAGAATTGGGTAGAATGTCTACCCATAGCACTCTATTCGGTCAGAGCCACACCACATAAGAAAACACATTTATCACCTTATGAGGTATTATTTGGTAACCCGCCCAGATCAGGATGTTTTTTTCCACAACAGATGCAATACAATCATGGTTTGCTTACTAAATATATGATAAACCTTCAAAAGCAATTGACTAAAATACATATGCAAGGTTTCTCTTCCATACCAGACCCTGAAGCAGTAACCGCTACCCACAAGCTCCAGCCGGGAGATTGGGTCTACCTAGAGCATGGGTCTTCAACCTGTGTCCCTCCAGCTGCTGTGGAACTACACATCCCAGCGTGCCCTGCCTCAGTTTTAGCATACATTAATAGCAAAACTGTGGCAGGGCATGCTGGGATGTGTAGTTTCACAGCAGCTGGAGGGCCACAGGTTGAAGACCTATGACCTAGAGAGACAGGTGAGAAAAGCCCTAGAACCGAGATTTGAGAAACCGTTCAAGGTGCTATTGACTACACCAACTTCAGTGAAGCTCGAGGGAAGAGACTCCTGGATTCACGCATCACACTACAAATTAGTTTCACTCTGTTAGTTAATAGTATATGTTGCCAAATATTATGCTTCTAGGGCTCTTAAAGTAAACATTGCCCTTCTGCAAGCAAGTCACGTGCTTCACATTACATACACTTACTACTTCTAGCATTGTTGTACATTCACTTTCACGTAAAATAAAGTCCGCAGACTATTTTGCAAAGCTAATATCTTGCCCCTTTCTGTATACACAGGTGGAAAATGTTGCACATTATTTATATTTCATGGACCCAGAAAATGTATCCTTGGATTTTGTAAATGACCTATAAAAAACAAATGTATTTTTTATGAAATTGACACAGATTGATCTCTGTAATCAAACTGTTTTTAATGATCTAAAAAATGTAAGGAGATTTGTTGCGTCTAAAACAACAGCCAACAATCTGGGAGCAACAAATCCCGAGCTCTTCCACAACTGCAATCACTCTCAATGTGACTGTTATTCAGATAAAAATAAGTAAAGGAGTATCGAAGGAGACAGTCTTCAAAAAGTAAGATCAATACATTTGATTGACACACGGCACTTATCTTTCTGGTTTTGACTTTACAACTGTTTTCATTTTACTTCCATCATGTTTATTCATGGTCACATGGTGGTTTCCACTTCTCACACACACATCCAGGCCTGGTAATAGTAAAGGTGGTGGGGTTGGAATATTACTGTCCCAATATTGCACAGTGTTCTACCTCAGGTTCCATAATTTGCATTCACATCATTTGAAGTTCATTCTATCAGGATTTTCACCCCTTTCTCTCTGCGTGTTGCAGCTATTTATTGCCCCCCTGGGCAACACGAACAACAATTTCCTGAAGATTTTTCTGCCTGGTTCCAACACTTCTTATCCTCTGACATATCCACCATCTTTATGGGAGATTTCAATATAGCTCTCAACAGTCCACAATCTGTTCATGCCTCCAAACTCCTCTCTCTAACCTCCTCTCTTAGCCTCACCTAAAACTAAACAAGCCTCCTCTAACCCGCAGAAATACTAACAATATAAATTTTCAACTTTCCACTTCTCTGCAACAACTGCTCTCACCAATCTCTACATTTACCACACCTGACACTGCTGTATCCCACCTGCACCAGACCCTAGAGAGTGCCCTTGATGAAATGGCTTCAGCTACCCATCACACTCCACGTAGGCTTAGATGCCAACCGTGGCACTCTAAATCAACAAGACACCTACAAAAACTGTCACGTAAAGTAGATCATCAGTGGCGTAAATCTCAGAATACAAGTGACTTTCTCACATATAAGACCACCTACCACTCCTATCCTCAGGCACTGGACACTGTCAAACAAACATATTTCCAATCTCTGATCTCTTCTCATGCCACCAACCCCAAGCGACTTTTTAATACATTTAAGTCACTTCTTTACCCTCCCTCACTAGCTACTATCTGTGCATAAGAACTTGCTTCCTACTTAAAGGATAAGACTGATAAAATCCAAGATGAAATGGTATGCTCCAAGTCAGCCAGTGACTGACTCAATTCCCTACCTGACCCTCTGGCACTTGCTCTTCATTTGATCCCACAAGTAAGGAAGAAGTGTCAACACGCTTTTCATCCTCCTACTCCACTACCTCTCCTTTTGATCCTATACCCTCACAAGTCAGTAAAACTTTGTCTCCTGTGCTTATCCCAACCTTAACTACAACTTGTAATCTCTCTCTCTCTAATGGTATCTTTCATTTTCTGTTTAAGCATGCAGTGATTACTCCCATTCTAAAAAAAAACTCTGACCCAAATACACTAACTACCGTCCCATTTCTCAGCTACCATGTCCCTCCAAGCTACTTGAGAGACTTGCCTACACTCGCCTTACACAATTTAACTCCCACAACTTATTGGACCTACTTCTGTCAGGCTTTCGTGCCCAACACTCCACAGAGACAGCACTGGCCAAAATAGTAAATAATCTGGACACTGCTAGATCGTAAGGCCATTACACACTTCTTATTCTTCTAGATCTCTCTGCTGCTTTTGAAACTGTTGACCACTCTTCTCATATAAACACTACAATCCCTAGGTCATCAGGACACAGCCCTTACTTGGTTCTCATCCTTCCTATCTAATCGCTCTTTCAGTGTTCACTTCTCTGATTCTACCTCATCTTCTCTACCTCTATCAGTTGGAGTACCACAAGGCTCAGTCTTGGGTCCTCTGCTGTTCTGAGTCTATACCTCATCTCTTTGTAAACTAATCAGCTCCTTCGGATTTCAGTATCATTTGTACACGGATGATACTCAAATCTACCTATCCTCCCCAGATTTATCACCATCTGTATTGGTTCGTGTCACAGAATGCCTGTCTGCCATTTTATGTTGGATGTCATCTCGCCACCTCAAACTCAACATTTTCAAAAGAGAATTAATTTTCCCACCAGCCAAGAGTAGTTACCAACCTGATACATCCATAACTGTTGACAATGTGTCTATCCACCCTACCACACAAGCTCACTGCCTAGGTGTTATCCTTGACTCTGAACTGTCTTTTGTTCCACACATTCAATCTGTCTCATGTTACATGCACCTAAAAAACATTCAAAATACGTCCTTATCTTACACAAAACACTACAAAAACTCTAATCCGTGCACTCATCTCTCGCATTGATTATTGTAAGTCTCCTTACTGGTCTTCCCAAACATAGGCTCTCACCACTACAGTCCATTTTAAAGGCAGCTGTGAGGCTAATCTTCGCTAGACATTCTTCGTCTGCTGATCCGCTCTGTCAGTCCCTCCATTGGTTACCGGTATTCTACCGTGTTAAATATAAAATACTTTTACTTACATAAAAGGCTATTAACCAAACTGCACCATCATACATCTCTTCACTCATCTCAAAATATCTCCCTAACAGACCTCTCCGCTCTGCATCTCTCATCCACATGTATTACTTGTTCCCACTCAAAATTTCAGAACTTTATCCGGGTTTTACCCCCTCTGTGGAATGCCCTCCCACACACAATAAGACTCTCCTCTAGTCTCCAAAACTTTTAAACGTTCCCTGAAAATTCACCTCTTCAGACATGCCTATCAAATTCCGAACCCACCCACATAACCTTCAATGCTTCCCTATCCAATTACATCCTCTGTGTGCAGGCCACATAACCTCACATATTTTGACTTCCAACATTGCTGGGTGACCCCATCATACAATCCATTAAGACCCTAGCAATCTGGTGGACCATTATGAAATAGCTAGCATGTATCCTTGAGTATTAATGCTTATTTCTCTGGCTGGGTCCACAGGATAACATTGGGATATTGTCGAGCGACAGCGAAAATGGCACCAACACGGTCACGAGCTTTCTGGCCTCCCAGGATGCATTGGGGCCTCCACTATATAGTCCCGCCCACTGACTTAGTCAGATCAGTTTTTTGCTTGGTGCGGCAGGAAGCCACATGGTCACAGGGCTGCTGTGAGAGCAGCCTCAAGTTTTCATTACTTTATTTTTATAGACTTATTGTTTTGGTTTTTGAGCGACTTCTCTTAACAGCGTCTTAAACGCATATTAGAAAGTCGCTCCAACAACTCCCCACCGGGTCGCAACAACGCTTACCTTCGCGGTACAGTGCTGTCTCGACGGGCGTCTGTGTCGGATGTTCTAGCAGGTCCAGCAGACGTTACCAGGCTGTAGCCGGAGCATGGGGAGACGGTGAGTCTATGGACTTCCTCTTACTAGAGGGGTCAGGACACAGCTACACTGATTTGATGGAGACTGCAAACAGTGTGTTGATGCGCCGAACATCTCGAGTGTGACAGCGCTACGCTCTGGGGATCATAGGCGCCAGGACTAGGTCAGGCCGCGATCCTGGGAGTTTAAGTCAACAGGGGGTTTCAGACGCTCTCCTGGCCGTCCCTCCTCCGAGTTCATGGGCAGTTCCCGCGTGTCTCGTTTCATGAACTGAATGACCTCACTTCCGGTCAGACGCTACCACGAGGGTACTCGGTCGCAGCTTAGACGCTGCGGTTGTGTCCACTGGATATAAACCCGCCCAGACCGAGTCGCAGGCCTTTAGCATCTGCATGCACGTGGAGTCGCTCAGCGTTCGTGTCCGTTGGTGAGCGTCCGTGTCCGTTATCAGTTACGAAGAGCGGCAGTGTACACCAGTAGCGTCTGAATCCACTCAGCGTCTTACGAGCGTCTTTGCTTGGATATGGGAGTGTGGTGAGTCTCCCTGTATCCCGCTCTCTGGAGGCAGGGTATACAGTACTAAAAATTCCTTCTACTTCTTAGTGTGCACTGTTAATTTTTAATACCTATTGCATATGAGACCTGTATATTACTGTGTTTTCTGCAGGTTATGTTGAAAAAAGAACCAGTTAAACAGAAGTACAATTTTCCTACTTATGTATAAGTTATTATGGAGGTTGTATTCTCATATGACAATGTCTAATGCTTTAACATGTGACTGACTGCTAGTATGCGTGCTGACTTTTCTGTGTAATGTCAGTCCTTTTCTGACCCTCAAATCAGGTGCACTGTGGTCAGATTGATTTCACCTCTATATACGGATTATAGGGTGTTTTTCAGTCACAAAATTGTGTAGTCAATATCAGAAAAAATGTCTGTGAGCGGCAAAAGTGATGAGGAGAATTTGTCAAGCACTCCCATAGCCCTAACATGCTTATCTTGTAAGTCAAGGGTAATTGATATGAATCAATTGGTCACTTATAAAGGGTTTGTGTGCAAACTGTTTCGCTTTTCAGCGAAGTAAAAAACAGGAGTTAGTTCAACCTCCAGTAGAGCCACCATGGAATATGTTCGCAAAGACTCTGTCTTCAATAGCGGACAGGTTTGCTCCAGTAGCACCACCTCAAGGGTTAGGTTACACTATGAACCCATACATGCAGCTCCCTTCCTATGGTTTGGTTCCAGTAGCCTCTACAAGCAACCAAGGGGCAGGTAAGACTAAGACAGATACGTCTGTATGGCAGACTACACAGGAGGATACATCGGATGATGATGCGGAAACAATAGATTCAACTCCGTATGATGATCAGTCGCAGAGCTTTAGTTCAGATGATGTAGCTGAACTCATTAATGCAGTAAAGGCTGTGCTTTCTCTGGAAGAACCAGCCAAGACAGCGTTAAAAGCAAAAGCACCTGTATTCAAATGAACAAAGTCAGTGAAAGCTGAATTTCCAGCGTCAGAGGAGTTGACGGAAATGATGGATGAGTCTTGGGCAGCGCCCGGTAAAAAGTATAAGATTCCTAGGAGATGGGATTCTTATTATCCATTTCCTGCTGGAGATTGTTCGAAGAGAGAAGTTCCTCCAAAAGTAGATGCACATGTTCTGCGACTCGTGCATAAATCTGCTTTGCCACTGTCATCTACCTCTTTGAATGATGTCACAGACAGGAGGGTAGAGAGCCTATTGAAAAATATTTCTCTTGTGGGTGCAGTGGTAAGACCTGCGATGGCTTCGGCCTGGGTAGCAAAGGCAATGGGCGAATGGATAGAGGAACTAGAGAATGACATCCCCTCTCCTACTAGGGAGCAAGAGGATCGTCTTTGCCGTTTAAGATAATCTGCCCAGTATTTGGAAGAAGCAGCCATTGATGTAGGCACTGTTGCTTCTAAAAGCTTCAGCCCTGGCAGTAGTCGCTCGCAGAGCAGTCTGCCTACGGACCTGGAAGGCAGATGCAGAGTCCAAGAAGGAATTGGAAGCATTGCCTTTCGTGGGTAATATATTATTTGGAAAACCTTTATCGGATATCCTAGAGTCAGAGGCTGAATCGAAGAAGGTCAGATTTCCGGCTACCTATAACCCCAAGTCCAAGGGTTTAAAATTTCGCTCATTTCGCTGGCAAAGCAAAGCGAAAAGGTAAAGAGGAGCCTAAACAACCCCAGTTTAAATCCAGGGGTAGGAAGCAGTGGGCTAGCAAAAAGCCAGCTTCCAAACCTGAACAGAAACCCTCAGCCTGAAGAGACGGGCCTCCGCCTGGAGGATTCCAGGGTTGGGGGCCGACTCCTGCAATTTGCACACACATGGCAACAGTCAACAACAGATGCCTGGGTGCGGAAGGTAGTATCTCAGGGGTATGGGTTCCCATTCAGGAGGCAGCCTCCTCAAAGATTTTTTTGCACCAGCCCGTCTCGTATAGAGTCGAAGGCCAATGCCCTGCAAGAAGCAGTCCAAAAATTACTGCAGTCAGGTGTGATTGTCCCAGTACCTCCATCACAAAAGGGACAGGGGTATTACTCCAATCTGTTTCTAATCCAGAAACCAAATGGGTCATATCGACCAATTCTAAATCTGAAGATGTTGAACAATTACATATGGATCCCGAAGTTCCACATGGAGACGTTACGCTCCATAAGGTTGGCTATGGAACCGGGAGACTATATGGTATCTCTGGATGTACGGGATGCTTACCTACATGTGCCTATAGCACTATCACATCAGTGTTACCTCAGGTTTGCCATCCTCAAGGAACACTTCCAGTTCCAAGCTCTGCCCTTCGGGCTAGCTACAGCACCCAGGGTGTTTACCAAGATTATGGTTGTTATGGCAGCTTGTCTGCGCAAACGAGGGATAAGAATATTCCCATACCTAGACAACCTATTAATCTTAGCACAGTCGCAAGATTTACTGTTGAGCCATCTCCAACAGACGATAGTTTGTTTACAGAGACACGGGTGGCTCATAAATTGGGAGAAGTCGTCACTGAATCCGTCACAGCGGATGGTTCATTTGGGAGCCATATTGGATTCAGACCTACAGAGAGTTCTCTTACCAGAGAAGAAAATAGTTAAGGTGCAGGTCATGGCTCAGGAAGCGTTGCAAGCCCAGACAATGTCAGTCCATGCAGCAATGCGACTGTTGGGTCTGATGGTATCAATGTTCGACATGGTGGAATATGCGCAATTCCACTCCAGACCGTTGCAGCATCTCATGTTGACCAAATGGAACGGAAATCATCAAACAATAAAGAAGCAGATGATAAAGATTCCAGTAAATGCAAAAAGGTCTCTAGCATGGTGGCTACAGACCGACCATTTAAACAAGGGGAGACCCAAGTCCTGACGACAGATGCCAGCCTGCAAGGCTGGGGGGCGGTACTCGGAAGCATATGGTTCCAGGGAAAATGGACCGCAAGGGAAAGTCGCCTGCCGATAAATCTGTTAGAAATAAGAGCCATTTACTTGGCCCTAGTTCAGGCAAAGGACAATCTACAAGGAAGACCAGTCCAGATCCGCTCAGACAATGCGACGGCAGTAGCATACCTCAATCATCAAGGAGGAACTCACAGCAAGAGTCTGATGGAGGAAGTAACTCCCATTCTAAAATGGGTGGAACTCCATCTCCCGGCATTGTCAGCAGTATTTGTCCCGGGTGTACTAAATTGGGAAGCGGATTTTCTCAGTCGGCACACCATTCAAGAAACCGAATGGGCACTACACCCAGAAGTATTTCAGACACTGGTGAACAGATGGGGTCTACTGGAGATAGACCTTATGGCGTCTCGTCTAAAAACAACAAAGTTCCGAGGTACGGATCAAGAACAAGGGACCCAGGAGCGATCCTGGTAGACGCACTGTCAGTAGAATGGAGGTTTCAGCTGGCATATCTGTTCCCTCCAATATCTGTTACCCAGAGTAGTGAGAAAGATAAAACAGGCAAAAGGAGCAATCATTCTAATAGCTCCAGCTTGGCCGAGAAGGCATTGGTACACAGATCTGTTGAGAATGTCCGTGGAAGCACCGATACTGCTCCCTCAACGTCCAGATCTGTTAATGCAGGGTCCTTGTTGTCACAGTCATCTGGATCGCCTGTCTTTGACGGCGTGGCTGTTGAAACCTCTATCTTAGAGGCTAAAGGATTTTCAAAGCAACTAATCCAAACCATGCTTAGGGCAAGAAAGCCTTCTTCGGCCCGTGTATATCATAGAATATGGCAAGCCTATATTCATTGGTGTTCTGGAAAAAATTACAATCCGAGATCGTTTAAGGTAGCTAGAATTTTGGATTTCCTGCAGGCAGGATTGGATAAAGGGTTGAAGGTTGCTTCCTTGAGGGTGCAAGTCTCAGCGTGGACTGTATGGTTGCAGCAGAAGATTGCTGACCTACAGGATGTACGTACGTTTTTCCAAGGAGTAGTACATATTCAACCTCCATTTGTTCCTCCTGCAGCTCCCTGGGATTTGAATTTAGTTCTTAAATTTCTCCAGGGTCCTTTGTTTGAACCACTTGAGAAAGCGGATCTTAAGTGGTTAACGGTTAAAGTTCTTTTTTTACTGGCAATGGCGTCAGCCAGAAGAGTGTCAGATTTAGGAGCATTATCATGTAAGTCTCCTTTCCTAAGTTTTTTCCAGACAGAGCAGTTCTCAGAACGAGATCTAGTTATCTTCCAAAGGTGGTGTCAAAGTTTCACCTGAATGAAGAGATTGTAGTCCCAGCCTTTCAGGTATCGGGACTATCTGCGGGAGAAGCGTCACTGGACGTGGTCCGGGCTTTAAAAATCTACATAGATCATACTAGTGCCATCAGGAAAACAGATTCCCTCTTCATCCTCTACGGATTCCATAGGAGAGGTTGGCCTGCTAGTAAACAGACGCTGGCGAGATGGCTCCGAATGGTAATATCTGAAGCTTATTCTCATGCAGATCTCCCTATTCCGGCTAATGTCTCTGCACACTCTACACGTAAGGTAGGTCCTTCTTGGGCAGCACAACAGGGTGCATCAGCAGAACAGATATGTAGGGCAGCCACATGGTCTTCCATAAACACATTCATCAGACATTATGCCTTGGATACTTTTGCCTCTCATGACGCAGACTTCGGGCGAAAGGTCCTCCTGTGCAATCAGGAGTGTCCCCACCACTAAAATGGCTTTGGGAATCCCAATGTTATCCTGTGGATAATCCTGTGGACCCAGCCAGAGAAATAAACGTTATGGTAAGAACTTACCGTTGATAACGTGATTTCTCTTATGTCCACAGGTATCCACAGGGATCCCACCCGGACGCATCTGATTTGAGGATCTAGACAAACACTAAAAACCTCTTCCTTCTTGTATGGAAGGGTGTGCATGTGTGTTCTTATCGCCTGTACAGGTCTCTACCTAATGTTCCTGCCTAAAATCGCTGTGGAAAGAACTGATCTGAGTCAGTGGGCGGGACTATATAGTGGAGGCCCCAATGCATCCTGGGAGGCCAGAAAGCTCGTAACCGTGTTGGTGCCATTTTCGCTGTCGCTCGACAATATCCCAATGTTATCCTGTGGATACCTGTGGACATAAGAGAAATCACGTTATCAACGGTAAATTCTTACCATAACGTTTATTTCCCTATAGATTGTAAGCTTGCGAGCAGGGCCTTCCTACCTCTGTGTCTGTTTTTGCCCAGTTTTGTTCTACAACTGTTCTAATTGTGAAGCGTAATGAACTATGCTGCGCTATATAAAACTGCTACTTCAATATTTTTATTTTCTCATCTGAAGGTACAAAACATTGACAGGTATTTTGCAACCAGAGGAATGCCGTCAGATACTAGAGGTTGCAAAACCAGATTTTTTGAATAGCATTTATAAGGCTGGTGTAGATGACCAACTAAAGGCCAAAGACCAAACTAATATTTTACATTACCTTGAGGCGTTGCTCATCTTTAAAACACCTTCAAAGACTTGGAGTGGTCACCAATATGAGTAAGTACTATTTGACCTTCATAACTCATTAAACTGAAAATATAAAGTGATTTTTAATGAAACTATTGTATCTTCATACTCTTAGGTTAAGGAGTGGCATAAAAGGGATTCTCCTTCATTTACATCAGAGGGTACCTCCGATGTTTGTTATAGGTGTTACACAAAACAGCTACACATCAAGTGGCTGCATTTGTACTTAAAGATGATGAAGTAATGGTAGGTTTAAAAAGAAAATCCATTTGTGTGTGAATGCAATATGAGAAATTACATTGATCAATACTATATATTCATTTTCCCTAGTGCTTAGACACTTATTTTGTAATGATACATCCTGTGTTGGAAAGGGAAGATAATCCCCAGGAAACCTTTTTTTGTATCGACAACTGGAAAGAAAATTTACGTGTCTAATGATAGTAACCGTTTACATGAAAAGTACGTATTGTGCAGAAAAATTATTAATGTTTAGGATGGTGTAATTAATGATGCAATTTATGCAAACATTAACGTAATTATGCTTTAGATGAGTAAGCCAACAGCTATTGACAAGATACCTACACATTGCCACACAGTATCTGCTTCACCACTTAGTACATAGCCCTGTACAACTTGGTGCACAGTGCAGAGCACATTGAGAAGTCCAATACATGTTGCAACACACATTGCATAATCAAGAAATACCAGGCCACACTGACTGTGCCACTATATAGTTACATTTCTCTATTTGTTTACTCTGTGCCAATTTGATGCTCCTTATGACACTGCCTTCGCACCAATATTTGAATTTATTTTTTATAAACTCTAATATGCATTTCCATATTGTTTTTTTAATAGACAAATTGTGTGACAAGACAGATGATTCAGCGAGACGGTCCTTTACTGAATTTAAGGTCTTAAATACCTTTCACACACATTTAACAGCAGATATTACAAGGAAAAGACATTATATAACATACGTATTGGCTCAAGACTGGTCACCAAGATTTGAGGGACTGAAACAGGAGGACCAACCGAGCACTTCAAGGTGAATTCCTTATGTTTATTTACACCAATTCATAATCCATGCCTTTGACATTCTTCTCCAGTGGTTTCGGTTACCTTATTCATTATTTTTACATCACATTCATTAAACATCTCTGTTCTGTTTCCAATCAGGCAAGTACCTTAAGAATCTATACGTGTACAGAGGGAAGACTTTCAGAAACTGCTTCAAAGGTTCCCTGTAAAAGTCACTGCATGTATACCACCAAAAAGAGCATGCAAATTTATTTCACCTTTACATTGGCATCGCTGTAGAAGACAATGGAGAAACCTTCGATTTGAGGAAAGAGCAAAGCATGTGATCAGTAAGTAGAGCAACTACAAGACATTATCAGATTTAGTGATCGGCTTCAACATTTTTTTTTCACAACCATCCCCATTCTTATCAGACATCCTCTAAACTCATTTTACATAAAATCCCTTTTTGGCATATAAATAAAATATATGAACTTTCGCTTTTGGATTTTCTATATTTATATTTGGACAAATACGTACGTATACACCCTCTATACGAATGTAATATTTTTTCTTCAACAGGATACTTTGCAGGTCGTAGACCAACAGTTGCCAAGTTAAAAAAGTACATAGACGAACAATGGACTCATCATGCAACTGAGGTCAGACTACTGGGAGAGGCATGGAAGCCTAGACCAATCAGGAAATGGAAAAACTCAGCCTCTAAAAAACAATATATGCCTACAAAACTGGAAAGGACTCAAATGTTCGACCGATAAAACAAGTGGGATGAGGAAAGTGAAAACCCGGAGAGCTTTTCTGAAAGGGAAAGTTGTCTGCGACTTCCATGGGGAACGCATAACAGCAGCACAGGGCAGAGAAGTGCAAACCGCTCAAGAGGGATATGAGGATTTGGTTTTTTACACAGACTCTGGGGACGATTCACGGTGCATCAAAACACCATGTACATGTCACACAGAGACATTATTAAAGTACATGCAGAAAAGCACCAATTATAAATGTAATACCAACATACGTAAAAAAAAATTTGCATTCTTCTGCTGGCTGCGGAAGACATTCCAGCCAAACAAGAGATTCCGGCATCGGTATGGTGAGTGCCAGGATACAAACAGCCGGCATATCAAATGCCTACTGTGTGGTTGACGTGACTGGAAATCAACCACATTCAGGCTGTTGGCACCTGTTTTGTTAAGAGTCTCATTGTTAAACTATTATTCAATGGTATGAAAAGCACAAGTCATATACTACACACCTTGCACGCTCTCTTTGGTTGATTTTACAGCACCTACCGGATAAAGGCCGAGGCCTTACAGAACAAGTTGCAGTCTTGTCTTGGCATTGATTTAATAGCTTTCTAATCTGCTGACTGATTGTTCTGCTGGATTATTTCCTCATCTTTTCATTTCAAAATGGAAAACTTGAATAAGTAATGTATTTATTTCTCTGCCTCATCTCCAATGCATATTATTTGTGTCTGTGTGTACCCATCTCCAGTGCCTATTTTGTCACTATTCCACGTTTGCCTTTGTCACTAGACAATACAGTATTGCTTGCAGTGATGCATTCTCACAGATATGATATTCATATTTTGCAGGACCCACAGAACCACTTGTTTGTAAATTGTCAGAAACTGGATACTAATCTATCTGTGTATCTCCAACGGGTATGCCAGAAGGTGGCAGATCGTGTGAGGAGTCTTTTATTGGTTGAGGAAGTGTGATCAAACTCTAGGAAGATGTTAGAGAACCTCAGCATAGTCCATTATGCTGACCCCAGCTTCAGAAAGGTCACTCCTGTGCTAATGGAGGCGTTGGTGTCTCTTTGAAAAATCTGGAGTTTTTGTTAAAGGGAAACCCTCAGCCACAGCATGGTATGTAAATGATGGATGCTCTATATCTAATGATAAACTCTGAAATGTTTCCATAGCTTTATATCTAATATATAAAAATGAAAATCTGTCATTCTGTCTTTCTATACAAATCACATTAGTGGAACATTAGCACTGAGTATTTCAACAGACAGCAAAACTATGGAAGGCCTGGAGCTATTTACACCAAACGTGGTACACATCTCACTTACAATCTTGGAACAAACTCTGTGGGGTTAGACAGTTACCCCTAGCCACCCGTAGGGGTGGGACAGCAGCACTGAGTATTTCAGGAGACAGTAAAACTATGAAAGGGCTGGAGCAATTTACAGCAAACTTGATATATAATACATCTCACTTACAATCTGGAAACAAACTCTGTGGGGGTTAGACATCCCTAGGGTTGAGGCAGCAGCAGAGTTTTTCAGCTGACAGCATAACTCTGGAATGCCTGAACCAATTTACACCAAACTTGCGACACCTATTACTTACAATCTGGGAACAAACACTTTGGGGGCAACACCACTAGCTCCCCTGGGGTTGGGCCAGCAGCACAGACTAGATCGCGGCATGCATATGTCAGCGATGACAGGGCTGCATGTGACAGGGCCAGTGACATGTGAGGAGGGGAATGGAGGTAGCACAAACCCACACAGTTATATAGTGGAAGTAGCACGGTCCCCCAGCAGCACAGAGTATATCAGGAGATACATAATGTGCTGCGCTTTATAAGAAACTGTGGCGTGTTTGGGGGGAGGAGGATCTATCTAGGTACTTATCTAAAATATAAAAGCAAACAACTGTGCTTCTACCCTTCTGTCTTTTTATACAAATCCAGTTTACAAGCGAAGATCGAGAAATCTTACATATGAGCGTATTGTTATTTATACTGTGTGTTTAATATTTAAATATTTCAAAACAAACATTCTTAAAATCCCAGGCAATGCTGGGTACTCCAGCTAGTAACTTTATACAATTGAAATATGCTATTTTTACTCAGTTCTGATGCATAGTTAATCACCTATGAGCCTAATACATGTTTACTTTCCCAATAATGAAAAAATTTCATTTATCTGTAGGATATAGATATATATATATATTCATATTCTTATGTCAATCCTTCCCTCCCCACCCAACAGCAGAGCCGGCCCTAACCAATATAATGCCCTAGGCAAGATTTTGGTTGATGCCCCCTAGCACCACCGCTGGTTCCGCCTCTGACCTTGCACCTCTTTCCCAGAACCATCACCCCTCACACATAGCAGTCCTTATTTTGGGGTTTGTACCCCCTATAATTTAAATAAGAGCAGTTTGCACATTTGGCGCTCAGCCAAAAAAAAGGGTGCGTTTTTACTGGCAAGGGGCATGGCCACACAATAGTAACCCCAATTACGCCACACATTACTGCAACTTTATTCACATTTGATCATGCAATCGTGTCCATAATTTATATTATATCCCACAGTAGTATCACTTTACCTTATAAAAACATTACTCCTCACAGTAGCACCCCTTATTCACATTACATCACACTGAATTGCTCCTTATTCACATTACCCCACACCCTATTGCTCTTTATTCACATTAGACGACACAGTAGTGCCCTTTCTATACGCAACGTCACATAGTAGAGCACCTTATACACATAATTTAACACATTAGTAATGCATTTATACACATAATTCCACACAGTAATGCCCCTTACACATGAGAGAAATTATTAATTTCCTTATAAACATAATGCCCTTACACATTATGACAACCTTTATTAATGCCCTTTTACACATACTGTAATGTCCCTTATACATATGCCGCACA
Organism: Pseudophryne corroboree; assembly: GCF_028390025.1. Taxonomy (NCBI): domain Eukaryota; kingdom Metazoa; phylum Chordata; class Amphibia; order Anura; family Myobatrachidae; genus Pseudophryne; species Pseudophryne corroboree. The sequence goes on along the minus strand of NC_086446.1, from coordinate 50,268,540 downwards.
TTATTAATGCCCTTATACACATAATGGCACACATAGTGCCCCCTACACATTTGCTACGCATTATTAGTGCACCTAAACACATTATGACACATACAGTAGTACCGTTACACATATGCCACACTTTATTAATGCCCTTATACACATAATGACACACAGTGCCCTTTACACATATGTTGCACATTATTAATGCATTTTTACATGACACACAATGCTCCTAACTCATATTCCAAACACTACTGCACAACCAACCCACTCACATGCACACAGCACTCACAATGCCACTGACACTGTGACCTCTGCTTGGATACGGATGTGTCCTCATAAATCTTGCCTCAATGCTAACGTCGGGCACCTTTTTTTTAATGAAAATTTATCTTATTTGCATTGCTATGTGGCTAGGATGCACAAGCAGCTTCTGCTGATTAAAATGCCTATGATACTGTGGCTGTATCTGCATATGAAATGCTACACACAATATAGGCATGCCGCATATAATTTTAATCAGCAGAAGCTGCTGATGCCCCTAGGCATATCAAATGCCCTAGGCAATTGCCTAGTTTGCCTATGCCTATGGCCGGCTCTGCCCAACAGAATATGTATAAATAATATGAAGCCACTGCACTGTATATTATATGTTCATTCAAGTTAGGAGGATCATTGATTTGTCGTCCTGTTCTAGCTTTTCCCATACTATCCATTCTTTCTACCTCTCATCTCACTTCCTCCCTTGTTTCTCATTATCAGAATTCATTGCCTGTTAACAAATTTTTGTCATTAAATGAAAATAGATCTGATTTTTGTCTGTCTTTTTACTTCTAGTAATTCCAAACCAAATTTCACGGTGCCCATAAGAAAGAAAATGGCGGAAGCTGGGTTATACGACAAACACAGTAAGGATCCTCCCGTCCTTGAGGACTTCAGAAAATAATTGTCAGAATCATTGGAAGTACCAAACTGCATGCAGGTGGTAATTAAGTATTTCTAAACAATTAAATTCTGTTGTATGTTCTATTTTCCATAATCCACAATGGTCAGCGACGTGTCCTTTATATGCAACAGCCTAATGCAGGGATGGATAACCTTGGCACTCCAGCTGTTGAACTACACATCCCAGCATGCCCTGCTAGTTTTGCAATTTGGCCATGCTAAAACTTATGCACGGCATGCTGGGATGTGTAGTTCAGCAACAGCTGGAGTGCCAAAGTTAGCCATCACTGGCCTACTGCATCAAACCTTCATATAACATTGCTAATTTATTCTTATCCATTATGATCTATGGAGCATCACTTTTCTATAAGAAAGCTTTAGGTTTTAGTTGCTGGTATTAGAAATAATGTAAGATATGCCGGCTAATGGTGGTATCCAAGCCATCAGAACCCCGAATGCAACCCACTAACTTTACTAACCAAACTCCATCCCCTACCCTAACCATCCCTTCTTGGTGCCTAACCTTCCTTCATTGTGCCCAAGTCTCCCAGTGGTGCTAAAACCTAACCCTACACCCTTGGTACCTAAACCTATCCCACCCTCCCTGCTGCCTAACCCTAACCACCTCCCTCACACCCTAACCGCCCCCTAGTGCCTAGACCTAAAATCCCACCCCACCACATCCCACTATACTTGAGATCAGCGAGTATCCTGATGCAGGCATCCCAACCCCAGTCAGCATGTAGTCACGGCATTATGTTTGCAGTTCGGATGCCATGGTCAGTAATATGATCACCGGCATCCCAACAACAGGCATATTAACTGTATACCATTATTAGAATGTATTATATACCAGCTTTTGTATTTTAGCATATTTCATTTTCATTTTTTCTCTGTAATATTAGGTGGAAAGTATAAAAGATAATTCTTCATGGACAGCACAAAAGTATCTTTGGAGTTTGTACTGGATATTGAGAAGACAATACAGTACTTTAACAAACTAAGAACAACTGGTTTGGCAAGCCATACAGCCTCAAACTATCTAAAGGGTTTGAAGCAGTTTGTGCATTACAATGTGACAGCCACCAACATGCTGCTACACAACAAGGCCCTGTATGATTCTTTTGAACTATTCCTCAAAAGAACAAGAGACATTCAACGTTCCCTAAGTAAAGGTGTCTCACGGGAGATTGTGGCAAAAAGGTAAGACTCAAGAACGAATTCAGGGGCAAACAAATTTTTTATTGAGGTCTATAAATACTTTTTGTCCTCCTGACAGGAGAAAAGGAAATACATGATATGCATGTAAGACGCTGTTAAGAAAGATCACTCAAACATAGTAAGACTATAAAAATAAATCAAATAAAGCTTAAGGCTGCCAAACCCAGCAGCCCTGTAACTATGGTCCGGCTCCTGCTGCACCAAACAAAAAAACTGATTTGACCGAGTCAGTGGGCAGGATTATATGGACGAGCCAGGTGCATTCTGGGAGGCCAGAAAGCTTGTGACCATCTGGTGCCAATCTGCTATCGCTCCATCATATCCCAATGTTATCCTGTGGATAACCTGTGGACCCTGCCGGAGAAATACATGATTTTAAAATGACTGAATGTGTGTGTGTGTGTGTGTGTGTGTGTGTGTGTGTGTGTGTGTGTGTGTGTGTGTGTGTGTGAGAGAAGGGGGGTAATGACAACAATTGCTCGGTTGTCCTGCACTATTGTATAATTGTATAACTGGTACATGTTTAATCATTCCTGTATCTATTATTTACAGATTAGACATGCTCACTACCAATGTCAAAACCCCAGAAGACTCTCGTAAACTTCTGGAGATGGCAAAGCCGGGATTCTGTGAAGCCATTCAAAAGGCGAAGGCAGATCAGGAGTTGAATGAAAAAGAGTGATTGACCGTTCTCGAACATCTTCAGGCAACTGCAACAACCTGGTATCATTAAAACATTTTTAAAGTAAGTAGTATGTTTTTATAATCTCCTCCACACTCCCGGCATTCTATAGAGTAGTAGCTGAGTTTTTTTTTTTTTTAATTATCTGCAGGTGACAGAGTGGCAACAAAAGGATTCACTACCAGTCATGAGATGGTTATAAACTTGTGACCACAACTGTTGACGTGAAGAAACCACAAAACATCAACTCAGCAAGTTGCTTGTTTGGCACTTAAAGTGGATGAGGAAACAGGAAATCTCAAATATTTCTAATATGTCTTGTTAGTGTAATGCAAGCCACAAGCAAGATGTATATTTTCCACTAGTCCACTTTATTCTCTTTGTCAACTGTCATTTGATTCAGTCAACCATTCAGCTTTAGTACTCTATGGGGTATATTCAATTGAAGTCGGATTCATTCCGACATGAATTTGTCGGAATGGATCTGACGGGACCTATTCAATGACCATCTCAATCCGACTTTAAAAAAAAAGTTGGATTGAGATGTAGGTGCTGAGACAGGAGAGCAGTGGCTACAGCAGCTTAGCGGAGCATGGGGAACTGCCGCCAGACCCTACAGCAGTGTCCACCCAGCTCCAGCAAGCGGGACCTGCTTGCTGGAGCCAGGAGGACACTGCCATGAGCGGCGGTGGTGCCACATCCTCCTGCTACACTGCTGTAGACGCTGCTCTCCCGTCTCCCCGCTGCTCTCAGCAACCTCATCTCCATCCAACTTTTTTTTTTTTTTTTTTTAAGTCTGATTGAGATGGTCGGAAACAGGGCCAAAACCTGTCAGATTGGGACCAGTTTCCGACAGAAGCACGCGGATCGGCAGCTATTCCACCGATCCACGTGCTTTCCGACAAATCGAATTTCAGGACTTGTCGGATAAAAAAGCCGGGGATTGAATAGGTTGGAACCCCTTTCCGACCTGATCAGGTTGAAAACTGCAGTCTTTCCGACAAGATGGCAGTTTCGACTTCAATTGAATATTTCCCCATGTCCCATGACATACAACTTCATCTTTTATTTGTTAGATATGAAGCATGTTTAATATCCATTGTGTCTACAAAGGTAACTTTTCACATCTTTCCTTTCAGTGGTTCAACACTTCTAAAAAGTCTGGCCCACATTTTTTTCGGACAAGCGACAAGGACAGTATATATTTTGTCATTGACAACGGGACAAAAAAAATATATGTTTCTAAGGACATCTCAAGATTTCACCAAAAAGTAAGTATAGATGACTTAAAGAACCATATTGATAACTTTGCCCTACTTAGATGAGCGAAAACCTGAGGTATAAGCCATATCTTGGCTAATTTTGCAAAAATTCTCATTAACATTTTCATTATTTTAATATAATATAATTTCGCTTTCTAGATATGATCTGGAGCCAGTCACGAGCCAGGAAGTTTGCTGCGTGATTGAAACCTTCATCAATAGCAAAGCTTTTGCATGTAAAGAAGACTGTCGTTTCCCAATATCTGTCCCACACGGATACGACTGCAGAGAAACGCTACTGGATGAAAAACGTAGCCGACGTGGTGATGGAGTCACACGTTGTGAGTAGTTTGGGATGTCTTTGTCTTTCACAAATGCTGAAGGGACTTCAAGAGATGGTGAAGGAACGTCAAGAGACACCGAAGGGACTACAAGAAAGAGGAACTGGGAAGAGGTTGAAGACAATTTACCCCCCACCACCCCTGAAGAGAAATAAAGAGGACATCTACTCAACGTTCAAAATGGAATATCCTGTTCAAATGGACAAATATAGTCCACTACTGAAAGAGTGCCTGCAATTTGACAATGGTCGCTACTGCTACAAGTTGTGGCGGAAGGAGCAGAATAAGATGCGGATGGAGAATATAATTGGTAAGAAATTCTACATTCTTACATCTAAGGCTAAAGGGTTTGCCCAAATAGGTCAAATAATTTTACTGATTGCTTTTTTTTCAAACCTAGAGGAATGACTAGTTATTTCATGTACTATATATGCTTTATAGCAATTTAAAAAAAAATTACTTTTTTTTGCTATTAGGACAATTCCAGTCAAGGCTTCCAGAAGAAAGGCAAATTGCACACTGTTAAACTCCAGGGGTGGACACAAAAGGTCCCAAGAGTGATTGACATCACTGCAAACTGGAAGCTGCAGCCACCAAGGATACAGTGGAGATAGAAAATCTGGACTCCCTACAGAAATGGAAAGATCTGGTTATCGTACCTGACTAAGATAAAGGACAGAAGGTGATTGCCACCAGATCATTTAAGGGGGAGATATTGTGCGACTACCGTGGATCCTTAATATCACATGATGAAGGGTAGAAGAGAATGGAGAATGACTGAGGGAGAAATGGGTTACATGCTCTTTTTTTTAAAGACTCCAAAGGACAGCGACGGTGTGTAGATGCAATAGATGCGCCTTGCAGTTGTCACCCACAATTGGAAATTACTTTTGGACGAAAAATAAACCATTCTAAGAAAATCAAAAACAACAACATCAAGCCAGTTTTGTTTTCCCCTTTTTGAAAATAACACACCAACTATTTTGCTTTTGGCTATGCATGACATTGCTCCTGGCATGGAATTACCATTTGACTATGGAGTCACCAAATCCTAATTTAGACAGGAAAGAGTAGACTTGTCCTGGCTGTACAATTAAGTTTTTGTCTTTGGGTTGTGCATTCCTATTTTGTACTGTAATGAGTCAATATATTAGTGTTGCCTTTCAACTTGAATTACTGAAATTAACTTTTGCACGATATTCTAATTTTCTTAGTTTCTCGTGTGTGTGTGTGTGTGTGTGTGTGTGTGTGTGTGTGTGTGTGTGTGTGTGTGTATGTATAATATATATATATATATATATATATATATATATATATATATATATATATATATATATATTTATTGAAGAAGCAGGGAGCGCCAATAGTGCATTAAAAGAGTAAAGGTATTTTATTTAAAAAATCCAAATTGGTGACAAGTAAAACCCGTACCATAAAAGGCGGTCAAACCACCGCTCGTATAACCGGCATAAGATTTACCCCACTGTGTAAAGCAGCATTCTTTAATTCCAAATCCAAATGTCAGACCACGCCCATACGCGTTTCGTCATTCGACTTCGTCAGTAGGCCTGGTCTGAAGTCATAAAAGCATTATTAAATACACATATCATTGTTCTAATTGACCCATACAGGTTACATTCAAATGAATTACAGTATTACAATGTCGACATTTCCCTAACACATATAATTCTAAATAATGAATACTATAATTCCACCACAGTATATGGAAGGAAGTTTCATCAAGGCATCAAATAAAACATAATCATTAAAAACAAATATAAAATATATATAAATATATCAAAAAAACTTTCAATTATATAAATGAAAATCAATCATATAAATGAGCACATCGCTGTCAATGATGTTACCAAAAAAACCCTTAGCTCACCATTGAACGCATTTATATATGCTTACAAGAAATTCCATACAGCTCATATGTATAAATGGCATAGCAATATTTAGCCATCCGACATCCGTTCAATGGACTCCTTATACTAGACTGACAATTACCTTTTCTGTTATTCACAGCGGTTATCTCAATCCTCCCAATAAGGTATTAGTACTCACATCGCCTATGGCTTTCATCCCGTCCCATGTCTCCCGTTTTTTATATACACTAAGAGCCCGTCACATTAGCCCCGTCATTAGGACCAACAGGCGGCTCCCGGTTCGGACGTGAGTGGGTTTGATAAACAGGTGTACGGACCTTTCATTATATTAAAGGACCAGCGCTTATTAGTGCAATCAGCTTATCAAAAATATATATAGGGGGAAAAACAAATAAGGAAAATAGACCAAAAATGTTTTCGTACAAACGATAAACACTAAAAAGTGAGGAATAAAGCATATATATAATGCAGTTAATATGCAGAGATCCTCCCTGCCAATAATGAATCTTACAGGAATGATGAACTTTTAAATCCATAGACAGAATAACATTAGCAAAAACCACTCAGCTAACCAAATGGCATAACAATATTTGTCCACCCGTCGTCCGTTCAATGGACTCCTTGTACTAGACTGACAATTACCTTGTCTGTTGTTCACAGTGGTTATATCAATCCTCCCAACAGGGTGTCAGTGCTCACGACGCCTGTGGCTTTTACTCCGTCACGTTTCTCCCAGTTTTTATACTGCTAAGAACCCGTCGCATTAGCCCCGTCATTAAGACTATCAGGCGGCGCCCGGTCTTAACGTAAGCGGGTTTGATGAACAGGTGTACGGACCTTTCATTATGTTAAAGGACCAGCGCTAATTAATGCAATCAGCTTATCCAAAAATAAGGGGAAAAAGACAATAAAGAAAATGGACCAAAACTGTTTCCGTACAAGCATTAAACACCAAGAAGTGAGGAATAGGAAGAATATATATAATATAGTTGTTATGCAGAGAACTTCCCTGCCGACAATAAATCCTACAAGAATAATGGGCTTTTAAATCAATAAACAAAATGTTGAATCAGGTATTTAGAATCCAATCTCAATTTCTTATTTTAGGAACGGGGTCAGTTCATATCCCTCATTTAACCCGTTTGGATACAAAGTATCTAATGTAACTATGCAGAATGTTTCCCTTTTATTAAGGGTATTTTCTCGATCTCCGCCACGCTTATCAGAGGCTATATGTTCTAAACCTATAAATTTTAATGAGACGGGGTCACTGGAATGATACTGTTTGAAGTGGCGGGGAACACTATGGTTTTCCACATTATTTTTAATGTTTCTCAAGTGTTCTAAAATTCGAAGTTTTAACACCCTCTTAGTCTTTCCGACATATCTCATCCCACACCCACATTCAAGCAAATATACAGTGCAAGTGGAATTACAATTAATAAAATTATTAATTTTAAACTTTTTATTCGAATTTTTACCACTGAAAATTTTAGTACCCTTTAACCCATACTGGCACACTTTACACTTACCACACACATAAAATCCCTTTACTTTATTAAATGATAAACAATTTGGGGTACTAATCTCTTTTTTCTCAAAAGCAGGTAATAAACTCGGAGCTAAATAAGTTTTAAGGGTTTTAGCTCGTCTAAAAACCATATCAGGTCTGACTGGTAAATGTTTAGATAATACAGAATCCATTTGCAGTATGTGCCAGTTACGTTTGAGACTAGTCTGTATTTCATGATTCAATGAGTTAAATTGCGTCACAAAAGGACAGAACATGATATCCGTCTCAGCTCGACTCTGAACTTCATGTTTTTTTATATTTAATTAATTCCTCTCTCCAATGTACTGGCTTTTTTAATAGCTCCTTCGATCAGACTTAAAGGATAACCTTTCTCTAAAAAACGCCGTTTATATTCTGAAGCTTGTTCCTCGAATTTGGTTAATGAAGTACAATTTCTCCTTAACCGTATCAATTGGGAAAAGGGCAAATTACTCTTCCACTTCTTCAAATGGCAGCTCTTATAATCTAAATAATTATTACTGTCAACCTCTTTGAAAAAAGTGTAGGTCTCTATTAATTTATTGGACGCATAGTCACTGGTGTTAAGGACTAGATCTAAGAACTCTTTGTTCTTTCTGAAAATTCGATGTAAAACATAAATTAAATTAATTTATATTCAGATATTGTATAAACCCATTGAATTCGTCTTCTGTTCCACGCCAAATGACTAGCACGTCATCAATATTGCGTTTAAACAGCATAACCTTATCAGAGTATGGATTATTGGCTAATACATTTCCTTTTTCCCACTCACCCATGTATAGATTGGCGACACTGGGGGCACAAATCGTCCCCATCGCTACCCCACACACTTGTACGAAATATTCGTTTAAAAAAGTGAAATAATTATGTTTGAAAATGAAACTGACAATCTAGAAGAAACTGGACCCTCGGTGTAGTCATCTCAATATCTCTTTTCAATACCATCTCTAGGTGCAACAGACCTTTCTCGTGTGGAATCGAAGTATATAATGAAGTGACATCGATGGTTGCCCACTTATAATCATCACACCAAACAAAGTTTTCTAGCAACTGTAATATATGTGTGGAATCTTTCACATAAGTTTCTAATTTAGGAACATAACCTTTGAGAAAAATATCTACATATTCAGAGACACGAGAGGTAAGGGAGTCGATCCCCGAAATTATGGGGCGGCCCGGGGGATTTAATTGGTTAATGTGGATCTTTGGTAGATAATATATTGTGGCAATCCTAGGGTGTTCATTCCACAAATAACCAAATTCCTCATCACTAAGGACCCCTGTTTTACGACCCGTATTAAGTAAATCTAGTAACGAAGTTTGATAATCTTTCGTAGGGTCCTTTTTTAACTTGGAATATAAAGAAGGATCTGAGAGTAATCTATACATTTCAGTCTCATAATCAGTCCGATTTAAAATGACCAATCCTCCCCCTTTATCGGCTTGTTTAATAACTAAAGCCGCATTCCCCTTTAATTTATCTAATGATAATTGTTCTAATCTAGTTAGATTTGGGGCTAGGTTCCCCTTTTCTTTAATTTTATCAAAATCTTTTTTAACCAGTTGAGCAAATAAATCCAAATGTGTGCCTCGTGACTCAACAGGGTAAAAGATGGATCTTTTTTTCAAACCAGAGACATTAGAGTTTCTTTGATTTTCATAATTTTTTTAAAGGAGCTGTTGACTTATTACCTTGTCTAATGAAATGTCTCTTTAATGTCATTTTACGTATAAACAGATTAAGATCCATATATAAATTAAATTTATTAACACCTGCTGAGGGCGCAAAAGATAACCCTTTCTGTAATACATCTATATCTGTATCATTAAGTTCCACTTCTGAAAGATTGAAAATACCTATCTTCTTTTTCACTAATGGGACTGCATCATTGCTTTTTTGTAAGGTGCCCTGTCCTCCTCTCTTCCCTCTTCGTCTGTTTCTTTTCCCCCACATTCTTGAAGGCAATTGATTCGGGACCCCATCTTGTTGTTGTTTTATATATATATATATATATATATATATATATATATATATATATATATATATATATATATATATATATATATATATATATATATATATATATATATATATTACATATACACACATACATACACTTACAGATGACATAATAGTATCCATTACCAGTGAGATCTGTAGCACTCCTTCTGCATAGAGACTAAACATAGCATGCCTTATTACAGTTATGCTATTGTGATGGCAGGACATGCTGGGATATGTAGTTGATCAACAGCTGGAGGGCCGTATGTTGAACGCATATGAATTACATTATTTCCATCCCATATTATTATTACTCTGACCCTCTATCCCAGTCACTTGACTCTGTAGTGGCCTTTACAGTTAGGGAACCAAAGATGTCAGGGCTTACTCAGGTAATGCTTACAGTACATACTGGGACATCTGCCATTTCATAGCCGTGTACACAGTTTGTCTTTTCCACATACATATTTGGCATTTTTGGATATATTTTTTTTAATTAGCATATCCGGTATCAATATAACAGTCAGGGTTGATCTCACAACCAGACATGGATGAAAGATGCCCTGGTCCCTCAGAAGTCGGACACTGGATGTGTAAGGGATCAAAGGCCTTATTTACTCCCCAAAATGGCAAGGACTTGCTGTCAGCAGAGGAGCAAAAAGGAGGCAAGAAGGTGGTTGCTCCCAATTTATTTAAAAAAGGGTGACCACATTTATGACAATAGTGGTACACTAATGACTTGCGTGAAAGATAAAAATTGCACAATGGGTGCAAGATAAATACCAACAAAAAGTAACATCACAACCATCTCCGTTAACCTCCCTCCAAACAGTACTCCTACCATTGTCTTTCATGCTTTTAAAGAATAGAGGTTTAGGACAGAACTATTTGCTTACAGTATTTCTAAACACTCCTTTTGGTGGGGTAGGAGCCAAGTTGACCTGGATCATTGATTGAATGAAGAATCACAAAAACACTGATCCCGCAAATGTTCATAACATATTCCTTTTTCCTACCCACCCTACAAAATGTTGTGTTTTTCAAAATTCACCCCATAAAATGTTTATGTACTTGTTCCAAGACACGACACAAAATGATTATAACCCTTTTTTTTTTTTAAATACTTGTATGCTTTAGACTTAATAAAAGCTTTTTATATTTTCAGTTCAAATTAATGTATGGATGATTTTATCACAAGGCAATAAAACGCTTATTTTACAGTCTGTCTGATCTAATGCAGTTTGTTTCTGATGGCAGAGAATGAGACCTAACAAACAGCCCCAGCCACACTACAGTACATTGTTCTGTGACTGTTCCAGTATCTAGTTTACTTTTTAGCTATAACCCAACCAATCTCTAACACGGTCATGATAGATTTGATGGAACATGTATTACACTATTTAATTAAATACACTGAAATAATACATCCAGTGTACAAGGGAGGAGAAAAACTTCTGCAGGACACCAAGACATTGATCAGTAGATGTTAGATAGCAACACATAGCAAATTATGGAAAAATCCAGATGAACTTAAAATAGCTTAGGACAGTATGTTAGCGCAGGCTACAATAATGGTCAAACAGAAAAAATGGCAGCACTAACAAACTCACCCTATTGTACTTGGACTATATACAGTTTCCAAACTTCATAAAGATCCAGTCAATCCCTCATAGACCTAATTTCTGCTTGAGATCCTTAATACAACCTGTATCACATGTATCATAGATGTTTGATATATTAATACAACTGTACATTGTAAAACAAGCAACTTTCCTTAAGCACACTACACAAATACTCACAAAATAAACTTTACTCACTACCATACCTCCTAAAACCATCTTATGTACAATGGATGTCAAATAATTGTACACAGTCATGCCTCACACACAGGGCTTAGCGTCAATGCGCACTTTACTATAAAATACATTTAATGCCTTGGAAATTCCCTTGTCCCTACAACTGTAATAGGCCCTACACACTGGGCAATATTACTGAAAGGTATGAACCGTTCATCTTTCAGTGTGGAGGCAGCAACGATGAGTGGCCCCGCGCTCGTTCATCATTGGTGTTCCATCACTTGTGCATGCAGGCCAATATGGATGATGTCCATAATTGCATGCACTGCTATGGAGCTGGGTGACTGAGGGAGTGAAGAAGCTACACTCCCCCCGTCACCTCCCTCCCGCAGCTGGGTCGCCCGTCTGCCGTATAGGCAGTCGGGCAGCTCGCGCAGTATTTAGGGCCCATTAGAATTTACGCATGCACACAATTACCTTTTTCACAACGGTCAATACTATATTCTAAAAGTAAAAAAATGGCTGTGCTATGGGGTCCAATGTGCCTCCATCGTATGCTAATGTATACATGTTCAAACAGGAACTATCTTTTCCTCTCCAGAGATATCAGAAAAAAATAAAAATCTAACACCACCAGATACATAGACAGACGATGTCCTTATTATGAGGTCTGGTCAAGAACATGAAGTCCTTACTTTTATGTCAAATACCAACCAGAAGAATCTAATAAACCTTCAACACTTTCACCAATATTAATTCGGCAGTTACCATAAAAAAGTTACATATTAAAATAAGTATCACAAAGTAACAGATCAAAACATTAACATTATAGTAGCTCTCACCCACCAGCATTAAAGGGGTTACACATCACAGATGCTTTGGGTGCCAAGTATCAGAAGTAATACTCTGCATGAAGTTATGAAGAAAAGAGAATGCAAACATATAGTATCTACATACATCAAGGCAACAGGTGTTCTCCACATCCAGATAATCCCTATTTTGCATGTCGAATAGAGAGGAGAAAACCTTCAAGATCTTAATTTAGGACAAAATTCTAATTAACACGTCCAGTATTACCTAGGGCCATCAAAGCACTATGGCCAATAGCATCAGGAAACCAGGACCTTCCATGTTTTAGAAAACATTTCTGATGTCAAGTTACGAAAGCCGCAAAAATCTGGACGTATTCATTAAAAATAACATTCCAACAATCCTAAAAACAGATTTTCTCAGGCACACCAAGGGGCATTAGCAATAAAATAAAAACTACATGTCAGTAGATAATGCAGAGCTATTAGTAACATAAACTTCCAAAAATATAGTAAGCCTCCAGGCCAACATCAAGGCTTCTGATACTAGAGGTACCTACACTGCATGATAACAGTACCCACTGTGAGTCATATAATGGTCTACTGAAAGGCTACATGATAATATCACATATAAAAATATATCTAAATTGAGAGCCAGCTTACGAGATGTCACCTGTAGTGCTGTTTGTAGGTCCTAGGGGTGACTCCTGCTGAGCTGGCTCTAACTTTAGATATATTTTTGTAGGTCATATCATGTAGCCTTACAATAGACAAATTATATGGCCCAGATTGGGAACGGTTACCATGAAGAGTAGGACCTCCAGCATAAGAGAATCCTAGATGTTGGCCAGGAGGCTTAACATTGTCATGGTTCATGGACTGGTGCTCTGGGGGTGCCGGGACTTACCAGTCCAGACCTTGTGGCAAGGCGAGCTGTTGGCGGCATGCATTGGAAGCTGGCAGACTTGCAGGGGCTCGCAGGGACAGGCAACTGATCTGAGTTGGCTGTGGGAGAGCTGCAGTGCTAGTACATGGGCGTCGCCATCTTGGATTTCAGTCATATGACTTTGGAGGCCAATCAGCTACTGTGAAGGATGTGTGCAGTCTCAGGCCAATCAGCATTGACCAGCATGTATTTAGCTAGTGAATTTTGGATGCGCAGGTTGTCAGTGCAACATCTCTGCTCACACTGAAGCAGTGTGGCAATCCTGTGCTTTTCAGCCTTATGTCCACATTATCCTGGGAGTTTGTGCAGTTGGTAACTGGCCACTACAGTTTCGGTCAAAGTTCTTCATCCATTCCAGTGATGAAAACCTGGTCTCTCTCAGCAGTATCAGCCAACTCAGTATGCCTACCTCAGCTGAAGTACCGCAGTCTGCCTAAAACCCACGTTCGTCTTGCTAGTTACCAAATCCTCTTGCTGCGACCTTTCCACAGTAGTGCTTCCCTGAGAGCTTGTCGTCCTGGCTATTAACGCTTACCCATGCCTGCTGCACAGGTTGAGCTCTGGTATAAATAAAACCTATGAAAAAGACTTTCATACTGTGAAGATATGAGGCAGGGTCTAAAACTGTATTTGTGGTGTTTCAATCTTTCTAGCGCCTAATGTACTTTTTATTCCTTCTGTTCCCTCGTCTCTCTGGCTTGTGCCACTATTCCCTCTTGTGCGTGTTTATTCACAGGACTAAAACTATTGCGTTAGGCTGTATATTCTGTACTGTAAACTTGGATAAATACAGGTGTGCTGTGACCTGGCACATAGTGCTGTTATGCTGCGGTGTTACGTTAGGAGAATGTTATTCTGTGTATGAGATTACAAGTTATCATTGATAAGCGTGTTTAACCATCTATTATCCTTATATGGTCGCACAGGACGTAAACATGAGGGACAGGTAATCTCTTTCTGAAGATGCTCCTCAACAGGAGACAATCATGACTTAAACCAATTCCCCTATCATTATTCATTCTGTTTACTTTCCTCTGTTAAAATATGGGCTCTGACAGACAACTCAGAGCCTGACCCAGCATGTGGTCAGCAGGAGAAGGCCAGCTGTGGGAGGGAGGAGGGAGATACCGGAGGTGGGATCCCACCAATCAGGAACCTGTGTATCCTTCCCAGGTGAGCGCAGCATCATGGGCATTTGGAAGGTTTTAAAAGCTGTTGCGCAGGTCAGCTACTCATGTTAGTCGCAGGACTTTGGCTAAGGGGTGATTCTCTGCCAGGGTACCTTGTGGAACACATCACCCATGCTGTGTGGCCTTACACATATTTACTCCGGAGTGGACTTATACAAATAGTCTCTTGTGGACTAATCTGCAACACTGCTGTGTGGACCTGTTTATCTGTAGAATTGTTGTGGACCTAAATCCTCTCTTCGGACTATCTGTACTGCTACCTGCATATGGTTTCTGGGCTATATTTACCTCTGTTTTCTGTGAATGATCTACTCCTGTGTGCAGTGACAAATAAACCATCACTTTGGTTTCATCGGCTCTGTGTCTGATTGCTTAGAAGAACTCCGTATCCTCACACATACGTCCAGCTCGACTCTTGTTTAAGGAAACAATCCAACCATCGTCTGTAAACCCCGAACCAGATCCACAAGCCTTTCAGATCTGATGGTTTGCACCAACTCCATGAATTCGGGAACTGGTCAAGGAACTGATACGTATGTGCTCCAAAGTATTGCTAGCCATTTGAAACAGTTTGAGTCTTCCCATCATCAATTTGCCAAATGTCTGCAGGAAATAGCAGCCAGATTTGATGCAAGTGAGTCTTGCTAGCGAAAGATCAGTTTGACACTGATACTCCAGTGGTTCATACTCCTCCTGCACCAGCGGTAACCTCTCCGTCTGCTCTATGGTTACCTATGCCAAGTACATTCGATAGAAACCCCAAATTATGCTGCGGAGTACTAAATCAGTGCAAAGTGCACTTCTCTCTTCAGCCATTTAATTACCCCCTCACGGAAAGCCAAGGAGGTGTATATAGTGTCCCTTCTGGCCATCACTGTTTTAGAGTGGGTCTCACCCCTGTGGGAGAGAGATGATCCTACTGTATGTTTTATAATTATTCAGAATTCCTCTCCACTTTTAAAAGGATATTTGATGAACATTTGAGGAACATACTAAGTACAAACCGCCACCTCCTGTTTTAGCCAGTCCACCACTGGTGCCATCTACCGAAGAACAAAGTTAACCTCGCTCATTTGTCTCCAGAGGAATGACAAAGGAGATGCCTGGAGAATCTGTGCTTGTACTGTGGAGCTTCCAGGCATTTAAAGGCTTACTGCATCCTCCGTCCAGGAAACAAATTATCCTAGCCGGCCAAGGAGACACTAGGTTAGAAATAATAAGCCAGCCTCCAAAGAAAGTCGAGCCAGTCATGGAAATCTTTCTCGAGCTATCTTATTCTTGTAGACCCCGGAGCATCTGGAAATTGTCAAGACGTGGTGCAACGTTTTCGGATTCCAGTCTTCCTCGGCCTATCACGTTATCTGCAGTCAATGGTGGTCCAATTTCTTGTGGCTTCATCCCTGGTCAGACCCTCCCAGTTTGTAGGTGCACGGGTGCCCTACACAGAGAAAACATTTTTTTAGTTAAACCCAGAGCCACTCACAAAGTAATGTTGGGGTATCTTTGGTTATTAAACCTAGTCCAAAAATGGACTGGCAAAATATGCAGGTAGCATCTCGGGTCGAGTCTTGTTTTTTGTCCTGTGACATGTGCGAAACCCTGTAATAAAGTTCAAGTAGCAGAATCTCAACTTCATCCACAGTATTCTTCTTTAAAAGATGTTTTTAGTAAGCAGGGGGCAGAGTTGCTTCCACCCCATCGGCCCAGGGACTGTCCTATCGAGTAGATTCAAGGGAAGATTCCACCTAGTGGCCGTACTTATACCTTGTCGATGCAACGTCTCTGCTCACACTGAAGCAGTGTGGCAATCCTGTGCTTTTCAGCCTAGTGTCCACAGCATCCTGGGAGTTTGTGCAGTTTCGGTCAAAGTTGTCCATCCATCGCAGTAGCATAACCTGGTCTCTCGGCAGTATCAGCCAACTCAGTATGCCTACCTCAGATGAAGTACCGCAGTCTGCCTAAAACCTACGTTCATCTTGCTAGTTACCAAATCCATCTCGATGCAATCTTCCCAGCCGAATCACAGTACTGCTTCCCCAAAAACTTGTCCTCCTGCCTATTCAATTCTGACCTATGCCTGCTGCGCAGGTTGATCTCTTGTATAAATAAAACATATGAAAAAGACATACGCCCAGCTAGACTCTAGTTTAAGAAAACAATCCAGCCAGCTTCTGTAAACCCTGAACTGGCACTCAGACTTACTGAACCCTCTGTCCAGGAAACTAACTCTCCTGAGTTTGGCGCTCTGAGACTGCAGTGGCTCAGCCTCCTCCTGCACCAGTGATAACCTCTCCATCTGCTCTACGGTTACCTAAGCAAAGTACATTTGATGGAAACCCAAAGATATGCCACGGATTACCTGCAAAGGTAACATTTATATCTCTTTCAAGATTTCACCAAAAAGTATAGATGCCTTAAAGAACTATATTGATAACTTAGCCCTACTTGGATGAGCAAAACCTGAGGGATAAGCCAAACTTTGGTTCATTTGCTAAAATTCTCTAACATTTTCATTATTTCAATATATTTTATTTATTTTTTCTTTCTAGATATGATCTGGAGCCAGTCATGAGCCAAAAAGTTTGCTGCGTGGTTGAAACCTTCATCAATAGCAAAGCTTCGCATGGAGAGAAGACTGTTTCCCAATTTCTGGCCTGCATGGATGCAACTGCAGAAAAACATTACAGGATGAAAAATGTAGCGGACGTGGTGATGGTGTCACAAGTTGTGAGTAATTTGGGATGTCTGTCTTTTCACAGATGCTGAAGGGACGTCAAAAGATGGTGACAGGACTTCAAGGAGATACTGAAGGGACTACAAGAAAGAGGAACCAGGAAGAGGTTGAAGACTATCTACCCCCACCACCCCCGAAGAGAAATAAAGAGGACATCTATTCAACATTCAAAATGAAACATCCCGTTTAAAAGGACAAAGATAGTCCTCCACTGAAAGAGTGCCTGCAACGTGACCATGGTCGCTATTGCTACGACAAGAGCAGAATAAGATGCGGATAGAAAATAGAATTGGTAAGAAATTCTACATTCTTAAATCTCTAAGGCTAATGGGTTTTCCTAAATAGATCAAATCAGTTAACCAATTAGTTTTTTCAAACCTCTAGAAGAAGGACTAGTTTTTTCATGTACTATATATGCTTTATAGCAATTTTAATTTATTTCATTTTTTTTTAATTTCTATAGGACAATTTCGGTCAAGGCTTCCAGATGAAAGGAAAATTGCACACTATGTTAAACTTCAGGGATGGACACAAAATGTCCCAAGAGTGATTGACATCACTGCAAACTGGAAGCTGCAGCATCCAAGAACCAAGAAGGATACCGTGGAGATATAAAATCTGGTCTCCCTATAGAGATGGAGAGGTCTGGTTATCATACCGGACTAAGATAAAGGACAGAAGATGATTGTCACCAGATCATTTAAGAAGGTGGAGATATCGTCTGACTACCATGGATCCTTAATATCACATGATGAAGGGGAAAAGAGAATGGAGAATGTGACCGGGAGAGAAATGGGTTACATGCTCTTTTTTAAAGATTCCAAAGGACAGCAACAGTGTGTAGATGCAACAGATGCGCCATGCAGTTGTCACCCACAATTGGAAACAACTTTTGGATTAAAAATAAACCATGCTAAGAGGAAAAACAACATCAAGCCAGTTTGTTTTCCCCTTTTTGAAAACACACCAACTATTTTACTTTTGGCTGTGCATGACATTGCTCCTGGCATGGAATTACTATTTTACTATGGAGTCACTAAATCCTTATTTAGAGGGGAAGGAGCAGACTTGTCCTGGCTTGACAATTAAGTTTTTTGTCTTTGGATTGTGCATTCATATTATTTTGTAATGTAATGAATATATATTGTCTTAGTTTCACCTTTTAAGTTGAATTAATTAAATAAATTAACTTTTGCACGATATTCTAATTATCCAAGATGTATGTACGTATATATATATATATATATATATATATATATATATATATATATATATATATATATACACATACACATACACATACACACACACATATATATAAAAAAGTATTTGGACAGCCGCCGATTGTGCAAGTTGACCCACTTAAAGAGATGAGAGGTCTGTAATTTCCATCATAGGTAACCTTCAACTGTGAGAAACAGAATATGGAGAAAAAATAAACAGGAAATCACATTGTATGATTTTTAAACAATTTACTTGTATATTCTTGTGGAAAATAAATATTTGGACACCTACCAAGCAGCAAGATTTCTGGCTCTCACGGACCTGTTACTTTTTTAAGAAGCTTTTCTATTCTCCACTCGTTACCTGTATTAATGGCTCCTGTTTGAACTGGTTATCTGTATAAAAGACACCTGTCCACATCCTCAAACAGTCAGACTGCTACCTCTCCACCATGGCCAGGACCAGAGAGCTGTCTAAGGACACCAGGGACAAAAATTGTAGAGCTGCACAAGGCTGGGATGAGCTACTCGACAATAGGCAAGCAGCTTGGTGAGAAGAGATCAACTGTTGGTGCAATTATTAAAAAAATGGAAGAAATACAAGATCACTGAATCTCCCCCAACCTGGGGCTCCATGCAAGATCTCACCTCATGGGGTATCAATGATCTTGAGAATGGTGAGGAATCAGCCCAGAACTACACAGGGGGACCTGGTCAATGACCTCAAGAGACCTGGGACCACAGTCACAAAGATTACCATTAGTAACACACTACGTCGTCATGGATTGGAATCCTGCAGCACATGAAAAGTCCCCCTGCTTAAGCCAGCACATGTCCAGGCCCGTCTAAAGTTTGCCAGTTACCATCTGGATGATCCAGAGGAGTATTGGGAGAATGTAATGTGGACAGATGAGCAAAATCAAACTTTTTGGTATAAACTCCACTCGCCGTGTTTGGAGGGAGAAAAATTATGAATGACATCCCAAGAACACCATACCCACTGTGAAGTATGGGCGTGAAAACATCACGATTTGGAGCTGCTTTTCTGCAAAGGGGACTGATCTGTATTAAGGAGAGGATCAACGGGGTGATGTATCCTTAGATTTTGGCCAAAAACCTCCTTCCCTCAGTAAGAGCATTGAAGATGGAACGTGCCTGGATCTTCCAACATGACAATGACCACAAACACACCGCCCGGGCAACTAAGGAGTGACTCCGTAAAAAGCATTTCAAGTTCCTGGAGTGGCCTAGCCAGACTCCAGACCTCAACCCAATAGAAAATCTGTGGAGGGAGTTGAAAGTCCGTGTTGCCCGGCGACAGACCCAAAACATGAAAGATGTAGAGAAGATTTGCAGGGAAGAGTGGGCCAAAATACCTACTACAATGTGTGCAAACCTGGTCAAGAACTACAGGAAACATTTGACCTCTGTAATTGCCAACCGAAGTTATATCACATTACAAAGTAATGAGTTAAACTTTTTGATTGTCCAAATATTTATTTTTCGCAAGAATATACAAATTGTTTACAAATCATACAGTGTGATTTACCGTTTTGTTTTTTTCCAGATTCTGGTCTTTCACAGTTGAAGTGTACCTATGATGGAAATTACAGACTTTAAGTGGGTCAACTTGCACAATCGGTGGCTGTCTAAGTACATACAGTTGGGCAAAAAAAAATTATATATATATATATATATATATATATATATATATATATATATATAAAAAACACTCTTGTAGATTACATAATAGTATCCATTACTAGTAAGATCTGTGGCACTCCTGCTGCATAGAAACTGAACATAGCATGCCTTACTAGTTATGCCATTATGATGGCAGGAAATGCTGGCTCAACAGCTGGAGGGCCATATGTTGAATACATATGATGTACATTATTACCATCCCGTAGTTTCTCACCCTTTATCCCAGTCACTTGACTCTGGAGTGGCCTTTATAGTTAGGGACCCAAAGATGTCAGGGCTTACTCAGGTAATGCTTACAGTACATACTGGGACGTATGCATTTCATAGCCGTGTACACAGTTTCTTGTCTTTTCCAAATACATATTAGGTATTTTTGAATTTTTAATGAGCATCAGGTACCAATATAACAGTTAAGTTTGGTCTCACAACCAGACATGGATGGATGATGCTCTGGACAACTGGAAGCCTCAGTCCCCCAGAAGTCGGACATTGGATGTGGAAGGAATCAAAGGCCTTATTTACTCCCCAAAATGGCAAGGACTTGCTGTCACCAGGGGAGCAAAAAGGAGGCAAGAAGGTGGTTGCCCCAATCTATTTAAAAAAAGGGTGACCACATTTGACAATAGTGGTACACTAATGACTTATGTGAAAGATTAATAAAAATTGCACAATGGCCGCAAAATAAATACCCACAAAAGTATTTAACATCACAACCATCTCCATCAACCTCCCTCCAAACAGTACCCCTACCATTCTCTTTCATGCTTTTAAGGACAGAGGTTTAGGACAGAACTATTTGCTTACAGTATTTCTAAACACTCCTTTGGTGGGGTAGGAGCTAAGTTGACCTGGATCATTGATTGAAGGATCACAAAAACACTGATCCCGCAAATGTTCATACTGCATTCCTTTTTCCTGCCCACCCTACAAAATGTGTATGCACTTTTTCCAAGACACCACACAAAATGATTAGAAACCTCTTCCTTCTTGTATGGAAGGGTGTGCATGTGTGTTCTTATCGCCTGTACAGGTCTCTACCTAATGTTCCTGCCTAAAATCGCTGTGGAAAGAACTGATCTGAGTCAGTGGGCGGGACTATATAGTGGAGGCCCCAATGCATCCTGGGAGGCCAGAAAGCTCGTGACCGTGTTGGTGCCATTTTCGCTGTCGCTCGACAATATCCCAATGTTATCCTGTGGATACCTGTGGACAGAAGAGAAATCACGTTATCAACGGTAAGTTCTTACCATAACGTTTATTTCCCTATAGATTGTAAGCTTGCGAGCAGGGCCTTCCTACCTCTGTGTCTGTTTTTGCCCAGTTTTGTTCTACAACTGTTCTAATTGTGAAGCGTAATGAACTATGCTGCGCTATATAAAACTGCTACTTCAATATTTTTATTTTCTCATCTGAAGGTACAAAACATTGACAGGTATTTTGCAACCAGAGGAATGCAGTCAGATACTAGAGGTTGCAAAACCAGATTTTTTGAATAGCATTTATAAGGCTGGTGTGGATGACCAACTAAAGGCCAAAGACCAAACTAATATTTTACATTACCTTGAGTCGTTGCTCATCTTTAAAACACCTTCAAAGACCTGGAGTGGTCACCAATAAGAGTAAGTACTATTTGACCTTCATAACTCATTAAACTGAAAATATAAAGTGATATTTAATGAAACTATTGTATCTTCATACTCTTAGGTTAAGGAGTGGCATAAAAGGGATTCTCCTTCATTTACATCAGAGGGTACCTCCGATGTTTGTTATAGGTGTTACACAAAACGGCTACACATCAAGTGGCTGCATTTGTACTTAAAGATGATGAAGTAATGGTAGGTTTAAAAAGAAAATCAATTTGTGTGTGAATGCAATATGAGAAATTATATTGATCAATACTATATATTCATTTTCCCTAGTGCTTAGACACTTATTTTGTAATGATACATCCTGTGTTGGAAAGGGAAGATAATCCCCAGGAAACCTTTTTTGTATAAAGGGAAGATAATCCCCAGGAAACCTTTTTTGTATCGACAACTGGAAAGAAAATTTACAACGTGTCTAATGATAGTAACCATTTACATGAAAAGTATTATGCAGAAAAATTATTAATGTTTAGGATGGTGTAATTAATGATGCAATTTATGCAAACATTAACGTAATTATGCTTTAGATGAGTAAGCCAACAGCTATTGACAAGATACCTACTCACATTGCCACACAGTATCTGCTTCGCCACATAGTACATAGCCCTGTACAACTTGGTGCACAGTGCAGAGCACATTGAGAAGTCCAATACATGTTGCAACACACATTGCATAATCAAGAAATACCAGGCCACACTGACTGTGCCACTATATAGTTACATTTCTCTATTTGTTTACTCTGTGCCAATTTGATGCTCCTTATGACACTGCCTGCGCACCAATATTTGAATTTATTTTTTATAAACTCTAATATGCATTTCCATATTATGTTTTTTATAGACAAATTGTTGTGTGACAAGACAGATGATTCAGCGAGACGGTCCTTTACTGAATTTTCTGAGGCTGAACAGAAGGTCTTAAATACCTTTCACACACATTTATCAGCAGATATTACAAGGAAGACACATTATACAACATATGTATTGGCTCAAGACTGGTCACCAAGATGGGAGAGACTGAAACAGGAGTACAAACCGAGCACTTCAAGGTGAATTCCTTATGTTTATTTATACCAATTCCTAATCCATGCCTTTGGCATTCTCCAGTGTTTACTGTAGCCTTATTCATTATTTTTACATCACATTCATTAAACATCTCTGTTCTGTTTCCAATCAGGCAAGTACCTCAAGAATCTATACGTGTACAGAGGGAAGGAGACTTTCAGAAACTGCTACAAAAGTTCCCTGTACAAGTCACTGCATGTATACCACCAAAAAGAGCATGCAAATTCATTTCACCTTTACATTGGCATCGCTGTAGGAGACAATGGAGAAACCTTCGATTTGAGGAAAGAGCAAAGCATGTGATCGGTAAGTAGCGCAACTACAAGACATTATCAGATTTAGTGATCGGTTTCAACATTTTTTTTTCACAACCATCCCCATTCTTATCAGACATCCGCTAAACACATTTTACATAAAATCCCTTTTTGGCATATAAATGAAATATATGAACTTTCGCTTTTGGATTTTCTATATTTATATTTGGACAAATACATACATATACACCCTCTATACGAACTGGTACAATGTAATATATTTTTTTCTTCAACAGGATACTTTGCAGGTCGTAGACCAACAGTTGCCAAGTTAAAAAAGTACATAGAAGAACAATGGACTTATCAGGCAACTGAGGTCAGACTACTGGGAGAGGCATGGAAGCCTAGACCAATCAGGAAATGGAAAAACTGCAAGCCTCTAAAAAACAATATACGCCTGCAAAACTGGAAAGGACTCAAATGTTCTACCAATAAAACAAGTGGGATGAGGAAAGTGAAAACCCGGAGAGCTTTTTTTGAAAGGGGAAGTTGTCTGCGACTTCCATGGGATAAGTATAACAGCAGCACAGGGCAGAAAAGTGCAAACAGTTCAAGAGGGATCTGAGGATTTGTTTTTTTACACCGACTCTGGGTACGATTCACGGTGCATCAAAACACCATGTACATGTCACACACAGACATTATTAAAGTACAGGCAGAAAAGCACCAATTATAAATGTAATACCAACATACGTAAAAAAAAAAAATGGCATTCTTCTGCTGGCTGCAGAAGACATTCCAGCCAAACAAGAGATTCCGGCATTGGTATGGTGAGTGCCAGGATACAGACAGCCAGCATATCAAATGACTCCTGTGTGGTTGACGTGACTGGAAATCAACCACATTCAGGCTGTTGGCACCTGTTTTGTTAGAGTCTCATTGTTAAACTATTATTCAATGGTATGAATAGTACAAGTCATATACTACACACCTTGCACGCTCTCTTTGGTTGATTTTACAGCACCTACCGTATAAAGGCCGAGGCCTTACAGGACAAGTTGCAATCTTGTCTTGGCATTGATTTAATAGCTTTCTAATCTGCTGACTGATTGTTCTGCTGGATTTTTTCCTCATCTTTTCGTTTCAAAATGGAAAACTTGAATAAGTAATGTATTTATTTCTCTGCCCCATCTCCAATGCATATTATTTGTGTCTGTGTGTACCCTCCTCCAATGCCTATTTTGTCACTATTCCACGTTTGCCTTTGTCACTAGACAATACAATATTGCTTGCAGTGATGCATTCTCACTGATGTTTTTCATATTTTGCAGGACCCACAGAACCCCACTTGTTTGTAAATTTGGTCAGAAACTGGATAATCTGTCTGTGCATCTCCAACGGGTATGCCAGAAGGCGGCAGATCGTGTGAGGAGTCTTTTATTGATTGAGGAAGCGTGATCAAACTCTAGGAAGATGTTAGAGAACCTCAGCATAGTCCATTATGCTGACCCCAGCTTCAGAAAGGTCACTCCTGTGCAAATGGAGGAGTTGGTGTCTTTCTTTGAAATATCTGGAGTTTTTTGTTAAAGGGAAACCCTCAGTATGGTATGTAAATGATGCATGCTCTATATCTAATGATAAACTCTGAAATGTTTCCATAGCTTTATATCTAATATATAAAAATGAAAATCTGTCATTCTGTCTTTCTATACAAATCCATTAGGGGTGGAACATTAGTACTGAGTATTTCAGCAGTCAGCAAAACTATGGAAGGCCTGGAGCTATTTACACCAAACTTGGTACACATCTCTCACTTACAATCTTGGAACAAACTCTGTGGGGTTAGACAGTTACCCCTAGTACCCCTAGGTGTGGGACAGCAGCACTGAGTATTTCAGGAGACAGTAAAACTATGAAAGGGCTGGAGCAATTTACAGCAAATTTGATATACATCTCACTTACAATCTGGAAAAACTCTGTGGGGGTTAGACATCCCTAGGGTTGAGGCAGCAGCACAGAGTTTTTCAGCTGACAGCATAACTCTGGAATGCCTGAACCAATTTACACCAAACTTGCGACACATATTACTTACAATCTGTGAACAAACACTTTGGGGGTAACACCACTAGCTCCCTAGGGTTGGGCCAGCAGCACAGACTATATCAGGGCATGCATATGTCAGTGATGACAGGGCTGCATGGGTCAGGGCCAGTGACATGTGAGGGGAATGGAGGTAGCACAAACCCACACACAGTTATATAGTGGAAGTAGCAGTCCCCCCGCAGCACAGAGTATATCAGGAGATACATAATGTGCTGCGTTATATAAGAAACTGTGGCGTGTTTGGGGGAGGAGGATCTGTCTAGGTACTTATCTAAAATATAAAAGCAAACAACTGTGCTTCTACCCTTCTGTCTTTTTATACAAATCCAGTTTACAAGCGAAGATCGAGAAATTTTACATATGAGCGTATTGTTATTTATACTGTGTGTTTAATATTTAAATTAATATTTGAAAACAAACATTCTTAAAATCCCAGGCAATGCTGGGTACTCCAGCTAGTAACTTTATACAATTGAAATATGCTATTTTTACTCAGTTCTGATGCATCGTTAATCACCTATGAGCCTAATACATGTTTATATTCCCAATAATGAAAAAAGGTCATTTATCTGTAGAATATATATATATATATCTCTCTTCTTATAAATGTCAATTCTTCCCTCCCCACCCAACAGAATATGTATAAATAATATGAAGCCACTGCACTGTATATTATATGTTCATTCAAGTTAGGAGGATCATTGATTTGTCGTCATGTTCTAGCTTTTCCCATACTATCCATTCTTTCTACCTCTCATCTCACTTCATCCCTTGTTTCTCATTATCAGAATTCTTTGCTTGTTAACAAATTTTTGTCATTAAATGAAAATAGATCTGATTTTTGTCGGTCTTTTTACTTCTAGTAATTCCAAACCAAACTTCACAGTGCCCATAAGAAAGAAAATGGCAGAAGCTGGGTTATATGACACAGTAAGGATCATCCCGTCCTTGAGGGCTTCAGAAAACATTTATCAGAAACATTGGAAGTACCAAACTGCATGCAGGTGGTAATTAAGTATTTATAAACAAATAAATTCTATTGTATGTTCTATTTTCCATAATCAACAAATGGTCAGTGACGTGTCCTTTATATGCAACAGCCTAATGCAGGGATGGATAACCTTGGCACTCCAGATGTTGAACTACACATCCCAGCATGCCCTGCTAGTTTTGCAATTTGGCCATGCTAAAACTTGTGCACGGCATGCTGGGATGTGTAGTTCAACAACAGCTGGAGTGCCAAAGTTAGTCATCACTGGCCTACTGCATCAAACCTTCATATAACAGATAATTTATTCTCGTTATCCATTATGATCTATAGAGCATCACTTTTCTATAAGAAAGCTTTAGGTTTTAGTTGCTGGCATTAGAAATAATGTAAGCTATGCCGGCTAATGGTGGTATCCAAGCCATCAGAACCCCGACTGCAACCCAGTAAGTTTACTAACCAAACTCCCTCCCCTACTCTAACCCTCTCTCATGGTGCCCAACTCTCCCCAGTAGTGATGAAACCTAACCCTCCACCCTTGGTACCTAAACCTATCCCACCCTCCCTGCTGCCTAATCCTAACCTTCTCCCTCACACCCTAACCGCCCCCTAGTGCCTAGACCTAAAATCCCACCTCACCACATCCCACTATACTTGAGATCAGTGAGTATCCTGATGCCGGCATCCCAACCCCAGTCAGCATGTAGTCACGGCATTATGTTTGCAGTTCGGATGCCATGGTCAGTAATCTGATCACCGGCATCCCAATTACGGGCATATTAATTGTGTACCATTATTAGAATGTATTTTATACCAGCTTTTGTATTTTAGCATATTTCATTTTAATTTTTTCTCTGTAATATTAGGTGGAAAGTATAAAAGATAATTCTTCATGGACAGCACAAAAGTATCTTTGGATTTTGTACTGGATATTTAGAAGACAATACGGTACTTCAACAAACTCGGAACAACTGGTTTGACAAACCATACAGCCTCAAACTATCTAAAGGGTTTGAAGAGGTTTGTGCATTACAATTTGACAGCTACCAACCTGCTGCTACACAACAAGGTCCTGTATGATTCTTTTGAACTATTCCTCAAAAGAACAAGACATTCAACGGTACATAAGTAAAAGGTGTCTCACGGGACATTGTGGCAAAAGGTAAGATTCAAGAACTAAATTCAGGGGCAAACTAATTTTTTATTGATGTCTATAAATACTTTTTGTCCTCCTGACAGGAGAAAAGGAAATACATGCTATGCATGTAAGACGCTGTTAAGAAAGATCACTCAAACATAGTAAGACTATAAAAATAAATCAAATAAAGCTTAAGGCTGCCAAACCCAGCAGCCCTGTGACTATGGTCCGGCTCCTGCTGCACCAAACAGAAAAACTGATTTGACTGAGTCAGTGGGCAGCATTATATGGGCGAGCCCGGTGCATTCTGGGAGGCCAGAAAGCTTGTGACCGTCTGGTGCCAATCTGCTGTCGCTCCATCATATCCTAATGTTAACCTGTAGACCCTGCCGGAGAAATACATGATTTTAAAATGACTGACAGTGTGTGTGTGTGTGTGTGTGTGTGTGTGTGTGTGTGTGTGTGTGTGTGGTGTGAGGGAAGGGGGGTAATGACAACAATTGCTCGGTTGTCCTGCACTATTGTATAATTGTATTATAACTGGTGCATGTTTAATCATTCTTGTATTTATTATTTACAGATTTGACATGCTCACTACCAATGTCAAAACCCCAGAAGACTGTCGTAAACTTCTGGAGATGGCAAAGCCTGGATTCTGTGAAGCCATTCAAAAGGCGAAGGCAGATCAGGAGTTGAATGAAAAAGATTGACCGTTCTCTAACATCTTGAGGCTGTGGTCATTCTCGGGCAACTGCAACAACCTGGTGTCATTAAAACATTTTTAAAGTAATTAGTATGTTTTTATAATCCCTGACTGTTCTGTTCCCTCCACACTCCAGGCATTCTTTAGAGTAGTAGCTGACTTTTTTTTTTTTTTTTTTAATTATCTGCAGGTGACAGAGTGGCAACAAAAGGATTCACTACCAGTCGCGAGATGGTGATAAACTTGTGACCACAACTGTTGGCGTGAAGAACCACAAAACATCATCTCAGCAAGTTGCTTGTTTTGCACTTGAAGTGGATGAGGAAACGGTAAGTCTCAAATATTTCTAATATGTCTCGTTAGTGTAATGCAAGCCACAAGCAAGATACATATTTTCCACCAGTCCACTTTATTCTCTTTTTCAACTATGTCATTTGATTCAGTCAACCATTCAGATTTAGTACTCTATGGGGTATATTCAATTGAAGTCGGATCCATTCCGACATGAATTTGTCGGAATGGATCCGACGGGACCTATTCAATGACCATCTCAATCAGACTTTAAAAAAAAGTTGGATTGAGATGTAGGTGCTGAGACAGGAGAGCAGTGGCTACAGCAGCTTAGCCGGCGCATGGGGAACTGCCGCCAGACCCTACAGCAGTGTCCACCCAGCTCCAGCAAGCGGGACCTGCTTGCTGGAGCCAGGAGGACACTGCCATGAGCGGCGGTGGTGCCCCATCCTCCCGCTACACTGCTGTAGCCGCTGCTCTCCTGTCTCCCTGCTGCTCTCAGCTCCCTCATCTCCATCCAACTTTTTTTTTTTTAAAGTCTGATTGAGATGGTCGGAAACAGGGCCAAAACCTGTCAGATTTGGCCCAGTTTCCAACAGAAGCACGCGGATCGGCAGCTATTCCACCGATCCACGTGCTTTCTGACAAATCGAATTTCACGACTTGTCGGATAAAAAAGCCGGGGATTGAATAGGTCGGAACCCCTTCCGACCTGATAAGGTTGAAAACTGCAGTCTTTCCGACAAGATGGCAGTTTCGACTTCAATTGAATATTTCCCCATGTCAAATGACATACAACTTTATCTTTTATTTGTTAGATATGAAGCATGTTGTTTAAATATCCATTGTGTCTACAAAGGTAACTTTTCACATCTTTCCTTTCAGTGGTTCAACACTTCTAAAAAGTCTGGCCCACATTTTTTTCGGACAAGCGACGAGGACAGTATATATTTTGTCATTGACAACGGGACAAAAAAATATATATGTTTCTAAGGACATCTCAATATTTCACCAAAAAGTAAGTATTGATGACTTAAAGAACCATATTGATAACTTTACCCTACTTAGATGAGCGAAAACCTGAGGGATAAGCCATATTTTGGCTAATTTTGCTAAAATTCTCTTTAACATTTTCATTATTTTAATATAATATATTTTCGCTTTCTAGATATGATCTGGAGCCAGTCACGAGCCAGGAAGTTTGCTGCGTGGTTGAAACCTTCATCAATAGCAAAGCTTTTGCATGGAAAGAAGACTGTCGTTTCCCAATATCTGTCCCACACAGATGCGACTGCAGAGAAACACTACAGGATGAAAAATGTAGCCGACGTGGTGATGGAGTCACAAGTTGTGAGTAATTTGGGATGTCTTTGTCTTTCACAAATGCTGAAGGGACTTCAAGAGATGGTGAAGGAACGTCAAGAGACACCAAAGGGACTACAAGAAAGAGGAACTGGGAAGAGGTTGAAGACAATTTACCCCCCACCACCCCTGAAGAGAAATAAAGAGGACATCTATTCAACGTTCAAAATGGAATATCCTGTTCAAATGGACAAAGATAGTCCACTACTGAAAGAGTGCCTGCAACGCGACCATGGTCGCTACTGCTACAAGTAGTGGCGGAAGGAGCACAATAAGATGCAGATGGAGAATATAATTGGTAAGAAATTCTACATTCTTACATCTCTAAGGCTAAGGGGTTCCCCAAATAGGTCAAATCATTTTACTGATTGCCTTTTTTTCAAACCTAGAAGAATGACTAGTTATTTCATGTACTATATATGCTTTATAGCAATTTTAATTTTTTTTCTATTAGGACAAGTCCAGTCAATGCTTCCAGATAAAAGGCAAATTGCACACTATGTTAAACTCCAGGGGTGGACACAAAATGTCCCAAGAGTGATTGACATCACTGCAAACTGGAAGCCGCAGCCACCAAGGATACAGTGGAGATAGAAAATCTGGACTACCTACAGAAATGGAGAGGTCTGGTTATCATACCTGACGAAGATAAAGAACAGAAGGTGATTGCCACCAGATCATTTAAGGGGGAGAGATTGTGCGACTACCATGGATCCTTAATATCACATGATGAAGGGGAGAAGAGAATGGAGAATGTGACTGAGGGAGAAATGGGTTACATGCTCTTTTTTTAAAGACTCCAAAGGACAGCAACGGTGTGTAGATGCAACAGATGCGCCTTGCAGTTGCCACCCACAATTGGAAATTACTTTTGGACGAAAAATAAACCATTCTAAGAAAAACAAAAACAACATCAAGCCAATTTGTTTTCCCCTTTTTGAAAATAACACAACTATTTTGCTTTTGGCTGTGCATGACATTGCTCCTGGCATGGAATTACTATTTGACTATGGAGTCACCAAATCCTCATTTAGACAGGAAGGAGCAGACTTGTCCTGGCTTGACAACTAAGTTTTTTGTCTTTGGGTTGTGCATTCATATTATTTTGTACTGTAATGAGTCTATATATTAGTGTTGCCTTTCAACTTGAATTACTGAAATAAATTAACTTTTGCACGATATTCTAATTTTATTAGTTTCACATGTATGTATAAATATATTATACATATACACACACACACTTACAGATGACATAATAGTATCCATTACTAGTGAGATCTGTAACACTCCTTCTGCATAGAGACTAAACATAGCAAGCCTTATTACAGTTATACTATTATGATGGCAGGACATGCTGGGATATGTAGTTGATTAACAGCTGGAGGGCCGTATGTTGAACGCATATGAATTACATTATTTCCATCCCATAGTATTATTTCTCTCACCCTCTATCCCAGTCACTTGACTCTGGAGTGGCCTTTACAGTTAGGGAACCAAAGATGTCAGGGATTACTCAGGTAATGCTTACAGTACATACTGGGATGTATGCCATTTCATAGCCGTGTACACAGTTTGTCTTTTCCACATACATATTAGGCATTTTTGGATATATTTTTTTGAATTCGCATATCCGGTATCAATATAACAGTCAGGGTTGATCTCACAACCAGACATGGATGGAAGATGCCCTGGTCCCTCAGAAGTCGGACACTGGATGTGTAAGGGATCAAAGGCCTTATTTACTCCCCAAAATGGCACGGTCTTGCGGTCACCAGAGTAGCAAAAAGGTGGCAATAAGGTGCTTGCTCCCAATCTATTTAAAAAAGGGTGACCACATTTATGACAATAGTGGTACACTAATGACTTGCGTGAAAGATAAAAATTGCACAATGGCCGCAAGATAAATACCAACAAAAAGTATTTAACATCACAACCATCTCCGTCAACCTCCCTCCAAACAGTACCCCTACCATTCTCTTTCATGCTTTTAAGGACCGAGGTTCAGGACAGAACTATTTGCTTACAGTATTTCTAAACACTCCTTTGGTGGGGTAGGCACTAAGTTGACCTGGATCATTGATTGAATAAAGAATCACAAAAAGCACTAAACCCGCAAATGTTCATAACATATTCCTTTTTCCTACCCACCCTACAAAATGTTGTGTTTTTCAAAATTCACCCCATAAAATGTTTTGGAAAAAGTACATAGACACCACACAAAATGATTATAACCCTTTTTTTTTAAAATACTTGTATGCTTTAGACTTAATAAAAGAGCTTTTTATATTTTTAGTTCAAATTAATGTATGGATGATTTTATCACAAGGCAATGAAACGCTTATTTTACAGTCTGTCTGATCTAATGCAGTTTGTTTCTGATGGCAGAGAATGAGACCTAACAAACAGCCCCAGCCACTCTACAGTACATTGTTCTGTTGCTGTTCCAGTATCAAGTTTACTTTTTAGCTATAACCCAACCAATCTCGAACACTGTCATGATAGATTTGATGGAACAAGTATTACACTATTTAATTAAATACACTGAAATAATCCATCCAGTGGACAAGGGAGGAGAAAAACTTCTGCAGGACACAAAGACATTGATCAGCAGATGTTAGATGGCAACACATAGCAAATGATGGAAAAATCCAGATGAACTTAAAATAGCATAGGACAGTATGTTAGCGCAGGCTACAATAATGGTCAAACAGAAAAAATGACAGCACTAACAAACTCACCCTATTGTACTTGTAATATATAGTTTCCAAACTTCATAAAGATCCAGTCAATCCCTCGTAGACCTAATTTCTGCCTTGAAATCCTTAATGCAACCTGTGTCACAACATGTATCATAGATGTTTGATATATTAATACAACCGTACATTGTAAAACAAGCAACTTTCCTTAAGCACACTACACAAATACTCACAAAATAAACTTTACTCACTACCATACCTCCTAAAACCATCTTATGTACAATGGATGTCAAATAATTGTACACAGTCATGCCTCACACACAGGGCTTAGCGGCAATGCGCACTTTACTATACAATACATTTTATGCCTTGGAAATTCCCTTGTCCCTATAACTGTAATAGGCCCTACACACTGGGCAATATTACTGAAAGGTATGAACCGTTCATCTTTCAGTGTGGAGGCAGCAACGATGAACGATGCGAGGCCCCACGCTCGTTCATCATTGGTGCCCCGTCGCTTGTGCATGCAGGCCAATACGGATGATCTTGTCCATAATTGCATGCACTGCTATGGAGCTGGGTGACTGAGGTAGTGAAGAAGCTTCACTCCCTCTGTCACCTCCCTCCCGCAGCTGGGTCGCCCGTCTGCCGTATCAGCAGTCGGGCAGCACGGCGGCGGGTCGCGCAGTGTTTAGGGCCCATTACAATTTACGCATGCATACAATTACCTTTTTCACACCGGTCAATACTATATTCTAAAAGTAAAAAAATGGCTGTGCTATGGGGTCCAATGTGCCTCCATTGTATGCTAATGTATACATGTTCAAACAGGAACTATCTTTCCCTCTCCAGAGATATCAGAAAAAAATAAAAATCTAATAACACCAGATACATAGACAGACGATGTCCTTATTATGGGGTCTGGTCAATAACATGAAGTCCTTACTTTTATGTCAAATACCAACCAGAAGAATCTAATAAAACATCAACACTTTCACCAATATTAATTTGGCTGTTACTTATTTTAATATGTAAATTTTTTATGGTATCACAAAGTAACAGATCAAAACATTAACATTATAGTAGCTCTCACCCATCAGCATTAAAGGGGTTACACATCACAGATGCTTTGAGTGCCAAGTATCAGAAGTAATACTCTGGATGAAGTTATGAAGAAAAGAGAATGCAAATATATAGTATCTACATACATCAAGGCAACAGGTGCTCTTCACATCCAGATAATCCCTATTTTGCATGTCGAATAGAGAGGAGAAAACCTTCAAGATCTTATTTAGGACAAAATTCTAATTAACACGTCCAGTATTACCTAGGGCCATCAAAGCACTATGGCCAATAACATCAGGAAACCAGGACCTTCCATGTTTTAGAAAACATATCTGATGTCAAGTTACGAAAGCGGCAAAAATCTGAACGTATTCATTAAAAATAACATTCCAACAATCCTAAAAACAGATTTTTTTCTCAGGCACACCAAGGGGCATTAGCAAAAAAATAAAAACTACATGTCAGTAGATAATGCAGAGCTATTAGTAACAAACTTGCAAAAATATAGTAAGCCTCCAGGCCAACATCAAGATACTAGGGGTACCTACACTGCATAATAACAGTACCCACTGTGAGTCATATAATGGTCTACTGAAAGGCTACATGATAGTATCACATATAAAAATATATCTAAATTGAGAGCCAGCTTACGAGATGTCACCTGTAGTCCTGTTTGGAGGTCCTAGGGGTGACTCCTGCTAAGCTGGCTCTAACTTTTGATATATTTTTGTAGGTCATATCACGTAGCCTTACAATAGACAATTATATGGCCCAGAATGGGAATGGTTACCATGAAGAGTAGGACCTCCAGAATAAGAGAATCCTAGATGTTGGCCAGGAGGCTTAACATTGTCATGGTTCATGGACTGGTGCTCTGGGGGCGCCGGGACTTACCAGTCCAGACCTTGTGGCAGGGCGAGCTGTTGGAAGCTGGCAGACTTGCAGGGGCTCGCAGGGACAGGCAACTGATCCGAGTTGGCTGTGGGAGAGCTGCAGTGCCAGTACATGGGCGTCGCCATCTTGGATTTCAGTCATATGACTTTGGAGGCCAATCAGCTACTGTGAAGGGTGTGTGCAGTCTCAGGCCAATCAGCATTGACCAGCATGTATTTAGCTAGTGAATTTTGGATGTGCAGGTTTTCAGTGCAACATCTCTGCTCACACTGAAGCAGTGTAGCAATCCTGTGCTTTTCAGCCTTATGTCCACATTATCCTGGGAGTTTGTGCAGTTGGTAACCGGCCACTACAGTTTCGGTCAAAGTTCTTCATCCATTCCAGTGATGAAAACCTGGTCTCTCTCGGCGATATCAGCCAACTCAGTATGCCTACCTCAGCTGAAGTACCGCAGTCTGCCTAAAACCCACATTCATCTTGCTAGTTACCAAATCCTCTCTCTGCGACCTTTCCACAGTAGTGCTTCCCTGAAAGCTCGTCGTCCTGGCTATTAACGCTTATCCATGCCTGCTGCACAGGTTGAGCTCTGCTATAAATAAAACCTATGAAAAAGACTTTCATACTGTGAAGATATGAGGCAGGGGCTAAAACTGTATTTGTGGTGTTTCAATCTTTCTAGCACCTAATGTACTTTTTATTCCTTCTGTTCCCTCATCTCTCTGGCTTGTGCCACTATTCCCTCATGTGCGTGTTTATTCACAGGACTAAAACTATTGCGTTAGCCTGTATATTCTGTACTGTAAACTTGGGTAAATACAGGTGTGCTGTGACCTGTCACATAGTGCTGTTATGCTGCGGTGTTACGTTAGGAGAATGCCATTCTGTGTATGAGATTACAAGTTATCATTGATAAGCGTGTTTAACCATCTATTTTCCTTATATGGTCGCACAGGACGTAAACATGAGGGACAGGTAATCTCTCTGAAGATGCTCCTCCACAGGAGACAATCACTTAAACCAATTTCCCTATCATTATTCATTCTGTTTACTTTCCTCTGTTAAAATCTGGGCTCTGATAGACAACTCAGAGCCTGACCCAGCATGTGGTCCGCAGGAGAAGGCCAGCTGTGGGAGGGAGATACCTGAGGTGGGATCCCACCAATCAGGAACCAGTGTATCCTTCCCAGGTGAGCGCAGCATCATGGGCATTTGGAAGGTTTTAAAAGATGTTGCGCAGGTCAGCTACTCATGTTAGTCGCAGGACTTTGGCTAAGGGGTGATTCTCTGCCAGGGTACCTTGTGGAACACATCACCCATGCTGTGTGGCCTTACACATATTTACTCCGGAGTGGACTTATACAAATAGTCTCTTGTGGACTAATCTGCAACACTGCTGTGTGGACCTGTTTATCTGTAGAATTGTTGTGGACCTAAATCCTCTCTTCGGCTATCTGTACTGCTACCTGCATATTGTTTCTGGGATATATTTACTTCTGTTTTCTGTGAATTATCTACTCCTGTGTGCAGTGACAAATAAACCATCACTTTGGTTTCATCGGCTCTGTGTCTGATTGATTAGAAGAACTCCGTATCCTCACACATACGTCCAGCTCGACTCTTGTTTAAGGAAACAATCCAACCATCTTCTGTAAACCCCGAACCAGATCCACAAGCCTTTCAGATCTGACAGTTTGCACCAACTCCATGAATTCGGAAACTGGTACGTATGTGCTCCAAAGTATTGCTAGCCATTTGAAACAGTTTGAGTCTTCCCAACATCAATTAGCCAACTGTCTGCAGGAAATAGCAGCCAGATTTGATGCAAGTGAGTCTTGCCAGCGAAAGATCAGTTTGACACCGATACTCCAGTGGTTCAGACACCTCTTGCACCAGTGGTAACCTCTCCGTCTGCTCTATGGTTATCTATGCCAAGTACATTCGATAGAAACCCCAAATTATGCTGTGGAGTACTAAATCAGTGCAAAGTGCACTTCTCTCTTCAGCCATTTAATTTCCCCCTCACAGAAAGCCAAGGAGGTGTATATAGTGTCCCTTCTGGCCATCACTGCTTTAGAGTGGGTCTCACCCCTGTGGGAGAGAGATGATCCTACTGTATGTTTTATAATTATTCAGAATTCCTCTCCACTTTTAAAAGGATATTTGATGAACATTTGAGGAACATACTAGGTACAAACAGCCACCTCCTGTTTTAGCCAGTCCACCACTGGTGCCATCTACCGAAGAACAAAGTTAACCTCGCTCATTTGTCTCCAGAGGAATGACAAAGGAGATGCCTGGAGAATCTGTGCTTGTACGGTGGAGCTTCCAGGCATTTAAAGGCTTACTGCATCCTCCGTCCAGGAAACTAATTATCCTAGCCGGCCAAGGAGACACTAGGTTAGGAATAACAAGCCAGCCTCCAAAGAAAGTCGAGCCAGTCATGGAAATCTGTCTCGAGCTATCTCAAGGTCCTAAACAAGTTCTTATTCTTGTAGACCCCAGAGCATCTGGAAATTGTTCAGACTGACGTGGTGCAACTTTTTTGGATTCCAGTCTTCCTCGGCCTATCACGTTATCTGCAGTCAATGGTGGTCCAATTTCTTGTGGAGTCATCCCTCGTCAGACCTTCCCAGTTTGTAGGCGCATGGGTGCCCTACACACAGAGAAAACATTTTTTTAGTTAAACCCAGAGCCACGCACAAAGTAATGTTGGGGTATCTTTGGTTATTAAACCTAGTCCAAAAATGGACTGGCAAAATATGCAGGTAGCATCTCGGGGCGAGTCTTGTTTTTTGTCCTGTCTGACATGTGCGAAACCCTGTAATAAAGTTCAAGTAGCAGAATCTCAACTTCATCCACAGTATTCTTCTTTTAAAGATGTTTTTAGTAAGCAGGGGGCAGAGTTGCTTCCGCCCCATCGGCCCAGGGACTGTCCTATCGAGTGGATTCTAGGGAAGATTCCACCTAGTGGCGGTACTTATACCTTGTCGATGCAACGTCTCTGCTCGTGTCCACAGCATCCTGGGAGTTTGTGCAGTTGTTAACTGGCCAGTGCAGTTTCGGTCAAAGTTGTCCATCCATCCCAGTAGCATAAACTGGTCTCTCAGCAGTATCAGCCAACTCAGTATGCCTACCTCAGCTGAAGTACCGCAGTCTGCCTAAAACCTACGTTCATCTTGCTAGTTACCAAATCCATCTCGATGCAATCTTCCCAGCCGAATCACGGTAGTGCTTCCCAAAAAACTTGTCCTCCTGCCTATTCAACTCTGACCTATGCCTGCTGCGCAGGTTGATCTCTTGTATAAATAAAACATATGAAAAAGACATACGCCCAGCTAGACTCTAGTTTAAGGAAACAATCCAGCCAGCTTCTGTAAACCCTGAACTGGCACTCAGACTTACTGCACCCTCTGTCCGGGAAACTAACTCTCCTGAGTTTGGCGCTCTGAGACTGCAGTGGCTCAGCCTCCTCCTGCACCAGTGATAACCTCTCCATCTGCTCTACGGTTACCTAAGCCAAGTACATTTTATGGAAACCCAAAGATATAAATGTTACCTTAGCAGGTAATCCGTGGCATATCTCTTTCAAGATTTCACCAAAAAGTATAGATGACTTAAAGAACTGTATTGATAACTTAGCCCTACTTGGATGAGCAAAACCTGAGGGATAAGCCAAACTTTGGTTAATTTTGCTAAAATTCTTTAACAATTTCATTAGTTCAATATATTTTATTTATTTTTCCTTTCTAGATATGATCTGGAGCCAGTCATGAGCCAAAAAGTTTGCTGCGTGGTTGAAACCTTCATCAATAGCAAAGCTTCGCATGGAGAGAAGACGGTTTCCTAATTTCTGGCCTGCATGGATGCAACTGCAGAAAAACATTAAAGGATGAAAAATGTAGCGGACGTGGTGATGGTGTCACAAGTTGTGAGTAATTTGGGATGTCTGTCTTTTCACAGATGCTGAAGGGACATCAAAAGATGGTGACAGGACTTCAAGAGATACTGAAGGGACCAGGAAGAGGTTGAAGACTATCTACCCCCACCACCCCCGAAGAGAAATAAAGAGGACATCTATTCAACATTCAAAATGGAACATCCCGTTCAAATGGACAAAGATAGTCCTCCACTGGAAGAGTGCCTGCAACATGACCATGGTCGCTATTGCTACGACAAGAGCAGAATAAGATGCGGATAGAGAATAGAATTGGTAAGAAATTCTACATTCTTAAATCTCTAAGGCTAATGGGTTTTCCTAAATAGATCAAATCAGTTAACCGATTGCTTTTTCAAACCTCTAGAAGAATGACTAGTTTTTTCATGTACTATATATGCTTTATAGCAATTTTAATTTATTTTATTTTTTAAAAATTTCTATAGGATAATTTCAGTCAAGGCTTCCAGATGAAAGGAAAATTGCACACTATGTTAAACTTCAGGGATGGACACTAAATGTCCCAAGAGTGATTGACATCACTGCAAACTGGAAGCTGCAGCATCCAAGAACCAAGAAGGATACCGTGGAGATAAAAAAAATCTGGTCTCCTTACAGAAATGGAGAGGTCTGGTTATCATACCTGACGAAGATAAAGGACAGAAGCTGATTGCCACAAGATTATTTAGGAAGGTGGAGATATTGTGTGACTACCATGGATCCTTAATATCACATGATGAAGGGGAGAAGAGAATAGAGAATGACTGAGGGAGAAATGGGTTACATGCTCTTTTTTAAAGACTACAAAGGACAGCAACAGATGCGCCTTGCAGTTGCCACCCACAATTGGAAACAACTTTTGGATGAAAAATAAACCATGCTAAGAGGAAAAACAACAAGAAGCCAGTTTGTTTTCCCCTTTTTGAAAACACCACACCAACTATTTTACTTTTGGCTATGCATGACATTGCTCCTGGCATGGAATTACTATTTGACTACGGAGTCACTAAATCCTTATTTAGAGGGGAAGGAGCAGACTTGTCCTGGCCTGACAATTAAGTTTTTTGTCTTTGGATTGTGCATTCATATTATTTTGTACTGTAATGAGTATATATTGTATTAGTTTCACCTTTTAAGTTGAATTAATGAAATAAATTAACTTTTGCACGATATTCTAATTATGTATGTATATGTATGTATATATATATATATATATATATATATATACATACATACATACATACATACATACATACATACATATACACACACATACATATACATACACATATACACACATATACACATACACACCGGGGCAAAAAAGTATTTGGACAGCCGCCGATTGTGCAAGTTGACCCACTTAAAGAGATGAGAGGTCTGTAATTTCCATTATGGGTACCCTTCAACTGTGAGAAACAGAATATGGAGAAAAAATAAACAGGAAATCACATTGTATGATTTTTAAACAATTTACTTGTATATTCTTGTGGAGAATAAATACTTGGACACCTACCAAGCAGCAAGATTTCTGGCTCTCACAGACCTGTTACTTCTTTAAGAAGCTTTAATATACTCCACTCGTTACCTGTATTAATGGCACCTGTTTGAACTGGTTATCTGTATAAAAGACACCTGTCCACATCCTCAAACAGTCAGACTGCTACCTCTCCACCATGGCCAGGACCAGAGAGCTGTCTAAGGACACCAGGGACAAAAATTGTACAGCTGCACAAGGCTGGGATGAGCTATTCGACAATAGGCAAGCAGCTTGGTGAGTAGAGATCAACTGTTGGTGCAATTATTAAAAAATGGAAGGAATACAAGATCACTGACAATCTCCCTCAACCTGGGGCTCCATGCAAGATCTCACCTCATGGGGTATCAATGATCTTGAGAATGGTGAGGAATCAGCCCAGAACTACACAGGGGGACCTGGTCAATGACCTCAATAGACCTGGGACCACAGTCAAAGATTACCATTAGTAACACACTATGTCGTCATGGATTGGAATCCTGCAGCACATGAAAAGTCCCCCTGCTTAAGCCAGCACATGTTCAGGCCCGTCTAAAGATTGCCAGTGACCATCTGGATGATCCAGAGGAGTATTGGGAGAATGTAATGTGGTCAGATGAGCAAAATCAAACTTTTTGGTATAAACTCCACTCGCCGCGTTTGGAGGGAAAAAAATGATGAATGGCATCCCAAGAACACCATACCCACTGTGAAGTATGGGCGTGAAAACATCACGCTTTGGAGCTGCTTTTCTGCAAAGGGAACTGATCTGTATTAAGGAGAGGATCAACGGGGTGATGTATCCTTATATTTTGGCCAAAAACCTCCTTCCCTCAGTAAGAGCATTGAAGATGGAACGTGCCTGGATCTTCCAACATGACAATGACCACAAACACACCGCCCGGGCAACTAAGGAGTGGCTCCGTAAAAAGCATTTCAAGGTCCTGGAGTGGCCTAGCCAGACTCCAGACCTCAACCCAATAGAAAATCTGTGGAGGGAGTTGAAAGTCCGTGTTGCCTGGCGACAGACCCAAAACATGAAAGATGTAGAGAAGATCTGCAGGGAAGAGTGGGCCAAAATACCTACTACAATGTGTGCAAACCTGGTCTAGAACTACAGAAAACATTTGACCTCTGTAATTGCCAACCGAAGCTATATCACATTACAAAGTAATGAGTTAAACTTTTTGATTGTCCAAATATTTATTTTCCGCAAGAATATACAAATTGTTTACAAATCATACAGTGTGATTTACTGGTTTTTTTTTCAGATTCTGTCTTTCACAGTTAAAGTGTACCTATGATAGAAATTACAGACTAAGTTGGTCAACTTGCACAATCGGTGGCTGTCTAAGTACATACAGTTGGGCAAAAAAAAATTATATATTATATATTACACTCTTGTAGATTACATAATAGTATCCATTACTAGTAACATCTGTGGCACTCCTGTTGCATAGAAACTGAACATAGCATGCCTTACTAGTTATGCCATTATGATGGCAGGAAATGCTGGCTCAACAGCTGGAGGGCCATATGTTGAATACATATGATGTACATTATTACCATCCCGTAGTTTCTCACCCTTTATCCCAGTCACTTGACTCTGGAGTGGCCTTTATAGTTAGGGACCCAAAGATGTCAGGGCTTACTCAGGTAATGCTTACAGAACATACTGGGACGTATGCATTTCATAGCCGTGTACACAGTTTCTTGTCTTTTCCAAATACATATAAGGCATTTCTGTTTTTTTTTTTAATTAGCATCAGGTATCAATATAACTGTTAAGGTTGGTCTCACAACCAGACATGGATGGAGGATGCTCTGGACAACTGGAAGCTTCAGTCCCCCAGAAGTCGGACATTGGATGTGGAAGGGATCAAAGGCCTTATTTACTCCCCAAAATGGCAAGGACTTGCGGTCACCAGGGGAGCAAAAAGGAGGCAAGAAGGTGGTTACCCCAATCTATTTAAAAAAGGGTGACCACATTTGACAATAGTGGTACACTAATGACTTACGTGAAAGATTAATAAAAATTGCACAATGGCCGCAAAATAAATACCCACAAAAGTACTTAACATCACAACCATCTCCATCAACCTCCCTTCAAACAGTACCCCTACCATTCTCTTTCATGCTTTTAAGGACAGATGTTTAGGACAGAACTATTTGCTTACAGTATTTCTAAACACTCCTTTGGTGGGGTAGGAGCTAAGTTGACCTGGATCATTGATTGAAGGATCACAAAAACACTGATCCCGCAAATGTTCATACTGCATTCCTTTTTCCTACCCACCCTACAAAATGTGTATGCACTTTTTCCAAGACACCACACAAAATGATTAGAAACCTCTTCCTTCTTGTATGGAAGGGTGTGCATGTGTGTTCTTATCGCCTGTACAGGTTTCTACCTAATGTTCCTGCCTAAAATCACTGTGGAAAGAACTGATCTGAGTCAGTGGGCGGTACTATATAGTGGAGGCCCCAATGCATCCTGGGAGGCCAGAAAGCTCATGACCGTGTTGGTGCCATTTTCGCTGTCACTCGACAATATCCCAATGTTATCCTGTGGATACCTGTGGACATAAGAGAAATCACGTTATCAACGGTAAGTTCTTACCATAACGTTTATTTCCCTATAGATTGTAAGCTTGCGAGCAGGGCCTTCCTACCTCTGTGTCTGTTTTTGCCCAGTTTTGTTCTACAACTGTTCTAATTGTGAAGCGTAATGAACTATGCTGCGCTATATAAAACTGCTACTTCAATATTTTTATTTTCTCATCTGAAGGTACAAAACATTGACAGGTATTTTGCAACCAGAGGAATGCCGTCAGATACTAGAGGTTGCAAAACCAGACTTTTTGAATAGCATTTATAAGGCTGGTGTTGATGACCAACTAAAGGCCAAAGACCATACTAATATTTTACATTACCTTGAGGCGTTGCTCATCTTTAAAACACCTTCAAAGACCTGGAGTGGTCACCAATATGAGTAAGTACTATTTGACCTTCATAACTCATTAAACTGAAAATATAAAGTGATTTTTAATGAAACTATTGTATCTTCATACTCTTAGGTTATGGAATGGCATAAAAGGGGTTCTCATTAATTTACATCAGAGGGTACCTCCGATGTTTTTGTTATAGGTGTTACACAAAACCGCTACACATCAAGTGGCTGCATTTGTACTTAAAGATGATGAAGTAATGGTAGGTTTAAAAAGAAAATCAATGTGTGTGAATGCAATATGAGAAAATAAGATTTTACTTACCGATAAATCTATTTCTCGGAGTCCGTAGTGGATGCTGGGGTTCCTGAAAGGACCATGGGGAATAGCGGCTCCGCAGGAGACAGGGCACAAAAAGTAAAGCTTTTCCAGATCAGGTGGTGTGCACTGGCTCCTCCCCCTATGACCCTCCTCCAGACTCCAGTTAGGTACTGTGCCCGGACGAGCGTACACAATAAGGGAGGATTTTGAATCCCGGGTAAGACTCATACCAGCCACACCAATCGCACCGTACAACTTGTGATCTAAACCCAGTTAACAGTATGATAACAGCGGAGCCTCTGAAAGATGGCTTCCTTCAACAATAACCCGAATTAGTTAACAATAACTATGTACAATTATTGCAGATAATCCGCACTTGGGATGGGCGCCCAGCATCCACTACGGACTCCGAGAAATAGATTTATCGGTAAGTAAAATCTTATTTTCTCTATCGTCCTAGTGGATGCTGGGGTTCCTGAAAGGACCATGGGGATTATACCAAAGCTCCCAAACGGGCGGGAGAGTGCGGATGACTCTGCAGCACCGAATGAGAGAACTCCAGGTCCTCCTTAGCCAGAGTATCAAATTTGTAAAATTTTACAAACGTGTTCTCCCCTGACCACGTAGCTGCTCGGCAAAGTTGTAATGCCGAGACCCCTCGGGCAGCCGCCCAAGATGAGCCCACCTTCCTTGTGGAGTGGGCCTTTACAGATTTAGGCTGTGGCAGGCCTGCCACAGAATGTGCAAGTTGGATTGTGCTACAGATCCAACGAGCAATCGTCTGCTTAGACGCAGGAGCACCCATCTTGTTGGGTGCATACAATATAAACAACGAGTCAGATTTTCTGACTCCAGCTGTCCTTGCAATATATATTTTTAATGCTCTGACAACGTCCAGTAACTTGGAGTCCTCCAAGTCACTTGTAGCCGCAGGCACTACAATAGGCTGGTTCAGATGAAATGCTGACACCACCTTAGGGAGAAAATGCGGACGAGTCCGCAGTTCTGCCCTGTCCGAATGGAAAATCAGATATGGGCTTTTGTAAGATAAAGCTGCCAGTTCTGACACTCTCCTGGCCGAAGCCAGGGCTAGAAGCATGGTCACTTTCCATGTGAGATATTTCAAATCCACCTTCTTTAGTGGTTCAAACCAATGAGATTTTAGAAAGTCCAAAACC
This sequence comes from Pseudophryne corroboree, assembly GCF_028390025.1. Taxonomy (NCBI): domain Eukaryota; kingdom Metazoa; phylum Chordata; class Amphibia; order Anura; family Myobatrachidae; genus Pseudophryne; species Pseudophryne corroboree. The sequence goes on along the minus strand of NC_086446.1, from coordinate 50,224,158 downwards.
ACATTGAGATCCCACAGTGCCACTGGAGGCACCACAGGAGGCTGTATATGTAGCACTCCCTTAACAAAGGTCTGGACTTCAGGGACTGAAGCCAATTCTTTTTGAAAGAAAATCGACAGGGCCGAAATTTGAACATTAATAGATCCCAATTTGAGACCCATAGACAATCCTGATTGCAGGAAATGTAGGAATCGACCCAGTTGAAATTCCTCCGTCGGAGCACTCCGATCTTCGCACCACGCAACATATTTTCGCCAAATTCGGTGATAATGTTGCACGGTTACTTCCTTCCTTGCTTTAATCAAAGTAGGAATGACTTCTTCCGGCATGCCTTTTTCCTTTAGGATCCGGCGTTCAACCGCCATGCCGTCAAACGCAGCCGCGGTAAGTCTTGAAACAGACAGGGACCCTGCTGAAGCAAGTCCCTCCTTAGAGGTAGAGGCCACGGATCTTCCGTGATCATCTCTTGAAGTTCCGGGTACCAAGTCCTTCTTGGCCAATCCGGAACCACTAGTATCGTCCTTACGCCTCTTTGCCGTATAATTCTCAATACTTTTGGTATGAGAGGCAGAGGAGGAAACACATACACCGACTGGTACACCCAAGGCGTTACCAGCGCGTCCACAGCTATTGCCTGCGGATCTCTTGACCTGGCGCAATACCTGTCCAGTTTTTTGTTGAGGCGAGACGCCATCATGTCCACCATTGGTCTTTCCCAACGGGTTACCAGCAAGTGGAAGACTTCTGGATGAAGTCCCCACTCTCCCGGGTGAAGATCGTGTCTGCTGAGGAAGTCTGCTTCCCAGTTGTCCACTCCCGGGATGAACACTGCTGACAGTGCTATCACATGATTCTCTGCCCAGCGAAGAATCCTTGCAGCTTCTGCCATTGCACTCCTGCTTCTTGTGCCGCCCTGTCTGTTCACATGGGCGACTGCCGTGATGTTGTCCGACTGGATCAACACCGGTTTTCCCTGAAGCAGAGGTTCTGCCTGGCTTAGAGCATTGTATATTGCTCTTAGTTCCAGAATGTTTATGTGAAGAGACGTTTCCAGGCTCGTCCATACTCCCTGGAAGTTTCTTCCTTGTGTGACTGCTCCCCATCCTCTCAGGCTGGCGTCCGTGGTCACCAGGATCCAATCCTGTATGCCGAATCTGCGGCCCTCCAATAGATGAGCACTCTGCAACCACCACAGAAGAGACACCCTTGTCCTTGGAGACAGGGTTATCCGCAGGTGCATCTGAAGATGCGACCCTGACCATTTGTCCAACAGATCCCTTTGGAAAATTCTTGCGTGGAATCTGCTGAATGGAATTGCTTCGTAAGAAGCCACCATTTTTCCCAGGACTCTTGTGCATTGATGTACAGACACCTTTCCTGGTTTTAGGAGGTTCCTGACAAGCTCGGATAACTCCTTGGCTTTTTCCTCCGGGAGAAAAACCTTTTTCTGAACCGTGTCCAGAATCATCCCTAGGAACAGCAGACGAGTTGTCGGCATTAACTGGGATTTTGGAATATTCAGAATCCACCCGTGCTGTTTTAGCACTTCTTGCGACAGTGCTAATCCCATCTCTAGCTGTTCTCTGGACCTTGCCCTTATTAGGAGATCGTCCAAGTATGGGATAATTAATATGCCTTTTCTTCGAAGAAGAATCATCATCTCGGCCATTACCTTTGTAAAGACCCGAGGTGCCGTGGACAATCCGAACGGCAGCGTCTGAAACTGATAGTGACAGTTTTGTACAACGAACCTGAGGTACCCCTGGTGTGAGGGGTAAATTGGAACGTGGAGATACGCATCCTTGATGTCCAAGGATACCATAAAGTCCCCCTCTTCCAGGTTCGCTATCACTGCTCTGAGTGACTCCATCTTGAACTTGAACTTCTTTATGTACAGGTTCAAGGACTTCAGATTTAGAATAGGCCTTACCGAGCCATCCGGCTTCGGTACCACAAAAAGAGTGGAATAATACCCCTTCCCTTGTTGTAGAAGAGGTACCTTGACTATCACCTGCTGAGAGTACAGCTTGTGAATGGCTTCCAAAACCGTCTCCCTTTCGGAGGGGGACGTTGGTAAAGCAGACTTCAGGAAACGGCGAGGTGGATCTGTCTCTAATTCCAACCTGTACCCCTGAGATATTATCTGCAGGATCCAGGGATCTACCTGCGAGTGAGCCCACTGCGCGCTGTAATTTTTGAGACGACCACCCACCGTCCCCGAGTCCGCTTGAGAAGCCCCAGCGTCATGCTGAGGCTTTTGTAGAAGCCGGGGAAGGCTTCTGTTCCTGGGAAGGAGCTGCCTGTTGCTGTCTCTTCCCTCGACCTCTGCCTCGTGGCAGATATGAATAGCCCTTTGCTCTCTTATTTTTAAAGGAACGAAAGGGCTGCGGTTGAAAAGTCGGTGCCTTTTTCTGTTGGGGAGTGACTTGAGGTAGAAAGGTGGATTTCCCGGCTGTAGCCGTGGCCACCAAATCTGATAGACCGACTCCAAATAACTCCTCCCCTTTATACGGCAAAACTTCCATATGTCGTTTTGAATCCGCATCGCCTGTCCACTGTCGCGTCCATAAAGCTCTTCTGGCCGAAATGGACATAGCACTTACCCGTGATGCCAGTGTGCAGATATCCCTCTGTGCATCACGCATATAAAGAAATGCATCCTTTATTTGTTCTAACGACAGTAAAATATTGTCCCTGTCCAGGGTATCAATATTTTCAATCAGGGACTCTGACCAAACTACCCCAGCACTGCACATCCAGGCAGTCGCTATAGCTGGTCGTAGTATAACACCTGCATGTGTGTATATACTTTTTTGGATATTTTCCATCCTCCTATCTGATGGATCTTTAAGTGCGGCCGTCTCAGGAGAGGGTAACGCCACTTGTTTAGATAAGCGTGTTAGCGCCTTGTCCACCCTAGGAGGGAGGTGTTTCCCAGCGCTCCCTAACCTCTGGCGGGAAAGGGTATAATGCCAATAATTTCTTTGAAATTATCAGCTTTTTATCAGGGGCAACCCACGCTTCATTACACACGTCATTTAATTCTTCTGATTCAGGAAAAACTATAGGTAGTTTTTTCACACCCCACATAATACCCTGTTTAGTGGTACCTGTAGTATCAGCTAAATGTAACGCCTCCTTCATTGCCAAAATCATATAACGTGTGGCCCTACTGGAAAATACGGTTGATTCGTCACCGTCACCACTGGAGTCAGTGCCTGTGTCTGTGTCGACCGACTGAGGCAAAGGGCGTTTCACAGCCCCTGACGGTGTTTGAGTCGCCTGGACAGGCACTAATTGATTGTCCGGCCGTCTCATGTCGTCAAACGACTGCTTTAGCGTGTTGACACTATCCCGTAGTTCCATAAATAAAGGCATCCATTCTGGTGTCGACTCCCTAGGGGGTGACATCCTCATATTTGGCAATTGCTCCGCCTCCACACCAATATCGTCCTCATACATGTCGACACACACGTACCGACACACAGGGAATGCTCCTAATGAAGACAGGACCCACTAGCCCTTTGGGGAGACAGAGGGAGAGTTTGCCAGCACACACCAAAAGCGCTATATATAACAGGGATAGCCTTATAATAAGTGCTCCCTTATAGCTGCTTTATATATATCAAAATATCGCCATAAATTTGCCCCCCCTCTCTGTTTTACCCTGTTTCTGTAGTGCAGTGCAGGGGAGAGACCTGGGAGCCGTCCTGACCAGCGGAGCTGTGAGAGGAAATGGCGCCGTGTGCTGAGGAGATAGGCCCCGCCCCTTTTCCGGCGGGCTCGTCTCCCGCTATTTAGTGAATCCAGGCAGGGGTTAAATATCTCCATATAGCCTCTGGGGGCTATATGTGAGGTATTTTTAGCCTTTATATAGGTTACATTTGCCTCCCAGGGCGCCCCCCCCCAGCGCCCTGCACCCTCAGTGACTGCGTGTGAAGTGTGCTGAGAGGAAAATGGCGCACAGCTGCAGTGCTGTGCGCTACCTTTAGAAGACTGCAGGAGTCTTCAGCCGCCGATTCTGGACCTCTTCTGACTTCAGCATCTGCAAGGGGGCCGGCGGCGCGGCTCCGGTGACCATCCAGGCTGTACCTGTGATCGTCCCTCTGGAGCTGATGTCCAGTAGCCAAGAAGCCAATCCATCCTGCACGCAGGTGAGTTCACTTCTTCTCCCCTCAGTCCCTCGTTGCAGTGATCCTGATGCCAGCAGGACTCACTGTAAAATAAAAAACCTAAGCTAAACTTTTTCTAAGCAGCTCTTTAGGAGAGCCACCTAGATTGCACCCTTCTCGGCCGGGCACAAAAATCTAACTGGAGTCTGGAGGAGGGTCATAGGGGGAGTTGCCAGTGCACACCACCTGATCTGGAAAAGCTTTACTTTTTGTGCCCTGTCTCCTGCGGAGCCGCTATTCCCCATGGTACTTTCAGGAACCCCAGCATCCACTAGGACGATAGAGAAATTATATTGATCAATACTATATATTCATTTTCCCTAGTGCTTAGACACTTATTTTGTAATGATACATCCTGTGTTGGAAAGGGAAGATAATCCCCAGGAAACCTTTTTTGTATCGACAACTGGAAAGAAAATTTACAACGTGTCTAATGATAGTAACAGTTTACATGAAAAGTAAGTATTATGCAGAAAAATTATTAATGTTTAGGATGGTGTAATTAATGATGCAATTTATGCAAACATTAACGTAATTATGCTTTAGATGAGTAAGCCAACAGCTATTGACAAGATACCTACACATTGCCACACAGTGTCTGCTTCACCACATAGTACATAGCCCTGTACAACTTGGTGCATAGTGCAGAGCACATTGAGAAGTCCAATACATGTTGCAACACACATTGCATAATCAAGAAATACCAGGCCACACTGACTGTGCCACTATATAGTTACATTTCTCTATTTGTTTACTCTGTGCCAATTTGATGCTCCTTATGACACTGCCTGCGCACCAATATTTGAATTTATTTTTTATAAACTCTAATATGCCTTTCCATATTATGTTTTTTATACAGATACAGACAGATGATTCAGCGAGCCTGTCCTTTACTGAATTTTCTGAGGCTGAACAGAAGGTCTTAAATACCTTTCACACACATTTAACAGCAGATATTACAAGGAAAAGACATTATACAACATATGTATTGGCTCAAGACTGGTCACCAAGATTGGAGGGACTGAAACAGGAGAACCAACCGAGCACTTCAAGGTGAATTCCTTATGTTTATTTACACCAATTCATAATCCATGCCTTTGACATTCTTCAGTGTTTAATGAATATGATGTAAAAATAAGGAATAAGGCTACAGTAAACATCTCTGTTCTGTTTCCAATCAGGCAAGTACCCCAAGAATCTATACATGTACAGAGGGAAGACTTTCAGAAACTGCTACAAAAGTTCCCTCTAGAAGTTACTGCATGTATACCACCAAAAAGAGCATGCAAACTCATTTCACTTTTACATTGGCATCGCTGTAGAAGACAATGGAGAAACCTTCGATTTGAGAAAAGAGCACAGCATGTGATCAGTAAGTAGAGCAACAAGACATTATCAGATTTAGTGATCTGCTTCAACATTTTTTTTTCACAACCATCCCCATTCTTATCAGACATCCGCTAAACACATTTTACATAAAATCCCTTTTTGGCATATAAATGAAATATATTAAACTTTCGCTTTTGGATTTTCACGGTGCATCAAAACACCATGTACATGTCACACACAGACATTATTAAAGTACAGGCAGAAAAGCACCAATTATAAATGTAATACCAACATACGTAAAAAAAAAAAATGGCATTCTTCTGCTGGCTGCGGAAGACATTCCAGCCAAACAAGAGATTCCGGCATTGGTATGGTGAGTGCCAGGATACAGACAGCCAGCATATCAAATGACTCCTGTGTGGTTGACGTGACTGGAAATCAACCACATTCAGGCTGTTGGCACCTGTTTTGTTAGAGTCTCATTGTTAAACTATTATTCAATGGTATGAATAGTACAAGTCATATACTACACACCTTGCACGCTCTCTTTGGTTGATTTTACAGCACCTACCGTATAAAGGCCGAGGCCTTACAGAACAAGTTGCAATCTCGTCTTGGCATTGATTTAATAGCTTTCTAATCTGCTGACTGATTGTTCTGCTGGATTTTTTCCTCATCTTTTCGTTTCAAAATGGAAAACTTGAATAAGTAATGTATTTATTTCTCTGCCCCATCTCCAATGCATATTATTTGTGTCTGTGTGTACCCTCCTCCAATGCCTATTTTATCACTATTCCACGTTTGCCTTTTGTCACTAGACAATATAATATTGCTTGCAGTGATGCATTCTCACTGATGTTTTTCATATTTTGCAGGACCCACAGAACCCCACTTGTTTGTAAATTTGGTCAGAAAATGGATAATCTGTCTGTGCATCTCCAACGGGTATGCCAGAAGGCGGCAGATCGTGTGAGGAGTCTTTTATTGATTGAGGAAGCTTGATCAAACTCTAGGAAGATGTTAGAGAACCTCAGCATAGTCCATTATGCTGACCCCAGCTTCAGAAAGGTCACTCCTGTGCTAATGGAGGAGTTGGTATCTTTCTTTGAAATATCTGGAGTTTTTTGTTAAAGGGAAACCCTCAGTATGGTATGTAAAATGATGCATGCTCTATATCTAATGATAAACTCTGAAATGTTTCCATAGCTTTATATCTAATATATAAAAATGAAAATCTGTCATTCTGTCTTTCTATACAAATCCATTAGGGGTGGAACATTAGTACTGAGTATTTCAGCAGACAGCAAAACTATGGAAGGCCTGGAGCTATTTACACCAAACTTGGTACACATCTCTCACTTACAATCTTGCAACAAACTCTGTGGGGTTAGACAGTTACCCCTAGCACCCCTAGGGGTGGGACAGCAGCACTGAGTATTTCAGGAGACAGTAACACTATGAAAGGGCTGGAGCAATTTACAGCAAATTTGATATACATCTCACTTACAATCTGGAAAAACTCTGTGGGGGTTAGACATCCCTAGGGTTGAGGCAGCAGCACAGAGTTTTTCAGCTGACAGCATAACTCTGGAATGCCTGAACCAATTTACACCAAACTTGCGACACATATTACTTACAATCTGTGAACAAACACTTTGGGGGGTAACACCACTAGCTCCCTAGGGTTGGGCCAGCAGCACAGACTATCAGGGCATGCATATATGTCAGTGATGACAAGGCTGCATGGGTCAGGGCCAGCGACATGTGAGGGGAATGGAGGTAGCACAAACCCACACAGAGTTATATAGTGGAAGTAGCACAGTCCCCCCGCAGCACAGAGTATATCAGGAGATACATAATGTGCTGCGTTATATAAGAAACTGTGGCGTGTTTGGGGGAGGAGGATCTATCTAGGTACTTATCTAAAATATAAAAGCAAACAACTGTGCTTCTACCCTTCTGTCTTTTTATACAAATCCAGTTTACAAGCGAAGATCGAGAAATTTTACATATGAGCGTATTGTTATTTATACTGTGTGTTTAATATTTAAATTAATATTTGAAAACAAACATTCTTAAAATCCCAGGCAACGCTGGGTACTCCAGCTAGTAACTTTATACAATTGAAATATGCTATTTTTACTCAGTTCTGATGCATCGTTAATCACCTATGAGCCTAATACATGTTTACTTTCCCAATAATGAAAAAAGGTCATTTATCTGTAGATTATATATATATATCTCTCTTCTTATAAATGTCAATCCTTCTCTCCCCACCCAACAGAATATGTATAAATAATATGAAGCCACTGCACTGTATATTATATGTTCATTCAAGTTAGGAGGATCATTGATTTGTCGTCATGTTCTAGCTTTTCCCATACTATCCATTCTTTCTACCTCTCATCTCACTTCATCCCTTGTTTCTCATTATCAGAATTCTTTGCTTGTTAACAAATTTTTGTCATTAAATGAAAATAGATCTGATTTTTGTCGGTCTTTTTACTTCTAGTAATTCCAAACCAAACTTCACAGTGCCCATAAGAAAGAAAATGGCAGAAGCTGGGTTATATGACACAGTAAGGATCATCCCGTCCTTGAGGGCTTCAGAAAACATTTATCAGAAACATTGGAAGTACCAAACTGCATGCAGGTGGTAATTAAGTATTTATAAACAAATAAATTCTATTGTATGTTCTACTTTCCATAATCAACAATGGTCAGTGACGTGTCCTTTATATGCAACAGCCTAATGCAGGGATGGATAACCTTGGCATTCCAGCTGTTGAACTACACATCCCAGCATGCCCTGCTAGTTTTGCAATTTGGCCATGCTAAAACTTGTGCACGGCATGCTGGGATGTGTAGTTCAACAACAGCTGGAGTGCCAAAGTTAGTCATCACTGGCCTACTGCATCAAACCTTCATATAGCATTGCTAATTTATTCTTGTTATCCATTATGATCTATAGAGCATCACTTTTCTATACGAAAGCTTTAGGTTTTAGTTGCTGGCATTAGAAATAATGTAAGCTATGCCGGCTAATGGTGGTATCCAAGCCATCAGAACCCCGACTGCAACCCAGTAAGTTTACTAACCAAACTCCCTCCCCTACTCTAACCCTCTCTCATGGTGCCCAACTTTCCCCAGTAGTGATGAAACCTAACCCTCCACCCTTGGTACCTAAACCTATCCCACCCTCCCTGCTGCCTAACCCTAACCACCTCCCTCACACCCTAACCACCCCCTAGTGCCTAGACCTAAAATCCCACCCCACCACATCCCACTATACTTGAGATCAGTGAGTATCCGGATGCCGGCATCCCAACCCCAGTCAGCATGTAGTCAAGGCATTATGTTTGCAGTTCGGATGCCATGGTCAGTAATCTGATCACCGGCATCCCAATTACGGGCATATTAATTGTATACCATTATTAGAATGTATTTTATACCAGCTTTTGTATTTTAGCATATTTCATTTTAATTTTTTCTCTGTAATATTAGGTGGAAAGTATAAAAGATAATTCTTCATGGACAGCACAAAAGTATCTTTGGATTTTGTACTGGATATTGAGAAGACAATACGGTACTTCAACAAACTCGGAACAACTGGTTTGACAAACCAGACAGCCTCAAACTATCTAAAGGGTTTGAAGAGGTTCGTGCATTACAATTTGACAGCTACCAACCTGCTGCTACATAACAAGGTCCTGTATGATTCTTTTGAACTATTCCTCAAAAGAACAAGACATTCAACGGTACATAAGTAAAGGTGTCTCACGGGACATTGTGGCAAAAGGTAAGATTCAAGAACTAATTCAGGGGCAAACAAATTTTTTATTGATGTCTATAAATACTTTTTGTCCTCCTGACAGGAGAAAAAGAAATACATGCTATGCATGTAAGACGCTGTTAAGAAAGATCACTCAAACATAGTACGACTATGAAAATAAATCAAATAAAGCTTAAGGCTGCCAAACCCAGCAGCCCTGTGACTATGGTCCGGCTCCTGCTGCACCAAACAGAAAAACGGATTTGACTGAGTCAGTGGGCGGCATTATATGGGCGAGCCCGGTGCATTCTGGGTGGCCAGAAAGCTTGTGACCGTCTGGTGCCAATCTGATGTCGCTCCAACATATCCCAATGTTATCCTGTGGACCCTGCCTGAGAAATACATGATTTTAAAATGACAGAGTGTGTGTGTGTGTGTGTGTGTGTGTGTGTGTGTGTGTGTGTGTGTGTGTGTGTGTGTGTGTGTGTGTGTGTGTGTGTGTGAAGGGGGGTAATGGCAACAATTGCTCGGTTGTCCTGCACTATTGTATAATTGTATTATAACTGGTGCATGTTTAATCATTCTTGTATTTATTATTTACAGATTTGACATGCTCACTACCAATGTCAAAACCCCAGAAGACTGTCGTAAACTTCTGGAGATGGCAAAGCCTGGATTCTGTGAAGCCATTCAAAAGGCGAAGGCAGATCAGGAGTTGAATGAAAAAGATTGACCGTTCTCTAACATCTTGAGGCTGTGGTCATTCTCGGGCAACTGCAACAACCTGGTGTCATTAAAACATTTTTAAAGTAAGTAGTATGTTTTTATAATCCCTGACCGTTCTGTTCCCTCCACACTCCAGGCATTCTATAGAGGAGTAGCTGACTTTTTTTTTTTTTTTAATTATCTGCAGGTGACAGCGTGGCAACAAAAGGATTCACTACCAGTCACAAGATGGTGATAAACTTGTGACCACAACTGTTGGCGTGAAGAACCACAAAACATCATCTCAGCAAGTTGCTTGTTTTGCACTTGAAGTGGATGAGGAAGCGGTAAGTCTCAAATATTTCTAATATGTCTCGTTAGTGTAATGCAAGCCACAAGCAAGATACATATTTTCCACCAGTCCACTTGATTCTCTTTTTCAACTGTGTCATTTGATTCAGTCAACCATTCAGATTTAGTACTCTATGGGGTATATTCAATTGTAGTCGGATCCATTCCGACATGAATTTGTCGGAATGGATCTGACGGGACCTATTCAATGACCATCTCAATCAGACTTTAAAAAATTTTTGGATTGAGATGTAGGTGCTGAGACAGGAGAGCAGTGGCTGCAGCAGCTTAGCCGGCGCATGAGGAACTGCCGCCAGACCCTACAGCAGTGTCCACCCAGCTCCAGCAAGTGGGACCTCGCTTGCTGGAGCCAGGAGGACACTGCCATGAGCGGCGATGGTGCCCCATCCTCCCGCTACACTGCTGTAGCCGCTGCTCTCCTGTCTCCCTGCTGCTCTCAGCTCCCTCATCTCCATCCAACTTTTTTTTTTTTTTTTAAAGTCTGATTGAGATGGTCGGAAACAGGGCCAAAACCTGTCAGATTTGGCCCAGTTTCCAACAGAAGCACGCGGATCGGCAGCTATTCCACCGATCCACGTGCTTTCCGACAAATCGAATTTCACGACTTGTCGGATAAAAAAGCCGGGGATTGAATAGGTCTGAACCCCTTCCGACCTGATAAGGTTGAAAACTGCAGTCTTTCCGACAAGATGGCAGTTTCGACTTCAATTGAATATTTCCCCATGTCTCATGACATACAACTTTATCTTTTATTTGTTAGATATGAAGCATGTTGTTTAAATATCCATTGTGTCTACAAAGGTAACTTTTCACATCTTTCCTTTCAGTGGTTCAACACTTCTAAAAAGTCTGGCCCACATTTTTTTCGGACAAGCGACGAGGACAGTATATATTTTGTCATTGACAACGGGACAAAAAAAAAATATATGTTTCTTAGGACATCTCAATATTTCACCAAAAAGTAAGTATTGATGACTTAAAGAACCATATTGATAACTTTGCCCTACTTAGATGAGCGAAAACCTGAGGGATAAGCCATATTTTGGCTAATTTTGCTAAAATTCTCTTTAACATTTTCATTATTTTAATATAATATATTTTCGCTTTCTAGATATGATCTGGAGCCAGTCACGAGCCAGGAAGTTTGCTGCGTGGTTGAAACCTTCATCAATAGCAAAGCTTTTGCATGGAAAGAAGACTGTTGTTTCCCAATATCTGTCCCACACTGATGCGACTGCAGAGAAACACTACAGGATGAAAAACGTAGCCGACGTGGTGGAGTCACAAGTTGTGAGTAATTTGGGATGTCTTTGTCTTTCACAAATGCTGAAGGGACTTCAAGAGATGGTGAAGGAACGTCAAGAGACACCAAAGGGACTACAAGAAAGAGGAACTGGGAAGAGGTTGAAGACAATTTACCCCCCACCACCCCTGAAGAGAAATAAAGAGGACATCTATTCAACGTTCAAAATGGAATATCCTGTTCAAATGGACAAAGATAGTCCACTACTGAAAGAGTGCCTGCAACATGACCATGGTCGCTACTGCTACAACAAGTGGCAGAAGGAGCAGAATAAGATGCAGATGGAGAATATAATTGGTAAGAAATTCTACATTCTTACATCTCTAAGGCTAAGGGGTTCCCCAAATAGGTCAAATCATTTTACGGATTGCCTTTTTTTCCAAACCTAGAAGAATGACTAGTTAATGTACTGTATATGCTTTATAGCAATTTTTTTTTTTTTTTTTCTATTAGGACAAGTCCAGTCAATGCTTCCAGATGAAAGGCAAATTGCACACTATGTTAAACTCCAGGGGTGGACACAACATGTCCCAAGAGTGATTGACATCACTGCAAACTGGAAGCCGCAGCCACCAATGATACAGTGGAGATAGAAAATCTGGACTCCCTACAGAAATGGAGAGGTCTGGTTATCATACCTGACGAAGATAAAGGACAGAAGGTGATTGCCACCAGATCATTTAAGGTGGAGATATCGTGTGACTACCATGGATCCTCAATATCACATGATGAAGGGAGAAGAGAATGGAGAATGTGACTGAGGGAGAAATGGGTTACATGCTCTTTTTTAAAGACTCCAAAGGACAGCAACGGTGTGTAGATGCAACAGATGCGCCTTGCAGTTGCCACCCACAATTGGAAATTACTTTTGGACGAAAAATAAACCATTCTAAGAAAAAGAAAAACATCAAGCCAATTTGTTTTCCCCTTTTTGAAAATAACACAACTATTTTGCTTTTGGCTGTGCATGACATTGCTCCTGGCATGGAATTACTATTTGACTATGGAGTCACCAAATCCTCATTTAGACAGGAAGGAGCAGACTTGTCCTGGCTTGACAACTAAGTTTTTTGTCTTTGGGTTGTGCATTCATATTATTTTGTACTATAATGAGTCTATATATTAGTGTTGCCTTTCAACTTGAATTACGGAAATAAATTAACTTTTGCACGATATTCTAATTTTATTAGTTTCACATGTATGTATAAATATATTATACATATACACACACACACTTACAGATGACAATAGTATCCATTACTAGTGAGATCTGTAACACTCCTTCTGCATAGAGACTAAACATAGCAAGCCTTATTACAGTTATGCTATTATGATGGCAGGACATGCTGGGATATGTAGTTGATCAACAGCTGGAGGGCCGTATGTTGAACGCATATGAATTACATTATTTCCATCCCATAGTATTATTTCTCTCACCCTCTATCCCAGTCACTTGACTCTGGAGTGGCCTTTACAGTTAGGGAACCAAAGATGTCAGGGCTTACTCAGGTAATGCTTACAGTACATACTGGGATGTATGTCATTTCATAGCCGTGTACACAGTCTTTTCCACATACATATTAGGCATTTTTGGATATTTTTTTGAATTAGCATATCCGGTATCACTATAACAGTCAGGGTTGATCTCACAACCAGACATGGATGGAAGATGCCCTGGTCCCTCAGAAGTCGGACACTGGATGTGTAAGGGATCAAAGGCCTTATTTACTCCCCAAAATGGCAAGGTCTTGCTGTCACCAGAGGAGCAAAAAGGTGGCAATAAGGTGGTTGCTCCCAATCTATTTAAAAAAGGGTGACCACATTTATGACAATAGTGGTACACTAATGACTTGCGTGAAAGATAAAAATTGCACAATGGCCGCAAGATAAATACCAACAAAAAGCATTTAACATCACAACCATCTCCGTCAACCTCCCTCCAAACAGTACCCCTACCATTCTCTTTCATGATTTTAAGGACAGAGGTTTAGGACAGAACTATTTGCTTACAGTATTTCTAAACACTCCTTTGGTGGGGTAGGCGCCAAGTTGACCTGGATCATTGATTGAATGAAGAATCACAAAAAGCACTAAACCCGCAAATGTTCATAACCTATTCCTTTTTCCTACCCACCCTACAAAATGTTGTGTTTTTCAAAATTCACCCCATAAAATGTTTTGGAAAAAGTACATAGACACCACACAAAATGATTATAACCCTTTTTTTTAAATACTTGTATGCTTTAGACTTAATAAAATAGCTTTTTATATTTTTAGTTCAAATTAATGTATGGATGATTTTATCACAAGGCAATGAAACGCTTATTTTACAGTCTGTCTGATCTAATGCAGTTTGTTTCTGATGGCAGAGAATGAGACCTAACAAACAGCCCCAGCCACTCTACAGTACATTGTTCTGTGGCTGTTCCAGTATCAAGTATACTTTTTAGCTATAACCCAACCAATCTCTAACACTGTCATGATAGATTTGATGGAACAAGTATTACACTATTTAATTAAATACACTGAAATAATCCATCCAGTGGACAAAGGAGGAGAAAAACTTCTGCAGGACACAAAAGACATTGATCAGCAGATGTTAGATGGCAACACATAGCAAATTATGGAAAAATCCAGATGAACTTAAAATAGCGTAGGACAGTATGTTAGCGCAGGCTACAATAATGGTCAAACAGAAAAAATGACAGCACTAACAAACTCACCCTATTGTACTTGTAATATATACAGTTTCCAAACTTCATAAAGATCCAGTCAATCCCTCGTAGACCTAATTTCTGCCTTGAGATCCTTAATGCAACCTGTGTCACAACATGCATCATAGATGTTTGATATATTAATACAACCGTACATTGTAAAACAAGCAACTTTCCTTAAGCACACTACACAAATACTCACAAAATAAACTTTACTCACTACCATACCTCCTAAAACCATCTTATGTACAATGGATGTCATGCCTCACACACAGGGCTTAGCAGCAATGCGCACTTTACTATACAATACATTTTATGCCTTGGAAATTCCCTTGTCCCTACAACTGTAATAGGCCCTACACACTGGGCAATATTACTGAAAGGTATGAACCGTTCATCTTTCAGTGTGGAGGCAGCAACGATGAACGATGCGCGGCCCCACGCTCGTTCATCATTGGTGCCCCGTCGCTTGTGCATGCAGGCCAATACGGATGATCTTGTCCATAATTGCATGCACTGCTATGGAGCTGGGTGACTGAGGGAGTGGTGAAGAAGCTTCACTCCCCCCGTCACCTCCCTCCCGCAGCTGGGTCGCCCGTCAGCCGTATCGGCAGTCGGGCAGCTCGGCGGCGGGTCGCGCAGTATTTAGGGCCCATTAGAATTTACGCATGCATACAATTACCTTTTTCACAACGGTCAATACTATATTCTAAAGGTAAAAAAATGGCTGTGCTATGGGGTCCAATGTGCCTCCATCGTATGCTAATGTATACATGTTCAAACAGGAACTATCTTTTCCTCTCCAGAGATACCAGAAAAAAATAAAAATCTAATAACACCAGATACATAGACAAACGATGTCCTTATTATGGGGTCTGGTCAAGAACATGAAGTCCTTACTTTTATGTCAAATACCAACCAGAAGAATCTAATAAAACATCAACACTTTCACCAATATTAATTTGGCTGTTACTTATTTTAATATGTAAATTTTTTATGGTATCACAAAGTAACAGATCAAAACATTAACATTATAGTAGCTCTCACCCACCAGCATTAAAGGGGTTACACACATCACAGATGCTTTGAGTGCCAAGTATCAGAAGTAATACTCTGGATGAAGTTATGAAGAAAAGAGAATGCAAATATATAGTATCTACATACATCAAGGCAACAGGTGCTCTCCACATCCAGATAATCCCTATTTCGCATGTCGAATAGAGAGGAGAAAACCTTCAAGATCTTATTTAGGACAAAATTCTAATTAACACGTCCAGTATTACCTAGGGCCATCAAAGCACTATGGCCAATAACATCAGGAAACCAGGACCTTCCATGTTTTAGAAAACATATCTGATGTCAAGTTACGAAAGCGGCAAAAATCTGAACGTATTCATTAAAAATAACATTCCAACAATCCTAAAAACAGATTCTCAGGCACACCAAGGGGCATTAGCAATAAAATAAAAACTACATGTCAGTAGATAATGCAGAGCTATTAGTAACATAAACTTGCAAAAATATAGTAAGCCTCCAGGCCAACATCAAGATACTAGGGGTACCTACACTGCATAATAACAGTACCCACTGTGAGTCATATAATGGTCTACTGAAAGGCTACATGATAGTATCACATATAAAAATATATCTAAATTGAGAGCCAGCTTACGAGATGTCACCTGTAGTCCTGTTTGGAGGTCCTAGGGGTGACTCCTGCTAAGCTGGCTCTAACTTTTGATATATTTTTGTAGGTCATATCACGTAGCCTTACAATAGACAATTATATGGCCCAGAATGGGAATGGTTACCATGAAGAGTAGGACCTCCAGAATAAGAGAATCCTAGATGTTGGCCAGGAGGCTTAACATTGTCATGGTTCATGGACTGGTGCTCTGGGGGCGCCGGGACTTACCAGTCCAGACCTTGTGGCAGGGCGAGCTGTTGGAAGCTGGCAGACTTGCAGGGGCTCGCAGGGACAGGCAACTGATCCGAGTTGGCTGTGGGAGAGCTGCAGTGCCAGTACATGGGCGTCGCCATCTTGGATTTCAGTCATATGACTTTGGAGGCCAATCAGCTACTGTGAAGGGTGTGTGCAGTCTCAGGCCAATCAGCATTGACCAGCATGTATTTAGCTAGTGAATTTTGGATGTGCAGGTTTTCAGTGCAACATCTCTGCTCACACTGAAGCAGTGTAGCAATCCTGTGCTTTTCAGCCTTATGTCCACATTATCCTGGGAGTTTGTGCAGTTGGTAACCGGCCACTACAGTTTCGGTCAAAGTTCTTCATCCATTCCAGTGATGAAAACCTGGTCTCTCTCGGCAGTATCAGCCAACTCAGTATGCCTACCTCAGCTGAAGTACCGCAGTCTGCCTAAAACCCACATTCATCTTGCTAGTTACCAAATCCTCTCGCTGCGACCTTTCCACAGTAGTGCTTCCCTGAGAGCTCGTCGTCCTGGCTATTAACGCTTATCCATGCCTGCTGCACAGGTTGAGCTCTGCTATAAATAAAACCTATGAAAAAGACTTTCATACTGTGAAGATATGAGGCAGGGGCTAAAACTGTATTTGTGGTGTTTCAATCTTTCTAGCACCTAATGTACTTTTTATTCCTTCTGTTCCCTCGTCTCTCTGGCTTGTGCCACTATTCCCTCATGTGCGTGTTTATTCACAGGACTAAAACTATTGCGTTAGCCTGTATATTCTGTACTGTAAACTTGGGTAAATACAGGTGTGCTGTGACCTGGCACATAGTGCTGTTATGCTGCGGTGTTACGTTAGGAGAATGCCATTCTGTGTATGAGATTACAAGTTATCATTGATAAGTGTGTTTAACCATCTATTTTCCTTATATGGTCGCACAGGACGTAAACATGAGGGACAGGTAATCTCTCTCTGAAGATGCTCCTCCACAGGAGACAATCAGGACTTAAAAAATGTCCCTATCATTATTCATTCTGTTTACTTTCCTCTGTTAAAATCTGGGCTCTGACAAACCTTTCAGATCTGACAGTTTGCACCAACTCCATGAATTCGGGAACTGGTACGTATGTGCTCCAAAGTATTGCTAGCCATTTGAAACAGTTTGAGTCTTCCCAACATCAATTAGCCAAATGTCTGCAGGAAATAGCAGCCAGATTTGATGCAAGTGAGTCTTGCCAGCGAAAGATCAGTTTGACACCGATACTCCAGTGGTTCAGACACCTCTTGCACCAGCGGTAACCTCTCCGTCTGCTCTATGGTTACCTATGCCAAGTACATTCGATAGAAACCCCAAATTATGCTGTGGAGTACTAAATCAGTGCAAAGTGCACTTCTCTCTTCAGCCATTTAATTTCCCCCTCACAGAAAGCCAAGGAGGTGTATATAGTGTCCCTTCTGGCCATCACTGCTTTAGAGTGGGTCTCACCCCTGTGGGAGAGAGATGATCCTACTGTATGTTTTATAAATTCAGAATTCCTCCCCACTATTAAAAGGATATTTGATGAACATTTGAGGAACATACTAGGTACAAACAGCCACCTCCTGTTTTAGCCAGTCCACCACTGGTGCCATCTACCGAAGAACAAAGTTAACCTCACTCATTTGTCTCCAGAGGAATGACAAAGGAGATGCCTGGAGAATCTGTGCTTGTACTGTGGAGCTTCCAGGCATTTAAAAGCTTACTGCATCCTCCGTCCAGGAAACTAATTATCCTAGCCGGCCAAGGAGACACTAGGTTAGGAATAATAAGCCAGCCTCCAAAGAAAGTCGAGCCAGTCATGGAAATCTGTCTTGAGCTATCTCAAGGTCCTAAACAAATTCTTATTCTTGTAGACCCCGGAGCATCTGGATATTGTTAAGACTGACGTGGTGCAACGTTTTTGGATTCCAGTCTTCCTCAGCCTATCACGTTATCTGCAGTCAATGGTGGTCCAATTTCTTGTGGAGTCATCCCTCGTCAGACCTTCCCAGTTTGTAGGCGCATGGGTGCCCTACACACAGAGAAAACATTTTTTTAGTTAAACCCAGAGCCACGCACAAAGTAATGTTGGGGTATCTTTGGTTATTAAACCTAGTCCAAAAATGGACTGGCAAAATATGCAGGTAGCATCTCGGGGCGAGTCTTGTTTTTTGTCCTGTCTGACATGTGCGAAACCCTGTAATAAAGTTCAAGTAGCAGAATCTCAACTTCATCCCCAGTATTCTTCTTTTAAAGATGTTTTTAGTAAGCAGGGGGCAGAGTTGCTTCCGCCCCATCGGCCCAGGGACTGTCCTATCGAGTGGATTCTAGGGAAGATTCCACCTAGTGGCCGTACTTATACCTTGTCGATGCAACGTCTCTGCTCGTGTCCACAGCATCCTGGGAGTTTGTGCAGTTGTTAACTGGCCAGTGCAGTTTCGGTCAAAGTTGTCCATCCATCCCAGTAGCATAACCTGGTCTCTCGGCAGTATCAGCCAACTCAGTATGCCTACCTCAGCTGAAGTACCGCAGTCTGCCTAAAACCTACGTTCATCTTGCTAGTTACCAAATCCATCTCGATGCAACCTTCCCAGCCGAATCACGGTAGTGCTTCCCCAAAAACTTGTCCTCCTGCCTATTCAACTCTGACCTATGCCTGCTGCGCAGCTTGATCTCTTGTATAAATAAAACATATGAAAAAGACATATACGCCCAGCTAGACTCTAGTTTAAGGAAACAATCCAGCCAGCTTCTGTAAACCCTGAACTGGCACTCAGACTTACTGCACCCTCTGTCCGGGAAACTAACTCTCCTGAGTTTGGCGCTCTGAGACTGCAGTGGCTCAGCCTCCTCCTGCACCAGTGATAACCTCTCCATCTGCTCTACGGTTACCTAAGCCAAGTACATTTGATGGAAACCCAAAGATATAAATGTTACCTTAGCAGGTAATCCGTGGCATATCTCTTTCAAGATTTCACCAAAAAGTATAGATGACTTAAAGAACTATATTGATAACTTAGCCCTACTTGGATGAGCAAAACCTGAGGGATAACCAAACTTTGGTTAATTTTGCTAAAATTCTTTAACAATTTCATTAGTTCAATATATTTTATTTATTTTTCCTTTCTAGATATGATCTGGAGCCCGTCATGAGCCAAAAAGTTTGCTGCATGGTTGAAACCTTCATCAATAGCAAAGCTTCGCATGGAGAGAAGACGGTTTCCTAATTTCTGGCCTGCATGGATGCAACTGCAGAAAAACATTAAAGGATGAAAAATGTAGCGGACGTGGTGATGGTGTCACAAGTTGTGAGTAATTTGGGATGTCTGTCTTTTCACAGATGCTGAAGGGACATCAAAAGATGGTGACAGGACTTCAAGAGATACTGAAGGGACCAGGAAGAGGTTGAAGACTATCTACCCCCACCACCCCCGAAGAGAAATAAAGAGGACATCTATTCAACATTCAAAATGGAACATCCCGTTCAAATGGACAAAGATAGTCCTCAACTGAAAGAGTGCCTGCAACGTGACCATGGTCGCTATTGCTACGACAAGAGCAGAATAAGATGCGGATCGAGAATAGAATTGGTAAGAAATTCTACATTCTTAAATCTCTAAGGCTAATGGGTTTTCCTAAATAGATCAAATCAGTTAACTGATTAGTTTTTTCAAACCTCTAGAAGAATGACTAGTTTGTTCATGTACTATATATGCTTTATAGCAATTTTAATTTATTTTATTATTTTTAAAATTTCTATAGAACAATTTCAGTCAAGGCTTCCAGATGAAAGGAGAATTGCACACTATGTTAAACTCCACGGGTGGACACAAAATGTCCCAAGAGTGATTGACATCACTGCAAACTGGAAGCTGCAGCATCCAAGAACCAAGGAGGACACCGTGGAGATAAAAAAAATCTGGTCTCCCTATAGAGATGGAGAGGTCTGGTTATCATACCTGACTAAGATAAAGGACAGACGATGATTGCCACCAGATCATTTAAGAAGGGGGAGATATCGTGTGACTACCATGGATCCTCAATATCACATGATGAAGGGGAGAAGAGAATGGAGAATGACTGAGGGAGAAATGGGTTACATGCTCTTTTTTAAAGACTCCAAAGGACAGCAACGGCGAGTAGATGCAACAGATGCGCCTTGCAGTTGCCACCCACAATTGGAAACAACTTTTGGATGAAAAATAAACCATTCTAAGAAGAAAAACAAGCCAGTTTGTTTTCCCCTTTTTGAAAACACACCAACTATTTTACTTTTGGCTATGCATGACATTGCTCCTGGCATGGAATTACTACTTGACTATGGAGTCACAAAATCTTTATTTAGAGGGGAAGGAGCAGACTTGTCCTGGCTTGACAATTACGTTTTTTGTCTTTGGATTGTGCATTCATATTATTTTGTAATGTAATGAGTATATATTGTATTAGTTTCACCTTTTAAGTTGAATTAATGAAATAAATTAACTTTTGCACGATATTCTAATTATCCAAGATGTATGTATGTATGTATGTATGTATGTATGTATGTATGTATGTATGTATGTATGTATGTATGTATGTATATATACACATACATACATATACATATACACACACATACATACAGCGGGGCAATAAAGTATTTGGACAGCCGCCGATTGTGCAAGTTGACCCACTTAAAGAGATGAGAGGTCTGTAATTTCCATCATAGGTACACTTCAACTGTGAGAAACAGAATATGGAGAAAAAATAAACAGGAAATCACATTGTATGATTTTTAAACAATTTACTTGTATATTCTTGTGGAGAATAAATATTTGGACACCTACCAAGCAGCAAGATTTCTGGCTCTTAAAGACCTGTTACTTCTTTAAGAAGCTTTTCTATCCTCCACTCGTTACCTGTATTAATGGCACCTGTTTGAACTGGTTATCTGTATAAAAGACACCTGTCCACATCCTCAAACAGACAGACTGCTACCTCTCCACCATGGCCAGGACCAGAGAGCTGTCTAAGGACACCAGGATACAAAATTGTAGAGCTGCACAAGGCTGGGATGAGCTATTCGACAATAGGCAAGCAGCTTGGTGAGAAGAGATCAACTGTTGGTGCAATTATTAAAAAATGGAAGAAATACAAGATCACTGAATCTCCCTCAACCTGGGAGTCCATGCAAGATCTCATCTCGTGGGGTATCAATGATCTTGAGAACGGTGAGGAATCAGCCCAGAACTACACAGGGGGACCTGGTCAATGACCTCAAGAGACCTGGGACCACAGTCACAAAGGTTACCTTTAGTAACACACTACGTCGTCATGGATTGGAATCCTGCAGCACATGAAAAGTCCCCCTGCTTAAGCCAGCACATGTCGAGGCCCGTCTAAAGTTTGCCAGTTACCATCTGGATGATCCAGAGGAGGATTGGGAGAATGTAATGTGGTCAGATGAGCAAAATCGAACTTTTTGGTATAAACTCCGCTCGCCGTGTTTGGAGGGAGAAGAATGATGAATGGCATCCCAAGAACATCATACCCACTGAAGTATGGGCGTGAAAACATCACGCTTTGGAGCTGCTTTTCTGCAAAGGGGACTGATCTGTATTAAGGAGAGGATCAACGGGGTGATGTATCCTTAGATTTTGGCCAAAAACCTCCTTCCCTCAGTAAGACCATTGAAGATGGAACGTGCCTGGATCTTCCAACATGACAATGACCACAAACACACCGCCCAGGTGTTAGGCGCCGTGGTCCGCGACGTCCTTGCGGCCTGGCGCCTAGCAACTAGTGACGCCAGGCGTGCGAGCCGCCGGGTCCCTAGCAACGCCGGGACGCCGTGCGCGCTTAGCCGCCGGCTTCCTAGTAACACTGAGCCACCTGGACCCTAGCAACGGGGACGCCACGGGCGGACCGCGCTCCCCGTTGCAGGGTCAATCTAATCAGTTAAAACATTCACACATTTGTCTTCTGCTCGTGCAGCAAGCCAGCTGCACGGCATCTTGTTAATCAGGCTCCAAGCATCTGATTGGAGGACTCCCTGCTAAATACCTGCTCAGTGCTGCACACAGACGCCGGTAATAGCTTCCTGCATGCTGCTTTGGTTTGCTGAACGTCTGTTCCTGTCCTGCTGTATCCGGTCATTCCTGTCCTCAGAAGTTCTGTATCTTGGAGTTGTCATCTCATCCCAAGAAGTCGTTTGGTCCCCTGTTGTCCTCAATAATCACCAGAGAACATCGAGTGGTGTTCGTGAGTTGCGGCTCTGCCGTGTGTTGCGGCTCAGCTGCTTTATATTCTGTTTCGGAGCATTTGCGGAGGGTTCCGCTTCCACAAGTCCTCTCCGGAACTCGGCGGTGCCGGGTAGGAGAGTGGACAAGTGGATATTTTGGTTGTCCTTTTCCCTGGCGGTTTTCCCGCACATATTCTAGTTTTTAGTTTCTTGTAGCCCCTGGCCTGGTTGTTTAGTCAGAGGGCCCCTTGTTATCACCCTGTCTCGGATTTCCCTTCGTCTCCCATTAAGACCTGAGGGGGCATCGGAGTTAGGGCGCCAGGGGCTATTTTCCATTCCCGCTCCCTTCCCCAGCAT
This sequence comes from Pseudophryne corroboree, assembly GCF_028390025.1. NCBI lineage: Eukaryota > Metazoa > Chordata > Amphibia > Anura > Myobatrachidae > Pseudophryne > Pseudophryne corroboree. The sequence goes on along the minus strand of NC_086446.1, from coordinate 50,201,272 downwards.
TACGTTCCAGTGCTCCGGTCCTCGCAATAAGATCTCCTCAGACCAGAGTGCTGGAATCATAACATTATTACCGGCCATACCAAAAACTAAAATTAAACAGGGTTTAATTTTTTCTCATTCAGTTTTTGTTAAAGTTCTTTGGCCTCATGAATCCGACAGGTTTAGGGCCAAATCCTGGCCAGCTCTTAGTCAATCAGATTCAAGAACTTACTCAGATGGTTCAGGATCTCTCTCTTTGGGTGAGGTCGCAGGAAGATCTTTTGCGAGCCTCCCCAAAGGTAGTCCCTGAACCAAAGATGCATTTGCCCGACCGTTTTTCTGGTGATAGAAAAGAATTTTTTAATTTTAAAGAGTCCTGTAAACTTTATTTTCGTTTAAGACCTACTTCCTCTGGTACTGAATCTCAGCGGGTTGGGATTATTATTTCTTTACTCCAGGGGGATCCTCAGACCTGGGCATTTGGTTTAAGAGCAGAGGATCCTGCGTTGTTGTCAGTAGACGCTTTCTTTAAGTCTTTAGGGCTCTTGTACGATGACCCAGATAGAGAGGCGTCCGCTGAAAGTCAGCTGCGCGCTCTCAAACAAGGTAGAAATCCTGCAGAGGTTTATTGTACCGAGTTTCGCCGTTGGTCGAACGACTGTGGCTGGAATGACCCAGCCCTGCGCAGTCAGTTTCGCCTCGGTTTATCAGAGTTTATTAAAGACAGTCTCCTCCAGTACCCCGCTCCTGAGACTCTCGATAAACTCATGGAGCTTTCCATTAAGATTGATCGTCGTCTCAGAGAGAGGAGAGCTGAAAGAGGAACAACTGTAAGGTCTAGTCCTTGTGTTTATTCCATTCCTGAGGACGTTGAAGAGCCCATGCAGATGGGTCTCTCCCGGCTGTCTCCTGAGGAAAAAGCCAGAAGGCAAAATTCCGGTCTTTGTTTTTACTGTGGTGGTAAGGGAGATTTTGCTCGTAATTGTCCGAACAAGTCGGGAAACGCCTTGACCAGGTGAATTGTGAGGGGGTTCACCTAGGTCTGCAGCTTATCTCCTCGAATAACTCTTTTAGTTCCAGTTAAGGTTTCCTTTGGCAGCCTCAGTTCTTTGGTGTCGGCTTTTGTTGACAGTGGAGCTGCAGGAAACTTTATGGATTTAACTTGGGCAAAGGCCTTAGGCATTCCACAGTTACCATTGGATAGGTGTATCACCATGCACGGCTTAGATGGGAGTCCGCTTTCCAATGGGGTTATTACTCACCGTACACCTCCCGTAATACTTACAGTAGGAGCCTTACATTCCGAAAATATTGAATTCTACCTAACACATTGCCCAGCAGTTCCAGTTGTTCTGGGTCACCCTTGGCTGGCCTTTCATAATCCCACCATTGATTGGCGGTCCGGGGAGATTTCCCAATGGGGTACATTTTGTGCTAAGGAATGTATTTCGTATCCAGTCAGAGTAGCAGCTATCATTCCAGAGCTCATTCCTGTGGAATACCAGGACTTTGCCGATGTATTCTCCAAAGGCAATGCGGACATTCTGCCTCCCCATCGGCCTTATGATTGTGCTATTGAGCTAGTTCAAGGTGCCGCATTGCCAAAGGGGAGATTATATGCATTGTCCGGGCCAGAAACATCGGCCATGAATGATTATGTTCAGGAGAGCTTAGAGAAAGGATTTATTAGACCATCAAAATCTCCTTTAAGTCCTTTCTTTGTGGAGAAAAAGGATGGCTCGCTTAGACCATGCATTGATTTTAGAGCCCTGAATAAGATCTCAGTAAAAAACACCTATCCTTTGCCGTTAATTTCTGTACTTTTTGATCCGTTACGTTCTGCTGTGATTTTTTCTAAAATTGACCTTAGAGGAGCTTACAACCTCATCCGAATTAAATCTGGAGATGAGTGGAAGACGGCTTTCAGCACTCAGTCGGGTCACTACGAATACCTGGTGATACCGTTCGGCCTGTCTAATGCTCCAGCAGTTTTTCAAGACCTCATTAACGATGTGCTCAGTGACTTCCTAGGGAAATTCGTGGTCGTTTAGACGACATCTTGATTTATTCTGAATCGATGGAACAACATGTTACCCAGGTTCGTTTGGTTCTTCAAAAGTTACGTGAGAATCATTTATATGCCAAGCTGGAGAAGTGTGATTTTCACGTCACGGAAGTATTTTTTAGGGTACATAATTTCCCCTCAGGGATTTTCCATGGAACCAAAGAAGCTCCAGGCCATCCTTAATTGGGCGCAACCCACCAATTTAAAAGCAATTCAGCGCTTTTTAGGGTTTGCGAATTATAGGAGGTTCATTTATTCTTTTTCTGACCTGGTTGCTCCTATAGTAGCTCTGACAAAGAAAGGAGCGGATCCTACCAACTGGTCGCATGAAGCAGAGTTGTCCTTTCGGGCCTTGAAACAAGCCTTTGTCTCGGCTCCAGTCCTCAGACATCCTAATCCGGAGTTGCCCTTTGTTGTGGAGGTTGATGCCTCAGAGGTTGAAGTGGGGGCTGTCCTTTCTCAAAAGGATCCGGAGTCTCTGGAGTTACATCCTTGTGCCTTTATGTCCAGGAAATTCTCCTCCGCTGAATCCAACTATGACGTTGGTAATCGGGAGTTACTGGCGGTAAAGTGGGCTTTCGAGGAGTGGAGGCATTGGCTGGAGAGAGCAAAACATACTATTTCGGTTTTGACTGACCATAAGAACCTGCAATACATTGAATCAGCTAAACGGCTTAATGCCCGGCAGGCACGTTGGGCATTATTTTTTACTAGTTTCAAATTTATAAATCACTTTCAGGCCTGGTTCCAAGAATACTAAAGCTGATGCCCTGTCTCGTAGCTTTCTTCCGGTTCACAATAGCAATCCTGTTGTTACCCCCATACTTCCATCTTCGGTCATCCGGGCAGGCCTCACACAGGATTTATTTACCCAGTTAAACCAGCTTCAACACCAAGCTCCTAGATTTACTCCTGCTGGTCGTCTTTACGTCCCTGAATTTTTGAGAGCCACTGTTTTAACTGAATTTCATAACAAAGTTTCAGGGCATCCGGGAATCACTAAGACATTGGAGTTAGTCTCTCGCTCAGTATGGTGGCCTAGTCTTTCTAAAGACGTTAAGGAATTTGTTTATTCATGTCAGGTTTGTGCACAGCATAAGGTTTCCCGTTCCTTGCCTATCGGGCAACTTATGCCGTTAACTGTTCCTCTCAGGCCATGGTCTCATATTTCCATGGATTTTGTGGTTGACCTTCCCCTTTCAGCCGGATTCCGAGTCATATGGGTGGTAGTGGACAGTTTTAGTAAAATGGCTCATTTTATTGCTCTTCCTCGATTGCCTTCTGCTCAAGGGTTGGCAGTTTTGTTCCTCCGCCATGTGTTCAGGCTTCATGGGTTTCCCACTGATATAGTTTCTGATCGGGGTCCACAATTCATCGCACAATTCTGGAAATGTTTTTGTGCCTCATTAAAGATGAAACGGTCGTTAACATCCGGTTACCACCCACAATCCAACGGGCAAACCGAACGAGTCAACCAGTCATTAAAACAATATTTGCGCTTGTATTCAGCCAAACTCCAGAATGATTGATCCGAGTTTCTCCCTTTGGCTGAATTTGCTTACAATAATTCTTGTCATTCCTCCACTAAAGAGTCTGCATTCTTTTCAGTTTTTGGTTTTCACCCCAGAGCCAATTCTTTTTTTCATCATTCTCCAGTCTCCTCGCTAACCTTAACCTCCCATCTCAGAGCAATTTGGAAAAAAGTGCACCTTGCTCTCAGAAAAGCAGCCTTCCGAGAGAAGAAATTTTCTGACAGGCTCCGACGTCCTTGCACTTTTAAGGTGGGAGATAAGGTGTGGTTGTCAACTCGCAACATCAGGCTTGGACAATCCTCGGCTAGACTGGGACCCAAATTTATTGGACCGTTTCTTATTATTAAGAAGGTCAACCCAGTTGCCTTTCGGCTACGTTTACAGAGATCCCTTAAGATTGGAAATACTTTTCACTGTTCCCTGTTGAAACGATTTGTTTCTTCCAGTAGATTTCCTCGGAAAATCTCTCAGGGTGGATCTCCAGTGGATGTGCAGGGACAACAGGAGTTCCTGGTAGAGAAAGTTCTTGATTCAAGAATATCCTGGGGCCGGCTTTATTTATTGGTTCATTGGAGAGGCTATGGTCCGGAGGAAAGGTCTTGGGTCCTGGACAAGGATCTTCATGCCCCTAGACTCAAGAAAGCATTTTTTCGAGAATTTCCTCAGAAACCTGGCTCTAGGGGATCGTTGACCCCTCCTCAAGGGGGGGGGGGGTGTACTGTTAGGCGCCGTGGTCCGCGACGTCCTTGCGGCCCGGCGCCTAGCAACTAGTGACGCCAGGCGTGCGAGCCGCCGGGTCCCTAGCAACGCTGGGACGCCGTGCGCGCTTAGCCGCCGGCTTCCTAGTAACACTGAGCCGCCTGGACCCTAGCAACGGGGACGCCACGGGCGGACCGCGCTCCCCGTTGCAGGGTCAATCTAATCCGTTAAAACATTCACACATTTGTCTTCTGCTCGTGCAGCAAGCCAGCTGCACGGCATCTTGTTAATCAGGCTCCAAGCATCTGATTGGAGGACTCCCTGCTAAATACCTGCTCAGTGCTGCACACAGACGCCGGTAATAGCTTCCTGCATGCTGCTTTGGTTTGCTGAACGTCTGTTCCTGTCTTGCTGTATACGGTCATTCCTGTCCTCAGAAGTTCTGTATCTTGGAGTTGTCATCTCATCCCAAGAAGTCGTTTGGTCCCCTGTTGTCCTCAACGATCACCAGAGAATATCGAGTGGTGTTCGTGAGTTGCGGCTCTGCCGTGTGTTGCGGCTCAGCTGCTTTATCTTTATATTCTGTTTCGGAGCATTTGCGGAGGGTTCCGCTTCCACAAGTCCTCTCCGGAACTCGGCGGTGCCGGGTAGGAGAGTGGACAAGTGGATGTTTTGGTTGTCCTTTTCCCTGGCGGTTTTTCCGCACATTCTAGTTTTTAGTTTCTTGTAGCCCCTGGCCTGGTTGTTTAGTCAGAGGGCCCCTTGTTATCACCCTGTCTCGGATTTCCCTTTGTCTCCCATTAAGACCTGAGGGGGCATCGGAGTTAGGGAGCCAGGGGCTATTTTCCATTCCCGCTCCCTTCCCCAGCATTACGTTCCAGTGCTCCGGTCCTCGCAATAAGATCTCCTCAGACCAGAGTGCTGGAATCATAACACCAGGCAACTAAGGAGTGGCTCCGTAAAAAGCATTTCAAGGTCCTGGAGTGACCTAGTCAGTCTCCAGCCCTCAACCCAATAGAAAATCTGTGGAGGGAGTTGAAAGTCCGTGTTGCCCGGCAACAGACCCAAAACATGAAAGATGTAGAGAAGATCTGCAAGGAAGAGTGGGCCAAAATACCTACTACAATGTGTGCAAACCTGGTCAAGAACTACAGGAAACATTTGACCTCTGTAATTGCCAACCGGAGTTATATTACATTACAAAGTAATGAGTTAAACTTTTTGATTGTCCAAATATTTATTTTCCGCAAGAATATACAAATCAGTGTGATTTCCTGGGTTTTTTTCAGTTTGTCTCTCACAGTTGAAGTGTACCTATGATGGAAATTACAGACCTCCCATCTTTTTAAGTGGGTCAACTTGCACAATTGGTGGCTGTCTAAATACATACAGTTGGGCAAAAAATTATATTATATTATATTATATTATATATATATATATATATATATATATATATATATATATATATATATATAAAACACTCTTGTAGATGACATAATAGTATCCATTACTAGTAAGATCTGTGGCACTCCTGCTGCATAGAAACTAAACATAGCATGCCTTACTAGTTATGCTATTATGATGGCAGGACATGCTGGGATATGTAGTTCATCAACAGCTGGAGGGCCGTATGTTGAATACATATGATGTACATTATTACCATCCCGTAGTTTTTCACCCTTTATCCCAGTCACTTGACTCTGGAGTGGCCTTTATAGTTAGGGACCCAAAGATGTCAGGGCTTACTCAGGTAATGCTTACAGAACATACTGGGACGTATGCATTTCATAGCCGTGTACACAGTTTCTTGTCTTTTCCAAATACATATAAGGCATTTCTGATTTTTTTTTAATTAGCATCAGGTATCAATATAACTGTTAAGGTTGGTCTTACAACCAGATATGGATGGAGGATGCTCTGGACAACTGGAAGCCTCAGTCCCCCAGAAGTCGGACATTGGATGTGGAAGGGATCAAAGACCTTATTTACTCCCCAAAATGGCAAGGTCTTGCTGTCACCAGGGGAGCAAAAAGGAGGCAAGAAGGTGGTTGCCCCAATCTATTTAAAAAAGGGTGACCACATTTGACAATAGTGGTACACTAATGACTTATGTGAAAGATGAATAAAAATTGCACAATGGCCGCAAGATAAATACCCACAAAAGTATTTAACATCACAACCATCTCCATCAACCTCCCTCCAAACAGTACCCCTACCATTCTCTTTCATGCTTTTAAGGACAGAGGTTTAGGACAGAACTATTTGATTACAGTATTTCTAAACACTCCTTTGGTGGGGTAGGAGCTAAGTTGACCTGGATCATTGATTGAAGGATCACAAAAACACTGACCCGCAAATGTTCACACCGCATTCCTTTTTCCTACCCACCCCACAAAATGTTTATGCACTTTTTCCAAGACACCACACAGAATGATTAGATCCCTTTTTTAAAACACTTGCATGCTTTAGACTTATGTTTTCAGTTCAAATTAATGTATGGATGATCTTTTCACAAGGCAATGAAGCATTTATTTTACAGTCTAATGTTTGTCTGATCTAATGCAGTGTGTTCCTGATGGCAGAGCCTGGGGCCTGACAAATAGCCCCAGCCAAACTACAGTACATTGTTCTGTGATTGTTCCAGTGAGTGGTATTCATGTGACCGGCGGTCGGGAGACCGACAGTCACATGACCTCCACCATCCCGACCCCTCACCATCCCGATGGTCGCCATGCCGACCAACAGGGACTATTTCCACTCGTGGGTGTCCATGACACCCATAGAGTGGGAATAGAACCCGTGGCGACCGTAGGTCACCACCGAGCCTGCAGCGTGGCGAGCACAGCGAGCCCGCAAGGGGCTTGCTGCACTCACCCCTCCCCGCCGGGATCCCGCGTCGGTATGCTGCCAGGATCCCGGCGTCTGTAAGCTGACCGGCGGTCTCCTGACCGCCGGTCAGCCATACTACACCCGTTCCAGTATTAATAATTTCAGGTTACGGTCGTTAGGTTGACATGCATTAGGTCAACATGCACTGGGTCGACCACTAAAGGTCAACATGGTGTCTAGGTAGACAGTTTCATTAGGTTGACAGCTCAAAAGGTCATGTTTTTCACTTTTTTTCCCTTCATTTTTTGACCTTTCATACTCTACGATCCACGTGGACTACTAATGGGAATCTGTGCAGAGCGCAGCGAGGCACCTTGCCCGAAGCATGGCGAGCGGACGCGGTGCACTAATTGGGGTTCCCCATCACTGTACGAAGAAAACTACACCAAAAACAGTCAAAAAAAACCATGTTGACCTTTTGACCTTGCACATGTCAACTTAACGACACTGTCGGCCTAGTGCATGTCGACATATAGTGGTCGACCCAATGCATGTCGACCCAGTGACCCATAGTTTCACTCATTAGCTATAATCCAACCAATCTAACACTTATGATAGATCTGATGGAACAATAAGCATTACACGATTTAATTAAATACACTGAAATTTGCTCAGTGGACAAGGGAGGAGAAAAACTTCTGCAGGACACCAAGACATTGATCAGTAGATATTAGATGCCAACACATAGCAAATTATGGACAGTATGTTAGCGCAGGCTACAATAATGGTCAAACAGAAAAAATGACAGCACTAACAAACACTCACCCTATACTACCTGTAATATATACAGTCAATCCCCCGTAGACCTATAATTTCTGCCTTGGGATCCTTAATACAACCTGTGTCACAATTGTTTGATCTATTAATACCACGGAACAAGCAACTTTCTTAAGCACACTACACAAATACTCACAAAATGAAGTTTACTGGCTACCATAACTTCTAATACCATTTTATGTACAATGGATGCGATAACTCAGAGGGCTTAGCAGACATGTGCGCTTTCCTATACAATAATACATTTTATGCCTTGGAAATTCCATTGCTCCTACAAGTGTTAGAATTTACACTTGCACACAATTACTTTTTTCACAAATGGTGAATACACCAGAGAGAACCCCTCACAGAAAATCACAGGCGACGATCAGAGTCAAGCCGGAAAAAGAGAAAGAAGCTCAAAGTACCTTGCTCTACTTTCTTTCCGCAACACGATCGATGTGGCACCCCACGCCCCAGCGGGGAGGGATGATCGCTTGGCCAGAACACAGGGGTCCCGGCCAGCTCCAAGAGAACCAGACCTACCCTCTACCCACAACGCGCCCAGAATCCCTCCGCTGTGAGGACATGCGGTCCCCAGGCATCCAATGAGCGCTGTCGGCCGGAAGTCGGGCGGGTCACGCACCCGACTCCATGCAGCGTGGTCTGCTCAGTCCTTCAGCACCGCAGGCGCCCGACACCACCAGGGGTGCCGGGGAAGCATCTCATCAAGCGTAGGGCACTGGCCCCCAGATGAGCACACAATTTCCCAGGAACTGCATGAGCAGGGTCCTGTACGCCACAAGGTGGCCACATAGAAGGGATCGCCCGTGAGCCCCCACAGACAGAAGAGCCAGAGACAGAGCGGAGGTAGAGCACGAGAGAGAGCGAGCGCAGGATAGAAGGCAAGTTTCGCAGGGCGAGAGAGACAGTGAAGGGCAGACTCCGAGCGAGGTCGGCTGAAGACGGTCCAGGAGAGACCAGGAAAGCGGAAGGCAGAGGAAGCCGCGGACGACGGCTCCCGGAAGGGCAACGGAGCTCCGCGAAACAGAACCTCTTTAAACCCTTTCACCACCCAGGACAAGATGAAACCAGTCAGGCGTAGATCGGGATGCAGTGGGTTGGAGGCAGCGGGGTCACCTGGGGGTCCAACGGCTTGGCCTCACCTTAAAAAGGCGTTCATCAGGGTCGAGGGCAAGAAGTGACTTTTTAAAACCGCTGCCTACCCAGCGAAATACCAACCCCCCAGGGACGGCTTGCACCATTTTTCCCAGCGAACGGGTTGTCTGAGAAGAAAATAGGAGAAATGGAGCAGGCGCTGCCCCCCAATCCCAGGTGACCATCCAACGCGCTGCCGAGCTCCGCCATCCCTCTGACTCTGAACTTCAGACGGCCATCCGCTAGTCCTTCTCCTCCCGAACAACCCACTCGGCTCGAGAGCCACCCCAGCACCCGGTCCTTCGCGCGGTGCGACCTGTCGCTTTCAAGACACCTGGACAGTACAGTAAAACTGAATGGCTCATTGAATCAGCTATGGTTTCATTGATTGCTCGACTGTTACTTGGATAACTCTGGTCATTCTAGAGCTAATACATGCCAACGAGCGCTGACCCCCAGGGATGCATTCATTTATCAGTCCAAGACCAATACGGGGCTTCCCGGCCGGTCGGCCCCGGCATCCCGCCACCAACGCCCTCTCTGGCGACTCTAGATAAACTGATTACACGTCCCCATGACGGTGATGACTCATTCGGATGTATATCCCCATCAACTTTCAATGGTACTTTCTGCGCCTACCATGGTGACCACGGGTAACAGGGAATCAGGGTTCGATTCCAGAGAGGGAGCCTGAGAAACAGCTACCACATCCAAGGAAGGCAGCAGGCGCGCAAATTAGACTCCTGACTCGGAGAAGTAGTGACGAAAAACAACAATACTGGACTCTTTCAAGGCTGAGTACATTTTAAATCCTTTAACGAGGGACCCATTGGAGGGCAAGTCTGGTGCCAGCAGTCGTGGTAAGTGATGTTTACATGGAGCTCTGCTAAACTAGCATGGAAAAATATTTAAGGCGATAATTGGGGTGCTACCCCAGGAGAAATTGATCCCCCACAGGGAGAGGAGTCTGGGGAGCTCCTGGATGTGCCCCTGAATCCAGGGACAATTCTGTAAGACCAAAAACCCTGAAGCAAGCCTGTGCCTGAGGCTGCTGCAGTGAGCATAAAGATGGCTGCTGAGGAATTTACAGATATCCGGCAAAGTTTGGAGGAGTCCATTTCAATAGGCTAAGGAGCTATTGGACCAAAATTATACAGGAGTGTAGTTGCATCAGCTGTGCGTAAGCCTGCCAAATTTCAAGCAATTCTGCATAGTGGAAGGCAACTTATTCCCCCCAGCAGGTTGCCTCCCCACCGCAGCATCTGTACAGCATAATGCAGACTGGTTACCGCACATTCCCCGAGGCCGCAGGGGCTGCATGTGCCGTGACCGAGCATGTGGAAAACCCAGAGAGCCATGAGCAACCTGTATCAGATGTTATTGTGGTTGTATCCGCGGGTCTGTGATCTAAAATGGTGGCTGTGGGTGCATCAAAGGAGAATGCCAGCGCCCGTTAGTGCCCCCCCATCATTATTGCTGTGGGGGGTTGGGAGGAGATGTACAAGCTGCGGCTAGGCTAATTTCACAGTCTCGCAGGTCCCATTTCCAAGATGGCACCCGTGAAAACACAGATAGATGTGTGTGGTACACTTGTTTGCTGAACCACCCTGCGTCCGAAGATGTCGCGATTTCTCTAATTGGGGTTGGAGGGGGTTCAGTGGAGAGGGTACAAGCCTCTGCGGATGCAATTTTTGATACCCCTGGGGACCCAGGTTTAAAGATGGCGGCTAAAGGTGCTGTGGATAGAAGCACTGCTACCTGCCTGCAGAGGTGCCCTGAAGAGACAGAGTACTGTTACTGCATGTGGGGCTGAGATGGACTTGGTTGCACAGGAGGGATATGGGGATGTGGCCATTTTGCAGGCCCTTGTGGCCCCTGAACCCAAAAAAGGCTTCCATAGTCTAATTTGCAGAAAAAATGTTAGGGAAGATTCTGTGGGGGATCTGCAGCCTGCTGGGGCTGGTAAAGTGGCAAACAAGATTCCTGGAACGGTTACTTGTGAGGGATATTGTGGCAGAGGAAATGGTACAGCAGTGCCAAATTCAAACTGCCGAGTCTGGCGCGACTGTGTTAGACACTGCATCTGGGGTGAGTGGTGATGTGCTGTCAGCGTAGGCTTTGGAGGAGGGTCTTTCACTGCCGATGCAGTCAGGGAGGCCATAGCACATCTTAGTGCCCGAATGTTCGCAAGAGTCAGTGGACCCATTAAGTATGGAGGACTCTGTAGCTCAGCTTGAAATTGATATTGCAAGGCTCAGGAAAGTGGTGATGGCAAAAAGTGTAATAATGTTTTCAGTAGGGACAGGCCTGTCCTTACCATTGATTTGGAGAAGACTGAGAAGCTGCCAGATAAAGAAAACCTTCTAGAGTCCAGGGTGGCTGCCATTGAGACCCATAAAAAGGAGGAAGTGTTGAGCATGGAGTTACCACCTAACAACCGTATCCAGGACAGAGGTGGTGGAAGAGGAGGAGGGGGAGCACCCCTTCTATGCTCAGATTCTGGTGATGGAGGAGACACCAGAAGAGAGACTACCGTCGGAGACTATTACTGCGGCCTTGTGGTGACCTTTCTCGAGTCAGGGAGGACCTCAGATATATCTGTGGCCAGGTCTATTATTGCTGGTAAAGAGTCAGAGGTGCAGCCGTTGAAACCATCTGTGGTGGGTGCCGATGATGCTCTTCCAATAGTGTGTGGCACAGTACCTAAAAAAATGTGCATACAGATGTTGGTAATGTGGCCAGTGGTTTGCCGGGTCTAAAGAAATGTGTTGGGTTTCCAAGAAAAATCCGTGGTAGAGCCGATTTATGGGAATTTAGAATTTCCAGTTAAGGCCAGACCAGCTTTGGCACTGTTGGCAGAGCGACAAAAGCAGGAGGATGCGCAGACACAAGCTCCTGTTGATCAGGCTGCTGGTGGTGGGTGTGCACATGGGTCCTCTGGTGGCTTCAGAATCCATTTCCTATGCCAAAACAGCAGCTCCCAGTGGTGGCAGACAGCCAGTAAAGCACTGTAAAGCGGTGCAACTTGAATGGATTGGTAAGGGAACCCCTCCCTCTCGCACAGATTTCCTGACAGTCCTTTAAGATGGGTTTTAAGGCATACAATTTTCATGCATGCATCCATCCATCCGGTGGGTACACCGGATTATGACCTTAGTTTTATGACTTGCAATGGCCTGCAAATGTTTTGGTCTTATTGGCCAGTCTACAAAAATGTGAGCTCATGGTGGAGGTTTAAAGCTTTTGTGATAACCAGTCAGGATAAGGTGAAGCCAACGAACCTGGTTAGGAATGAGTCCATCAGTGACGTTGACCTGTTTTTTTGGTTGCTCTGCTAAGTCCATTCTTTGCAGATGCCACTGATTAAAGTTCCAAGGTCGTTGGAGGTATGCGGTCGTGCTTGGAAGGCCAAAGTCCTGCTAAGGTATGCGGTTCATGTCCCATCGGCTGATTATATAGGCAGGGACTGAATCCGGCGCTTTCACCCGGGTCAGCTGCGCATCTGCTATAAAAGTGTGGCGACTTTCGTCACATAAGCAAGGATTGTCCAGCACAAAAATGCTCAAAACAGAACGGTGTGGGGCACTTGGCAAGGGACTGCGAGGGTACTATTTGCAATCTGTGTGGTGTGAAAGGGCACCCGTTCAGTCGTAGCCCCTCAGCCTTCCATAATACTGCCTAGGATGAGGAGCTGGTGGAGGTGACCAGAACAGAAGAGGTGGTCGTTTCTTCTGGAGACAGTCTCCCTGTGGTGGTGCCAATGGAGGTGGCTGTGGTTGCAGTGACAGGTGGTGTTGGTATGGTGTAGGTCTCTTGCGGTAGTGATGGAATGGAACCTCTGGGCCATGGCATACCAAAGGCACAGGAGCCTTTCCAGCTGGTGGTGAAGAGGAAAGGTGGAGCCAAGAAGTACAAGGGGGCAGAGGGTCTCACCCTATCAAACAGGTTTGATGCCTTCTCTTCAGAGGATGAGGTGGAAGGTGAGGGTCGAGAACAGTAACCTGGTCTTGCAGCAAAGGGTCATGCGGAGGTGCAGGACAAAAGTGAGAGGGTCATCCCCTTACCGGGAGGATGTGGTACCAGGTGGTAAGGGCTAGGGCAAAGGGAAGGGGAAAAAGGAGGTGGATAGCCCACATACCACACATGAAGACTTCCTGGTTAGCAGCAAGAGGGCGCAGTCAACAGTATTAACAGTGGAGGGAATGGCTCCAGCTCTAGGCGAGAGCTCTTTTGGAAGAAATGGCCTCTTCACCTGCACCTGTCTTGCAACACAAGGTCCCTGAGGCACTAATGGTTCAGAGTAAAGACTCTCCTGCCCAAGTGTCGGGGATAGTGTGTGCATCCTCTGATGCTGTTTCTTTAGACCCCTTGGTAATGACTGCACCTGATCCTCCTGAGCCACAACCTCTTCAGGTGCTTAAGGTTGCCTCTGGTAAGACAGGGGTGTTAAATGTCAGTATGGTGCCCTGTTCTCTTGACTCTTTTCTTCCAGGCAGTGCCTCCTCTGAGGAAGAGGTGGTCGTGGTGGAGGGAGGAGAGCATGCCGGCAAGAATCCGAATGAAGAGATGGGGTCCCTCAGATGAGGATTCGGAAAGTCAGGTAAAGTAGTAGTAAGTTAGGTCCTACTAGCAACAACCCTGAAGGATGGCTCCCCAGCCTATACAGTCTGCAACCATTAATGTAGCTTCTATCCTGTCCGAACGTGCTCATTATATGGCTTATGATTTTTTTCGGCATGGTTGAAGCAGATTTTTTATTTTTGCAGGAGACAAGGATAGGCGGGCTGGTGGACCTCCACAAGGCAAAGAGTGAGTGGAGGTTCAGCCCGTCCTATTGGTCTCTTGCGGCCGAGCCGTATGGTGGGTTGACGGTGCTTTTTATTGGCATGGTAACCAAACGGGTTATGGAAGCTCCAAGTAGCAGATGTATGATTTTGTATGTTAACCTGAAGGGACATGACCTAAAGCTGATCAATGTCTATGTGCCTTAGACAAAATAGGATAGGAAATGTCTTTTCAGGGAGACTAAACCAAATCTTTTAACAGCCCAGCAGATAGTGTTAAAGTCACCGCCAAAAACGGTCATTAGGCGTAAGGACAGAGGAGGATCCAAAGCTACCTCTGGGCTATGATTAACTTTTTCTTGTTAGCATGGTTAGTCAGGTGGGTTTGGTGGATGTACACGTTAGTCATTCACCGAACCTCATTGGTTTCACCTACTTTAGAGGAAGATGTAAGAGTAGGATAGATAGGTTTTGTTAAGGAGAACTCAAACTTCTGCATTTGTGCTGAAGGCAGTCAAGTTCTCCGATCATATTTTTCTGTCTGCATCTTTGAACGCTTCGGAATCCCCTTAAAAAAGGGGGTGGCCTGTGGCTCCTGAACTCTGGGCTTCTACTGGAGGATGGTATTAAACAGTCCTGTAGGGACTTCTTTAAAACCCAGGAGTCACTGTTGGAGGCAGGCTGGAGTAGGTCCGAGTGGTGGAAAGTATGTAAGTAAAAGGACTTGCAGCTTCTTTTGTAGCCAAACAGAACTTGGTACAACAGAATATCTATCAGGCTTTGAGAAAGAAATTGGAGTTTCTGATCTGAGCATGGAGATGGTGGGGAGATCTCTCGGGTGAAGGCTCAGATGAAGGAGTACCAGTACGACTGGTATGCTTCCTTGGTTCTGGAGAGATTACGGAAAGTACAACTCCCCATATCCTTTTCAGAAGTGTAGGAACTCGGTCAGTGCAAAGGAGGTGAGGGGGTTGTAAAATGCTCAGGGTGTCCTTCAGAAGGAGCGGGAGTGCATTCTGGATGTGGTGCTTTCCATCAACTCTGGCTTTCTACGTGGGAGGGGTCACTTGACAGAGAAAAGATGGCCGTTTCTAAGGGGGACTCCATGACTTGGGAGCTAAGGCAGAGCGTTTGATTTGGCGAGTGACATAAGGCGAGAGCGGCCATGGATTTCTTGTCAGTGACAAAGTCCCCAGGTCCGAATGGTTTAACCTCCAAAGTTTAATGAAACTTAGTGATATTCTGGCCCCTCATCTCACAGAGGTTTTTAATAAATGCCTGGATGAAGGTTTAATCCCTTCCTCCATGAGGTCATTTACTCTTATTTTGCTCTAAAAGAGTAAAGAGCCAAACACTTCTTCTGAACACAGACAGGAAGATTCTGGCATAGGTACTCTAACAGGCTGATGGAAGTTTCTGGAGTGTTTTACCTTTCTCAGAATTGCACTGTAAAGGGCAGGAACACATTTACTGCTGCTCTTGGCATCCAGGAGGCCGTTAAGGGGTGTGATGCTGAAGGGTGGAGTAATAACCACCTGGCATTGGATCAAAGGCCTTTGATAGGGTAAATCATGATTACTTATGGGGTCTGCTAAAATGGTCTGGCCTCCCAGTGAGGGTGGTTGACTGGTTATGCACTCCATAGCCAAGCCAAAAGAGTCTGATTAATGGCTGGGTTTGTCCTGCTTTTACGGTACTTTCCAGCGTCAGAGTAGAGTCTCTGCTTATGTCTTTGCCAATGACCACTTCATAAAAAGGCAAGAGGGTGATATGGTAAGGGGGGTCCTTCTGAGCATGGAGTGTCCATGGAAAGTGGCAGATTATATTGATGAAGTCACATTCTGTCAGATGCAGCAGCAGTGAAGATTATGGTCAAGTAGTTTTTGGTGGCTTCAGGTTCCCAAGTTAAAGAGTGTGGATCTTATCAAGACCTGTCTGATTCCAATTTTCTTGTATGTCAGTTATGCGTGCCAGTTTCTCAGTTGACTAAGATATATGTTTTTTTTCCGGTTACTTTGAGGAAACAGGCTGATTCTCATTAAGCGGTCACCTACAGATCAAGGAGAGGAGGTGGCTTGGGCATGGTCAACCCCACACTATTCTTTTTTACCTTTAAGTTACATTTGGAAAGCATCTAATTAGACTCCTCGATGGATAGGTTTCAGGGTCTGGGTGGCTCAATTCCTCAATGCTTGGTTAATGGTAGGTGATGTAAAGAGTCTATGGATCAAACATTTATACCTCCCGGCTCTGAACTTGAAGGTGACAAGGTGTTGGGGCTTGGAGACGGGGGGAGTTCAAACAATCCTCTAGGAAGGAGTTAGAAAGTAAAGTTTTCATGCCTCACTTCTGGAAGCAGATGGTGTTGAAGGACTGCCCAAGTAATTTGTGTCCAGATTGGTGGACTATGGTTAACTCACAGATGATCCCTCTGAAGTTTATGGACATTACTTGCCTGTTTCCATAGGAAACTAAAGATGAGGGGAAACTTGAAGCACAGAAATGCAGATGATGATCATGGTTGTCCTTATGTGGTGTCTTAGGGAGGAGGAAACGATGGTCCATTTCTTGCTCAGGTGTCTTTTCAATGTGGAGGTTTATAAGAGTATAATGGCCATGTACATCCAGTGCCTTTCGGGACTGTTACCCCAAGTGGACTTATGAAGCATTCAATAGGGTGAGAAATTGTGATTTGAGCACTCTACTCCATGTAATTTTAAGGTACTTCACATGAAATGCAGTGTAAACATTTCATCAAGCAAAATGTCAATTCTGAAGTGAAAGGCAACATTCTGCATAAGGCATGGAGAATTGGTGAGCTGGGGAAGATTTAGACTGTTGGGTGGTACAGGCTCAAGTGCAACCAAAAACCCCCTTAGTGGGTGGTCAAAATCTGGCCCATCTCTGGCTTTGCTCGACTGAGCAACTTCCGAGAATCAGTCTTTGGGTTTCAGGGAGGGAAGTCTTTGGGTATTATGGTTGCAAAGCTGGAACTTAAAAGGAACTGACAGAAAGACACCACCCATCCCCCTACACACCCTTGCGTCTGCCTCCACTCAAAAGTGGCCCAGATAAGAGTGGACCAGGGGTTTAGGGAGGAGAGATGGAAACCTGGGGTCAAGAGTGCCCTTCGACACTCGTGCTGCTACCTGCCAGAAAACCACTCTGGGGCCAAGAAGACAAGGTCCCTTGAGCTCACACTAAAGGACCCACGATAGAGTAGGCATGAAGCTCAAAGAACGGGTTCGTGCAGAGCAGCAGGCTGGGACTGTTTCCTTACAGAGTTCTCTCCCTCCTCCACCGAGGCTTCAGAACAAAAAAAAACGGCTAATGTTTGACTTCCGAATCGGGCGCCTAGAGGAGAGGAAGAGCCGACGAGAGCCTCTGGGCCTGGCATCGCAACTGCAGCTAGCACAGCACCCCTTGGTGGATGACGGGGGCCATGACATCTAGTTTCCCAGAATGCAGCCAGTCCTCGCATCCCCTCCAAGGATGGAAAAGGGGTTGGCAGGTGGCCACAGAGCCCCCCAGGTGCAGTACCCCCTGCAGCCAACGTGATGTCTAGAAGTCCCCCCAGATGAGTGCAGATGGGAATCCTTTGGGCAAGGGGGCACTTCCAGGAACTCGGGGGGGGGGGGGGGGGGGGGGGAGAGAGCATGCCTCCCATTATGCTACACCCGAGATAAACCCTGAGAATCACAGTTGGCGACCAGAGTCCAGCTGGAAAAAGAGAAGCATCTCTTCTGCAACCCGATCATTGTTGCAGCGGGGAGGGACGAACCCTCAGCTGGAACCCTGGGGTCCCGACTGGCTCAAGATGAACCAAACCTCCCTCTGCCACAAGGGCGTCTGGTCCACAGTGCTCTAGGCCGACCCTGTTCTGACTCCATGCGGCACATTATGCTCCGTATGTAAGCCCCACAGACGCCTGACACCACCAGAAGTGCCTGGAGCTTAATTCGGGCAGCTCCTCCCTCACCATTGCGCATCCAACACATCCCCTTGCCGAGCGAAGCGCTCACCCCCAGACCCCAGCAAGCACATGAATTCCCAGGAACCATACAAGCACAGACATGAACCCCAGCCGAGGATGTGGCTTGACAGCCGCTAACCACAGCCTCAGAAGGGCTCACGGTTGGGAGGCTTAAGGTGACTTTTTAAAACACCACCCACTATCCAACCCCCCCCCCCCCCGTGACAGCTTGCACCAGTTTCCAAGCGAAAGGCGTTGTAAAGAGAAAAAAAAAAGATGAAATCAAAGTGGGCATCGTCCCCTTCCTGGGGGACCCACCATTTCTGACTCCGAACTTCCCCATCGGGCTGCAGACGGCTGTCCCCAGCCTCCACCCGTCGAGCTCATCTCATAACCCGCGCTGGCAAGCACCCCGCAGCCTCCGAGGGACGCCCCGATGAACTTACCACTTTAACAATGACGGCCAGCTCACTCTAGCCTGACCAATACAGTGAAACTACGAATGGCTCATTAAATAAGTTATGGTCCTTTTGATCGCTTGACTAAGTCACTTGGAAAACTATGGTAATTCGAAGGCTAATACATGCTGACGAGCACAGACTCCCAGGGACGCAAGAATATATCAGTCCAAGACCAATCCAGGAGTTAATGGCGGGTCAGCCTCTGCCTTCTGCTACCCCCAGCCTCTGGAGTCTCTAGATAGCCATGGGCTGATCGCACGTCCTTGTGACGGAGCATTCGGATGTCTGCCCTATCAACTTTCGATAGTACTCTCTGCGCCTACCATGGTGAGCACTGGTAACGTGGAATCAGGGATTTATTCTGGAGAGGGAACCTGAGAAACAGCTACCACATACAAGGAAGGCAGCAGGCACATAAATTAGCCACTCCCGACTCAAGGAGGTAGTGATGAAAACAAATACAGGACTCTTTCGAGGCCCTTTAATTGGAATGAGTACACTTTAAATCCTTTAACAAGGACACATTGGGGGGCAAGTCTGGTGCCAACAGCCGCGATGAGAGGTTGTGCGAAGCGGTGTCTCCAGAGTTCCAGAACAAGGCTGAAGCCTAGCTGTTGTCTGGAGGGGGTCTTCCCCAAAATCATGGAGCCTCCTGGGGCTGCTTCCCAGGAGAGGGCCCTGGCCTTCCCCCCTGATCCACCCGGGGGCCATGGCAGGCAGGGTGGGAATGTGGATACGTCGAGTACAAGTTGGAGACCCTTAGGGGGTGGCCCAGGAGTCCTGTGATGGATCATGAGCAGCATGGTGGGGGGTTGTAGCTGGGTCTGTCTGATGCTGTGGGGAAAGTAGGCAAAACCTGGTGCTGGATTCATCTGTGCAGTGATTTCCAGTTATCTGTGGCTGCAGGAGGGGGGGGGGGGGGAGCATGCTTCACCTAAACCCACTTTTGGAAGTACAGCAGAGTCTAGTGCTGCAGGTTGGGGAGAGGGTGGCTGCGGATGAGGAGAATCAGAAAGTGGCTTTGCAGCAGTAGCCAGATCAGCAAATGGATGTGTCGGAGGCAGCGGGAGGGGATGAGCAGGGTCTGAGGCTACAGCAGCAGCCATCATTGTCCATGGAGGTGCTCATGGCGGTGGAGGGGCAGGAAGTGGTGCGCGCCAAATCGACTCCTGCTGTAGTTGCCGGTTCAGATGCTGCAATGCTGACCATGGAGCATGAAATAACCAGGCTTAAAAAAGCTGTTGCGGCTAAGAGGAGTAGGAACCGGGCCTACAGTCACGAAAGGCCGGTGCTCACTGCTTGAACTGGCCAGCCTGGAAGGGGAATTATGCGCTAAGTTGGCAGAATTGGAGGAATGGAGATCAAAAATGGTGGCTGCAGAAGCTAGAGAGAGTCAGGAGGTGTAGTCAACAGTGGAACTGCCTCCAAACAAACCAGCAGAGGTTGTGGTGTCCTCAGAGGTCGAGCACCCCTTGTATGCCTCTATCCGCAGGCTGGAGGGGGAGATGTCAGTTGAGTCTCCTGAGGCGGACGTTGGGGGGGTGAGGGTGTTAGAAGACCAGCCTCGTTCCTCAGCTACAGTGGTGGGTGGCGAAGTGGTGGTGGAAAATGTTACTGAAGAGACTGGGACTGTGGGCGAGGTTCTGAGGGGTGAAGAGAAGTTGTGTGGTTCGGTTCCCCCTGGTGGTGAGCCTGTTTCCCGGTCAGTGGCATTGGCCCAGGGCGTTCCAAGCCTAGATAGAAGCAAATTGAGACCAGTCAGAGGCAGATTGTAGAGACCATTTATGGTGATAGATTGGGGGTACCCACACGAGAGAACTGAAGTAACAATCCTAGTCCGTAATGAATGCCTGAGCGAAGCCGACCTTAACTTTTGGCTTAAGAGATTAGGAGAAAAGATCATCTCCCCTGTAGAGAAAATCCCAGGGGCAAAGGGTGTATGGGGGGGGGTGCATGGTCAGCCACGGTCAAGTTGGAAAATGGTAGCCATGTGCCATAAGCTGCATACATTGGGCAAGACAGGATCCAGTGTTTGTACCCTGGGCAGCCTCGTACGTGCCTCAGATGTGGTGACTTCAGGCACTTCAGTAGGGACTGCCCAGAACAGAAATGTTCAAAATGTGGCCAGATGGGCCATCTGTCCAAGGTGTGAAAGAATATTTCATGCAACCTCTGCGGCATGGAGGGTCACCCCTTCAGCAGGTGCCCCGAGGCCTTCCACAACTTGGCGATTGATAAGGAGCTGGTAGAGGTTGCAGGGAGAGTGGAGGTGGTTTTGGGTACAGTCTGAGTTGTCGCAGGTTGTGGCAGTACCTCCCGCTGTAGCCCCCATGGAGGTGGCAAGTCCATCGGGGGTGGAGGCGGGGAGAGGTGTCTTGGTGGCTGTGGTTGCTGCGCCTGAGGAGGTCCCTTTTAGTGAAGGGTAGGGGGGCTAAGGCAAAGAAAAAAAATAAGATTTTACTCACCGGTAAATCTATTTCTCGTAGACCGTAGTGGATGCTGGGAACTCCGTAAGGACCATGGGGAATAGACGGGCTCCGCAGGAGACTGGGCACTCTAAAAGAAAGATTAGGTACTATCTGGTGTGCACTGGCTCCTCCCACTATGACCCTCCTCCAGACCTCAGTTCGGATACTGTGCCCGGAAGAGCTGACACAATAAGGAAGGATTTTGAATCCCGGGTAAGACTCATACCAGCCACACCAATCACACCGTATAACTCATGATACTATACCCAGTTAACAGCATGAAATATAACTGAGCCTCTCAACAGATGGCTCAACAATAACCCTTTAGTTAGGCAATAACTATATACAAGTATTGCAGACACACCGCACTTGGGATGGGCGCCCAGCATCCACTACGGACTACGAGAAATAGATTTACCGGTGAGTAAAATCTTATTTTCTCTGACGTCCTAGTGGATGCTGGGAACTCCGTAAGGACCATGGGGATTATACCAAAGCTCCCAAACGGGCGGGAGAGTGCGGATGACTCTGCAGCACCGAATGAAAGAACTCAAGGTCCTCCTCAGCCAGGGTATCAAATTTGTAGAATTTAGCAAACGTGTTTGCCCCTGACCAAGTTGCAGCTCGGCAAAGTTGTAAAGCAGAGACCCCTCGGGCAGCCGCCCAAGATGAGCCCACTTTCCTCGTGGAATGGGCTTTTACTGATTTAAGATGCGGCAATCCAGCCGCAGAATGCTCCAGCTGAATTGTGCTACAAATTCAGCGAGCAATAGTCTGCTTAGAAGCAGGAGCACCTATTTTGTTGGGTGCCTACAGGATAAAAAGCGAGTCAGTTTTCCTGACTCCAGCCGTCCTGGAAATATAATTTTTTAAGGCCCTGACTACGTCCAGTAACTTGGAATCTTCCAAGTCCCTAGTAGCCGCAGGCACTACAATAGGTTGGTTCAAGTGAAAAGCTGATACCACCTTAGGGAGAAACTGCCCTATCCACATGGAAAATCAGATAAGGGCTTTTACATGACAAAGCCGCCAATTCTGACACACGCCTGGCCGAAGCCAAGGCCAATAACATGACCACTTTCCACGTGAGATATTTCAAATCCACAGTTTTAAGTGGCTCAAACCAATGTGATTTTAAGAAACTCAACACCACGTTGAGATCCCAAGGTGCCACAGGAGGCACAAAAGGGGGCTGAATATGTAGCCCTCCCTTTACAAATGTCTGAACTCCAGGCAGTAAAGCCAGTTCTTTCTGGAAGAAAATCGACAGAGCCGAAATCTGGACCTTAATGGAACCCAAGTTTAGGCCCATAGTCACTCCTGACAGTTTACCAACAGTTGGAAGACTTCTGGTTGAAGTCCCCACTCTCCCGGGTGTAGGTCGTGTCTGCTGAGGAAGTCTGCTTCCCAGTTGTCCACTCCCGGAATGAACACTGCTGACAGTGCCAAGACGTGATTTTCCGCCCATCGGAGAATCCTTGTGGCTTCTGCCATCGCCATCCTGCTTCTTGTGCCGCCCTGTCGGTTTACATGGGCGACTGCCGTGATGTTGTCTGATTGGATCAGTACCGGCTGGTTTTGAAGCAGAGGCCTTGCCAGACTTAGGGCATTGTAAATGGCCCTCAGTTCCAGAATATTTATGTGTAGGGACGACTGCTGACTTGACCAAAGTCCTTGGAAATTTCTTCCCTGTGTGACTGCCCCCCAGCCTCGAAGGCTGGCATCCGTGGTTACCAGGACCCAGTCCTGTATGCCGGATCTGCGGCCCTCTTGAAGATGAGCACTCTGCAGCCACCACAGTAGAGATACCCTGGTCCTTGGAGACAGGGTTATCAGCCGATGCATCTGAAGATGCGATCCCGACCACTTGTCCAAGAGGTCCCACTGAAAGGTTCTTGCATGGAACCTGCCGAATGGAATTTTGCTTCGTAAGAAGCTACCATTTTTCCCAGGACTTGTGTGCAGTGATGCACCGATACCTGTTTTGGTTTCAGGAGGTCTCTGACTAGAGATGATAGCTCCTCGGCTTTCTCCTGCGGGAGAAACACTTTTTTCTGTTCTGTGTCCAGAACCATCCCCAGGAACAGTAGGCGCGTGGAAGGAACCAGCTGTGAATTTGGAATGTATAGAATCCATCTGTGCTGTTGTAGCACTTCCCGAGATAGTGCTACTCCGACCAACAACTGCTCCTTGGACCTCGCCTTTATAAGGAGATCGTCCAAGTACGGGATAATTAAAACTCCCTTTTTTCGAAGGAGTATCATCATTTCTGCCATTACCTTGGTAAAGACCCTCGGTGCCGTGGACAGTCCAAACGGCAGTGTTTGGAATTGGTAATGGCAATCCTGTACCACAAATCTGAGGTACTCCTGGTGAGGATGGTAAATGGGGACATGTAGGTAAGCATCCTTGATGTCCAGGGATACCATGTAATCCCCCTCCTCCAGGCTTGCAATAACCGCCCTGAGCGATTCCATCTTGAACTTGAATCTTTTTATGTATGTGTTCAAGGATTTCAAATTTAAAATGGGTCTCACCGAACCGTCCGGTGTCGGTACCACAAACAGTGTGGAATAGTAACCCCGTCCTTGTTGAAGTAGGGGCACCTTGACTATCACCTGCTGGGAATACAGCTTGTGAATTGCCTCTAGCACAGACTCCCTGCCTGAGGGAGTTGTCGGCAAGGCAGATTTGAGGAAACGGCGGGGGGGAGACTCCTCGAATTCCAGCTTGTACCCCTGAGATACTACTTGAAGGATCCAGGGATCCACCTGTGAGCGAGCCCACTGATCGCTGAAGTTTTTGAGGCGGCCCCCCACCGTACCTGGCTACGCCTGTGGAGCCCCTGCATCATGCGGTGGACTCAGAGGAAGCGGGGGAAGAATTTTGATTCTGGGAACTGGCTGACTGGTGCAGCTTTTTCCCTTTTCCCTCGTCTCTGTGCAGAAAGGAAGCGCCTTTGACCCGCTTGCTTTTCTGAAGCCGAAAGGACTGTACCTGATAATACAGTGCTTTCTTAGGCTGTGAGGAAACCTGAGGTAAAAAATTTTCTTCCCAGCTGTTGCTGTGGATACGAGGTCCCAGAGACCATCCCCAAACAATTCCTCACCCTTATAAGGCTCTATGTGCCTTTTAAAGTCAGCATCACCTGTCCAGTGTCGGGTCTCTAATACCCTCCTGGCAGAATGGACATTGCATTAATTCTGGATGCCAGCCGGCAAAATATCCCTCTGTGCATCCCTCATATATAAGACGACGTCTTATGTTCGCAAAATAGTATCCCTGTTTGACAGGGTTACAGACCACGCTGCAGCAGCACTATCTGCAGGTCTCAGTCTAGTACCTGAGTGTGTAAATACAGACTTCAGGATAGCCTCCTGCTTTTTATCAGCAGGTACCTTCAAGTGGCCGTATCCTAAGACGGCAGTGCCACCTTTTTTGACAAACGTGTGAGCGCCTTATCCACCCTAGGGGATATCTCCCAGCGTAACTTATCCTCTGGCGGGAAAGGGTACGCCATCAGTAACTTTTTAGAAATTACCAGTTTCTTATCGGGGGAACCCACGCTTTTTCACACTTCATTCACTCATTTGATGGGGGAACAAAACACTGCCTGCTTTTTCTCCCCAAACATAAAACCCTTTTTTAGTGGTACTTGGGTTAATGTCAGAAATGTGTAACACATTTTTTATTGCCGGGATCATGTAACGGATGTTCCTAGTGGATTGTGTATATGTCTCAACCTCGTCGACACTGGAGTCAGACTCCGTGTCGACATCTGTGTCTGCCATCTGAGGGAGCGGGCGTTTGAGCCCCTGATGGCCTTTGAGACGCCTGGGCAGGCGCGGGCTGAGAAGCTGGCTGTCCCACAGCTGTTACGTCATCCAGCCTTTTATGTAAGGAGTTGACACTGTCGGTTTATACCTTCCACCTATCGATCCACTCTGGTGTCAGCCCCACAGGGGGCGACATCACATTTATCGGCATCTGCTCTGCCATCACATAAGCCTCCTCATCAAACGTGTCGACACAGCCGTACCGACACACCGCACACACACACAGGGAATGCTCTGACTGAGGACAGGACCCCACACAGCCCTTTGGGGAGACAGAGAGAGAGTATGCCAGCACACACCAGAGCGCTATATAATTTAGGGATTAACACTATATTGAGTGAATTTTTCCCAATAGCTGCTTGTATATACAATATTGCGCCTAAATTTAGTGCCCCCCCCTCTCTTTTTAACCCTTTGAGCCTGCAAACTACAGGGGAGAGCCTGGGGAGCTGTCTTCCAGCTGCACTGTGAAGAGAAAATGGCGCCAGTGTGCTGAGGGAGATAGCTCCGCCCCTTTTTCGCGGACTTTTCTCCCGCTTTTTTATGGATTCTGGCAGGGGTATTTATCACATATATAGCCTCTGGGGCTATATATTGTGATTATTTTGCCAGCCAAGGTGTTTTTATTGCTGCTCAGGGCGCCCCCCCCCAGCGCCCTGCACCCATCAGTGACTGGAGTGTGAGGTGTACATGAGGAGCAATGGCGCACAGCTGCAGTGCTGTGCGCTACCTTGGTGAAGACTGAAGTCTTCTGCCGCCGATTTTCCGGACCATCTTCGTGCTTCTGGCTCTGTAAGGGGGACGGCGGCGCGGCTCCGGGAACGAACACCAAGGACGGGTCCTGCGGTCGATCCCTCTGGAGCTAATGGTGTCCAGTAGCCTAAGAAGCCCAAGCTAGCTGCAAGCAGGTAGGTTCGCTTCTTCTCCCCTTAGTCCCTCGATGCAGTAGTGAGCCTGTTGCCAGCAGGTCTCACTGTAAAATAAAAAACCTAAAATAAACTTTCTTTCTAGGAACTCAGGAGAGCCCCTAGTGTGCATCCAGCTCGGCCGGGCACAGAAATCTAACTGAGGTCTGGAGGAGGGTCATAGTGGGAGGAGCCAGTGCACACCAGATAGTACCTAATCTTTCTTTTAGAGTGCCCAGTCTCCTGCGGAGCCCGTCTATTCCCCATGGTCCTTACGGAGTTCCCAGCATCCACTAGGACGTCAGAGAAAAAAAAAAAAAAAGAGTAATGGCAGCAACAGACCAATAGATTCTTTGCAATTTCTATTGATGAGGAGGAGGGAGAAGAATCTGGTGATCTAGTCCTAAGGCCAAGAAAGCTGAAGCAAAGGAGGAGGTGTTTCCCCGTACTCAGGTAGGCTTAGAGGGAAGAGTGAGGGTAGGTGAGGAGCTTCTGCTGGGTCAGCTTACCACCGATAAGGGGAAGGAGGAGGTGGGATCTTCCCGGGCACCGAAGTTGGCTCCGACTCTGCGGGTGGCTCCTGTAGAGGTTCCTGGCCCTGTGGATCAACCCGTGGTCTTGATGCACGGATTTCCCTTGACTGACGGAGAGGTCCCTGGGCCTGGTCAGATACCCTTGGCCAATCTAGTAGTGCGTCCTGCCCCAGAACCCCCTTGTGGGGGTGAGCAGTTGCCTGCTGTATCCTGTGATGCTGTTATTGGGGAAGAGGTTGTCCTTGGGGAGGACGAGGTTGTTACCCCAGGGGTTAGTGTGAAACGGTGAGGCTCATCGGAAGATGTGCCCCCCCCGACAAGCAAAGACAAAGTGATTAGGTCCTACTTGAAATAACCCTGAAGCGATGGCTTCCCAGCCTATTAGATTTGCCAGCATTAATGTGGCGTCTATTATGTCTGAGCGAGCTCGTTCCCTGGCCTTTAATTTTTTCGACACCATTGAGGTTGATTTTTTGTTTTTGCAGGAGACTAGGGTAGGTCGACTTGCTGATCTCCACAAGGCGAAAGCTGAGTGGAGGCGCGGTACCTCCTATTGGTCTCTTGCAGCCGAGCTGTACCGTGGGCTGGTGGTTCTTTTTACCAGCATGATAACGTTCAACGGTTTATTGAGGTTCAAGTAGGCAGGTGTATGGTTTTAGATGTCAATCTGAGGGGACACAACCCGAGACTTAACATCTATGGTCCCCTGACAAAATGGGACAAGAGTCTCTTCAGGGACATAAAGCCATATCTTTTTTTCAGCCCGGCATAGTTTTTGGTGGCGATTTTAACACTATTCTTAGGCCTAAAGATAGGGGAGGCTCAAAGACTACTCTGGGCTATGATTCCCTTTTTCTAGCTAGTATGGTTAGTAAGGCGGGTCTGGTGGATGTGCACATTTGCCATTCCCCGGACCTCACGGGTTTCACCTATTATAGAGGCAGGTGTAGGATAGACAGGTTTTTTTTTTTTTTTAAGGAGATTTCGAAAACTTCGGCTCCGGTGCTTAAGTTAGTAGAATTCTCCGACCACGTTTTCCTGTGTGCATCCTTGAACACCTCAGAAGGGGTGGGGCCTGTGGCGTCTGAACTCTGAACTTCTGAAGGAGGATGAGATTAGACAGTCTTTTAGAGACTTTCAATCTCAGGAGTCTCTTTTGGAGGTAGGTCTGAGAGGTGGGAGGTATGCAAGAAAAGGGCCCGCAGATTTTTTCACAACCTCATAGCCAAGAGAAACTTGTTAAAAAGGAATGCCTACCATGCCTTGAGAAAGAACCTGGATTTCTTGATTTCTGAGCAAGGGGATAGAGGGAGATCTCCCGAGTAAAGGCTCAGATGAAGGAGTATCAGTATGATAGATATGCATCCTTGGGTCTGGAAAGGGATTATGGTAAATACCACTCGCCTGATCCTTACCAGAATTACAGGAACTGTCAGCTGCAAGGAGGTGAGGGGGTTGCATGATGACCGTGGGTGTCCTTCGTGAGGATAGGGAGGGCATTCTGGGAGTTGTGCGATCCTTTTACTCCGACCTTCTATCTGAGAAACTGCTCAAAGTGAGGATGGAACGGTTTCTGAGGGAGACTCCAGGTCTTGAGAATTTTGGCAGCTCTCTTGATTCCTTGGGAGATTTGAGAACGGTGGACGAGGTCAGAAAGGCCATATACTCCCTGTCTATGAAGACTGCCCCAGGACCGGATGGGTTAAGCTCCGAGTTTTATAAGATCTTTGGTGACCTTCTGGCCCCGCATCTCATGGAAGTGTTTAATGAGTGCCTGGGTGAGGGTTTGCTCCCTCCTTCCATGAGACTGTCTGCCCTTATCTTACTTTCTAAGGGGAAGGATCTGTCCCGTATTGAGAATTGGTGCCCCATCGCTTTTCTTACGCGGGCAAGGGTTAGACATCTGCTTAGTCAGCGAGTGGTTCAATTGCTGCAACTGAGCGGACAGTTGATCTGCCCATGGCGGATTAACCGTAAGGACCATAAGCAGTTGTACCGGCACAGGAGGTCCCATATGGGGCGCAAGTCTAGTTACCAGTGTACTTAACGAGTAGAAAGTAGCCCAAGGTGGGTCATTATGAACCCCCATTGCTACAGGTCCACGGGGGGGTAGGTAACCCACAGAAACTGAACCCTCTGCTGCTATGTTGTCCTCTAATACGTCTGCAGAGTCACCCCCATGCAATGTGGGTTCAGCCCCAGCTCCATCGCCCCTTGTAGCTGACATGTCTGATAGCTCAATTCACAGGCAACCCAGTACAATATCAGCAGCCTAATACCTTAACAAGAACCCCCTGTGCAGTGTATGAGCACAGAGAATTCAAGAAGTATATGGTGACTGAAAATCAGAGAAAAATACAGTAAGTATATCCTGTGAAACGGCTATATTAAATAACCGTGACGCACTTAGCTCCCTCAGGGTACAGAATATAGGGATAGCAATCTGAGTGAGATACACGAAATGGAAGTCACACAGCAGCTATATGCACACACACAGTCACATGTACAATGCAGAAATTATGACATGCAATAAAACTGCACTGGACTAGCAATACTAAGTACAGTTATACAATCAATAGATTTATCAATGCACAGTAAATACTGGATGTATATCACAGGGTACTTGTACTAAATAACCCTGACTAAAATGCACTGTTTCTTAACTAACACTGTCAGCAGACATGTAGAATACTTAAGTGTCCTGTAAAATGCACAGCGCTGACATGCAGGTGGCTTTACAGAGGAGGATTTGCCCAAACAGTCCAAGGATAAGCTCAGCTTGTGGTAATGGCACCCAAACGCAGAGAGAGAGAGAGAGAGAGAGAGAGAGAGAGAGAGAGAGAGAGAGAGAGAGAGAGAGAGAGAGAGAGAGAGAGAGAGAGAGAGAGAGAGAGAGAGAGAGAGAGAGAGAGAGAGAGAGAGAGATGCAGCTCCAGGGCAGGGACATTTACTGTAAATGGTGCCCTGGGGGAGGGGCTACAGGTCAAAGCCTTATCCCCTTGCTGGACTTCACCACCGGGTACTGTGGGCTATGTAACAAACTTATTAAAAACAACCTGTGCCCTTGCCCTGATGGTCTAGTGGCGTCCCTGTACTACCAGTGTCCACGCCAGTACGTGCAGCCCACCTCCCACAATCGCGGGTTCCTCCTGGGTGACCCTCTTACCTCCTCCCAAATTGCGGCCACATGATCCTGGAGAGCTGCGGCAGGGTGTGTGACTGACTAAAGCAAACCGGAACCTCCACTAAGTACCCGGCAACCAGGGCGCGGGAGTATACAGCGCCACTGGGGGAGGTGATGGAGCTGCAGCAGGAGAGGTCTGACGGACATCTAACACACAGTGTCTCTGGTGCAGCACTTGAAGTTTTCAGATTTCATTTAGAAAAGCTCTGAGGGCTGCTGGAGCAGCCCACCTGTTGTATGCCTGCACTGCATGGCACAAACTACAAAACTGAGCTCCTGTGAACGGAGGCAGGATTATAGAGAAGGCGGTGCTATGCATTCTGGGAACAGTCAAAGCTTTTAGCCTGTTGGTGCCTCGGATCAAGATCTTACTCTACACCCCGATGTTAATCCCTGTGGAACCCAGTGTACCCCGCTGCAGAAATTGTTTTCTTTGGTGTTGTCCCCATTTTAGTTTCTTTCATTTGTAAGACTTCCTTGAACTTTAGGAGGCTTTCATGTGTGGAATATGAGTTAATGGACTCTTTAAATACCTAAGGAGGGGCACCAGTTTGGTATGACAAGTATGGTTTTGTTTGTATGTCTATTTTGGGTGCAAGTTCTTAAATATTTCCAGCTCCAATAGTGTATATTAAAGTTGCTGCACTTAAAAAGCTTGTCGTTGGATCTCGGGATCAAGCTGCTGGTACACCACAAGGACCAATAACTGTATGGAACTAAAATGTTCTATGTGACAGAGGCTAGAACACATCATAGGGGAATGTACTGCAATTAAGTGCCACCCATACAGCAAATGCCCATCGGCAGAGCACAATAAAACAGCAAGTCATAGCCCATACTGTGACACTGGCAGTAATAGATCCTACTGTAGAGGAGAGGGTCTTGGAGCATAGCAGGGTTGGTTGGATATTGGAGAGTGGAAAGGAAATGGCTGCACATAAAAGATCTCAATTAAATGCAGGCTGCTCAAGATAACATCTAAGTCAGAAAGAGAGACTGGGAATGAGTGTATCCAGGTGGGTAAAATTTATGATACCACCTGGAAGCCTCTGCCCACTCAGTAGTCATCCATTGGACATGGAAGGGCTCAAGGGCCTTATTGACTACCAAAAAATAAGAATTTACTTACCGATAATTCTATTTCTCATAGTCCGTAGTGGATGCTAGGAACTCCGAAAGGACCATGGGGAATAGCGGCTCCGCAGGAGACTGGGCACAAAAGTAAAAGCTTTAGGACTACCTGGTGTGCACTGGCTCCTCCCCCTATGACCCTCCTCCAAGCCTCAGGATACTGTGCCCGGACGAGCGTACACAATAAGGAAGGATTTTGAATCCCGGGTAAGACTCATACCAGCCACACCAATCACACCGTACAACTTGTGATCTGAACCCAGTTAACAGCATGATAACAGAGGAGCCTCTGAAAAGATGGCTCACAACAATAACCCGATTTTTGTAACTATGTACAAGTATTGCAGACAATCCGCACTTGGGATGGGCGCCCAGCATCCACTACGGACTATGAGAAATAGAATTATCGGTAAGTAAATTCTTATTTTCTCTGACGTCCTAGTGGATGCTGGGAACTCCGAAAGGACCATGGGGATTATACCAAAGCTCCCAAACGGGCGGGAGAGTGCGGATGACTCTGCAGCACCGAACGAGAGAACTCCAGGTCCTCCTCAGCCAGGGTATCAAATTTGTAGAATTTAGCAAACGTGTTTGCCCCTGACCAAGTAGCTGCTCGGCAAAGTTGTAAAGCCGAGACCCCTCGGGCAGCCGCCCAAGATGAGCCCCTTTCCTTGTGGAATGGGCTTTTACAGATTTTGGCTGTGGCAGGCCTGCCACAGAATGTGCAAGCTGAATTGTACTACAAATCCAACGAGCAATAGTCTGCTTAGAAGCAGGAGCACCCAGCTTGTTAGGTGCATACAGGATAAACAGCGAGTCAGATTTTCTGACTCCAGCCGTCCTGGAAACATATTTTCAGGGCCCTGACTACGTCCAGCAACTTGGAATCCTCCAAGTCCCTAGTAGCCGCAGGTACCACAATAGGCTGGTTTAAGTGAAACGCTGAAACCACCTTAGGGAGAAATTGAGGACGAGTCCTCAATTCTGCCCTGTCCGTATGAAAAATTAGGTAAGGGCTTTTATAGGATAAAGCCGCCAATTCTGAGACACGCCTGGCTGAAGCCAGGGCTAACAGCATTACCACTTTCCATGTGAGATATTTTAAGTCCACAGTGGTGAGTGGTTCAAACCAATGTGATTTTAGGAACCCCAAAACTACATAGAGATCCCAAGGTGCCACTGGAGGCACAAAAGGAGGCTGTATATGCAGTACCCCCTTGACAAACGTCTGAACTTCAGGAACTGAAGCTAGTTCTTTCTGGAAGAAAATCGACAGGGCCGAAATTTGAACCTTAATGGACCCTAATTTTAGGCCCATAGACAGTCCTGTTTGCAGGAAATGCAGGAAACGACCCAGTTGAAATTCCTCTGTAGGGGCCTTCCTGGCCTCACACCACGCAACATATTTACGCCAAATACGGTGATAATGTTGCAGTTACATCCTTCCTGGCTTTGATCAGGGTAGGGATGACTTCATCCGGAATGCCTTTTTCCTTCAGGATCCGGCGTTCAACCGCAATGCCGTCAAACGCAGCCGCGGTAAGTCTTGGAACAGACAGGGTCCCTGCTGGAGCAGGTCCTTTCTTAGAGGTAGAGGCCACGGGTCCTCCGTGAGCATCTCTTGAAGTTCCGGGTACCAAGTCCTTCTTGGCCAATCCGGAGCCACGAGTATAGATCTTACTCCTCTCCTTCTTATGATTCTCAGTACCTTGGGTATGAGAGGCAGAGGAGGGAACACATACACTGACTGGTACACCCACGGTGTTACCAGAGCGTCCACAGCTATTGCCTGAGGGTCCCTTGACCTGGCGCAATATCACACCCTGAGGAAGGACTGAGATCCGAAACGCGTTGGTGTTTGCTGTAGAGGACCCCCGGCTGTATCTGACCGCTCACTAGGACATCCTCCGCATTGGCTTTAAATCCTGATCCTTGGTGGTTTGTACCCATTCCCCTAGTTCCATCTTAGGGGTGTGAGTGGAAGTGGTCCTGCCGGTTTAGCTTATTGGGTGCCTCCATTTTTTGTATGGAATTTTAAGATTTTTATGTGATTGTAAAAATTAAAGAAAATCAAAGTTTTTTTTTTATCTAAAACGGACTGATGGAGTTTTAATCTATCGTGAGGCTGTGGATATACATACAAGACCTTTGAAGGATCCCAGTGAGGGCGGATTCGTTAAAGATACCTTTGGATGTACATAGGGCTCATCATAAAGGTGAGCTTTATTTCAATAAGCGATATACCATAGATGATGTGATTGCGGTGCATTAAATAGAAGATAAAGAAACCTTTATGTGAACATAGGGCCTATAATAAAGGTCAGTCATTGAAGATATCTCAAGTGAATAACCGTATGCTGAAGTCTCCATAAGAATATTGTGCATTCTGTTTCCTTTGAGGGTTTTCAGACACAAGGAGTTCCGGTTTATAGCAGCGCTTGGAGTTCGTCCATCATTGTTTTTGTAGCTAGAAAAGAATTGGTGTTCTTTGGGATGTGTTTCAAGCTGCAGCTAGGGCGCAAGTCATGGTTTCATTTTCTTTAGTCTGTATGGCACAATATCCGTCTAGTTTTTTGTTGAGGCGGGACGCCATCATGTCCACCTTTGGTTTTTCCCAACGGTTCACAATCATGTGGAAGACTTCTGGGTGAAGTCCCCACTCCCCCGGGTGGAGGTCGTGTCTGCTGAGGAAGTCTGCTTCCCAGTTGTCCACTCCCGGAATGAACACTGCTGACAGTGCTATCACATGATTTTCCGCCCAGCGAAGAATCCTTGCAACTTCCGTCATTGCCCTCCTGCTTCTTGTGCCGTCCTGTCTGTTTACGTGGGCGACTGCCGTGATGTTGTCCGACTGGATCAACACCGGGTGACCCTGAAGCAGAGGCCTTGCTTGACTTAGGGCATTGTAAATGGCCCTTAGTTCCAGGATATTTATGTGAAATGACGTTCCCATGCTTGACCACAAGCCCTGGAAATTTCTTCCCTGTGTGACTGCTCCCCAGCCTCTCAGGCTGGCATCCGTGGTCACCAGGACCCAGTCCTGAATGCCGAATCTGCGGCCCTCTAGAAGATGAGCACTCTGCAACCACCACAGGAGAGACACCCTTGTCCTTGGAGACAGGGTTATCCGCTGATGCATCTGAAGATGCGATCCGGACCATTTGTCCAGCAGATCCCACTGAAAAGTTCTTGCGTGGAATCTGCCGAATGGAATCGCTTCGTAAGAAGCCACCATTTTTCCCAGGACCCTTGTGCATTGATGCACTGACACTTGGCCTGGTTTTAGGAGGTTCCTGACTAGCTCGGATAACTCCCTGGCTTTCTCCTCCGGGAGAAACACCTTTTTCTGGACTGTGTCCAGAATCATCCCTAGGAACAGCAGACGTGTCGTCGGAATCAGCTGCGATTTTGGAATATTTAGAATCCACCCGTGCTGTCGTAGTACGACTTGAGATAGTGCTACTCCGACCTCTAACTGTTCCCTGGACCTTGCCCTTATCAGGAGATCGTCCAAGTAAGGGATAATTAAGACGCCTTTTCTTCGAAGAAGAATCATCATTTCGGCCATTACCTTGGTAAAGACCCGGGGTGCCGTGGACAATCCAAACGGCAGCGTCTGAAACTGATAGTGACAGTTCTGTACCACAAACCTGAGGTACCCTTGGTGAGAAGGGCAAATTGGGACATGGAGGTAAGCATCTTTGATGTCCAGAGACACCATATAGTCCCCTTCTTCCAGGTTCGCTATCACTGCTCTGAGTGACTCCATCTTGAATTTGAACCTTTGTATGCAAGTGTTCAAGGATTTCAGATTTAAAATAGGTCTCACCGAGCCGTCCGGCTTCGGTATCACAAACAGCGTGGAATAATACCCCTTTCCCTGTTGTAGGAGGGGTACCTTGATTATCACCTGCTGGGAATACAGCTTGTGAATGGCTTCCAATACCGCCTCCCTGTCGGAGGGAGACGTTGGTAAAGCAGACTTCAGGAACCGGCTAGGGGGAGACGTCTCGAATTCCAATTTGTACCCCTGAGATACTACCTGCAGGATCCAGGGGTCCACTTGCGAGTGAGCCCACTGCGCGCTGAAATTCTTGAGACGGGCCCCCACCGTGCCCGAGTCCGCTTGTAAGGCCCCAGCGTCATGCTGAGGACTTGGCAGAAGCGGGGGAGGGCTTCTGTTCCTGGGAAGAGGCTGCCTGCTGCAGTCTTTTTCCCCTTCCTCTGCCCCGGGGCAGATATGAGTGGCCTTTTGCCCGCTTGCCCTTATTGGGACGAAAGGACTGAGCCTGAAAAGACGGTGTCTTTTTCTGCTGAGAGGTGACCTGCGGTAAAAAGGTGGATTTCCCAGCCGTTGCCGTGGCCACCAGGTCCGATAGACCGACCCCAAATAACTCCTCCCCTTTATACGGCAATACTTCCATATGCCGTTTGGAATCCGCATCACCTGACCACTGTCGCGTCCATAACCCTCTTCTGGCAGAAATGGACAGCGCACTTACTCTTGATGCCAGATTGCAAATATCCCTCTGTGCATCTCGCATATATAGAAATGCATCCTTTAAATGCTCTATAGTCAATAATATACTGTCCCTGTCCAGGGTATCAATATTTTCAGTCAGGGAATCCGACCAAGCCACCCCAGCACTGCACATCCAGGCTGAGGCAATTGCTGGTCGCAGTATAATACCAGTATGTGTGTATATACTTTTAAGGATATTTTCCAGCTTCCTATCAGCTGGTTCCTTGAGGGCGGCCGTATCAGGAGACGGTAACGCCACTTGTTTTGATAAGCGTGTGAGCGCCTTATCTACCCTAGGGGGTGTTTCCCAACGCGCCCTAACCTCTGGCGGGAAAGGGTATAATGCCAATAATTTTTTAGAAATTAGCAGTTTTTTATCGGGGGAAACCCACGCTTCATCACACACCTCATTTAATTCATCTGATTCAGGAAAAACTACGGGTAGTTTTTTCACACCCCACATAATACCCTTTTTTGTGGTACTTGTAGTATCAGAAATGTTCAAAACCTCCTTCATTGCCGTGATCATGTAACGTGTGGCCCTACTGGAAAATACGTTTGTTTCCTCACCGTCGACACTGGAGTCAGTGTCCGTGTCTGTGTCGACCATCTGAGGTAACGGGCGCTTTAGAGCCCCCGACGGTGTTTGAGACGCCTGTACAGGTAATAACTGATTTGACGGCTGTCTCATGTCGTCAGTCTTTTGTAAAGTGCTGACGCTATCACGTAATTCCTTCCATAAGACCATCCAGTCAGGTGTCGACTCCCTAGGGGGTGACATCACTATTACAGGCAATTGCTCCGCCTCCATACCATTTTCCTCCTCGTACATGTCGACACAACGTACCGACACAGCACACACACAGGGAATGCTCTGATAGAGGACAGGACCCCACTAGCCCTTTGGGGAGACAGAGGGAGAGTTTGCCAGCACACACCAGAGCGCTATATATATATATATATATATATATATATATATATACAGGGATAACCTTATATAAGTGTTTTTCCCTTATATAGCTGCTGTATTGATTTATCTGCCAAATTAGTGCCCCCCCCTCTCTTGTTTTACCCTGTTTCTGTAGTGCAGGACTGCAGGGGAGAGTCAGGGAGCTTCCCTCCAACGGAGCTGTGAGGGAAAATGGCGCCAGTGTGCTGAGGAGATAGGCTCCGCCCCCTTCTCGGCGGCCTTTCTCCCGCTTTAAGGAAAAACTGGCAGGGGTTAAATGCATCCATATAGTCCAGGAGCTATATGTGATGTATTTTTTGCCATCTAAGGTAT
Source organism: Pseudophryne corroboree (assembly GCF_028390025.1). Taxonomy (NCBI): domain Eukaryota; kingdom Metazoa; phylum Chordata; class Amphibia; order Anura; family Myobatrachidae; genus Pseudophryne; species Pseudophryne corroboree. Next base: position 50,165,115 of record NC_086446.1, on the reverse strand, counting down.
TTTTATTGCGTCTCAGGGCGCCCCCCCCCCCCCAGCGCCCTGCACCCTCAGTGACCGGAGTGTGAAGTGTGCTGAGAGCAATGGCGCACAGCTGCGGTGCTGTGCGCTACCTTATTGAAGACAGGACGTCTTCTGCCGCCGATTTCCCGGACCTCTTCTGTCTTCTGGCTCTGTAAGAGGGCCGGCGGCGCGGCTCTGGGACCCATCCATGGCTGGGCCTGTGATCGTCCCTCTGGAGCTAATGTCCAGTAGCCTAAGAAGCCCAATCCACTCTGCACGCAGGTGAGTTCGCTTCTTCTCCCCTTAGTCCCTCGGTGCAGTGAACCTGTTGCCAGCAGGATTCACTGAAAATAAAAAACCTATACTTAAACTTTTTCACTAAGCAGCTCAGGAGAGCCACCTAGTGAGCACCCTTCTCGTTCAGGCACAAAAATCTAACTGAGGCTTGGAGGAGGGTCATAGGGGGAGGAGCCAGTGCACACCAGGTAGTCCTAAAGCTTTTACTTTTGTGCCCAGTCTCCTGCGGAGCCGCTATTCCCCATGGTCCTTTCGGAGTTCCCAGCATCCACTAGGACGTCAGAGAAATGAAAGTGTTTTGCGGTCACCAGGGAGGAGCAAAAAGGAGAATAGGTAACAGCCAAACCAGGACACCAAACCATTTAAAAAGGGTGACCTCATTTGGGACTATCATGGTACATTGATAACACATGGAAGGAGAACAGAAATTTTACAAAGACAAGACAAAGAAATAGGTTCCATGCACTTTTAAAAAAATGCAGGTGATGCATCGACGCCGCCAATCCCGAATGCAACTTGGAGCTCCTTACCAAGTTCGGCCTTAAAATAGACCATTCCAATCAAGTATTTAACATTAGAGCCAACGCCATCAACCTCCCTGTGACAGAGATTCTATTTGATTATAGTATTTCTAAACACACCTTTGGTGGGGAAGGAGCAAAGTTGACCTGGATCAATGATTGAATGAGGAATCAAAAACACTGACCTCAAAAAATGTTTATACAGTATTCCCATTTGACACACTAACATTACATATAAATTGCTCTACTTAGAGGTCTTACTGCTGGGAGATACTTTTGCCACCCCCATAGTCTTAGAAAATATGAGATACAACATAGGGTGACGTGTACCTCAAAATATATTTACATGATTACATGTCCCTGCGGACTTAAATTATGTTGGTAAAAGTGACCGTATCCTACGGGAATGCATGGCAAACCACAAGTCATCTATTAAAGCAGCTTTGGCTTGTGGTAAAAGTGATCAGCCAGCGGCACGTAATTTTGTACAGGCCAGACATCCGTTAACATCATTAAGGTATATGATCATTGACCATGAACCCTTGAGGATGAGAGGTGGCGATCGTTCCTTACGCCTTTTACAAAAGGAGACAAGGTGGATACACACATTGGGGACGCCGAGTGAGTCACTCGGTCTACATTGTTTTATATAAGCTGGCAGTTTATGGTAGGCTACAAATTAGATTACATTGAATGATTACAGGTATTGTCAGTATTTCTGCTGGAATTTTTTTCATTCCTGGTATACGATTTAAATGTGGATGACCTTATAGTATAGTTTGTTAGGACTAATATAATGGATTAATGTTATTCCTCTGAACTAGAAGATGGTAATGTTCATTAATTGATATTTGGAATATCTATTTATGTATGCTGCTATGCTATTGTTACATGTTTTGCAGTGATTTGGAGACAATCAGATTTTGTAACTTTGTACTATGGTATAGTGGACTATAACCAAGGTTTTTTTTGTCCCTCAGGAGCTCCCGTTTTTAACAGGATTTACCGGCGTCCGTGTCGGCAGCAAGGGTGGGCCCTGAATAGTAAAATAGGTCGGGCACAGGCATTTGAGTCTGGGTGGGTTGGAGCTGAGACTGAGAAGAGGGGAGAGTGGCCCCTCCTCATTCTCCGGCTGGGAGTCGGGACCCGAGTCACCGAGTGTGCAATGGCTGTCTTAAGCACAGGTGCTGGTGGCAGGCGGACGGGCATATGCCGGCGGCTCAGGTCCCCGAACTGGCCTCCACTCCGTGAACCGTCAACTCAACGCCCATCTCCCCCGCCGCTTGTCACAGCTCAGAGCAAATGCTGCACTACCACCCGGAGCTGGCTGGATCACAGAGTACCTGGGTGCCCCCATTCCCCCCGGCCACGGAACACTGGCAACACTCAGAGGTCACTCACTACCCGCTGTCACAGAGGTACAGCTCACCAAATCAAGGAGTGCTGCTGCGCTGAGCCATGGAGCTACGCCATCATGCCTGGACTGGCAATGCTCCACCTCCAGTTTTTGAAGCCTGCTACCAGGCCACAAAGCCATCAATGTGGCAGTCTAGGGATTGGCTGCAGCAGTGCGTGTCCCAGGGACCCACCGATGTTGAAAATGTGAGTCCCTGATCATCAAAGCAGAGTAAAAATAAGAATTTACTTACCGATAATTCTATTTCTCATAGTCCGTAGTGGATGCTGGTGACTCAGTAAGGACCATGGGGAATAGCGGCTCCGCAGGAGACTGGGCACATCTAAAGAAAGCTTTAGGACTAACTGGTGTGCACTGGCTCCTCCCCCTATGACCCTCCTCCAAGCCTCCGTTAGGATACTGTGCCCGGACGAGCGTACACAATAAGGAAGGATTTTGAATCCCGGGTAAGACTCATACCAGCCACACCAATCACACCGTACAACCTGTGATCTGAACCCAGTTAACAGCATGATAACAGAGGAGCCTCTGAAAGATGGCTCACAACAATAATAACCCGATTTTTGTAACAATAACTATGTACAAGTATTGCAGACAATCCGCACTTGGGATGGGCGCCCAGCATCCACTACGGACTATGAGAAATAGAATTATCGGTAAGTAAATTCTTATTTTCTCCAACGTCCTAAGTGGATGCTGGGGACTCCGTAAGGACCATGGGGATTATACCAAAGCTCCCAAACGGGCGGGAGAGTGCGGATGACTCTGCAGCACCAAATGAGAGAACTCCAGGTCCTCCTCAGCCAGGGTATCAAATTTGTAGAATTTTACAAACGTATTTGCTCCTGACCAAGTAGCTGCTCGGCAAAGTTGTAAAGCCGAGACCCCTCGGGCAGCCGCCCAAGATGAGCCCACCTTCCTTGTGGAGTGGGCATTTACAGATTTTTGGCTGTGGCAGGCCTGCCACAGAATGTGCAAGCTGAATTGTACTACAAATCCAACGAGCAATAGTCTGCTTAGAAGCAGGAGCACCCAGCTTGTTTGGTGCACACAGGATAAACAGAGTCAGATTTCCTGACTCCAGCCGTCCTGGAACATATATTTTCAGGGCACTGACAACGTCTAGCAACTTGGAGGCCTCCAAGTCCCTAGTAGCCGCATGCACCACCAATAGGTTGGTTCAGGTGAGACGCTGAAACCACCTTGGGGAGAAACTGAGGACGAGTCCTCAATTCCGCCCTGTCCGAATGGAAAATCAGATAAGGGCTTTTTCAGGATAAAGCCGCCAATTCTGACACGCGCCTGGCCCAGGCCAGGGCCAACAGCATGACCACTTTCCATGTGAGATATTTTAACTCCACAGATTTAAGTGGTTCAAACCAATGACTTTTGGAACCCAAAACTACATTGAGATCCCAAAGTGCCACTGGAAGCACAAAAGGAGGCTGTATATGCAGTACCCCTTTTACAAACGTCTGAACTTCAGGGACTGAAGCTAGTTCTTTTTGGAAGAAAATTGACAGGGCCGAAAATTTGAACCTTAATGGACCCCAATTTCAGGCCCATAGACACTCCTGTTTGCAGGAAATGTAGGAATCGACCCAGTTGAATTTCCTCCATCGGGCCTTACTGGCCTCGCACCACGCAACATATTTTCGCCAATTGCGGTGATAATGTTTTTGCGGTTACATCCTTCCTGGCTTTGATCAGGATAGGGATGACTTCATCCGGAATGCCTTTTTTCCTTCAGGATCCGGCGTTCAACCGCCATGCCGTCAAATGCAGCCGCGGTAAGTCTTGGAACAGACAGGGTCCTTGCTGGAGCAGGTCCCTTCTTAGAGGTAGAGGCCACGGATCCTCCGTGAGCATCTCTTGAAGTTCCGGTTACCAAGTCCTTCGTGGCCAATCCGGAGCCACGAATATAGTGCTTTCTCCTCTCCATCTTATCAATCTCAGTACCTTGGGTATGAGAGGCAGAGGAGGGAACACATACACTGACTGGTACACCCACGGTGTTACCAGAGCGTCTACAACTATTGCCTGAGGGTCTCTTGACCTGGCGCAATACCTGTCGAGTTTTTTAATCATGTGGACGACTTCTGGGTGAAGTCCCCACTCTCCCGGGTGGAGGTCGTGCTGAGGAAGTCTGCTTCCCAGTTGTCCACTCCCGGAATGAATACGGTTGACAGTGCTATCACATGATTTTCCGCCCAGCGAAGAATCCCTGCAGCTTCTGCCATTGCCCTCCTGCTTCTTGTGCCACCCTGTCTGTTTACGTGGGTGACTGCCAGGATGTTGTCCGACTGGATCAACACCAGCTGACCTTGAAGCAGAGGTCTTGCTAAGCTTAGAGCATTGTAAATGGCCCTTAGCTTCAGGATATTTATGTGAAGTGATGTATCCAGGATTGACCCTAAGCCCTGGATATTCCTTCCCTGTGTGACTGCTCCCCAGCCTCGCAGGCTGGCATCCGTGGTCACCAGGACCCAGTCCTGAATGCCGAATCTGCGGCCCTCTAGAAGATGAGCACTCTGCAACCACCACATGATGGATACCCTTGTCCTTGGTGACAGGGTTATCCGCTGATGCATCTGAAAATGCGACCTGGACCATTTGTCCAGTAGGTTCCACTGGAAAGTTCTTACGTGGAATCTAACGAATGGGATTGCTTCGTAGGAAGCCACCATTTTTACCCAGAACCCTTGTGCATTGATGCACTGAGACTTGGTTCGGTTTTAGGAGGTTCCTGACTAGCTCGGATAACTCCCTGGCTTTCTCTTCCGGGAGAAACACCTTTTTTCTGGACTGTGTCCAGGAACATCCCTAGGAAACAGAAGACAAGTCGTCGGAACCAGCTGCGATTTTGGAATATTGAGAATCCAATCGTGCTGCCGCAACACTACCTGAGATAGTGCTACACCGACCTCCAACTGTTCCCTGGATCTTACCCTTATCAGGGAATCGTCCAAGTAAGGGATAACTAAAATTCTTTTCCTTCGAAGGGATATCATTTCGGCCATTACCTTGGTAAAGACCCGGGGTGCCGTGGACCATCCCTACGGCAGCGTCTGAACTGATAGTGACAGTTCTGTACCATAACCTGAGGTACCCTTGGTGAGAAGGGTAAATTTTGACATGAAGGTAAGCATCCTTGATGTCCCGAGACATCATGTAGTCCCCTTCTTCCAGGTTCGCAATCACTGCTCTGAGTGACTCAATCTTGAATTTGAACCTCTGTATGTAAGTGTTCAAAGATTTTAGATTTAGAATCGGTCTCACCAGGCCGTCTGGCTTCGGTACCACAATAGTGTGGAATAATACCCCGTTCCCTGTTGCAGGAGGGGTACCTTGATTATCACCTGCTGGGAATACAGCTTGTGAATGGCTTCCAAAACTGCCTCCCTGTCAGAGGGAGACGTCGGTAAAGCCGACTTTTGGAAACGGCGAGGGGGAGACGTCTCGAATTTCAATATGTACCCTTGAGATATTACCTGAAGGATCCAGGGGTCTACTTGCGAGTGAGCCCACTGCGCACTGAAATTCATTGAGAACGGGCCCCCACCGTGCCTGAGCTTGTAAGGCCCTAGTGTCATACTGAGGGCTTTTGCAGAGGCGGGAAAGGATTTCTGTTCCTGGGAACTGGGTAATCTCTTCAGCCTTTTTCCTCTCCCTCTGTCACGAGCAGAAAAGAGGAACCTTTTGTCCGCTTGCCAACAAAGGACTGCGCCTGATAATACGGCGTCTTATTTTGAGAGGCGACCTGGGGTACAAACGTGGATTTCCCAGTTGTTGCCGTGGCCACCAGGTCTAAAAGACCGACCCCAAATGTCCCCTTTCAAAGGCAATACTTCCAAATGCCGTTTGGAATACGCATCACCTGACCATTTTACTGGTAGAATTGGACAACGCACTTATACTTGATGCCAGTCGGCAAATATTCCGCTGTGCATCATGCATATATAGAAATGCATCTTTTAAATGCTCTATAGGCAATAATATACTATCCTTATCTAGGATATCAATATTTCCAGTCAGGGAATCCGACCATGCCAACCCAGCACTGCACCTCCAGGCTGAGGCGATTGCTGGTCGCAGTATAACACCAGTATGTGTGTGAATACATTTTTGGATACTCTCCTGCTTTCCATCAGCAGGATCCTTAAGGGCAGCCATCTCATGAGAGGGTAGAGCCCTTGTTCTTACAAGCGTGTGAGCGCCTTATCCCCCCTAGGGGGTGTTTCCCAACGCACCCTAACCTCTGGCAGGAAAGGGTATACAGCCAATACTTAAGAAATTATCAATCGTTATCGGGGGGAAACCCACGCATCATCACACACCTCATTTTATTTCTCAGATTCGGGAAAACTACAGGTAGTTTTTCCCTCACCGAACATAATACCCCTTTTTGGTGGTACTCGTATTATCAGAAATGTATAAAACATTTTCCATTGTCTCAATCATGTAACGTATGGCCCTACTGGAAACCACGGTTTTCTCTTCACCGTCGACACAACAGTCAGTATCCGTGTCGGCGTCTGTATCTGCCATCTGAGGTAACGGGCGCTTTAGAGCCCCTGACGGCCTATGAGACGTCTGGACAGGCACAAGCTGAGTAGCCGGCTGTCTCATGTCAACCACTGTTTTTTTATACAGAGCTGACACTGTCACGTAATTTTCAACAGTACATCCACTCAGGTGTCGACCCCCTAGGTGGTGACATCACTGTTACAGACACTCTGCTCCGTCTCCACATCATTTTTCTCCTCATACATGTCAACACAAACGTACCGACACACAGGGAATGCTCTGATAGAGGACAGGACCCCACTAGCCCTTTGGGGAGACAGAGGGCGAGTATGCCAGCACACACCAGAGCGCTATATATATATATATATATATATATATATATATATATATATATATATATATATATATATATATATATATATATATATATATATATATATATATATATATATATATACATACATACACAGGGATAACCTTATATAAGTGTTTTTCCCCTTATAGCTGCTGTATGTTTTAATACTGCGCCTAATTAGTGCCCCCCTCTTTTTTTTAACCCTTTCTGTAGTGTAGTGACTGCAGGGAAGAGCCAGGGAGCTTCCCTCCAACTGAGCTGTGAGGGAAAATGGCGCCAGTGTGCTGAGGAGATAAGGCCGCCGGAAAGGGGGCGGAGCCTATCTCCCGTTTTTCTGTATATTCTGGCAGGGGTTAAATGCATCCATATAGCCCAGGAGCTATATGTGATGTATTTTTTGCCATGTAAGGTATTTTTATCATGTTTTATTGCGTCTCAGGGCGCCCCCCCCAGCGCCCTGCACCCTCAGTGACCGGAGTATGAAGTGTGCTGAGAGCAATGGCGCACAGCTGCAGTGCTGTGCGCTACCTTATTGAAGACAGGAACGTCTTCTGCCGCCGATTTTTCCGGACCTCTTCTGGCTCTGTAAGGGGGCCGGCGGCGCGGCTCCGGGACCCATCCAGGCTGGGCCTGTGATCGTCCCTCTGGAGCTAATGTCCAGTAGCCAAGAAGCCCAATCCACTCTGCACGCAGGTGAGTTAGCTTCTTCTCCCCTTAGTCCCTCGATGCAGTGAGCCTGTTGCCAGCAGGTCTCACTGAAAATAACAAACCTAAAACTAAAACTTTCACTAAGAAGCTCAGGAGAGCCCCTAGTGTGCACCCTTCTCGTCGGGCACAGAAATCTAACTGAGGCTTGGAGGAGGGTCATAGGGGGAGGAGCCAATGCACACCAGTTAGTCCTAAAGCTTTCTTTAGATGTGCCCAGTCTCCTGCGGAGCCGCTATTCCCCATGGTCCTTACGGAGTCCCCAGCATCCACTTAGGACGTTAGAGAAATACTAGACACTTGAATTCAATAGATATTGGTTTTCTGAATGTAACTCTGCATTTCAGAAAGCCTCAGCAAGGTCGGAACCAGAAAGGAACAAGTTAGACAGCACTTTAAGGATTTTTCGATCACAGGAGACTCTTGGTAGCAGGATAGAGTAGATCTAAGGCAGGGGTGGGAAACCTTCAGCCCTCCAGCTGTTGTTGAACTACACATACTGTACACCAGCATGCCTTGATACAGTTTTGCTATTTGGCCATGCTAAAACTGTTGCAGGGCATGCTGGGTTGTGTGGTTTAAAAACAGCTTGAGGGCCAAAAGGTTCCCCACCCCTGGATCTAAGGGATGGGATGAAATATCACACCCTGTTACCAGAGTTGCAGAAATTGTTTAACTCCTAAGTAGAGGGGCCTGCATGCCTTCTATACCTACATGTCCAGTGTACATTGGAAGAATCAAAACCCCAACCTAAGTCATTAGTTAGATCAAATCATGAATTTGGTAATCAGCTCTGTGTACGGATATTCAAAATAAATGAAATTAAGTGAATGGAAAACTTTTGTAAATACTTGGATTTCAGTAACAAATGAAATATGCATAAATGTATTTAAGTTCAGTACAAAGAATTGTCCAATTAAATTTCTGTACCATGTACCACACAGGAAGAAAAAAAAAAAAAAAAAAAAAAAAAAAGGGTAATCACTTACAGGTAGAAGACAGTTTCACCATTATCCTAGGAAAGAGTTCTTTACTGTAAGGGTAGTCATTAGCTCCAGAATTTCTCACAAACCAAATAAGGACAACAAGTCACCAACATTAATTTAAAATCAATAAATGGAACAGATACCTTTCATAAAAAGAAATTAGTAGAGAACATTAAGCATTGTTCATTCCACCTATTGGTTCTCCCGCATTGGATTATTGTAATATAGTCTCCTTACTGGTCTTCCCAAACATAGGCTCTCACCACTACAATCCATTTTGAATGCAGCTGCGAGGCTAATCTTCCTCACTAGACATTCATCGTCTGCAGATCCGCTCTGTCAGTCCCTCCATTGGTTACCGGTATTCTACCGTGTTAAATATAAAATACTTTTACTTACATACAAGGCTATTAACCAAACTGCACCAACATACATCTCTTCACTCATCTCAAAATATCTCCCTACCAGACCTTTCCACTCTGCACAAGATCCGTGTCTCTCATCCACATGTATTACTTGTTCCCACTCAAAATTACAGGACTTTACCCGAGCTTCATCTACTCTGTGAAATGCCCTCCCACGCACAATAAGACTCTCCTCTAGTCACCAAACCTTTAAATGTTCCCTGAAAACTCATCCCTTCAGACCAGCCTACCAAATTCCAGACTCACCCACATAACCTTCAATGCTTCCCTATCCAGTTACAGCCTCTCTGTACAGTCCCCAACCTCACATTTTGTCTTCCAACATTGCTGGGTGATCATAGCATACAACCCATTAAGAACCTAGCAATCTGGGGGACTATTATGTAACGGGTAGCATCTATCCTTGTGTATCAATGCCTATTTCCCTATAGATTGTGAGCTTGCGAGCAGGGCCTTCCTACCTCTGTCTGTTTTTGCCCAGTTTTGTTCTATAACTGTTCTAATTGTAAAGCGCAACGGAATATGCTGCGCTATATAAGAAACTGCTAATAATAAATTGGTATAAAATTGGCCAAAATCACACTGGGGATTGCATTGTGTTCCTGCAGATTACAGAAATAATTTATAAAATACTGACCCAAAATAAAAAAAAACACATTGGCACATACTCTTAAAAAACAAACAATTGACAGATATATGACCAACAAAACCAAAAAGGTCATTTACAAGGCCTATAAGTCAGGCCTGGTCAACCGGTGGCTCTCCAGCTGTTGTGAAACTACAGGTCCTATCACATCCTGCCATTTTATTACTATTAGGAAATGCTAAAACTGAGGAAGGGCATGCTGGGATGTGTATTATCACAACAGCTGGAGAGCCACAGGTTGACCAGGATTGTTATAAGTAATCTAGTCTATCATGTACTCAAGTGTCACAAGCATCATTGTCAGGCATAAGATCAGCCAGAGGTCTTTACTATTGTGGATCCTGCCACAGCTGCAAGATCCTCAGACACACCACCAAGAAAACTCAAATTCTTTATATCCAAACCCGAAAAAAAATGGAGAATGATTCTGCGCACTGAGATTATATGCCTAATGAGCCTAGGTCAAAGGCTAATACAGGTTGCCCAAACCAGGACAGAAGCAAAACACATAGCTATAGCACTCAAACCTGAATGTTGAACAGAGGATAATGAATTAGTAAAACTTTAACATAATATAAGCCGGCACCAAGCGAAAACTGGATGGCCTAAGGCTGGTGGCGGGGTATAGGGGACCAGTGCATCCTGGGACCCGAAAGTTTAACTGTTTTGTGCTCGGTTCCCTCCAAGCATATGCCCCATGGTAATTCCTGTGGATCATATGGACCCCGAGAGAAAAAAAAAAAAAAAGGAAGAGATCTTAAATTCGCCCCTGACTATTTGGATATTCAAAAGTTTGCAAACACTAAAAGGTACCTAAATTAGCAAATTCAGCAGCACACTGCAACAAGAAAGTTCAGACAGTTCATTACAAACACATGGATCATAAACCATCTGCACAATTGTATCTTCACTACCACAAAGGTCGTAAGAGAGACCTATTCACTACTAGGGTAGAGAATGAAGTATGCTAAAGCAATTTGTGAGGGCTGCAAAAAAATCTGAGTGGAAGAGATACAAGCACTATGTGAACTACAGGACAATAAAGACGTAATAGTGAAACCTACAGATAAGGACAGAGGCATCTGAATACTAAACACAACATTGTATAACAGGCGCACAGACTAATCAATGACGCAACCACCTACAGATGTGTCCTTCTGCATCTAGCCTCAATACACCATGCAGCGGGATACGCCTGGCACGAATGAGCCGACAGGTCCTGTGGAACTTCGCTAGCACTGGATGTCTTTTGCAAAAAATGCATCTTGGATGCAAAATAAGGACAATGCAACATTAGGATGCCGCAGGAGACTGCACTGATTAATTTGATATGTAACATATATATGAAGCACATCATCATAGCAGTTCCTATGCAGATTCACAGACTCAGTCGCACAGATATACAAGAGTCGCACAGCAAATTAATCAGCGGTGTCTCCTGGAGCGTCCTAGCCGCATCATGTTGTGTCCAAGACACATTTTTGGCAAATAAGGCAACCAGGACTAGCAGTCTCACAGGACTTGGCGTGCCAAGAGGGGTTGTTTAGTGCAGCTGCGGCAAAGATGTAGGAGGACACATCTGTATAAGAAACATCATAAGAATTCCAGTTAACACTGAAGAACCCCCTCAAAGATGGACTAGACAAGGACATATTAACCACCCAAGAGCATCAGTTCTGGAATATTCAGCATCCAATAATACCAGCATTCTATTACTTGCCAAAGAGTCACAAGAATTAGCAGTCACCACCAGGAACACCAATATCAAGCATTGGTTCCCTGAGAAGTACATGAACACTTTCACAGCCAAATGTGGTGAAGCAAAGGTTATACTTAGCGCAGGCATGTCCAATCTGCAGCCCTCTAGCTGTTGTGAAACTACATATCCCAGCATGCCCTGACAGTTTTGCTGTCAGAGAATGCTAAAGCTGTGTCAGGGCATGCTGGGATGTGTAGTTTCTCAACAGCTGGAGGGCCACAGTTTGGACATGCCTGACTTAGACTCCACACATATATGCAAGTGAAACACCGACTGGTTACATTACATTCCTGTAGTATGATCATATGGCAGGAACAGGGTATAGCCAGTATCAGATATTATCTACAGTATGGTAGCTGCATGACCGTAGAACAGAGTGAGTTTATTCTTCTTAGAATGGGCTTTCTACTAATGCACAACTGCGTGGTTTGTAGACAACTTCTATTTGCAAGTAATAGGTACAGCGATGGGTACAAAGTTTGTGCCAAGTTACGCAAACCTGTTTCTAAGCAGATGGGAGGACCGCAAATCTGGTCCTATCAGGACCTTGGGTCCAAGCTCGTGCTCTGGACAAGATATATAGACAATGTTTTCTTTATATAGAAAGGGAGTGAAGAGTCTCTAAAGACCTTTACGATGTGCATTAATGACAATAGCAACAATTTGGCATTTACTAACAAGTACAGCAAAAAAGGAAAATAGAATTTTTGGACCTGAACATCTTCATTGAAGAGGTTATTCATGCCAACACATTTCAGCCTATATGGACTTTTTCAAGAAGCAGTGTATATAGGGTCATCAATGGTTAGGTCCTTTTCCCCTCTATATTGTCCTGCCCTTCTCAGCAATTGGTTCCTAATGCAACATTATAATTGGTTGCCTGAATGGTCAGTGTCAAAGAATCTCAATGTACTTTCCAGATCATGTGAACGGCAATATAACATTATAGTGCAGTTCAGTAGGGTACTTAAAAATAAAAAAGTGCAGATGAGTTGGGGCAGTCAGACTCCCCTGCAACCACTGCCAAACACCAATAGCCAAGGGTGACACCCTCCAACGGGTGTTAACCGAAAGACTCAGATGAGTAAATGCACTAGAGGAGGCTTTTTCAACCAGTGTGCCGTGGCACGACCAGTTGCAAGGTGTGCCGCGGAGCCAGAGCAGCTTACTGCACCTTCAGAGTGAACTGTTGGCCCGGGCTCTTCTTAGAGGATTGGTCGTGCTCCGACCTTGACCTATGCCTTGAAGATGCGGTGGTTTGATATCATAGGTCACGGACACTGCGTCTTACCACCCAGCCAGCCCACCCGCATACACATCTGCCAGTTCCTGCCTGCATACACAGCTTTCCTTGCCCACCCACATTCACACCTGCCCGACCGCTGCTCAGTATTGGCATCACTCCACTATGAACAACCACCCGCCACAGAGACAGGGAGGAGGACAGCTGACCGGTAGGGGCTAATATTTGTCATTTTATTTTTCCTGTGGGGAACAGTAAGATTTATGAGGGGGGAATAATGTGAATAATTAATGTGGGGAGCAACATGATTAATGTGGGGAGCAACATGATTTATGTGGGGAGCAACATGATTTATGTGGGGAGCAACATGATTTATGTGGGGAGCAACATGATTTATGTGGGGAGCAACATGATTTATGTGGGGAGCAACATGATTTATGTGGGGAGCAACATGATTTATGTGGGGAGCAACATGATTTATGTGGGGAGCAACATGATTTATGTGGGGAGCAACATGATTTATGTGGGGAGCAACATGATTTATGTGGGGAGCAACATGATTTATGTGGGGAGCAACATGATTTATGTGGGGAGCAACATGATTTATGTGGGGAGTAATGCGATTGTTTTCCTGTGTAGGCCAATGTATGTGTTGTTTACTGTGAGGGCCAATGTGTGTTTTTTGTTTTTCCTGTGGGGAACTGATGGTGCGCCTTGGCAATCTTAAAACATTGTTCGGTGTGCAGCGACTAAAAAAAAAAAAGAAAAGTTGAAAATCACTGCACTAGAGTGTATTTGTGTGTTCCTCCATCTGAACTCTGCCGCTGCGCTCAGACAATGTGCTACCTCCAGAAGAGATCTTGAAAAAGGGCGTATCTAATGGAAGAGAAGGACACTGCTCTTTCCAGTCATTTATAGTGACATGCAATTTGTACCTTCAGATTAGATTGGAACCGCATGATTACTTTAGCCAGTCATCATTTTATTCTGACTTGTGCTATTGTTATGGTTTGCAATGGTTAAGTCATTCAATGCAACAGTATGGACATGTAGCAGAATGTCCATGTGGACAGCAAAACGCAGGGAGAACCATCAGAGCCTTGAACAGACAGCAGACCATGTGAAAACATCACAAAAAAGGTCTAGTATCCGTTTATTCAAACAATCCTGAAAAGACCACGCCTTGAACCTTAAGGGACTTCCTATCTTTGGGAGCAACAGAACTGGAGGGGCGGAGACTACAAACGCATAAACAAAGAAGAAAATGGATGTTTTTCCTTAAACCAATGGCACCCCATGGTCTTAATATATCGGTAATGAAGGAAAAGCCATAATCACCAGATGATCTGACCACTCATACTGACTGCCAAATGTAATATGTGTAAGTATTGATATGGTGTATTTACATTATCTATAAAAATATCCGTTCCACTCCAGCAATCTCATTGGGTGTAGTATGAAACGTCAACATTCAAAATATGGACATTAGGTCAACATGTTATGGTTAATATACTGGCATGCTCATAAAGTGGGCATTTAATATGTCATTACAGTGGTGTTTTCTTGCACATTTTAGCCTAGAACAAACATACACGTTAGGGACCAGCAGTATCCGAGAAGCCATGACATGACCTGGTGGCAAACCATAGCTTTGCAGTTATCCGGTAACCGAGATCTGATTTCTCTACCACGATGTAGTGTTCAGATCATATTGCTAATACCCCTTGGTGTGCTGGGGAAAATCTGTTGTGTGTATTCTCCTTGTTTAGAAGAACCTCGCCCTTTCACACACCCGAGAGGTATTACTAAATTGATTGAGAAACTTCCATGTCAACAATGGTCATCAATTTCCTTATCAAACACATGTCAAATGTCGACATTGTGACCAATCAGCATCTCATTAGATGCACTGTACATTTCTTACATCTCTGTAATTCTGTCACTATATTTGTACACTAGTTTCCAGCCCATCAAAACGACGGACCATTTTAACAGTGATGTCAGCACCGGCAGTTGTGTGCACCTGAACGGAGCAACAATTGAATTACTCCGGACACCACCTACTGGACACCGGCGTGCAAAACACTTGAATTCCCCCCACAGAGGTGAGAAGCAGCGCTAGCCTTTTATTACATAGGATATGAACCCCCATAATTGTATTATTTATCCAGGGTCCCTTACCATGAGGATGTCAATAGCAGAGGAATTCTGCACCCATTGGATACCTTTCATGTAAATAAATAGCTGTAGCTATAATTAGTAGAAAGCATTAGCATAAATCAGAGGTTCTCAAACTCGGTCCTCGTGGGCCCACACAGTGCATGTTTTGCAGGTAACCCAGCAGGTGCACAGGTGTATTAATTACTCACTGACACATTTTAAAAAGTCCACAGGTGGAGCTAATTATTTCACTTGCGATTCTGTGAGGAGACCTGCAAAACATGCACTGTGTGGGCCCACGAGGACCAAGTTTGAGAACCTCTGGCATAAATTGTTCCATCTCAAGGATTAAATTGGTCAATAGAAAACTGGAAGTTATGTTTTGCGTTCCTGTGGATTGAGGTCATTAGAATTTACAGGACACTAAACCTGACGGAGCAGAGAGTTTTATCTCAGGTCCTTAAATACCCGCAACAGGTCATGTTTTCAGGCTCTCTACTCATGTAGATGGTATTTAATCTATTTTGCTAGGTCAGTTATTATCCCATCTCTTCTACAGACCGAAATCCTGATAACATGATCTGCTGGGGGTACTTGTGGACTGGAGTTGATACCATCTGCAATAGTCCTGTATCATACACAAACTTACTTAATATATTACCAAGACTAGATTGACATGTACATTTCCCGCATCCAGAAAATGAAATGAATCAGATGTGTAACAGGAATTAGCTTATACATGAATAGCTCTGTGGTAATACTTAGCACCTGCCAACAGGTTTTCAACACAATGGATTCTTTGAGAACTGAAAAGCAAATCGTGTCTTTGCAAAACATTTTCAACAATCTGAGCATAAAAATGGTTCCTCACTGGTGTGAGTTTTCTGATGCTCAAGAAGACTGGATTTCTGTGTGAAACAGTTTCCACACACAGAACAGGAGAATGGCTTCTTGTCTGTGTGAGTTCTCTGATGTTTAACAAGATTGGATTTATGCGTAAAACATTTCTCGCAATCTGGGCATGGAAACGGCCTCACGATGGAGTGGATTTTCTGATGATTAAAAAGTGTTGACTTCTGGGTGAAATGCCTCCCACACGCAGGACATGAAAAAGACTTAGCCACCGAGTGAGTTCTCTGATGTTCAACAAGAATGGATTTCTTTCTAAAATGTTTCCCACACGCTGAACAAAAAAATGGCTTCTCGCCAGTGTGAATTCGCTGATGAGCATCAAGAGGTGATTTGCCTGTAAAACATTTCCCGCACTCAGAACATGGAAATGGCTTCTCACCTGTGTGTGTTCTCTCATGTTTATCAAGATGAGATTTCTGTATAAAACATTTCCCGCACTCAGAACACGGAAACGGCTTCTCACCCGTGTGAATTCGCAGATGAGTGACGAGATGTGATTTGCAAGTAAAACATTTCCCACATTCAGAACAAGGAAACAGCCTCTCATCTATGCGAGTTCTCTGGTGTTCGGCAAGAACAGATATATTTCTAAAACTTTTAACAAATTCGGGACAGGAAAATGATTTTTCAGTCTTTAGGTCTCTCTGATGTCCCGATCTCTGGGCAATACATTTTGACCAATCCGACCACGGAAATGGTTTCCCCACAGAGCAGACTCTCTGGTGTTTTAGGAGAGCAAACATCTTTGTAAAGCTTATCCCACAAGCAGAACATGAAAATAGCTTCTCACCAGGATGATGTTTCCCATGTACGATAGGTTTTGTGTTACGGCTAAAACATTTATCTTCTAAAGAAGAAAATTCTCCAAAGTTTCTGTAAGTTGTGTTGGGAGTAGCGATCTCAGAGATATCTGGAAAACATTTCCCATGCTCAGAGTGACTAATTAATATAGATGAATTGTCAGGTACTGGATATATGTTTGGAGCAGCAGGAATTTCTATTGGAGAATTGCTAGTGATTGAGTAATCGTCCAACTGACTATATGGGAATAAATAAGAATTTACTTACCGATAATTCTATTTCTCGGAGTCCGTAGTGGATGCTGGGGTTCCTGAAAGGACCATGGGGAATAGCGGCTCCGCAGGAGACAGGGCACAAAAAGTAAAGCTTTAGGATCAGGTGGTGTGCACTGGCTCCTCCCCCTATGACCCTCCTCCAAGCCAGTTAGGTACTGTGCCCGGACGAGCGTACACAATAAGGGAGGAATTTTGAATCCCGGGTAAGACTCATACCAGCCACACCAATCACACCGTACAACTTGTGATCTAAACCCAGTTAACAGTATGATAACAGCGGAGCCTCTGAAAAGATGGCTCACAACAATAATAACCCGATTTTTGTAACTATGTACAAGTATTGCAGATAATCCGCACTTGGGATGGGCGCCCAGCATCCACTACGGACTCCGAGAAATAGAATTATCGGTAAGTAAATTCTTATTTTCTCTATCGTCCTAGTGGATGCTGGGGTTCCTGAAAGGACCATGGGGATTATACCAAAGCTCCCAAACGGGCGGGAGAGTGCGGAAGACTCTGCAGCACCGAATGAGAGAACTCCAGGTCCTCTTTTGCCAGGATATCAAATTTGTAGAATTTTACAAACGTGTTCTCCCCTGACCACGTATCTGCTCGGCAGAGTTGTAATGCCGAGACCTCTCGGGCAGCCGCCCAAGATGAGCCCACCTTCCTTGTGGAATGGGCCTTAACCGATTTAGACTGTGGCAGGCCTGCCTCAGAATGTGCAAGTTGAATTGTGTTACAAATCCAACGAGCAATCGACTGCTTAGAAGCAGGCGCACCCAACTTGTTGGGTGCATACAGTATAAACAGCGAGTCAGATTTTCTGACTCCAGCTGTCCTGGAACATATTTTCAGGGCCCTGACAACTTCTAGCAACTTGGAGTCCTCCAAGTCCCTAGTAGGTGCAAGGCACCACAATAAGCTGGTTCAGGTGAAACACCGACACCACCTTAGGGAGAGAACTGGGGACGAGTCCGCAGCTCTGCCCTGTCCGAATGGACAAACAGATATGGGCTTTTTTGAGAAAAAACCACCAATTTGACACTCGCCTGGTCCAGGCCAGGGCCAAGAGCATGGTCACTTTTTATGTGAGATGCTTCAAATCCACATATTTGACTGGTTTTAAACCAATGTGATTTGAGGAATCCCAGAACTACGTTGAGATCCCACAGTGCCACTGGAGGCACAAAAAAAAAAGGGGTTTGTATATGCAATACTCCCTTGACAAACTTCTGGACTTCAGGAACTGAAGCCAATTCTTTCTGGAAGAAAATTTACAGGGCCGAATTTGAACCTTAATGGACCCCAATTTGAGGCCCATAGACACTCCTGTTTGCAGGAAATGCAGGAAACGACCGAGTTGAAATTTCTTTGTGGGGCCTTCCTGGCCTCACACCACGCAACATATTTTCGCCACACGTGGTGATAATGTTGTGCAGTCACCTCCTTTCTGGCTTTGACCAGGGTAGGAATGACCTCTTCCGGAATGCCTTTTTTCCCTTAGGATCTGGCTTTCCATCGCCATGCCGACAAACGCAGCTGCGGTAAGTCTTGGAACAGACATGGTACTTGCTGAAACAAGTCCCTTCTTAGCGGCAGAGGCCATAAGACCTCTGTAAGCATCTCTTGAAGTTCCGGGTACCAAGTCCTTCTTGGCCAATCCGGAGCCATGAGTATAGTTCTTACTCCTCTACGTCTTATAATTCTCAGCACCTTAGGTATGAGAAGCAGAGGAGGGAACACATACACCGACTGGTACACCCACGGTGTTACCAGAACGTCCACATCTATTGCCTGAGAGTCTCTTGACCTGGCGCAATACCTGTCCCGTTTTTTGTTCAGACGGGACGCCATCATGTCCACCTTTGGTATTTCCCAACGGTTTACAATCATGTGGAAAAAACTTCTCAATGAAGTTTCCACTCTCCCGGGTGGAGGTCGTGCTGAGGAAGTCTGCTTCCCAGTTTCCATTCCCGGGATGAAAAACTGCTGACAGTGTTATCACATGATTTTCCGCCCAGCGAAAAGTCCTTGCAGTTTCTGCCATTGCCCTCCTGCTTCTTGTGTCGCCCTGTCTGTTTACGTGGGCGACTGCCGTGATGTTTTTCCCACTGGATCAATACCGGCTGACCTTGAAGCAGAGGTCTTGCTAAGCTTAGAGCATTATAAATTTACCCTTAGCTCCAGTATATTTATGTGGAGAAAAGTCTCCATACTTGATCACACTCCCTGGAAATTTTTCCCTTGTGTGACTGCTCCCCAGCCTCTCAGGCTGGGCTCCGTGGTTACCAGCATCCAATCCTGAATGCCGAATCTGCGGCCCTCTAGAAGATGAGCACTCTATAACCACCACAGGAGAGACACCCTTGTCCTTGGATATTGGGTTATCCGCTGATGCATCTGAAGATGCGATCCGGACCATTTGTCCAGCAGATCCCACTGAAAAGTTCTTACGTGAAATCTGCCGAATGGAATTGCTTCGTAGGAAGCCACCATTTTTACCAGGACCCTTGTGCAATGATGCACTGTTTTTAGGCGGTTCCTGACTTGCTCGGATAACTCCCTGGCTTTCTCTTCCGGGAGAAACACCTTTTTCTGGACTGTGTCCAGAATCATCCCTAGGCACAGCAGACGTGTCGTCGGGATCAGCTGCGATTTTGGAATATTTAGAATCCACCCGTGCTGATTGTAGCAGTATCCGAGATAGTGCTACTCCGACCTCCAACTGTTCCCTGGACTATGCCCCTATCAGGAGATCGTCCAAGTAAGGGATAATTAAGACGCCTTTTCTTCGAAGAAGAATCATTTCGGCCATTACCTTGGTAAAGACCCCGGGGTGCCGTGGACAATCCAAACGGCAGCGTCTGAAACTGATAGTGACAGTTCTGCACCACGAACCTGAGGTACCCTTAGTGAGAAGGGCAAATTTGGGACATAGAGGTAAGCATCCCTGATGTCCCGGGACACTATATAGTCCCCTTCTTCCTGGTTCGTTATCACTGCTCTGAGTGACTTCATCTTAATTTGAACCTTTGTAAGTGTTCAAAAAAAAATTTTTAGAATAAGTCTCACCTAGCCTTCTGGCTTCAGTACCACAATATAGTGTGGAATAATACCCCTTTTCTGTAGTAGGAGGGGTAATTTAATTATCACCTGCTGGGAATACAGCTTGTGAATTTTTTCCCATACTACCTCCTTGTCGGAGGGAGACTTGGTAAAGCAGACTTCAGGAGCCTGCGAAGGGGAAACGTCTCGACATTCCCATCTGTACCCCCGGGATACTACTTGTAGGATCCAGGGGTCCTGTACGGTCTCAGCGCCATGCTGAGAACTTGTCAGACGCGGTGGAACGCTTCTGTTCCTGGGAATGGGCTGCCTGCTGCAGTCTTCTTCCCTTTCCTCTATCCCTGGGCAGATATGATCTTATAGGGACGAGAGGACTGAGGCTGAAAAGACGGTGTCTTTTTCTGCAGAGATGTGACTTAGGGTAAAAAACGGTGGATTTTCCAGCAGTTGCCGTGACCACCAGGTCCGATGGACCGACCCCAAACAAGTCCTCTTCCTTTATACGGCCATACTGTGCCGTTTGGAATCTGCATCACCTGACCACTGTCGTGTCCATAACATCTTCTGGCAGTTATGGACATCGCGTTTATTCATGATGCCAGAGTGCAAATATCCCTCTGTGCATCTCGCATATATAGAAATGCTCTATAGTCAATAAAATACTGTCCCTGTCAAGGGTATCAATATTTTTAGTCAGGGAATCCGACCAAGCCACCCTAGCTCTGCACATCCAGGCTGAGGCGATCGCTGGCCGCAGTATAACACCAGTATGTGTGTATATACTTTTTATTATATTTTCCAGCCTTGTCAGCTGGTCCTTGAGGACGGCCCTATCTATAGACGGTACCGCCACTTGTTTTGATAAGCGTGTGAGCGCCTTATCCACCTTAAGGGGTGTTTCCCAACGCGCCCTAACTTCTGGCGGGAAAGGGTATACCGCCCATAATTTTCTATCGGGGGGAACCCACGCATCATCACACACTTTATTTAATTTATCTGATTCAGGAAAAACTATGGTAGTTTTTTCACATCCCACATAATACCCTCTTTTGTGGTACTTGTAGTATCAGAAATACGTAACACCTCCATCATTGCCTTTAACGTGTGGCCCTAATAAGGAATACGTTTGTTTATTCACCGTCGACACTGGATTCAGTGTCCCTGTCTGTGTCTGTGTCGACCGACTAAAGTAAACGGGCGTTTTAAAAACCCTTGACGGTGTTTTTGAGACGTCTGGACCGTACTAATTGTTTGTCGGCCGTCTCATGTCGTCAACCGACTTTGCAGCGTGTTGACATTATCACGTAATTTCCTAAATAAGCCATCCATTCCGGTGTCGACTCCCTAGAGAGTGACATCACCATTACAGGCAATTGCTCCGCCTCCACGCCAATATCGTCCTCATACATGTCGACACACACGTACCGACACACAGCAGACACACAGGGAATGCTCTATACGAAGACAGGACCCACTAGCCCTTTGGGGAGACAGAGGGAGAGTCTGCCAGCACACACCAAAAAGCGCTATATATGACAGGGATAGCCTTATGATTAAGTGCTCCCTTATAGCTGCTTTTATATTAATATATATATATAGCCATTTATTTTGCCCCCCCTCTCTGTTATACCCTGTTTCTGTAGTGCAGTGCAGGGGAGAGACCTGGGAGCCTTCCTGACCAGCGGAGCTGTGACAGAAAATGGCGCCGTGTGCTGAGGAGATAGGCCCCGCCCCTTTTCCGGCGGGCTCGTCTCCCGCTATTTAGTACATTTAGGCAGGGGTAAATATCTCCATATAGCCTCTGGGGCTATATGTGAGGTATTTTTAGCCTTTTTAAAGGTTTTCATTTGCCTCCCAGGGCGCCCCCCCCCAGCGCCCTGCACCCTCAGTGACTGCCGTGTGAAGTGTGCTGAGAGGAAAATGGCGCACAGCTGCAGTGCTGTGCGCTACCTTAAGAAGACTGCAGGAGTCTTCAGCCGCCGATTCTGGACCTCTTCTTGCTTCAGCATCTGTGAGGGGGCCGGCGGCGTGGCTCCGGTGACCATCCAGGCTGTACCTGTGATCGTCCCTCTGGAGCTTCATGTCCAGTAGCCAAGAAGCCAATCCATCCTGCACGCAGGTGAGTTCACTTCTTCTCCCCTCTGTCCCTCGTTGCAGTGATCCTGTTGCCAGCAGGAATCACTGTAAAATAAAAAACCTAAGCTAAACTCTCTAAGCAGCTCTTTATGAGAGCCACCTAGAATTGCACCCTTCTCGGCCGGGCACAAAATCTAACTGGCTTGGAGGAGGGTCATAGGGGGAGGAGCCAGTGCACACCACCTGATCCTAAAGCTTTACTTTTTGTGCCCTGTCTCCTGCGGAGCCGCTATTCCCCATGGTCCTTTCAGGAACCCCAGCATCCACTAGGACGATAGAGAAAAAGGATTGCTCCACCCAACATATTGCCGAGGTTCTGTTTATCTGAAATATATAACAAAAACTTATTTTTTTACATAATGAAAAATCCCTTTCAGCAAAGCTAATGGGCCACACTGCCTCATAAATTTAAGTCGGACTGTCTAGCAGCAGGCCCTTTTATAATAACAGTAAAGAAACATCACTTAAGTCTTTATAACAAATAACAGCAAGAGACCATCCAGAAGGGAAGATCCATGTCCTCCAATACATTTTAGGTACAAATTTTCAATCAAGGGTACACACTATATCTGATGGAGATGTACCAAAAAATAAGATTTTACTCACCGGTAAATCTATTTCTCGTAGTCCGTAGTGGATGCTGGGAACTCCGTAAGGACCATGGGGAATAGACGGGCTCCGCAGGAGACTGGGCACTCTAAAAGAAAGAATTAGGACTACCTGGTGTGCACTGGCTCCTCCCTCTATGACCCTCCTCCAGACCTCAGTTAGGATACTGTGCCCGGAAGAACTGACACAATAAGGAAGGATTTTGAATCCCGGGTAAGACTCATACCAGCCACACCAATCACACCGTATAACTCGTGATACAAATACCCAGTTAACAGTATGATAACAACTGAGCCTCTCAACAGATGGCTCAACAATAACCCTTTAGTTAGGCAATAACTATACACAAGTATTGCAGACAATCCGCACTTGGGATGGGCGCCCAGCATCCACTACGGACTACGAGAAATAGATTTACCGGTGAGTAAAATCTTATTTTCTCTGACGTCCTAGTGGATGCTGGGAACTCCGTAAGGACCATGGGGATTATACCAAAGCTCCCAAACGGGCGGGAGAGTGCGGATGACTCTGCAGCACCGAATGAGAGAACTCAAGGTCCTCCTCAGCCAGGGTATCAAATTTGTAGAATTTTGCAAACGTGTTTGCCCCTGACCAAGTTGCAGCTCGGCAAAGTTGTAAAGCAGAGACCCCTCGGGCAGCCGCCCAAGAAGAGCCCACTTTCCTCGTGGAATGGGCTTTTACTGATTTAGGATGCGGCAATCCAGCCGCAGAATGCGCCAGCTGAATTGTGCTACAAATCCAGCGAGCAATAGTCTGCTTAGAAGCAGGAGCACCCAGCTTGTTGGGTGCATACAGGATAAATAGCGAGTCAGTTTTCCCGACTCCAGCCGTCCTGGAAACATAAATTTTCAAGGCCCTGACTACGTCCAGTAACTTGGAATCCTCCAAGTCCCTAGTAGCCGCAGGCACTACAATAGGTTGGTTCAAGTGAAAAGCTGATACCACCTTTGGGAGAAACTGGGGACGAGTCCTCAATTCTGCCCTATCCATATGGAAAATCAGATAAGGGCTTTTACATGACAAAGCCGCCAATTCTGACACACGCCTGGCCGAAGCCAAGGCCAATAACATGACCACTTTCCACGTGAGATATTTCAGATCCACAGTTTTAAGTGGCTCAAACCAATGTGATTTCAGGAAACTCAACACCACGTTGAGATCCCAAGGTGCCACAGGAGGCACAAAAGGGGGCTGAATATGTAGCACTCCCTTTACAAATGTCTGAACTTCAGGCAGTGAAGCCAGTTCTTTCTGGAAGAAAATCGACAGAGCCGAAATCTGGACCTTAATGGAACCCAATTTTAGGCCCATAGTCACTCCCGACTGTAGGAAGTGCAGAAAACGACCCAGCTGAAATTCCTCAGTAGGGGCCTTCCTGGCCTCACACCACGCAACATATTTTCGCCAAATACGGTGATAATGGTTTGCGGTTACTTCTTTCCTGGCTTTTATCAGCGTAGGAATGACTTCCTCCGGAATGCCCTTTTCCTTTAGGATCCGGAATTCAACCGCCATGCCGTCAAACGCAGCCGCGGTAAGTCTTGGAACAGACAGGGCCCCTGCTGTAGCAGATCCTGTCTGAGCGGTAGAGGCCATGGGTCCTCTGATATAATTTCTTGAAGTTCTGGGTACCAAGCTCTTCTTGGCCAATCCGGAACCACGAGTATCGTTCTTACTCCTCGCCTTCTTATTATTCTCAGTACCTTTGGTATGAGAGGCAGAGGGAACACATAAACCGACTGGTACACCCACGGTGTCACCAGAGCGTCCACAGCTATCGCCTGAAGGTCCCTTGACCTGGCGCAATATCTCTTTAGTTTTTTGTTGAGGCGGGACGCCATCATGTCCACCTGTGGCCTTTCCCAACGGTGTACAATCATTTGGAAGACTTCTGGATGAAATCCCCATTCTCCCGGGTGTAGGTCGTGTCTGCTGAGGAAGTCTGCTTCCCAGTTGTCCACTCCCGGAATGAACACTGCTGACAGTGCTATGACGTGATTTTCCGCCCATCGGAGAATCCTTGTGGCTTCTGCCATCGCCATCCTGCTTCTTGTGCCGCCCTGTCGGTTTACATGGGCGACCGCCGTGATGTTGTCTGATTGGATCAGTACCGGCTGGTTTTGAAGCAGGGGCCTTGCCTGACTTAGGGCATTGTAAATGGCCCTCAGTTCCAGAATATTTATGTGTAGGGACGACTCCTGACTTGACCAAAGTCCTTGGAAATTTCTTCCCTGTGTGACTGCCCCCCAGCCTCGAAGGCTGGAATCCGTGGTCACCAGGACCCAGTCCTGTATGCCGAATCTGCGGCCCTCTAGAAGATGAGCACTCTGCAGCCACCACAGCAGAGACACCCTGGTCCTTGGGGACAGGGTTATCAGTCGATGCATCTGAAGATGCGATCCCGACCACTTGTCCAAGAGGTCCCACTGGAAGGTCCTTGCATGGAACCTGCCGAATGGAATGGCTTCGTATGAAGCCACCATTTTTCCCAGGACTCGTGTGCAGTGATGCACCGATACCTGTTTTGGTTTCAGGAGGTCTCTGACTAGGAGATGACAGCTCTTCGGCTTTCTCCTGCGGGAGAAACACTTTTTTCTGTTCTGTGTCCAGAACCATCCCCAGGAACAGTAGGCGCGTGGAAGGAACCAGCTGTGACTTTGGAATGTTTAGAATCCAGCCGTTCTGTTGTAGCACTTCCCGAGATAGTGCTACTCCGACCAACAACTGCTCCTTGGACCTCGCCTTTATAAGGAGATCGTCCAAGTTAATTAAAACTCCCTTTTTTCGAAGGAGTATCATCATTTCTGCCATTACCTTGGTAAACACCCTCGGTGCCGTGGACAGTCCAAACGGCAGTGTCTGGAATTGGTAATGGCAATCCTGTACCACAAATCTGAGGTACTCCTGGTGAGGAAGGTAAATGGGGACATGCAGGTAAGCATCCTTGATGTCCAGGGATACCATGTAATCCCCCTCGTCCAGGCTTGCAATAACCGCCCTGAGCGATTCCATCTTGAACTTGAATCTTTTTATGTATGTGTTAAAGGATTTCAATTTTAAAATGGGTCTCACCGAACCGTCCGGTTTCGGTACCACAAACAGTGTGGAATAGTAACCCCGTCCTTGTTGAAGTAGGGGCACCTTGACTATCACCTGCTGGGAATACAGCTTGTGAATTGCCTCTAGCACAGCCTCCCTGCCCGAGGGAGTCGTTAGCAAGGCAGATTTGAGGAAACGGCGGGGGGGAGACGCCTCGAATTCCAGCTTGTACCCCTGAGATACCACTTGAAGGATCCAGGGATCCACCTGTGAGCGAACCCACTGATCGCTGAAGTTTTTGAGGCGGCCCCCCACCGTACCTGGCTCCGCCTGTGGAGCCCCACCGTCATGCGGCGGACTTGGAAGAAGCGGGGGAGGACTTTTGCTCCTGGGAACTGGCTGTATGCTGCAGCTTTTTCCCTCTACCTCTGCCTCTAGACAGAAAGGACCCGCCTTTTCCCCGCCTGTTTTTCTGGGGTCGAAAGGACTGTACCTGATAATACGGCGCTTTCTTAGGCTGTGAGGGGACATGGGGCAAAAATGCTGACTTCCCAGCTGTTGCTGTGGAAACTAGGTCTGAGAGACCATCCCCAAATAACTCCTCACCCTTATAAGGCAAAACTTCCATGTGCCTTTTTGAATCTGCATCCCCTGTCCACTGCCGAGTCCATAAGCCTCTCATAGCAGAAATGGACAATGCACTTACTCTAGATGCCAGCCGGCAGATCTCCCTCTGTGCATCTCTCATGTATAAGACTGAGTCTTTTATATGCTCTATGGTTAGCAATATAGTGTCCCTGTCTAGGGTGTCAATATTTTCAGCGCTTTATCCACCCTAGGGGGAGTTTCCCAACGTGACCTATCCTCTGGCGAGAAAGGGAACGCCATTAGTAACTTTTTAGAAATTACCAATTTTTTATCGGGGAAAGCCCACGCTTCTTCACACACTTCATTAAATTCTTCAGATGGGGGAAAAACTATGGGTAGTTTTTTCTCCCCAAACATAATACCCTTTTTTGAGGTACCTGGGTTTATATCAGAAATGTGTAATACCTCTTTCATTGCCTCAATCATGCAACGAATGGCCCTAGTGGACATTAAATTAGACTCTTCGTCGTCGACACTGGTATCAGTATCCGTGTCGACATCTGTGTCTGCCATCTGAGGTAGTGGGCGCTTTAGAGCCCCTGATGGCCTTTGAGTCGTCTGGGCAGGCACGAGCTGAGAAGCCGGCTGTCCCGCATTTGGCATGTCGTCAAATTTTTTATGTAAGGAGTCGACACTTGCACGTAATTCCTTCCATAAGTCCATCCACTCAGGTGTCTGCCCCGCAGGGGGTGACATCACATTTATAGCCATCTGCTCTGCCTCCACATAAGCCTCCTCCTCAAACATGTCGACACAGTTGTACCGACACACCGCACACACACAGGGAATGCTCTTAACAGGAGACAGGACCCCACAAAAGCCCTTTGGGGAGACAGAGAGAGTATGCCAGGACACACCAGAGCGCTATATAATGCAGGGACTAACTGAATTATGTCCCCTTATAGCTGCTATAAGTTATACTGCGCCTAAATTTAGTGGCCCCCCCCCTCTCTTTTTTACCCTTTCTGTAGTGCAGACTGCAGGGGAGAGCCAGGGAGCTTCCTTCCAGCGGAACTGTGAGGGAGAAATGGCGCCAGTGTGCTGAGGGAGATATCTCCGCCCCTTTTTCGGCTGACTTTTCTCCCGCTTTTTTATGGATTCTGGCAGGGGTATCTATCACATATATAGCCTCTGGGGCTATATATTGTGATTATTTTGCCAGCCAAGGTGTTTTTATTGCTGCTCAAGGCGCCCCCCCCCCCCAGCGCCCTGCACCCTCAGTGACCGGAGTGTGAAGTGTGTATAAGGAGCAATGGCGCACAGCTGCAGTGCTGTGCGCTACCTTGGTGAAGACTGAAGTCTTCTGCCGCCGATTTTCCGGACCAACTTCATGCTTCTGGCTCTGTAAGGGGGACGGCGGCGCGGCTCCGGGAACAAACACCAAGGACGGGTCCTGCGGTCGATCCCTCTGGAGCTAATGGTGTCCAGTAGCCTAAGAAGCCCAAGCTAGCTGCAAGCAGGTAGGTTCGCTTCTTCTCCCCTTAGTCCCTCGTTGCAGTGAGCCTGTTGCCAGCAGGTCTCACTGTAAAATAAAAAACCTAAATTATACTTTCTTTCTAGGAGCTCAGGAGAGCCCCTAGTGTGCATCCAGCTCGGCCGGGCACAGAAATCTAACTGAGGTCTGGAGGAGGGGCATAGAGGGAGGAGCCAGTGCACACCAGATAGTACCTAATCTTTCTTTTAGAGTGCCCAGTCTCCTGCGGAGCCCGTCTATTCCCCATGGTCCTTACGGAGTTCCCAGCATCCACTAGGACGTCAGAGAAACTTAGCGAGACTAGGGATGGCCGTTTCTAGACCAACACTGAATCTACACTCCACCCAAAGGTCAGTCTCTACCAGAGTGTGTGGGGAGGAGACTGGTCAGATCTCTGGGCTGGTAACACACAGTGACATGATGTGAGGGGAGAGCAGCAGTATAATAGGGGCTGATGGCTCCTGATGTATGAGATACACCAGAGAGTGTGGGGAGGAGACTGGTCAGATCTCTGGGCTGGTAACACACAGTGACATGATGTGAGGGAGAGAGCAGGAGTATAATAGGGGCTGATGGCTCCTGATGTATGAGATACACCAGTGAGTGTGGGGAGGAGACTGGTCAGATCTCTGGGCTGGTATCACACAGTGACATGATGTGAGGAGGAGAGCAGGAGTGTAATTGGGGTTGACGACTCCTGAATCCCCCACTGGACAGATATTTCCCTCATTATTATGTACTTACAGTTGTAGAAAGATTGTTATAAGTGACTGAAGGAGAATGTGATTCTGTACCGTACGTAGTGATTATTACTCACCTGTGCCAATATCTGTGGGGATTTCCTCCTCCTTACATTGCTGATCAAACCTCACGTATGTCTTCTCTCCCTCAATATCTTCCACTTTAACAATAGGCATGCTTTCTATCTATATAATACATAGAAAATTTTGGATACAATGAATAGTGGTGTCACCAGTTCTACCCTTTTAGTGGCATCTCCACCAAGATAACGTAGCAGAGACAGGGGGTGCATG
Source organism: Pseudophryne corroboree (assembly GCF_028390025.1). Classification (NCBI taxonomy): domain Eukaryota; kingdom Metazoa; phylum Chordata; class Amphibia; order Anura; family Myobatrachidae; genus Pseudophryne; species Pseudophryne corroboree. The sequence goes on along the minus strand of NC_086446.1, from coordinate 50,136,056 downwards.
TGCAGTCGGGATGTCGGCAGTCGAAAACCCAAAATCTCGACACAACACTGGCGCAGGAATACAGACATTGCTCTCAGTGCCTGCACCAGAATCCAGACTGTCAGAAGCCCTATGCTGGGGTGGGTTAGGCAGTAGAGGGTGGGACAGGCACTAAGAGGGATTACTTGAGTAATACACATGAGACACACCCTTTGCACATTATGGGGTCTAATCAATTTTTCACCAGTAGTAAATCGAATTTGAATTCGACCTATTCAATGCAAGTGGCGTTTTTCCGACTGTTGGCAAAAAACACGTGGATCGACAACTTACTGTCGAATCCACGTGTTTTGGCGAATTCTAAAACGGACCCTAAAACTGTCAAACTAGCAATTGAATAGGGGGTGTCGAATTACTGCCATTTCTCCAACAGTGTTTGGCACTAACTGAATAGACCCCTAAGGCAACACCGGCAGTGAGTCTGACACCTGATTACAAACATTTACCTGCCCTTTAAATAGAAGACTATCACTACAAATGATTCTGCAACCTTATCTGGTACCTACCTGATTTTGAAGAGTGATATTGTAATTCTCCTCCGAGTTCCAAGAGAATAGAAGACCAGGATCTCTCTCTGGGGTATTTGTGCTGCTGGACCCATCTGTAGGAGACACAGTGACTGAATATATTATATATAGATGTGATTATTAGATGCTATATTTATGTGGATCCTTCAAAACAGAACATATTGCCTTACCAAGTGATGTGAGGGGCCGATGATTCTCCATCACGTCCTTGTACAGACCCCTGTGTTCCTCTATATACTCCCCCTCCTGCATGGAGAGACAGACAGTGACATCCTGACACCTTATAGGAACCGGACACACACAATGATACAGTCATCACCCAGACACATCCCCTGGTGTTACTGTATAATGCCCCATTCCCAGCAGTGACCTCTCCAGACACATCCCCTGGTGTTACTGTATAATGTCCCAGCAGTCACCTCTCCAGTCATCACCCAGACACATCCCCTGGTGTTACTGTATAATGTCCCATTCCCAGCAGTCACCTCTCCAGACACATCCCCTGGTGTAACTGTATAATGCCCCATTCCCAGCAGTCGCCTCTCCAATCACCCAAACACGTCCCCTGGTGTTACTGTATAATGTCCCATTCCCAGCAGTCGCCTCTCCAGTCATCACCCAGACACATCCCCTGGTGTTACTGTATAATGCCCCATCCCCAGCAGGCACCTCTCCAGTCATCACCCAGACACGTCCCCTGGTGTTACTGTATAATGTCCCATTCCCAGCAGTCACCTCTCCAGTCATCACACAGACACGTCCCCTGGTGTTACTGTATAATGCCCCATTCCCGGCAGTAACCTCTCCAGTCATCACCCAGACACATCCCCTGGTATTATTGTATAATGTCACCTCTCCAGTCATCACCTAGACATGTCCCCTGGTGTTACTGTATAATGCCCCATTCCCAGCAGTCACCTCTCCAGTCAGCAGCTGAATGATCTTGTTGGTGAGTTCCAGGATCTTCTGTTCATTGTCATGTATCAGTGAGCGAGGTGGAGGCGCCATGTTGGGGAACTGGATCCTGCTCATCCCTCCTGACACATGGGGATGGTTGCTGGGTTTCTCACGTTCCTCGAATGTCTTAGTAACCATTGTGAGGTCCTGTATTTTGAAAGAAAAGTATTAAAAATTAATTGTAAATCTCATTGCAATGGTTGAGATAAGATTAACTCGCAGAAACTCACAAGTCTCCATTTATATGACTGTCTTATCAAGAGATACAAAATAATTCTGACATTACCACAATCTCAACCATCTCATAAGTCCTGGAGTTTTGAAAAGAAAACTGTTGACAGTCTCAATCTTCCTCATCACCCTATTCAGGTTACTGTGACTCCCATACTCGCTCACCTCCCCAGTCAGGTCCCTGTGTTAGTAATAGAGGTAAGAGTGATGTCACTGACACTCTCCCAGATCTCCTCACCGCCCCAGTCATGTCCCTGTATTATTACTATAGATATAAGTGACGTCACTGTGACACTCCCAGATCCCCTCACCTCCCCAGTCAGGTCCCTGGTTAGAGATGTGTGATATCACTGTGACACACCCAGATCACCTCACCTCCCCAGTCAGCAGATGGATGATCTCCAGGGTGATGTTTAATATTCTCTCAGTCCTGTAACTTCTCTCTTCCTCCATCGCAGCCCCCGAGTACAGGCTCTGGTACAAGTGGGAGATGATGACCCAGAGGTGTCCTCTATAAATTAAGACAAACCTTTAATGCAGTACACCATAAAATCCTAGCACAAGAGATTATCAGGTTTGACGGAGGATAAGATGTATGTGGACAAGGAGCTGTAGCTCGCATGAAACAATCCTGTGTACACATAAATAGGATGGTGGAAAAGATTTAGCAATAAACCGTAGCAAAGAGAATTGGCGCAAAAGTAGGAAAACTTGATAAAGCTAGCAAAGTGCTATCACCTTTCAGAATAGTTTACAGTCCTGAAATCCGGCCAGCTTTCCAGGGTGTATGTGCAATCTCATCTTTTCTTCTGCCTGACCTCTGCTCACAAGTCTCTCCTCCTCTGCTTCCATTTAATAGTGCAGGCCAGTGACTGGGATGATGATACAGAAGGCGCAGGCCAGTGACTGGGATGATGATACTGAAGGCAACAGGACAGTAACTAGGATGATACAGAAGGCACAGGACAGTGACTAGGATGAAGACAATACAGAGGGTACAGGACAGTGACTGGGAAGAGGAGGATAAAGAAGGTGAAAGGACAGTGACTGGGAAGAGGAGGATAAAGAAGGTGAAAGGACAGTGACTGGGATGAGGAGGATAAAGAAGGTGAAAGGACAGTGACTGGGATGAGGAGGATAAAGAAGGTGAAAGGACAGTGACTGGGATGAGGAGGATAAAGAAGGTGAAAGGACAGTGACTGGGATGAGGAGGATAAAGAAGGTGAAAGGACAGTGACTGGGATGAGGAGGATAAAGAAGGTGAAAGGACAGTGACTGGGATGAGGAGGATAAAGAAGGTGAAAGGACAGTGACTGGGATGAGGAGGATAAAGAAGGTGAAAGGACAGTGACTGGGATGAGGAGGATAAAGAAGGTGAAAGGACAGTGACTGGGATGAGGAGGATAAAGAAGGTGAAAGGACAGTGACTGGGATGAGGAGGATAAAGAAGGTGAAAGGACAGTGACTGGGATGAGGAGGATAAAGAAGGTGAAAGGACAGTGACTGGGATGAGGAGGATAAAGAAGGTGAAAGGACAGTGACTGGGATGAGGAGGATACAGAAGGTGAAAGGACAGTGACTGGGATGAGGAGGATACAGAAGGCGCAGGACAGTGACTGGGATGAGGAGGATACAGAAGGCGCAGGACAGTGACTGGGATGAGGAGGATACAGAAGGCGCAGGACAGTGACTGGGATGAGGAGGATACAGAAGGCGCAGGACAGTGACTGGGATGAGGAGGATACAGAAGGCGCAGGACAGTGACTGGGATGAGGAGGATACAGAAGGCGCAGGACAGTGACTGGGATGAGGAGGATACAGAAGGCGCAGGACAGTGACTGGGATGAGGAGGATACGGAAGGCGCAGGACAGTGACTGGGATGAGGAGGATAAAGAAGGTGAAAGGACAGTGACTGGGATGAGGAGGATACAGAAGGTGCAGGACAGTGACTGGGATGAGGAGGATACAGAAGGTGAAAGGACAGTGACTGGGATGAGGAGGATACAGAAGGTGAAAGGACAGTGACTGGGATGAGGAGGATACAGAAGGTGAAAGGACAGTGACTGGGATGAGGAGGATACAGAAGGTGAAAGGACAGTGACTGGGATGAGGAGGATACAGAAAGCGCAGGACAGTGACTGGTATGAGGAGGATACGGAAGGCGCAGGACAGTGACTGGGATGAGGAGGATACAGAAGGCGCAGGACAGTGACTGGGATGAGGAGGATACAGAAAGCGCAGGACAGTGACTGGGATGAGGAGGATACAGAAGGCGCAGGACAGTGATTGGGATGAGGAGGATACAGAAGGTGAAAGGACAGTGACTGGGATGAGGAGGATACAGAAGGTGAAAGGACAGTGACTGGGATGAGGAGGATACAGAAGGTGCAGGACAGTGACTGGGATGAGGAGGATACAGAAGGTGAAAGGACAGTGACTGGGATGAGGAGGATACAGAAGGTGCAGGACAGTGACTGGGATGAGGATGATACAGAAGGCACAGGACAGTGACTAGGATGAAGACAATACAGAGGGTACAGGACAGTGACTGGGATGAGGAGGATACAGAAGGTGCAAGACAGTGACTGGGATGAGGAGGATACAGAAGGTGAAAGGACAGTGACTGGGATGAGGAGGATACAGAAGGTGCAGGACAGTGACAGGGATGAGGAGGATAAAGAAGGTGAAAGGACAGTGCCTGGGATGAGGAGGATACAGAAGGTGAAAGGACAGTGCCTGGGATGAGGAGGATACAGAAGGTGAAAGGACAGTGACTGGGATGAGGAGGATACAGAAGGTGCAGGACAGTGACTGGGATGAGGAGGATACAGAAGGTGAAAGGACAGTGACTGGGATGAGGAGGATACAGAAGGTGAAAGGACAGTGACTGGGATGAGGAGGATACAGAAGGTGCAGGACAGTGACTGGGATGAGGAGGATACAGAAGGTGCAGGACAGTGACTGGGATGAGGAGGATACAGAAGGTGAAAGGACAGTGACTGGGATGAGGAGGATACAGAAGGTGCAGGACAGTGACTGGGATGAGGAGGATACAGAAGGTGAAAGGACAGTGACTGGGATGAGGAGGATACAGAAGGTGCAGGACAGTGACTGGGATGAGGAGGATACAGAAGGTGAAAGGACAGTGACTGGGATGAGGAGGATACAGAAGGCACAGGACAGTGACTGGGATGAGGAGGATACAGAAGGCGCAGGACAGTGACTGGGATGAAGAGGATAAAGAAAGCGCAGGACAGTGACTGGGATGAGGAGGATACAGAAGGTGCAGGACAGTGACTGGGATGAAGAGGATACAGAAGGCGCAGGACAGTGACTGGGATGAAGAGGATAAAGAAAGCGCAGGACAGTGACTGGGATGAAGAGGATAAAGAAAGCGCAGGACAGTGACTGGGATGAGGAGGATACAGAAGGCGCAGGACAGTGACTGGGATGAGGAGGATACAGAAGGCGCAGGACAGTGACTGGGATGAAGAGGATACAGAAGGCGCAGGACAGTGACTGGGATGAAGAGGATAAAGAAGGCGCAGGACAGTGACTGGGATGAAGAGGATACAGAAGGTGAAAGGACAGTGACTGGGATGAAGAGGATACAGAAGGCGCAGGACAGTGACTGGGATGAAGAGGATACAGAAGGCGCAGGACAGTGACTGGGATGAGGAGGATACAGAAGGCGCAGGACAGTGACTGGGATGAGGATACAGAAGGCGCAGGACAGTGACTGGGATGAGGAGGATACAGAAGGTGCAGGACAGTGACTGGGATGAGGAGGATACAGAAGGTGCAGGACAGTGACTGGGATGAGGAGGATACAGAAGGTGAAAGGACAGTGACTGGGATGAGGAGGATACAGAAGGTGCAGGACAGTGACTGGGATGAGGAGGATACAGAAGGTGAAAGGACAGTGACTGGGATGAGGAGGATACAGAAGGTGCAGGACAGTGACTGGGATGAGGAGGATACAGAAGGTGAAAGGACAGTGACTGGGATGAGGAGGTTACAGAAGGCGCAGGACAGTGACTGGGATGAGGAGGATAAAGAAGGTGAAAGGACAGTGACTGGGATGAGGAGGATACAGAAGGTGAAAGGACAGTGACTGGGATGAGGAGGATACACAAGGTGCAGGACAGTGACTGGGATGAGGAGGATACAGAAGGTGCAGGACAGTGACTGGGATGAGGAGGATACAGAAGGTGAAAGGACAGTGACTGGGATGAGGAGGATACAGAAGGCGCAGGACAGTGACTGGGATGAGGAGGATACAGAAGGTGAAAGGACAGTGACTGGGATGAGGAGGATACAGAAGGTGAAAGGACAGTGACTGGGATGGAGGATACAGAAGGTGAAAGGACAGTGACTGGGATGAGGAGGATACAGAAGGTGAAAGGACAGTGACTGGGATGAGGAGGATACAGAAGGTGCAGGACAGTGACTGGGATGAGGAGGATACAGAAGGTGCAGGACAGTGACTGGGATGAGGAGGATACAGAAGGTGCAGGACAGTGACTGGGATGAGGAGGATACAGAAGGTGAAAGGACAGTGACTGGGATGAGGAGGATACAGAAGGCGCAGGACAGTGACTGGGATGAGGAGGATACAGAAGGTGAAAGGACAGTGACTGGGATGAGGAGGATACAGAAGGCGCAGGACAGTGACTGGGATGAGGAGGATACAGAAGGTGCAGGACAGTGACTGGGATGAGGAGGATACAGAAGGCGCAGGACAGTGACTGGGATGAGGAGGATACAGAAGGTGCAGGACAATGACTGGGATGAGGAGGATACAGAAGGCGCAGGACAGTGACTGGGATGAGGAGGATACAGAAGGCGCAGGACAGTGACTGGGATGAGGAGGATACAGAAGGCGCAGGACAGTGACTGGGATGAGGAGGATACAGAAGGCGCAGGACAGTGACTGGGATGAGGAGGATACAGAAGGTGAAAGGACAGTGACTGGGATGAGGAGGATACAGAAAGCGCAGGACAGTGACTGGGACGAGGAGGATACAGAAGGCGCAGGACAGTGACTGGGATGAGGAGGATACAGAAGGCGCAGGACAGTGACTGGGATGAGGAGGATACAGAAGGCGCAGGACAGTGACTGGGATGAGGAGGATACAGAAGGTGAAAGGACAGTGACTGGGATGAGGAGGATACAGAAGGTGAAAGGACAGTGACTGGGATGAGGAGGATACAGAAGGCGCAGGACAGTGACTGGGATGAGGAGGATACAGAAGGTGCAGGACAGTGACTGGGATGAGGATACAGAAAGCGCAGGACAGTGACTGGGATGAGGAGGATACAGAAGGTGAAAGGACAGTGACTGGGATGAGGAGGATACAGAAGGTGAAAGGACAGTGACTGGGATGAGGAGGATACAGAAGGCGCAGGACAGTGACTGGGATGAGGAGGATACAGAAGGTGCAGGACAGTGACTGGGATGAGGAGGATACACAAGGTGCAGGACAGTGACTGGGATGAGGAGGATACAGAAGGCGCAGGACAGTGACTGGGATGAGGAGGATACAGAAGGCGCAGGACAGTGACTGGGATGAGGAGGATACAGAAGGCGCAGGACAGTGACTGGGATGAGGAGGATACAGAAGGCGCAGGACAGTGACTGGGATGAGGAGGATACAGAAGGGCGCAGGACAGTGACTGGGATGAGGAGGATACAGAAGGCGCAGGACAGTGACTGGGATGAGGAGGATACAGAAGGCGCAGGACAGTGACTGGGATGAGGAGGATACAGAAAGCGCAGGACAGTGACTGGGATGAAGAGGATAAAGAAAGCGCAGGACAGTGACTGGGATGAGGAGGATACAGAAGGCGCAGGACAGTGACTGGGATGAGGAGGATACAGAAGGCGCAGGACAGTGACTGGGATGAGGAGGATACAGAAGGCGCAGGACAGTGACTGGGATGAAGAGGATAAAGAAAGCGCAGGACAGTGACTGGGATGAGGAGGATACAGAAGGCGCAGGACAGTGACTGGGATGAGGAGGATACAGAAAGCGCAGGACAGTGACTGGGATGAGGAGGACACAGAAGGCGCAGGACAGTGACTGGGATGAAGAGGATACAGAAGGCGCAGGACAGTGACTGGGATGAAGAGGATACAGAAGGCGCAGGACAGTGACTGGGATGAAGAGGATAAAGAAGGCGCAGGACAGTGACTGGGATGAAGAGGATACAGAAGGCGCAGGACAGTGACTGGGATGAAGAGGATAAAGAAGGCGCAGGACAGTGACTGGGATGAGGAGGATACAGAAGGCGCAGGACAGTGACTGGGATGAGGAGGATACAGAAAGCGCAGGACAGTGACTGGGATGAAGAGGACACAGAAGGCGCAGGACAGTGACTGGGATGAAGAGGATACAGAAGGCGCAGGACAGTGACTGGGATGAAGAGGATAGAGAAGGCGCAGGACAGTGACTGGGATGAAGAGGATACAGAAGGCGCAGGACAGTGACTGGGATGAAGAGGATAAAGAAGGCGCAGGACAGTGACTGGGATGAGGAGGATACAGAAGGCGCAGGACAGTGACTGGGATGAAGAGGACACAGAAGGCGCAGGACAGTGACTGGGATGAAGAGGATACAGAAGGCGCAGGACAGTGACTGGGATGAAGAGGATAAAGAAGGCGCAGGACAGTGACTGGGATGAGGAGGATACAGAAAGCGCAGGACAGTGACTGGGATGAGGAGGATACAGAAGGCGCAGGACAGTGACTGGGATGAGGAGGATACAGAAGGCGCAGGACAGTGACTGGGATGAAGAGGATACAGAAGGCGCAGGACAGTGACTGGGATGAGGAGGTTACAGAAGGCGCAGGACAGTGACTGGGATGAGGAGGATAAAGAAGGTGAAAGGACAGTGACTGGGATGAGGAGGATACAGAAGGTGAAAGGACAGTGACTGGGATGAGGAGGATACACAAGGTGCAGGACAGTGACTGGGATGAGGAGGATACAGAAGGTGAAAGGACAGTGACTGGGATGAGGAGGATACAGAAGGCGCAGGACAGTGACTGGGATGAGGAGGATACAGAAGGCGCAGGACAGTGACTGGGATGAGGAGGATACAGAAGGTGCAGGACAGTGACTGGGATGAGGAGGATACAGAAGGTGAAAGGACAGTGACTGGGATGAGGAGGATACAGAAGGCGCAGGACAGTGACTGGGATGAGGAGGATACAGAAGGCGCAGGACAGTGACTGGGATGAGGAGGATACAGAAGGCGCAGGACAGTGACTGGGATGAGGAGGATACAGAAGGTGCAGGACAGTGACTGGGATGAGGAGGATACAGAAGGTGCAGGACAGTGACTGGGATGAGGAGGGTACAGAAGGTGCAGGACAGTGACTGGGATGAGGAGGATAAAGAAAGCGCAGGACAGTGACTGGGATGAGGAGGATACAGAAGGCGCAGGACAGTGACTGGGATGAGGAGGATACAGAAGGCGCAGGACAGTGACTGGGACGAGGAGGATACAGAAGGCGCAGGACAGTGACTGGGACGAGGAGGGTACAGAAGGTGAAAGGACAGTGACTGGGATGGAGGATACAGAAGGTGAAAGGACAGTGACTGGGATGAGGAGGATACAGAAGGTGCAGGACAGTGACTGGGATGAGGAGGATAAAGAAAGTGCAGGACAGTGACTGGGATGAGGAGGATACAGAAGGCGCAGGACAGTGACTGGGATGAGGAGGGTACAGAAGGCGCAGGACAGTGACTGGGATGAGGAGGATACAGAAGGCGCAGGACAGTGACTGGGATGAGGAGGGTACAGAAGGCGCAGGACAGTGACTGGGATGGAGGATACAGAAGGTGAAAGGACAGTGACTGGGATGAGGAGGATACAGAAGGTGCAGGACAGTGACTGGGATGAGGAGGATACAGAAGGTGCAGGACAGTGACTGGGATGAGGAGGATACAGAAGGTGAAAGGACAGTGACTGGGATGAGGAGGATACAGAAGGCGCAGGACAGTGACTGGGATGAGGAGGATACAGAAGGCGCAGGACAGTGACTGGGATGAGGAGGATACAGAAGGTGAAAGGACAGTGACTGGGATGAGGAGGATACAGAAGGTGAAAGGACAGTGACTGGGATGAGGAGGATACAGAAGGTGAAAGGACAGTGACTGGGATGAGGAGGATACAGAAGGTGAAAGGACAGTGACTGGGATGAGGAGGATACAGAAGGTGAAAGGACAGTGACTGGGATGAGGAGGATACAGAAGGTGAAAGGACAGTGACTGGGATGAGGAGGATACAGAAGGCGAAAGGACAGTGACTGGGATGAGGAGGATACAGAAGGCGAAAGGACAGTGACTGGGATGAGGAGGATACAGAAGGCGAAAGGACAGTGACTGGGATGAGGAGGATACAGAAGGCGAAAGGACAGTGACTGGGATGAGGAGGATACAGAAGGCGAAAGGACAGTGACTGGGATGAGGAGGATACAGAAGGCGAAAGGACAGTGACTGGGATGAGGAGGATACAGAAGGCGAAAGGACAGTGACTGGGATGAGGAGGATACAGAAGGCGAAAGGACAGTGACTGGGATGAGGAGGATACAGAAGGTGAAAGGACAGTGACTGGGATGAGGATACAGAAGGTGAAAGGACAGTGACTGGGATGAGGATACAGAAGGTGAAAGGACAGTGACTGGGATGAGGAGGATACAGAAGGCGCAGGACAGTGACTGGGATGAGGAGGATACAGAAGGCGCAGGACAGTGATTGGGATGAGGAGGATACAGAAGGTGAAAGGACAGTGACTGGGATGAGGATACAGAAGGTGAAAGGACAGTGACTGGGATGAGGAGGATACAGAAGGCGCAGGACAGTGACTGGGATGAGGATACAGAAGGTGAAAGGACAGTGACTGGGATGAGGAGGATACAGAAGGCGCAGGACAGTGACTGGGATGAGGAGGGTACAGAAGGTGAAAGGACAGTGACTGGGATGAGGAGGATACAGAAGGTGCAGGACAGTGACTGGGATGAGGAGGATACAGAAGGTGCAGGACAGTGACTGGGATGAGGAGGATACAGAAGGTGAAAGGACAGTGACTGGGATGAGGAGGGTACAGAAGGTGCAGGACAGTGACTGGGATGAGGAGGATACAGAAGGCGCAGGACAGTGACTGGGATGAAGAGGATACAGAAGGCGCAGGACAGTGACTGGGATTAAGAGGATACAGAAGGTGAAAGGACAGTGACTGGGATGAGGAGGATACAGAAGGTGAAAGGACAGTGACTGGGATGAGGAGGATACAGAAGGTGAAAGGTCAGTGACTGGGATGAGGAGGATACACAAGGTGCAGGACAGTGACTGGGATGAGGAGGATACAGAAGGCGCAGGACAGTGACTGGGATGAGGAGGATACAGAAGGCGCAGGACAGTGACTGGGATGAGGAGGATACAGAAGGTGAAAGGACAGTGACTGGGATGAAGAGGATAAAGAAGGCGCAGGACAGTGACTGGGATGAAGAGGATACAGAAGGTGAAAGGACAGTGACTGGGATGAAGAGGATACAGAAGGCGCAGGACAGTGACTGGGATGAGGAGGATACAGAAGGCGCAGGACAGTGACTGGGATGAAGAGGATACAGAAGGTGAAAGGACAGTGACTGGGATGAAGAGGATACAGAAGGCGCAGGACAGTGACTGGGATGAGGAGGATACAGAAGGCGCAGGACAGTGACTGGGATGAGGAGGTTACAGAAGGCGCAGGACAGTGACTGGGATGAGGAGGATAAAGAAGGTGAAAGGACAGTGACTGGGATGAGGAGGATACAGAAGGTGAAAGGACAGTGACTGGGATGAGGAGGATACACAAGGTGCAGGACAGTGACTGGGATGAGGAGGATACAGAAGGTGCAGGACAGTGACTGGGATGAGGAGGATACAGAAGGTGAAAGGACAGTGACTGGGATGAGGAGGATACAGAAGGCGCAGGACAGTGACTGGGATGAGGAGGATACAGAAGGCGCAGGACAGTGACTGGGATGAGGAGGATACAGAAGGCGCAGGACAGTGACTGGGATGAGGAGGTTACAGAAGGCGCAGGACAGTGACTGGGATGAGGAGGATACAGAAGGTGAAAGGACAGTGACTGGGATGAGGAGGATACAGAAGGTGCAGGACAGTGACTGGGATGAGGAGGATAAAGAAAGCGCAGGACAGTGACTGGGATGAGGAGGATACAGAAGGTGAAAGGACAGTGACTGGGATGGAGGATACAGAAGGTGAAAGGACAGTGACTGGGATGAGGAGGATACAGAAGGTGCAGGACAGTGACTGGGATGAGGAGGATAAAGAAAGTGCAGGACAGTGACTGGGATGAGGATACAGAAGGTGCAGGACAGTGACTGGGATGAGGAGGATACAGAAGGTGCAGGACAGTGACTGGGATGAGGAGGATACAGAAGGTGAAAGGACAGTGACTGGGATGAGGAGGATACAGAAGGTGCAGGACAGTGACTGGGATGAGGAGGATACAGAAGGCGCAGGACAGTGACTGGGATGAAGAGGATAAAGAAAGCGCAGGACAGTGACTGGGATGAGGAGGATACAGAAGGTGCAGGACAGTGACTGGGATGAAGAGGATACAGAAGGCGCAGGACAGTGACTGGGATGAAGAGGATAAAGAAAGCGCAGGACAGTGACTGGGATGAGGAGGATACAGAAGGTGCAGGACAGTGACTGGGATGAGGAGGATACAGAAGGCGCAGGACAGTGACTGGGATGAGGAGGATACAGAAGGCGCAGGACAGTGACTGGGATGAAGAGGATAAAGAAAGCGCAGGACAGTGACTGGGATGAGGAGGATACAGAAGGCGCAGGACAGTGACTGGGATGAGGAGGATACAGAAGGGCGCAGGACAGTGACTGGGATGAGGAGGATACAGAAGGTGAAAGGACAGTGACTGGGATGAGGAGGATACAGAAGGTGCAGGACAGTGACTGGGATGAGGAGGGTACAGAAGGTGCAGGACAGTGACTGGGATGAGGAGGATACAGAAGGCGCAGGACAGTGACTGGGATGAAGAGGATAAAGAAAGCGCAGGACAGTGACTGGGATGAGGAGGATACAGAAGGTGCAGGACAGTGACTGGGATGAAGAGGATACAGAAGGCGCAGGACAGTGACTGGGATGAAGAGGATAAAGAAAGCGCAGGACAGTGACTGGGATGAGGAGGATACAGAAGGTGCAGGACAGTGACTGGGATGAGGAGGATACAGAAGGCGCAGGACAGTGACTGGGATGAGGAGGATACAGAAGGCGCAGGACAGTGACTGGGATGAAGAGGATAAAGAAAGCGCAGGACAGTGACTGGGATGAGGAGGATACAGAAGGCGCAGGACAGTGACTGGGATGAGGAGGATACAGAAGGGCGCAGGACAGTGACTGGGATGAGGAGGATACAGAAGGCGCAGGACAGTGACTGGGATGAGGAGGATACAGAAAGCGCAGGACAGTGACTGGGATGAAGAGGATAAAGAAAGCGCAGGACAGTGACTGGGATGAGGAGGATACAGAAGGCGCAGGACAGTGACTGGGATGAGGAGGATACAGAAGGCGCAGGACAGTGACTGGGATGAGGAGGATACAGAAGGCGCAGGACAGTGACTGGGATGAGGAGGATACAGAAGGCGCAGGACAGTGACTGGGATGAGGAGGATACAGAAGGCGCAGGACAGTGACTGGGATGAGGAGGATACAGAAGGCGCAGGACAGTGACTGGGATGAGGAGGATACAGAAGGCGCAGGACAGTGACTGGGATGAGGAGGATACAGAAGGTGCAGGACAGTGACTGGGATGAGGAGGGTACAGAAGGTGCAGGACAGTGACTGGGATGAGGAGGGTACAGAAGGTGCAGGACAGTGACTGGTATGAGGAGGATACAGAAGGCGCAGGACAGTGACTGGGATGAGGAGGATACAGAAAGCGCAGGACAGTGACTGGGATGAAGAGGATACAGAAGGCGCAGGACAGTGACTGGGATGAGGAGGATACAGAAGGTGAAAGGACAGTGACTGGGATGAAGAGGATACAGAAGGCGCAGGACAGTGACTGGGATGAGGAGGATACAGAAGGCGCAGGACAGTGACTGGGATGAAGAGGATACAGAAGGCGCAGGACAGTGACTGGGATGAAGAGGATACAGAAGGCGCAGGACAGTGACTGGGATGAGGAGGTTACAGAAGGCGCAGGACAGTGACTGGGATGAGGAGGATAAAGAAGGTGAAAGGACAGTGACTGGGATGAGGAGGATACAGAAGGTGAAAGGACAGTGACTGGGATGAGGAGGATACACAAGGTGCAGGACAGTGACTGGGATGAGGAGGATACAGAAGGTGAAAGGACAGTGACTGGGATGAGGAGGATACAGAAGGCGCAGGACAGTGACTGGGATGAGGAGGATACAGAAGGCGCAGGACAGTGACTGGGATGAGGAGGATACAGAAGGCGCAGGACAGTGACTGGGATGAGGAGGATACAGAAGGTGCAGGACAGTGACTGGGATGAGGAGGATACAGAAGGTGCAGGACAGTGACTGGGATGAGGAGGGTACAGAAGGTGCAGGACAGTGACTGGGATGAGGAGGATAAAGAAAGCGCAGGACAGTGACTGGGATGAGGAGGATACAGAAGGCGCAGGACAGTGACTGGGATGAGGAGGATACAGAAGGCGCAGGACAGTGACTGGGATGAGGAGGATACAGAAGGCGCAGGACAGTGACTGGGATGAGGAGGATACAGAAGGTGCAGGACAGTGACTGGGATGAGGAGGATACAGAAGGTGCAGGACAGTGACTGGGATGAGGAGGGTACAGAAGGTGCAGGACAGTGACTGGGATGAGGAGGATAAAGAAGGCGCAGGACAGTGACTGGGATGAGGAGGATACAGAAGGCGCAGGACAGTGACTGGGATGAGGAGGATACAGAAGGTGAAAGGACAGTGACTGGGATGGAGGATACAGAAGGTGAAAGGACAGTGCCTGGGATGAGGAGGATACAGAAGGCGCAGGACAGTGACTGGGATGAGGAGGATACAGAAGGCGCAGGACAGTGACTGGGATGAGGAGGATACAGAAGGTGAAAGGACAGTGACTGGGATGAAGAGGATACAGAAGGCGCAGGACAGTGACTGGGATGAGGAGGATACAGAAGGCGCAGGACAGTGACTGGGATGAAGAGGATACAGAAGGCGCAGGACAGTGACTGGGATGAAGAGGATACAGAAGGCGCAGGACAGTGACTGGGATGAGGAGGTTACAGAAGGCGCAGGACAGTGACTGGGATGAGGAGGATAAAGAAGGTGAAAGGACAGTGACTGGGATGAGGAGGATACAGAAGGTGAAAGGACAGTGACTGGGATGAGGAGGATACACAAGGTGCAGGACAGTGACTGGGATGAGGAGGATACAGAAGGTGAAAGGACAGTGACTGGGATGAGGAGGATACAGAAGGCGCAGGACAGTGACTGGGATGAGGAGGATACAGAAGGCGCAGGACAGTGACTGGGATGAGGAGGATACAGAAGGCGCAGGACAGTGACTGGGATGAGGAGGATACAGAAGGTGCAGGACAGTGACTGGGATGAGGAGGATACAGAAGGTGCAGGACAGTGACTGGGATGAGGAGGGTACAGAAGGTGCAGGACAGTGACTGGGATGAGGAGGATAAAGAAAGCGCAGGACAGTGACTGGGATGAGGAGGATACAGAAGGCGCAGGACAGTGACTGGGATGAGGAGGATACAGAAGGCGCAGGACAGTGACTGGGATGAGGAGGATACAGAAGGCGCAGGACAGTGACTGGGATGAGGAGGATACAGAAGGTGCAGGACAGTGACTGGGATGAGGAGGATACAGAAGGTGCAGGACAGTGACTGGGATGAGGAGGGTACAGAAGGTGCAGGACAGTGACTGGGATGAGGAGGATAAAGAAGGCGCAGGACAGTGACTGGGATGAGGAGGATACAGAAGGCGCAGGACAGTGACTGGGATGAGGAGGATACAGAAGGTGAAAGGACAGTGACTGGGATGGAGGATACAGAAGGTGAAAGGACAGTGCCTGGGATGAGGAGGATACAGAAGGCGCAGGACAGTGACTGGGATGAGGAGGATACAGAAGGCGCAGGACAGTGACTGGGATGAGGAGGGTACAGAAGGCGCAGGACAGTGACTGGGACGAGGAGGATACAGAAGGTGCAGGACAGTGACTGGGATGAAGAGGATACAGAAGGCGCAGGACAGTGACTGGGATGAAGAGGATAAAGAAAGCGCAGGACAGTGACTGGGATGAGGAGGATACAGAAGGTGCAGGACAGTGACTGGGATGAGGAGGATACAGAAGGCGCAGGACAGTGACTGGGATGAGGAGGATACAGAAGGCGCAGGACAGTGACTGGGATGAAGAGGATAAAGAAAGCGCAGGACAGTGACTGGGATGAGGAGGATACAGAAGGCGCAGGACAGTGACTGGGATGAGGAGGATACAGAAGGGCGCAGGACAGTGACTGGGATGAGGAGGATACAGAAGGTGAAAGGACAGTGACTGGGATGAGGAGGATACAGAAGGTGCAGGACAGTGACTGGGATGAGGAGGGTACAGAAGGTGCAGGACAGTGACTGGGATGAGGAGGATACAGAAGGCGCAGGACAGTGACTGGGATGAAGAGGATAAAGAAAGCGCAGGACAGTGACTGGGATGAGGAGGATACAGAAGGTGCAGGACAGTGACTGGGATGAAGAGGATACAGAAGGCGCAGGACAGTGACTGGGATGAAGAGGATAAAGAAAGCGCAGGACAGTGACTGGGATGAGGAGGATACAGAAGGTGCAGGACAGTGACTGGGATGAGGAGGATACAGAAGGCGCAGGACAGTGACTGGGATGAGGAGGATACAGAAGGCGCAGGACAGTGACTGGGATGAAGAGGATAAAGAAAGCGCAGGACAGTGACTGGGATGAGGAGGATACAGAAGGCGCAGGACAGTGACTGGGATGAGGAGGATACAGAAGGGCGCAGGACAGTGACTGGGATGAGGAGGATACAGAAGGCGCAGGACAGTGACTGGGATGAGGAGGATACAGAAAGCGCAGGACAGTGACTGGGATGAAGAGGATAAAGAAAGCGCAGGACAGTGACTGGGATGAGGAGGATACAGAAGGTGAAAGGACAGTGACTGGGATGGAGGATACAGAAGGTGAAAGGACAGTGCCTGGGATGAGGAGGATACAGAAGGCGCAGGACAGTGACTGGGATGAGGAGGATACAGAAGGCGCAGGACAGTGACTGGGACGAGGAGGGTACAGAAGGCGCAGGACAGTGACTGGGACGAGGAGGATACAGAAGGCGCAGGACAGTGACTGGGACGAGGAGGGTACAGAAGGTGCAGGACAGTGACTGGGACGAGGAGGATAAAGAAAGTGCAGGACAGTGACTGGGACGAGGAGGATACAGAAGGCGCAGGACAGTGACTGGGACGAGGAGGATACAGAAGGCGCAGGACAGTGACTGGGACGAGGAGGATACAGAAGGCGCAGGACAGTGACTGGGACGAGGAGGATACAGAAGGTGAAAGGACAGTGACTGGGACGAGGAGGATACAGAAGGTGAAAGGACAGTGACTGGGACGAGGAGGATACAGAAGGTGAAAGGACAGTGACTGGGACGAGGAGGATACAGAAGGTGAAAGGACTGACTGGGATGAGGAGGATACAGAAGGTGAAAGGACTGACTGGGATGAGGAGGATACAGAAGGTGAAAGGACTGACTGGGATGAGGAGGATACAGAAGGTGAAAGGACTGACTGGGATGAGGAGGATACAGAAGGTGAAAGGACAGTGACTGGGATGAGGAGGATACAGAAGGTGAAAGGACAGTGACTGGGATGAGGAGGATACAGAAGGTGAAAGGACAGTGACTGGGATGAGGAGGATACAGAAGGTGAAAGGACAGTGACTGGGATGAGGAGGATACAGAAGGTGAAAGGACAGTGACTGGGATGAGGAGGATACAGAAGGTGAAAGGACAGTGACTGGGATGAGGAGGATACAGAAGGTGAAAGGACAGTGACTGGGATGAGGAGGATACAGAAGGTGAAAGGACAGTGACTGGGATGAGGAGGATACAGAAGGTGAAAGGACAGTGACTGGGATGAGGAGGATACAGAAGGTGAAAGGACAGTGACTGGGATGAGGAGGATACAGAAGGTGAAAGGACAGTGACTGGGATGAGGAGGATACAGAAGGTGAAAGGACAGTGACTGGGATGAGGAGGATACAGAAGGTGAAAGGACAGTGACTGGGATGAGGAGGATACAGAAGGTGAAAGGACAGTGACTGGGATGAGGAGGATACAGAAGGTGAAAGGACAGTGACTGGGATGAGGAGGATACAGAAGGTGAAAGGACAGTGACTGGGATGAGGAGGATACAGAAGGTGAAAGGACAGTGACTGGGATGAGGAGGATACAGAAGGTGAAAGGACAGTGACTGGGATGAGGAGGATACAGAAGGTGAAAGGACAGTGACTGGGATGAGGAGGATACAGAAGGTGAAAGGACAGTGACTGGGATGAGGAGGATACAGAAGGTGAAAGGACAGTGACTGGGATGAGGAGGATACAGAAGGTGAAAGGACAGTGACTGGGATGAGGAGGATACAGAAGGTGAAAGGACAGTGACTGGGATGAGGAGGATACAGAAGGTGAAAGGACAGTGACTGGGATGAGGAGGATACAGAAGGTGAAAGGACAGTGACTGGGATGAGGAGGATACAGAAGGTGAAAGGACAGTGACTGGGATGAGGAGGATACAGAAGGTGAAAGGACAGTGACTGGGATGAGGAGGATACAGAAGGTGAAAGGACAGTGACTGGGATGAGGAGGATACAGAAGGTGAAAGGACAGTGACTGGGATGAGGAGGATACAGAAGGTGAAAGGACAGTGACTGGGATGAGGAGGATACAGAAGGTGAAAGGACAGTGACTGGGATGAGGAGGATACAGAAGGTGAAAGGACAGTGACTGGGATGAGGAGGATACAGAAGGTGAAAGGACAGTGACTGGGATGAGGAGGATACAGAAGGTGAAAGGACAGTGACTGGGATGAGGAGGATACAGAAGGTGAAAGGACAGTGACTGGGATGAGGAGGATACAGAAGGTGAAAGGACAGTGACTGGAATGAGGAGGATACAGAAGGTGAAAGGACAGTGACTGGAATGAGGAGGATACAGAAGGTGAAAGGACAGTGACTGGAATGAGGAGGATACAGAAGGTGAAAGGACAGTGACTGGAATGAGGAGGATACAGAAGGTGAAAGGACAGTGACTGGGGTGAGGAGGATACAGAAGGTGAAAGGACAGTGACTGGGATGAGGAGGATACAGAAGGTGAAAGGACAGTGACTGGGATGAGGAGGATACAGAAGGTGAAAGGTCAGTGACTGGGATGAGGAGGATACAGAAGGTGAAAGGACAGTGACTGGGATGAGGAGGATACAGAAGGCGCAGGACAGTGACTGGGAGAAGGATACAGAAGGTGCAGGACAGTGACTGGGATGAGGATACAGAAGGTGCAGGACAGTGACTGGGATGGAGGATACAGAAGGTGCAGGACAGTGACTGGGATGAGGAGGATACAGAAGGTGCAGGACAGTGACTGGGATGAGGAGGATACAGAAGGTGCAGGACAGTGACTGGAATGAGGAGGATACAGAAGGTGCAGGACAGAGACTGGGAGGAGGATACAGAAGGTGAAAGGACAGTGACTGGGATGAGGAGGATACAGAAGGTGCAGGAACGAATGATTATATATTATATAATAAGAATTTACTTACCGATAATTCTATTTCTCGTAGTCCGTAGTGGATGCTGGGAACTCCGTAAGGACCATGGGGAATAGCGGCTCCGCAGGAGACTGGGCACAAAAGTAAAAGCTTTAGGACTACCCGGTGTGCACTGGCTCCTCCCCCTATGACCCTCCTCCAAGCCTCAGTTAGGATACTGTGCCCGGACGAGCGTACACAATAAGGAAGGATTTTTGAATCCCGGGTAAGATTCATACCAGCCACACCAATCACACCGTACAACTTGTGATCTGAACCCAGTTAACAGAATGATAACAGAGGAGCCTCTAGGAAGATGGCTCACTACAACAATAACCCGATTTAGTTAACAATAACTATGTACAAGTATTGCAGACAATCCGCACTTGGGATGGGTGCCCAGCATCCACTACGGACTACGAGAAATAGAATTATCGGTAAGTAAATTCTTATTTTCTCTGACGTCCTAGTGGATGCTGGGAACTCCGTAAGGACCATGGGGATTATACCAAAGCTCCCAAACAGGCGGGAGAGTGCGGATGACTCTGTAGCACCGAATGAGAGAACTCCAGGTCCTCCTCAGCCAGGGTATCAAATTTGTAGAATTTTGCAAACGTGTTTGCCCCTGACCAAGTAGCTGCTCGGCAAAGTTTTAAAGCCGAGACCCCTCGGGCAGCCGCCCAAGATGAGCCCACCTTCCTTGTGGAATGGGCATTTACTGATTTTGGCTGTGGCAGGCCTGCCACAGTATGTGCAAGCTGAATTGTACTACAAATTCAACGAGCAATAGTCTGCTTAGAAGCAGGAGCACCCAGCTTGTTGGGTGCATACAGGATATTTTCAGGGTCCTGACAACATCTAGCAACTTGGAGTCCTCCAAGTCCCTAGTAGCCGCAGGCACCACAATAGGTTGGTTCAGGTGAAACGCTGAGACCACCTTAGGGAGAAACTGAGGACGAGTCCTCAATTCCGCCCTGTCCGAATGGAAAATCAGATAGGGGCTTTTGCAAGATAAAGCCGCCAATTCTGACACGCGCCTGGCCGAAGCCAGGGCCAACAGCATGGCCACTTTCCATGTGAGATATTTTAAATCCACAGATTTAAGTGGTTCAAACCAATGTGATTTGAGGAAACCCAAAACTACATTGAGATCCCAAGGTGCCACTGGAGGCACAAAAGGAGGCTGTATATGCAGCACTCCCTTGACAACGTCTGGACTTCAGGAACTGAAGCCAGTTCTTTTTGGAAGAAAATCTACAGGGCCGAAATTTGAACCTTAATGGACCCCAATTTGAGGCCCATAGACACTCCTGTTTGCAGGAAATGCAGGAATCGACCCAGTTGAAATTCCTCCGTTGGGGCCGTCCTGGCCTCACACCACGCAACATATTTTCGCCAAATGCGGTGATAATGTTTTCCGGTCACATCCTTCCTGGCTTTGATCAGGGTAGGGATGACTTCCTCAGGAATGCCTTTTTCCTTTAGGATCCGGCGTTCAACCGCCATGCCGTCAAATGCAGCCGCGGTAAGTCTTGAAACAGACAGGGTCCTTGCTGGAGCAGGTCCCTTCTTAGAGGCAGAGGCCACGGGTCCTCTGTGAGCATCTCTTGAAGTTCCGGGTACCAAGTCCTTCTTGGCCAATCCGGAGCCACGAGTATAGTTCTTACTCCTCTCCGTCTTATAATTCTCAGTACCTTGGGTATAAGAGGCAGAGGAGGGAACACATACACCGACTGGTACACCCACGGTGTTACCAGAGCGTCCACAGCTATTGCCTGAGGGTCCCTTGACCTGGCGTAATACCTGTCCAGTTTTTTGTCGAGGCGGGACGCCATCATGTCCACCATTGGTTTTTCCCAACGATTCCCAATCATGTGGAAGACTTCTGGATGAAGTCCCCACTCTCCCGGGTGGAGGTCGTGTCCACTCCCGGAATGAACACTGCTGACAGTGCTATTACATGATTTTCCACCCAGCGAAGAATCCTTGCAGCTTCTGCCATTGCCCTCCTGCTTCTTGTGCCGCCCTGTCTGTTTACGTGGGCGACTGCCATGATGTTGTCCGAGCGGATCAGCACCGGCTGACCTTGAAGCAGAGGTCTTGTTTGGCTTAGAGCATTGTAAATGGTCCTTAACTCCAGAATATTTATGTGAAGTGATGTCTCCAGGCTTGACCCCAAGCCCTGGAAATTTCTTCCCTGTGTGACTGCTCCCCAGCCTCGCAGGCTGGCATCCGTGGTCACCAGGATCCAGTCCTGAATGCCGAATCTGCGGCCCTCTAGAAGATGAGCACTCTGCAACCACCACAGGAGAGACACCCTTGTCCTTGGGGACAGGGTTATCCGCTGATGCATCTGAAGATGCGATCCGGACCATTTGTCCCGCAGGTCCCACTGGAATGTTCTTGCGTGGAATCTGCCAAATGGGATTGCTTCGTAGGAAGCCACCATTTTTCCCAGGACCCTTGTGCATTGATGCACTGAGACTTGCCCTGATTTTAGGAGGTTTCTGACTAGCTCGGATAACTCCCCGGCTTTCTCCTCCGGGAGAAACCTTTTTCTGGACTGTGTCCAGGATCATCTCTAGGAATAGAAGACGAGTCGTCGGGATCAGCTGCGATTTTGGGATATTGAGAATCCAACCGTGCTGCCGCAGCACTACTTGCGATAGTGCTAACCCGACTACCAACTGTTCCCTGGATCTCGCCCTTATCCGGAGATCGTCCAAGTAAGGGATAATTTAAAACTCCTTTCCTTCGGAGGAGTATCATCATTTTGGCAAAGACCCGGGGTGCCGTGGACAATCCAAAACGGCAGCGTCTGAAACTGATAGTGGCAGTTCTGTACCACAAACCTGAAGTACCCTTGATGAGAAGGGTAAATTGGGACATGACCAGAAACACCATATAATTCCCTTCTTCCAGGTTCGCGATCACTGCTCTGAGTGACTCCATCTTGAATTTGAACCTCTGTATGTAAGTGTTCAAAGATTTTAGATTTAAAATAGGTCTCACCGAGCCGTCCGGCTTCGGTATACCAACAGCGTGGAATAATACCCCTTTCCCTGTTGCAGGAGGGGTACCTTGATTATCACCTGCTGAGAATACAGCTTGTGAATGGCTTCCAATACCGCCTCCTTGTCGGAGGGAGACGTCTGTAAAGCAGACTTTAGGAAACGGCGAGGGGGAGACATCTCGAATTCCAATTTGTACCCCTGAGATACCACCTGAAGGATCCAGGGGTCCACTTGTGAGTGAGCCCACTGCGCTCTGAAATTCTAGAGACGGGCCCCCACCGTGCCTGAGTCCGCTTGTAAAGCCCCAGCGTCATGCCGAGGACTTGGCAGAAGCGGGAGAGGGCTTCTGTTCCTGGGAACTGGCTGTCTGCTGCAGCCTTTTTCCTCTTCCTCTGCCACGGGGCAGAAAAGAGGAGCCTTTTGCCCGCTTGCCCTTATGGGGCCGAAAGGACTGCGCCTGATAATGCGGCGTCTTCTTATGTTGAGAGGCTACCTGGGGTAAAAATGTGGATTTCCCAGCCGTTGCCGTGGCCACCAGGTCTAATAGACCTACCCCAAATAACTCCTCCCCTTTATAAGGCAATACTTCCATATGCCTTTTGGAATCCGCATCACCTGACCACTGCCTCGTCCATAACCCTCTTCTGGCAGAAATGGACAGCGCACTTACTCTTGATGCCAGTCGGCAAATATCCCTCTGTGCATCACGCATATATAAAAATGCATCTTTTAAATGCAATATAGTCAGTAATATACTGTCCCTATCCAAGGTATCAATATTTTCAGTCAGGGAATCCGACCAAGCCACCCCAGCACTGCACATCCAGGCTGAGGCGATTGCTGGTCGCAGTATAACACCAGTATGTGTGTATATACATTTTAGGATATTCTCCTGCTTTCTGTCAGCAGGTTCCTTAAGGGCGGCCGTATCAGGAGACGGTAGTGCCACCTGTTTTGACAAGCGTGTGAGCGCTTTATCCACCCTAGGGGGTGTTTCCCAACGTGCCCTATCCTTTGGCGGGAAAGGGTATGATGCCAATAACTTTTTAGGAATTATCAGTTTTTTATCAGGGGAAACCCACGCTTCATCACACACTTCATTTAATTCATCAGATTCAGGAAAAACTACGGGTAGTTTTTTTTCACCAAACATAATACCCTTTTTAGTGGTACTTGTAATCTCAGAAATGTGTAAAACATCTTTCATTGCCTCAATCATGTAACGTGTGGCCCTACTGGAAGTCACATTCGTCTCTTCACCGTCGACACTGGAGTCAGTATCCGTGTCGGCATCTGTATCTGCCATCTGAGGTAACGGGCGCTTTAGAGCCCCTGATGGCCTTTGAGACGCCCCGACAGGCCCAAGCTGAGTAGCCGGCTGTCTCTTGTCAGCAACTGTCTTTTGTAAAGAGCTGACACTGTCACGTAAGTCCTTCCATAAGCCCATCCACTCGGGTGTCGACCCCCTAGGGGGTGACATCACCATTACAGGCAATTGCTCCGCCTCCACATCAGTTTCCTCCTCATACATGTCGACACAAACGTACCGACACACAGCACACACACAGGGAATGCTCTAATAGAGGACAGGACCCCACTAGCCCTTTGGGGAGACAGAGGGAGAGTATGCCAGCACACACCAGAGCGCTATATATAGACAGGAATACCACTATATAACGTGCTTTTCCCTTTATAGCTGCTGTTATTATCAAAACTGCGCCAAATTAGTGCCCCCCCTCTCTTTTTTTTACCCTTTTCTGTAGTGCAGGACTGCAGCGGAGAGTCAGGGAGACGTCCTTCCAGCGGAGCGGTGATGGAAAATGGCGCCCGTGTGCTGAGGAGATAGGCTCCGCCCCCTTCTCGGCAGCCTTTTCTCCTGCTTTTTGCTGTATTCTGGCAGGGGTTAAAATACATCCATATAGCCGGGGGGGTTATATGTGGTGTATTTTCGCCAGCCAAGGTGCTTACATTTATGCTCAGGGCGCCCCCCCCCCCTAGCGCCCTGCACCCTCAGTGACCGGAGTGTGAAGTGTGCCTGAGGAGCAATGGCGCACAGCTGCAGTGCTGTGCGCTACCTTGTTGAAGACTGTCTTCTGCTGCCGATTTTTCCGGACCTCTTCGTGCTTCTGGCTCTGTAAGGGGGCCGGCGGCACGGCTCTGGGACCGGACTCCGAGGCTGGGCCTGTGTTCGGTCCCTCTGGAGCTAATGGTGTCCAGTAGCCTAAGAAGCCCAAGCTGGCTGCAAGCAGGCAGGTTCGCTTCTTCTCCCCTTAGTCCCTCGATGCAGTGAGCCTGTTGCCAGCAGGTCTCACTGAAAATAAAAAACCTAAAACTAAACTTTTTCTAAGAAACTCAGGAGAGCCTCCTAGAATGCACCCTTCTCGGCCGGCCACAAAAATCTAACCGAGGCTTGGAGGAGGGTCATAGGGGGAGGAGCCAGTGCACACCAGGTAGTCCTAAAGCTTTTACTTTTGTGCCCAGTCTCCTGCGGAGACGCTATTCCCCATGGTCCTTACGGAGTTCCCAGCATCCACTAGGGCGTCAGAGAAATATGGTACAGGTTGAGTCTCCCTTATCCAAAATGCTTGGGACCAGAGGAATTTTGGATATCGGATTTTTCCGTATTTTGGAATAATTGCATACCATAATGAGATATTATGGTGATGGGACCTAAATCTAAGCACAGAATGCATTTATGTTACATATACACCCAGCCTGAAGGTAATGTTAGCCAATATTTTTTTATAACTTTGTGCATTAAACAAAGTGTGTCTACATTCACACAATTCATTTATGTTTCATATACACCTTATACACACAGCCTGAAGGTCATTTAATACAATATTTTTAATAACTTTGAGTATTAAACAAAGTATGTGTACATTGAGCTATCAAAAACAAAGGTTTCACTATCTCAGTCTCACTCAAAAAAGTCCGTATTTCGGAATATTCCGTATTTCGGAATATTTGGATATGGGATACTCAACCTGTATAAGAATAAAAAGAATGGTGATATAAAGAGTGCAGGAATGAGTGTGATAAGGTAGAATGTGTAGGAATGTATGGTGTCGGAATGAATGCGTTTATAATGTAAAGAACAGTGACTGGGTGAAATTAAATTTGCTATATGAAGGGGATATGTTTAACTTGCAGGCAGGCAGTCAGAATATTGAAGCCGGAATCCCAACAATCCACAACGCCGCCAGCCGGAATCCAACGAAACAGAGCTATGGCATCTCGTGGGTGTCCATGACATTCATACAGTTTGAATAGATCCTGTGGCGAACGCAGCGAGGCCGCAGCATGACAAACCTTGAAGGGGACTTTTTTGCGCTCGCCCCGCTGCCAGCATTCTGGCGGGTGGGATGCAGATGTCGGGCATTGTGCCAGCCAGCATCCCACCGGCCGGTAACCCGTACTGAACCCATGTGTACAGTCACCACCCACCTGGGGTTCTTCTGACCAGTCCGGAAACCGGCAGTGCTGTCTGGACACTGCCGAATCCCGGACGGGTGATATCTGGGAATCCCTGGGCGTGACATCCTTCGAATGCACTGCTCCACCACCAGTCCACCTCTTCTGTGTAATCTTTCTGGCGGCAGCAGTGACTGGAGTAGCGCACTGGCCGACCTCCCCTCTCTGTTCTCGGACACAAAAAGTAAACTCCCTGCCTGCACAAAGAAAATCTTCCCCAGCAGCCACTGTAAAACAACCCCCCTCCCTCTCCCCACTTTCCTCCACGACCTGAAACCCCCCTCCCCCTTGAAGCCAAAAACTTCATAGCTTCTGCTGCTGGCAGCACTAGTAAGATTGAGGAGTAGGGATGGCCATCGACCACCGATGATTTGAAATGGTCTATAACCAGTAGTAAGCTTTTACCATCCATGCGGGAAAGCCAGATGGTTTCCCACCATCGATGAAAAAGAGCCATCAATTTTTTTCTCTCTCTAGGGTGTCAGGGACATGGAGCATGGTTGATGCTAGATTCAAGTGACCTAAGGGACCTTTTACGTCAGGGGGAGGAGTTAGGTCAGCGGGATAGTTCCTCTACTATCCACGCCACCAACTACTACCTTTAGTTATCAGGTGGCGAGCGAAGCAGAGTGGACCAAGCCCGAAGCGTGGAGAGGGTACTTTTCTGGTACCTTGTTCAGTCATAGCTCCTCCCCCTGGTCACGTGTCTCCTCCCCTAGTGACGTCAGAAGGTCCCTTCTCCCACTCCGATTTAGAACCAACCCTAAAGTAATGGGGACCACCGATGGGCAAAACCATTGACGGTTCCCTTACAGATGGTTGCCACCTTCAACCTTATCCACCAATGGTACCATCGATGGATATCCCACAATGGCCATCTCTACTGAGGAGCAGCTCATACATTGCAGATACATTCAAATTTAACAAAATTGCAGTACACGTAGGGTGGTATTCAATTAGCTGCAGTAATTTATACAGCGAATTGATTTGCTGGAGGCTATTGAATTAGCCCCGATACCCGACACTTATCGGGGCTCTGGTTGACCAGCCTTACGATGGCTACACACCGGATCGACGGGTATTGGTTCAGACATTGAAACGAATCCCCTTCAGCCCAGAATACCCCATACTACTGTTAATGAAAGGCGGAACGACCATGTTCCACCCTTCATTAACACAGGACGCTAGCGGCGGACGCTAGATTTGACATGCAGCACACCATACTAAGCGTCTGCCGCATGGGACCGCGAGAGCGCACAATCCTGGGTACACAGTAAACGTAAGCAGTATATAGCGCCAAAGCGCCATTTTGGTGCGACGCATCCAGGGTGTACCAGGCCTCAGGCAGGCAAATCCAAATCTGCAATAAGTAGCTATAAATACAATGCACGGTGTATACAGGACAGTATCATGAACACATGAATAACAATACATGAATATAGTATAATAGAGCTGGGGTGGGTACACGTGTGAAAGAGGCACAACTAAATTAATCAGTGACTGAGGCATCGAAGGCACGTGGGAGAGGCACATAGAGGGGCATGGGGGGGGAAGTGTGAGACACACACAGGATGGCGCAGGGGTTTCAGAGAACACATATCCGCCCCCAGCACTCACCTGCTGCCCTCCTATGACGCCGGCTCCCGCTCTCTCTCTCACTGAGTGTCCGGGAATGAGCTACTGCCGCCGGGTAAGAAGAGGAAAGAAGTACACGTCCCGGTCACCGCCGGCTATATAACCTAATAAGTGACGTCACCAGCACTAGAACACCAGCTCCCACAGGGACGTAAAGCGGCGATTACTAAGACGCGGCGGCCATGTTGTCGTAGCACAAAACGCACACATACGGCGCCATAGAGCTCCCAGGCCCCCTCCCCCGCTACATTCAGGCTGCACCGCGCTCTCTGGGCACTAGGGGTCACTCTCCTCCGTCACACTCCGCGCTGATCTCAGGCTGCAGAGGAGACATTACTGCCGGAATGTATACACTCACCCGATATACGCCCAGCTATGGCCCTCATTCCGAGTTGTTCGCTCGGTATTTTTCATCGCATCGCAGTGAGAATTCTCTTAGTGCGCATGCGTAATGTTCGCACTGCGCATGCGTCAAGTAACTTTACTAAGAAGAAAGTAATTTTACTCACGGCTTTTTCGTCGCTCCGGAGAACGCATTGTGATTGACAGGAAATGGGTGTTACTGGGCGGATGTACGGCGTTTTAGGGGCGTGTGGCAGGAAACGCTACCGTTTCCGGAAAAAACGCAGGCGTGTCTGGAGAAACGGTGGGAGTGCTTGGGCGAACGCTGGGTGTGTTTATGACGTCAGCCGGGACCGAAAAGCACTGAATTGATCGCACAGGCAGAGTAAGTCTGGAGTTACTCAGAAACTGCTAACTCGGTTTTGATCGCAATATTGCGAATACATCGGTCGCACATTTAAGATGTTTAGATTCACTCCCAGTAGGCGGCGGCTTAGCGTGTGTAACTCTGCTACATTCGCCTTGCGAGCGAACAACTCGGAATGAGGGCCTATATGTATACACTCACGATATACACCTAGCTGTACATATATACTCGCCCCATATACGCTCAGATATACGTATACACTTTCCCGATATACGCCCAGCTGCACTACGTATACACTCACCCGATATACATCTAGCTATACTCTCGGCCCATATACGACCAGCTGTAGGTAAACACTTGCCCCATATACGCGCAGCTGTAGATATACACTTGCCCCATATACGCCTAGCTGTGCGTAAACACTCTCCCCATATACTCCCAACTGTACGTGTACACTCACCCGGCGATATACGCCTAGCTATACATATACACTCACCCGATATACACCTAGCTATATGTATACTTACCTGATATACAACCAGCTTTAGGTATACACTCACCCGATATACATCTAGCGGAAAGTATACACTCACCCGATATACGCACAGCTGAATGTATACACTCACCCGATATACGCCCAGCTATATGTATACACTCACCAGATATACGCCTAGCTGTACGTATACACTCACCGGATATACATCTAGCTGTACGTATACACTCACCCAATATACGCCTAGCCCTACGTATAAACTCACCCGATATACGCCCAGCTGTAGGTATTCACTCACCCGATATTCGCCGAGCTATACGTATACACTCACCGGATATACACCCAGCTGTATGTATACACTCACTCGATATACGCCCAATCGTATGTATACACTCATCCGATATACACCCAGCTGTATGTATACACTCACCCGATATATTCCCAGCTGTAGGTATACACTCACCCGATATACACTTAGCTATACGTATACTTACCCGTTACACAACCAGTTGTAGGCATACACTCACCTGATATACACGTAGCGTTATTTATACACTCTCCCGAAATATACGCCCAGCTGTACGTATGCACTCACCTGATATACGCCCAGCTATACGTATACACTCGCCCCATATACGCCCAGCTGTGTGTATACTCTCGCCCCATATACGCCCAGCTGTATGTATACACACTCGCCCCATATACGCTCACTTGCCCGATATACGCCCAGCTGTACGTATACACTCACTCGATATACATCTAGCTATTCTCTCGGCCCATATACGACCAACTGTAGGTATACACTCGCCCCATATATGCCCAGCTGTAGATATACACTCGCTCCATATACGCCTAGCTGTAGGTATACACTCGCCCGATATACGCCTAGCTGTACGTATACTCTCCCCATATACTAACTGTACGTATACACTCACCCGATATACGTCTAGCTATACATATACACTCACCCGATATACACCCAGCTGTATGTATACACTCACTCGATATACGCCCAATCGTATGTATACACTCATCCGATATACACCCAGCTGTATGTATACACTCACCCGATATATTCCCAGCTGTAGGTATACACTCACCCGATATACACTTAGCTATACGTATACTTACCCGTTACACAACCAGTTGTAGGCATACACTCACCTGATATACACGTAGCGTTATTTATACACTCACCCGAAATATACGCCCAGCTGTACGTATGCACTCACCTGATATACGCCCAGCTATACGTATACACTCGCCCCATATACGCCCAGCTGTGTGTATACTCTCGCCCCATATACGCCCAGCTGTATGTATACACACTCGCCCCATATACGCTCACTTGCCCGATATACGCCCAGCTGTACGTATACACTCACTCGATATACATCTAGCTATTCTCTCGGCCCATATACGACCAGCTGTAGGTATACACTCGCCCCATATATGCCCAGCTGTAGATATACACTCGCCCCATATACGCCTAGCTGTAGGTATACACTCGCCTGATATACGCCTAGCTGTACGTATACACTCTCCCCATATACTAACTGTACGTATACACTCACCCGATATACGTCTAGCTATACATATACACTCACCCAATATACACCCAGCTGTATGTATACACTCACTCGATATACGCCCAATCGTATGTATACACTCATCCGATATACACCCAGCTGTATGTATACACTCACCCGATATATTCCCAGCTGTAGGTATACACTCACCCGATATACACTTAGCTATACGTATACTTACCCATTACACAACCAGTTGTAGGCATACACTCACCTGATATACACGTAGCGTTATTTATACACTCACCCGAAATATACGCCCAGCTGTACGTATGCACTCACCTGATATACGCCCAGCTATACGTATACACTCGCCCCATATACGCCCAGCTGTGTGTATACTCTCGCCCCATATACGCCCAGCTGTATGTATACACACTCGCCCCATATACGCTCACTTGCCCGATATACGCCCAGCTGTACGTATACACTCACTCGATATACATCTAGCTATTCTCTCGGCCCATATACGACCAGCTGTAGGTATATACTCGCCCCATATATGCCCAGCTGTAGATATACACTCGCCCCATATACGCCTAGCTGTAGGTATACACTCGCCCGATATACGCCTAGCTGTACGTATACACTCTCCCCATATACTAACTGTACGTATACACTCACCCGATATACGTCTAGCTATACATATACACTCACCCGATATACACCCAGCTGTATGTATACACTCACCCGATATACGCCTAGCTCTAGGTATACACTCACCCGATATACGCCTAGCTGTAGGTATACACTCACCCAATATACGCCTAGCTGTAGGTATACACTCAACCGATATACGCCTAGCTGTAGGTATATACTCACCCGATATACGCCTAGCTATACATATACATTCTCCCGATATACACCCAGCTGTATGTATACACTCACCTGATATACACCCAGCTGTACGCATACACTCACCCGATATATTCCCAGCTGTAGGTATACACTCGCGCGATATACACCTATCCATACATATACTTACCTGATATACAACCAGCTGTAGGTATACACTCACCCGATATACATCTAGCGGTATGTATACACTCACCCGATATACGCACAGCTGAATGTATACACTCACCCGATATATACGCCCAGCTATATGTATACACTCACCAGATATACGCCTAGCTGTACATATACACTCACCCAATATACACCTAGCCCTACATATAAACTCACCCGATATACGCCCAGCTGTAGGTATACACTCACCCGATATACGCCGAGTTATACGTATACACTCGCCGGCTATACACCCAGCTGTATGTATACACTCACCCGATATACGCCCAATTGTATGTATACACTCACCCGATATACACCCAGCTGTATGTATACACTCACCTGATATACGCCCAATTGTATGAATACGCACACCCAATATAAACCCAGCTGTATGTATACACTCACCTGATATACACCGAGCTGTATGTATACACTCACCCGATATATTCCCAGCTGTAGGTATACACTCACCCGATATACACTTAGCTATACGTATACTTACCGGATATACAACCAGCTGTAGGTAAACACTCACCTGATATACACCTAGCGTTATTTATACACTCGCCCGATATACGCCCAGCTGTACGTATACACTCACCCGATATACATCTAGCTGTAGGTATACACTCACCCAATATACGCCTAGCTGTACATATACACTCACCCGATATACACCCAGCTGTATGTATACACTCACCCCATATATGCCCAGCTCTACGTATACACTCACCCCATGTACATCCAGCTGTACGTATACACTCGCCCCATAAATGCCCAGCTATACATACACACTCACCCCATATACGCCCAGCTGTACGTATACACTCGCCCCATATACGCCCAGCTGTACGTATACACATTCGCACCATACACGCCAAGCTGTACGTATACACTCGCCCAATATACGCCCAGATGTTCGTATACATTCGCCTAATATACGCCTACCTGTACGTATACACTCACCCGATATACGCCCAGCTGTTCGTATACACTCACCACCTAGCCGTAGGTATAAACTCACGTACACACACGCCCGATATACGCTCAGCTGTACGTATACACTCACCCTATATACATCTAGTTGTAGGTATACACTCACCTGATATACACCCAGCTGTATGTATACACCCACCCCATATACGCCCAGCTGTACGTATACACTCGCCCTATATACGCCCAGCTGTAAATATACACTAGCCCCATATACGCCCAGCTGTAGGTATACATTTGCCCCACATATGCCCAGCTAGCTGTATGTATACACTCGCCCCATATATGCCCAGCTGTACGTATACATTCGCCCCATATATGCCCAGCAGTAGGTATACACTCGACCCATATACGCCCAGCTGTAGGTATACACTCAACCCATATACCCCCCACCATATACGCCTAGCTGTAGGTATACACGCCCGATATACAACAATATGCAATGCACACAAACTTGCTTGATCGGGCGCTAATACGATATTACATATACTTAAAGTGTACCAATTAATCTATTTTGATTTTATCTGAAGAGCAGCTCCTACGTGGCAACTGGATGCCCTTTACACTAAAGAAAATAGATTGAGTTTCAATGGAAACACTAGGAGCGCTAATAATATATTCATAAAAAAATTTTTATTGATTTTTTAGATGTTAATTACCACAATATAAGCAATTTACCTAGTAACTACAAGGTAACATAAAAACCACAATGCAATGATTAGATATGCAATATGTATATATTCAGCTGATTAGCTCTTTTATAAAAAACAGTACTGCAGTCCAAGATTGAACATATTGGAATCAGGAAGTCCTCCAATTTGGTATAATTAAATGTGGAATAGAAAAAAATGTCCCACAGTTTGTTATGAATTGATACTTTGTATTTATTGCAAGTTTCCTCGTTTTACGAGGCACTGATCTCACCCGTGGTAGCTGGTCTCCGCTGATTCCCGTCGATGGCAATTTGCAGCATAGACTACAAGCGGCTAGATGTATACCTCCTTAATATGTCAGGAGGGGATGCCGCAGATTCTCAGCAGTCAGTCTGCTGACGGGGCTTCTCAAGCACAGCGGTGGAGCATATAGATGTACCGTCTCATCAGGCGCCAGCAGGGGAGAGATCTCAAGATTAATCAGAGTATTGGAGGATAAATGGAGACTCCTTCGGTGGACAAGCAGTGCCCGCAACCCTCAACGCGTTTCTCCGCCCCAAACAAACGGCGGTTTCATCAGGAGGTGTAGATGTCCAGTGGAAGGATAGATGGATATTTAAATAATTTTGTATCCAATCAGCGTTGAAATAGTAATATGCACACCTGAGTTTTTGCTCAGTGTTGTAATTGTCAATGGATGTTTAGATCGCTTTGTATCCAATCAGCTGTTTTAATAGTAATACATACACCTGAGTAATCACTTGGTGCTGCATTACTTCTATAATCAATTAATATATTTTATTTGGTACAGGTACATTGTTTAAAAACAGTATTTTCAACAAATAAAAACATATAATATAATCAATAATAAAGAGCGATAGACAGAAGCACTGACCACACGAGTCCCGACATATCCATGTAGGCATGTATATAATGAGCATATTGCTCTATATCATGGTGTGTCTGTTTAGATTTCTTACCATTATGACAGGTCTCGTGTGTTCAATACCTCTCATCAATCCTCATACACAAATAACAGATACATGTATATATATGTTTCTCTGACGTCCTAGTGGATGCTGGGGACTCCGAAAGGACCATGGGGAATAGCGGCTCCGCAGGAGACTGGGCACAAAAGTAAAAGCTTTAAGACTACCTGGTGTGCACTGGCTCCTCCCCCTATGACCCTCCTCCAAGCCTCAGTTAGATTTTTGTGCCCGAACGAGAAGGGTGCAGTCTAGGTGGCTCTCCTGAGCTGCTTAGAAAAAAGTTTAGTTTTAGGTTTTTTATTTTCAGTGAGACCTGCTGGCAACAGGCTCACTGCATCGAGGGACTAAGGGGAGAAGAAGCTAACTCACCTGCGTGCAGAGTGGATTGGGCTTCTTAGGCTACTGGACATTAGCTCCAGAGGGACGATCACAGGCCCAGCCATGGATGGGTCCCAGAGCCGCGCCGCCGTCCCCCTTACAGAGCCAGAAGAGCAGAAGAGGTCCGGAAAAATCGGCGGCAGAAGACGTCCTGTCTTCAATAAGGTAGCGCACAGCACCGCAGCTGTGCGCCATTGCTCTCAGCACACTTCACACTCCGGTCACTGAGGGTGCAGGGCGCTGGGTGGGGGCGCCCTGAGACGCAATATAAACACCTTAGGGGGCAAAAAATGCATCACATATAGCTCCTGGGCTATATGGATGCATTTAACTCATGCCTGTTTTTCCATAAAAAAGCGGGAGAACGGCCGTCGAGAAGGGGGCGGAGCCTATCTCCTCAGCACACTGGCGCCATTTTTCCTCACAGCTCCGTTGGAGGGAAGCTCCCTGACTCTCCCCTGCAGTCCTGCACTACAGAAACAGGGTAAAACAAGAGAGGGGGGGCACTAAATTGGCAGATGAATCTATACAGCAGCTATATAAGGGAAAAACACTTATAAAAGGTTATCCCTGTATATATATAGCGCTCTGGTGTGTGCTGGCAAACTCTCCCTCTGTCTCCCCAAAGGGCTAGTGGGGTCCTGTCCTCTATCAGAGCATTCCCTGTGTGTGTGCTGTGTGTCGGTACGTTGTGTCGACATGTATGAGGAGGAAAATGGTATGGAGGCGGAGCAATTGCCTGTATTAGTGATGTCACCCCCTAGGGAGTCGACTCCTGACTGGATGGTCTTATGGAAGGAATTACGTGATAGTGTCAGCACTTTACAAAAGACTGTTGACGACATGAGACAGCCGGCAAATCAGTTAATACCTGTACAGGCGTCTCAAACACCGTCAGGGGCTCTAAAGCGCCCGTTACCTCAGGTGGTCGACACAGACCCAGACACGGACACTGACTCCAGTGTCGACGGTGAGGAAACAAACGTATTTTCCAGTAGGGCCACACGTTACATGATCACGGCAATGAAGGAGGTTTTGAACATTTCTGATACTACAAGTACCACAAAAAAGGGTATTATGTGGGGTGTGAAAAAACTACCCGTAGTTTTTCCTGAATCAGATGAATTAAATGAGGTGTGTGATGAAGCGTGGGTTTCCCCCGATAAAAAACTGCTAATTTCTAAAAAATTATTGGCATTATACCCTTTCCCGCCAGAGGTTAGGGCGCGTTGGGAAACACCCCCTAGGGTGGATAAGGCGCTCACACGCTTATCAAAACAAGTGGCGTTACCGTCTCCTGATACGGCCGCCCTCAAGGAACCAGCTGATAGGAAGCTGGAAAATATCCTAAAAAGTATATACACACATACTGGTATTATACTGCGACCAGCAATCGCCTCAGCCTGGATGTGCAGTGCTGGGGTGGCTTGGTCAGATTCCCTGACTGAAAATATTGATACCCTGGACAGGGACAATATATTATTGACTATAGAGCATTTAAAGGATGCATTTCTATATATGAGAGATGCACAGAGGGATATTTGCACTCTGGCATCAAGAGTAAGTGCGCTGTCCATTTCTGCCAGAAGAGGGTTATGGACGCGACAGTGGTCAGGTGATGCGGATTCCAAACGGCATATGGAAGTATTGCCGTATAAAGGGGAGGAGTTATTTGGGGTCGGTCTATCGGACCTGGTGGCCACGGCAACGGCTGGGAAATCCACCTTTTTACCCCAGGTCACCTCTCAGCAGAAAAAGACACCGTCTTTTCAGACTCAGTCCTTTCGTCCCCATAAGGGCAAGCGGGCAAAAGGCCACTCGTATCTGCCCCGGGGCAGAGGAAGGGGAAAAAGACTGCAGCAGACAGCCTCTTCCCAGGAACAGAAGCCCTCCCCCGCTTCTGCCAAGTCCTCAGCATGACGCTGGGGCCTTACAAGCGGACTCAGGCACGGTGGGGGCCCGTCTCAAGAATTTCAGCGCGCAGTGGGCTCACTCGCAAGTGGACCCCTGGATCCTGCAGGTAGTATCTCAGGGGTACAAATTGGAATTCGAGACGTCTCCCCCTCGCCGGTTCCTGAAGTCTGCTTTACCAACGTCTCCCCCCGACAGGGAGGCGGTATTGGAAGCCATTCACAAGCTGTATTCCCAGCAGGTGTATTCCCAGCAGGTGATAATCAAGGTACCCCTCCTACAACAGGGAAAGGGGTATTATTCCACGCTGTTTGTGGTATCGAAGCCGGACGGCTCGGTGAGACCTATTTTAAATCTGAAATCCTTGAACACTTACATACAAAGGTTCAAATTCAAGATGGAATCACTCAGAGCAGTGATAGCGAACCTGGAAGAAGGGGACTATATGGTGTCTCTGGACATCAAGGATGCTTACCTCCATGTCCCAATTTGCCCTTCTCACCAAGGGTACCTCAGGTTTGTGGTACAGAACTGTCACTATCAGTTTCAGACGCTGCCGTTTGGATTGTCCACGGCACCCCGGGTCTTTACCAAGGTAATGGCCGAAATGATGATTCTTCTTCGAAGAAAAGGCGTCTTAATTATCCCTTACTTGGACGATCTCCTGATAAGGGCAAGGTCCAGAGAACAGTTAGAGGTCGGAGTAGCACTATCTCAAGTAGTACTACGACAGCACGGATGGATTCTAAATATTCCAAAATCGCAGCTGATTCCGACGACACGTCTGCTGTTCCTAGGGATGATTCTGGACACAGTACAGAAAAAGGTGTTTCTCCCGGAGGAGAAAGCCAGGGAGTTATCCGACCTAGTCAGGAACCTCCTAAAGCCAGGCCAAGTGTCAGTGCATCAATGCACAAGGGTCCTGGGAAAAATGGTGGCTTCTTACGAAGCGATTCCATTCGGCAGATTCCACGCAAGAACTTTTCAGTGGGATCTGCTGGACAAATGGTCCGGATCGCATCTTCAAATGCATCAGCGGATAACCCTGTCTCCAAGGACAAGGGTGTCTCTCCTGTGGTGGTTGCAGAGTGCTCATCTTCTAGAGGGCCGCAGATTCGGCATTCAGGACTGGGTCCTGGTGACCACGGATGCCAGCCTGAGAGGCTGGGGAGCAGTCACACAGGGAAGAAATTTCCAGGGCTTGTGGTCAAGCATGGAAACGTCACTTCACATAAATATCCTGGAACTAAGGGCCATTTACAATGCCCTAAGTCAGGCAAGGCCTCTGCTTCAGGGTCAGCTGGTGCTGATCCAGTCGGACAACATCACGGCACAAGAAGCAGGAGGGCAATGACGGAAAGGTGGACATGATGGCGTCCCGCCTCAACAAAAAACTGGACAGATATTGCGCCAGGTCAAGGGACCCTCAGGCAATAGCTGTGGACGCTCTGGTAACACCGTGGGTGTACCAGTCAGTGTATGTGTTCCCTCCTCTGCCTCTCATACCCAAGGTACTGAGAATCATAAGAAGGAGAGGAGTAAGGACTATACTCGTGGCTCCGGATTGGCCAAGAAGGACTTGGTACCCGGAACTTCAAGAGATGCTCACGGAAGACCCGTGGCCTCTACCTCTAAGAAAGGACCTGCTCCAGCAGGGACCATGTCTGTTCCAAGACTTACCGCGGCTGCGTTTGACGGCATGGCGGTTGAACGCCGGATCCTGAAGGAAAAAGGCATTCCGGATGAAGTCATCCCTACCCTGATCAAAGCCAGGAAGGATGTAACTGTGCAACATTATCACCGTATTTGGCGTAAATATGTTGCGTGGTGTGAGGCCAGGAAGGC
The DNA here is from genome assembly GCF_028390025.1 of Pseudophryne corroboree. Classification (NCBI taxonomy): domain Eukaryota; kingdom Metazoa; phylum Chordata; class Amphibia; order Anura; family Myobatrachidae; genus Pseudophryne; species Pseudophryne corroboree. Next base: position 50,097,743 of record NC_086446.1, on the reverse strand, counting down.
CCCTACAGAGGAATTTCAACTGGGTCGTTTCCTGCATTTCCTGCAAACAGGACTGTCTATGGGCCTAAAATTAGGGTCCATTAAGGTTCAAATTTCGGCCCTGTCAATATTCTTCCAAAAAGAACTAGCTTCAGTTCCTGAAGTCCAGACGTTTGTCAAGGGGGTACTGCATATACAGCCTCCTTTTGTGCCTCCAGTGGCACCTTGGGATCTCAATGTAGTTTTGGGGTTCCTAAAATCACATTGGTTTGAACCACTCACCACTGTGGACTTAAAATATCTCACATGGAAAGTGGTAATGCTGTTAGCCCTGGCCTCAGCCAGGCGTGTCTCAGAATTGGCGGCTTTATCCTATAAAATCCCTTACCTAATTTTTCATACGGACAGGGCAGAATTGAGGACTCGTCCTCAATTTCTCCCTAAGGTGGTTTCAGCATTTCACTTAAACCAGCCTATTGTGGTGCCTGCGGCTACTAGGGACTTGGAGGATTCCAAGTTGCTGGACGTAGTCAGGGCCCTGAAAATATATGTTTCCAGGACGGCTGGAGTCAGAAAATCTGACTCGCTGTTTATCCTGTATGCACCCAACAAGCTGGGTGCTCCTGCTTCTAAGCAGACTATTGCTCGTTGGATTTGTAGTACAATTCAGCTTGCACATTCTGTGGCAGGCCTTCCACAGCCAAAATCTGTAAAAGCCCATTCCACACGGAAAGTGGGCTCATCTTGGGCGGCTGCCCGAGGGGTCTCGGCTTTACAACTTTGCCGAGCAGCTACTTGGTCAGGGGCAAACACGTTTGCTAAATTCTACAAATTTGATACCCTGGCTGAGGAGGACCTGGAGTTCTCTCATTCGGTGCTGCAGAGTCATCCGCACTCTCCCGCCCGTTTGGGAGCTTTGGTATAATCCCCATGGTCCTTTCGGAGTCCCCAGCATCCACTAGGACGTCAGAGAAAATAAGAATTTACTTACCGATAATTCTATTTCTCATAGTCCGTAGTGGATGCTGGGCGCCCATCCCAAGTGCGGATTGTCTGCAATACTTGTACATAGTTATTGTTACAAAAAATCGGGTTATTATTGTTGTGAGCCATCTTTTCAGAGGCTCCTCTGTTATCATTCTGTTAACTGGGTTCAGATCACAAGTTGTACGGTGTGATTGGTGTGGCTGGTATGAGTCTTACCCGGGATTCAAAATCCTTCCTTATTGTGTACGCTCGTCCGGGCACAGTATCCTAACTGAGGCTTGGAGGAGGGTCATAGGGGGAGGAGCCAGTGCACACCAGGTAGTCTTAAAGCTTTTACTTTTGTGCCCAGTCTCCTGCGGAGCCGCTATTCCCCATGGTCCTTTCGGAGTCCCCAGCATCCACTACGGACTATGAGAAATAGAATTATCGGTAAGTAAATTCTTATTTTTACTTTAATAAAGAACGGCATCCCAGAGGAGTATGGCTGTAATCTAATCTTATAATTTCTTAGGAGGCTTATAATTCAAAGTTCCCTATCTTAATCAAGCATCCACAGTAGCCCAGTGGATACGTAACTGGGCTATAGTAAGAGAGGTCATCAGTTCTAAACCAACACAGGCGCAATTGCTACATATAGTTATTATTTATATAGTTTTTATATTTTAATATTTGTAGCGTTTTTATATATGGGGGGAAGCAACAGCATTGGTTATCATCAATTAGATCCAGGATATAAAGAGAAACAAATACATATATGTTTCCCGTTCTCTGTGCGCAGATAATGAACCCAAGTGACGGGAGACATAGTAATATATTACGGCCTATTGGAAAGGCTAGTAACTAGCAAACATAATTTGCTTCACCCATTTCACTTCCTATCTTAAGGTTATCACGGAACACGCCCAGCTAGATCATCATATATCATAGATCATATCTTATGCCGAAAAGTATTTAGGGTAAAGACAAATTGAATAATAGACTATAGAAATAGTTATAGAAATAGTTGTGGAGAGGGATTTTTTCAGAGTATTTTTATGTGTATTAGAGACATCACTATTTCTCATATATAAATTAATACACATAAATCTCCATAGATACTCTGAAAATTACTAGACCAGAATTAGCTCGGAGACGAATATATCTTATGTGTATTAAAGTATGGACAGGTCCAGTTAGCATATGAAATATAAAGGAAAGGAGATATGAAGAAAGCAATGGAAATTTAAGGAAAAATAAGGAATAAAGGGATATTCAATCTGTCCTCCAGAATGCTATCTGAGAGTGAAAAAGCCATTTTGGCTAAAGGGTTGAAATTTGCACCCACTAAAGATCCCCAATTCTTCGACCTCTACATCGAACTAAATAGATACACACGTGATCTCTGTAGAAAGAGATACTTTCATAATAAAACTCTCAAAAACAAAGGTATTATGGGGGTCCCCATAGTACTGGATTCAAACGATCAATCTACCTTAGATAATTCACCCGTATCCAGCCTGGCGTGTAGTGCAATGTCCAGAAACGTAATCTCTGAATTGTGTATTGTGCTGGTGAAGGTGAGACCATACGTGTCAGTGTTCAAAAAATCAACGAATGCAGTGACAGAAGAAATATCTCCATTCCAAATAATAAAAAGATCATCTATGTACCTGCCATAGAGCACCAGGTTCGCCCGATAGGGTCCGTCCCAGATATATTCATCCTCAAGACGTCCCATATATAAATTAGCAAAGCTTGGGGCGAACCTGGTGCCCATGGCGGTACCATGTGTCTGTAAATAAAAATCACCATTAAACGTGAAATAGTTCCGTGTTAATATGAAGTGAATGGCGTCTAAAATAAATTGGTTAAGGTGAGGGGAGAGTGCTAAATCAAGATCCAAGTAATGTTTGATTGTTTGTATTCCATTTTTGTGAGGGATATTTGTATATAGTGATTCAACATCGCAGGTGACTAATAAATAGTCCTCCTGCCAACTAATATTCTTAATCAACTGCAAAAAGTGGGTAGTATCTCTAATATAAGATTTGAGGTTTTTTACAGATGGTTGCAAAAATTAATCTACAAAAGCTGAAAGGTGAGAAGTAAGAGAACCCACTCCCAATATAATGGGACGACCGGGAGGTGACGTGAGGGATTTGTGGATTTTAGGGAGGTGATAGTAAGTGGGGGTGATGGGAATGAGTGTTAAACAGAAATTGATATTCAGTCTTGGAGATTGCACCACACGTCAAAGCTCGTATCAGCATTTCCTTAAGTTCTCCAGCGTAGCTCAGGGTAGGATCCCCATGAAGTTTAGAGTAAAAGTTTTTGTTATTAAGTTGCCGATAGGCCTCCTGTAGATATTCAGATACATTTTGGATAACAGTCCCTCCCCCCTTGTCAGCTGTTTTAATTATAATAGTATTGTCCCTTTGCAGATTCCTCAGAGCACGTCTCTCGTTACTATGTAGATTGTCTCTAGTACTTCTTTTTCTTTTTCCTGTCTTTTCACAGAGATTTTTAAAATCCTGTAAGGTGGTGGTATAAAAGGTTTCTATAAATCCACTTTTATAATATGTCGGATAAAACTCACTCTTATTGCGGAACAAGTTTCCACTATTGGTGCGCTTCACATCAAAAATAGGAACTATTTGTGATGTATCTCCCTCCAATTGCAAATCTATCAATGTATCTTAGGTAGATTGATCGTTTGAATCCAGTACTATGGGGACCCCCATAATACCTTTGTTTTTGAGAGTTTTATTATGAAAGTATCTCTTTCTACAGAGATCACGTGTGTATCTATTTAGTTCGATGTAGAGGTCGAAGAATTGGGGATCTTTAGTGGGTGCAAATTTCAACCCTTTAGCCAAAATGGCTTTTTCACTCTCAGATAGCATTCTGGAGGACAGATTGAATATCCCTTTATTCCTTATTTTTCCTTAAATTTCCATTGCTTTCTTCATATCTCCTTTCCTTTATATTTCATATGCTAACTGGACCTGTCCATACTTTAATACACATAAGATATATTCGTCTCCGAGCTAATTCTGGTCTAGTAATTTTCCGAGTATCTATGGAGATTTATGTGTATTAATTTATATATGAGAAACTAGGTGCTTCATCGCGCCCTACGGGCGCTCTTCACACCGTCGTAAGGGGCTACGCCCCCTTAACCCTTGCATGCCTTTCTGGGGTTCAATATTTGTGTTATATGGAGTATCACCTGCATTCCTTTGTTAGTGGTTAAATATTGCACAATGAAAGGGTGTGCGATGGTGAAGGAGGCGCAACCCCTTGCGATGGCGTGAACAGCACCTGCAGGCCACAATGTACAGAATGTAGCGGGTGCGGGGGGTACTGCGGATGGTGTCTGTAGATGCTGCGGATGGAGGGGGGGCGGAAGTGGGGGTGGGGCCCGGATGGGGAAGGGTTGGGAGGTGCTGCGGGTGGGGGAGGGGCAGAGGAGTGGGGGATGCAGATGGGGGAGGGGTCCGGAGGCACTGCAGGTGGGGGAGGGGCAGGGGTGCCATGGGTGGGGGAGGGGCAGGTGTGGGGATGTTGCAGATGGGTGAAGGGTTCCGGAGGTGCTGTGGGATGGGAAGGGGCGGGAGTGCGGCTGGTGGGGTTGGGGTCTGCAGGCGCCATGGGTAGGGGAGGGGCAGGTACGGGTGTTGCGGTGGATGGGGAAAGAGGTCAGGAGGTGCTGCAGGTGGTGGAGGGGCAGGTGCGGGGGTGCCATTGATGGGGGAGGGGGGGGGGACCGCGGATGGAGGAGGGTGTCTGCAGATGCTGCGGGTGGAGGGGGGCAGGTGTGGGGGAGACATAAGGGGGGTGAATGGTGGAGGGGGCCTGGAGATTGCTGGGGTGGTGAAGGGGCGGAGGAGTGGGAGCCGCGGGTGGTGTAGGGGGTTTGGAGGCACAGCATGTGGGGGAGGGGTGGAGTGCCGCATGTGGTGGAGGGGAAGGTGCGGAGGTGTGGTGCATTGGGGAGAGGTCTGGAGGTGCTGCGGGTACTGTACCTGCCAAAAAGGTAGTTGGAGGGTATGCAGTAACAGGGCCAGGACAGGGGTGACAGGGTCAGAACAGGGTTGACTGGGCCAGGACAGGGGTGACAGGGTCAGAACAGGGGTGACAGGGTCAGAACAGGGGTGACGGGGTCAGAACAGGGGTGACGGGGCCAGGACACGGGCGACGGGGCCAGGACAGAAATGACAGGGACAGGATAGGGGTGACAGGGTCAGTGTAGGGGCGGCAGGACCAGGACAGGGGTGACAGGGCCAGTATAGGGTTGACAGGGCAAGCACAGGGGTGACAGGGCCAGGATAGGGGTAGCAGGGCCAGCATAAGGGTGACAGGGCCAGGATAAGGGTGAAAGGGCCAGGATAAGGGTGGCAGGTCAAGGCCAGGGGTGACAGGGACATGACAGAACACAGGGCACGGGAGAGATTGGTATTAGGGACAGAACAGTGGTGACAGACAGATGTGTCTTACCGGAGTCACTGCTGCTGGCTGCTGCTGTGCCACTCCAACCTGTTGGGATCTGCTGCTGGTGGAGACTTGGCATGGCTGACTCTCTTAGGCTGTAGTCCTGCTTCCTCTGCCCGTCCGCATCACTCCCCCCTCCTCAGTCACACACCGCAGACCTCGCGCAGCTGCCGGGCACCAGAGCCGGCCCTAACCAATATGATGCCCTAGGCAAGATTTTGGCTGGTGCCCCCTAGCACCACCGCTGGTTCCGCCTCTGACCTTGTACCCCCTATATTTTAAATAGGAACAGTTCGCACATTTGTCGCACAGCCCCAAAAGGGGTATGTTTTTGCTGGCAAGGGGCATGGCCACACAATAACCCCAATTCCAATTACGCCACACAGTACTGCAACTTTATTCACATATGATCATGCGATAGTGTCCATAATTCATTTTACATCCCACAGTAGTATCACTTTACCTTATAAATGTTACTCCTCACAGTAGAGCCCCTTATTCACACTATACCACACTGAATTGCTCCTTATTCACATTACATCACACCCTATTGCTCTTTATTCACATTAGATGACACAGTAGTGCCCTTACTATACGCAATGCCACATAGTAGAGCACCTTATACACATAATGCCACACATTAGTAATGCATTTACACACATTCCACACAGTAATGCCCCTTACACATGAGACACCTTATTAATGTCCTTATAAACAAAATGCGCCTTACACATTATGACAACCTTTATTAATGCCCTTTTACACATAATGGGGCAGATGTATTAACCTGGAGAAGGCATAAGGAAGTGATAAACCAGTGATATGTGCAAGGTGATAAAGGCACCAGCCAATCAGCTCCAATATGTAAATTAACAGTTAGGATCTGATTGGCTGGTGACTTTATCACCTTGCACATATCACTGGTTTATCACTTCCTTATGCCTTCTCCAGGTTAATACATCTGCCCCAATGTCCCTTACACATATGCCGGACATTATTAATACCCTTATACACATAATGACACACATAGTGCCCCCTACACATTTGCTGCACATTATTAGTGCCCCTATACACATAGGCCCTCATTCCGAGTTGTTCGCTCGGTATATTTCATCGCATCGCAGTGAAATTCCGCTTAGTACGCATGCGCAATATTCGCACTGCGACTGCGCCAAGTAATTTAACAATGAAGATAGTATTTTTACTCACGGCTTTTTCTTCGCTCCGGCGATCGTAATGTGATTGACAGGAAATGGGTGTTACTGGGCGGAAACACGGCGTTTCAGGGGCGTGTGGTTAAAAACGCTACCGTTTCCGGAAAAAACGCAGGAGTGGCCGGAGAAACGGGGGAGTGTCTGGGCGAACGCTGGGTGTGTTTATGACGTCAAACCAGGAACGACAAGCACTGAACTGATCGCAGATGCCGAGTAAGTCTGAAGCTACTCTGAAACTGCTAAGTAGTTTGTAATCGCAATATTGCGAATACATCGGTCGCAATTTTAAGAAGCTAAGATTCACTCCCAGTAGGCGGCGGCTTAGCGTGTGTAACTCTGCTAAAATCGCCTTGCGAGCGATCAACTCGGAATGAGGGCCATAATGACACACATACAGTAGTACCCTGTTACACATATGCCTCACATTATTAATGCCCTTATACACATAATGACACACATAGTGCCCCTTACAAATATGTTGCACATTATTAATGCATTTTTACATACACACATAATGCTCCTTAGACATATTCCAAACACTACTGCACAACCAACCCACTCACACGCACACAGGATTCACACTGCCACTAACACTGTGACCTCTGCCTCTGCTTGGATACAGATGTGTCCTCATAAATATTGCCTCAATGCTAACGTCGGGCACCTTTTTTTTATGAAAATGCATCTTATTTGCATTGCTATGTGGCTAGGATGCACAAGCAACTTCTGCTGATTAAAATGATATGCAGCATGCCTATATACTGTGTGAGACTGTGGCTGTATCTGCATATGAAATGCTACACGCAGAATATAGGCATGCTGCATATCATTTTAATCAGCAGAAGCTGCTGATGCCCCTAGACATATCAAATGCCCTAGGCAATTGCCTAGTTTGCCTATGCCTATGGCCGGCTCTGCCGGGCACTGTGGTAAGGTGAGACTGGGAGTGACTGGTTAGCCCCCAGGAGATGCTGCGGCTGGAGGGAGGAGGGGGTCATAGCATGCACGTGGCGCGGACCTCACGGCTGCTGGGCACTATGGTAAGGGGAGACTGGGAGTGACTGGTTAGCTCCCAGGAGACGCTGCTGCTGGAGGGAGGAGGGGGTCAGAGCCTGCAAGCAGCGCGGACTTCTGCAGCGCTACCCGCCGGCTAAAGTGTGTGAAGGAGCTGGGCGCACCTCACTGCGGGTGGCAGCGCTGCAGCTAGCGGTGGGGTTGCAGGGGCTGGAGATAACAGAGGCAGTACGGAAAGTGCACAGCGGCTGGTGACCCACAAAACTACAGCTAAGAAGCGTGGAGTGTGCCAGAAAGTGACGCTCCTCCCCGCCAGAGAGACCCTGCTGAGTATGCTGATGTGGGGGTCAAGTATGGCATACCCCCTCACACACCCCCATACCTCCCAAATGTCCCAAGTTTCGCGGGACAGTCCCATTTTTTGGGGTCTGTCCCGCTGTCCCACCCGCGGGTCGCAGTGTCCTGCGGTGATGGGGGGGGGCAGTTGGAAAGCTCCTGTACTCGCTGTTCTGCTTAGCAGAGCAGCGGTGAATAGTGGAGACAGAGGGAGAGGGGGCATCAGGGGGTACTGATTAAGGGGGGGTTCCAGCAGCAGAGCCGGATTAAGGGGGGGAGGCAGGCGGTACGTACCGTTGGCCCCACAGTTTTAGGGGTCCCCCCGGCTCGAGTAGCTCTGTCCCAGCTCCGAAGCTCCCCCGTCCTGCCAGCAGCAGCATTGTGCTACAGTCAGCACACGCTGCTGCGTGTTGGCAGGTCTGTGGTGTTGCAGGGAGGCAGCAGTCTCCCTGCTTTCTTCTGCCTGTGCGGGTGTGTAGGGGGAGCGACAACCTCCTCTGGATTTAGCCCTAGCTGAGGGGCCAAAATTCCATAAAAAAAAAAAAAAAAAAAAATCCCGGAATTTGTATAAGGGGCGTGGCCTCGCGTGGCGCGATTAGGCCACGCCCCCAACCCCACAGCAGGCACAGCAATGAGATAGGGCTCCCCTGTCACAAGTGCCCTGGGCCCCCCGGACTCATAATGAGCCCCTGGGGGCATGCCAGCAGCTCACAGAGCGCTGGGCATGCCCCCTCACTGACGAAAACGGGGCCCTCCCGTGAAGCCACGCCCCCTTTTCGGTGTGTGTGTGTGTGTGTGTGTGTGTGTGTGTGTGTGTGTGTCCCTCCTTCTGCCTGAGGCAAGCTGGGAGGTGTGCACCCCTGCCTGTGCCATGTCCATACTATCTGCTTCTGTAGCTGCTCCTAGTGTCCTATAGATTTGGCCAGATCTGTGACTCATTTGACTAACTCCGCCCACTGTTGTGACTCCGCCCAGCGCTAGCAAATGAATCACAAAATCACAGATCTGGGCTATTATATAGGAGATAGTGATGTCTCTAATACACATAAAAATACTCTGAAAAAATCCCTCTGCACAACTATTTCTATAACTATTTCTATATTCTATTATTCAATTTGTCTTTACCCTAAATACTTTTCGGCATAAGATATGATCTATGATATATGATGATCTAGCTGGGCGTGTTCCGTGATAACCTTAAGATAGGAAGTGAAATGGGTGAAGCAAATTATATGTTTGCTAGTTACTAGCCTTTCCAATAGGCCGTAATATATTACTATGTCTCCCGTCACTTGGGTTCATTATCTGCGCACAGAGAACGGGAAACATATATGTATTTGTTTCTCTTTATATCCTGGATCTAATTGATGATAACCAATGCTGTTGCTTCCCCCCATATATAAAAACGCTACAAATATTAAAATATAAAAACTATATAAATAATAACTATATGTAGCAATTGCGCCTGTGTTGGTTTAGAACTGATGACCTCTCTTACTATAGCCCAGTTACGTATCCACTGGGCTACTGTGGATGCTTGATTAAGATAGGGAACTTTGAATTATAAGCCTCCTAAGAAATTATAAGATTAGATTACAGTCATACTCCTCTGGGATGCCGTTCTTTATTAAAGTAAAACATATATATACATGTATCTGTTATTTGTGTATGAGGATTGATGAGAGGTATTGAACACACGAGACCTGTCGTAATGGTAAGAAATCTAAACAGACACACCATGATATAGAGCAATATGCTCATTATATACATACCTACATGGATATGTCGGGACTCGTGTGGTCAGTGCTTCTGTCTATCGCTCTTTATTATTGATTATATTATATGTTTTTATTTGTTGAAAATACTGTTTTTAAACAATGTACCTGTGCCAAATAAAATATATTAATTGATTATAGAAGTAATGCAGCACCGAGTGATTACTCAGGTGTATGTATTACTATTAAAACAGCTGATTGGATACAAAGCGATCTAAACATCCATTGACAATTACAACACTGAGCAAAAACTCAGGTGTGCATATTACTATTTCAACGCTGATTGGATACAAAATTATTTAAATATCCATCTATCCTTCCATTGGACATCTACACCTCCTGATGAAACCGCCGTTTGTTTGGGGTGGAGAAACGCGTTCAGGGTTGCGGGCACTGCTTGTCCACTGAAGGAGTCCTCATTTATCCTCCAATACTCTGATTAATCTTGAGATCTCTCCCCTGCTGGCGCCTGATGAGACGGTACATCTATATGCTCCACCGCTGTGCTTGAGAAGCCCCGTCAGCAGACTGACTGCTGAGAATCTGCGGCATCCCCTCCTGACATATTAAGGAGGTATACATCTAGCCGCTTGTAGTCTATGCTGCAAATTGCCATCGACGGGAATCAGCGGAGACCAGCTACCACGGGTGAGATCAGTGCCTCGTAAAACGAGGAAACTTGCAATAAATACAAAGTATCAATTCATAACAAACTGTGGGACATTTTTTTCTATTCCACATTTAATTATACCAAATTGGAGGACTTCCTGATTCCAATATGTTCAATCTTGGACTGCAGTACTGTTTTTTATAAAAGAGCTAATCAGCTGAATATATACATATTGCATATCTAATCATTGCATTGTGGTTTTTATGTTACCTTGTAGTTACTAGGTAAATTGCTTATATTGTGGTAATTAACATCTAAAAAATCAATAAAAAATTTTTTATGAATATATTATTAGCGCTCCTAGTGTTTCCATTGAAACTCAATCTATTTTCCTTACGCCCGATATACGCCTAGCTCTACATATACTCTCACCCGATATACCCTTGCTTTATGAATACTCTCACCCGATATACACCCAGCTATACGTATACACTCACCCCATATATGCCCAGCTGTACGTATACTCTTGCCCCATACACGCCCAGCTGTATGTACACACTCGCCCCATATACGCCCAGCTGTACATATACCATCGCCCCATACATGCCCAGCTGTACGTATGCACACTCGCCCCCTTATACGCCAAGCTGTACGTATGCACTCGCCCCGATATATACGCCCAGCTGTACATATACACTCACCCGATATACACCCAGATGTACGTATACACTCGCCTGAACTACACCCAGCTGTTCGTGTACACTCACCCGATATACATCTAGCTGTACATATACACTCACCACCTAGCTGTAGGTATACACTCACCCGATATATGCCCAGCTTTACGTATCCACTCACCCGATATACATCTAGCTGTACGTACGTATACACTCACCACCTAGCTGTAGGTATACACTCACCCAATATACACCCAGCTGTATGTGTACACTCACCCCATATACGCCAAGCTGTACATATACACCTCCACATATATGCCCAGCTGTACGTATACACTCGCCCCATATACTCCCAGCTGTACGTATACACTCGCCCCATGTATGCCCAGCTGTACGTATAAACTCGCCCCATATACGCCCAGCTCTACGTATACACTCACCCCATATACGCCCAGCTGTACATATACACTCGCCCCATATACGCCCAGCTGTAGGCAGGGGCGGATCCAGAAGAAAATGATAGGGGGGGCACGATGGAAGGGGCAAGTACATTTGCGTGCGGCTTCGGTGCATGTGAGGTGGCGCTTCTTATACAATGCCCACAGTTGTAGCGCTCATTATGCAATGTCCACTGTACTGGTAGTGCCCCTTATATAGACCCCATAGTAGTGGTGCCCCTTATGCAATGCCCGTATTGCCCCCAGTAGTAATGTTGCCTGTAGTAATGCCCCCAGTGGTAATGCCCCTGCAGTTATGACCCCAGTAGTTTACCCCCCCTTTAGTTTAGCCTCCCAGTGGTAATGCCCCCACTAGTTTAGCCACCAGTAGTAATGCCCCCCTGTAGTTTGCCCCATTGTAGTTTAGCCCCTGTAGTTATGCCCCCCTTATAGTTTAGCCTCCAGTAGTAATGCCCCCAGTAGTTTGGCCCCTGTAGTTATCCCCCAGTAGTATGGCCCCTGTAGTTATGCCCCCAGTAGTCTGGCCCCCCTGTAGTTTAGCCCCCAAGTAGTAATGTCCCTGTAGTTAAGCCGCCAGTAGTAATGCCCTCCTGTAGTATGCCCCCAGTAGTTAGCACCTTTGTAGTTGGCCCCCAGTAATAATGTCCCCCAGTAGTTTGCCCCCCAGTAATGATGTCCTCCAGTAGTTTGCCCCCAGTAGTAATGCCCCCTAGGACTTTGCCCAAATAGATGACCCCCCAGTAGTAATGCCCCCAGTAGCTGCCCCCCAGTAATAATGCCCCCAGTAGCTGCCCCCAATAGATGATCCCCCAGTAGTAATGCCCCCAGTAGATGCCCCCCAGTAATAATGCCCCCAGTAGATGGCCCCCAGTAAAAATGTCCCCCAGTAGCTGCCCCCAATAGTTGACCCCCCCAGTACTGATGCCCCCAGTAGATGCCCCCAGATATAATGCCCCCAGTAGTAATGCCCCCCCCAGTAGTAATGCCCCTTGTTGATGCCCCCCAGTAGTAATGTCCCCCCGTAGATGTCCCCGCTGCATTAAGAAAAAAAACATACTTACCGAGCCCCGTTCCCGCGCCGCTGCAGTCCTCCTCCTCCCTGGGCGTCCGCTCCTCAGTAAGCACTATGAGAGAGACGTCATGACTGACGTCTCTCCCATAGCGCACGCTGCACAGTGACAGCGCCGGAAGCCGGAGCTCAGTACTGAGCTCCTGCCTCCGGCTGCCGCTGTGCAGGGAGACGGGCGCCTGCTGGTAACACAATCTCAGCGGGCGCCCGTCATCTCCCTGCGCGGGGGGGGGGGTGGATGGGACACACGGAGGCTGCAAATGACAGGGGGGGCACGGGCCCGAGTGCCCCCCCCCTGGATCCGCCACTGGCTGTAGGTATACACTTGCCCCATATATGCCTAGCTGTATGTATACACTCGCCCGATATCCACTTAGCTATACGTATTCACTCGCGCCATATACTCCCAGCTGTATGTATACACTCGCCCGATACACATCTAGCTGTACGTATACACTCACCCAGTATACGCCTAGCTGTACGTATACACTCACCCCACATACGCCCAGCTGTACGTATACACTCACCCGATATACATCTAGCTGTACATATACACTCACCACCTAGCTGTAGGTATACACTCACCCGATAGATGCCCAGCTGTACGTATCCACTCACCCGATATACATCTAGCTGTACGTACGTATACACTCACCACCTAGCTGTAGGTATACACTCACCCAATATACACCCAGCTGTATGTGTACACTCACCCCATATACGCCACGCTGTACATATACACCTCCCCATATATGCCCAGCTGTACGTGACTCGCCCCATATATGCCCAGCTGTACGTATACACTCGCCCCATATATGCCCAGCTGTACGTATACTCGCCCCATATACGCCCAGCTCTACGTATACACTCACCCCATATATGCCCAGCTGTACATATACACTCGCCCCATATACGCCCAGCTGTAGGTATACACTTGCCCCATATTTGCCTAGCTGTATGTATACACTCGCCCGATATCCACTTAGCTATACGTATTCACTTGCGCCATATACTCCCAGCTGTATGTATACACTCGCCCGATATACATCTAGCTGTACGTATACACTCACCCAATATACGCCTAGCTGTACGTATACATTCACCCCACATACGCCCAGCTGTACGTATACACTTGCCCCATATTAACCCAGCTGTATGTATACACTCGCCCCATATATGCCCAGCTGTATGTATAAACTCGCCCCATATACGCCCAGCTCTACATATACACTCACCCCATATATGCCCAGCTGTACGTATACACTCGCCCCATATACGCCCAGCTGTAGGTATACACTCACCCATATATGCACAGATGTAGGTATACAGTCTCCCCATATACGCCCATCTGTAGGTATACACTCGCCCAAAATATGCCCAGCTCTAGGTATACACTCGCCCCATATACGCCCAGCTGTAGGTATACACTCGCCCCATATATGCCTAGCTGTATGTATACCTGCGCCCGATATACACCTAGCTATACGTATACACTCGCGCCATATACTCCCAGCTGTACGTATACACTCGCCCGTTATAAGCCCAGCGGTATGTATACACTCACCTGACATACACTCAGCTGTATGTATACACACACCCGATATACACCTAGCTGTATGTATACATTCACCCGATATACACATACCTCCTAACTTTTCATTTCTTCAAAGAGGGACACACGCTCCCGAAAAAGGGGCTTGGCCTATGAAAAGGGGGCATGGCTTCGTGGGAGGACCCGCAATTGCGAGCCACGCCCTGTTTTCGTCACTGAGGGGGCATGCCCAGCGCTCTGTGAGCCGCTGGCATGCCCCCTCTCCTCCTGTCTCCAGTGAATAGACGCTGTGCGCATGTGCAGGGCAGCGAGAGACAGAGACTCCCAACTGCCCCCCCCCCCCACTGCGGGACACTGCGGCCCGCGAGTGGGACAGCTGGACAGTCCTCAAAAAACAGGACTGTCCCGCGAAAATCGGGACAGTTGGGAGGTATGTATACACCCAGATGTACGTATATACTCACCCGATACACACCTAGCTGTATGTATACACTCACCCCATATACGCCTAGCTATAGTAATATGTAGGACAAGGAGATGTTATATCACAGACAAACACCTCCACAATGCACACATTGTAATTGGTGCATCTTCCTTGCCCTAGATTACAGTATAGCAACTCATTCCAACACTATTTATTCTACACAGTGGCGTAACTAGGGCGGGGGAGCAGGACACAGTAGCTGACTGGCATCCTGGTAGGCAAGCAGCGACTGCCAGCCCTTGTAGCCTGAAAACACCATGTCACGGTTGCTAGGTAGCAACCGGGACTCGTGAGCTGAACAAGGTGGCTTGTAACATAAACAGAATCAGCCAAATGGTACAAAAGAGTGTGGTAAGTTATAGGGTAAAGTATTATCTAACATTAGGCCATAAGTTATGAGAGTTGACATAATTTTTAAACAAAGTTGTTGTTTTTTCAATAGCTATTCTTATGAAAGATGGAGCAAAAGCATGGTATAGTAATATAGACAAATACAGAAATACAGGCAGGTACTTATTCATCATGCAATACCATCGGGGAGGCTTCTGATTAGCTCCAAATGTATTCTGCATCAGGAAAACAAACCCAAACATACAGCCAATGTAATTTAGAACTTTCTTCAGCATAAAGAAGAACAAGGAGTCCTTGTAGTGATGATATGGCTCCCAAAGAGCCGTGATCTCAACATCATCAAGTCTGTCTGGGATTACATAAGGAGACAGAAGGATTTGGGCAAGCCTACATCCACAGAAGATCTGTGGTTAGATCTCCAATATGTTTGGAACAACCTCCCTACCGAAATCCTTCAAAAACTGTGTGCAAGTGTACCTAGAAGAATTGATGCTGTTTTGAAGGCAAAGGGCAGTCCCACCAAATACAGATTTGATTTAGATTTATCTTCTGTGTATTCACTTTGCATTTTGTTAATTGATCAAAAATAGGAATTTAATACCTACCGGTAATTCCTTTTCTTCTAGTCCGTAGGGGATATTGGGATGGTAAGAGTTACCTTGGGGTATAGATGGGGCCCTTTGGAGCCTGGTACTTTAAAAATTCTTCAGTGTGCTGGCTCCTCCCCTCTATGCCCCTCCTGCAGACTCAGTCTAGGAAAACTGTGCCTGAGGAGACGGACATACTTTGAAAGGAGGAAAACAGATAAGATAAAAGTGGTGAGATACGAACCAGCATACAACGTAACAAGAGGATAGCAGCGCAATCCACAACTAGAAACTAGGGACAGCAACAGCAGACCCAAACAGTAAACACACAAGAACAACTCTTGCAGGAAAATTTAAGCACAGAGGCGGGCGCCCAGTATTCCCTACGGACTAGGAGAAAAGGAATTAACGGAAGGTATTAAATTCCTATTTTCTCTAATGTCCTAAGGGATACTGGGATGGTAAGAGTTACCATGGGGATGTCTCAAAGCTCTCAGAATGGGTGAGAGAGTGCTGAGACCCCTGCAAAACCGAGCAACCAAACTGAAGGTCCACAGTAGCCAAGGTATCGAACCTATAAAACGTTACAAAAGTTTTCGAAACAGACCAAATAGCAGCTCGGCATAACTGCAAAGGCGAGACACCACGGGCAGCCGCCCAGGAAGAACCCACCGACCTTGTGGAGTGGGCCTAAACAGAACTCAGCAGTGGCAAGGCTGCTGAAGAGTAAGCCGTGTTGGATAGTCATCCGGATCCAATGAGCAATGGACTGCTTTGAAGCAGGACATCCAATCTTCGTGGCGTCATAGAGAACAAACAGAGAATCAGATTTCCGGTGATGAGCAGTTCTCTTGACATACACCTTCAAAGCCCGAACAACATCCAAGGATTTTGAGGCAACTGACGTGTCAGACAACACAGAAACCACAATCGGCTGGTTGATGTGAAATGCTGACACAACCTTAGGCAGAAACTGCGGATGAGTCCTGAGCTCAGCTCTATTCTCGTGAAACACCAGATAAGGGCTCTTACAGGATAAGGCCCTCAATTCCGAGACACGCCTCGCTGAGGCCAACAACATGACAGTCTTCCAAGTCAAATACTTCCTTTCCACCCGGTGTAATGGTTCAAACCAGTTAGATTGGAGAAAGGTCAGGACCAAATTGAGATCCCACGGTGCCAAGAGATGTGTAAAGGGTGGTTAAATACGAAGGACACCTTTTAGGAATGTCTGGACTTCCGGGATAACAGCCAACTGTTTTTGGAAGAAAATAGACAAGGCCGAGATATGAACATTGACAGATCCCAAATGAAGGCCCATATCCACACCTGCTTGCAGGAAGAGCAAGAACCTTCCCAGATGAAAATCTGTAGTGGAGTACCGTCGGCCCTCACACTAGGAGACAAACTTATTCCAAATGCGGTGGTAATGCTTAGATGTGACCACCTTACGACCCTGGAACCATAGTTGAGATAACATCTCCAGGAATCCCTTTTCTGGCTAAAATCTCCCTCTCAATTTCCATGCCGTCAAACGTAGCCGTGGTAAGTCTTAATAGATGAATGGCCCTTCCAGAAGAAGATCTTCCTTAAGTGGCATAGGCCAGGGCTCCTCGAGGAACATGGCCAGGAGGTCCGCATACCAGGCCCGGCGAGGCCAATCCTGGGCAATCAGAATTGCCTGAACATTTTCCCTTTTAAGTCTCTTGAGGACCCTGGGAATGAGAGGAATCAGCGGGAACAGATAGATGAACTGGTAAATCTACGGCGCCATCAGAGCATCCAAGGCTGCAGCCTGTGGATCCCTTGTCCTGGAGCAGTATCGACGCAACTTCTTGTTGATTCGAGAAGCCATCATGTCAATCAGCGGGCAGCCCCACCATTGTACCAACAGCTGAAACACCTGCGGGTGAAGGCCCCACTTCCCCAGGTGCAGGTCAAGCATGCTGATGAAGTCTGCTTCCCAGTTGTCCACTCCTGGAATGAAGATGGCCGACATGGCCCTGGTGTTGTGTTCCACCCAGAGGAGTATTCTAGACACCTCTCGCATTTTCATTCCTCCTTGTTTGTTTATGTATGCCACTGCTGTGGCATTGTCTGACTGGACCTGTATGGCCTGATGTTGGAGGAGAGAAGCAGCTTGTAGAAGGGAATTGTAAATCGCCTTGAGTTCCAGAATGTTTATCGGAAGAGAGGCCTCTTGAGATGACCACCTTCCCTGAAACTGAGCCCCTTGGGTGACAGCACCCCAGCCGCGGAGCTCGCATCCATCGTCAATAGAACCCAAGCCTGAGTTCTGAAGTGTCAACCCTCTACCAGGTGAGGGATCTGTAAAAACCATAACAGGGAAACCCTTGCTTTTGATGACAGGGGTATCCACTGTTGCATGTGCAGGTGTGAGCCGGACCTTTTGTTCAGCAGATCCAGCTGGAAAGGACGGGCACGGATAGCCTTTTATGAGGCTACCATCTTGCCCAACAGCCGGATGCAGAGATGAACCGAGATTTTCGGAGGTTTCAGAACGGAGCGCACCATCATTTGAATTGTCAAAGCCTTGTCCATAGGAAGAAACACCTTCTGAGACACCGTTTCCAAGATCATCCCCAAGAACTGCAATCTCTGTGATGGTACCAGGTGTGATTTCTGCAGATTGAGAATCCACCCATGATCCGTCAGAAGCCGTGAAGTCAGAGTGATGCTTTTCAACAACCGAGCTTCGGACACAGCCTTTATGAGATCATCCACGTATAGAACAATGTTCACACCCCTCACACGGAGTCGAAGCATCATCTCCGCCATCACCTTTGTGAACACCCGTGGAGTCGAGGATAGGCCAAAGGGTAGGGCCCAGAACTGGAAGTGATCTTCCTTTAGTGCAAACCTGAGGTAAGCCTGATGAGGCAGCCATATTGGGATGTGAAGGTACGCATCCTTGATATCCAGGGATACCAGGAATTCCCCCTCTTCCAGGCCTGAAATCACTGCTCTGAGGGATTCCATCTTGAATTTGAATACGCGTAGGTATGGGTTCAGAGATCTGAGGTTCAAGATTGGCTGGGCCAAACCATCCGGTTTCGGTACCATGAACAGGCTGGAATAAATGCCTTTGTTTCTGAGTAGAGGGGTACCCGGAACAATGACCTGCATTTGTTGCAATCGTTGTATAGCCTCTAGCAAGGTAACCCTGAACACAGTTGAAGCTGGTAAGCCGGACCTGAAGAATCTGTGAGGAGGGAGCTGCTGAAACTGCAACCGGTATCCTTGGGAGACAAGGTCTCTCACCCAAGGATCCCGGCAGGATTCCGCCCAAATATGGCTGAAACACTTGAGACGAGCACCCATCTGAACTTCCCCATGAGGTAGGGGCCAACCGTTACATGGAAGGCTTGGTAGATGCAGATCCTGAACCTTGTTCCAGGGGATCAGCAGCCGCTTGCCTGCGTGCTCTACCACGGTTTCCTCGAGCTGCGTTGGAATCACCTCTGGCTCTGCCCCAAAATCTGGCCACATGAAAGGACTAGAGAAAGGGGCCGGGATAAGCACATCTGGCCGGAGGGGCAGCTAGATAGGTAGACTTACCGGCAGTTGCTTGTGAAATCTACTTATTTAATTCTTCCCCAAAGTGAGCCTCCCCTGTGAAAGATAGGTTTTCAACACCCTTTTTGGAATCGACGTCCGCTGTCAGAGCCACAGAGCCCTGCGTGCCGACACAGCCATAGCTGTAGAGCGGGAGTTGATAATGCCAATCTCCTTAATTGCCTCACTCATGAAATTTGCAGAATCCTGAATATGTCGCAGGAGAGTTAGTAACTCATCTTGAGGCATGGTTCAAAACCCTCTATTATGTTACCAGACCATTTTACAATGGCCCTTGAGAGCCAACAACAAGCAATCGTTGGTCTCTGTGCGACTCCCTCTGCAGTGTAAATGGATTTTAGTGTAGTCTCAATTTTACGGTCAGCAGGGTCTTTCAAGGAGATAGCACCAGGTACAGGCAGCACAATCTTACGTGACAGCCTGGACACTGCGTTATCCACAGTCAGGGGAATTTCCCACACCTTCCTATCCTCAGGGGGAAAGGGAAGAAGTAGCAACCGCTTAGGGGTTTGGAATTTTTTTTATCAGGATTAACCCACGCCTCTTTGAAAAGTGTGTTTAACTCCTTTGAGACAGGAAAGGTGGCAGTAGACTTTTGTTTTACATTAAAAATTATTGCTCCTCAGGTTCTGCCTCTTTATCAGGGATATCCAGGACCTCCCTGATAGAGTAGATAAGTGCTTCCACCCCCTAAGACAGAGCATTGTCACCAGTATCAACATCCACTTCTCCTTCCTCCAAATCTGGCAACTCATTATCAGAGTCAGATTGGAGCACATGGGGCAGTGTGAGTTTCGGAGAAACCAGCAGGGGGATAGGTCTGAGATCAGAAGTATGATCCATAAAATCATCCATAGATTTCTTAAACACTTGTCTTTCCTGCCTGGCAGTAGCAAGCTCAGATGATATATTAGACATCATTCCCTTTATTGAATCCAGCCACTCAGGTTCCTGTACGCTGCTTCCTTGTGAAGGGAGACTGCATTGTGCACACAGCAGAGATCCCCCTGGAGAGGGAACAAACATGCTTATCAGCAGAACACACAGACAGGAGCAGTGAAAGAACACAGAGACCCAGTGTAAGCCTGGATGGAATGAGACAGAGAGGGAGAGAACCAGAACAGTGATTTCCTCTATCAGCTAAAGCAGTGCTTTTGCCGGGCAGCAACTAGAGTCTTAATAAGGTAATTAGTTATATGCAGAAATACACAATATATTGCTCCACCCTTCTATAAAACCCCCTGGGACCAGTTACAAGGTGTTATTGAGGGTCCCTGGAGTAGCAGCCTGTAGTATGATGCAGCAGGAAATGGTGCCTCTGAGCTGAAGGTCCTGCTCTGTGTGAAGCCCCGCCCCCTTAAAGGCACCCGGTCCCTGCAAGTTTTTTATACTGACAGTCCATTATTACAGAAAACAGGGTTAAAACCCCTTTTCAGCATCAGCGCCAGTGTGGGTACCCACAGCGGGCACTGCAGCCTCCAGCACATAGTGCCCGCTGCCCTCTTATGCCACTGTAACCAGGGACCTGCTGACCAGCATGCTTTTGGAGTGCACGCACACCCTGGGGGTAATGCGAAACAACACCTCAGGAGCTATGTCCTGTCAGCGGGGATACGGATCATTAACCCTTCAAGAGGTTGGTCTGCCCCCCCCCCCCCCCCCCAAGTCCCATGATGCAGGCGGACTGGTGCCAGACAGTGCTGCCTGAAAATAACACCTAAAACAAATTTTTGAAGAAAACACTCTGGAGCTCCAGAGAATGCACTCGGCTCCTTGGGCACATTTTTCTAAACTGAGTCTGGAGGAGGGGCATAGAGGGGAGAAGCCAGCCCACTCTGAAGAATTATTAAAGTGCCAGGCTCCAATGGACCCCATCTATACCCCATGGTACTAAGACCATCCCAGTATCCCCTAGGACATGAGAGAAAAACTATTAACACTTCTATTTTGGAAGCATTCTTACTTGGCAGCATTTTTTCCACACCTGCCTAAAACTAACGTGGCGCACTCTACCCTATTATATATCATACTGCATCAACCCATCCAGCCTACACAGAAGTGCAGCAGCTCTTGGGGCTGAAATGCCAGTGTTTGGGATGCCAGCGGTCAAAATACCGACTGCGGCACCCCGATTGCTAGAATCCCGACATGGGTCGGTAAGCAATACTAAGCAACCCCCAGCAACCCTCCCTTTCCGCAGCCTAGACCTAACCCTCCCCCTGTAGTCTAACCCTCCCCAGAGGTGCCTAACCCTAACCTCCCCCTTCCTGCAGCCTAAACCTTCGGGATGGTCCCTAACCCCCCCCCCCCCCACACACACCCAGCCTTCCTGCAGCCTAACCCTGTCCCTGCAGTCTATACCCAACCTCTCCCTGCAGCTTACCTCTCCGGTGGT
This sequence comes from Pseudophryne corroboree, assembly GCF_028390025.1. Lineage (NCBI taxonomy): Eukaryota > Metazoa > Chordata > Amphibia > Anura > Myobatrachidae > Pseudophryne > Pseudophryne corroboree. Next base: position 50,076,188 of record NC_086446.1, on the reverse strand, counting down.
CAGTTAATTAGGCATGTGACCCTTTTCAGGATTTCCTGGCATTCTGATCTATGTCGGTATTCCCTTGTCCGTATCTTGACAGACGGGATCCCTCTACAACTTATGCACCTTGTGTGCTCATCTTAACCTGGATTATCAAATCTGTAGACATTTCAGTTGTGGCAAATCTGGTAAACTCCTACCTAGTCACTAGGATCAGTGTTACCACCTACTCCTACCTCACACATAAGCCTACCCCTCATACACAACCTTTAGACCCTATTAATATTTCATATTTATGAGTCATTTTATATGGTGCCTCCTGATGTTCCTGCACTGTATACACTGTATGGAAGAGAGACGGGTCTGCATCAACTTTCTGAATTGGAAAGGGACTTTAACAACTTAAGTTTACCGAACAGTAGGTTCAGTTTATTACTAAATCTTTGTCTAATGACAGAACTGAATACTACAAAGTGTCCTCCCATCATCTACTTCTCCATCTAACTTCCCTCTATAATTCCATTATTTAAGGAAATGGGTCCCTCAGGATCATAGTATGGCCTAAAACAGCCCAAACAGTCCAGTCTTATAGGCTAATCTCCTTATTGAACCAGGATTGAAATATTTTTCCAGACTTTCTCTGTTTTTAGTTTTTCCTCCATTCTTAGCTGCACCCATCCCAGAACGGTCTTGTGAGAGGAAATGTCAGGCAAGTATTAGCAGATATGAGTCAGACATATTTGGGTGATTAATGTAAAGTTGTGAGCTATGATGGGAATAAGGTAGAGTTTCATCGATTGCAGTTTCACTAATGTTTTGGCCGATTTCATTACAACTTTTTATTTGGTACGGTTTCTCCAAACCTTATTTCACAATCCAACAGCCTTCCTTACTGATAATCAAATTAATACTCAATCTTTTCCATTACATCATGGGTATCGGTAATCCTCTATATCCGCTTCTATTTACTCTTGCCTTGGACCCCCTGATAAGGAATTTCCTCAATAACACGTCCTGGCAAGGGATCACCATAGGCTCTATGGGTTGGGTATGCGTGACCGGCGGTCAGACCACCGGTCACAATACCTATGCCAGGATTCTGGCATTGAGATGGCCGGCATGGGGGGGGGGGATGAGCGCAACAAGCTTTTTGCGGGCCACAGGATCTATTCCCACTCTATGGGTGTCGTGGACACCCACTCCTGGGAAAAGTCCCTGCTGACGGGATTCTAAGAGGCCGAGACGTAGGGGGAGGTATTGTGAGGAGACCGCCGGTCACATAACTACATCCCGGCTCTACAGAGTTAAAAGTTTCTGCTTTTGCAGATGATGTATTACGTTATTCCCATAACCTGCATGTAGCAAATTGCGTGGAACGTCAATTTTGAAAGGATTTTAATTATATTTTGGGTTTTCTCAACACCTCAGAAACTAAAGCCCTGGCATTTTTGGATTAGGTCTTCAAGAAGTGGGGGGTAATCCTTCCATTATCAGTAAGATAAAGATATGTTCTCATATAGATAACCTCAATACACCATGTCGCACAAGATTCCTGGCACAAGTGAGCAACCAGGTGCGACTCTGCTGGCGCCGCGCTTCATTTTTGCATTCCCCCCCCCCCCTGAAAATGCATCTTAGTTGCAATGCCATGCAATAGAACGCACCAGACTTGCTGATTCATTTGATATAAGATGTTTGGATGCTTTTCCATTAAGCAAGTGTAAAGTGGTAATAATCAATATCTCAATGTACCAAACTAGATGACAACCCCACATCACACTACTAAATACATTTCATTACCTTTAAATTGAATTTCCATTTTTTTTAACTTACATGTGCATTTATCGATCCACCAAATGAATCCCTAAATATTTACTACTTCTTTATACATTGTATTTGAATCCGTTTTCATGTGTATTACTCCCTTTACTGTATTTTGACTTGACTGATGATTTTTTGCTAACATCACTTATATGGGGACGCAATCAATTTTCCGGCAGTCAGGGTCATGGTGTTCAGTATACAGACAACGGAATCCCGCCAACTGGCAATGCTGCCAGTCGGAATCCTGGCACACCAGGACTATTCCCATTCCTGGTTGTCCACGACTCCCATTGAGTGGGAATAGATCCGATGGCGAGTGTAGCGAGACACCAAGCCTGCAGCGTGGCGAGGGTAGCAAGCCCGCAAGTGGATTCTTTGCGCCCACCCTGCTGCCAGCATTCTGTTGGGCAGGATGCAGCTGTCACGATTCCAAGAGCTGCGATTCTCCAGACACAGCAATCTGAGAATGCTGCTCGTGACACTTTACCGATTACCTCAGCACGTATGGAAAAATCAACGCGGTAACTGCCACCAGCAGAAGTACCAGTCACTGCACCAGCTAGGCCAAGTGACATTGCGGGACTACACCCGGGGTGAGCTTCTGCTCCCACCCACAGACAATTGATATGTAAAAATATTAGGTAATGCGAGCCTCTCGGGGTGTAGGTGTGAAAACACAGAATCCAAAACTAAGATTAAGATTTTTAATCCAAGTCAAAACTTCAAAGTTTATAGTTACAGCAAGAGGAAAGGTTACAAGAATATAATTGTTTAAATAGTCACACATGTAATTACATTTTCAAGAAATAAAATAGGGAGAAAACCAACATTCTAGTCACATGTAGTACAGAATGCTTGTGAGGCCTCTCAGAATATGCTGGAACATTATAGGGTCTAACAACTCACTGGAACCACCTCACGATAATGACAAATTTTCAGTCAGAGTCCCATATTTAAAGCTACACGCTGCAGCTTCCCCCAACCTATTTGGGATTTCTTTAACCCTCCTAAAACAAGAGTAGAGTGAGTCTCAGCCTACACTGTGGGGTTTCTCAGCTATTCTAGCAGGGCTGATACTTTCATCTTTTATGGCTTGCTTTAAAGCTCTGGGCATGATTTTACCACCTGCTGCAGGAAGGCCAGCTCACACCTCTCCGGCCATAGTGTCTCTGAGGGGTTCAAATGTGACACAAATGATCCAGGGACAGGTTAGGTTATAGGTGGGCGGAACTTAGTGACCAATGGGCTTTTTTTCAATATTTAAAGCCCACCCAAACCTATCCTGTCTTTGGACCACTTCTACTGGTCCAGGAAAATGTAAAAGGCAGGCCTATTTAACACAATTGAGTGTGGGGGTACACCTAATTATTCCATTTAACTCCGAAATAAGAAAACCACCCTGATTTTATTAGGGGAAGTGTTAGATTATATCACGTTATTATTGGATTACCCTTTACAAAGGGAATACATCTCTGTGTAGACATTGTAGTGATCCATTGTTTTATACATACTACACATTGGCTCCATTTCTTGTTTTTTCTTCTGATAAACTGAGGAATCTTCTGCTGAGGACGGGTGCAAGGATACTTACCAACCCTACAAAAGATACCTTGATAGTATTCACCTTACATTACCAAGTGTGAGTTGGGATACGCCGTATGTGAAAAACTTCTACACCCTAAAAAGATACCTTGATGTGTTTGACACCATCTTTCTTTTTGTGAGTCTTGGGGTATGCTCCAAATTCTACATAATTTCACATTCACCTCCACTTCACATTTTAAGGGTGTATTGATACGATAGAAGATCACCACAAGAGTGCAAAGATACCTTGATGGGCACATATTCACCTTTAATCGAGTGAGTGGGGTAAGCTAGAATTTGACGTCCACCATTCTGTAGAGACCACCCTCTAAAGACATGTTGTGGTTTAAAATTGACTACACATTGGTTGTCCTCTTCACTTTTTGTCTTATGCTACATATTTGGAGCACATATATTGGACAATATTGACTTGGAGAACCTGGACAAGGGACACCCGAATCTACATATCCACATAAGGAACGTATATTTTCCCCTTTTTTTTGCGCTGAATGTATTAGGACGGCTTATATTCCTTGTATTCTACACTGTGGGGTTTCTGAGCTATTCTAGCAGGGCTGATACTTTCATCTTTTATGGCTTGCTTTAAAGCTCTAGGCATGATTTTATAATAAGTCTTGGACAGATTTTACCACCTGCTGCAGGAAGGCCATCCACACCTCTCCGGCCATAGTGTCTCTGAGGGGTTCAAATGTGACACAAATGATCCAGGGACAGGTTAGGTTATAGGTGGGCGGCACTTAGTGACCAATGGGCTTTTCTTCAATATTTAAAGCCCACCCAAACCTATCCTGTCTTTGGACCACTTCTACTGGTCCAGGAAAATGTAAAAGGCAGGTCTATTTAACACAATTGAAGTATCTTTCCACATGGAGTATCTTTCCACTTATGTTTATGCACCTGCACAGAAGTGGGAGCAGGTACTGTCTGTAGAATCTCATCCCCAAATACACCTGAAGAGGAATGTGCATTCCTCTAATGAAGTGAAAAAAATATTATTTGTTAATTTTTAAATACAATTTTCATGAATCAATCAAAAATGAAATCTCTTATAGCATGTTATCCCATCATGATCCCAAAATAAAACTTTGGGGATTTATTAACAGTATGAGCAATTTTTGAGATTTTCTTTACAGTTTTAAATATTGGCTTTTTGAGAAAATCTAAATTTAGTTTTTGAATTTTTTTTTATGGAAACAAACTGCTGTGTTATATATCATATAAAAGCCCATAAAGAGGTAAATTAGGTGAGCTGCAAGTACACCTTAAAAAATGTTAATATCAATTTTTTTGTGAAAATTTTTCAGCTTTAAAGGCATAAAACTTCAAAGCCATTGAATTTATCAGCCTAAGAGTTTGGGGATTTCTTTACACCCATGGCAGAATTTATTGTACCAAATTTAATCACAATCTGAAATGGTCAGTCTGAAAACTCTGTTGAGTTGGTGTGGAATAACCCGTAACTAGGATTTTAATAAACCTCACCTAAGGGAATGAAAATAGGATTTTAATACCTACCGGTAAATCCTTTTCTTGTAGTCCGTAGGGGATACTGGGATGGTCTTAGTACTGTGGGGTATAGATGGGGTCCATTGGAGCCTTAGCACTTTAAATTTCTTCACAGTGTGCTGGCTCCTCCCCTCTATGTCCCTCCTGCAGACTCAGTCTAGGAAAACTGTGCCCGAGGAGATGGACATACTTTGAGAGGAGGAAAATAGACACGTGGTGAGAGAATGAACTAGCACACAACAAAACAAGAGGACAGCAATGCTAACCACAACCTGAAAATAGGATAGCAACACTAACCACAACTTGGAAATAGGGGCAGCAACAGCAGACCCGACTACCAACACACAAGAATAACACTTGCAGGAAAATAAAGAAGCACAAAGGCGGGTGCATAGTATCCCCTGCGGACTACGAGAAAAGGATTTACCGGTAGTTATTAAAAAATATTTTCTCTAACATCCTAGGGGATACTGGGATGGTCTTAGTACCATGGGGTAGTCCCAAAGCTCCCAGACCGGGTGGGAGAGTGCGGAGACCCCTGCAAACACGACTGACCAACCGAAGGTCCTCAGTAGCCATGGGGTCAAACCTGTAAGACTTAACAATGTGTTCAAACCTGAACAAGAAGCTGCCCGGCAGAATTGCAAAGTCGAGACACCCCGGGTAGCCACCCAGGAAGAACCCACCAACCGTGTGGAGTGGGCCTGAACAGATCTCGGCAGCGGCAAAGCCGCAAACCAACATGCAATAGAGTGCTTTGAAGCAGGGCAACCAATCTGTGAAGCATCATAGAGTACAAAAAATGAGTCTGACTTACTGAGACGAGCTGTCCTCTTGACATAAATCCCCAAAGCCCGAACCATGTCCAAGAACTGTGGTGTAACGGATGCGCCAGTGACAACCGGAACCACTATCGGCGAATTGATATGAAATGCAGACACCACCTCAGGCAAGAATGTCTAGCGAGTTCAGAGCTCTGCTCTATCCTCATGAAACAGCAGAGTAGGACTCTTACAGGAAAAGGCCACTAATTCCGAAACACCTCGCAGAGGCCAAGGTCAACAACATGATAGCCTTCCACAGCAAATATTCCATGTCAACCCTGTGGAAAGGTTCAATCAATTCGATTGGAGAAGGTTCAGAACCACATTGAGATCTCACGGCGCCATGGGAGGCACAAAGGGTGGTCGAATATGAAGGACACCCTTCAAGAACGTCTGGACTACAGTGAGAACAGCCAATTTTTTCCTGGAAGAAAAGGTCAAGGCTGAGATCTGAACTGTTATAGAGCTTAAACATAGGCACAACACAACAGCCTGCAGGAAGTGCAAGAAATGTGTGTGATGAAAATTCACAGAATACTGTCGACCCTCACACCAAGAGAACTTGTCTCCCATATGCGATGGTAATGTTTCGACGCGACCATATGCCCGGCTTGGATCATAGTCGAGATAACCTTGCCCGGAACCTCTTCCCTGGGCAAAAACCTCCCAATCAACTTCCAGTCCATGAAATGTAGCCATGGTAAGTCTGGATAGACTAACGGCCTTTTGTGTAAGATCATCCTGAAATGGCAGAGGCCAGGGGCCTTCGAGTGACAATACTAGGAGGTCTGCATACCAGGCCCTGAGGGGTCAGTCTGGGGCAATCAGAATTGCCTGAACTCTTTTCCATTAAGTCCGTTGAGAACTCTGGAAATTAGAGGAATTGGAGGGAACAAATTCACCAACTGGTGCATCCACGGCGTCGTCAAGAGCATCCACCGCTGCGGCCTGTGGATCCCTCATCCTGGAACAAGAACGCAGTAGCTTCTTGGCAAGTTGCGGGTAGACCCACCAATGAAATATCTGCTGAAACACTTGCAGGTGGAGACCCAATTCCCCCAGGAGCAGACCGTGTCTGCTTCCGAATGATCTGCTCCCAGAATGAGAATGGCAGAAATAGCCCCGGCATTTTGCTCAGCCAAGAGAAGAATCTTGGACACCTCTTTTATTGCAGCTCTGCTGTTTGGACCTCCTTGTTGGGTCATGTACGCAACAGTCGGTGGTTTTCCGACCATACCTGTATGGCCCGGTACTCAAAGATAGAAAAGGCCTGCAGAAGGGCATTGTAAATCGTCCTGAGGCCCAGAACATTCATGGAAGGAAGGCCTCTTGATCCGACCACCTTAACTGAGCTCCTTGGGTTACTGCACCCTAACCACGGAGGCTCACAACCGTTGTCAACAGAATCCAATCCTGAATTCCGAAGTGTCGACCCCCCCCCCCCCAAGGGGGGAGATCTGCAACCACCATAAGAGGGAAATTTTGGCTTTTGGTGGAAGGCATATCATCTGGCGCATGTGCAGATGTGACCCTGACGATTAGTCCAGCAGATTAAGCTGGAATGGCCGTGCATGGAATCTTCCGCACTGAATAGCCTCATAGAAGGCCATCATCGATCCCAGTAGGCGTATGCAAAGATGTACTGAGATTTTGTTTGGCTGCAAAATGGAACAAACCATCGTCTGAATTGTCTTTGCCTTGTCCATAGGAAAGAACACTTTCTGAGACAGTGTGTCCAGAATCATTAGCAGGAACCAAAGCCTCTGCGTAGGTTCTATGCAGATTGAGAATCCACCTATGAGCTGTGAGAAGTTGTATTGAATGGCTGATGCTTTCCATCAACTGTGCTCTGGACATAGCTGTTATGAGATCGTCCAAGTATAGAATGCTGTTAACTTCCTGCTTGCGGAGTTGTAGCAACATCTCTGCCACCACCTCTGTGAACACCCCCGGTGCCGTTGAGAGACCAAAAGGCAAGGCTTGGACCTAGTAGTGACCGTCCTGCAGTGCAAACCTGAGGTAAGCCTCATGAGGCGGCCATATCGGGATGGAAGATATGCATACTTGATATCCAGAAATACCAGGAATTCCCCTTCTTCCAGACCTGAGCTCCCTGGAAGTGGAAAACTCGAAAGAACGGGTTCAGTGATTTGAGGTAGAAGATCGGCCGTACTGAACCGTCCGGTTTCAGTACCACAAAACAGGTTGGAATAATGGGGGTAATTCCAAGTTGATCGCAGCAGGAAATTTTTTAGCAGTTGGGCAAAACCATGTGCACTGCAGGGGAGGCAGATATAACATGTGCAGAGAGTTAGATTTGGGTGGGTTATTTTGTTTCTGTGCAGGGTAAATACTGACTGCTTTATTTTTACACTGCAATTTAGATTGCAGATTGAACTCACCACACCCAAATCTATCTCTCTCTGCACATGTTATATCTGCCCCCCTGCAGTGCACATGGTTTTGCCCAACTGCTAAAAAATTTCCCGCTGCGATCAACTTGGAATTACCCCCAATAACCCCTGTTCTGGAGTTGAGGCTGAACTGGAACAATGACCTGTGTCCATAACAGTTTTTGATTGTCTTCTTGCAAGGTTACTCTTGTTTCGTGTGAAACTGGTAAATTTGAAACACTAACCTGCAGCTCTGGGAGTAGGTCTTTCCCCCAGGGGTCCTGGCAGGAGCCTGCCCCTGAAATATTTGAGGCGAGCTCCCACCTGTAAGGCCCTGATTCTGGGGCCAACCGTCATGCTGATGGCATGGAAGACTCTGAGCCTGAGCACTGCTCCTGTGAACCAGCAGCCGCTGGTCTGGCTGGTATACCTCTGGGTCCTCTAGCAGCGTTGGAGGTACCTCTGGCCTTTCGCTTAAATCTGTCAACCCGAAAGGACTGCAGAGTGGGGACTGGGTAAGCATGTCCAGCCGCCGGAGCTGCAGACGAAGATAGGTGGATTTACCAGCCTTAGTATGTGAAATTCACTTGTTCAGTTCATGACCGAACAAAACCTCCTCCGTAAAAGGAAAGCTCCCTACAGCTCTCTTGGAAACGTCGTCTGCTATGCACCGCCGCAGCCATAACGCTCTGCGCACTGACACCATGGCCGTTGAGCACGCAATGATCAGGCCTATTTCCTAGAATGCTACACACATAAAATATGCAGAATCCGATACATGTCGTAGGAGTATGATAATCTCATCCTGAGGCATCGTGTCAAAACCTTTCAGAATATTACCCGTCCATTTAACAATGGCCCTAGTAATCATCCACATGCAATTGTGGGTCACTGAGCAACTCCCACTGCTGTGTAAATAGATTTGAGAGTAGACTCAATTTTATGACCAGCAAGATCTTTTAAGGAGATAGCTCCAGGTACAGGCAGCACAATCTTACGTGACAGCCAGGACATTGAAGTATCCACTGCAGGTGGATTTTTCCACACCTTCCTATCCTCAGGGGGAAAAGGATGTCAGCAACCTCATAGGGATCTGAAATTTCATGTCAGGATTAACCCACGTTACTCTAAGCAGAGTGTTTAATTCCTTTGATATAGGAAAGTAGAGTTTGTTTTTATATTAAAAACACAAATTTTACTGTGTCTGGTTCCTTATCAGGGATATTCAGGACATCCTGAATAGAGTAAATAAGAGCTTCCATTCCGAGACAGTACCGTTCCCCATATCTACATCCAGCTTCCAGATCTGGCATCTCGTCATCACATACAGACTAGATCCTGGGGTATTGTACTTTTTGTGAAATAAGTATAGGGACTGAGGCTGGTCTGTGGTCTGAATTTTTAACATAAAATCAGCCATAGACTTCTTTTAAAATCTTGCATCTCCTGCCTGGCAGTATTAGTACAGATGATAAGTAAACATCCCTTTTATTTAGTCCAGCCATGCTGGCTTTTGAGTGCTGCTTCCTTGTGAAGGGAGACTACACTGTGCACACAACAGAGATCCCCCCCGGGGAAGAGGAAAACTTTGTGCTGCATACACTTTTGCCTGTTTATCGAGCCATTCTGGTTCCTGTGTGCTGCTTTCCTGTGAAGGGAGACTGCACTGTGCACACAACAGAGACCCCCTGGAGTGGGGAAAACTTTGTGCTACAAGACTGGCATATAACTTTCTTGCCAGGCATGTTAATACAGCAGAACACACACACAGGAGCAGTGAAATATACACAGTAACCCAGTTTACAGCCTGGATGGAGGGAGAGAAACCAGCACACTCCTGCTTCAATCAGCTAAAGCAGAGCTTTGCCAGGCAGAAACTAGAACCTTAGATAAGGTAACCAGATTTTTTACAGACAATATATTGCTCCCCTCCTTCTAAAATGCTTTAGAGGGTCCTTGGAGGAGCAGTGCTTTCTTGCATGCAGCCTGTAGTGTGATGCAGCAGGAAATGGCACCTCTGAGCAGCTAGCCCCGCTCTCTGGGAAGCCCCACCCCTTAATGGAGCGCGGTTCCTGTACTTTATTATACTGGCAAGTCTCTCCAATTTACAGAAAATGGGGTTAAAACCCCTTTGCTGTGTCAGCGCCAGTGTGGGTATATGCAGCGGGCACCTAAGCTGCAGCGCTAAGTGCCCACCACGCCCTTGTGCCACCATGTGAACCGGGGACCTGCTTTCTGTACTCACAACAGCATTTTCAGCTCTGTTAGGGGTGGCAGCATGCTGTTGGAGTGCACACACACCCTGGGGTGAGCAAAACAAAACCTCTGGAGCTATGTCCTGTCAGCAGGAATATGGACCATTAACCCTTCAAGAAGTTGGTCTGATCCCCCCCCCCAAGTCCCACGACACAGGCAGACTGGTGCCAACCAGTGCTGTCTGAAAATAACAAACTAAAATAAATTTTGAAGAAAACACTCCAGAAAATGTACCCGGTTCCTTGGGCACATTTTTCTAAACCGAGTCTGCTAGGAGGTTCATAGAGGGGAGGAGCCAGCACACTCTGAAGAAATGTATAGTGCCAAGGCTACAATGGACCCCATCTTTACCCCATGGTACTAAGACCATCCCAATATCCCCTAGGACGTTAGAGAAAAGGAGGTTGAAATAATGACATCATTACCAATGCGTGGCTTGCGTTCGTGAACGATCAATATTTGGATTGCACCTCGTGTGTAAAATTTAAGAAACTACAAAAATTGTCCTGTCACCTTTTACCGTATCTGTCGTATCCGGGTGCTCATTGGGTAATGCCAAGAACCATGGATTAATATTTACTTACATTAAGACGTCTTTAATTTACATCTCTATAGATTTACCTAATTATTAGCATTCATTTATATTTGCAACCGTGAAAATCAGAAACTCCCGTGCGAAGAATGGGTAGAACAGCTAGTATTATGATAAAATGTGAGAAGTCAATGAATACTAAGCTTAATAAGTTAATAAATTTGTTCTTCAATACTTTCTCCCTGCAAACATGCAAGTTTACCTGCAAAAGAGAAAAAAAATTGGTATCACTTATCCGGCGCTGTTGTATAGAGGATGGTCTGCGGGGATGGTACTAAGCTGACTTTCTCTTAAGGCAATTAGCAATTGCATCCAGGTAATTATATGCATAAAGAGAAAGGGTTCATATAGTGAAGTACAATACAGACATCTTTAATTACACAATAAACATGAAATATACATAAAAAATGATTAGCTCCACATGGACTATATAAACAGCATGGTGTCCAGCACAGATGTAATGGATGTAATTACCAGAATCTCATGAACTGAATGAACAGTTCAGAATCAGCACAACACAAGAGAGTCTCGGGCATCCTTGATATCTGCTTAGCTGTACTCAGTCTCCCGGTATTACAGTCATGCGTCTGTCCTGGGCTACTGCTGCTGTTCAGAGAACAGCAGCAGTAGCCCAGGACAGACGCATGACTGTAATACCGGGAGACTGAGTACAGCTAAGCAGATATCAAGGATGCCCGGGACTCTCTTGTGTTGTGCTGATTCTGAACTGTTCATTCAGTTCATGAGATTCTGGTAATTACATACATTACATCTGTGCTGGACACCATGCTGTTTATATAGTCCATGTGGAGCTAATCATTTTTTATGTATATTTCATGTTTATTGTGTAATTAAAGATGTCTGTATTGTACTTCACTATATGAACCCTTTCTCTTTATGCATATAATTACCTGGATGCAATTGCTAATTGCCTTAAGAGAAAGTCAGCCTAGTACCATCCCCGCAGACCATCCTCTATACAACAGCGCCGGATAAGTGATACCAATTTTTTTTCTCTTTTGCATGTTGTGGTGGAGGTTGGAGGAATCCTCCTGTTGAGTATTCACAAATTTGGCTGCATATTGATATTTTAGCGCACTAGACCGCAGTGTCACATTTTCTTGCATGCAAGTTTCACCTGCTTAAATGTGTATGATTAGTTTATTCATTTAACAAGGTCTGATTTCTATCACTACCTTAAATCATAACATTGAAATGGTGTCTTCACTGTGTGAAGTCTCTCATGTACAACAAGAGATGATTTGACTCTATAACATTTCCCACACACAGAACATGTAAATGGCCTCTCACCTGTGTGACTTCTCTGATGTCTAACCAAAACTGATTTCTGTGAAAAACATTTCCCACACTCAGAACATGAATATGGTTTGTCACCTGTGTGAATTCTCTGATGTTTATAAAGAGCTGATTTCCGAGTAAAACATTTCCCACACTCAGAACATGGAATGGGTTTCTCACCTGTGTGACTTCTCATATGTATAACAAGAGAAATTTTCCGTGTAAAACATTTCTCACACTCAGAACATGGAAATGGCTTCTCACCTGTGTGACTTCTCTCATGTATAACAAGATCTTCTTTCCTTGCAAAACATTTCTCACACTCAGAACATGGAAATGGCTTCTCACCTGTGTGACTTCTCTTATGTACAACAAGCTCTGATCTCCGTGTAAAACATTTCCCACACTCAGAACATGGAAATGGCTTCACACCAGTGTGACTTCTTTGATGTGCAACAAGGCTTGATTTCTGTGTAAAACATTTCCCACACTCAGAACATGGAAATGGTCTCTCACCTGTGTGACGTCTCTCATGTCTAACAAGAGAGGATTTAGCTGTAAAGCATTTCCCACATTCATAGCATGAAAATGTCCTCACACTTGTGTGACTTATCTCATGTACAGTAAGACTTGATTTCTGTGTAAAACATTTCCCACACTCAAAGCATGGAAACGGCTTCTCACCTGTGTGAATTCTCTGATGTTTATAAAGAGCTGATTTCCGAGTAAAACATTTCCCACACTCAGAACATGGAATGGGTTTCTCACCTGTGTGACTTCTCTCATGTATAACAAGATTCATTTTATGTGTAAAACATTTCTCACACTGAGAACATGGAAATGGTTTCTCACCTGTGTGACTTCTCTCATGTATAACAAGATATGATTTAATTGCAAAACATTTCCCACACTCAGAACATGGAAATGGCTTCTCACCTGTGTGACTTCTCTCATGTATAACAAGATTCATTTTCCTTGTAAAACATTTCTCACACTCAGAACATGGAAATGGCTTCTCATCTGTGTGACTTCTCTCATGTATAACAAGCTTTGATTTCCGTGTAAAACATTTCCCACACTCAGAACATGGAAATGGCTTCACACCTGTGTGAATTCTCTCATGTATAACAAGCTTTGATTTCTGTGTAAAACATTTCCCACACTCAGAACATGGAAATGGCTTCACACCTGTGTGACTTCTCTGGTGTGTAACAAGATCTGAATTATATACAAAACATTTCTCACACTCAGAACATGGAAATGGCTTCTCACCTGTGTGACTTATCTTGTGTCTAACAAGATGTGATTTCTGTGAAAAACATTTCTCACACACAGAACATGAAAATGGCTTCTCACCTGTGTGACTTCTCTCATGTATAACCAGCTTTGATTTCAGTGTAAAACATTTCCCACACTCAGAACATGGAAATGGCTTCACACCTGTGTGACTTCTCTCATGTATAACAAGCTTTGATTTCCGTGAAAAACATTTTCCACACTCAGAACATGGAAATGGCTTTACACCTGTGTGAATTCTCTGATGTAAAACCAGATCTGATTTGCGTGTAAAACATTTTCCACACTGAGAACATGGAAATGGCTTAGTTAGCTGTTGGGTAATAAGCATTGTGTCCTGTGTAAAGCATTTGATATCTACTCTATTAGGACATTCCTCATGATAAGTGGGATCAGATGTCATATCTGTACTGTGAAGAACTGGATGCATAATTGATGTAATAGAGATTTCTACTGGATAATCTCTTCTGATGTTATCTTCTATGTTACAGTCTGGAGATAAAGGGAGATGTTCCTTCCATACATTTCTTCTGTTGCATCCATCTGTTGGGAATACAATATATAGAAATATCAATGTTTGCCCATAACACGTGTAATTGCTTATGTGAGGCACTTATGTCCACCCAAAGCAAAAATTTGGATTTTTACTTACCGTAAAATCTCTTTCTCTGAGTCCATCTGGGGTGCGCTGCGCACTTACACTTGGGTTAGAGTGTGTGAGTATGGAGTTTGGCACAAGCTATGAAAAGAACTCCTCCCCATCTAACCCCTCCCATCAACTCAGGAAGTGCTCCTCAGTTAAAGTTTAACAAAGCCGAGAGAGAGAAAACAAAACCAACAATAAATAACCAGACAAAAAGGAAGGGATCGCAGCGTCCCCCAGATGAACTCAGAGAAAGAGATATGGTACGTAAAAAATCCAAATTTCTCTATCATCCATCTGGGGGACGCTGCGCACTTACACTTGGGTGATATCCAAAAGCAAGCCAAAGGGATGGGGGGAGGAAACAGGCGGGAAACCCGCCCCTAAGATCAGACGCCCAATAGAGGCATCCCCCATACCAAAAGTGTGGAAACAATAGAATCCTGAGAAGGTTGCCACTCTACACAGCTGCGCAATAGAGGCACCTCCGCAAACAGCCCGGAAGGCCCCAACAGCCTGAGTCGCACAATTCCGCAGAGGGTCAGGAACAGGAGAGGACACATAAGGCTGACGGGTAGCTGATGTGACCCAACAAGCCTCAGTGTTCTTAGAGACCGGTCAACCTCGCTGGGACGCACCACTAAGAATGAACAACGTGTCCGTACGGCGAACTTTAAATGTTTTGGTTCAAGGTTTGTCTTGAGCCCAGGTCTCAATATACAATGGTCTCTAGCATTAATGCCCTGAGCCACAGCTCCTGTGTTGAAAAAAAAGGAGTTTTGTATGTAAAAACCACTCTTTCATAAAAGAAAAACCAACAAAGGTGGACTGCAGCAAAGGGCTGCCAAATCAGAAACATGCCGAGCTGAGGCAATGGGCAAAAGAAAACAAAACCACTGTAAGAGAAAGGAACCACCACCCAACAGAGTCCAGAGGCTTGAAAGGAGACACAGGAGCTACACAGGGAAACTGTATATGCAAAAAGCTGTGAAGGGATTTTAGCTTCTCTCCAGACAGGGGTCTGCTAAATCACCTCTCATTCATTAAAATAACTTCGATTCTGAGGTTCAAAAACTACACTACTAGACAGCCTTAGTACCGCGGATCATCCCAATACCAAACAACCGTCTGGAACTTTCATACCCCCGGAGTCTGGCCTTTGATGTGAGAGGCCTGTGTGAGCGCCTCTGCTCTG
The DNA here is from genome assembly GCF_028390025.1 of Pseudophryne corroboree. NCBI lineage: Eukaryota > Metazoa > Chordata > Amphibia > Anura > Myobatrachidae > Pseudophryne > Pseudophryne corroboree. The sequence goes on along the minus strand of NC_086446.1, from coordinate 50,060,773 downwards.
GCGCGAAAACTAGCGTGGCACAGTGACTACCGCCACTTAAACTCAAATCGATGACCGCTCATATACCCCTGCTTAGCCATCTACATATACCTCTCGTCTCGCTGTGACTTCTGAGGAGGATCCGCTGGTGGCCGTGGTCGGGTCGCTGGGGGTGTCCCTGGGTTGGCGACCCGCGGGAATCCAAGCTCCGACGTTAATCTGCAGCAGACGCTGGCCTGGTTTCTGGCGGGACCCGGAGCGGGGTGACGGGATCTGAGGTATCAGATATTTTCTTAGCGGGCTCCCGCGGCTCTCCTTGGCCGCCAGCAAGTTGATTGCTGCTTCTCCCCGGCGGCCCCCGTTGTCGGCGTGTTTCACTGCAGGGATCCCGGCTGGCGCTGCCCGTCAGTCAGCAGCTACATATCTGAGTGCTGGGGACCGTGAGCCCACGGTTGTGAACTCCCTCTCATCCACTCACTGCCCTTCCAAAACTGAGTCGCGCTGATTGTGGGGACGCCGGGCTCTCCTCACGCGCTGACGGACGGCAGCTGTCCTCTAGCGACCTGGTTCTCTGGCCGCTCGTTTGCGCGGATCCTAGACGGTGGTGCTCTGGAGATCTCCCTTTGGGCTGGCCCTGCATGCTATCCACCTGCTGCCCTGCACTAATCGCCCCCCTGCCTGGCTCATCTGCCGGAGCTCAAGGTGACGCGGACTCCCCTGTCCTGGACAGCGAACTGGCAACGCATCCCCAGGATTTATCCGGTGGTGTTCCTAGGCTCCTCTGATGAAATCCAGGGCTGCTTGATCCTCTCCGGCTGGACCTGCTCTCTGCATCCTGGACGCCTGGACTAATTTTCCCCAGGTACTAATAATGTTTGTGTCCCCCTTTGTTTTCTATTAACACTCTCCATGCTCCCTATTCTCTGAACCGTTCCCCCCTTGTGTGTTACCCATACCCCCCCTGCATACCTCCTTCCCTCGCCCATCCATTGACCCTCTCTGATACCCTCCCCCCCCCCCCCCCTCTATTGCTCTCTCTACGCACCGGACCTCAGTTTGCACACCTCAGAACTCAGTCTCTCTGATCAATATACCGGAGGATTACCTGAATGGAGCACCCTGAGACTGTAAATTGCCTCTACATTATTTCATAGGATATTATAGCTGTATTTTATCCATTCCCTGGGCTGGTCAACACGACACTTCTTCTGCCAAAAGGCTGCCCTATTTTGTAGTAGGTTTTTTTTTTATTTATTTTTTTGTTTTTTTCTCTCTCTCCCTTTCTCCCCTCATTTTTTTTTTTTTTTTTACTATTCGGCATATATATCTAGTTGCACATCAGCTGGTTATTATTTGTGTAATGCTGCCCTCTTGTGGGGTTCTTGGAATATGTCGTTTATACCATCTCTATGGAAAATGCTATAATTGCTATTATAACACCATAGTGTGCCATTGTATATATGAAACTAAGCTTGTCGCTTGGTCTAACAATTACTCTCCTTCTGTAGGGTCATCAATAATAATTACTCACGCAGCGTGGTTATCATCCCGCTAATCCCTTACTACAGGTTTTTTGTCAAACTGATTGATCCTTCTATAGTGGTGCTTTCTGTTACCCCCCCCCTTTTTTTTATTTTTATTATATATATATATGCTGTTCCTATATTGGCAGTGATTCCTTTGCTTCATATGGGATCTACGGAGCATCTGATGTGAACTAGCTCCCTCTTTAAAGAAAGCTACCTCGAATTATAGTTTAAATGTAACTGTCAACTGCTCTAACTCTGACCCCTACCCGATATTATTGTACGTATACATTTTTTCATTATCGGCTTTCTCTCTCTACAACCTTCATAACTGTCCTCCTTTACAGGGGTATGGACAAATTTATTGATAAAGTCATGCCTCCTAAACAACAGAATAATACAAATAAGGCCCCAAAAACGAAAACCAACACTCAAAAATCGGGACCACCTTCCCCATCTTTCTCTGAAAGTGATGGCCGAGATTCCCCGGGAACATCTACCACCCCCCTGACGGCTAAAGAAATCGCAGATTTCATGATGCCACTTATGGATAAACGATTTGAAGATCTCCAAACACGTCTAGAAGCAGGCCTTACTCGTATAGACTCTCATGCATCACGTATAACTGCTCTGGAAACTAGAGTTAGTGATGTAGAGGATCACCTGCATTCTTGTCAGGAAGGCGTGGAGAATCATGACAGGGCTATTATACAACTACAAGACAAGGTAGATGAGTTAGAAAATAGGTCCCGACGGAACAATCTAAGATTCATAGGGATTCCAGAATCTGTAGCGGGCCATGCTTTAACATCTTTTCTCACTGCCGATTTGCCCAAAGCATTAGGGGTTATAAATGACTTAAAAATCCCCCATATTGAAAGGGCCCACAGAATTGGCATAGAACAAGAGGGATCCAGACGGCGACCTCGTCCGGTCATAGCCCGTTACTTGGACTATAGAACAAAAGAAAAAATCCTGGCGTCTTATCGTAGGTCCCAGGAACTAGTGGTGGGAGGGACTAAAATACTGATCTTTCAGGACTTCTCAGCGTCAGTCACACAGAAGCGTAAAGAATTCTCTGAGATATGCACCTTCCTCCATAACGAAAAAATCAGGTTTTCCCTGCTGTATCCGGCAAAACTGAGGGTGTTGGAGGACGGAAAGCCAATTTACTTCTCTGACCCACGTGAGGCCAAATCATACTTTAAGCCCCCTCAATTGTCCCCCCGCTCTCCTCATAGATGACTTATAGTTACAAAAGGTCGATCACCGGGTAGGGGAATCATGACCACTATTGATCCCCTGGGGTAGTATTACTATGTTACGAATGAAGCATTCTCTCTTTTACTGGGTTTGCTTTATTTTTGCTTTTTCCTTTTTTGTTTCTACTTTTGGTTTCAGGTGCGCACATCTTACCCAAGATGATGCCCACCACTGTTCTAGTTTGCTTGAAAATACGAAAATGTGGAGTTTAGAGGTAACTTGGATTGCACTTATCTGTATGTTATTCACTGCGAGTCCTAGAATGTTGCTACAGCTTTTTGATGTCTCTCTGTTTCCTGACTTCTACGCCGTGAGAGGATGTAGCTATTGCCTTGTTGACTGGGTGATATGCGATCTCAGGGATTCCCTACCTGTTAACAACCTCCTACAGATACTTAACCCCTGGTGGGGGGATGGGTAGCCATGTCGTCGCCCCATATAGGCGCTGACACCTCCCCCGCGCTTAAACCTTTACAGATAATATCATGGAATGTCGGTGGACTCAATACACCAATCAAACGAAAGAGAGTTGTTACCCACCTTAAACGATTTAGTCCGGACATTATATTTTTGCAAGAAACACATTGGGTCAATACAGAGGACAACCTACTAAAGGCCCCTTGGTTAGGCTCTTGTATTTCCGCTCCCTACCATCGTAAGGCACGAGGTGTAGCAATAATATTTCATAAAGATCTTCCTGTCACTATTTTGTCTCAAGTTGTAGACCCGGAGGGCCGTTATATCATATTGGACATCGATCTGTACCATACTCAATATACTCTAGTCAACCTATATGCCCCTAATATAAATCCACATGTATATATCCAAGACCTTGGACACATCCTTCAGGGCAGAACGAACCATTCCCTCATCGTAGGAGGTGATTTTAATATGGTAGAAGACCCCTCCTTAGATAAATTGCCTCCAATGCAAAGACCCTCTAACTTTCATGCCCACCTTTACCAATCCTTTAAATTAGACTTATGCCTGTCAGACCCTTGGCGCCTTTTGAACCCTACAGACAAAACGCATACATACCTATCAATGGTCCACGGTTCCCTTTCCCGTATAGACAGGATCCTTATCTCAGATAATTTACTCAATAACATAGCTCATACAGATATTCATGATATAATGGTGTCGGATCATGCCCCGGTCTCCATCTCCCTGACTCATCCTCACCTGCACCCTCATAGCCGTATATGGAGATTTCCCCATTACTTAGCACAATCTGACGATTTTAAGGCCTACCTGATCGGTCATTGGACTAATTATGTCGATGACAACCTTGAACACTGGGATGACCCTATCCTTTTCTGGAGTGCTTCTAAGGCGGTTATGAGGGGCCACATAATCAGTTATGTCTCACAGAAAAACAGACACTCTAGAAGGGAATATGAAGCACTTAAGGCTGAAATGCAAACCTCCTTTGTTCAGTACACAAATGCACCTTCAGACGAAACTAAAAACTCATATAGACAAGCACGTCAGCTACTGGAGACATATCTCGCCACCAAAGCAAAACAATCAATTGACTTCACACGAAACAAATATTACCGTTGGGGTAACAGAGCAGGGAAACTTTTAGCAACAATGTCCAAGCCATTTAGGAAACGCCAGGTTATTACTGTTAGGCGCCGAGGGTCCGCTCGTCAGTGCGGCCGGCGCCTAGCAACGGGGACGCCACTGTCGGATCGTGTTCCCCGTTGCTGGGTCTAAGTTTATATCATCACTGGTTTCCTGGCTGTGTAGCATGCAGCTGCACGGCATGTTGTAATTATCACTCATCTGTTTCCCTGGCCATGCAGCTTGTCAGCTGCATGGCATTTAATCCAATCAGCCTCCAAACAGCTGATTGGAAGACTCTCTGTTAAAAGCACTCCCAGGACTCCTCACAGACGCCGGTGATAGCTTCCTGTTTGCCTGATTCTGCTGCAGAGAGAGTTCCCAGTCCCGGTCTGTTCGTTTGTTCCTGTTCTCAGTGATCCAGTACTCGGAAGTTACCATCTGTTCCTGGAGTCTGACCGAGCACCTTTAACATCTGGTGGTGTTCGTGAGTCGCGGCGCAGCCGTGTGTTGCGGCTTGTCCGCTACTATTTATTATTGTGTTTATTTTGAGTTCTGGAGCTTTGCGGAGGATTCCGCTTCCACAAGATCCACTCTGGTGTCCAGCGGTGCCGGATAGGAGTGTCGGATCCGTGGATCCTTGGTTGTCCTTTTCCCTGGCGGCTAGTCCGCACATACCTTTTGATTTAGTTAAGTTAGCTTGTAACCCCTGGCTTGGTTGCTTAGTCAGAGGGCCCCTTGTTATCTCCCTGTCTCGGACTTCCCCTTGTCTCCCATTAAGACCTGCGGGGGCATCGGGGTTGGGCAGACATAATCCGCCCTTCGAACGCGGCTGCCATGGGCTCAAGCAACCATAGTCTCGCAGGGGATTTCTGATAACACGGGCGAGACAACGGAGTTAGGGCGCCAGGGGTTACTAGGCTCTCCAGCTCCCACAACCTGTATTTCATTCCTGTACTCAGATCTCTGCCATAAGATCTTCTCCAGTCTGGAGTACAGGAATCGTAACATTATCACCGGCCAGACAAAAGAAAAAATTTCAACAGGAGTTAATTTTTTCACTTATCCAGTAGGGAGAATTTTGTCGGCCTCATGAATCCCACCGGTGTTGGGCCAAATCCTGGCCAGTTTTTGGTTAGTCAGATTCAGGAACTTACCCAGATGGTTCAGGATCTGTCCCTCCGGGTGAGCTCACAGGAAGATCTGTTACGGACTTCCCCGAGGGTCATCCCTGAACCAAAAATGCATCTGCCTGACCGTTTTTCTGGGGATAGAAAACAGTTTTTTAATTTTAAAGAGTCTTGTAAACTGTATTTTCGTTTAAGACCAGTTTCCTCAGGTACGGAGGCTCAGCGGGTTGGAATTATAATTTCTCTGCTTCAGGGGGATCCTCAGACCTGGGCTTTTGGTTTAAAGACAGACGATCCGGCCTTATCGTCTGTAGACGCTTTTTTGAAATCTTTAGGGCTATTGTATGACGACCCTGATAGAGAGGCATCCGCAGAAAGTCAGTTGCGTGCTCTAAGACAGGGTAGGAATCCTGCAGAGAATTATTGTACGGAGTTTCGCCGTTGGTCGAACGACTGTGGCTGGAATGATCCTGCCCTGCGCAGTCAGTTTCGCCTCGGCTTATCTGAATCTATAAAAGACAGCCTCCTTCAGTATCCCGCTCCTGAGAACCTTGATAAACTCATGGAGCTCTCTATTAAAATAGATCGTCGGCTCAGAGAGCGGAGGACTGAGAAAGGGGCATCTGTAGTTTCTTTTCCCTGTGTTTCTTCCGTTCCGATAGACATGGAGGAGCCTATGCAGATTGGTCTCTCCAAATTGTCTCCGGAAGAAAGAACCAGGAGGCAAAATTCTGGTCTGTGTTTGTACTGCGGAGGTAAGGGACATTTTGCCCGTAGTTGCCCAAACAAGTCGGGAAACTTCCTGACCAAGTGAATAGTGAGGGGGTTCACTTTGGTCTACAGCTCATCTCCTCAAATAATTCACTATTGGTTCCTGCTAAAGTTTCTTATGACAGCCTCTGTTCCTCGGTCTCTGCTTTTGTGGACAGTGGAGCTGCAGGAAACTTTATGGACTTAACATGGGCCAAGGCCTTAGGTATTCCTCAGTTAACCTTAAGTAGGTGTATCACCATGCATGGTTTAGATGGGAGTCCCTTATCCAATGGGGTTATTTCTCTATGTACACCTCCTGTTTTGCTCTCGGTGGGAGCTCTACATTCTGAAAAGATTGAGTTTTTTCTTACCCATTGTCCAGCAGTTCCTGTGGTTCTGGGTCACCCTTGGCTGGCCTTTCATAATCCCATCATAGATTGGCAGTCTGGGGAGATTCTACAATGGAGTACCATCTGTGATAAAGAATGTATTACACTTCCTATCCGAGTAGCTGCTGCCAGGTCCGCACATATTCCTGGAGAGTACCAAGATTTTTTGGATGTGTTTTCCAAGGGCAATGCGGATATTTTGCCTCCCCATAGGCCGTATGATTGTACCATTGAGTTAATTCCTGGTGCCACGTTGCCTAAAGGAAGGTTATATGCATTGTCTGGTCCTGAAACTGTGGCCATGAATGAGTATGTGAAAGAAAGTCTTGAGAAAGGGTTTATCAGGCCATCTAAATCCCCTTTAAGTGCAGGTTTTTTCTTCGTAGAGAAGAAGGATGGTTCCCTCAGACCCTGCATTGACTTTCGAGCCCTGAATAAAATCTCAGTAAAGAATACTTACCCTCTGCCTCTGATCTCTGTCCTCTTTGATCAGCTACGTTCGGCTGTTATTTTTTCCAAGATTGACCTGAGAGGAGCATATAATCTCATTAGAATCAGATCGGGGGATGAGTGGAAAACGGCATTCAGTACTCAATCAGGTCACTATGAGTATCTGGTCATGCCTTTCGGCCTATCTAACGCTCCGGCAGTCTTTCAGGATCTCATTAATGATGTGCTCCGTGAGTTTCTGGGAAGATTCGTTGTGGTCTATTTAGACGACATTTTGATTTATTCTGACTCTATAGAACAACATGTTACCCAGGTGCGTCAGGTACTTAAGAAATTACGTGAAAATCACTTGTATGCCAAACCGGAGAAGTGTGAATTTCACGTCACGGAGGTATCCTTTTTAGGGTACATTATTTCCCCTCGGGGATTCCGAATGGAACCTAAGAAGCTCCAAGCAATCCTGAGTTGGGCGCAACCCACCAACTTAAAAGCAATTCAGCGCTTTTTAGGGTTTGCGAACTACTACAGAAGGTTTATTCACTCTTTCTCTGACATAGTTGCTCCCATTGTGGCACTCACTAAGAAGGGAGCAGATCCTACCAATTGGTCATGTGAAGCTAAAGTATCTTTTCAGGCCTTGAAACAAGCCTTTGTCTCAGCCCCTGTCCTTAGACATCCCAACCCAGAATTGCCTTTCATCGTTGAGGTAGATGCCTCGGAGGTTGGTGTAGGGGCTATCCTTTCTCAGAAGGATCCAGATTCCCTTGAGTTACATCCTTGTGCCTTTATGTCCAGGAAATTCTCATCTGCTGAATCCAACTACGATGTTGGTAATCGGGAGTTGCTGGCTATTAAATGGGCTTTTGAGGAGTGGAGACATTGGCTTGAAGGAGCGACCCATACCATTTCTGTTTTGACAGATCACAAAAATCTTCAATACATTGAATCAGCTAAGCGACTGAATGCCCGACAGGCTCGTTGGGCTTTATTTTTCACTCGTTTCAAATTCATTATCACCTTCAGACCTGGTTCCAAGAATACCAAGGCAGATGCCCTCTCACGCAGTTTTCTTCCCGCTCAAGACAACAGTCCTGTTACTCTCATACTTCCGCCTTCAGTCATTCAGGCAGGTCTCACACAGGATGTTTTTTCTCAATTGAAGCTGCTTCAACATCAAGCTCCGGGAAATACTCCTGCTGGTCGTCTTTTTGTTCCTGAGTTTTTGAGAGCAACTGTTTTGGAGGAATTTCATGATAGCAAAGTTGCAGGGCATCTGGGAGTCGCTAAAACTTTTGAATTGGTATCCCGCTCAGTGTGGTGGCCTGGTCTTTCTAAAGACATTAAAGAGTTTGTTTTTTCGTGTCAGGTCTGTGCACAGCATAAAGTTCCCCGTTCTTTGCCTATTGGTCAACTTATGCCATTGAATGTTCCTCTTAGACCATGGTCGCATATCTCCATGGATTTTGTGGTGGATCTCCCTCTGTCAGCTGGATGCACAGTCATATGGGTGGTAGTGGACCGTTTTAGTAAGATGGCTCATTTTATTGGTCTTCCCCGATTGCCATCTGCCCAGGGATTGGCAGTCTTGTTCCTCCGTCATGTTTTCAGACTCCATGGGTTACCCACTGATATTGTTTCTGACAGGGGTCCACAATTCATTGCACAGTTTTGGAAGTCTTTTTGTGCTTCGTTAAAAATGAAATTATCATTAACCTCCGGTTATCATCCACAATCAAATGGACAGACTGAGCGAGTGAACCAATCCTTAAAACAATATTTGCGTTTGTACTCGGCCAAACTCCAAAATGACTGGTCTGAGTTTCTTCCATTGGCAGAGTTTGCTTATAATAATGCCTGTCATTCCTCCACCAATGTGTCTCCATTTTTTGCAGTTTTTGGTTTCCACCCCAGAGCTAATTCATTTTTCCAACATTCCTCTGTCTCCTCTCTGGCCCTGACCTCTCATCTTAAACTTATTTGGAAAAAAGTGCACATAGCTCTCAGAAAAGCAGCTTTCAAGGAAAAAGATTTTTCGGACAGGTTCCGGCGGCCGTGCACTTTTAGAGTAGGAGACAGGGTGTGGCTGTCGACTCGCAATATCAAACTTCGACAAACCTCAGCCAGATTGGGTCCTAGATTTATTGGACCATTTCTCATTATCAAAAAAGTCAATCCAGTTGCTTTCCGGTTACAGCTACCAAAAACGTTACGAATCGGAAATACCTTCCATTGCTCTTTGCTCAAACCATATGTTTCATCTAGCAGATTTCCTCGTAAAAAACCTCAGGGGAGATCACCAGTTAATGTACAGGGTCAGCAGGAGTTCGTGGTTGAGAAGGTTCTCGATTCCAAGCTGTCCCGGGGTCGGCTTTATTTTTTGGTGCATTGGAAAGGTTATGGTCCTGAGGAAAGGTCGTGGGTCCTAGATGAGGACCTTCATGCCCCAAGGCTCAAAAGGGCATTTTTTCAAGAATTTCCTCAGAAACCCGGATTTAGGGGTTCCTTGACCCCTCCTCAAGGGGGGGGTACTGTTAGGCGCCGAGGGTCCGCTCGTCAGTGCGGCCGGCGCCTAGCAACGGGGACGCCACTGTCGGATCGTGTTCCCCGTTGCTGGGTCTAAGTTTATATCATCACTGGTTTCCTGGCTGTGTAGCATGCAGCTGCACGGCATGTTGTAATTATCACTCATCTGTTTCCCTGGCCATGCAGCTTGTCAGCTGCATGGCATTTAATCCAATCAGCCTCCAAACAGCTGATTGGAAGACTCTCTGTTAAAAGCACTCCCAGGACTCCTCACAGACGCCGGTGATAGCTTCCTGTTTGCCTGATTCTGCTGCAGAGAGAGTTCCCAGTCCCGGTCTGTTCGTTTGTTCCTGTTCTCAGTGATCCAGTACTCGGAAGTTACCATCTGTTCCTGGAGTCTGACCGAGCACCTTTAACATCTGGTGGTGTTCGTGAGTCGCGGCGCAGCCGTGTGTTGCGGCTTGTCCGCTACTATTTATTATTGTGTTTATTTTGAGTTCTGGAGCTTTGCGGAGGATTCCGCTTCCACAAGATCCACTCTGGTGTCCAGCGGTGCCGGATAGGAGTGTCGGATCCGTGGATCCTTGGTTGTCCTTTTCCCTGGCGGCTAGTCCGCACATACCTTTTGATTTAGTTAAGTTAGCTTGTAACCCCTGGCTTGGTTGCTTAGTCAGAGGGCCCCTTGTTATCTCCCTGTCTCGGACTTCCCCTTGTCTCCCATTAAGACCTGCGGGGGCATCGGGGTTGGGCAGACATAATCCGCCCTTCGAACGCGGCTGCCATGGGCTCAAGCAACCATAGTCTCGCAGGGGATTTCTGATAACACGGGCGAGACAACGGAGTTAGGGCGCCAGGGGTTACTAGGCTCTCCAGCTCCCACAACCTGTATTTCATTCCTGTACTCAGATCTCTGCCATAAGATCTTCTCCAGTCTGGAGTACAGGAATCGTAACATTTACTACTTTAAAACATCCCGCCACGGGAGCTTTATTAACGAATTCCTCGGATATAACTGCACAATTCCGCCAATATTTTGTAAATGCATTCCGCTCAACCCCTATTAATTTGACCGACCAGACAACTATCCTTGCAGATTCAGTGCTTCCAAAATTGACACCTGATCAGAGAGAAGCACTTGCTGGCCCAATAACTATGGATGAAATCAACAAAACCATATCTACCCTTCCCCATGGAAAGTCTCCGGGACCTGATGGCCTGTCAGGCGACTATTACCGAATCTTACAAGCCCACATTGCCCCGACCTTGCTAGAATTATTTAGGTCTATACATGAAAAGGGAGCTCCCTACTCATCCTTCAATGAGGCTTTCATGACCCTGCTCCCTAAGCCAGACAAGGATCTAAGTTTGTTGACGTCTTACAGACCTATAAGTCTGTTAAATGTCGATTACAAATTGGTGGCCAAAATCATGGCAACGCGCCTCCAGGCTATACTGCCTTCAATCCTCTCGGACCAACAATTGGGATTTATACAGGGACGCCATGCAGTTAGGGCCATTAGGACGGCCATAGCGGCTGTTGTGGCGGCTCAACGCCCGACACCCACTCAAAATATATTGGTCAGCTTAGACATCCATAGGGCCTTTGACTCTATTCTCTGGTCACACCTTTATACTATATTAGAAAAAAGAGGCTTTGATGATAGTTTTGTAAATTTTATAAAATATATCTACCACGATCCGAATACTTCCCTACTGGTAAACGGCCTTTTAAGCCCAAGCTTTACATTGGAAAGAGGCACCCGCCAAGGTTGCCCTCTATCACCCCTCCTCTTCAACATAGCGTTGGATCCCCTACTACGCATTCTACAGCAATGGCATACCTTTCAGGGTATTAGAGTCGGGTGCAGGGAAATAAAGATCTCTGCATTCGCAGATGATATCTTGTTATACGTATCCAACCCGGAACACTCCCTAGATCAAATATTACACACAATTAATATATATGGTTCCATATCCGGCCTACAACTTAACATGGACAAGTCAGTGGCTATGCTCCTTGGGGGCACACTAACTCAACCTCGTTGGGCCTCTCATTTGTCTCTGCAATGGGCCAGAACATTTATCCCTTACTTGGGAATAATTTTGCCCCGAAATCCGGTCAATTTATACCAATTTAACATTAAAAAGGTAATACACACTCTTATGGAAGATGTGAGACGTTGGGAACGTCTGCCACTTTCTTTCCTGGGGCGAGCAGATCTCTTAAAAATGGTAGCAATACCTAGAATATTATACCCACTACAAAACCTCCCAGTACTTTTGACTAAGGCAGATACAGTCCACTTGAACGCCCTGATTAGGAAATTCATATGGAAGGGAGGACGCGCACGCATAGCCCTACGGAAGTTATATCAACCAAAAACGAATGGCGGCATCAACTTCCCTGATGTCACTGGGTATAATCACTCAGCTCTCTTGCGACACTTGAGAGACTGGCTACAGGGAACATCGATTTATACTGATGTCCTTTTGGAACAGGAATTTTTGAGGGACATTGCACTAATAGGCTTATTACATCAACATGATCAGGAAGTGGAGGAACATGTTAAATTGAATCCTTTGCTTTGGACAACGCGGAAGCTCTGGCACATCCTGCGTCACAAAGCTGGACTCAATGGTTTCTATTCTTTACATCTGCCCCTGGTCAAGAATCCTCAATTCCTAGACGGCATGGCTGCTCATCCCTTCACCCTATGGAGACACGCGGGAGTGGAGAATATTGGGTCTCTAGTGTCGGGGGAGAAACGCCCTCTCACCTTTACAGAATTATCCACTAAATATGCCATGGTTAGGCCATATCCCCTGGCCTTCCTACAGACACGCTTTTATGTAAGCCACGTCATACAGCATTTTTCAGACAAAGACTGGGATAGCCCCCTAGACGCCCTCTTGAAAAATACAGTCCCTCAACGTAGAGCTATCTCGATCCACTATACTTTTCTTAGAGATATTATGGATCATACCAAAGTGTCAGGAGGAGTGTCGGGGTGGCTGTCCCACTTCCCTGAACTAACAATCTCAGATTTGGAAAAGACCCTCCTATATTCTCGCAGAACTCTCCCTTCTAGTATGTATACTGAGCTATTCTTAAACATATTCCATAATGCATATCTTTCCCCGCTACGCCGATTTCATATAGGTACCTCCGCGACTCATAACTGTCCGAGGTGTCACCAGGAGATGGCAGATAACTACCACTGCTTGTGGGCTTGCCCTATTGTAAAATATTTCTGGCATTTAATACGCAGATATGCTGAACTGAAACTAACAAATTATGTCCCATTTACCCCGGAGTGGGCAATTTTTGGAATGGTTAACCCTATGCTCCGAATAACCCCGGGTAGTAAGAAATTACTACTGGCCATAAGCGCAGCGGGTAAAAAAACTATATTACAAAGTTGGCTTGATAATTCACCCCCTCAGCTACCATTGTTTTTTAATAAACTATACTTTCTATTTCGAATGGACTGGGTGGAGACACTCCTGCATAAGGAGAGAGAAGTGGAGCGTTTTTTTTCACTCTGGGAGTCATACATAGACACGCTTCCACTTACCACTAGAAATCAGATTCATTATAGTCTTAAAGACACCACATGGTATCTTACCAGGCTGATAACCCATGATCCTCCGATAGCCCTGACGTAGGGAGACACCTATTCTTGCATATGGGCCGTTGTGGAGATTCAGGACTCGCAGTCTTATTTGTGTTTGTATGTTCCGAATTTAGTTTTGAGACATTGCTGTTGTCGATTGCAGATTTATACTGACATACAATGAGTTTCCCTCGACATCAAGAGATGTATACCTTGAACATTTACTGTTATACTCAGATTGACTTATCTGTATGATAGATTCCACTACAATGAGAATCTGTGTTAATGTACTATTTCAGCTTAAATCACATGTTGTTACTGGAAGTATCAAATCAACATTGTAACTATTGTGGTATGCTTGTATCACCTCTTTGTTACCTCAATAAAAATATTAAAAAAAAAAAAAAAGCTGTGAAGGAAACACCGAACATCCGTAAGAATGTTGGTAACCATCTCTGGAAAAGAAAATCTAGAGCAGAACCATGTGTCTGAACATAAGAAGACAAAGTCCTTCTGACAACTGTTCTGCAGAAAGGACAAGAGGCGAAAAAGACCAAGAACTTCAGCTGAGAGGCCTTTATATTTGCACCAAAAGATGGAGTTTTACTGGGCACTGTGATTGGTTTGCGAGCCTGAAACAGTCAGGGCTACTGACTGAGGTAAACTTATTACTCTGATGATACTGATCTCCACAATCACGACATCACCGGCAGACGAGACAAATTCCGGTGATGACACAAAGTTTGAAAGTGAAGATATGGCCGAAGAGATACACTATAGGGAGCCTTGGCAACCCTGGTCTGAAGCATTGCAGAGCAGTGTCGACAGGCAAATCCGGAGCGATTTAGTTAGACCGAGCCACTGGTCAAATGCGTTGAAACACTCACTGGACCTTGCCAGAGGCAGAAACAAATATGCCAGATGAAAGTGACAAGAAGCTTACATGGCATCCATGATTTGCCACAAGAGGATCCCCGGAGCGATCACCGTACCAAGGAAGTCCTTTTTGCAGAGACGAGAAGCCCTGAGGTCGATGTTGGCTTGTCACACAGGTACATCAAAATCAGAAAAACCTGTTGGATTATTTCACATTTTTCAGGGGAAAAAAGCATGACAACCCGGGAATTCCGCTTCCTAGGTGTCCATTCTGGAACTGGAGATGGCCGATATTGCCAGAACCCAACGTTCCGCCTTCTGCATATGTGAGATACCGTTCCGACGGCTCTCCAGCTGCAAGTGCCACTGTCTATGTTGATATAGGCCACTGCGGTTTCAAAGTTCGACTGGATGCGGGCTGCAAGACCATGGTAATTTTCTCTGTATCGTTCCAATTTTTTTTTTCCATATATGTGCTGCCAAAGCAAGCACTTGTAGAAAGCCTTGAGCTGGAGCCAAGGCATCGTGGATTGCCCGGAGATGGAAGTGACATCTCCACTGCGAACCTCAATGTTTTTTGAAAACCAGAGTTGAAACCCAAAACCGTAACATCTGAGACTAGTGACTGTGGTTATGACCTTCCATGTCAAGACAGAAAATGGAGTCCTATGGGTCAGATTCGGATTGTGTAGACACCAACGAAGATATTGTCATATTTGAAGTGACAGACTGAACTGTTCTTTATGTAAACTCAATTCTGCCTGGGATTAATAACATAGAATTTGAGACTGAAGAATCCAGGCGTGAGACCAGGAGAATGGAGCCACCTGTAAAGTAGCCTCTATCTTGCAGAGGAAGTGTATGCCATGGATCACTGACCCCTGAGGAAACTGCAGAAAAGAGTGCATTCTGGTCTGAAAACCCTGCACTCAGCCAAAAGACTGAGATACCTGGGGTCGAAAAGAAGACCCCTGAACACCATCCTCCGCAAAGTAAGAAATCCGGAACCAAGGTCCACTGTAGACGAGACGGAGCTCTTTTTGCAACAATCGACCAAATATGACAGTGATGGGAAAGTAACAGTAAAAACCCCAAGACCCTGGTGATGGGAAAGGGATTGGAATTAATACTCCCGTGTTGGATAGCGAACAGACTGCAAGAACTAGAGCCTGTCGCTTGGATGAAACGCAAATAAGAGTGGTAACAAAGAATCCTGCTTGGTACGTGTTTCCCAAGATTCAGAATATATGCTCATGACATACATGTCTCGTACAATACCATCGGTACATAGATGATGTCATTTTTTTGTGGAGAGGTGGAGAGGAGTCTCTAAGACGTTTCCAAGATAAACTAAATAAGAATGACTTTGGTGTACTTCTAACTTTTTTGAGTAGTGAAGAACAAATTAATTATTTGGATCTGACTGTCTATATAAAAGATCAAATGATAGTCACAAAGAATTACAATAAGCCAACGGATAGTAATTCTTTTATTAACCGGTTGAGTAACCATCACCCAAGTTGGTTCCGGGGGGTTCCGGGGAGTCAATTCCGTCGTCTGAGGCGGAACTGTACCGAGAACACTGTTTATAAAGAACAATCATTGCTAATGAAGGAACAGTTCCTGAATAAGGGATATAGCCGGGAGAGTCTGGATAATGTTTTGAATGATGTTGAGAAAATAGATAGAGATACCCTACTGTGTAAAACCATTAAGAAGAAGAATGAGGATTTTAATGTGACATATGTAACCACTTTTAACAGTGAATATAGGGACATTGAAACAATTTTAAAGAAACATTGGGGTATTTTAAAAACAGACCCCGTTTTAGAAAAAATACTCCCTAAAGAACCACGAATTATATATAAACGGGCCCCAAATCTGAAATCACGCCTTGTAAAAAGTGCAATAGCACCAAAACCCACTATGATTACTAGAATCAAATCTAAAGGTTACTATAGATGTAGTTTATGTGTGGGATGCAGGCATTTCAAAAGCAAGGAGGGCAGCAAAATAGAAACCTTTGTATCCAATACCACTAAAAAAGAGTACAGAATTGAACATTTTGTAACATGTAGCAGCAGTAATGTGATCTATTTGATACAGTGTAAATGTATGAAACAGTATGTGGGAAGAACCAGTCGCCCCTTTAAGATAAGGATGGGTGAACATGTTAAAAATATTAAAAAGGGTTTGGAGAATCACTGTTTGTCTGCACATTGTAAGGAAGTACATGAATGCTCCCTTGATAGCATAGTAAGCTGCAAAATCATTGACCATGTGAAAGGGAATTGGAGGAGAAATAACGTGGCTGCAGCATTAGCTAGAAAGGAGATGTGGTGGATACAAGAATTAAAAACTTTGCAGCTGAGGGGCCTTAATGGAAGTTTTGAAATAAAATGGTTCCTGTAAAGATTTGTACATGTTTGTATGTGTTTAAAGAATGATGTATTTGCACCTTTAAGGAAACCCTGTAACCCTGGAACCTGTATTATGAGCAAACCAGACTCTTAGGGAGGGTATATAATCTGCAATCTGACCAGTTTCACCTGTGCCTCAAGAAAGACCCGCAGAGGGTAGAAACGCGTCGGCAGCGCAAGGTGAACCTGGTCTGAAATAAGTGTGGAGCAGAGAGCGTCTAGCGGGGGAAAGCGGAGGAGTGTGGAGGCGGCTGCAGCGCCTGGAGGGTCCGTGACCAAAGGACGGCTAGCGGAGGCTGGATAACAATGGCGGGTGAGCAAACCCTGCATTAAACGGCACCGCAAATACAAACTGCGCCCTGAGGGTCTGGTGAGCTCCAATGTTTTAATCTAATACCCACTCTTGCACCGCGCTCCTGCTGAGATTGACCTGTGTCCGCCAAACAGAGACTTTTAATGGATGTTTTGGAATAAAGGAAAAATGTTTTTTATCTACATTGACGTGGCAAAGTGTTATTCATAACGTGGAGGAAGCCTGGACTGTATCCCTGTGGTCTGTTAGAAGCAGCGCTGTGTTTTTCCTTGATTTGAATTTTTATTGATATGCCATGGATCACTGACCCCTGAGGAAACTGCAGAAAAGAGTGCATTCTGGTCTGGAAACCCTGCACTCAGCCAAAAGACTGAGATACCTGGGGTCGAAAAGAAGACCCCTGAACACCATCCTCCGCAAAGTAAGAAATCCGGAACCAAGGTCCACTGTAGACGAGACGGAGCTCTTTTTGCAACAATCGACCAAATATGACAGTGATGGGAAAGTAACAGTAAAAACCCCAAGACCCTGGTGATGGGAAAGGGATTGGAATTAATACTCCCGCGTTGGATAGCGAACAGACTGCAAGAACTAGAGCCTGTCTCTTGGATGAAACGCAAATAAGAGTGGTAACAAAGAATCCTGCTTGGTACGTGTTTCCCAAGATTCAGAATATATGCTCATGACATAATTCGGTATATCCAACTGACCAGTGGAATCTGAGAAAGTTGGTTTCCCCCACTGAGAATCGGACCATCCCATTCCATGAGCCCTGCAGAGGACATATCGGAAGTCCGAGTTCCAGATGGACAAATGCCTTCTAAAAGAATACATATTTCTCTAACGTCCTAAGTGGATGCTGGGGACTCCGTAAGGACCATGGGGATTAGCGGCTCCGCAGGAGACTGGGCACAACTAAAGAAAGCTTTAGGACTACCTGGTGTGCACTGGCTCCTCCCACTAAGACCCTCCTCCAGTTAGATTCTTGTGCCCGGCTGAGCTGGATGCACACTAGGGGCTCTCCTGAGCTCCTAGAAAGAAAGTATATTTAGGTTTTTTATTTTACAGTGAGATCTGCTGGCAACAGACTCACTGCAGCGAGGGACTAAGGGGAGAAGAAGCGAACCTACCTAACAGGTGGTAGTTTGGGCTTCTTAGGCTACTGGACACCATTAGCTCCAGAGGGATTGACCGCAGGACCCGACCTTGGTGTTCGTTCCCGGAGCCGCGCCGCCGTCCCCCTTACAGAGCCAGAAGCATGAAGAGTCCGGAAAATCGGCGGCAGAAGACTTCGGTCTTCACCAAGGTAGCGCACAGCACTGCAGCTGTGCGCCATTGCTCCTCATGTACACCTCACACTCCGGTCACTGATGGGTGCAGGGCGCTGGGGGGGGCGCCCTGAGGGCAATATATGACACCTTGGCTGGCAAATCTACATCATATATAGTCCTAGAGGCTATATAGATGTAAAATTACCCCTGCCAGTATTCCAGAAAAAGCGGGAGAAAGTCAGTTGAAAAAGGGGCGGGGCTTCTCCCTCAGCACACTGGCACCATTTTCTCTTCACAGTGCAACTGGAAGACAGCTCCCCAGGCTCTCCCCTGTAGTTTTCAGGCTCAAAGGGTTAAAAAGAGAGGGGGGGCACTAAATTTAGGCGCAATATATGTATACAAGCAGCTATTTGGGGAAAAATCACTGTTATAGTGTTAATCCCTGCATTATATAGCGCTCTGGTGTGTGCTGGCATACTCTCTCTCGGTCTCCCCAAAGGACTTTGTGGGGTCCTGTCCTCAGTCAGAGCATTCCCTGTGTGTGTGCGGTGTGTCGGTACGGCTGTGTCGACATGTTGGATGAGGAAGGTTACGTGGAGGCGGAGCAGAGGCCGATAAATGGGATGTCGCCCCCTGTGGGGCCGACACCAGAGTGGATGGATAGGTGGAAGGTATTAACCGACAGTGTCAACTCCTTACATAAAATGCTGGATGACGTAACAGCTGTGGGACAGCCGGCTTCTCAGCCCGCGCCTGCCCAGGCGTCTCAAA
Source organism: Pseudophryne corroboree (assembly GCF_028390025.1). NCBI lineage: Eukaryota > Metazoa > Chordata > Amphibia > Anura > Myobatrachidae > Pseudophryne > Pseudophryne corroboree. The sequence goes on along the minus strand of NC_086446.1, from coordinate 50,041,929 downwards.
GGCCATCAGGGGCTCAAAAAAGCAGGAGGCGATCCTGAAGTCTGTATTTACACACTCAGGTTATATACTGAAACCTGCAATTGCCTCAGCATAAATAGTGCTGCTGCAGCGTGGTCTGATACCCTGTCAGATAATATTAATACGCTAAGACAGGGATAATATTTTGCTAACATTGAGCATATTTAAGACGTTGTCTTATATATAAAGGATGCACAGAGGGATATTTGCCGGCTGGCATCCAGAATTAATGCAATGTCCATTCTGCCAGGAGGGTATTAGAAACCCGGCAGTGGACAGGTGATGCTGCCTGTAAAAGGCACATGGAGTTTCTGCCTTATAAGGGTGAGGAATTGTTTGGGGATGGTCTCTGGGATCTCGTATCCACAGCAACAGCTGGGAATAAAACAATTTTACCTCAGGTTTCCTCACAGCCTAAGAAAGCACCGTATTTTCAGGTACAGTCCTTTCGGCTTCAGAAAAGCAAGCGGGTCAAGGGCGCTTCCTTTCTGCACAGAGACAAGGGAAGAAGGATAAAAGCTGCACCAGCAGCCAGTTCCCAGGATCAAAAATCTTCCCCCGCTTCCTCTGAGTCCACTGCATGACGCTGGGGGTCTACAGGTGGAGACAGGTGCGGTAGGGGCGCGTCTCGGGAACTTCAGGGACCAGTGGGCTTGCCCACAGGTGGATCTCTAGGTTCTGCAAATAGTATCACAGAGATACAGGCTGGAGTTCGAGGCGACTCCCCCTCGCCGTTACCTCACATCAGCCTTGCCTGCTGCCCTCGGAGAAAGGTAGTACTGGCGGCAATTCACAAGCTGTACTTCCAGCAGGTGAAATCAAGGTACCCCTCCTTCAACAAGGCCGGGGTTACTATTCCAAAATGTTGTGGTACCGAAACCAGACGGTTCGGTGAGACCCATTCTAAAATGGAAAGCCTTGAACACTTATATACGAAGGTTCGAGTTCAAAATGGAATCGCTCAGGGCGATTATTGCAAGCCTGGAGAATTTAATGGTATCACTGGACATCAAGGATGATTACCTGCATGTCCCTATTTACCCTCTTCACCAGGAGTACCTCAATATTGTAGTACAGGATTGTCATTACCAATTCCAGACGTTGCCGTTGGTCTGTCCCTGGCACCGAGGTATTAACCAAGGTAATGGCCGAAATAATTATCCCGTACTTGGACGATCTCCTTATAAAGGCGAGGTCCAGGGAGCAGTTGTTCGTCGGAGTAGCACTATCTCGGGAAGTGCTACAACAGCACGGCTGGTTTCTGAATATTCCAAAGTCGCAGCTGGTTCCTACGACGCGTCTACTGTTCCTGGGTATGGTTCTGGACACAGAACAGGATAAAAAGGTTTTCTCCCGGAGGAGAAGTCCAAGGAGTTGTTGTCTCTAGACAGAGAGCTCCTAATACGTATACAGGTGTCGGTGCATCAATGCACGCGAGCCCTGGGAAAGATGGTAGCTTCTTACGAAGAAATTCCATTCGCCAAGTCCCATGCAAGGATTTTCCAGTGGGATCTGTTGGACAAGTGGTCCGGGTCGCATCTTCAGATGCATCGGCGGATAACCCTGTCTCCAAGGGTCAGGGTGTCGCTGTTGTGGTGGCTGCAGAGTGCTCATCTTCTAGGGGGCCGCAGATTCGGCATACAGGACTGGGTCCTGGTAACAACGGATGCCAGCCTTCGAGGCTGGGTGGCAGTCACACAGGGAAGGAACTTCCAAGGCTATGGAAAAGTCAGGAGACTTCCCTACACATAAATACTCTGGAACTGAGGGCCATTTACAATGCCTTAAGTCAGGCTAGACCCCTGATTCAACACCGGCCGGTGCTGATCCAGTCAGACAACATCACGGCGGTCGCTCATGTAAACCGACAGGGCGGCACAAGAAGCAGGATGGCGATGGCAGAAGCCACAAGGATTCTTCGATGGGCGGAAAATCATGTGTTAGCACTGTCAGCAGTGTTCATTCCCGGAGTGGACAACTGAGAAGCAGACTTTCTCAGAAGACACGACCTCCACCCGGGAGAGTGGGGACTTCATCCAGAAGTCTTCCAAATGATTGTACACCGTTGGGAAAGGCCACAGGTGGACATGATGGCGTCCCGCCTCAACTAAAAGTTACAATGATATTGCGCCAGGTCAAGGACCCTCAGGCGATAGCTGTGGATGCTCTGGTAACACCGTGGGTGTACCAGTCGGTGTATGTGTTCCCTTTTCTGCCTCTCTTACCCAGGGTAATGAGAATAATAAGAAGGAGAGGAGTAAGAAATATACTCATTGTTCCGGGTTGGCCAAGAAGAGCTTGGTAACCAGAACTCCAAGAAATGATCTCAGAGGACCTATGGCCTCTGCCGCTCAGACAGGACCTGCTGCAGCAGGGGGCCTGTCTGTTCCAAGACGTACCGCGGCTGCGTTGACGGCATGGCGGTTGAACGCCGGATCCTGAAGGAAAAGGGAATTCTGGAGGAAGTTATCCCTACGCTATTTAAAGCTAGGAAAGAAGTGAACGCAAACCATTATCACCGCATATGGCGAAAATATGTTGCGCACTGTGAGGCCAGGAAGGCCCCAAAGGAGAAATTTAAGCTAGGTCGATTTCTGCACTTCCTACAGTCAGAGGTGACTATGGGCCTAAAATTGGGTTCCATTAAGGTCCAGATTTCGGCTCTATCGATTTTCTTCCAAAATTGAACTGGCTTCACTGCCTGAAGTTCAGACTTTTGTTAAGGGAGTGCTGCATAGTCAGCCCCCGTTTGTGCCTCCAGTGGCACCGTGGGATCTCAACGTGGTGTTGGATTTCCTGAAGTCGCATTGGGTTGAGCCACTTAAATCCGTGGAGCTATAATACCTCACGTGGAAAGTGGTCATTCTGTGGGCCTTGGCGTCGGCCAGGCGTGTATCAGAATTGGCGGCTTTGTCATACAAAAGCCTTTATCTGTTTTTTATATGGATAAGGCGGAATTGAGGACTCGTTCCCAATTCCTTCCTAAGGTGGTATCAGTTTTTCATGTGAACCAACCTATTGTGGTGCCTGCGGCTACTTGGGACTTGGAGGACTCCAAGTTACTGGATGTAGTCAGGGCCCTGAAAAGTATATGTTTCCAGGACAGCTGGAGTCAGGAAAACTGACTCGCTATTTCTCCTGTATGCACCCAACAAGCTGGGTGCTCCTGCTTCTAAGCAGACGGTTGCTCCCTGGATCTGTAGCACGATTCAACTTGCACATTCTGCGGCTGGACTGCCGCACCCTGAATCTGTAAAAGCCCATTCCACGAGGAAAGGGGCTCTTCTTGGGCGGCTGCCCGAGGGGTCTCGGCTTTACAATTTTGCCGAGCTGTTACTTGGTCGGGTTCAAACACTTTTGCAAGAGTCTACAAGTTTGATACCCTGGCTGAGGAGGACCTAGAGTTTGCTCATTCGGTGCTGCAGAGTCATCCGCACTCTCCCGCCCGTTTGGGAGCTTTGGTATAATCCCCATGGTCCTTACGGAGTCCCCAGCATCCACTTAGGACGTTAGAGAAAATAAGATTTTACTCACCGGTAAATCTATTTCTCGTAGTCCGTAGTGGATGCTGGGCGCCCATCCCAAGTGCGGATTGTCTGCAATACTTGCATATAGTTATTGCCTAACTAAAGGGTTATTGTTGAGCCATCTGTTGAGAGGCTCAGTTGTTATCATACTGTTAACTGGGTATAGTATCACGAGTTGTACGGTGTGATTGGTGTGGCTGGTATGAGTCTTACCCGGGATTCAAAATCCTTCCTTATTGTGTCAGCTCTTCCGGGCACAGTATCCTAACTGAGGTCTGGAGGAGGATCTTAGTGGGAGGAGCCAGTGCACACCAGGTAGTCCTAAAGCTTTCTTTAGTTGTGCCCAGTCTCCTGCGGAGCCGCTAATCCCCATGGTCCTTACGGAGTCCCCAGCATCCACTACGGACTACGAGAAATAGATTTACCGGTGAGTAAAATCTTATTTTCATTGATATTTATGTTACATAACAAATTTCTTAGCAGTCATACTCAGAATGAGAACCCATGACCTGTTATACTGAAGGCAGACACCTTATTGCTACAGCTATTTGCTCCTGCCTGCAAGGCACGCTTTGATTTGGAAGCAGAATTCCACAAATCGCAATCAAAATGAATATATGGGCGTCATAGACAGGGCAGAGATGTAGGATTGAATAGAAATAAAATCCAAGAAAACAACATTAACAGAGGATAGAGCTTTAGAGACCCAATCTGTCAATGGATAATTTGAAAAGGATCATCTTATACAATAATGGACAACTTGCATTATGCAATCTGCAACCGCTCTAAGGCCCTCATTCCGAGTTGATCGCTCGCTAGCTACTTTTAGCAGCCGTGCAATCGCATAGTCGCCGCCCACGGGGGAGTGTATTTTTGCTTTGCAAGTGTGCGATCGCATGTGCAGCCGAGCGGTACAAAAACATTTTGTGCAAAACAAGACCGGCCCTGTAGTTACTCATCCTGTGCGATGATTCTAGCGTCGGAGGTCCCGGAATTGACGTCAGACACCCGCCCTGCAAACGCCTGGTCACGCCTGCGTTTTCCCTACCACTCCCAGAAAACGGTCAGTTGACACCCATAAACGCCTTCTTCCTGTCAATCTCCTTGCGATCGGCTGTGCGAATGGAATCGTTGCTAGAAGCATTGCACAGCAACAATGCTGTTTGTACCAGTACGACGCGCGTGCGCATTGCGGTGCATACGCATGTGCAGTTTTTTACCTGTTAGCTGCGCTGCGAAAATCGGCAGCGTGCGATCAACTTGGAATGACCCCCTAAGATCCATGCATTAGCCAGGATAGGGCATAGGAATATTCCTGTCAGAATGAATACCAATTTAATAACCGCCTCACTGTTTTCAATCCGCTGTGACTTAAGGTCACATACTGTACTTTAGGAAAGACAGTTGTCTTAGGCCACCACATGACAGATGCGTCCACTAATTATTAGTAGGACCTCCATTAGGTCAGTGTCTTCATCAGCGAAAGGATAAAGAAACACTGTCTGTAAATGTGAGGCATCGGATCTGAAGCGACACTATTGTGTACTAGAGACAGACGCATTACCCTGGAAACATAAACCACTACATCGTCCCAACGTGAGGGAAGAGGTGGAAACCAATTAACTCAGTAGTTTATTTCTTATTCCTATCCTGAAGCATCCTCCCTGACAGGATTTATTTTACTAATTTCCTGAGATAAAGCCTCAAAATATGGATCAGAACCAGGAACGAAATAGAGGGAGGTGTAGTACTCTGCCAATTGGCGGTACAGCCTGAGGACGCAATCATCCTGCTTAAGGTAGCCATCTCAGATAGACACCAGGAAGTATAAAACGAAGACCTGCCTTAGAAGTGACCATAACTAGAGATCATAACAACTAGGACAAATGATTGTCCTTTGAAGTAACTGAGCTATAGTGTCTGTCAAGGACCTGGCTCACTGCACAGTATAAGCTGCGTAAGGAGCGTTTAGCTCTGTACAGCCATTTTGGCAATTTATAGGTAAATAGTGCACAAAAAATAAATAAAAATAAAATAGTCTGTCTTGTGTCTTGACATAGAAATAACGAAAGGAAAACAGACTACCAACAATCACTGCTTTAGGTGAAAGTATTGACCACAGAGTATTTTACATTAACTCAGCCATTAACAATTTACCAAGGTTTGTGGGCTAAGTAGTAAACAGAGTACCAGTCCCTTGTCATAGACCCTCATTCCGAGTTGTTCGCTCGCTAGCTGCTTTTAGCAGCATTGCAAACGCTAGGCCGCCGCCCTCTGGGAGTGTATCTTAGCTTAGCAGAATAGCGAACGAAAGGTTAGCAGAACTGCTACTAAATAATTCCTTGCAGTTTCTGAGTAGCTCCAGACCTACTTCTAGATTGCGATCAGCTCGGTCCGTTTAGTTCCTGGTTTGACGTCACAATCATGCCCTGCGTTTGGCCAGCCACTCCCCCGTTTCTCCAGCCACTCCTGCATTTTTGCCTGGCACGCCTGCATTTTTTAGCGCACTCCCTGAAAACGCCATGTTGCCGCCCAGAAACACCCACTTCCTGTCAATCATACTATGATCACTCGAGCGTTGAAAAAACGTTGCTCGAGCTTGTGTAAATCTACTAAGTTTTGTGTTAAATAACTAAGCGAATGTGCGCTGCGTACCATGCGCATGCACATTTTCTACCTAATTGCTCCGTTGCGAAAAACGGCAACGAGCAAACAACTCGGAATGACCACCATAGTGCAAGCTAAGGCAGACTCTGACAATACCGGTATCTGTGTACTGGTACTGGACGCACTGCAATACCAGGTCAATGTATAAAGTGGACAGAGCAAGCTACTCTTCTATCTTACTAAAAATTAATGTAATATATGGTCCCTAAATAGGGAGCGTATCAGATATTAAACTGATAAAAACAGATATTACACTTGAACTTTGCTAAAAGGCTGAAATAATAGGGGCGGGGGGCGTGGCCTAACTAGGAATGGATTAAGACACTGCTTTGGTAGCTCCCTGGCCCACTGATACTGCTTTTACTCCTGTTGCCCGGTATAAATATCCAACTTGAACTTGGACCTGTGCATGAGGACCTGCTGATACCCCATAACTCAGTGTGGGGTCCCCGAAGTATTCCCTGCCAGTGTATTCCTCTATCCAATCTGCGGGCAGCCTGTGTGTGTATCCGGCACCATCTTGTGTGTGGCACAGCGCGTTCTGGTGTCCCTCCTGCGCTCCCCGCCTGCCTCTCACTGCCGCTACTGATGTCTCCATGTGGAGCTTCCCTCATTTACCTGCCCGCTGTCGGTTGAGGCTGGTGCGGGGTCCCGCTGAAGTGTGTGCTGCGGCTGGGTTCCTTAGCTGCCGGCCACCATCTTGTGGATCCCTGTTTGCTCCGGTGGCCTCCTCGTCCTGCCTTGTGGTCACTGCTCCTGTGTCCTCTGCAGGTGTGCTCCACTATTTCCCTGCTCACTGGGGCTGGCTCAGGTTCCCGCTTACGGGTGTGTTGCTGCTGGGTCCCGGAGGTACTGCCCGCCAGTTTGGATATAGGGCTGTCTGCCTCTGCAAGGCACTCAGAGGCTACAGGCTGCTCACTGCTCCTTTCCTGCTGCTGGTGACCCAGGAGGACTGCTCCTGTTATCTGATGCTATTTGGCTGCTGAGTAGGCTAGGTGTGGATGCTGCTCACCCTATCTTTTTACCAGTGTGTACCTGTGGGCTTTGGCTTCCTCCTGCTTCTCCTCTATTTGTGCCTGTTATAAATTGCTGCCCTGTTCATTACCATCAATCTCTGACCCTGCCAATAGTATATTATTATCACTGGGTCCCTGATGGTCCGCAGGCATAGCCGGTCTGCTGCGGAGTGTTTGGCGAAGTTTGCACGGGAGGGCCGGATGCTGGCTTCTTCCATGCCATCGTCTCCTTCTCATACGGACTCCTGTCCCCACTCTCCCGCTATGGCTGGATCTTCTGAAGTTACTATGTCTCAGCTTCTGCAGGCCATCACTGACTCTGAAAAGCGACTTGCTGACAGGGTGGCAGAAGTTCATGTTGACATCTCTCTCATTCGTCAGGATATGCAAAAGCTCCGTGACAGAGTAGGAGAGACGGAAAACCGCATTTCAACTCTGGAGGATTCCTATACGCCCATACCGAACCGTCTTTCCTCTCTGGAGTCCCAGATGTCGGCATGTAAGCTTAAGTTTACCGATATTGAAGGTCGACTCAGGAGAAATAACGTTCGCTTCGTGGGTCTTCCTGAAAAAGCTGAGGGATCTCAGCCTGAACAGTTTTTGGAATCCTGGTTACTGTCCCTGTTTGAAAAAGACTCCATCACTCCGCAATACGCTATTGGGTGCCTACTCGGCCTCTTCTACTCGCCCTCTTCTTCCTGGCGCGCCTCCTCGGACCTTCATCACTAAATTCCTCCACTATAAGGATAGAGATGCTGTATTCCACCTTTCCAGACTTCAGGGGCCCTTGGAACATTGCGGCCAAAGGGTTTCTGCATTTCAAGACTTCTCGGCTGATATTCAAAAATCCCGCTCACAGTTCACGCAGGTGAAGCAACGGGATTGTCAATTGCAATACTTGATGCTGTTTCCTGCTCATCTTTGTATGGTGGCTGGTAATCGTACCCCCTTTTTTGACACTCCTCAATCTGCCTCGGCGTGGATTGATCTGCAACCGGTGCCGCAGGCTGCGCCACCTTGACGGGACTGATACCCATCCTATAATATATTTGTCTCAGGTTGTATGAGAGTACTTCTTCAGAATCACTATTTTACTGTTTTTCTTCTTCTGTGTTCTAGGGAGTCAGTGTCCAAGCTCACCTACGCTGTGTTGGGCTATACTCTAGTCTCTCCTATATGAGGGTCTGTCTGTTACTTATTACTATATTTACACCGGTAAGTTTGGTTCTTAGCTGGGGGCTCCGTGCTTATAGGCTATGGGATTAGTTGCCCCGTGTTTAAAGGGTAGTTGAAGTTTAATTTTTTCTTGACTCTGTTTTGGAGTCTTGTTTGGGAGGGTATACGGGGTGGAAGGGGTTGGGGTTTTGCTATTTTTCTTACCTATGTTTGTTTGTGGGGGTTTTTAACTTGCATTTCTTGAATGGTACCTGGTTTCTGATTTGTGTATGAGGAGGGTGTTCGGCTATGTGCTAAGGCACACTGAGCTCTGGGTCCTGCTTTTCTTATTTTCCCTATGTTATAATGGTACATATTATCTTGTGGAACGTAAGGGGCCTTAATGATAAGGTTAAGCGCTCCTTGGTCCTGAAACAGCTCAAGTCTCATTCCCCGGGGTTAGTATGCTTACTGGAAACCCACTTAGTGGGTAGTCGTGTACGCTCTCTTAAAAAGCCATGGGTGGGTTGGACTTTTCACTCTACTTTCCATTCTAATTCCACAGGTATATCAATTTTGATTTATAAAAATATGGGTTTTCTTTGTCAGAGGGTGCAGATTGATCCACTGGGTTGCTATGTATTTTTAGCGGGTACTATCCACACTACCCCATTTCTACTTCTTGCGATATATATTCCCCCTCCTTACAACTTTTGGTATCTTGGTTAAAGCATGTACATTTATGCAGGAATTTCCTTCCACACCGGTCCTCTGTATTGGTGATTTTAACGCTGTTGTACACGAGGATTTGGATAGATGGAGGCCTGGTTCTCTGACTGGGTGGGGGGAAGCGTTACTTCCTTCTCACGCTTGGTTTCTGATCTGGGTCTCCTGGATGTATGGTGCCTACGGTTCCCCTTAGTTAAACGCTACTCCTGTTTTTCTAGCTCATTTGGTGTTTTTTTCTGGATAGATATGGCTCTCTTGTCCCGCTCTCTCCTTCCATCTGTCTCCTTTGTAGATTATTTGGCCTGGGGGATCTCAGATCACTCCCCTATACTTCTGTCTATAGACTTAGCTATCCCTAGGGGGGCATCCTTTTGGAGATTTAATCCCTTCTGCCTGTCTCAGATGGGTGCTGCCTCTGAGTTATTAGTTCTGTGGGAGGAATTTTTTGTGAACAATCCAGTGTGTGATGATGCCCCTTTAATCTGGAATGCCTTCAAACCCTTTCTAAGGGGGCTCCTTGATCTCTAGAGTTGCCCAAATTATAGTTTTTAATAGAAAGTCTGGGGAGGAGTTGGAGAAGCGGAGCTTGGAGCAGGTTTATTTGCGTTGTGGCCTCCTGGCTGACCGGGTTGAGTGGTTGGTCGTACATAAGCGATGGACAGATTATCTCCTGGATAAATCTAAATGGAGCTTGCTTTTCCGGGCACTTGATTTTTATGTTCAAGGGAACAGATCAGGGAAATTTTTAGCTTATTCGTCTAGAGAGGAATTTTCCCCTAACACTGTACATGGCTTGAAGAGAGCTGATGGTACCATGTGTGTGGACACCCCTTCTATTACGGATAGTTTTTATTCTTACTTTGTTGAAGTATACGAATCTAAAGTGAGATACTCCAGTCTACAGCTGTCTATGTATTTAGATGAGATTGTACTCCCAGTGCTCTGCTCAGATACCCAGCGGCTCTTGGAGAGTTCTTTTACATTGGAGGAGGTAGAGGTAGAAATAAAATTCTTTCCTAATAACAAATCTCCTGCGGTGGATGATCTTCCCATTGAACTTTATAAAACACATTAAAAATTTTTTGCTCCCAAACTACTGGACATTTTTAATTCTTTATTAGACTCTGGCTCTCTTACCCCTTCTATGGCAGAAGCATTGGTGGTGTTACTTCCGAAGCCGGGTAAGGATCCCTGTTTGCATGATTTGTATTGCCCTATCTCCTTGCTCTTCACTGATATTAAAATCCTGGCGAAATTACTAGCCCTACGCCTTAATTCTGTAGTTCTTGAAATAGTGCATAGGGACCAAACTGGCTTTATGCCGGGCAGATCTACTGCCCTTAATCTGCGTAGTCTATTCACATATATGCAGTTGGCTGGTGAGATGGATGATGCAGTTATTGTATCCCTAGATGCTGCCGGTGCTTTTAACTCCATGGAATGGACTTATCTTTGGGAAGTATTGGTGAGGTTTGGTTTGGGCCCTAATTTTATTGCATGGGTTAAACTTTTATATTCCTACCCGGCTGCTAGAGTAAATGTTAATGGCTACACTACCGACTCCTTTTTGCTGGCGAGAGGGACACGCCAGGGATGTCCCCTTCGCACTGGCGATAGAACCCCTCTGCTATTAAAGGAATTCGAGTTATAGACTGTGAGGAAAAGATTGGCTTATACGCTGATGATATAGGCATTACTGAAACTTGGGCCCTCATTCCGAGTTGTTCGCTCGTTAGTGTTTTTCGCAACGGAGCGATTAGTCGCAAACTGCGCATGCGCAATGTTCGCATTGCGTCTGCGCCAAGTAAATTTGCAAAAAAGTTTGGTATTTTACTCACGGCTTAACGAAGAAATTTCTTCGTTCTGGTGATCGGAGTGTGATTGACAGGAAGTGGGTGTTTCTGGGCGGAAACTGGCTGTTTTATGGGTGTGTGCGAAAAAACGATGCCGTTTATGGGAAAAACGCGGGAGTGGCTGGAGAAACGGGGGAGTGTCTGGGCGAACGCTGGGTGTGTTTGTGACGTCAAACCAGGAACGAAACTGACTGAACTGATCGCAGTGGCAGAGTAAGTCTTGAGCTACTCAGAAACTGCAAAGAAATTTCTTTTCGCAATTCTGCGAATCTTTCGTTCGCAATTCTGCAAAGCTAAAATTCACTCCCAGTAGGCGGCGGCTTAGCGTGTGCAAAGCTGCTAAAAGCAGCTAGCGAGCGAACAACTCGGAATGAGGGCCATGGTGGGACGAATCTCATGATTGGACAGTCAATCTAGAGGGCTATACACTGTTTAGGAGCGACAGACTAAATAAAAAGGGTGGAGGGATGTGTCTTTACGTAAAGCCGTTTTTAAAACCTGATATACGGGAAGATATTCAGGAGGGGACTGTAGACACTGTTGAGACATTATGGGTAGAAATTGCATGCGGGGAAAAAGGAATAAAAAAGTTAGTATTGGGTGTATGCTGTAGGCCGCCTGGTATCAACGTATCTGATGAGGAATTGTTACTAAAGCAAATTGAAAGAGCAGCAGGAGTAGGAGACATAGTAGTGATGGGAGATTTTAACTATCCAGAGATAAACTAGAAAAACAATTCATGTGATACTGCTAGGGGCAATATGTTTTTAAACACACTTAATGATAACTACTTAGTTCAACTAATTGAGGAACCAACTAGGTACAATGCAATCTTAGACCTGGTATTAACAAACAATGGGGATTTGGTATCAGGTATTATAGTAGGGGAACCCATAGGAAACAGCGACCACAATATGGTCACATTCAATATCAGTTTTCATAAACAGCCCTATACTGGCTCAACTAGGACTCTAAACTTTAGCAAAGCGAATTTTGAAAAGATGAGGGTATTTTTCAGGGATATTGAATGGGAAGGTTTGATTTTAGGAAAAAATACTACGGCTAAATGGGAGGTACTAAAATTCCTGCTAGCTAAAAATACACTCAAATTTATTCCTACGAGCAGCAAAAAAAGGAATAAAAATCATAAACCGATGTGGCTTAACAAAAAGATAAAGGAACTTATGGGCAAGAAAAGGCGAGCATTTAAAAAATACAAATCTGACAGGGAAGCAGAGTCATTTCAGCACTATAAGGAATGTAACAAAATTTGCAAAAAGGAAATAAGAGCGGCTAAAGTAGAAACTGAAAAACTAGTAGCAAAGGAAAGCAAAGCGAATCCCAAAAAAATCTTTAAATACATTAATAGCAAGAGATTAAAGAAGGAGAGTTAGGCCCTTTAAAAGACAAGTTGGGAGTCTTAAGCAAAAATTATAATGACATAGCGGACACACTAAATGAGTTTTTTTCAACAGTATTTACTAGAGAGGACCCAATTCAGGGACTAACACATAATCTCAATAATGAGAATATCCCACTGATAGGTACTTATTTAAGCGAGGAAGTAGTCTGTGACCGATTAAAACATTTAAAAATTAATAAGTCACCAGGTCCCGATGGTATTCACCCAAGGGTTCTAATTAGTGATGAGCGGATTCGGTTTTACTCGGTTCTCAAAACGGCATCTTATTGGCTATCCAAAACACGTGACATCCGTGAGCCAATAAGATGCCGTTTTGAGAACCGAGTAAAACCGAATCCGCTCATCACTAGTTCTAATGGAGCTTCACTCTGAACTTGCAAAACCGCTATTTTTGATCTTTAATGATTCAGTAATATCAGGTATGGTTCCCAAACACTGGCGTATAGCGGAAGTAGTGCCTATATTCAAAAAGGGAAGTAAAGCTGAACCAGGTAATTATAGACCAGTTAGTCTTACATCTATAGTGGGGAAAGTATTGGAAGGTATTCTAAGAGATAGTATTCAGAAGTTCCTTGAAGTCAATAAGGTCATTAAAAGGAATCAACATGGGTTTATGAAGGACAGATCCTGTCAAACCAACTTACTTGGCTTTTATGAAACAGTAAGCGCAAACCTAGATCAGGGTAAAGAGGTGGATGTAATCTATTTAGATTTTGCCAAAGCATTCGACACTGTACCACACATGAGACTTATCTACAAGCTTCAAGAATCAGGGCTAGGAAGCACAATATGCACTTGGGTCAAAAACTGGTTAGATAATAGGGAGCAGCGCGTTGTGGTTAATGGATCTTTTTCAACTTGGACTGAAGTACTAAGTGGTGTGCCGCAAGGCTCAGTATTAGGACCGCTATTGTTCAATATTTTCATTAACGACCTAACAGAAGGTCTAGAGAGCATGTGTCAATTTTTGCAGATGATACCAAATTGTGTAAAGTTATAAATGCAGAGGGGGATGCTGAGTCGCTTCAGAACGACTTAGTTAAATTAGAAGCTTGGGCAGCAAAATGGAGAATGCGCTTCAATACAGACAAGTGTAAGGTAATGCACTGTGGTAACAAGAACAAAAATAACACCTACCTACTAAATGGGGTAAAATTAGGGGATTCTGTATTGGAAAAGGACTTAGGTGTCCTCATAGATAGCGAACTAAGCAGTAGTACCCAAAGTAGGACTGCAGCAAAGAAGGCTAATAAGATATTAGCATGCATAAAACGGGGAATTGATGCTAGAGACGAGAGTATTATACTCCCGTTATATAAATCACTTGTGAGGCCACAACTTGAATACTGTGTACAATTCTGGGCACCTTACTACAAAAAGGATATCCTGGAGCTAGAAAAGGTTCAAAGGCGGGCGACCAAACTAATTAAGGGTATGGAGACGCTGGAATATGAGGAAAGGCTTGCAAGACTAGGCATGTTTACACTGGAAAAGAGGAGATTAAGAGGGGACATGATCAACATTTACAAATATATAAGGGGACAATATACAGATCTTGCGCAGGACCTGTTTTTGGTTAGATCAACACAGAGAACTCGTGGACACTCGCTCAGGTTACGGCGTAAAGGCTTTTTTACGGTAAGGACGATACGTGTTTGGAATTCCCTGCCTGAGGGAGTTGTAATGGCCGACTCAGTCAACAGCTTTAAGAATGGGTTAGATAAATTCCTAATGGATAAGGCTATCCAGGGTTACGGGCATAGTCACGCACTATGGTTATTATAAAAAAGAGGGGTAAAACGTAACGGCAGTCATCAACTTCAGTCAAAATTTTATACAAAATAATCGTGCATAGGAGACCACAAATGGGTTGAACTTGATGGACAATTGTCTTTTCTCAACCTTAGATACTATGTTACTATATGATTCTCTTTCTATCCGACATGCCCCACTATTTGCCTGGGCTCCTAGACCTGGTTGAGGAACTTGGCTTTTATTCGGGGGTCCACATCAACTAGGATACATCGGTAGTGTTTCCATTTCTTAAATCTACCCCACAACCCCCCACTTATGACTTCCCCTTGAAATAGTATTCCTTTATCTGTTACAGGGTGGGTGAACATTGTAAAAATGATTGCTCGGCCGAAATTTTTATATATACTACAGAATACTCCATCCTATATCCCTATTTTGCAATTCCAATTGATCTCCTGTTCTATTGTTTCTTTTATTTGGGGCTTTAGGCAAGCCCGCATTGCTGTTAGAACACTGTATAGGTCTAGGTATGAGGGGGGATTGTCCCTACCGGATTTCCATCTGTATTATGTAGCCGCTCAGGTGGCACAGTTAGGGGAGTGGGTGACCCCTGGAGACCATGGTGACCTCCCTGTAGCCCTTTTGGAAAAGGCGGATCTGGCATTTTCTCCACTGCAATTCCTGTAGGCACATTCTTCAATTGCCTCTTCCCCCTTTATTACAGCAAGCTCCGGGAATTTGGCTTGCAGTGGAGTAACTGTTAGGGGATAGTACTATTGATCCCTGCTCGCCATTGTGGAATAATGTGTTGTTCTCTGAGGTCCGATTGCTTGACAGTAGCTCAGGATGGATTTCCTTAGTTGTGTCGGCTGTAGGACAGTTGTATCCAGATGGGGTTCTCCACACTTTTGAATAGCTATCAGCCACTTATGATATACCTTGGCATTACTTTTACCGCTATCTACAGCTTCATCATGCCGTATATGCACAGTGGGGCAATGATACGCCGCAACTCTCTGTATCTTCCGTTCATGCACTGGTCCGTAATATGCCTGAGTGTGGAACTGTTTCGGTTCTGTACTCCGCTCTCCTCTCCTCCTCTGGATGGAATGGTTTAGGGTCATTGCGAGATAAGTGGGTGATTGATGTGGGTGTTCTTGTTGACGAGGATTGGGAGTGTATGCTGGGAGCCCCAAGGGCTTCTACGGCCTACGCTAGGTTCCAACAGATCCAGCTCTATATCCTGCATAGAATTTATTGGACTCCGAGCAGATTGTTCTGAATCGAAGGATCTATATCCTCTGCCTGTCCTAAATGTAAAGCCTTGGATGGTGATTTTTGGCATCTGCTCTGGCTTTGTCCACGGGTGTCTGCCTTTTGGGGAGAAGTGACGGAGTGGATCCGTGATACGGGTGTTCGGTTTCTTATTATGACTCCCCGAATTTGTATATTTGGGCAGGATCCGAGGGACTCTCTTGGCGGTCATCTGAAGTTGTATATTAATAATTTGCTTGCCTTGTCACGAGTCTGTATTGCACGCACCTGGATGGGACAAGACCCTCCTGCTTTTGCTGCGTGGGTGGCCCTGGTTAACACTACGCTCTCTCATGAGTATTTCATGTATGCTAAACGCAAGCGCTTGGGTAAATATGATGCGGTGTGGGGACTCTGGACGACTTCTAGATATTCCCTTGATCCCCCGATCCTACCGTAATTTTTTTTTGATACATCTATATATGTACATTCCCCTCTTTTTTTCTATTTTTTAGTGCGCCCCTGGCTTACAGCATATGCTGATCTACCCCCCTGGGTATACAACTGTACTGGTATTCCATTGCTGTATTTGTGTCTCCTTTATGTTAATGACAATTGTTTTTTTGGGGGGTTATGTAATGTATGAACCAATTTTGACTACTTGACATCATACCTATTGACATAGACATTTGTCAAGAAATGCATAATTCTTTTGTTTAAATGTGTTTATTTGTTTGTATATTTTCAAAATCAATAAAATATACATGATTTAAAAAAAAAAAAAAAAGTCTGAGATAATAAGCAAATATCACTTGCATATTGGTTGCAGTTGGTGGGCTACGTAATAGAGGCAGTAAAAGTCCCACTATACCAGCTATTGAATAAAGCTATACCACCAATTTGGTGGACTAAATGCTTAACACAGTAATAGCCACTATATTTACTGTAGTGCCCATAATTTCATAATTTGTGAGGAGAGGGCATTGTTTGTGCATGACAACACAGGTAGGATTTTCTAACAAGCAAATATCATGTGTAGATTTGGCACAGTTGCTGGGCTAAGTACAGAAACCTGCAATAGTCCCGGAATACTTGCTATTGTGTATATTGGGGTTCATTCCGAGTTGTTCGCTCGTTGCCGATTTTCGCTATACTGCGGTTAGTCGCTTACTGCGCATGCGCAAGGTACGCAGAGCACATGCGCTTAGTTATTTTACACAAAAGTTAAGTATTTTACTCACGTCATAACTAAGCTTTTTCATTGCTGTGCTGATCGTAGTGTGATTGACAGGAAGTGGGTGTTTCTGGGCGGAAACTGGACGTTTTATGGGAGTGTGCGGAAAAACGCCGGCGTGCTAGTTGAAAACGCAGGAGTGTCTGGAGAAACGGGGGAGTGGCTGGGCGAACGCTGGGTGTGTTTGTGACGTCAAACCAGGAACGAAAAGGACTGAGCTGGTCGCAATGGCTGAGTAAGTCTGGAGCTACTCAGAAACTGCTAATCGTTATGAGAAAATTAGCGAAGCTTTCGTTAGCAATTCTGCTATGCTAAGATACACTCCCAGTAGGCGGCGGCTTAGCGTGTGCAATGCTGCTAAAAGCAGCTAACGAGCGAACAACTCGGAATGAGGGCCATTATACTATAGGCAGATCACTTGTAAAGTTACCACCCCGTGGGCTTGTTACTGATCACAGCAATAGTCCTACTATCTCAGTGCAAAGATTGACAGTGCTCCCCCTCCCTCTCATGCTGAGCTGCTGACATGTGATCAGGAGCTTCCTGCAGTGCTGCTGGGGGCAGGGCCTAATCGGGTGAGGCAGTTTAGACTGGTTTAAGGGCGCCAAAACACCCAGCAACTCCCTACAATAAAGATAATAACAATGCTTCTGTCCAGAGTTGGGCTAGAACTTAGTTCTCTATACATTTTGGACTCTTGCACTAGTGTGCTGAGCCACAGCCTCATGGCTGAAGAAATACAGAGAGAGGGACTTAGTATGCAGCAAGAAGCTGCACAAAATGGCTCCTTCCCAGGACCTGAGGCACTTTATGATACTGTCCTCAGTGTCCCCTGGCCAACGCTGGCCCCAAGAGTCAGCGCAGCCACCCCTCAGCCACATACAGTCCTTCATACAGCCCTTACAGTGACCCAGCCAGGGCACAGGAGACATACAGCCAGCAGACACACAGCATGGGGGACTCTCACTCTGAGGGACTGAGTAGGGTCACAGCCCAGCACTACCTCAGTAGGCTGAGGCTGTTCCTACCTGACCCAGTGCCTCCTGGAATTCTGTGAGCCGGAAGGGAGAGATCCATGGACCTCAGCGGTGGAAGTGACTCCCCCAGTGCAGAGTGAGAAACAGAGCTCACAGAAGCTCTTCTAACCTAACTATTCGCACTCTGATTGTGTTTGTCACCAACGTTAGGGTCTAAACATCAAACAAGAAAACAATTACACATAGCAAACTAACTAAAAGATAGGAGCAAAAGAAAAGTGTGCCTTCACTCCAAGGCACAAAACTAAAACTGAGGAGCACTTCCTGTGAACAGTGGGTTGATGGGAGGGGTTAGAGGGGGAGGAGTTAGTTCTTTTCATAGCTTGTGCCAAACTCCAAACTCGCACACTCTAACCCAAGTGTAAGTGCGCAGCGTCCCCCAGATGGATGATAGAGAAAAACTATAAGTACTGCATATAAAGCTATTTTTTTATTATGAATAAAAAACAAAATTCTCAATAGGTGCTTATAAGTTGTGACATTATGAATGTTGACACTGAAAATGTTGACATAATTACTACATCCCAATAACCAGGAGACTGGTCAGATCTTTGGGCTGGTAGCACACATGATATTATGTGAGGGGAGCAGGAGTCTAATAGGGGATTATGATCACTGTTGTAGTGACTGAGCAAGGAGCATATGTGACTCTTTTCTGCAAGAAGTGTTTATTACTCACCTGTGCTGATATCTGTAGGGATTTCCTCCTTACACTGCTGATCACCTCTCACATACATTTCTTCTTCCTCTATATCTTCTGCCTTTATATCAGTCATATACGTCTCTTCTTCTCCCTCTATATCTTCTGCCTTCATATCAGTCACATACGTCTCTTCTTCTTCCTCTATATCTTCTGCCTTCATATCAGTCACATACGTCTCTTCTTCTCTCTCTCTATCTTCTGCCTTCATATCAGTCACATACGTCTCTTCTTCTTCCTCTATATCTTCTGCCTTCATATCAGTCACATACGTCTCTTCTTCTTCCTCTATATCTTCTGCCTTCATATCAGTCACATACGTCTCTTCTTCTCCCTCTGTATCTTCTGCCTTCATATCAGTCACATACGTCTCTTCTTCTTCCTCTATATCTTCTGCCTTCATATCAGTCACATACGTCTCTTCTTCTCCCTCTATATCTTCTGCCTTCATATCGGTCACATACGTCTCTTCTTCTCCCTCTATATCTTCTGCCTTCATATCAGTCACATACGTCTCTTCTTCTCCCTCTATATCTTCTGCCTTCATATCAGTCACATACGTCTCTTCTTCTCCCTCTGTATCTTCTACTTTAATATTAGTCAGATCTTCACCCTAAATGACACACAAAAATAAAAAATAACTCTGTAATAACATCCAATTTCATTGCGATTATACAATAGGATTATACATATGCAGTTTGTCTACAGATCATATAGTGACAGTCACTTTGGTGTATTGGTGAGACCCTAAATCCTACCAACCTGATCCTCCTGTGGGATCCTGTGATTCTCCTCTGTACAGTCCTGGGAATACAGAGGACGGGGACATCTCTCTGGGGTATCTCTGTTACTGGGTCCATCTGTAAGAGACACACAGAGACTGAATAATAGCATTTTTGTACTTACAATTAAATCTTTATCTCTGAATCTATTTGGAGGACACTGCTGTACCTTGGGGCAAAGAGGGCGCTAGTCCTGGAGCAGGACACAAGTACACTAGTCTTGTTGGCCTGACTCCTACCCCTCTATGACCCTCCCTTGGAAAAGTGTTCAGTTTATTACTAATAAAACCCATGAGATGGACTGAACAAACCATTAAACAATGAAACAAGCTGACAAAAATAGCAGAGGAAGAAGAAAAATTGCAGGTGCACACTCTAGACACCGAGCCCTGCTAATAACAACAATAATATTAAGCTCTGCAATTTAGCATAGAACAAAAATGAGATGCTTGGCATAATGTTTGGCCAAAAATATATGGGCCCTCCCATAGCGTCCAGGTGACCTCATCATCAGGTGGGTTCTAACACTAAGATATAAAAACAGGGTGTGACGACACAGCCTACACCTCGTGTCGCGCACTGTTCAAAGACACAGTTACTTTCCTAGCCCTGATCCAAACCATGGACTTCACTATTTAACAATATGTTATTAGTTATATGATGGGTAATATTGGATTGGATTGTGTTATTATATTGTATAATTATATTGTATTAGTTTTACTTGGAATGTGTTGTTTATTTGGTTATACTGTGTTCAATTGTTATCCGGAATAAATGTAAAGGCCCATACACACTTGACGATAAAATGAGCGACGTCGTTCATTTCAGCCCTCATCAACGACGCCGCTCATATATCGTCAAGTGTGTATGCATCCGACGACCACCGATGCGCGGCCCCGCGGGACGTTAACGACCCTCGCTTATCTGTGGAGCATGTATGCTCAATTTCCACTATGGTCGTTACCGACCAGAGACGTCGTTGAATGTGTATGGTGTGAACGACCAATGACCAAGCCACTGTTCACCAGCCCTGTTCCCAGCTCATTATTTTAATAAACTGTTCAGCTTGGATGCTTCAACGATGAATGGTCTTTGGTCTTTGGTAGTGTGTATGCTCATGTCGTTTGCTCAGCTGTTCAAGGGAAGTTCAAGGGAAGTCGTTAACGACGTGTGCATCGTCAAGTGTGTATGGGCCTTAAGCCAGAGTGTTTAGTAAATAGTTTATCTATGGAGATGCTGTAATCTGATCACATACACCCCATTAATAATAAATACACCCCACTGTGTACAGGAACCCAGACACCCCATCTCCACTCCTCCTCAGACTCTGTGACACCCTGACTGACCTGCTTGTATTATGAATAGACAGGGTAGAGCTCCACTGGCGGGTGAGATCTGCAGAGAAGGTCCAGAGGATAGATGGACTTCTGAAGTGCAGGCCCTGCCCAGGCATTGCGGTGCCGTGAGAGGGGAGAATTTGCTGTGAATGGTGCCGTGTGAGCTGGTATCCCAGGACAGGAGACACAGGAATATAGCCAGCATGTAACGGCAGGAGATTGCAGTAATCTGTAATGCTATAATACTGTGGGGTCCTAGTAATGCTAGCCATGCAGACCAACTTTCCTCCAGCCGTCCAACGAAAACGCTGCCACACACCTAACCAACTTTTTCATCAGGCCAGCCATTTTCTCTCAACTTTTGATAACACAGAAGTAGGCGAACAGGTTCTGCCTACTTCTGCTTATTTTGCATAAATGTTAGGGTTTTTTTTTTTTTAATGGTGACCTTCCGGTCTTAGCATTTGTTACGTTTTATTTTTTAAAAGTCAGTGTATTTTATTTTTTTAATTGTTGAACTACAGTTGTCAGCATGGCCTAGTGAAAAGGTAAGCTGCAACTTCTTGTTTTCGTGCACATGCTTCCCTCTTCCTTCCATGGCAAGCTCCCTCCTCAGATGCCCAGTTTCAGTCTCCCTCTTCTGATGCCCAGCTCTCCCCTCCCTCCCAGTGCCCAACAGCAGGAGACAGACACTAACCGGGGGAGGGGCAATCCTGTACTTATGGTCTGCCGCAAACTGCTCCCCCTCCTGGCTCCCACTCCACCGCCGTTAGCTGCCGTGGTGTCAGGGGCAGCCCGGCAGAAGTTATTGATAGACTGCCACAGCTGCCCCTGAACCTCCTCCCAGCTCCAATATTTGAGGCTGCCATGGTGATAGCTACCCGGGTGGAATGCGGGGGTGTCTGCTGTGCGGCATGCTAGGAATAGGGAGCCCTGCTGTGCAGCATGCTAGGAATAGGGGGTCCTGCTGTGCGGCATGCTAGGAATAGGGAGCCCTGCTGTGCGGCATGCTAGGAATTAGGGGCCCTGCTGTGCGGCATGCTAGGAATAGGTGCCCTGCTGTGTGGCATGCTAGGAATTAGGGGCCCTGCTGTGCGGCATGCTAGGAATAGGTGCCCTGCTGTGTGGCATGCTAGGAATTGGGGGCCCTGCTGTGCGGCATGCTGGGAATTGAGTGCCCTACTGTGTGGTATGCTGGGGGGCTGCTACCTAGCATAATATAAATTGGGTGTAAGAGACAGGCATGTGACTGGGCCTGGTGGGCAATTAAGGGGCATGTGGGGTAGGCTAAGGGGCATGTGTTGTGGTCTATAGAAGTTTTCATACATTTTGGTTAGGGACAACGATCTGGCTTCTAAACTTTTGAGATGGATCCTAGATTTAAGAAAAATGTGTCAACCCTGTCCTAATGGAGGCAAGCATGTACTGTAGTCAGAGAGATGCGGAGCCCTGTCCTAATGGAGGCCGGCATGTGATGTAGTCAGAGAGAAGCAGAGCTCTGTCCTAATGGAGGCAAGCATGTGCTGTAGTCAGGGAGATACGGAGCCCTGTCCTAATGGAGGCTGGTGTGTGATGTAGTCAGAGAGATGCGGAGCCCTGTCCTAAAGGAGGCCGGTGTGTGATGTAGTCATAGAGATGCGTAGCCCTGTCCTAATGGAGGCCGGTGTGTGATGCAGTCAGAGAGATGCGGAGCCCTTTCCTAATGGAGGCCGGTGCGTGATGTAGACAGAGAGATGCGGAGCCCTGTCCTAATGGAGGCCGGTGCGTGATGTAAATAGAGAGATGAGGAGCCCTGTCCTAATGGAGGCCGGTGTGTGATGTAGTCAGAGAGATGCGGAGCCATGTCCTAATGGAGGCCGGTATGTGATGCAGTCAGGGAGATACGGAGCCCTGTCCTAATGGAGGCCGGTGTGTGATGTAGTCAGAGAGATAAAGAGCCCTGTCCTAATGGAGGCCGGTGTGTGATGCAGTCAGAGAGATACAGAGCCCTGTCCTAATGGAGGCTGGTGTGTGATGTAGACAGAGAGATGCGGAGCCCTGTCCTAATGGAGGCCGGTGTGTGATGCAGTCAGAGAGATGCGGAGCCCTTTCCTAATGGAGGCCGGTGCATGATGTAGACAGAGAGAAGCAGAGCCCTGTCCTAATGGAGGCCGGTGTGTGATGCAGTCAGAGAGATGCGGAGCCCTGTCCTAATGGAGGCCGGTGTGTTCTGCAGTCAGAGAGATGCGGAGCCCTGCCCAAATGGAGTCTGGTGTGTGATGCAGTCAGGGAGATGCAGAGCCCTGTCCTAATGGTGGCCGGTTTGTGATGTAGTCAGGGAGATGCAGAGCCCTGTCCTAATGGAGGCCGGTGTGTGCTGCAGTCAGAGAGATGTGGAGCCCTGTCCTAATGGAGTCTGGTGTGTGATGCAGTCAGGGAGATGCGGAGCCCTGTCCTAATGGAGGCCGGTGTGATGTAGACAGATTAAATGCTACAGATGTAAGAAATTGTGGACTGTGAGTAATCTCTTATATGGGGGTATATGAATGTGGGGGTATATAATACACTTTAGGGGCACATACTGTATGTATGTGCTGCGCACTGTGGTGACTACACAGTGTAGCTTTATATACAAAACACACAAAAAAGTTTCTATCAAAATGACTAAGTGCCCTCCCATGTGTCCAGCACCCCGCCCTACACACATCCTGGAGTGAGCAGTATGTAGTGTACTTGCGGCCTGTTCCAGTAATAGCCTATACCAAGAAGTGATAGCAGTGTCCCCCAATAGGCACAAAAAAGGAGAGCTATAGTAGACTTACCATGGTTAACTCTCTTTCTGCGAGGTACACTGGTTTCCACAGGGAATACATCAGGTGTAGAGCGGGATCTTGGATCCAGAGGCACCATCAGGCAAAGCTTTGACTGTCCCAGGATGCATTGGGGCCTCCTCTATAACCCCACCTCCAGGCACTGTGAGCTCAGTTTTGTTAACCAGTCCAATGCAGGAGCAGGTAAAAGAGAAGGCAGATGTTAGTAACAGAGAACCACATTCTCACGACAGGAGAAGGGACCAGCGGCTGATGCCATACAACCCAAAGAAGCTAGGTGCGTCAGGGTGGGCGCCCTGTGGAACCCAGTGTACCTCGCAGAAAGAGCGTTAACCACGGTAAGTCTACCATAAATCTCCTTTTCTGCAGCGGGGTACACTGTGTTCTACAGGGAATACATTGGGGATGTCCTAAAGCAGTTCCTCAAGGGAGGGGACGCACCTTAGCGGGTAAGAGAACCCGGCGTCCAAAGTATGCGTCCTGGGAGAAGGAAGTATCAAAGGCACAGAACCTGATGAACATGTTAACTGAGGACCACGTAGCCGCCTTGCACAATTGTTCTGGGGACGCGCCGCGGCGGGCCGCCCAAGAAGGTCCCACAGACCGAGTAGAATGGGCTTTAATAGCAGCAGGAGCTGGGAGTCCAGACTGCGCATAGGCTTGTGCAATGACCATTCTAATACATCTGGCCAAGGTTTGCTTATTCGCAGGCCAGCCATGTTTGTGAAAACCAAACAAAACGAAAAAGGGAATCTGACCTCCTGATAGAGGCAGTCCTCTCCACGTAGACACGGAGAGCCCTAACCATATCCCAGAGGTTCCCAAACTGTGTGCCGTGGCTCCCTGGGGTGCCTCGGAACACTTGCAGGGGTGCCCTGGGTTGGTGGTCCAGGACCAATTCAAATTATTCATGGTCAATATAATAGGCAAAACCAGTGCTGGTGGCTGCCAGTCATAAAATATGTGGCCAAACAGAAGCAGATCTTGTCCCTCACCACACAGCTGACCCTAAGGATGACATATAAACACAATCTACTTAATGTAATATTTCTTTCTAAATTTCTCAATAAGAAATTTTTGGCCTAGGGGTGCCGTGAAAAAAATTCTGATATTCTAGGGTGCCGTGATTCCAAAAAGTTTGGAAACCACTGCCATATCCAAAGAACGTTCTTTGGGAGACAAATCCGAAGAGACAAAGGGCTTAATTCAGACCTGATCGTAGCAGCAACCGATATAACATTTGCAGAGGGAGTTAGATTTTGGTGGGTTATATTGTTTCTGTGCAGGGTAAATACTGGCTGCTTTATTTTTACACTGCTATTTAGATTTCACTTTGAACACACCCCACCCAAATCTAACTCTCTCTTCACATGTTATATTTGACCCCCTGCAGTGCACATGGTTTTGTCCAACTGCTAACAAAGTTGCTGCTACGATCAGGTCTGAATTAGGCCCAAAGGCCGGAACCACCATCTCTTGGTTAAGGTGAAAAGATGACACCACCTTAGGCAAATAACCTGGGTGAGTTCGTAGAACTGCCCGGTCCCGGTGGAATATGAGAAAAGCGTTTTGTCCTGTCGTCCACCCTAAGTCCGACACCCGTCTTGCAGAGGCAATAGCCAGCAAGAACAGGACCTTGGCAGTAAGCCATTTAAGGTCCACTGATTTAAGAGGTTCAAATGGAGACTCTTGCAGAGCATTCAGCACAACAGACAAATCCCATGGAGCCACAGGAGGGACATAGGGAGGCTGAATAAGAATAACGCCCTGAATGAACGTCTGAACATCAGGTATAGAGGCAATTTTTTTCTGAAACCAAACCGACAAGGCAGATATATGAACCTTAAGGGAGGCCAGACAAAGACCTAAGTCCAGGCCTCTTTGCAGAAAAGCCAGAAGTCTGGAAGTTCTGAATCCATGGACATCATGATTCTTATCAGCAGGCCTGCAGTCAACACTCGAAACTGAGCTCTCAGTGCCTGGAGGCGGGGTTATAGAGGAGGCCCCAATGCATCCTGGGACAGTCAAAGCTTTGGCTGATGGTGCCTCTGGATCCAAGATCCCGCTCTACACCCGATGTATTACCTGTGGAACACAGTGTAACCTGCTGCAGAAAATAGGATTTTAATTACCTACCAGTAAATACTTTTCTTGCAGTACGTAGGGGATACTGGGAATCCATTTAGTACCATGTGGTATAGACGAGTCCACTAGGAGCCATGGGCACTATAAAACTTTGATTAGGTGTGCTGGCTCCTCCCTCTATGCCCATCCTACCAGACTCAGCCTAGGAAACTGTGCCCGAGTAGACGGACATACATGGAGAGAACGATATAGAAAAGGAAAATCGTGAGATTTCGAACCAGCACAACCATAACAAGAGGAAAGCCAAGCTAACCAAAATTTGTAAACATGAGCAGCAACAGCTGAACCAAACAACATTACTTAACCAAGTAACAGCGCAGGAAGAACGAAGCACCGGGCGGGCGCCAAGTATCCCCTACGGACTACGAGAAAAGGATTTACCGGTAGGTAATTAAATCCTATTTTCTCTTACGTCCTAGGGGATACTGGGAATCCATTTAGTACCATGGAGGAAGTACCAAAGCTCCCAAACCGGGTGGGAGAGTGCTTAGGTTCCTGCTGAACTGATTGACCAAACTGAAGGTCCTCAGAGGCCAAAGTATCGAACTTGTAAAACTTGAACCTGACCAAGTAGCTGCTCGGCAGAGCTGCAAGGCCAAGACACCCCGGGCAGCCGCCAAAGAAGAACCCACTGACCTACTAGAGAGGGCCTGTACAGATCTTGGCAAACCTGCCGTGGAATAAGCATGCTGGATAGTGAGCCTGATCCAGCGTGCAATTGACTGCTTTGAAGCAGGACACCCAATCTTATTGGGATCATAGAGAACGAACATCGAGTCCGATTTCCTGTGACGAGCAGTTCTCTTTACATACACCTTCAAAGCCCTCACAACATCCAAAGACTTTGAAGTAGCAGAGGTGTCCGTAACAGCTGGAACCACAATAGGTTGGTTGATTTGAAACGCGGACACCACCTTAGGAAGAAATTGCTGACGAGTCCTGAGTTCAGCTCTGTCTTCATGGAAAATTAAGTAAGGGATCTTGTAAGACAACGCCCCCAGCTCTGACACACGTCTTGCTGAAGGTGCTTTACGTCTACCTCCGGTAATGGTTCAAATCAGTCCGATTGGAGGAACTGCAGCACCAAATTGAGATCCCAATGTTGTCTATTTTCTTTCAGAAACAATTGTCTTCTCTCCCTGAGATCCAGACGTTCTTGAAAGGTGTTCTGCACATCCAACCTCCCTTTGTACCTCCTACGGCACGTAGGAGGCACAAAGGGAGGTTGGATGTGCAGAACACCTTTCAAGAACGTCTGGACCTCAGGGAGAGAAGACAATTGTTTCTGAAAGAAAATAGACAAGGCCGAAATCTGAACTTTAATGGAGCCTAGGTGTAGGCCCACATCCACTCCCAACTGCAGAGAAAGCAGGAAACATCCCAGATGAAACTCTACCGTAGAATATTGTCTGCTCTCACACCAAGAGACATATTTCTTCCAGATACGATGGTAATGTTTCAACGTTACCCCCTTTCTGGCTTGAATCAGCCATTCAACTTCTATGCTTTTAAACGTAGCCGTGGTAAGTGTTGCTAGATGAACGGGCCCTGCTGCAAAAGATCCTCTCGAAGAGGTAAAGGCCAAGGATCTACTATCAGCATCTCAAGAAGATCCGCATACCAGGCCCTTCGTGGCCAGTCCAGAGCAATGAGGATTGCTTGAACCTTTTCCCTGTTTATTCTTTTTAGAATTCTTTGGATCAGATGAATGGGTGGAAACACATACACCATGTCAGGCTCCAGAGCCTTACCTCTGGCGGGTGCTCCCGCGGGTTACCGTCCCACTGGTTGGCATGGCTGCGGCGGCAGGTAGCTGGAGGCGGGTCTTCCTGGACGGATGTGCGGCTGCCAAGGGCCGAGGGTATGGAGAGCCGGGCGCTGCGGCGGGGTTCGCTGCGGTAAGATCCTCTAGTGGTGACACAGTATAGTGTGTCAGAGACCGAAGCTGGCTAAAGCTGTGTGCTAACAGCTAAGTATGTCTCCTGTGCTGGGGGCAGCCATGTTGGAGACCAGAGTATTACCAATGAAGTTCCCAATCTGTGTCCAGCCAATCCTGCGTGTTCTCCCCTTACAAAAGGGGGCTGGCTCAGAGGGAGAGTGCCAGTGCTTCAACTTACCTCCTTGTGAAAGGTTTTCCAGCTCTGTGCTCCCAGGTTACTTCTGGTTCCCTGGTCCTGGTTGCTCTCATACATCGGTTACCTAAACGCTGCTGCAGTCCTGCTGTCCAAAGTCCGTTGCCACTCGTGGAAGCGCTCACGGGGTCACAGGTCATAGAGGAGCTCCAGATGTTAACGGCGGTTCCCGCAGACGTCTTCATTTCTTCAAAGTCCAAGTTCTTCAGCCTCGTCTTTCAATCACAAACCACAGTCTTCATTTCTTCAAAGTTCAAGTTCTTCATCCTCGTCTTTCAATCACAAAGCACAGTCTTCATTTCTTCAAAGTCCAAGTTCTGCAGCCTCATCTTTCAATCACAAACCACATCTTCATTTCTTCAAAGTCCAAGTACTTTTAATCATAAAACACAGTCTTCAGTTCTTCTTTACCGGAGGTCTTCAGCTTCACTCTTCAAGTCATTTAACCATAGAGTCTAATTATTCCAGTTTTTTCTATTTCTCCAATATTCGTGTACAGCCTGATTATTCATTAAAACTGCAGTTATCTTCCTACGAAGTCCTCCTTTTCTTTACGCCCTCCGGCCAACGTTAACACTTAGTTTGGCTTCCACCCCATGAGGAGAAATTACATTCAGCCACCTCGTTTACTCTCCTCACAGGTAGCTGTCCCTTCAGCCAAAACTCGGTTGTCGGAACCCCAAATTACGCCGAGCGTGACACACCAGCTGGTAAACCCACGGAGTTCTCGGGGCATCTACCGTCACTGCCTGTGGGTCTCTCGACCTGGAACAATGGTGGTCATTCCGAGTTGATCGATAGCTGCATTTGATCGCAGCGCAGCGATCAGGCTAAAAAACGTATGTGCTGTGCAAGCGTATGCTGGGCAATGCGCACGTGCGTCGTACGAGTACAATGAACAATGTCGTTTTGCACAGGGTCTAGCGAAGTATTTCAGTTGCACTGGTTGCCGCAGTGTGATTGACATTAAGGGGACGTTTCTGGGTGTCAACTGACCGTTTTCTGGGAGTGTTCGGAAAAACGCAGGCGTGCCAGGAAAAACGCAAGCGTGGCTGAGCGAACGCAGGGCGGGTTTGTGACGTCAAAACAGGAACTGAACAGTCTGAAGTGATCGCAAGCGCGGAGTAGGTTTTGAGCTACTCTGAAACTGCACAAAAAAACGTTGTAGCCGCTCTGCGATCCTTTCGTTCGCACTTCTGCTAAGCTAAAATACACTCCCAGTGGGCGGCGGCATAGCGTTTGCACGGCTGCTAAAAACTGCTAGCGAGCGATCAACTCGGAATGACCGCAAATACCGCTTGAGCTTCTTGTTGAGTCGAGAGGCCATCATGTCCATCTGTGGATATACCCACCGACGCGTCATCCACCAAAACACCTCCGGGTGAAGGCCCCATTTCCCCAGGTGCAGGTCGTGTCTGCTGAGGAAGTCTGCTTCCCAGTTGTCTTCTCCCGGAATGAAGACCGCTGACAATGCCACAGGGTCTTGACACCTCTGACATTGCTGCTCTGCTTTTCGTTCCACTCTGTCGGTTTATGTACGTTACCGCCGTCACATTGTCCGACTGGACCTGAGTGGCCTGATTCTGAAGAGATGAGGCTTGCAGAAGGGCATTGTAGATAGCCCTGAGTTTCAGGATGTTTATTGGAAGGACGACTTCTTGACTTGACCATCTTCCCTAAAACTGCACCCCCTGGGTAACTGTGCCCCAACCTCTGAGGCTTGCGTCTGTGGTTAGCAGAATCCAATTCTGAATCCCGAACCTCCGACCCTTGACTAGGTGAGAAGTTTGTAGCCACCACATGAGGGAGATCCTGGCTTTTGGGGACAGGTGAATCCTCTGGTGTATGTGAAGATGCGATCCGGACCATTTGTCCAACAGATACAGCTGGAAGGTCCTCGCATGAAACCACTGACTGGGTTACCATTGCCTTTTCGAAGGGAAGGAATACTCTCTGAGACTCTGTGTCCAGTATCATTCCTAGGAAAGGAAGCCTCTGCGTTGGTTCTAGGTGAGATTTTGGTAGGTTCAGAATCCACCCATGATCCAGGAGTAGTCTGGTTGTGAGACCAATGTTCTCCAACAACCGCTCCCTGGACGTTGCCTTTATCAGAAGATTGTCCAGGTACGGAATTATGTTCACTCCTTGTGTGCGGAGTAGTAACATCATCTCTGCCATCACTTTGGTGAACACACTCTGTGCCGTGGAGGACCAAAAGGCAGGGCCTGGAACTGGTCGTGACAGTCCTGTAGTGCAAACCGTAGATAAGCTTGATGAGGCGGCCAGATTGGAATATGAAGGAACGCATGCTTTATATCTAGAGATACTAGGAATTCCCCCTCCTCCAGACCTAATATCACCGCGCTTAGAGACTCCATCTTGAATTTGAACACTCATAAGTACGTGTTCAATGACTTGAGGTTCAGAATCGGTCTTACTGAACCGTCCGGCTTCGGTACTACAAACAAGCTGGAATAGTAACCCTTGTTTTGTAGAGGAGGTGGAACTGGAGTAGCCATGAGCCCCTGCGTGCCGACACTGTCATAGCTGTAGTGCGTGCATTAAGCAAGTCTATCTCTATTATGGCTTCCATCATAAAATTTGCAGAGACCTGAATATGTTGCAGGAGCAAAATAATCTCCTTTTGATGTAAGGTGTCTAACCCCTCAATGAGGTTACCCGACCATTTAGCAATGGCTTGCGTAATCCACCCACATACTATAGTGGGTCTCTGGGCCACCCCTGCTGCTGTATACAAAGATTTGAGCATAGTATCAATTTTGCGATCAGCAGCGTCTTTTAGGGAGGCTGCACCTGGGACAGGCAATACAATTTTTCGTGAGAGTATCTACTATCGGTGGATTTTCCCATTTTTTCCTATCCTCAGGAGGAAAAGATGATTTCTTATCTGGATTAACCCACGGTTCTTCAAACAGGGTATTGAGTTCCTTTGACACAGGAAAAGTAGCGGAGGAAATTTTCTTTATATTAAAGTAAGATTCCTCACTCTCCTCTGTCACCTTTTCAGGGATATTGAGGGCTTTCCTGATAGCATCTATGAGCGTCTCTATTCCCTGCGACAGAGTACCCTCCCCCACCTCTGAGTCCACCTCACCCTTCTCCATTTCTGACCCCTCATTTTCCGAGTCAGAGTGCAGGATATGGGCCGAAGAAAGTTTTTGCGGACAAATGGCAGAGGACTGAGACGCTGGTCTGGGTACTGAGTCTTTTTTTATAAACTCAGCCATAGAATGTTTTAAGTATTGTGTCTCTTTCTCATTCAGAGATAATTTTGTAGAAATGGTGGAAATCATTCCCCTAATGGAGTCTAGCCATACTGGTACTGCCCCACTAGCCTGGGAAGGGATACTACACTGAGTACACACTAGTGACCCCCCTGGGGAAGAGGAACACTGTGCCTTACATGAAACACACTCTTTGCCTGACATACTATAGCAGTGACAGCACACACACAGGAAAAGGTTAAATGCACAATTAACCCACAAAGAGCCCTTCCAGGGAGACACAGAGTATGGAACTAGCACACGGCGCCCTTATCGCTAATGCCAAGCTTAGCCGGGTCGCAGACTAAGTACTTAGATTAGAGACTTAGTACACTAATAATTCGCTCCCCCCCCCCCGCGCTATGACCCCCTGGTACCGCTGAGGTAATCTGGAGTCTCTCCGGAGGAGCTGCGCATCCCTGTCAGTTAGCGTCTGTGTCAGCTGCAGTAGGGAAAATGGTGAGCTGCTTGATCCGCTTATAATGAAGCCCGCCCCTTCAAAGGCGCGGTCTTCCCGCTCTTCTTTATACTGGCTGTATGTGTCTATGTGCATAAAATGGAGTACACCTCCTTTTATGGCTGTGGTACCAGTCTGGGTACTACGTTTTCTGTAGTGTACAGTCAGGAGACTCAGTCCGCCCCATTTAGAAGCCGTGCGTCTCCGTACCCTCATGCCGCCATAATGGCCGGCGACCCACTAACCGGGATGCCGGCTTAGTACTCACCGCTCTTCATTCTTCTGGCTCTGTTAGGGGTGGCGGCGTGCTGCGGGAATGTACGCTCACCGTGGTGGGGCTTGCGAATAGTTCCCTCAAAAGCTAGCGTCCTGTCAGCGGGG
The DNA here is from genome assembly GCF_028390025.1 of Pseudophryne corroboree. NCBI lineage: Eukaryota > Metazoa > Chordata > Amphibia > Anura > Myobatrachidae > Pseudophryne > Pseudophryne corroboree. The sequence goes on along the minus strand of NC_086446.1, from coordinate 50,010,233 downwards.
AACGGGACCATTAACCCTGAGAGAGGTTGGGCCGTTCCCCCCCTAAGTCCCACGAAGCAAGCAGGCTGGTGCCATCCAGTCCTGCCTAAAAGTAGCAAACTTAGAAAATAAATGCCGAAAACTCTTCAGGAGCTTCCAGAGATGTGAGCGGCTCCTCCGGGCACATTTTTTAAACCGAGTCTGGTAGGAGGGGCATAGAGGGAGGAGCCAGCACATCTAATCAAAATTAGTGCCCATGGCTCCTAGTGGACCCATCTACACCGCATGGTACTAAATGAATTCCCAGTATCCCCTAGGACTTAATAGAAAAGAAAAATGCAGTGATTATCACATGATGCTCTCCCCTGTACAATAAATGACAGTCCCCTCTTACTCAGTGATGTGAGGGGCTGGTGATTCTTCATCATCACGTCCTTGTACAGACCTCTGTGTTCCTCTCCTGCATGGAGAGATAGACAGTGACATCTTGACACCTTATAGGAACCGGACACACACAATGACACAGTCATCACCCAGACACACATTAGCCAGTAGTGACCGCTGATTTCCCCTTCTAATAGATGATTGCCACTAGCAGTGACTGATGATCGCCCCCCTAGGATTTGGCTGAAGATGATGATTCCCATTGACCTATGTTCAGTAGAGAATAATACTGCCTGCTCATTATAGTTTCCACATGATTTTAAAAATAGGAATTGATACTGGGGATCCATTTAGTACCATGGGGTAGAGACGGGTCCACTAGGAGCCATGGGCACTTTAAGAATTTGATAATGTGGGCTGGCTCCTCCCTCTATGCCCCTCCTACCAGACCCAGTCTAGAAACTGTGCCTGAGGAGACGGACATACTTTGAGAGGATATAAAAGGATAGTGGTGAGATTCCGAATCAGCACACACAAACAAGAGGAAAGCCATGCTAACCAAACTTGAAACAGGAACCACAACAGCTGAACCAAACAACAATACTTGTTGTTTTATGTGTGTCTGAGGGCTTGATAGTAAAAAAATAAAATAAAAGACATAGCCACTGGAGTGTGAGTGAGTGTGCTGGGGAGTCACTGAGCGTGCGTGAGTGCAGGGCTGCTGCAGGGAAGGTGGACAGCGAAGCCGAAGAAGAACATCACTAAGGGCAGGCCAGACGTGGGCCGGACATGCAAGTATCACATCTCTTAAACTTTCCCCCCCCCCCCTTGATTGTATTATCAATTACTGTCTGTTGTTTAATATTGTCTCTCTTCCCAGCTCGGCTATAGTACCTTATATATTGTCCTTTCACATAGATTGTCCCCCTCTTTTCGATTTATTGTCCCTTCTATATTGTCCTTATATATAGACTGACCTCCATTTTTTGACTTTTTGATTTTCTGAAGGTAACAGGGAGTTAGCACTAATTAAAAATGGGTGGGGCCAAGATTGAGAATCTCACTCAGTGCGTATCATGCATGATGTATGCGCACCTGGCACAACAGTCCGAGTGAGGGTACATCTGTGCGAGATGTGAGCGAACGGCCGTCCTGGAAGCCCAGGTAACTGATCCAGAGTGGACCGTTACGCGACTGAGTAGCATTCACAATCTCGAGCAAATTTAGATAGAACGGTGGAGGAGTTGCAGGGGGGAGCACTGGTAGACGAGGATGATTAGGTAGACAGCTGGGTCACGGTTAGAAGAAAGAAGAGGGGGAGGGGGAGAAAGGACATCTCCGATCTGCCAAACTCCAACAAATTTGCCCAACTGGACGAAGATTCTGAGGATGGCACTGAGGAGATGACGGAACCGGAGTAGATTGTTCACTCTAGCAACCAGAGGAGCGGTCCCCCCGGTACAGATGGGGAAAAAGTTAGTGAGGTACCTAGTCAGATTGTGGTGGTAGGGGATTCTATTATCAGGAGGACAGATAGGGCAATCTGCTACTGGGACCGTAAACGCCGTACAGTCTGTTGTCCTCCGTGTGCTCGGGTACGGCACATCGCGGACCAGGTAGATAGATTGTTGAGAGGGTCTGGTAAAAACCCGGTGGTCTTGGTACAAGTTGGCACCAATTACAAAGTTAGTGGTAGGTGGGATGTCCTTAACAAAGACTATAGGGAATTAGGCAAGAAACTTAAGGCAAGGACATCTAGGGTAATATTCTCTGAAATATTACCAGTGCCACATGCGGGTGGTCTTCAGGTTGCCGACTGTCGGGATCCCGGTGCACAGTATACCGGCGCTGGAATCCCGACAGCCGGCATACCAACAGTTTTTCTCCCTCATGGGGTTCCACAACCCCCCTGGAGGGAGAATAAATAGTGTGTCGCGCATAGCGCGCCACCGTGCCCACAGGGGGCTCATTTGCGCTCGCCACACTGTCGGTATGCCGGCGGTCGGGCTTCCAGCGCCGGTATGCTGGTCGCCGGGAGCCCGGCCACCGGCATACCATACTACACCCCCACGCGCTAGCCCAGGGAGGCAGAGGGAGATTAGGGAGGTAAATGTGTGGCTTAGAGACTGGTGTAGGAAGGAGGGATTTGTGTTCTTGGAACACGAGGCGGACTTCTCAGTCAGGCATCATCTTTTTTGTTATGATGGACTGCACCTGAATGAGGAGGGGGCTGCGGTGCTGGGGGGCAGGATGGTTAGAAGGTTGGAGGAGCTTTTAAACTAGGAGCCTGGGGGGAAGGTTTGGCTAGAAGCTACGGGTCAAGCAGTGAGAACAGTAAGGATGGGGGTAGTGAACAATTTGGGAGCGGAGAAGGGGGAAGCGAAAGATCAGCCGGAAAGGGTATTTGCATGGATATTGGCACCAGAAATATGGACACAGGTATTGCCCAAGATAATCCCTATTTATTACCCAGTGACGAATATGGCTCAACAATATGGTATATAGAAAATGATGTCCATAGCATAAGGGAAGATACTAACATCAGGGGGGGGTTAGAAAGTCTTAATAGGTCAAATCGAGATAGTGGTGCGGAAGGCTGTATTAACTATGATGGGGGTGGAAAGGGAGGGAGAAGGAGAATATCAGTCGGTAAGCGTAATTCTAGAAAGGCACTTGTAAATATAGATAAGATACCAATAAAACAAATGGGCAATGGAGAGGCTAAGCTAAAATGTATGCTTGCAAACGCAAGAAGTCTATCAGGTAAAATGGGGGAATTGGAATGGCTTGTATCAAAGTCTCAGTATGATATTATTGGTACAGGTTGAGTATCCCATATCCAAATTTTCCGAAATACAGAATTTTTTGAGTGAGAGTGAGACAATGAAACCTTTGTTTTTTGATAGCTCCATGTACACAAACTTTGTTTAACACACAAAGTTATTAAAAAATATTGTATTATAAGACCTTCAGGCTGTGTGTATAAGGTGTATATGAAACATAAATGAATTGTGTGAATGTACACACACTTTGTTTAATGCACAAAATTTTAAAAAATATTGGCTAAAATTATCTTCAGGTTGTGTGTATAAGGTGTATATGAAACATAAATGCATTCTGTGCTTAGACTTAGGTCCCATCGCCATGATATCTCATTATGGTATGCAATTATTCCAAAATACGGAAAACTCCGATATCCAAAATACCTCTGGTCCCAAGCATTTTGGATAAGGGATACTCAACCTGTATTACGGGAACATGATGGGACGACTCTCACGACTGGGTTGCGAATTTGGAGGGATATTCTCTTTTCAGGAGGGATAGGGGAGGAGGGGTATGTCTCTATGTTAAACCATCTCTAAAACCATACTTAAAAGAGGGTATTTACGAGGGGGCTGGAGATAACGTGGAGTCGCTATGGGTTGAGATCACAAGTGGGGGCACAGAAGCAAAGAAATCAGTCATTGGCACATGTTACAAGCAACCGGATATTATCGTACATGAAATTGAAAAAGCTGCGGGAATGAGGGACATCCTAGTGTTAGGGGATTTTAACTATCCTGATATAAATTGGAGTAGCGATTCATGTGTAAAAACTAGGAGCAGCAGGTTCTTAAATACATTAAAAGATCAATACTTGACTCAATTAGTCGAGGACCCAACTAGAGGTAAAACTATTCTGGACCTAGTTATTACCAATAATGTGGACATTATATCAAACACTAAAGTTGGGGAGTCCTTGGGAAACAGTGATCACTATATGGTAACATTCGACATCAGTTTCAAGAAACATAGCTATAAGGGAACAACTAAAACATTTAACTTTAGAAAAGCCAACCTCAATATGCTGAGACGGGCACTGAATGACATTGACACAACGGAAATGTGGGATGCTTTAAAAGGGTTGCTTGATAGCAATATTCACAAATTCATTCCCATGAGCAGTAAACGCAGGAGTACTAAACACAAACCAATGTGGCTTAATAAAGGAGGTCAAAGAAACAATGGCTAATAAGAGGCGTGCTTTCAAAACATTTAAATCTAATCGAGGGGAGGAGTCATTCCAGTATTATAAGGAATGCAATAAAGAATGCAAAAAAGTAATAAGGGCAGCTAAAATTAAAAATGAAAAGGAAATCGCGATAGAGAGTAAAACCAATCCTAAAAAGATTTATTAATACATAAACAGTAAAAGGTTAAAGAAGGAGAACGTAGGTCCATTAAAAGATGAACTGGGAGCTTTGAAAAACAATGATAAAATAAAAGCAGAGATACTGAACAGTTTTTTTCCCTCAGTATTCACCAGGGAGGATCAGACGGTGAGAGTAGTGCATAACGATAGTGAAGGTAATGACTCTTGGCTTGATGCTTGTTTAAGTGAGGAAGTAGTCCTGGAGAGACTAAGCAACATAAAGATTAATAAATCACCAGGCCCAGATGGTTTTCATCCGAGGGTTATTATGGAGTTTAGGGCTCAACTAGCAAAACTCCTATACTTGATTTTCCATAGTTCAATTAGATCAGGCATGGTACCAAAGGATTGGCGCATAGCTGAGGTAGTGCCTTTATTTAAAAAGGGAACTAAAAATAGCCCTGGTAACTATAGACCAGTTAGTTTAACCTCCATAGTAGGTAAAATATTGGAAGGCATTTTGAGGGATAAATACAGGATTATCTGCAGGTTAATAAGATTATTAGCAAAAGTCAGCATGGGTTTGTATGGGATAGATCATGTCAAACTAACTTAATTAACTTCTACGAGGAAGTGAGCGAGAATCTTAACCAGGGAAAAGCAGTGGATGTGGTGTATTTAGATTTTGCAAAAGCCTTCGATACAGTGCCTCACAGGAGACCTATCATCAAATTAAGGGAACTTGGCCTAGGAAATATTTGTACATGGATAGGTAAATGGCTGGATAACAGAGTACAAAGAGTAGTGGTCAACGGGACGTTCTCCAGCTGAGCACCAGTAGTCAGCGGAATACCACAAGGGTCTGTACTTGGCACGCTACTGTTTAATTTAATTATCAATGATCTAGGAATAGGCCTGGAAAGCACAGTGTCAATCTTTGCAGATACTAAACTGTGTAAGGTAATTCAATCAGAAATAGATGTGGAGTCTCTACATAATTACTTATTTAAGCTCGAAACCTGGGTGTGTAAATGGGGAATGAGGTTTAATATAGAAAAATGCAAAGTTATGCATTTTGGGACAAAAAACACACATGCATCATACACTCTAAATGGGGAAAATATAGGGGTAACTGTGGTGGAAAAAGATTGGGGGTGCTCATAGATAATAGGCTTAATAACAGTACACAATGTCAAAATGCAGCAAAAATGGCAAGTAAAGTGCTTGCATGTATAAAACGGTGCATTGAGACAAGAGACGAGGATGTAATCCTGCCACTGTACAAATCATTGGTACGTCCACACCTTATACATTGTGTTCAGTTTTGGGCACTATATTATAAAAAATATATCGGGGATCTAGAAAGGGTTCAAAGGCGAGCTACTAAATTGATTAAAGGGTTAGAGACACTGGACTACGAGGAAAGGCAAACTAGGTTAAATATGTATACACTAGAAAAGAGGCGTCTACGAGGAGACATTAATATCTTCAAATATGTAAAGGATCATTACAAGGAGTAAGCAGGGAATTTGTTTATTAAAAGAACTCAGTATGGGACACGTGGGCACTCGCTGAGGCTAGAGGAGAGAAAATTCCGCACACAACGTAGGATAGGGTTCTTCACGGTAAGGACAATAAAGATTTGGAACTCCCTGCCGGAGAAGGTAATAATGACAGACTCTGTAAATGTATTTAAAAATGGATTGGACAAATTTCTAACTGGAAAAAGTATCCAGGGTTATGGCATTTAACATAGTGTCAGTAATATCTGGGAGTGGTAAGAATCATAGTTGTCAATTGGTACTAAACCATTACTTCAGCAGGTGCATTATATTAGGAACAGCGTAACACAGAATACAGGTTGAACCCGACGGGCATTTTGCCTCTTTTCAACCTCACTAACTATGAAACTATGTAACTTAACCAAGTAACGGTGCAGGAAGAATGAAGCACCGGGCGGGCGCCCAGTATCCTCTATGGACTACGAGAAAAGGAGTTACTGGTAGGTAATTAATATCCTATTTTATCTTACGTCCTAGAGGATACTGTTGATCCATTTAGTACCAAGGGGATGTACCAGAGCTCCCAAACCGGGTGGGAGAGTGCTGAGGTTCCTGCAGAACTGATTGACGAAACTGAAGGTCCTCAGAGGCCAAAGTAACGAACTTGTAGAACTTAGCAAACGTGTTCGAACCTGACCAAGTAGCTGCTCGGCAGAGCTGTAAGGCTGAGACACACCGGGCAGCCACCTAAGAAGAACCCATCGACCTAGTCGAGTGAGCCTGTACAGATTTAGGAACCGGCATTCCTGCCGTGGAATAAGCATGCTGGATAGTGAGCCTGATCCAGTGTGCAATTGACAGCTTTGAAGCAGGACAACCAATGTTATTGAGATCGTAAAGAACAAACAGCGAGTCCGATTTCCTGTGATGAGCTGTTCTTTTCACATACACCTTCAAAGCCCTCACAACATCCAAAGACTTTGAAGTAACAGAGGTGTCCGTAACAACCGGAACCACAATAGGTTGGTTGATGTGAAACGCAGACACCACCTTAGGAAGCAATTGCTGACGAGTTCTGAGTTCAGCTCTGTCCTCATGGAAAATTAAATAGTGGCTCTTGTGAGACAACGCCCCCAGCTCCGACACACGTCTTGCTGAAGCCAAGGTCAACAGTGTGACAGTCTTCCACGTAAGATTTTACGTCTACCACCTGTAACGGTTCACACCAGTCCGATTGGAGGAACTGCAGGTTAAAGCCTTATCCCTCTGCTGGCTTCCCCACCGCTGCGGGCTGTAATCAACCGGTTTTTGAAGAAAACCGACCTGTGCGCAGTGTCCTGGTGGCTAGCAGGGTGTCTGCCCCTTACAGTGGCCACCGACCGCGCCAGATCGCGATTACAGCGGGCCAAAGAGACCCCTTACCTCCCCTTGTATGCGGCCACGCGATCCCGGAGCACAGTGGTGAGTGTGTGACTGAGAAGAATACCGGAGCCTCCGCTGTAGTGACCCGGCAACCAGGCCGCGGGAGTATACAGCGCCACTGGGGGGCGATGGAGCTGCAATAGGGGATGTCTCTGACATCTAGTCACTGCTGCAGCCCTTGAAGTATTTTTCTTCTGAAAAAAGCTTTTCTTAGGGTAGCAGGAGCATTCCCCCTGTTGACTGCCTGCTTACTGCAAGGCACCAACTACAAAACTGAGCTCCTGTGCATCCAATCGTACCCCAAACCCACCCCATAAATAATAAGATGCTGTAGGAGCCATTATCATGTGGCCTTACACTGGGAAATCAGACCCAGACATATTTGTTATTATTTATGGGGTGGGCTTGGGGTGCAATTTCCCCTGTGTTGGTGCAGCTGACCTGCTTCAGGCTGGCACACCCTAAGGGCTGTAACACACTGGCCGGTTTCTCCCGGATGGCAAAAAGCCGGACAAACTTTGTCCGGCTTTTTGCCATCCGGGAGAAACCGGCAGAGTCTCGCACACAGGACAGCATCAGACACGGCTTCAGAAAAAAACGTTGTGTGTGAAAGCTCCCCTTCACACACACGGTTCACTGGCTGCAAAGACGGCCCGGCGGCCGCCCGGCCGCCGGATCTTCCAGTGGTGAGACCCGGCTGCAACCCGGCAGCCGGGCCGGGGCCGTGCAGTGTGAAGGGACCCTAGCCCTCACACTGTTAACTACAATGCCGGCACGGGAAAAAGCCGGCCGGCTTTTTCCCGGCCGGCAAAAGCCGGGTAGTGTGTTTTAGCCCTAACACTTTATTTTTCCCTATCACATTGTATATATTTTTGTATTATTTTAATCACACCTCACTTACATAGCACTTATGTGCTTCTTATTAACCCTTATTAATTTTCACCTGTGTGCTGCCCTGGGGTAGCCGGCATGTGCTGACATGACGGGGTCCCGCACACCGGACCCACACCTTGCATTAGGGACCCCCAGTGACAGAGACGCCTTGCCGTTCGGCCTGGGGGCTTAACCCTATATCTGCAGATATACGCAACTAAGATCTCTGTATTATCTGATAATTATGTAGTGCTATTTCTCACTCAGTGTGCATCAATGATAAAAAAATGTTTTTTTCAGACCCATGGAGTCGTCAGAGCATCCACTGCCACTGCCTGTGGGTCTCTCGACCTGGTACAATACCACATGAGCTTCTTGTTGAGACGAGAGGCCATCATGTCGATTTGCAGATATCGCCATCGACGTGTCAAGCACCTGAACACCTCTGGGTGAAGGCCCCACTCCCCCCGGGTGCAGGTCGTGTTTGCTGAGGAAGTCTGGTTCCCAGTTGTCTACTCCCAAAATGAAGACCGCCGACAATGTCGCAGCGTGTTTTTCTGCCCAGAGGAGAATTCTTGACACCTCTGACATTGCTGCTCTGCTTTTCGTTCCGCCCTGTCGGTTTATGTACGTCATTGCCGTCACATTGTCCGACTGGACCTAAATGGCCCGATCTTGAAGAAGAGATGAGGCCTGCAGAAGGGCGTTGTATATAGCCCTGAGTTCCAGGATGTTGATTGGAAGGACAACTTCCTGACTTGACCATCTTCCTTGACACTGCACCCCCTGGGTGACTGCTCCCCAATCTCTGAGGCTTGCGTCTGTGCTTAGCAGAATCCAATTCTGAATCCCGAACTGTCGGCCCTCAATTAGGTGAGTCTGTAGCCACCAGAGAAGGGAGATCCTGGCCTTTGGCGACAGACGTATCCTCTGGTGCATGTAAAGATGTGATCCGGACCATTTGTCCAACAGATTGAGCTGGAAGGGTCTTGCATGGAACCTTCAGAACTGAAGAGCCTCGTTAGAGGCCACTATTTTCCCCAGAAGGCGAATGCATAGATGCACCGATATCCAGGTTGGCTTCAGGATATCCCGAACCATCAACTGGATTACCAATGTTTTTTCCAACAGAAGAAAAACTTTCTGCTACTCTGTGTCCAGTATCATTCCCAGAAATGGGAGCCTCTGAGTTGGCTCTAAGTGAGATTTCTGAAGATTTGGAATCCACCCATGATCCTGGAGTAGTTTGGTTGTGAGACCAATGCTGTGCAACAACCTCTCCCTGGACGGTGCCTTTATCAGAAGATCGTCCAGGTACGGAATTATGTTCACTCCCTGCTTGCGAAGGAGAAACATCATCTCTGCCATCACCTTGGTGAACACCTTTGGTGCCGTTGAGAGACCAAAAGGCAGGGCATGGAACTGGTAGTGACAGTCCTGAAGTGCAAACCGTAGATAAACCTGGTGAAGCGGCCAGATCGGAATGTGAAGGTATGCATCCTTGATATCCAGAGACACTAGGAATCCCCCCCCCTCCAGACCTGAGATCACCGCTCACAGAGACTCCATCTTGAATTTGAACACTCATAAGTATGGGTTCATCGATTTTAGATTCAAAATCGGCCTTATTGTAGATGAGGTGGAACTGGAGCAATGACCTGAGTATGTACCAGTTTTCGAATGACATCCTGTAAGGTTATACTTGCCACTTGTGAAGCTGGTAAGCCTGATTTGAAGAATCTGTGAGGTGGGAGCTCCTGAAACTCAATTCTGTAGTCCTGGGAAATAAGATCTATGACCCAGGAATCCTGGCATGATGTTGTCCAGATGTGACTGAAAAATTTAAGTCGGGCTCCCACCTGCCAGTCTTCCAGACATCGCGGTCCACCGTCATGCTGAAGGCTTTGAGGCAGCAGAGCTTGAGCTCTGATTCTGAGAACCAACATCTGCTGTTATCCATGGTTTACCTCTAGCGCCTCTGGTGTTTGTAGAAGAACCTCTGGTTTTGCCCTTAAACTTGGCAGTCTGAAAGGACTGTAGGTTAGGTCCTGAGTAGGCCTTCTTGGCTGGGGGAGCTGCAATAGGAAGATACGTGGACTTACCCACAGTAGATTTGGAGATCCATTTGTCTAATTCATCTCCAAATAAGGCATCCCCTGTGAAGGGAAGGCCTTTCACGCCTTTCCTGGAGTCTGTGTCCGCAGTCCACTGGCGTAGCCATAAGCCCCTGCATGCTGACACTGCCATAGCAGTGGTGCGTGCATTAAACAAACCTACTTCTTTTATGGCTTCCACCATAAAGTTTGCAGAATCCTGTATATGTTGCAGGAGTAAAACAATCTCCCCCCTAGAAAAGGAATCCAACCCCTCAATTAGGTTACCTGACCATTTAGCAATGGCCTTGGTAATCCATGCACATGCTATAGTGGGTCTCTGGGCCACCCGAGCAGCTGTATACAAAGATTTGAGTGTGGTCTCAATTCTACAATCAGCCGTGTCTCTCAGGAAGGCTGCACCAGGGACAGGCAATACTATTTTCCGTGACAGCCTGGATACTGATGCATCCACTATTGGTGGATTTCACCAATTTTTTCCTATCCTCAGGAGGAAAAGGAAAGGATGAGAGCAAACTTTTAGCGATTTGAAATTTCCTATCAGGATTAACTCACGGTTATTCAAACAGGGTATTCAGTTCCTTTGACAAAGGAAAAGTGACTGAGGACTTTTTTTTTATATTAAAATAAGATTCCTCACACTCCTCTGTTACCTTATCAGGAATTTGCAGAAAGTCTCTGCTACCTTCTATAAGAGCCTCTATTCCCTGTGACAGATCAGCATCCCCCCCTCTGAGTCCACCTCCCCCTCCTCCATGTCTGACCCATCATCATCATCAGAGTCAGACTGCAGGATATGGGCCAGAGTACATTTTTGCTGACAAATGGCAGGGGACTGAGACGCTGGTTTGGGGACTGAGTCTCTGTTCATAAACTCATCTACAGACTGTCTTAAGTATTGCGTCTCTTTCTCATTGCGGGACAATTTAGTAGAAATATGGGAAATCATTACTTTAATAGAATCCAGCCATGCTGGCTCTGCCCCGCTAGTCTGAGAAGGTACACTGCACTGAGTATACTGTAGTGATCCCCCTGGGGAAGAGGAACACTCTGCCGTACATGAAACACACTCTCTGCCTGACATTTTGTAAATGTGACAGCACACAAGAAAAGGTTAAGAGCACAATTAACCCACAACGATCCCTTCCAGGGAGACACAGAGAAATTATGGAGCCAGTACACCGCGCCCTTACCGCTAATGCCAAGCTTAGCCGGATCGCTGACTAAGTACCCAGATTGGGGACTTAGTACACTAATAATCGCTCCCTCCCTGCTATGACCCCCTGGTACCGCTGAGGTAATCTAGAGTCACTTCGGAGGAGCAGCGCATCCCTGTTGGTCAGCGTCTGTGTCCACTGCAAAGGGAAAATGGCACTGGTGAGCTGCTGAATCTGCTCATAGTGAAGCCCCGCCCTCTCAATGGAGCGCGGTCTTCCCGCTTTTTTTATACTGGCTGAGGTAAATTAGTGCTTAAAATGGAGTCATAACTGTTTTAAGTCTGTGTATGCCATTGAGGGTACTGTGTACGGGATCAGTACTAAATGCCGCCGGCCGGAATCCCGGCGGTCAAAATACCGACGCCGGAATCCCGACCACACAATCCCGACAGGGGTGGCGAGCGGAACGCAGCCCCTTGCGGGCTCGCTTCGCTCGCCACGCTGCGGGCACGGTGCCTCGCTACGCTCGTCACACTATTATATTCTCCCTCTATGGGTGTCATGGACACCCACGGAGGGAGAATATGTCGGGATTGAGGCGGTCGGGATTCCGGCGTCTGTATTTCGACCGCTGGGATTCCGGCCGGCGGCATCTTGACCGCATCCCCTGTGTACAGTGTACTGAGACTCAGTTCGCTCCCTCAGAAGCTGTGCGTCTGCAATGTGCACTGAGTCTGGAGACGCAGTCCGCCCCGGTTAGAAGCCGTGCATCTCCGTACCCTCATGCCGCCATAATGGCCAGCGACCCGCTAACCGGGACGCCGGCTTAGTACTCACCACTCTTCTTTCTTCTGGCTCTGTTAAGGGTGGCGGCGTGCTGCGGGAATGCACGCTCGCCGTGGTGGGGCTTGCGAATAGTTCCCTCAGGAGCTGGTGTCCTGTCAGCGGGGAATGGGACCATTAACCCTTCAAGAGGTTGGGCTGTCCCCCCCACCCTACGTCCCATGAAGCAGGCAGGCTGGTGCCATCCAGTCCAGCCTGAAAATAACAAACAGAAAAATAATTGCAGAAAACTCTTCAGGAGCTTCCATCAGCGTGATCGGCTCCTCCAGGCACATTTTATAAATGGAGTCTGGTAGGAGGGGCATAGAAGGAGGAGCCAGCCCACACTATCAAATTCTTAAAGTGCCCATGGCTCCTAGTGGACCCATCTACACCCCATGGTACTAAATGGATCCCCAGTATCCTCTAGGACGTAAGAGAAAATATTGTGGAGTAGAAGAGACTGAGAAAATAAGAATTAACTCACCGGTAATTCTATTTCTCGTAGTCCGTAGTGGATGCTGGGGACTCCGTAAGGACCATGGGGAATAGACGGCTCCGCAGGAGACTGGGCACATCTAAAGAAAGATTTAGGACTATCTGGTGTGCACTGGCTCCTCCCCCCATGACCCTCCTCCAAGCCTCAGTTAGGAACTGTGCCCGGAAGAGCTGACGCAATAAGGAAGGATTTTTGAATCCCGGGTAAGACTCATACCAGCCACACCAATCACACCATATAACACGTGATAGGAACCCCGGTAAACAGTATGATAACAAATGGAGCCTCTGAAGAGATGGCTCACAACAAAACCCGATTTTTGTAACAATAACTATGTACAGGTATTGCAGACAATCCGCACTTGGGATGGGCGCCCAGCATCCACTACGGACTACGAGAAATAGAATTACCGGTGAGTAAATTCTTATTTTCTCTGACGTCCTAGTGGATGCTGGGGACTCCGTAAGGACCATGGGGATTATACCAAAGCTCCCAAACGGGCGGGAGAGTGCGGATGACTCTGCAGCACCGAATGAGAGAATTCCAGGTCCTCCTCAGCCAGGGTATCAAATTTGTAGAATTTTGCAAACGTGTTTGCCCCCGACCAAGTAGCTGCTCGGCAAAGTTGTAAAGCCGAGACCCCTCGGGCAGCCGCCCAAGATGAGCCCACCTTCCGCGTGGAATGGGCTTTTACAGATTTAGGCTGCGGTAAGCCTACCGCAGAATGCGCCAGCTGAATAGTGCTACAAATCCAGCGCGCAATAGACTGCTTAGAAGCAGGAGCACCCAGCTTGGTGGGTGCATACAGGATAAACAGCGAGTCAGTCTTTCTGACTCCAGCCGTCCTGGAAATAATAAGAATTTACTTACCGATAATTCTATTTCTCGTAGTCCGTAGTGGATGCTGGGGACTCCGTAAGGACCATGGGGAATAGCGGCTCCGCAGGAGACTGGGCACATCTAAAGAAAGCTTTAGGACTATCTGGTGTGCACTGGCTCCTCCCCCTATGACCCTCCTCCAAGCCTCAGTTAGGATACTGTGCCCGGACGAGCGTACACAATAAGGAAGGATTTTGAATCCCGGGTAAGACTCATACCAGCCACATTAATCACACCGTACAACTTGTGATCTGAACCCAGTTAACAGCATGATAACAGAGGAGCCTCTAGAAAAGATGGCTCACTACAGCAATAACCCGATTTTTTTTTTTTTTTTGGTAACAATAACTATGTACCAGTATTGCAGACAATCCGCACTTGGGATGGGCGCCCAGCATCCACTACGGACTACGAGAAATAGAATTATCGGTAAGTAAATTCTTATTTTCTCTAACGTCCTAAGTGGATGCTGGGGACTCCGTAAGGACCATGGGGATTATACCAAAGCTCCCAAACGGGCGGGAGAGTGCGGATGACTCTGCAGCACCAAATGAGAGAACTCCAGGTCCTCCTCAGCCAGGGTATCAATTTTGTAGAATTTTACAAACGTATTTGCTCCTGACCAAGTAGCTGCTCGGCAAAGTTGTAAAGCCGAGACCCCTCGGGCAGCCGCCCAAGATGAGCCCACCTTCCTTGTGGAGTGGGCATTTACAGATTTTTGGCTGTGGCAGGCCTGCCACAGAATGTGCAAGCTGAATTGTACTACAAATCCAACGAGCAATAGTCTGCTTAGAAGCAGGAGCACCCAGCTTGTTGGGTGCATACAGGATAAACAGCGAGTCAGATTTCCTGACTCCAGCCGTCCTGGAAACATATATTTTCAGGGCCCTGACAACGTCTAGCAACTTGGAGTCCTCCAAGTCCCTAGTAGCCGCAGGCACCACAATAGGTTGGTTCAGGTGAAACGCTGAAACCACCTTAGGGAGAAACTGAGGACGAGTCCTCAATTCCGCCCTGTCCGAATGGAAAATCAGATAAGGGCTTTTACAGGATAAAGCCGCCAATTCTGACACGCGCCTGACCCAGGCCAGGGCCAACAGCATTACCACTATCCATGTGAGATATTTTAACTCCACAGATTTAAGTGGTTCAAACCAATGAGACTTTTGGAACCCAAAAACTACATTGAGATCCCAAAGTGCCACTGGAGGCACAAAAGGAGGCTGTATATGCAGTACCCCTTTTACAAACGTCTGAACTTCAGGGACTGAAGCTAGTTCTTTTTGGAAGAAAATTGACAGGGCCGAAATTTGAACCTTAATGGACCCCAATTTCAGGCCCATAGACACTCCTGTTTGCAGGAAATGTAAGAATCAACCCAGTTGAATTTCCTCCGTCGGGCCTTACTGGCCTCGCACCACGCAACATATTTTCGCCAAATGCGGTGATAATGTTTTGCGGTTACATCCTTCCTGGCTTTGATCAGGATAGGGATGACTTCATCCGGAATGCCTTTTTTCCTTCAGGATCCGGCGTTCAACCGCCATGCCGTCAAACGCAGCCGCGGTAAGTCTTGGAACAGACAGGGTCCTTGCTGGAGCAGGTCCCTTCTTAGAGGTAGAGGCCACGGATCCTCCGTGAGCATCTCTTGAAGTTCCGGTTACCAAGTCCTTCTTGGCCAATCCGGAGCCACGAATATAGTGCTTACTCCTCTCCATCTTATCAATCTCAGTACCTTGGGTATGAGAGGCAGAGGAGGGAACACATACACTGACTGGTACACCCACGGTGTTACCAGAGCGTCTACAGCTATTGCCTGAGGGTCCCTTGACCTGGCGCAATACCTGTCGAGTTTTTCCCAACGGTTTATAATCATGTGGAAGACTTCTGGGTGAAGTCCCCACTCTCCCGGGTGGAGGTCGTGCTGAGGAAGTCTGCTTCCCAGTTGTCCACTCCCGGAATGAATACTGCTGACAGTGCTATCACATGATTTTCCGCCCAGCGAAGAATCCTTGCAGCTTCTGCCATTGCCCTCCTGCTTCTTGTGCCACCCTGTCTGTTTACGTGGGTGACTGCCGTGATGTTGTCCGACTGGATCAACACCGGCTGACCTTGAAGCAGAGGTCTTGCTAAGCTTAGAGCATTGTAAATGGCCCTTAGCTTCAGGATATTTATGTGAAGTGATGTCTCCAGGCTTGACCATAAGCCCTGGATATTTCTTCCCTGTGTGACTGCTCCCCAGCCTCGCAGGCTGGCATTCGTGGTCACCAGGACCCAGTCCTGAATGCCGAATCTGCGGCCCTCTAGAAGATGAGCACTCTGCAACCACCACAGGAGGGACACCCTTGTCCTTGGTGACAGGGTTATCCGCTGATGCATCTGAAGATGCGACCCGGACCATTTGTCCAGCAGGTCCCACTGGAAAGTTCTTGCGTGGAATCTGCCGAATGGGATTGCTTCGTAGGAAGCCACCATTTTACCCAGAACCCTTGTGCATTGATGCACTGAGACTTGGCTCGGTTTTAGGAGGTTCCTGACTAGCTCGGATAACTCCCTGGCTTTCTCCTCCGGGAGAAACACCTTTTTCTGGACTGTGTCCAGGATCATCCCTAGGAACAGAAGACAAGTCGTCGGAACCAGCTGCGATTTTGGAATATTGAGAATCCAATCGTGCTGCCGCAACACTACCTGAGATAGTGCTACACCGACCTCCAACTGTTCCCTGGATCTTACCCTTAACAGGGAATCGTCCAAGTAAGGGATAACTAAAATTCCCTTCCTTCGAAGGAATATCATCATTTCGGCCATTACCTTGGTAAAGACCCGGGGTGCCGTGGACCATCCATACGGCAGCGTCTGAACTGATAGTGACAGTTCTGTACCATAAACCTGAGGTACCCTTGGTGAGAAGGGTAAATTTTGACATGAAGGTAAGCATCCTTGATGTCCCGAGACATCATGTAGTCCCCTTCTTCCAGGTTCGCAATCACTGCTCTGAGTGACTCAATCTTGAATTTGAACCTCTGTATGTAAGTGTTCAAAGATTTTAGATTTAGAATCGGTCTCACCGAGCCGTCCGGCTTCGGTACCACAACAGTGTGGAATAATACCCCGTTCCCTGTTGCAGGAGGGGTACCTTGATTATCACCTGCTGGGAATACAGCTTGTGAATGGCTTCCAAAACTGTCTCACTGTCAGAAGGAGACATCGGTAAAGCCGACTTTAGGAAACGGCGAGGGGGAGACGTCTCGAATTCTAATTTGTACCCCTGAGATATCACCTGAAGGATCCAGGGGTCTACTTGCGAGTGAGCCCACTGCGCGCTGAAATTCATTGAGACGGGCCCCCCACCGTGCCTGATTCTGCTTGTAAAGCCCCAGCGTCATACTGAGGGCTTGGCAGAGGCGGGAGAGGGTTTCTGTTCCTGGGAACTGGCTGATTTCTGCAGCCTTTTTCCTCTCCCTCTGTCACGGGGCAGAAATGAGGAACCTTTTGCCCGCTTGTCCACGAAAAGACTGCGCCTGATAATACGGCGTCTTCTCATGTTGAGAGGCGACCTGGGGTACAAACGTGGATTTCCCAGCTGTTGCCGTGGCCACCAGGTCTGAAAGACCGACCCCAAATAACTCCTCCCCTTACTAAGGCAATACTTCCAAATGCCGTTTGGAATACGCATCACCTGACCACTGACGTGTCCATAACCCTCTACTGGTAGAAATGGACAACGCACTTAGACTTGATGCCAGTCGGCAAATATTCCGCTGTGCATCACGCATATATAGAAATGCATCTTTTAAATGCTCTATAGGCAAAAATATACTGTCCCTATCTAGGGTATCAATATTTTCAGTCAGGGAATCCGACCACGCCAACCCAGCACTGCACATCCAGGCTGAGGCGATTGCTGGTCGCAGTATAACACCAGTATGTGTGTAAATACATTTTAGGATACCCTCCTGCTTTCTATCAGCAGGATCCTTAAGGGCGGCCATCTCAGGAGAGGGTAGAGCCCTTACAAGCGTGTGAGCGCTTTATCCACCCTAGGGGGTGTTTCCCAACGCACCCTAACCTCTGGCGGGAAAGGATATAATGCCAATAACATTTTAGAAATTATCAGTTGTTATCGGGGGAAAACCACGCATCATCACACACCTCATTTAATTTCAGATTCAGGAAAACTACAGGTAGTTTTTCCTCACCGAACATAATACCCCTTTTTGGTGGTACTCGTATTATCAGAAATGTGTAAAACATTTTTCATTGCCTCAATCATGTAACGTGTGGCCCTACTGGAAGTCACATTTGTCTCTTCACCGTCGACACTGGAGTCAGTATCCGTGTCGGCGTCTATATCTGCCATCTGAGGTAACGGGCGCTTTAGAGCCCCTGACGGCCTATGAGACGTCTGGACAGGCACAAGCTGAGTAGCCGGCTGTCTCATGTCAACCACTGTCTTTTATACAGAGCTGACACTGTCACGTAATTCCTTCCAACAGTTCATCCACTCAGGTGTCGACCCCCTAGGGGGTGACATCACTATTACAGGCAATCTGCTCCGTCTCCACATCATTTTTCTTCTCATACATGTCGACACAAACGTACCGACATACAGCACACACACAGGGAATGCTCTGATAGAGGACAGGACCCCACTAGCCCTTTGGGGAGACAGAGGGAGAGTTTGCCAGCACACACCAGAGCGCTATATATATACAGGGATAACCTTATATAAGTGTTTTTCCCCTTATAGCTGCTGTATCTTTAATACTGCGCGTAATTAGTGCCCCCCCTCTCTTTTTTAATCCTTTCTGTGGTGTAGTGACTGCAGGGGAGAGCCAGGGGAGCTTCCCTCCAACGGAGCTGTGAGGGAAAATGGCGCCAGTGTGCTGAGGAGATAGGCTCCGCCCCTTTATCGCGGACTTTTCTCCTGCTTTTTTATGGATTCTGGCAGGGGTTAAAATTCATCCATATAGCCCTGGGGGCTATATGTGATGTATTTTCGCCAGCCAAGGTGTTTTTATTGCTGCTCAGGGCGCCCCCCCCTAGCGCCCTGCACCCTCAGTGACCGAAGTGTGAAGTGTGCTGAGGAGCAATGGCGCACAGCTGCAGTGCTGTGCGCTACCTTGTTGAAGACAGGACGTCTTCTGCCGCCGATTTTCCGGACCTCTTCTGCCTTCTGGCTCTGTAAGGGGGCCGGCGGCGCGGCTCTGGGACCCATCCATGGCTGGGCCTGTGATCGTCCCTCTGGAGCTAATGTCCAGTAGCCTAAGAAGCCCAATCCACTCTGCACGCAGGTGAGTTCGCTTCTTCTCCCCTTAGTCCCTCGATGCAGTGAGCCTGTTGCCAGCAGGTCTCACTGAAAATAAAAAACCTAAACTAAAACTTTCACTAAGAAGCTCAGGAGAGCCCCTAGTGTGCACCCTTCTCGTTCGGGCACAAAGATCTAACTGAGGCTTGGAGGAGGGTCATAGGGGGAGGAGCCAGTGCACACCAGATAGTCCTAAAGCTTTCTTTAGATGTGCCCAGTCTCCTGCGGAGCCGATATTCCCCATGGTCCTTACGGAGTCCCCAGCATCCACTTAGGACGTTAGAGAAATAAATTTTTAGGGCCCTGACTACGTCCAGCAACTTGGAATCCTCCAAGTCCCTAGTAGCCGCAGGCACCACAATAGGTTGGTTCAAGTGAAAAGCTGAGACCACCTTTGGGAGAAACTGAGGATGAGTCCTCAATTCTGCCCTATCCATATGGAAAATCAGATAAGGGCTTTTACAAGACAAAGCCGCCAATTCTGAAACCCGCCTGGCCGACGCCAAGGCCAACAGCATGACCACTTTCCACGTGAGATATTTTAAATCCACAGTCTTAAGTGGTTCGAACCAATGTGATTTCAGGAATGCCAAAACCACATTGAGATCCCAAGGTGCCACTGGGGGCACAAAAGGAGGCAGAATATGCAGTACTCCTTTGACAAAAGTCTGAACTTCGGGCAGTGAAGCCAGTTCTTTTTGGAAGAAAATCGACAGAGCCGAAATCTGGACCTTTATGGACCCCAATTTGAGGCCCAACGACACCCCTGCTTGCAGGAAGTGCAGGAATCGACCCAGTTGAAATTCCTCCGTCGGGGCCTTCATGGCCTCACACCAAGCAACATATTTTCGCCAAATGCGGTGATAATGTCTTGCGGTGACATCCTTCCTGGCTTTGATCAGGGTAGGGATGACTTCCTCCGGAATACCCTTTTCCTTCAGGATCCGGTGTTCAACCGCCATGCCGTCAAACGCAGCCGCGGTAAGTCTTGGAACAGACAGGGTCCCTGCTGCAGCAGGTCTTGTCTGAGCGGCAGAGGCCAAGGGTCCTCTGTAAGCATCTCTTGAAGTTCCGGGTACCAAGCCCTTCTTGGCCAATCCGGAGCCACGAGTATGGTTTTCACTCCTCGCCTTCTTATTATTCTCAGTACCTTGGGTATGAGAGGTAGAGGAGGAAACACATAAACCGACTGGTACACCCCTGGTGTCACTAGAGCGTCCACCGCTATCGCCTGAGGGTCTCTTGACCGGGCGCAATATCTTTTCAACTTCTTGTTGAGGCGGGACGCCATCATGTCTACCTGTGGCTTTTCCCACCGGTTGACCAGCATTTGGAAGACTTCTGGTTGAAGTCCCCATTCTCCCGGGTGGAGGTCGTGCCTGCTGAGGAAGTCTGCTTCCCAGTTGTCCACTCCCGGAATGAACACTGCCGTCAGTGCTAACACATGATTCTCTGCCCATCTGAGAATCCTTGTGGCTTCTGCCATCGCCATCCTGCTTCTCGTGCCGCCCTGTCTGTTTACATGGGCGACCGCCGTGATGTTGTCTGACTGGATCAGTACCGGCTGGTTTTGAAGCAGGGGTCTTGCCTGGCTTAGGGCATTGTAAATGGCCCTTAGCTCCAGGATATTTATGTGAAGAGAAATCTCCTGAGTTGACCACAGTCCTTGGAAATTTCTTCCCTTTGTGACTGCCCCCCAGCCCCGAAGGCTGGCATCCGTGGTCACCAGGACCCAGTCCTGTATTCCGAATCTGCGGCCCTCTAGTAGATGAGCCCTCTGCAGCCACCACAGCAGCGACACCCTGGTTCTGGCCGATAGGGTTATCCGCTGTTGCATCTGGAGATGGGACCCGGACCATTTGTCCAACAGGTCCCACTGGAACGTCCTTGCGTGGAACCTTCCGAATGGAATTGCTTCGTACGAAGCTACCATTTTTCCCAGGACTCGTGTGCATTGATGTACCGACACTTTTCCTGGTTTTAGGATGTCTCTGACCAGAGATGACAATTCCTCGGCTTTTTCCAGTGGAAGAAACACTCTTTTCTGGTCTGTGTCCAGAATCATTCCCAGGAACAGAAGACGTGTCGTCGGGACCAGCTGTGACTTTGGAATGTTTAGAATCCAGCCGTGCTGTTGTAGCACTTCCTGAGAAAGTGCCACCCCCACTATCAACTGTTCTTTGGACCTCGCCTTTATCAGGAGATCGTCCAAGTACGGGATAATTAAAACTTAAAACTCCCTTCTTGCGAAGGAGTATCATCATTTCGGCCATTACCTTGGTAAAGACCCTCGGTGCCGTGGATAACCCAAACGGCAGCGTCTGGAACTGATAGTGACAGTCCTGTACCACAAATCTGAGGTACTCCTGGTGCGGAGGGTAAATGGGGACATGCAGGTACGCATCCTTGATGTCCAGGGATACCATGTAATCCCCCTCCTCCAGGCTCGCAATAACCGCCCTGAGCGATTCCATCTTGAACTTGAACCTTTTGATATAAGTGTTCAAGGCTTTTAAATTTAAGATGGGTCTCACCGAACCGTCCGGTTTCGGTACCACAAACATTGTGGAGTAGTAACCCTTTCCTTGCTGAAGGAGGGGTACCTTGACGATCACTTTCTGTGAATACAGTTTTTGAATAGCCACCAACACTGCCTCCCTGGCAGAGGGAGTTGCCGGCAAGGCAGATTTTAGGAAACGGCGGGGGGAAGACGTCTCGAATTCCAGCCTGTACCCCTGAGATACTACTTGAAGGACCCAGGGATCCACTTGTGAGAGAGCCCACTGTGTGCTGAAAAACCTGAGACGTGCCCCCACCGTTCCCGATTCCGCCTGAGCAGCCCCAGCGTCATGCTGTGGACTTACCGGACGCAGGGGAGGACTTCTGCTCCTGGGAACTAGCTGTGTGTTGCAGCTTTTTCCCCCTTCCTCTGCCCCTCGGCAGAAAGGATGAGCCTCTAGCCCGCTTATTTTTCTGGGGCCGAAAGGACTGTACCTGATAATACGGTGCTTTCTTTTGCTGTGGGGTAGCCTGTGGCAAAAAGGTCGATTTCCCAGCAGTAGCTGTGGAAACGAGGTCTGAAAGACCTTCCCCAAAAAGTTCCACCCCTTTATAGGGTAAAACTTCCATGTGCCGCTTGGAGTCGGCATCACCTGACCATTGCCTAGTCCATAACCCCCGTCTGGCGGCAATGGACATAGTTTTATATGGTCAATCGTTAGCAAAATATTGTCCCTATCCATGGTATCAATGTTTTCCGACAGGGAGTCTGACCACGCCGCAGCAGCACTGCACATCCAAGCTGATGCAATAGCGGGTCTCAATATAATGCCGGTGTGTGTGTATATAGCTTTTAGGGTACTTTCCAGCTTTCAATCAGCAGGTTCTTTTAGGGCGGCCGTATCCGGAGACGGTAGTGCCACCTTCTTTGATAAGCGTGTCAGCGCTTTATCTACCCTAGGGGGTGTTTCCCAGCGTGACCTATCCTCTGGCGGGAAAGGGTACGCAGCCATTAACCGTTTAGAAATGATCAATTTCTTATCTGGGGAAGTCCACGCTTCCTCACACACCTCATTTAATTCGTCAGATGCAGGAAAAACTACTGGTAGTTTTTTCTCACCAACATAATACCCTTTTTTGTGGTACCTGGGGTATCATCAGAAATGTGTAATACATTTTTCATAGCCTCATTCATATAACGGGTGGATCTATTGGAGGGTACACTCGTCTCATCATCGTCGACACTGGAGTCGGTATCCGTGTCGACATCTGTATCTGTCATCTGAGGTAGCGGGCGTTTTATAGCCCCTGATGACATTTGAGACGCTTGGACAGGCACAAGCTGAGTAGCCGGCTGTCCTATGTCGTCAAACCTTTTATGTAAGGAGCTGACACTGTCACGTAATTCCTTCCATAAGTCCATCCACACTGGTGTCGACCCCGCAGGGGGTGACATCACATTCACAGGCATTTGCTCCGCCTCCACATCATTATCCTCATCATACATGTCGACACAGCAGTACCGACACACAGCAGACACACAGGGAATGCTCTTACAGAGGACAGGACCCCACAAAGCCCTTTGGGGAGACAGAGGGAGAGTATGCCAGCACACACCAGGGCGCTATATACCACAGGGATATCACTATACAGAGTGTTTTCCCCTATAGCTGCCTATAATATATATATACTGCGCCTAAATTGTGCCCCCCTCTCTTTTTTACCCTTTCTGTAGTGCAGGACTGCAGGGGAGAGCCAGGGAGCTTCCTTCCAGCGAAGCTGTGAGGGAATAATGGCGCCAGTGTGCTGAGGGAGTTGGCTCCGCCCCTTTTTCGGCGGGCTTTCTCCCGCTATTTTATCGTTTCTGGCAGGGGTTAATATACACCTATATAGCCTCTGGGGCTATATATGGTGTTAGTTTTGCCAGCCAAGGTGTTATTATTGCTGCTCAGGGCGCCCCCCCCCAGCGCCCTGCACCCATCAGTGACCGCAGTGTGTGGTGTGCATGAGGAGCAATGGCGACAGCTGCAGTGCTGTGCGCTACCTTGGAGAAGACAGAAGTCTTCAGCCGCCGATTTTCCGGACCACCTTCTTGTTTCTGGCTCTGTAAGGGGGACGGCGGCGCGGCTCCGGGAACGGACGACGAGGTCGGGTCCTGTGTTCGATCCCTCTGGAGCTAATGGTGTCCAGTAGCCTAAGAAGCCCAAGCTACCACCACTTAGGTAGGTTCGCTTCTTCTCCCCTTAGTCCCTCGTTGCAGTGAGCCTGTTGCCAGCATATCTCACTGTAAAATAAAAAACCTAAACTATACTTTCTTCTAGGAGCTCAGGAGAGCCCCTAGTGTGCATCCAGCTCAGCCGGGCACAGAAATCTAACTGAGGCTTGGAGGAGGGTCATAGGGGGAGGAGCCAGTGCACACCAGATAGTCCTAAATCTTTCTTTAGATGTGCCCAGTCTCCTGCGGAGCCGTCTATTCCCCATGGTCCTTACGGAGTCCCCAGCATCGACTAGGACGTCAGAGAAACTAAGTGAAGCATGACAGGTGTTAGTCTATGGCAGAGACTGTTCAACTACACCAGCAGGATCCCTGCTTCAGTATGTGTGCCAGGAGCTGTGTTATTCCCCCTCATATATCACTGTACAGTCCCCTCTCCCGTATATAATACCACATATCAGTGTGTGCCAGGAGCTGTGTTATTCCCCTCATATATCACTGTACAGTCCCCTCTCCCGTATATAATACCACATATCAGTGTGTGCCAGGAGCTGTGTTATTCCCCCTCATATATCACTGTATGGTCCCCTCTCCCCTATATAATAATAATACCACATATCAGTGTGTGCCGGGAGCTGTGTTATTCCCCCTCATATATCAATGTACAGTCCCCTCTCCCCTATATAATTATACCACATATCAGTGTGTGCCGGGGGCTGTGTTATTCCCCCTCATATATCACTGTACAGTCCCCTCTCCCCTATATAATAATACCACATATCAGTGTGTGCCGGGGGCTGTGTTATTCCCCCTCATATATCAATGTACAGTCCCCTCTCCCGTATATAATACCACATATCAGTGTGTGCCAGGAGCTGTGTTATTCCCCCTCATATATCACTGTATGGTCCCCTCTCCCCTATATAATAATAATACCACGTATCAGTGTGTGCCGGGAGCTGTGTAATTCCCCCTCATATATCAATGTACAGTCCCCTCTCCCCTATATAATTATAATACCACATATCAGTGTGTGCCGGGAGCTGTGTTATTCCCCCTCATATATCAATGTACAGTCCCCTCTCCCCTATATAATAATACCACATATCAGTGTGTGCGTGGAGCTGTGTTATTCCACTCATATATCACTGTACGGTCCCCTCTCCCCTATATAATAATAATACCACATATCAGTGTGTGCCGGGAGCTGTGTTATTCCCCTCAAATATCACTGTACAGTCCCCTCTCCCCTATATAATAATACCACATATCAGTGTGTGCCGGGGGCTGTGTTATTCCCCCTCATATATCACTGTACAGCCCCTCACCCCTATTTAATAATACCACATATCAGCGTGTAGCAGGGGCTGTGTTATTCCCCCTCATATATCACTGTACGATCCCCTCTCCCCTATATAATAGCACATATCAGCGTGTGCCGGGAGCTGTGTTATTCCACCTCATATATCACTGTATGGTCCCCTCTCCCCTATATAATAATACCACATATCAGTGTGTGCCAGGAGCTGTGTTATTCCCCCTCATATATCACTGTACAGTCCCCTCTCCCGTATATAATACCACATATCAGTGTGTGCCAGGAGCTGTGTTATTCCCCCTCATATATCACTGTATGGTCCCCTCTCCCCTATATAATAATACCACATATCAGTGTGTGCCGGGAGCTGTGTAATTCCCCCTCATATATCAATGTACAGTCCCCTCTCCCCTATATAATTATAATACCACATATCAGTGTGTGCCGGGAGCTGTGTTATTCCCCCTCATATATCAATGTACAGTCCCCTCTCCCCTATATAATAATACCACATATCAGTGTGTGCGTGGAGCTGTGTTATTCCACTCATATATCACTGTACGGTCCCCTCTCCCCTATATAATAATAATACCACATATCAGTGTGTGCCGGGAGCTGTGTTATTCCCCTCAAATATCACTGTACAGTCCCCTCTCCCCTATATAATAATACCACATATCAGTGTGTGCCGGGGGCTGTGTTATTCCCCCTCATATATCACTGTACAGCCCCTCACCCCTATTTAATAATACCACATATCAGCGTGTAGCAGGGGCTGTGTTATTCCCCCTCATATATCACTGTACGATCCCCTCTCCCCTATATAATAGCACATATCAGCGTGTGCCGGGAGCTGTGTTATTCCACCTCATATATCACTGTATGGTCCCCTCTCCCCTATATAATAATACCATATTCAGTATGTGCCGGGAGCAGTGTTATTACTCCTCATATATCACTGTACGATCCCCTCTACCCTATATAATAATAATACCACATATCAGTGTGTGCCGGGGGCTGTGTTATTCCCCCTCATATATCACTGTACGGTCCCCTCACCCCTATATAATAATACCACATATCAGTGTGTGCCAGGTGCTGTGTTATTCCCCCTCATATATCACTGTACGGTTCTCTCTCCCCTATATAATAATAATAGCACATATCAGCGTGTGCGGGGGCTGTGTTATCCCCCCTCATATATCACTGTCCAGTCCCCTCTCCCCTATATAATAATACCACATATCAGTGTGTGCCGGGGGCTGTGTTATTCCCCTCATATATCACTGTACGGTACCCTCTCCCCTATATAATAATACCATATATCAGTGTGTGCCGGGGCTGTGTTATTCCCCTCACATATCACTGTACGGTCCCCTCTCCCCTATATAATAATACCACATATCCTATATAATAATACCACATATCAGTGTGTGTCGGGAGCTGTGTTATTCCCCTCATATATCACTGTACGGTCCCCTCTCCTCTATATAATAATACCACATATCAGTGTGTGTCGGGAGCTGTGTTATTCCCCTCATATATCACTGTACAGTCCCCTCTCCCCTATATAATAATAATACCACATATCAGTGTGTGCCGGGGGCTGTGTTATTCCCCCTCATATATCACTGTACGGTCCCCTCTCCCCTATATAATAATAATACCACATATCAGTGTATGCCGGGGGCTGTGTTATTCCCCCTCATATATCACTGTACGGTCCCCTCTCCCCTATATAATAATAATACCACATATCAGTGTATGCCGGGGTCTGTGTTATTCCCCTCATATATCACTGTACGGTCCCCTCTCCCCTATATAATAATACCACAAATCAATGTGTGTCGGGAGCTGTGTTATTCCCCTCATATATCACTGTAAGGTCCCCTCTCCTCTATATAATAATACCACATATCAGTGTGTGCCGGGGGCTGTGTTATTCCCCCCATATATCACTGTATGGTCCCCTCTCCCCTATATAATAATACCACATATCAGTGTGTGCCGGGGGCTGAGTTATTCCCCCTCATATATCACTGTACGGTCCCCTCTCCCCTATATAATAATAATACCACATATCAGTGTGTGTCGGGAGCTGTGTTATTCCCCTCATATATCACTGTACGGTCCCCTCTCCTCTATATAATAATACCACATATCAGTGTGTGTCGGGAGCTGTGTTATTCCCCTCATATATCACTGTACAGTCCCCTCTCCCCTATATAATAATAATACCACATATCAGTGTGTGCTGGGGGCTGTGTTATTCCCCCTCATATATCACTGTACGGTCCCCTCTCCCCTATATAATAATTATACCACATATCAGTGTGTGCCGGGGGCTGTGTTATTCCCCCTCATATATCACTGTACGGTCCCCTCTCCCCTATATAATAATAATACCACATATCAGTGTATGCCGGGGGCTGTGTTATCCCCCTCATATATCACTGTACGGTCCCCTCTCCCCTATATAATAATACCACATATCAGTGTGTGTCGGGAGCTGTGTTATTACCCTCATATATCACTGTACGGTCCCCTCTCCTCTATATAATAATACCACATATCAGTGTGTGCCGGGGGCTGTGTTATTCCCCCTCATATATCACTGTACGGTCCCCTCTCCCCTATATAATAATACCACATATCAGTGTGTGCCGGGGGCTGTATTATTCCCCCCATATATCACTGTACGGTCCCCTCTCCCCTATATAATAATAATACCAAATATCAGTGTGTGCCGGGGGCTGTGTTATTCCCCCTCATATATCACTGTACGGTCCCCTCTCCCCTATATAATAATAATACCACATATCAGTGTGTGCCGGGGGCTGTGTTATTCCCCCTCATATATCACTGTACGGTCCCCTCTCCCCTATATAATAATAATACCACATATCAGTGTATGCCGGGGGCTGTGTTATTCCCCTCATATAGCACTGTACGGTCCCCTCTCACCTATATAATAATACCACATATCAGTGTGTGTCGGGAGCTGTGTTATTCCCCTCATATATCACTGTACGGTCCCCTCTCCTCTATATAATAATACCACATATCAGTGTGTGTCGGGAGCTGTGTTATTCCCCTCATATATCACTGTACAGTCCCCTCTCCCCTATATAATAATAATACCACATATCAGTGTGTGCCGGGGGCTGTGTTATTCCCCCTCATATATCACTGTACGGTCCCCTCTCCCCTATATAATAATAATACCACATATCAGTGTGTGCCTGGGGGCTGTGTTATTCCCCCTGATATATCACTGTACGGTCCCCTCTCCCCTATATAATAATAATACCACATATCAGTGTATGCCGGGGGCTGTGTTATTCCCCTCATATATCACTGTACGGTCCCCTCTCCCCTATATAATAATACCACATATCAGTGTGTGTCGGGAGCTGTGTTATTCCCCTCATATATCACTGTACGGTCCCCTCTCCTCTATATAATAATACCACATATCAGTGTGTGCCGGGGGCTGTGTTATTCCCCCCATATATCACTGTATGGTCCCCTCTCCCCTATATAATAATACCACATATCAGTGTGTGCCGGGGGCTGTGTTATTCCCCCTCATATATCACTGTACGGTCCCCTCTCCCCTATATAATAATACCACATATCAGTGTGTGCCGGGGGCTGTGTTATTCCCCCTCATATATCACTGTACGGTCCCCTCTCCCCTATATAATAATAATACCACATATCAGTGTGTGCCTGGGGGCTGTGTTATTCCCCCTCATATATCACTGTACGGTCCCCTCACCCCTATATAATACCACATATCAGTGTGTGCCAGGTGCTGTGTTATTCCCCCTCATATATCACTGTACGGTTCTCTCTCCCCTATATAATAATAATAGCACATATCAGCGTGTGCGGGGGCTGTGTTATCCCCCCTCATATATCACTGTCCAGTCCCCTCTCCCCTATATAATAATACCACATATCAGTGTGTGCCGGGGCTGTGTTATTCCCCTCATATATCACTGTACGGTCCCCTCTCCCCTATATAATAATACCATATATCAGTGTGTGCCGGGGCTGTGTTATTCCCCTCACATATCACTGTACGGTCCCCTCTCCCCTATATAATAATACCACATATCCTATATAATAATACCACATATCAGTGTGTGTCGGGAGCTGTGTTATTCCCCTCATATATCACTGTACGGTCCCCTCTCCTCTATATAATAATACCACATATCAGTGTGTGTCGGGAGCTGTTATTCCCCTCATATATCACTGTACAGTCCCCTCTCCCCTATATAATAATAATACCACATATCAGTGTGTGCCGGGGGCTGTGTTATTCCCCCTCATATATCACTGTACGGTCCCCTCTCCCCTATATAATAATAATACCACATATCAGTGTGTGCCGGGGGCTGTGTTATTCCCCCTCATATATCACTGTACGGTCCCCTCTCCCCTATATAATAATAATACCACATATCAGTGTATGCCGGGGTCTGTGTTATTCCCCTCATATATCTCTGTACGGTCCCCTCTCCCCTATATAATAATACCACAAATCAATGTGTGTCGGGAGCTGTGTTATTCCCCTCATATATCACTGTACGGTCCCCTCTCCTCTATATAATAATACCACATATCAGTGTGTGCCGGGGGCTGTGTTATTCCCCCCATATATCACTGTACGGTCCCCTCTCCCCTATATAATAATAATACCACATATCAGTGTGTGCCGGGGGCTGTGTTATTCCCCCTCATATATCACTGTACGGTCCCCTCTCCCCTATATAATAATAATACCACATATCAGTGTGTGCCGGGGGCTGTGTTATTCCCCCTCATATATCACTGTACGGTCCCCTCTCCCCTATATAATAATAATACCACATATCAGTGTATGCCGGGGGCTGTGTTATTCCCCTCATATAGCACTGTACGGTCCCCTCTCCCCTATATAATAATACCACATATCAGTGTGTGTCGGGAGCTGTGTTATTCCCCTCATATATCACTGTACGGTCCCCTCTCCTCTATATAACAATACCACATATCAGTGTGTGTCGGGAGCTGTGTTATTCCCCTCATATATCACTGTACAGTCCCCTCTCCCCTATATAATAATAATACCACATATCAGTGTGTGCCTGGGGGCTGTGTTATTCCCCCTCATATATCACTGTACGGTCCCCTCTCCCCTATATAATAATAATACCACATATCAGTGTATGCCGGGGGCTGTGTTATTCCCCTCATATATCACTGTATGGTCCCCTCTCCCCTATATAATAATACCACATATCAGTGTGTGTCGGGAGCTGTGTTATTCCCCTCATATATCACTGTACGGTCCCCTCTCCTCTATATAATAATACCACATATCAGTGTGTGCCGGGGGCTGTGTTATTCCCCCCATATATCACTGTATGGTCCCCTCTCCCCTATATAATAATACCACATATCAGTGTGTGCCGGGGGCTGTGTTATTCCCCCTCATATATCACTGTACGGTCCCCTCTCCCCTATATAATAATACCACATATCAGTGTGTGCCGGGGGCTGTGTTATTCCCCCTCATATATCACTGTACGGTCCCCTCTCCCCTATATAATAATAATACCACATATCAGTGTGTGCCGGGGGCTGTGTTATTCCCCCTCATATATCACTGTACGGTCCCCTCTCCCCTATATAATAATAATACCACATATCAGTGTGTGCCGGGGGCTGTGTTATTCCCCCCATATATCACTGTATGGTCCCCTCTCCCCTATATAATACCACATATCAGTGTGTGCCGGGGGCTGTGTTATTCCCCCTCATATATCACTGTACGGTCCCCTCTCCCCTATATAATAATACCACATATCAGTGTGTGCCGGGGGCTGTGTTATTCCCCCTCATATATCACTGTACGGTCCCCTCTCCCCTATATAATAATAATACCACATATCAGTGTGTGCCGGGGGCTGTGTTATTCCCCCTCATATATCACTGTACGGTCCCCTCTCCCCTATATAATAATAATACCACATATCAGTGTATGCCGGGGGCTGTGTTATTCCCCTCATATATCACTGTACGGTCCCCTCTCCCCTATATAATAATACCACATATCAGTGTGTGCCGGGGGCTGTGTTATTCCCCACATATATCACTGTACGGTCCCCTCCCCCCTATATAATAATACCACATATCAGTGTGTCCCGGGGGCTGTGTTATTCCCCCTCATATATCACTGTACGGTCCCCTCTCCCCTATATAATAATAATACCACATATCAGTGGGCTGTGTTATTCCCCTCATATATCACTATACGGTCCCCTCTCCCCTATATAATAATACCACATATCAGTGTGTGCCGGGGGCTGTGTTATTCCCCCTCATATATCACTGTACGGTCCCCTCTCCCCTATATAATAATACCACATATCAGTGTGTGTCGGGAGCTGTTATTCCCCTCATATATCACTGTACGGTCCCCTCTCCTCTATATAATAATACCACATATCAGTGTGTGCCGGGGGCTGTGTTATTCCCCCCATATATCACTGTACGGTCCCTCTCCCCTATATAATAATACCACATATCAGTGTGTGCCGGGGGCTGTGTTATTCCCCCTCATATATCACTGTACGGTCCCCTCTCCCCTATATAATAATACCACATATCAGTGTGTGCTGGGGGCTGTGTTATTCCCCCTCATATATCACTGTACGGTCCCCTCCCTTCTATATAATAATACCACATAATATCAGTTACCTTGTGCTCGTAAAATGGCGGGTGAGTGATATATATTATGTGGCCCCGCCCTTTTCCGCTTTCGAAGCCAATTACTTCTCACCTCCCATAAGGACATTAGCCGCGGGTATTTTTAATGGAATCCGATTGGCTCTGTAGTACGCAAGTCAAAATAACGACGGGGAACAGGAAGCTGTTGTGGGCGGAGCAAGGAAGTAAGGTGGAACGCACAGGCCAGAAGTAGGGTATGATTGGCACAGGTTGCTCCTAGTGACTGGCCCCTCCCCTTCTACACCTCGGCTACAGCACCGCCCACTGTAAAATAATTACCATACTTGTCCTCTGTGCAGGAGGCCGGCGGCCATTTTCTTGTAGACCAGTCCGGCAGCTGCAGCAGCAATAGGTTCCCAGGCCGTGTAGTGACGTCAGAAGCTACGGCCATTTTCCCCTGGCCTGCTCTCTGCCTTCCTTTCCTTCTATCATTCCCACAAGGCAGCAGGAGCAGAGAGCAACCATTGCTGTGTCTGGTAATGATATTATTATGATGATGATGCTTGATTGATTGATTGATTGATTGATTGATGATGATGATTATTATTATTATTCTATAGGCTGAGCAGCTCTTGTGTCAGGTTGCTGTACTACAGGGGGAGCAGCCTCTGGTTCGTTATTATAGTGCAGCTGGAGCAGCCTCTGATGCTGCATTATCACTATACACAGGTGTCTGACACTCCTATTACTATAACACAGGTGGGGCAGACCCTGGTGTTACTATAATACAGGTGGAGCAGACTCTTGTGTTACTGTAATGCAGGTGGCGCAGACCCCGCTGTACTCTGTCGCAGTCCTCTTGTTTACTATACTACAGGTGGCGCAAACCCCGCTGTTACTGTAATACAGGTGGCGCAGACCCCGCTGTTACTCTAATACAGGTGGCGCAGACCCTGCTGTTACTATAGTACAGGTGGCGCAGACCCCGCTGTTACTATAATACAGGTGGCGCAGAACCCGCTGTTACTATAATACAGGTGGCGCAGACCCCGCTGTTACTATAATACAGGTGGCGCAGACCCCGCTGTTACTATAATACAGGTGGCGCAGACCCCGCTGTTACTCTAATACAGGTGGCGCAGACCCCGCTGTTAATATAATACAGGTGGCGCAGACCCCGCTGTTACTATAATACAGGTGGCGCAGACCCCGCTGTTACTATAATACAGGTGGCGAAGACCCCGCAGTTACTATAATACAGGTGGCGTAGACCCCGCTGTTACTATAATACAGGTGGCGCAGACCCCGCTGTTACTAATACAGGTGGCGCAGACCCCGCTGTTAATATAATACAGGTGGCGCAGACCCCGCTGTTACTATAATACAGGTGGCGCAGACCCCGCTGTTACTATAATACAGGTGGCGCAGACCCCGCTGTTACTATAATACAGGTGGCGAAGACCCCGCTGTTAATATAATACAGGTGGCGCAGACCCCGCTGTTACTATAATACAGGTGGCGAAGACCCCGCTGTTACTCTAATACAGGTGGCGAAGACCCCGCTGTTACTATAATACAGGTGGCGCAGACCCCGCTGTTACTATAATACAGGTGGCGCAGACCCCGCTGTTACTATAATACAGGTGGCGCAGACCCCGCTGTTACTCTAATACAGGTGGCGCAGACCCCGCTGTTACTATAATACAGGTGGCGCAGACCCCGTTGTTACTATAATACAGGTGGCGCAGACCCCGCTGTTACTATAATACAGGTGGCGCAGACCCCGCTGTTAATATAATACAGGTGGCGCAGACCCCGCTGTTAATATAATACAGGTGGCGCAGACCCCGCTGTTACTATAATACAGGTGGCGCAGACCCCGCTGTTACTCTAATACAGGTGGCGCAGACCCCGCTGTTACTATAGTACAGGTGGCGCAGACCCTGCTGTTACTCTAATACAGGTGGCGCAGACCCCGCTGTTACTATAATACAGGTGGCGCAGACCCCGCTGTTACTATAATACAGGTGGCGCAGAACCCGCTGTTACTATAATACAGGTGGCGCAGACCTCGCTGTTACTATAATACAGGTGGCGCAGACCCCGCTGTTACTATAATACAGGTGGCGCAGACCCTGCTGTTACTCTAATACAGGTGGCGCAGACCCCGCTGTTACTCTAATACAGGTGGCGCAGATCCCGCTGTTACTATAATACAGGTGGCACAGACCCCGCTGTTACTATAATACAGGTGGCGCAGACCCTGCTGTTACTATAATACAGGTGGCGCAGACCCCGCTGTTACTATAATACAGGTGGCACAGACCCCGCTGTTACTATAATACTGGTGGGGCAGACCCCGCTGTTACTATAATACAGGTGGTGCAGACCCCGCTGTTACTATAATACAGGTGGCGAAGACCCCGCTGTTACTATAATACAGGTGGCGCAGACCCCACTGTTACTATAATACAGGTGGGGTAGACTTTGGTGTTACTATAATACAGGTGGTGCAGACTCTGGCGTCACTATAATGCAGGTGGTGCAGACTCCGCTTGCTGCTCTCTGGTGTGAGTGGAGTTGGGTAAATATACACCCCAATCTCTATCACTGCGCAGTGTGGCCTGATCTGAGTGTAGGGTCACCGCCTTTCCATGTTCAGCTTCCCAAACCTAGGTGCTGGAATGGAGCCCTGAGTAGGGTCAGTGCCATGGGCGTAACTAGAGCTTTGTGGCTCCACAGCAACATTCTGAGGGTGCCCTTGTAAAACACCCACACCCAGGGGGAAGGCATACAAGGGGCCCACAATTACAAGTCACCCTTCACTTTGCCCCCAACACTAGAACACCGGGGCAAACCTCCTCATATCTTGGCAGAGGACTATTAACCCTCTCCCCCAGGAAGACTCAGTCAATCTATGGTTACTAAGACACCAATAGAAGGGTACACCCGGGGGAGGGGGGGGGGTCAGTGTACACCTTCTGTCTGCACCAATCCTATTCACACAGCTGGCCCGCTTCCTTGGGCAATTTGCATCAAGTATGTCTGGATGTCCTGTCTCGTGACCATGAGAGGAACATTGGGGTAACCCCCAGCAATGCCGTGTGATGGTCACTGAGCAGCTCTCTGTAGCTGGGTCAGAGGAACTTCTGAGATACACTGACCAAGACTCAATGACTCTGGGAATGAGGGGAACATAGTGGTCACTCAGTGTACTCTTATGTTTATATGGTTAGCATGATAGCGTAGTAGACAGCATTACTAGTTCACAGCACTGGGGTCGTGAATTCATTTCCCGACCAATGCCCTGTCAGTGTGGAATTTGTATGTTCTCCTATGTCTGTATTGGTTTCTTCCAGCTGCTCTAATTTCTTCTCACACTCTACATACTGGGAGGTTAGTAGGCTTCTTTCATAAATACGTGTGTGTGTGTGTGTGTGTGTGTGTGTGTGTGTGTGTGTGTGTGTGTGTGTGTGTGTCCATAGGAAATGTAGACTGTACTGGGGCGGGGACAGATGTAAAAGACTAAATATCCCACACTGGAAAATTTGTGTGCACTACATAAATACCTGTTATAATGACATTTATTTCCAGACATCTGGGCAGTGAGGAGTCAGATCCTTGTTACTAGAAGCTACCGAGGATGGACAAGGAAAGGAGTTACACAACTGAGAGGATACTAAACCTCACCCTGGAGATCATCTACCTGCTGACTGGGGAGGTGAGGGGATCTGGGAGTGTCACAGTGACATCACTTATATCTATAGTAATAATACAGGGACATGACTGGGGAGGTGAGGGGATCTGGGAGTGTCACAGTGACATCACTCATATCTATAGTAATAATACAGAGACATGACTGGGGAGGTGAGGGGATGTGGGAGTGTCACAGTGACATCACTTATATCTATAGTAATAATACAGGGACATGACTGGGGAGGTGAGGGGATCTGGGAGTGTCACATTGACATCACTTATATCTATAGTAATAATACAGGGACATGCCTGAGGAGTTGAGGGGATCTGGGAGTGTCACAGTGACATCACTTCTATAGTAATAATACAGAGACATGACTGGGGAGGTTAGGGGATCTGGGAGTGTCACAGTGACATCACTTATCTTTATAGTAATAATACAGGGACATCACTTACATGTATAGTAGTAACATTGTTACGTGACTGATAAGGTGAGGGATTATGGGAGTGTCACAGTGACATCCCTTCTATAATAATAATACAGGAACATGACTGGGGAGGTGAGGGGATCTGAAAATGTATGCAGTGATTGTGTATTTTCCAATAAACAGGGTTACACTGTAGTGAAGAAGACATCTGGGAAGTGTAAGACACCCAGCGGTCATCTGAATGTGTCAAGAGAACTGATCAGGACCCACAGCCCCATCATGGTGCCTCCACCTAACTCACTGATACATGAGAGAGACAATAACCAGAGGATCCTGGAAATCACCAACAAGATCATTCAGCTGCCTTCTGGAGAGGTGACTGCTGGGAATGGGACATTATACAGTAACACCAGGGGATGTGTCTGGGTGATGACTGGAGAGGTGACTGCTGGGAATGGGGCATTATACAGTAACACCAGGGGATGTGTCTGGGTGATGACTGGAGAGGTGACTGCTGGGAATGGGACATTATACAGTAACACCAGGGGATGTGTCTGGGTGATGACTGGAGAGGTGACTGCTGGGAATGGGACATTATACAGTAACACCAGGGGATGTGTCTGGGTGATGACTGGAGAGGTGACTGCTGGGAATGGGGCATTATACAGTAACACCAGGGGATGTGTCTGTGTGATGACTGGAGAGGTGACTGCTGGGAATGGGGCATTCTGCAGTTACACCAGGGGACGTGTCTGGGTGATGACAGGAGAGGTGACTGCTGGGAATGGAGCATTATACAGTAACACCAGGGGACGTGTCTGGGTGATGACTGGAGAGGTGACTGCTGGGAATGGGACTTTATACAGTAACACCAGGGGACGTGTCTGGGTGATGACTGGAGAGGTGACTGCTGGGAATGGGACATTATACAGTAACACCAGGGGATGTGTCTGGGTGATGACTGTATAACTGTGTGTGTCAGGTTCCTATAAGGTGTCAGGATGTCACTGTCTGTTTCTCTCCATGCAGGAGGGGGAGTATATAGAGGAACACAGGGGTCTGTACAAGGACGTGATGATGGAGAATCACCGGCCCCTCACATCACTGGGTAAAAGGAGACTGTCATGTATTGTACAGGGGAGAGCAGGTATGGTGGCCCCTATATACACACTTTATCTGATAATCACATATATACACTGTACTCAGTCACTGTGTCTCCTACAGATGGGCCCAGTAACAGAGATACCCCAGAGAGATGTCCCCGTCCTCTGTATTCCCAGGATTGTACAGAGGAGAATCACAGGATCCCACAGGAGGATCAGGTAGGTGGGATTTAGGGTCTCATCAGTGGTTCTCATCCTGGAATCCTAGTACCCGCAGGAATATTCACTGTGATATCAGGGGTACTTGGCAGTAATGGCGGGGCTGGGACAGGATAACCAGGTGATAAAGAGACACACTGGGAAAGCAGTGTCTTATGGGATCTCTAGCCCTACGCATCACAGTAGGACCCGAATAACAAAATGAGAATGTCCCCACTTAATCTGTTGGGCGGTGCCATTTTCTGTGCTTCTCCTGCAATTGGTGTGGATTACAGTTCTGCATTCTCCTGTGCTGCTCTGATCCTAGCATGTCCTACATGTGCAGAAGTCTTATCAAAGCCTCCAGTTTCAGCTTCAACTAGACCCAAGTGTCCGGACACGGAGCAGCAAACACAGACATCCGTGACACAAAAGGTTTCTCCCTGTGTAAGAAAGCAGATGTGGATTATAGGTGTACTGTAGATTTTACAATTTTCATAAATTGTAGTATGCCAGGAAATAAAAAAATAATAATAATAATAATAAAAAATAATAATAATAATATATATATAATATATGCAATTAGTTTGTTTATCGGGGGCCACAGGATCTGCCTTAGGATATATAGTAGCGACAGCGGAATGGGTGCGAAACAGTTAAGCTTTGCAGACTCCCAGGATGCAATGCGCCAGCCCCGTATATCCCTGCCTCCCGGCTCAGGCACTTCAGTTTTTTGTTTGGTGCGGCAGGAGCCGGACCACTTTGAACGGTTGGGCTGCAAATTTTTTCCACAGTCATAAGCAAGCACAACCAGACACCCAGCATCTAAACCAGAAGACAAGCCAATCGGATCAAGAACCAGGGATCCTCAAGCAGCATTCGTGGATGCACTGGCAATTCCATGGAACCTTCGGCTGCCCTACGTGTTCCCTCCAGTGTCACTCCTGTCCAGGGTACTATGGAAGTTCAAACAAGTAGGTGGAATACTACTTCTAGTCGCTCCGGCGTGGTCCAGACGGCATTGGTTCTCAGACCTGCAGGGTCTATCGATAGAGCGTACTCTTCTACTTCCTCAACTCCCAGACCTACTCGTTCAGGGCCCTTGTCTTTACCCAGACCTGGCCAGACTGGCTTTGACGGTGTGGCTCTTAAAGCTTTACTCCTGAGGGCCAAAGAATTCTCCAAGGCGGTCATCCAAACTATGCTGAAGGCCCGCAAACCGGCATCTGCGCGGATTTATTATAGTGTGCTGCTAAGAATTACGAGGCTTACGAATTCAGTACTTCCATACTTCTGGCTTTTCTGCAACAAGGCCTGCACTTAGGCCTTCGTCTGCCCTTTTTTATGTATAAAACCCCCCCACATGTACATATAGATGCACAAATTATATCTATGTGCGCACATGAGCTCTAAATATATTGATCCTATTTTGTGCATCTATATATACGTGTGGGAGTTTTTAATACATAGAAAAGATAATTTACATAATGATGAATAATAAAACTATTAAATATCAAAGTAAAAAATGACTTAGTTAATAATAAATTGTATTATTATTTGGTATGAGGTTGGACCAGAACCCAGGACTTGCTGTATACCAGTCTCCAGCATTAGTTTAATGAGCCACTGCTCTTCCATACTTAACATTGAGATTTTGTCTAATAGTTCAAGTTAAAACTGTTCACTGTTGAACATTAATTGTGATGATGCATTTTTGTATCAACAAACTATCCATTGAGATATACATAAACTTCTTTGATAAGATGTGTATTCTTACATGAATAATGGTTAGTTTATTATAATAAGTGGTACTTATGTTGTAATGTGCCATGTTGCTGAAATCAAATAGAATTTCTCTTACGTCCTAGAGGATGCTGGGGTCCACATTAGTACCATGGGGTATAGACGAGTCCACCAGGAGCCATTGGCACTTTAAGAGTTTGAGAGTGTGGGCTGGCTCCTCCCTCTATGCCCCTCCCACCAGACTCAGTTTAGAAAATGTGCCCGGAGGAGCTGGTCACAGCTAGGGGAGCTCTACAGAGCTTTCTTAGTAAAAGTTTTCTTAGAATTTTTTATTTTATAGGGAGGCTATGACAACAGCCTCCCTGCATCGAGGGACTAAGGGGGGGAGCAGTGTCCGTCTTGCAGGGTCTGAGCCACTATCTCCGCTGACCGGACACTTACAGAGCTGAAGATTTGTGGCGAGTGAGTCACCGACCCCCCTAGCAAGCAGGGGGCCGGTGTGAAGATGGAGGCATAAGGGTAGGAGTGCAGTATTAGCTTTGTTCCTGGGCTCAGCGGTACATAGTGCGGCGCTGTGAGGGGCGCCCTGAGCCAGCGCCTACATTCTACACTGGTCACACAGCCTGTCGGGGTCCCGGGATCTCAGCAAGCATAATTCCTCAGGCCAGTATAATCCTATGAAGAGCGGAAGACAGCGCCATTTTGGGGGTGGAGCTTCTCCTCAGAGAGGACCCAGGGGATTGTAGAAGGGGGAGGGGCTGCAAAACGACTGTGTAACCTATTAAGGTGCACAGTCAGCGCTGATAAGGGGTCTCCCTTTATATTAAAAGCGCTGTGTGTGGGTTGGCTCCAATCTCTGTGTCTCTCTTGCCATTCTTGGGGGTGAAACTCTGTCTGTTCTTGTGTGTGTGTGTGTGTGTGTGTGTGTGTGTGTGTGTGTGTGTGTGTGTGTAGTGTCTGTTGTCTCCATTAAGCAATGTCCAGGGACTCTGTGTCATATGCTGCAAAGGAAATGTCCTCTCAGGATGATCCCATTCCATGTAATCAGGATTGCGCTGGTTTAGCACAGATTCCAGCAAGGGAGCCTGAGTGGTTATCCTCTATCAAATCTATGATTTCTCAGATTTCAAATAGGGTTGCACAAATTGAATCAGGCTTTACAGAACTCTATGGCAGTCTGGCCCAGTTCTGGTACATCAGGGACCCCCTCTGTGTATTCACATAAACGTGCTCTTGCACAGATGATGCAGGATGATACCGATTCTGATACTGCAGACGGTGACGGGGATGTGTTGCGGGGGACAGCATCTCTTGCTAAAGGGGTGCAGTTGATGATAGAGGCTATTAGGGATATGTAGAATATTGCTGATACAACACCCGAGCAGGTTGAGGAGGCTTACTTCACGGAGAATAAGAAAGCCTCGCTAACCTTCCCTGCGTCAAAGGAATTAAATGCTATATTTGAAAAGGTTTGGGAAAACTCAGATAAAAAATTACAGATACCTAAAAGGGTTCTGGTAGCATTTTCTTTCCCGGTAGAGGATAGGAAAAAATGGGAAAACCCGCCTATTGTTGACGAATCAGTATCCAGACTCTCAAAAAAGGTGGTTTTACCTGTTCTAGGATCTACTGCCTTGAAAGAGCCGGCTGATCATAAAATTGATAATACGCTGAAATCCATGTACACGGCTTCTGGGGCAATACTATGTCCCACTATTGCCAGTGCTTGGATTGCCAAAGCTATAGTAAAATGGTCAGGCACGTTACTTGAGGAATTGGATTCTATGGAGAAATGTGATGTTGAATTGTTTTTACGTAACATTCAGATTTGGCAGGATTTCTGGTAGAATCCATGAAAGACCTGGGTTCCATGGCTGCAGGGATTTCCTCCATGTCAGTATCAGCTCGTCAAGGACTGTGGTTGCGCCAGTGGTCTGCCGACGCGGAATCCAGGAGAAGTGTGGAGACCTTACCCTACACAGGTCAGGCTCTCTTAGGGGAAGCATTAGATATGTGGATCTCCACGGCTACAGCTGGTAAGTCACCCTTTCTTCCCTCAGCTACACCTGCTCCGAAGAAACCCTTTTCTTCAGTTACATCACAGCCCTTTCTGTCTAACAAGCCTAGAAAGGCCAAGCCGTCCAACACCTTCTTTCGAGGAGGTCGGCCCATGTTCAAGAAACCTGCGGCTTCAGGTTCCCAGGAACAGAAACCTGCTTCAGGTACACCAAAGTCATCTGCATGACGGTGGACTGCACGGAGGTGGGGCCGGTGGGAGTGAGACTGAAACATTTCAGTCATGTTTGGGTGTCCTCCGGCCTGGACCCCTGGGTGCAAGATATTGTGTCCCGGGGGTACAGG
This sequence comes from Pseudophryne corroboree, assembly GCF_028390025.1. Taxonomy (NCBI): domain Eukaryota; kingdom Metazoa; phylum Chordata; class Amphibia; order Anura; family Myobatrachidae; genus Pseudophryne; species Pseudophryne corroboree. The sequence continues at coordinate 49,968,878 of NC_086446.1, read as the reverse complement.
CTGGAATTTCAAAATCTCCCTCCTCACCGATTTTTCAGATCAGGCTTGCCAGCACTGCTGGCAGACAGGACTGTCCTGCAAGAAGCCGTCCAGAAGTTGGTGGAGGCACAGGTTATTGTACCAGTACCTCCTCATATGCAAAACAAAGGTTACTATTCAAACCTTTTGTGGTACCGAAACCGGATGGTTCGGTCAGGCCCATTCTGAACTTAAAATCACTAAACCCCTTTCTGAGGGAGTTCAAGTTCAAAATGGAGTCTCTAAGGGCAGTGATATCGGGTCTGGAGGAGGGGGAATTCCTAGTATCCCTGGATATCAAGGATGCGTACCTCCACATTCCGATTTGGCTGCCGCATCAAGCTTATCTTCGATTCGCATTGTTGAACTGTCATTTTCAGTTCCAGGCCCTCCCATTTGGGCTCTTCACAGCACCGAGGTGATGGCGGAAATGATGATTCTCCTCCACAGACATAATTCCATATCTGGACGATCTGCTGATGAAGGCATCATCCAAGGAGAAGCTGTTACGGTCCATAACACTCACGACCCAGCTTCTCAGGGAACATAGTTGGATCCTGAATCTTCCAAAATCACAATTGGAACCAACCAGGAGATTGTCCTTTCTGGGAATGATCCTCGACACGGAGAAGCAGAGGGTGTTTCTCCTAGAGGAAAAAGCATTGGTGATTCAAACGATGGTTCGGGATGTCCTGAAGCCAGCCTGGGTGTCAGTTCATCAGTGCATTTGCCTTCTGGGGAAGATGGTGGCCTCTTACGAGGCTCTGCAGTTCCGGAGGTTTCACGCTCGGTCCTTCCAACTGGATCTCCTGGACTAGTGGTCGGGATCCCATCTACACATGCACCAGAGAATACGTCTGTCGCCAAAGGCCAGGATTTCACTCCTCTGGTGGCTGCAATTACCTCACCTTCTGGAGAGCCACAGTTTCGGGATTCAGGACTGGGTCCTTCTAACCACGGATGCAAGTCTCCGGGGCTGGGGCGCAGTCACTCAAGGGGAAACCTTCCAAGGAAAGTGGTCAAGTCTGGAAGCCGGCCTGCCGATAAACATTCTGGAACTAAGAGCCGTCTACAACGGTCTTCTCCAAGCGGCCCATCTTCTGAGAAATCGAGCCATTCAAGTGCAGTCGGACAATGTGACAACGGTGGCTTACATAAACCGACAGGGCGGAACGTAGAGCAGAGCTGCAATGGCAGAGGTAACAAGAATCATCCTCTGGTCAGAAAAACACGCGTTGGCGCTGTCAGCAATCTTCATTCCGGGAGTAGACAACTGGGAAGCGGACTTCCTCAGCAGACACGATCTCCATCCAGGGGAGTGGGGCCTACATCCGGAGGTGTTCAAGGAAGTAACAGATCTTTGGGGCATACCCCAGATCGATATGATGGCCTCTCGTCTCAACAAGAAGCTTCGGCACTATTGTTCCAGGTCGAGGGACCCGCAAGCAGTGGCAGTGAATGCCCTAGTGACTCCGTGGGTGTCCCAGTCGGTGTATGTGTTTCATCCACTTCCACTCATCCTAAGAGTTCTAAAGCTCATAAGGAGAACAAGGGTTCTAGCGATCCTCATTGCTCCAGACTGGCCAAGAAGGGCTTGGTACGCGGATCTTCTGGATCTACTGCAAGAAGAGCCAAGGCCTCTTCCTCTTCGGAAGGACCTGCTGCAGCAGGGGCCGTTCGCCTATCAAGACTTACCGCGGCTACGTTTGACGGCATGGAGGTTGAACGCCTGATACTAGCTCGGAAGGGCATTCCGAACAAGGTTATTCCTATCCTGATACAGGCTAGGAAAGGAGTAACGTATAAACATTGCCATCGAATTTGGAAGTGAGTCCAATAAATTTCCTGCGGTGGAGTTTCAACTGGGACGGTTTCTCCTCTTCCTACAAGCTGGTGTGGATATGGGCCTGAGGTTGGGATCTGTGAAGGTCCAGATTTCGGCCCTATCCATATTCTTCCAAAAACAATTGGCTGCCCTCCCTGAGGTTCAGACCTTTTTGAAGGGAGTTCTGCACATCCAACCTCCTTTTGTACATCTTACGGCGCCTTGGGACCTTAACGTGGTGTTGCAGTTCCTCAAATCGGACTGGTTCGAGCCTCTACAGGAGGTTGAGGTCAAATTTCTTTACGTGGAAGACTGTCAAGTTGTTGGCTTTAGTATCTGCTAGACGTGTGTCGGAGTTGGGGGCTTTGTCCTGTAAAAGCCCATACTTGATCTTCCACGAAGATAGAGCTGAGCTCCGGACACGTCAGCAGTTTCTTCCAAAGGTTGTGTCGGCATTTCATATCAACCAACCTATTGTGGTGCCAGTGGCTACTGACTCCTCAATTTCATCAGAGTCCTTGGATGTTGTAAAGGCTCTGAAAATATATGTGAAGAGGACTGCTCGTCACAGGAAATCGGACTCTCTGTTTGTCCTGCAGACGATCTCTCGCTGGATCAGGTTCACTATCCACTATCCAGCATGCGTATTCTACAGCAGGCTTGCCGTGTCCTATGTCTGCCAAGGCACACTCTACTCGTAAGGTGGGGTCTTCCTGGGCGGCTGCCCGGGGTGTCTCGGCGTTACAACTTTGCCGAGCTGCAACTTGGTCTGGGTCGAACACGTTTGCAAAGTTCTACAAGTTCGATACTTTGGCCTCTGATGATCTCAAGTTCAGTTAATCAGTTCTGCAGGAGCCTCCGCGCTCTCCCTCTCATTCTGGGAGCTTTGGTACATCTCCATGGTACTAATGTGGACCCCAGCATCCTCTAGGATGTAAGAGAAAATAGGATTTTAATTACCTACCGGTAAATCCCTTTCTCGTAGTCCGTAGAAGATGCTGGGCGCCCGCCCAGCGCTTCGCTTTCCTGCAATTGTTATCTGGTTCAGTACAACTTTGTTTTAGATAAGTACTGCATTGTTACTTGGTAAGGAATGTTTCAGCGGTTGCTGAGTTTTCAAGCTAAGTTAGCTTGATGTGCCTTGTATGTGTGAGCTGGTGTGAATCTCACCAATATCTGTGTATTTCCTTCTCTCGAAGATGTCCGTGTCCCCCGGCACAGTTTCTAGACTGAGTCTGGTGGGAGGGGCATAGAGGGATGAGCCAGCCCACATTCTCAAACTCTTAAAGTGCCAGTGGCTCCTGGTGGACCTGTATATACCCCATGGTACTAATGTGGACCCCAGCATCCTCTACAGACTATGAGAAAAGGATTTACCGGTAGGTAACCAAAATCCTATTATTACTGAGCACTATGTTTTGTCATTTTAAAAGTGAGCACCTGCTTTTAACTAGATTTGTACACCTATAGCTACTAATGAATTCCCTTTTGTGGATTGGCCACTCGTGTACTTAAATACTGCACTAGCTTGCCATTCATTCATACCTTCTGAAGAAACCGCTATACTGTGACAGCGGAGAAACGCGTTAAGGCAGGGCCGGAGCTTCCACTAGGCAGCTTTAGGCAGCTGCCTAGGGGCGCCGGGACCTGAAGGGGCGGCTTGCTACATCTGCATGAAAAAGTTAGTGTGGTCCTACATCTCATAGCCGCCGCAATCCCCCTGACACTCGTATCTACAGTAGCCGCGACTGCCAAGCTCCTGTGTTGCAGCATTCACCCAGCACAGGCAGTAACTTTGACAGCTCCTGGAGTCCTGGCTGGGGGTGACATGTGGCGCTGCTCTTCATTCCTGGCTCTTTCACAGACTACTCAGTCCCAACTCTGCATTGCAGCCTGCAGGTAAGGTGTTTGCACAGTGCACTTTCTGCATTTAATAAGAAAAGAGGGGGAGGGGGCGTGGCCTGGATCGGCATGGAGTAGCAGTGTACTGCTCTAGCTCTCCATATTAATCCTGTCAAATATCCTTTTTTCCCTAACCCGTGGCTCCTGGGATCTGCCTGCAAGTATTGGAAGAGGTGCTACCCCTGTTACCATCCGTGCTGGCCCGGAGCGTGCAGCGGCTTCCTGTACCCGACCCCTCCAGCGTGCTGGCCCGGCTCCCTGCCTCTCTGCGTGCCGGAGCTCGCGGGACGACACGCGACAGCGCTTCCGGCGGCGGCCCTGCAGTGATCCCCCGACTGGGGGAACGCGACGGAGGAGGCCCTGACTGGCGGGCTGAGCGCGGCGGTGCTCGCCCGCAGACCCGTGGAAGATACGGCGAGCTGGTGAGTGCGGAGCGGAAAGCCCGCGAAACCGCCATCTTTAATTATCAATATGAGCTTGTCTCCCTGCTACTGACGGATTCCCCATCCTGTGGTGCCGCACAGTGAGGCGAGCTGTGGCTGGGACTGCCTCTCTGTCCCCCTCCTGGGCTTAATAACTGTATTGAAACGGGTACCAAAGTTGAGACTCCCCCCCCACGTCCAATGTGGAATTCCTATGGATGTAGAAGGGGGAAGGAAATAGTCAGCAATAATTAGGGAAGATACAATACAGTCCCTATATGCTCTCTGCAAAACTGCAGTAACCACGCATGTGCTCTTAGTTTTGCTCCTGTCCTGATCCAGCCAGTCTCCTATTCTCTATATATAACCTACTCTGCGGTGTGCCCATAAGCCTGCTCTACTTTGCTACATTATTATTTATCATATCTGCCCGATCCGTGCGGCTCCAGCACCTGTGCTGACCTGATACTGCTCAGGGACTTTTTTGCTGCAATATCCTTGGGGTCCTGACTTCGCGTCCAGTGCTGCAATGGTGAAAGGAGGTCAGAGCGCGGCGAACGCCGCTGCAAAACTGGAGAAATTTGCTAGGTCGCAACAGGCAACTCATTCGGCAAAGCAAGGTGACACTGACCCATCCCCGCCTGCGGCTGAGGTCGCTGCCCCCGACCCCACTGAGCAGGTTCAGTCTACCCAGCAAATACTACAGGCCATTTTTGCGTCTGAGCAGAGGGTCACGGACAAGATTGGGCAAGTCCAGGCGGACGTCTCTCTCCTAAGACAGGATCTACAAAAAATCCGGGAAAGAGTGGGTGAAACTGAGCATCGGATATCGGCTCTGGAAGACACTACATCACCCTTACAATTGAAAGTGGCCGACTTGTCTACCCAGGTGATATCTATGCAGAGTAAAATGTCCGATATCGAGGGGAGACTACGGCGCAACAACGTTCGGTTTGTTGGGCTCCCTGAGAGGGCAGAGGGCACCTCCCCGGAATCCTTTCTGGAAAATTGGCTTATTAAATTATTTGGCAAAGAAGCATTTACCTCTCAATTCGCGGTGGAACGAGCGCACAGGCTCCCGCCTAGACCGCCACCACCCGGGGCTCCGGCTAGAACATTTATTGCTCGTTTCCTACATTTTAAGGACCGTGACGCTATACTCCGCATGGCCCGGACACAGGGCCCTATCCAACTAGATGGACATAATATATCCGTTTTCCCTGACTTTGCCCTGGAGGTGCAAAAGAGTAGATCACAGTTTCTGCATGTTAAGCGTCAACTCCGTGACCGCAATATACAATACTCTATGTTGTTCCCGGCCAAACTGAGAGTGGTGTCCGATAACACCACTCATTTCTTCTCCACTCCTCAGGATGCTGCTGCATGGTTGGAACGACAGCCTCGTCCTCCTCGTTGATGTATTATTATACATTTGTTGATTTGTTACTTTCTTATTGCTGGCTAAGCCTAGCTGTTTCAAATTATGTTACGCTAGTCATGCTGTGGATATATATGCAATGTATTAGGGGGGTAATGCTGAGCAGCCTAATGTTGATATTAATCTTTGTCTTGTTTTTATACGTTGGGGTACGCTGCTAGATATGTTTTTCTTTTTTTCTTCCTTTTTTTTTTTTTTTTTTTTTCTTTCCCAGGGTTAGGGTACTACTTCTACTGGTACTCTGTGGAGAGTTTATGCCGAAGATAGTGTAGGGGCATTTCTTTGGGATCTTAGTTAGGCCCCTATCCCTTAGTTTAGTTACTTTGGTGGGAGTTATGGGATCCAGGTATACCTTATGTTCGCAAGGTGATACAGGGTGGGAGTGGGGGGGGTTAGTTTGTTTTTTTTCATGCCATCAATTTTTGCCTATGTGTGTGCTCTGCTACACTGCGTTATTAGGTGATACAGGGTGGGTGCGGGGGGGGTTAGTTTATTTTTTTCCAAGCCATCACTTTTTAGCTCTGTGCGTATTTTGCAAAGACGCGTATTTTCTGCATTATGTTGCTTTGTGCTCTTATGCCTCCAGGAACGTAGGGGGACTGGTTACTCCCGTCCCTATGTACTGTTGGCTCAACGTTGCTATGCTGCGATGCCAGGCTCTGCTATATGTATCTTTAACCTATCCTGTTATCCCTCTCCGTTATGATTTCTATGTCTACTGTTTCTGAGGGGCTCCGTCTGCTCAGCTGGAACGTTCGTGGATTGAATGAAAAAATCAAAAGATCGTTAGTCCTGACTCAGGTTAAAAAATATCAGGCAGACATAATTTGTCTTTCTGAAACACATTTGCATGGAGGTAGAGTGTTGGCGCTTAGAAAGCCCTGGGTCAGTCACGTGTATCATTCCACCTTCTCTAGCAATGCAAGAGGCGTTTCTGTAATAATTAAAAAGTCCGTACAATTTCATATGGATGAATGTGAAACTGACCAATATGGCAGATACGTCTTCCTACGAGCCCATATTAACAGCCGACTGTTTAATATATTAGCAGTATATGTCCCCCCGCCATATAACAATGAGGTCCTCCGGCACGCTGCCCGTTTTCTGGCCCGGTCCCCTGCTACCCCTGTGATATGTCTAGGAGATTTTAACAATGTCATGGATGGTGGCATGGACAGGTGGAGGGAGTCGGTTGCATCTTCCCCTCCCCTGGCATCCCCTACCTCATTCGCAGGACTGGTGGGGGAGATGGGGCTGGTGGATATATGGAGATGTCGAAATCCCGCGGCCACTCAGTTCTCCTGTCAGTCCGCTACCCATCACGCTTTTTCTCGTATTGATTTGGTGTTGGTTTCCCATGATTTGTCCCCGGACGTGCTGGCGGTGGATTGTCTCCCTAGGGGCATATCGGATCACTCTCCTGTTTTGGTCACAGTTAATATAGGTTGGGAGCGGGGAGCAAAAATGTGGAAGCTTAATCCCTTTTGGTTGACTCTGCTGGGGAAGGGTGAGGATCTGATGGCCGCCTGGGAAGGGTTCCAGGAAGATAATTCACTATACAGTGTTCTGACAATGAAGCATGATGCCTTTAAGGCGTTTCTGCGGGGCTCCTTTATAAAGCGGATCTCTGAAGTTAAAGCGTTCAGTAAAAGGGAGGAGATGCGGTTGGAATATTTGTGCCAGCAGTTGGAATCTCAATATCTTAATACCCATTTGCGGTCTGATGAATTGTTGTGGAAGAACGCGCAGAGTGAGTGGTCGGATTGTTTATTTGAGAAATCCAGGCGTAGACTCCTTTTTACGGGACATGAGCAGTATTTTCGGGCTGAGATGAATGGCAGCTATTTGGCCTTTTTGGCCCGGTCTGATTCCCCTAGAACAATAATTCAGTGTGTGAAAAACTCTGCTGGCCAAATGTGTTACTCTGGATCAAAAGTGGCGGAGACTTTCCGTAGTTATTATTCCTCGCTCTATGCCTCCCGAGCCGGTTACTCTGATGATCAGCTGGGGGATTTTTTGGCTCAGTTGACCTTGCCATGCTTGTCCCGGGAGGACTCTGGGGCTCTGGATGCGCCTATCACGGTGGAGGAGGTGGAGGCTGCGATCCTGTCTCTCCCGGCGTCTAAGGCACCGGGATCAGATGGACTTCCGGGCGAGGTCTATAAAAAATACATTACTTTTTTTGCCCCCTATCTCCTACAACTGTTTGAACTACTCTTAAAGGGTGGGGCCCTCCCGCGTTCTATGGCCGAGGCCAATATAATTGTCCTGCTGAAACCAGGGAAAGACCCCCTGCTCCCCGAGTCCTATCGACCCATTTCCCTCCTCAACACTGATGTAAAAATATTGGCAAAAATCTTGGCATCTCGATTGAATTTGGTAATTACAACGATAATTCATCCAGACCAGACGGGCTTTATGCCGGGTAAGTCCACGGCCCAAAATTTACGTAGATTGTTCTGTCATCTCCAGAGAAATGATGTGGGGGGATCGGACGCGGTGGTGGTGTCCCTTGATGCGGCCAAAGCGTTCGACTCCGTAGAGTGGAGGTACCTATGGGGGGTGCTGGAGAAATTTGCCTTTGGTCCTCGTTTTATTGGCTTTATCCAATTATTGTATTCCTTGCCTGTGGCTCGTGTGACGGCCAATGGTTTCACGTCTGAGCTTTTTGCACTGGAGAGGGGCACTCGACAGGGCTGCCCCCTGTCTCCTGCACTGTTTGCGATGGCCGTGGAGCCATTGGCCGCCCTGTTGCGAGGTGATAGCGGGGTCAGGGGAGTTGAGATTGGGGGTCATGTGGATGTGGTGGCGCTATACGCGGATGACATGCTACTCTTCCTGCAGGACTCTGATGACTCCCTACGAACAGCATTACAGGTAGTGGAGAATTTTGGTATCTTTTCCGGTCTGCTAATTAACTGGGACAAGTCCCACATTTTTCCTATCTCTGGCCTTCTTCCCGAAAACACACAGGGGGCGTATCCTTTGCAATGGACACTGCGATTCAAATATCTAGGCATCTGGATTACTCCTATGGCGCGTAGCTATATGGCCCAAAATATTGACCCCATACTAGCGACATTTAAAGAAAAGGCACATAGCTGGAAAAAATTACCGCTGTCTGTCCTGGGTAGGGTCAATTTATTTAAAATGGTGATGCAGCCAAAGTTTCTCTATGCTCTACAGAATTCCCCGGTCTACCTTCCCAAGAAGATCTTTACTGTTATTGAGGGAGTTTTATCCTCATTTATATGGAGTGGCAGGCAGGCGAGGGTCTCTATAAGAACGATGTGCAGATCCCAGGTGTCTGGCGGAGCAAGCCTCCCAGATCTCAGACTATACTATGTGGCCACTCAGTTGGCCCATCTGAGTGAATGGACTGGGGACTCTCTGGGGGATACGATGAGGGGGTTTCTGGCTGAGCGGACGGAGTGCTCTCCTGCTTTCTCTCTCTCTCCTCTTCAACTTCTCCTTTCTGGTCTCTCAACGTCTGGCATGCCTCCCTTGTTGCGTCAAGCCTTGCTTATCTGGCGTTATGCGCACACTTTGTATGACTGGGAGGGACATGATACCTGTACTCCATTGTGGTTCAATAGTGCATACCCTGAGCTATATGAGATGTCGCTAGATAACATATGGATTGCTAGGGGAGTCGTGGCACTGGGTCAGCTATACCACGGTGGAGTGCTGAAGTCATTTCAGCAACTAAAGATCGAATTTGATGTGCCTAACACAGTTATGTTCCGATACTTTCGGCTTAGACATGCTGTACAGACCCAATTCCCTCACGGCCCACCATCGATGGCTGACTCACCTGTTAAGACGCTGCTTGCTTCAATGAGCCGGAGGGGGAAGGTGTCTACCATATATGCTGCTTTAAATAACAATAGCTATCCCGATCTATTAAACAATCTCCGTACTAAATGGGAGACTGATTTGGGGCAATTGTCCCAAGAGCAGTGGCTTCAGATTATGAGTTCACTTAAATACACTACACCATGTATAAGGTATAAGCAGGTTTTTTTCTACATTCTACACAGGTCCTACCGCACTCCGGTTAGTATGCGGAGGGCTGGTCTTAGGGAAGATTCTAACTGCCCCAGGTGTCAGGCAGCTGATGCCGGATTTTGGCACTTATTGTGGGACTGCCCTGAGATTTCCCTTTTCTGGCATAGAGTTTGGTGTGAGGTAGTCATGACAGCACCGTCCCTTCCTACATTAGATCCTGGCATATGTTTATTTGGGCTAGATTTGGAGGAGACGCACTCTGTTTTGCTGTACAAATATGTCCTGTGTCTCACAACGCTAGCTAAGGTGGTTATTGCTAGGGTCTGGTTCTCTGCTGATATACCTAGGGTGGAGCACTGGAGGGCGTTGGTGAACGAGGTAATTCGCCATGAGAAACATATGTATAAAATACGGGGTTCCACCTCTCGATTTACGGAGATGTGGGGCCGCTGGGGAGGCGCAGGGCTGGGCGAACAAGTATTAAGCACATGAGCGACATTGTAAAACTATGGATACTCCTCGTCATGGATACATATATGTAACTATATATGATAAGAAACAACACGTATACCAAAATGTGATTGAAAAAATCGGTTTATTGATGGCAACTGTTAAAGTTATAGTTAAATTTCAATGTTGATGTTTTGTTTTGTTTGTTTGTGACATAAAACTCAATAAAAACTACTTGATTTAAAAAAAAAGAAAAGAGGGGGAGAGCAGCAGTCTGGGGGGGAGGGGGGGCGGAGATGAGCAGCTGCATGCACACAGATGGTGGAGGAGATAGAACAGAAGACATTTAAAACAGTGGAGTGCTAGGGGGGGCAGCAGGAGACCACACAGACTGCGGAGATGGGGAGAAGGAAGCAGCCATGCAACAGACGGGGTGGGGGTCAGCAGCAGTATGCCTTTCTCCTGAAGGGCAGGTAGGGGCAGTAGGCAGAAGTTTTGCCTAGGGTGCCGAGAGACCTTGCACCGGCCCTGCGTTAAGGTCATCCCTGTGGAGCCTGCAAGGCCGATCCGGTGCCCGTCATACAGCCAGCCCGCAGCCGCGCCTCTCCCTCGCCTACTCTTGCAAACCGCTCATCCTCCGATCACCGCATACTGAACTGTGAGTACGAGCATCACGGGAAGCTGCGGACAGTGACCCCCCGTCCACCACCTTCACTCACTTATGGTGTCCAGCCTTGGCGAGGTATATGTGAACACTCACCGCTGCTCTGCACGTTTGGGAATTTACTGCTATGGAATCCCAGCAGCGATAAGCCTATGCAAAGTATCTTTGAACAAGGGATGCGCTATTATGTATGTCCGCTAAACACTGTGGGAACTGTAAACTACAGTGGGCACAGAATACGTCAAACGGGACTGTGATTGTTCCACTTAGTTGATTACCGGATCATAAACACTGTGCTTTTCTCCTGGGATTTGTCAAGTATTAAGTACTTTTAGTTGTAATCCACATTATATGTTTTTATTTATTTCTCTATATTGGTTCTAAATAGTTGAAAGTCCAGTTCACCACCTGAGAGCTGCAAATATAATTGTGATTTATATTAAGTGCTCAGTTGTTTAAATCGTTGATATATAATAATTGGTGTTGTTTGCGCCCAATATAAGTATTGTTGTAGGAAATCTTCTTCCCTTTACAGGTGATGCCTGTCTACCTATCTGCCGTCAGCCGCGCCACCTGCTCGACGTTCTTACACAGGTCCCTCCTTGCAGTCCTTTCGTGTGGCAAGGTTCAGAGGCAGGGGCCGAGGGGTCTCCACTACTCCCAGAGGATCTCGTACTAAGTCCCGTAAACCTGCAACTGCTGCATCCCTGGACCAGACCACCGGATCCTCTGTCCCCAGCAGCAAGGCGACTTTCAGGTGGGCGCTCGCCTTCAACACTTCGCCCACGTGTGGGCGGAGTCCTGCCGGGATCCTTGGGTGAGGGATCTCATTTCCCAGGGATACCGGCTGGAATTTCAAGCACTCCCTCCTCAAAGATTTTTCAAATTGGGCTTACCAGTTTTACCCGATGCAAAAGTTACCTTGCAAGAAGCAATTCAAAAACTTTTGCGGACAGGGGTGGTGGTTCCAGTACCTCCTCCTTTACACAAAAGGGGGTTTTACTTCAGTCTTTTTGTCGTTCCAAAACCGGGCAGTTCGGTGCAGCCCATCTTAAACCTGAAGTCTCTAAACCCGTATCTGCGGGTGTTCAAATTCAAGATGGAATCCCTGTGGGCAGTGGTGTCCGGTCTGGAGGAGGGGGAATTCTTACTATCCCTGGATGTCAAGTATGCTTACCTACATATTCCCATGTGGCCCCCTCATCAGGCTTACCTCAGGTCCGCCATCTTGGATGACCACTTCCAGTTTCAGGCCTTGCCCTTTGGCCTGTCCACAGCTCCGAGGGTTTTCACCAAAGTCATGGCGGAGATGATTCTGCAACTGCGCAGGATGGGAGTCAACATAATCCCCTACTTGGGCAATCTCCTGATAAAGGCTATGTCCAGGGAACGTCTACTGCACTGCATCAGTCTGACGACTCGCCTGCTTACGGATCATGGGTGGATTCTAAACTTCCAGAAATCTCACCTGGAACCAACTCAATGGCCAAAATTTACTAAAAAATCGAGTTTGTCCGATTTGTGTTTTTTTTTTCTAAGTCCCAACACGGGAATTCACTAAGCACAAATCTCGGCAGTGTTTGGACTATTCATAATGGTTTGAATGACAAAGTTCAGAAATACGAATGAATAGACCATCGGTCAAACGCGGCTGTTATTTCATACAACACGGGTATTCACTATTCATTCGTATTTGGGTGTTAGTCTCTGAGTGCTCAAGTGCGGGTGTATTTTTTTGCGAATCGTTAAAAAAAGCAGCAAAAAAATAGACCTGCTTTTTCCAGTCGAGTTTGGATAACCATGCACGGATCAGTGAGATCTGTGCATGGTTATCTATGGGAAAGGGTCTGTTTACTGTAAAAACTGGGATAAAAAATTGCGTGGGGTCCCCCCTCCTAAGCATAACCAGCCTCGGGCTCTTTGAGCCGGTCCTGGTTGCAAAAATATGGGGGGGAAATTGACAGGGGTTCCCCCATATTTTAACAACCAGCACCGGGCTCTGCGCCTGGTCCTGGTGCCAAAAATACGGGGGACAAAAAGCGTAGGTGTCCCCCGTATTTTTGGAACCAGCACCGGGCTCCACTAGTCAGAGAGATAATGCCACAGCCGGGGGACACTTTTATATAGGTCCCTGCGGCCCTGGCATTAAATCACTAACTAGTCACCCCTGGCCGGGGTACCCTGGAGGAGTGGGAACCCCTTAAATCAAGGGGTCCCCCCTTCCAGCCACCCAAGGGCCAGGGGAGAAGCCCGAGGATGGGGGGCTGATAGCCTTGTGAAAAAAATAGAATATTGGTTTTTGTAGCAGTACTACAAGTCCCAGCAAGCCTCCCCCGCATTCTGGTACTTGGAGAACCACAAGTACCAGCATGCGGTGGAAAACCGGGCCCGCTGGTACCTGTAGTAGTACTACAAAAAAAAATACCCAAATAAAAACAGAACTCACCTTGAAAGTACAACTTTATTACATACATGCACACCTACATTCACACATACTTACCTATGTTCACATGAGGGTCGGTCCACTTCTCCAAGTAGAATCCATGGGTTACCTGAAAATAAAATTATACTCACAAAAATCCAGTGTAGATCGGTCCTCTTCTGAGCTTGTAATCCACGTACTTGGCCAAAAAACAAACCGGAAACCCAACCACGCACTGAAAGGGGTCCCATGTTTACACATGGGACCCCTTTCCCCGACTGCCAGGACCCACCCTGACTCCTGTCAAAGAGGGTCCCTTCAGCCAATCAGTGAGTGCCACGTCGTGGCACTCTCCTGATTGGCTGTGTGCTCCTGTAGTGTCAGTGAGGCTGCACACGGCAGAGATACAATGTTGTGCCTATGCGCTCCATTGTATCCAATGGTGGGAACTTTGCAGTCAGCGGTGAGGTTACTTTCGGTCAACTTTCGGTGAGGTTACTTTCAGTGCGTGGTCGGGTTTCCGGTTTGTTTTTTTGGCAAGTACGTGGATTACAAGCTCAGAAGAGGACCGATTTACACTGGATTTTTGTGAGTATAATTTTATTTTCAGGTAACCCATGGATTCTACTTGGAGAAGTGGACCGACCCTCGTGTGAACATAGGTAAGTATGTGTGAATGTAGGTGTGCATGTATGTAATAAAGTTGTACTTTCAAGGTGTGTGAGTTCTGTTTTTATTTGGGTATTTTTTTTGTAGTAGTACTACAGGTACCAGCGGGCCCGTTTTTCCACCGCATGCTGATACTTGTGGTTCTCCAAGTACCAGCTTGCGGGGGAGGCTTGCTGGGACTTGTAGTACTGCTACAAAAAACAATATTCAATTTTTTTCACAAGGCTATCAGCCCCCTATCCGCAGCCCTTGGATGGGGGGGGACAGCTTCGGGCTTCACCCCTGGCCCTTGGGTGGCTGGAGAGGGGGGGAACCCCTTGATTTAAGGGGTTCCCACTCCTCCAGGGTACCGCGGCCAGGGGTGACTAGTTAGTGATTTAATGCCAGGGCCGCAGGGACCTATATAAAAGTGTCCCCCGGCTGTGGCATTATCTCTCTGACGAGTGGAGCCCGGTGCTGGTTCCAAAAATACGGGGAACCCCTACGCTTTTTGTCCCCCGTATTTTTGGCACCAGGACCAGGCGCAGAGCCCGGTCCTGGTTGTTAAAATATGGGGGAACCCCTGTCAATTTTTTCCCCATATTTTTGCAACCAGGACCGGCTCAAAAGGCTGGTTGTGTTTAGGAGGGGGGACCCCACGCAATTTTTTTCTTGATTTTTAACACTTTAATTTTTTTTAAAAAGTGCACAATGAAGCCCTGCACGGATCTCACAGATCCGGCCGGGATTCCTTGTGTTTTGTCAGGCAGTGTTTTACTCATCACTCCCGTAAAACACTACCTGACATTACGAATCACATCGACATCGGAAAAAACGAATGTGGAAAACTCGGCAGCTTAGTAACTGACCGTATCAGGATTCAAAAAGTTGCAGTAAAATGCACCCGATACCATTCGAGTTCAAACACCCTTAAAAACGGCTAAAACACGGATATTAGTAAATTTTGGCCAATGTCTCCAATTCCTGGGAATGATACTGTATACAGTATCTCAAAATGTATTTCTCCCATTGGACAAGGCCTTGGCCATCCAGGCTTTGGTTCGCTCAGTGCTCCATCCTCGCAAGGTGTCCATACATCTTTGCATACTTTTGCTGGGCAAGATGGTTGCTGCTTACAAGGCAATCCCATACGGCAGATTTCATGCCCGGCCTTTCAGCTGGAACTGCTGGAGAAATGTTCGGTGTCTCACCTTCACATGCATTAGGAAGTGATCTTATCTCCGAAAGCCCGGATTTCTCTATTATGGTGGCTACAAGTTCCTCACCTGGTAGAAGGCAGGAATTTCAATATCCACTCGTGGATTCTACTGACAACGGATGCCAGCCTCCGGGGTTGGGGGGGGTTGTGACCCGAGGGGCCCAGTTTCAGGGGATATGGTCGGTTTAGGAATCTACCAGTAAACGTCCTGGAACTCAGGGCAATTTACAATGCCCTTCTGCAAGATTTCCATCTCCTGAGGGATCGAGTGATCCAGGTTCAATCGGACAACGCCACGGCGGTGGCGTATATAAACCGACAAGGGGGAACAAGAAGCAGAGCAGCGATGCGCGAAGTGTCAAAAATCCTCCTCTGGGCAGAGGCCAATGCAAGGGCCTTCTCAGCCATATTCATTCCTGGAGTGGACAACTGGGAAGTTGACTTCCTCAGCAGACACAACCTCCATCCGGGGGAATAGGGTCTACATCCCCAGGTGTTTCAACAATTAATTCACCGGTGGGGCTGTCTGCAGATAGACCTGATGGCTTCTCGTCACAACAAAAAGCTTTGCCATTACTGTTCCAGAACGAGCGATCCACAGGCTGTAGCAGTGGACGCGCTGACGACGCCTTGGCCGTACCAGTTTGTGTACCTGTTCCCTCCTCTATCACTGATCCCAAAAGTTCTGAAAAGACTAAAAAGGAAAGCATTCTGGCAATTCTAATTGCCCCGGTTTGGCCTCGACAAGCGTGGTACTCAGACCTCCTAGCCGTGGCTCTGGAGGATCCCTGGCCTCTGCCGCTCCGAAACGATATTCTTCAGCAAGGTCCGTTTGTCTATCCAGACTTACAGCGGCTACGTTTGACGGCTTGGAAGTTGAGAGGGAGATTCTAGCAAGAAAAGGTCTTCCCTCCTGGGTTATTTCCACCATGGTCCAAGCCAGGAAGATGGTGACGTCAAAACATTATCATCATATCTGGAAAGAATATGTTTCCTGGTTTGAAAGTAGAAAGGTGTCTTCAGTGGAATTTAGAATCGGTCGTTTTCTACTTTTCCTGCAAGCGGGAGTGGATATGGGCCTACGGTTAGGCTCCATCAAGGTTCAGATTTCTGCGCTTTGTATTTTCTTCCAGAAACAACTTGCCGTGTTGCCTGAAGTTCAAACTTTCCTGAAGGGAGCTCTTCATTTGCAACCGCCCTTTGTACCTCCCACGGCTCCGTGGGACCTCAATGTGGTTCTGTCTTTTCTCCAGTCGGACTGGTTTGAACCCTTACATAGGGTGTAGTTAAAATTTCTCACCTGGAAGATGGTGATGTTATTAGCATTGGCGTCTGCCACACGTGTGTCTGAATTGGGGGCCTTACCCTGTAAGAGCCCTTATTTGTTATTTTATGAAGACAGAGCAGAACTTAGGACCCGTCCTCAGTTTTTGCCCTGGTGTCAGCCTTTCATGTGAATCAACCTATTGTGGTTCCAGTTTTGCCTGACGCTTCCGTTGGTCCTGAGTCCCTTGATGTGGTCAGGGCTCTGAGGATTTATGTCTATACATCTATTCAGGCCCACTCGACGAGGTCGTTGGGATCTTCCTGGGCGGCTGCCCGGGGTGTATTGGCCCGAGCTGCTACTTGGTCTGGTTCAAACACGTTTGTTAAATTCTATAGGTTCGACACCTTGGCCAAGGATGACCTTCAGTTTGGTCAGGCGGTTTTACAGGGGTCTCGGCACTCTCCCATCCATTTGGGAGCTTTGAGACTTCCCCATGGTACTAAAGTACAAGACCCCAGTATCCACTAGGACATAAGAGAAAATAAGAATTTCTCTGACGTCCTAGTGGATGCTGGGAACTCCGTAAGGACCATGGGGAATAGACGGGCTCCGCAGGAGACTGGGCACTCTAAAGAAAAGATTAGATACTATCTGGTGTGCACTGGCTCCTCCCTCTATGCCCCTCCTCCAGACCTCAGTTAGAATCTGTGCCCGGCCAGAGCTGGGTGCTCCTAGTGGGCTCTCCTGAGCTTACTAGTAAAGAAAGTATTTATTAGGTTTTTTATTTTCAGTGAGCTTCTGCTGGCAACAGACTCACTGCTACGTGGGACTAAGGGGAGAGAAGCAAACCTACCTTAGCTCCAGAGGGTTCGAACACAGGCACCTGTCCTCGATCGTCCGTTCCCGGAGCCGCGCCGCCGTCCCCCTCGCAGAGCCAGAAGAACAGAAGCTTGAAGACGACGAAATCGGCGTCAGAAGACTCCTGTCTTCATTTAAGGTAGCGCACAGCACCGCAGCTGTGCGCCATTGCTCCCAGCACACTTACACACTCCGGTCACTGTAGGGTGCAGGGCGCTGGGGGGGGGGGGGGGGGGGGCGCCCTGGGCAGCAATTGAAGTACCTTTTGGCAATAAAAATACATATATACAGTCTGGCACTGTATATATGTAAAAACCCCCGCCATTTTTTTACACAAAAAGCGGGACAGAAGCCCGCCACTGAGGGGGCGGGGCCTTTTTCCTCAGCACACCAGCACCATTTTCTCTTCACAGCTCCGCTGGAATCAGCTCCCCAGGCTCTCCCCTGCAGTATCCAGGTACAAGAAGGTAAAAAAGAGAGGGGGGGGCACATAAATTTAGGCGCAAATAAAACATAAGGCAGCTATTGGGTAATCACTTATAATAAGTGAAAATCCCTGTGTTATATAGCGCTGTGGTGTGTGCTGGCATACTCTCTCTCTGTCTCCCCAAAGGACTTTGTGGGGTCCTGTCCTCAATCTGAGCATTCCCTGTGTGTGTCGGTACGGCTGTGTCGACATGTTTGATGAGGAGGGTTACGTGGAGGCGGAGCAAGGGCAGATAAGTGTGGTGTCACCCCGTCGGGGCCGACACCTGATTGGATGGATATGTGGAAGGTCTTAAACGACAATGTAAGCTCCTTACATAAAAGGTTTGATGACGCTGCAGCCTTGGGACAGCCGGGTTCTCAGCCCGCGCCTGCCCAGGCGACTCAGAAACCGTCAGGGGCTCAAACGCCCTCTATCTCAGATGGTTGACACAGATGTCGACACGGAGTCCGACTCCAGTGTCGACGATGATGAGGCACATTTACAGTCTAAAATGACCAAGGCCATCCGATACATGATTATTGCAATGAAAGATGTATTACACATTTCTGAGATTAACCCTGTTAATACCAAGAGGGTTTATATGTTTGGGGAGAAGAAGCAGCCAGTGACTTTTCCCCCATCTGATGAATTAAATGAATTATGTGAAGAAGCGTGGAGTTCCCCTGATAAGAAACTAGTGATTTCTAAGAGGTTACTGATGGCGTACCCTTTCCCGCCAACGGACAGGTTACGTTGGGAAACATCCCCTAGGGTGGACAAGGCGCTGACACGTTTATCTAAAAAGGTGGCCCTGCCGTCTCAGGATACGGCCGCCCTAAAGGAGCCTGCGGATAGAAAGCAGGAAGCTATCCTGAAGTCAGTGTATACACACTCTGGTACTCTACTGAGACCTGCTATTGCTTCAGCCTGGATGTGTAGTGCTGTAGCAGCATGGACAGATACTCTGTCAGACGACATAGATTCCCTCGACAGGGATACTGTTTTGCTAACCCTGGGCCATATAAAAGACGTCGTCTTATATATGCGGGATGCTCAGAGGGACATTTGCCTGCTGGGCTCTAGAATTAATGCTATGTCAATTTCTGCCAGGAGGGTCTTATGGACTCGGCAATGGACAGGAGATGCTGATTCTAAAAAACACATGGAGGTTTTGCCTTATAAGGGTGAGGAATTGTTTGGGGACGGTCTATCGGACCTCGTGTCCACAGCGACAGCTGGAAAGTCGACTTTCTTGCCTCAGGTTTCCTCACAGCCTAAGAAAGCACAGTATTATCAAATGCAGTCCTTTCGTTCTCAGAAAGGCAAGAGGGTCAGTGGTGCATCCTTTCTTGGCAGGGGTAGAGGTAAGAAGCTGCACCATGCAGCCAGTTCCCAGGAACAAAAGTCCTCCCCTGCTTCCACTAAGTCCACCGCATGACGTTGGGGCTCCACAGGCGGAGCCAGGTGCGGTGGGGGCGCGTCTCCGAAACTTCAGCAACCAGTGGGTTCGCTCACAGGTGGATCTCTGGGCTGTACAAATTGTATCTCAGGGATACAAGCTGGAATTCGAAGCGACTCCCCCTCGCCGTTACCTCAAATCAGCCTTGCCAGCTTCCCCCATGGAAAGGGAGGTAGTACTGGCGGCAATTCACAAGCTGTACCTCCAGCAAGTGATTATCAGGGTCCCCCTCCTTCAACAGGGAAGGGGTTACTATTCCACAATGTTTGTGGTACCGAAACCGGACGGTTCGGTGAGACCCATTCTGAATTTAAAATCCTTGAACACTTATATAAAGAAATTCAAGTTCAAAATGGAATCGCTCAGAGCGGTTATTGCAAGCCTGGAAGAGGGGGATTTTATGGTGTCGCTGGACATCAAGGATGCTTACTTGCATGTCCCCATTTACCCACTTCACCAGGAGTACCTCAGGTTTGTGGTACAGGACTGTCATTACCAGTTCCAGACGTTGCCGTTTGGCCTGTCCACGGCACCGAGGATATTTACCAAGGTAATGGCCGAAATGATGATACTCCTTCGGAAGAAGGGAGTTATAGTTATCCCGTACTTGGACGATCTCCTCATAAAGGCGAGGTCCAGAGAGCAGTTGGTGATCAGCGTAGCACTCTCTCAGGAAGTGTTGCAACAGCACGGCTGGATTCTGCATGTTCCAAAGTCGCAGCTGATTCCTACGACGCGTCTGCTTTTCCTGGGCATGATTCTAGACACAGAACAGAAGAAGGTGTTTCTCCCGGTGGAGAAGGCCCAGGAATTAGCATCTCTGGTCAGGGACCTCCTGAAACCAAAACAGGTATCTGTGCATCACTGCACGCGAGTCCTGGGAAAGATGGTGGCTTCATACGAAGCCATTCCCTTCGGCAGGTTCCATGCAAGGATCTTTCAGTGGGATCTGTTGGACAAGTGGTCCGGATCGCATCTTCAGATGCATCGGCTGATCACCCTGTCCCCAAGGGCCAGGGTGTCTCTTCTGTGGTGGCTGCAGAGTGCTCACCTTCTCGAGGGCCGCAGGTTCGGCATACAGGACTGGGTCCTGGTGACCACGGATGCAAGCCTCCGAGGAAGGGGGGCAGTCACTCAGGGAAGAAACTTCTAAGGGCTGTGGTCAAGTCTGGAGACTTCTCTACACATAAATATACTGGAACTAAGGGCCATTTACAACGCCCTGAGTCAAGCAGAGCCCCTGCTTCGAAACCGGCCAGTGCTGATTCAGTCAGACAACATCACGGCGGTCGCTTATGTAAACCGCCAGGGTGGCACAAGAAGCAGGATGGCAATGGCGGAAGCCACAAAGATTCTTCGGTGGGCGGAGAATCACGTGCAAGCACTGTCAGCAGTGTTCATTCTGGGAGTGGACAACTGGGAAGCAGACTTCCTCAGCAGACACGACCTCCACCCGGGAGAGTGGGGACTTCATCAAGAAGTCTTCACACAGATTGCAAAGCGATGGGAACTGCCACAGGTGGACATGATGGCGTCCCGCCTCAACAAAAAGCTAAAAAGATATTGCGCCAGGTCAAGGGACCCTCAGGCGATAGCTGTGGACGCCCTAGTGACACCGTGGGTGTACCAGTCGGTATATGTGTTTCCTCCTCTTCCTCTCATACCCAAGGTACTGAGAATAGTAAGAAAGAGAGGAATAAGAACAATACTCATTGTTCCGGATTGGCCAAGAAGGACTTGGTACCCGGAACTGCAAGAAATGCGCACAGAGGACCCATGTCCTCTGCCTCTCATACAGGACCTGCTGCAACAAGGGCCCTGTCTGTTCCAAGACTTACCGCGGCTGCGTTTGACGGCATGGCGGTTGAACGCCGGATCCTAGCGGAAAAAGGCATTCCGGATGAAGTTATTCTTACGCTGATAAAGGCTGGGAAGGACGTGACAGCAAAGCATTATCACCGTATATGGCGAAAATATGTTGCTTGGTGTGAGGCCAGGACGGCCCCTACGGAGGAATTCCAGCTGGGTCGATTCCTGCACTTCCTACAGTCAGGGGTGACTATGGGCCTAAAATTGGGGTCCATAAAGGTCCAGATTTCGGCCCTATCCATTTTCTTTCAAAAAGAACTGGCTTCACTGCCTGAGGTTCAGACGTTTGTAAAGGGAGTGCTGCATATTCAGCCCCCTTTTGTGCCACCAGTGGCACCCTGGGATCTTAACGTTGTGTTGGATTTCCTGAAATCCCACTGGTTTGAGCTACTTAAGACCGTGGAACTAAAGTATCTCACGTGGAAAGTGGTCATGCTGTTGGCCTTAGCATCGGCTAGGCGTGTGTCGGAATTGGCGGCTTTGTCATGTAAAAGCCCATATCTGATCTTCCATATGGACAGGGCAGAATTGAGGACTCGTCCCCAATTTCTCCCAAAGGTGGTATCATCGTTTCATTTGAACCAACCTGTTGTGGTGCCTGCGGCTACTCGGGACTTGGAGGACTCCAAGTTGCTGGACGTAGTCAGGGCTTTGAAAATATATGTGCCCAGAACGGCTGGAGTCAGGAAGACTGACTCGCTGTTTATCCTGCATGCACCCAACAAGCTGGGTGCTCCTGCTTCAAAGCAAACTATTGCTCGCTGGATCTGTAGCACGATTCAGCTGGCTCATTCTGCGGCTGGATTGCCGCATCCAAAATCAGTAAAAGCCCATTCCACAAGGAAGGTGGGCTCTTCTTGGGCGGCTGTCCGAGGGGTCTCGGCTTTACAACTTTGCCGAGCGGCTACTTGGTCGGGTTCAAACACCTTTGCAAAGTTCTACAAGTTTGATACCCTGGCTGAGGAGGACCTTGTGTTTGCTCATTCGGTGCTGCAGAGTCATCCGCACTCTCCCGCCCGTTTGGGAGCTTTGGTATAATCC
The DNA here is from genome assembly GCF_028390025.1 of Pseudophryne corroboree. Classification (NCBI taxonomy): domain Eukaryota; kingdom Metazoa; phylum Chordata; class Amphibia; order Anura; family Myobatrachidae; genus Pseudophryne; species Pseudophryne corroboree. The sequence continues at coordinate 49,946,899 of NC_086446.1, read as the reverse complement.
CCATGGTCCTTACGGAGTTCCCAGCATCCACTAGGACGTTAGAGAAAATAAGAATTTACTCACCGGTAATTCTATTTCTCGTAGTCCGTAGTGGATGCTGGGCGCCCGTCCCAAGTGCGGACTTTCTGCAATACGTGTATATAGTTATTGCTTAAATAAGGGTTATTGTTATGAGCCATCCGTTGAGTGATGCTCAGTTGTTGTTCATACTGTTAACTGGGTATAGTTATCACAAGTTGTACGGTGTGGCTGGTATGAGTCTTACCCTGGATTCCAAAATCCTTTCCTTGTAATGTCAGCTCTTCCGGGCACAGTTTCCCTAACTGAGGTCTGGAGGAGGGGCATAGAGGGATGAGCCAGTGCACACCAGATAGTACCTAATCTTTTCTTTAGAGTGCCCAGTCTCCTGCGGAGCCCGTCTATTCCCCATGGTCCTTACGGAGTTCCCAGCATCCACTACGGACTACGAGAAATAGAATTACCGGTGAGTAAATTCTTATTTTAATACCTACTGGTAATTCCTTTTCTCCTAGTCCGTAGTGGATACTGTGCTTCGTTCCTGCTTAACTGTGTAAGTATTTGGTTGGACCGGCGTTGCAGTCCTGTTACGTTGTTGGGATAGCTGTGCTTTCCTGGTTAGATTGGTGTTGCTATCCTCTGTTCTGGTTAGCGCCCTTCTTTCGTTTCTGGTTGTGTGTTGGCTTGTTACCCCACCACTGTTGTATTGTTTCTTCTCTCATGTTATGTCCGTCTCCTCGGGCACAGTTTTCCTAGATTGAGTCTGGTAGGAGGGGCATAGAGGGGAGGAGCCAGCATACACACTAAAGGTTTTAAAGTGCCAGGCTCCAGTGGACACAATCTATACCCTATGGAACTAAAGTACAAGACCCCAGTAATCACTACGGACTAGGAGAAAAGGAATTACCGGTAGGTATTAAATTCCTATTTTCTCTAGCATCCAAAAGGGATATTGGGGAGACCTAGGGGGTCATTCCGAGTTAATCGTTAGCAAAAAATGTTCGCTGCGCAGCAATGAAGCAAAAAAAGGCACTTCTGCGCATGCGTATGCGGCACAGTGCGCACACGCGACGTACTTTCACAACGGCCGATGTAGTTTTACACAAGGTCTAGCAAAGCTTTTCAGTCGCACTGCTGGTCGCAGAGTGATTGACAGGAAAGGGGCGTTTCTGGGTGTCAACTCACCGTTTTCAGGGAGTGTTCAAAAAAACGCAGGCGTGCCAGGAAAAACGCAGACGTGGCTGGGCGAATGCAGGGCGTGTTTGTGACGTCAAATCAGGAAATGAACAGTCTGAAGTGATCACAAGCGCTGAGTAGGTCTGGAGCTACTCTGAAACTGCACAATTTTTTTTTGTAGCCGCTCTGCGATCCTTTCGTTCGCACTTCTGCTAAGCTAAAATACACTCCCAGAGGGCGGCGGCTTAGCGTTTGTACGGCTGCAAAAAACAGCTAGCGAGTGATCAACTCGGAATGACCCCCGTAGTACGATTAAGTATAGACGGGGTCCAAAGGAGCCGGTGCACTTTAAATTTCTTCACTGGGTGTGCTGGCTCCTCCCCTCTATGCCTCCTCCCACAGTCAGTTTTAGAAAAAAGTGCCCTCAGGAGAGGATGCACATCTCTGAGCTCCAGAGAGTTTTCTTCAGTATATTTTAAATCTTTGTTTATTTTCGGTATGCTGTTTGGGCAACAGTATACCTGCACAGTGGGAGTTAGGGGGGGACAGCCCTGGCCTTGTGAGGTGTCAGAGCCGCTTCCCCGCTGCAGGACCACCATCCTGAGAGGTTGTTTGTTCAACAGGGCACTGAGCCTTAGCTGTCGCAATCGTAGCACGCGCACACCCCTAGCAGGTGCCTGAAGGTGACGACAGTAGTGAGTACAAACCGGGGGCCCTGCTAGGGGGGGCCCCCGGTTCATGGTGCGGCTGAACGCGGGCACAGCAAATGGGACCCTCCTGTGGGGGACCCGCTAGAGCCCATTGTGTAAACTGGCTAGCGGTGGCTTGAACTACCATTTGTGTGATGTTTTTAAGCACTTTAGGAAACATTGCCAGTATAAAAAACTAGCTCCGGCGCCATTGGGGGCAGCGGAGCTACCTCAGAGCGGGACCAGGGGCATTTTGGCGCCTTCCTCTGCTTACTACAGCAGCAGCAGGCACATGCAGATCCTCCTGACACTCAGAAAACACTGGATACAGGGTGTAGCAAAGGGGGTGAGCCGCTATTGTACACAATCTGTGTTCTATAAGGACAGAAATCGTAAGTGTTTCACTGTGATATTATAAGCTGACAGCCTCACTGGGGTGTGCTGGTCTTCTCTCTCTGTATGTCTCCCTCTCACATACAGTAAGGGCAGGCTTGATAAGTTTTACTGTCTGTGTGTATGTGTATGTCATTGTGATTTACTGTGAACATGGGTAAACACAAACTATGCAGTGTATGCCACACTAGATTCTCTCCCTTATCATCTGATTCTGTTTCATGTGAACAATGCAGCCAATCTTCACAACTCAGTGAGGTGGCTGGGGGAGAGGATCAAGAGTCTTCCTGGCTAGGGGCCCTTAAGAAAATGATGTCTGATATGTCATCACAACTCACTGCTAATGTTCAAAGACTCAGCTACTACAACAGGCTGTTGCAGACTTAGCTGCTAGGGCAGATATTACACAGCCCCCCCCCCAACCCCCGCTCCCTAACTCAGGACCACAAAAGCGTGGTTTACCTGCTCTGCTCTCTGATTCAGATGAGGATATAAAGGAGGATGTCGAGGACTTGGATCCCGTTGGTGGGGATTCCGCTTCTGCTCAGGGCATTGAACCCCTCATTCTGGCTATACAGGACGTACTAAAACTCCCTCTAGAGTAAACTGCATCACAGCAGTCGTTTTTCTTTACACAAAACAAACCTAATGTCATTTTCCCTGATTCTGCAGAGTCAGATGACCTATTTAGGTTAGCCTGGAAAAATCCAGATAAAAAAATACTACGTGTCAAAAAGATTTTTGCACACTTTCCCATTTGCTCCTGAAGGTAGGAAATTCTGAGAAGAACCCCCGGGAGTTGACGTATCAGTCTCTCGACTGTCAAAAAAGGTGGTGCTGCCTGCCACGGGCTCCTTTAAAATAAAGGACCCTGGGGACAGAAAAATAGAGACTACACTAAAGTCTATCTACACAGCAGCAGGTATATCGCAAAGGCTGGTCATAGCAGGTTGGTGGACGACCCATGCCATTCACATGTGGGCTTCTGAAATTCAGGATGGCCTCTCCGGGGATATGCCTCTGGTCACTACGGTGACTCTCCTGAAGCACATTCAGGACACTGCACACGTCCTGTGTGACTCGCTCAAGGAGATGGGCAATATTAATGCTAGGACTTCTGCCATAGCAGTGTCGGCGCGCAGGGCCTTGTGGTTGCGTCAGTGGATAGTGGACGCAGAATCCAAGCGCAGTGTGGAATCTCTTCCATTTTCTGGGGAATGGCTCTTTGTGGTTGAGTTGGATACGTGGATTTCCAAAGTCACTGCAGGGAAATCCATGTTTCTCCCCTCTGGGGCCCCGCCGGCTAGGCGTTCCTACCTAGGGCCGTCTGTTCAATCCTTTCGGTCTAACAGATTTCGATCTAGGGCCAGAGGTGCCTCCAATGCGGCTAGAGGCACCAGAGGTAAGACAAGAAGACCTGTGAACACCGGTTCTCAGGAACAGAGCACCAGTTCTGTTTCCACTAATTCCTCAGCATGAAGGTGCCCACGCACCCCGAGGGGATCTCGAGGTGGGAGCTCCACTGCGTCACTTCAGCCGCATCTAGGAAACCTCCTGCCAGGATACCTGAATAAGGGACCTCATTTCTCAGGTCTACAAGCTGGAGTTCGACGGTGCTCCTCCCCAACGATTTTTCAAATCAAGCTTACCAACTTTAGAGGATGCGCAAGTTACTTTGCAACAGGCCATCCAAAAGTTGGTCCAGTCCCATGTCATTATTCCAGTACCAATATTACAACGGGGAAAGGATTATTACTCCAATCTGTTTGTGGTACCGAAGCCGGACGGTTCGGTAAGGCCTATTTTGAATCTAACATCCTTGAACCCTTATCTCAGGTTTTTCACGTACAAGATGGAATCCTTAAGAGCAGTGATTGTGGGCCTGGAAGACCAGGCATTCATGGTTTCCCTGGATATCAAGGACGCCTACCTTCATATTCCAATTTGGCCACCTCATGAGGCTTATCCAAGGTTTGCCCTACTGGACGATCACTATCAATTCCAGGCACTACCCTCCGGCCTGTCCACAGCTCCAAGAGTATTCACAAAGGTAAAGGTGGAGATGATGTTCCAGCTTCGGGTCCCAGGGGGTCAATGTTGTCCCTTACCTGGACGATCTCCTGATAAAAGCAAGATCCAGGAAGCTTTTATTGCTCCATATCGACCGCACTATCCAACTTCTATCACACCATGGGTTGATTCTCAATTTACAGAAGTCCTACCTGGAGCCAACTCAGCTGCTCCTGCTCCCGGGGATGTTACTGGATACTGTGGCCCAGAAGGTGTTCTTCCCGGAGGACAAGGCGAGAACACTTCAGGAGATGGTCCGCATGGTGCACCGACCTGCTCGAGTATCCATCCATCTTTGCATAAGATTGTTGGGGAAGATGGTTGCCTCATACGAAGCGATCCAATATGGTAGTTTCCATGCCAGAACATTTCAGTTGGATCTCCTGAGCAAGTGGTCCGGATCACATCTACAGATGCACCGGATGATACGGCTGTCATTTCAGGCCAGGATTTGCCTCCTGTGGTGGCTGTAGTTCTCCAATCTCCTGGAAGTCCGGAGTTACGGGATTCAGGATTGGATCCTCCTCATGACAGATGCGAGTCTTAGAGGATGGGGAGCTGTCACGCACGGGGCTCAGTTCCAGGGCAGGTGGCCAACCCACGAAGCCCTCCCTCCGATCAACCTTCTGGAACTTCGGGCAATCTACAATGCTCTGCTTCAGGCCTCTCCTCTACTCCAGGATCACGCGATCCAAGTACAGTTGGACAACGCCACAGCGGTGGCGTACATCAATCGGCAAGGAGGGACAGAAAGCAGGGCCTGCATGCGAGAGGTGTTTAAAGATACTCCTCTGGGCAGAAAGAAATGCAAGAGCAGCAATCTTCATTCTGGGAGTGGACAACTGGGAAGCGAACTTCCTGAGTCATCACAATCTCCACCCGGGGGAGTGGGGGCTCCACTATCACGTGTTTCAGCAGATCATCGACCGGTGGGGTTGCCCACAAATAGACATGATGGCTTCTCGACTCAAGAAGAAGCTTCAGTGGTATTGCTCCCGAACAGGGACCCTCAGACGAGGGTAGTGGATGCACTGACGTCGCCTTGGCCTTACTGGCTGGTCTACCTGTTTCCTCCAATTCCATTGCTTCCAAATGGTGTTCAAGCGAATCAGAAATCAAGGAGTCCAGGCAATTCAGATTGCCCCGGATTGGCATCGGAGGGTGTGGTACGCGGGTCTTCTGGACATGTTCGTCGAAGACCCTTGCCCTGTACCACTAAGAAGAGATCTTCTTCAACATGGACCGTTCATCTACCCAGACTTACAGTGACTTTGACGGCATGGAGGTTGAGCGGAACATCCTAGCTCACAAGGGCCTTTCCAAAAAGATTATTGCTACCATGGTTCAGGTCAGGAAACCTGTGATGTCAAAACACTATCATCATATATGGAGGAGATATGTCTCTTGATGCGAGGAACGCTTGTATCCACCTGCGGAGTTCCACTTGGGACGTTTCCTCCATTTTCTGCAGGCTGGTGTGGATAAGGGCTTACGCCCTTAAGGTCCAGATTTCGTCCCTCTCAATTTTCTTCCAGAAGAAATTGGCAGTGTTGGCAGAAGTTCAGACCTTCTTGCAAGGAGTACTTCACATTCAACCCCCTTTTGTGCCGCCCACAGCACCCTGGGATTTGAATTTAGTGTTATAATTTCTACAGTCCTCCTGGTTTGAACCTCTGATGACGGTAGAAGACAAGTACCTCATGTGGAAGACGGTGATGTTACTGGACCTGGCTTCTGCAAGATGTGGCTCAGAAGTGGGGGCCTTTTCGTGTAAAAGTCCCTACTTGGTCTTTTATGAGGACAGAGCGGAGCTCAGGACTAGGCAACAGATCCTACCGAATGTTGTCTCTACGTTCCAATTGAATTGTGGTTCCGTCAAGTTCTGGCACTTCTGCTCACCCAGTGGCATTTGATGCTGTGCGAGCCTTGAAGATCTATGTCAAGCGAACGTCTCGGATCAGGCAGCCGGATTCCTTGTTCGTGCTCAATGATGCGCAGAAAAAGGGTTGTCCTGCTTCAAAGCAGTCCATTGCTCGTTGGCTTAGACTTACTATCCAACAGGCCTATGTGTCGGCAGACTTACCTGTTCCTAAGTCTCTGAAGGCCCACTCTACAAGATCAATGGGGTCTTCCTGGGCGGCTGCCCGTGGAGTCTAGGCCTTGCAACTATGTCGAGTTGTTACCTGGTCGGGGAAGAACACTTTTGTGAAGTTCTACAAGTTTGATACCCTGGCAAAGGAAGATACCCAGTTTGGGCAGGCGGTGCTGCAGAAGTCTCTGCACATTCGGGGAAGCTTTGGGACGTCCCCATCGTACTAAGTCTCCCCAATATCCCTTATGGATATTAGAGAAAATAGGATTTTAATTACCTACCGGTAAATCCTTTTCTTGTAGTCCATAAGGGATATTGGGCGCCCGCCTCAGTACGTTGACTTTACTGCAGGTTCTCTTTTATATGGTTACCTGTTCAGCTGTTGCTGTTGTTGTTACCAGCCGTTGCTGGTTGTTGTATGTTAGTGGTGTGCTGGTGTATAAATCTCACCACTCATTGGGGGTAATTCAGAGTTGATCGCAGTAGCAAATTTGTTAGCAGTTTGGCAAAACCATGGCCCTCATTCCGAGTTGTTCGCTCGCAAGGCGATTTTAGCAGAGTTACACACGCTAAGCCGCCGCCTACTGGGAGTGAATCTTAGCTTCTTAAAATTGCGAACGATGTATTCGCAATATTGCGATTACAAACTACTTAGCAGTTTCAGAGTAGCTTCAACCTTACTCGGCATCTGCGATCAGTTCAGTGCTTGTCGTTCCTGGTTTGACGTCACAAACACACCCAGCGTTTGCCAAGACACTCCTCCGTTTCTCCAGCCACTCCCGCGTTTTTTCCGGAAACGGTAGCGTTTTTATCCACACGCCCATAAAACGCCGTGTTTCCGCCCAGTAACACCCATTTCCTGTCAATCACACTACGATCGCCGGAGCGAAGAAAAAGCCGTGAGTAAAAATACTATCTTCATAGCAAAATTACTTGGCGCAGTCGCAGTGCGAACATTGCGCATGCGTACTAAGCAGAAAAACGCTGCGATGCGAGGAAAAATACCGAGCGAACGACTCGGAATGAGGGCCCATGTGCACTGCAGGGGGGGGAGATATAACGTGCAGAGAGAGTTAGATTTGGGTGGGGTGTGTTCAAACTGAAATCTAAATTGCAATGTAAAAATAAGGCAGCCAGTATTTACCCTGCACAGAAACAAAATAACCCACCCAAATCTAACTCTCTCTGCAAAGGTTATATCTACTCCACCTGCAGTGCACATGGTTTTGTCCAACTGCTAACAAATTTGCTGCTGCAATCAACTCTGAATTACCCCCATTGTTGTTATGTTCCTTCTCTCATATATGTCCTTTCTCCTTCTGGCTCTGTTTACCTATAACTGCCTGTGGGAGGGGGCATAGAGGGGAGTAGCCAGCAGACCCAGGGAAGAAATTAAAGTGCACTGGCTCCTTTGGACCCCGTCTATACCCCATCGTACTAAGTCTCCCCAATATCCCTTATGGACTACGAGAAAAGGATTTACCGGTAGGCAATTAAAATCCTATTTCTCTAACGTCCTAAGTGGATGCTGGGGACTCCGTCAGGACCATGGGGATAGCGGCTCCGCAGGAGACAGGGCACAAAAGTAAAAGCTTTAGGATCAGGTGGTGTGCACTGGCTCCTCCCCCTATGACCCTCCTCCAAGCCTCAGTTAGATTTTTGTGCCCGGCCGAGAAGGGTGCAATCTAGGTGGCTCTCCTAAAGAGCTGCTTAGAGTAAAAGTTTGTTAGGTTTGTTATTTTCAGTGAGTCCTGCTGGCAACAGGCTCACTGCTACGAGGGACTTAGGGGAGAGAAGTGAACTCACCTGCGTGCAGGATGGATTGGCTTCTTAGGCTACTGGACACCATTAGCTCCAGAGGGAGTCGGAACACAGGTCTCACCCTGGGGTTCGTCCCGGAGCCGCGCCGCCGACCCCCTTGCAGATGCCGAAAAGTGAAGAGGTCCAGAAACGGCGGCAGAAGACTCTTCAGTCTTCATAAGGTAGCGCACAGCACTGCAGCTGTGCGCCATTGTTGTCAGCACACTTCATAGCAGCGGTCACTGAGGGTGCAGGGCGCTGGGGGGGGGCGCGCCCTGGGCAGCAATGATAGTACCTTATTCTGGCTAAAAATACATCACATATAGCCCCTGGGGGCTATATGGATGTATTTAACCCCTGCCAGGTCTCAGAAAAACGGGAGAAGAAGCCCGCCGAAAAGGGGGCGGGGCCTATTCTCCTCAGCACACAGCGCCATTTTCCCTCACAGAAATGCTGGTGGGAAGGCTCCCAGGCTCTCCCCTGCACTGCACTACAGAAACAGGGTTAAAACAGAGAGGGGGGGCACTTATTTGGCGATATGTATATATATATTAAACTGCTATAAGGGAAAAACACTTATATAAAGGTTGTCCCTGTATAATTATAGCGTTTTTGGTGTGTGCTGGCAAACTCTCCCTCTGTCTCCCCAAAGGGCTAGTGGGGTCCTGTCCTCTATCAGAGCATTCCCTGTGTGTGTGCTGTGTGTCGGTACATGTGTGTCGACATGTATGAGGACGATGTTGGTGAGGAGGCGGAGCAATTGCCTGAAATGGTGATGTCACTCTCTAGGGAGTCGACACCGGAATGGATGGCTTATTTAAGGAATTACGTGATAATGTCAACACGCTGCAAGGTCGGTTGACGACATGAGACGGCCGGCAAACAAATTAGTACCTGTCCAGGCGTCTCAAACACCGTCAGGGGCTGTAAAACGCTCATTTACCTCAGTCGGTCGACACAGACACGGACACTGACTCCAGTGTCGACGGTGAAGAAACAAACGTATTTTCCTTTAGGGCCACACGTTACATGTTAAGGGCAATGAAGGAGGTGTTACATATTTCTGATACTACAAGTACCACAAGAAGGGTATTATGTGGGGTGTGAAAAAACTACCTGTAGTTTTTCCTGAATCAGATAAATTAAATGAAGTGTGTGATGATGCGTGGGTTTCCCCCGATAGAAAATTATTGGCGGTATACCCTTTCCCGCCAGAAGTTAGGGCGCGTTGGGAAACACCCTTTAGGGTGGATAAGGCGCTCACACGCTTATCAAAACAGGAGCCAGCTGAGAGGCTGGAAAATATCCTAAAAAGGTATATACACACATACTGGTGTTATACTGCGACCAGCGATCGCCTCAGCCTGGATGTGCAGCGCTGGGGTGGCTTGGTCGGATTCCCTGACTGAAAATATTGATACCCTTGACAGGGACAGTATTTTATTGACTATAGAGCATTTAAAGGATGCATTTCTATATATGCGAGATGCACAGAGGGATATTTGCACTCTGGCATCAAGAGTAAGTGCGATGTCCATATCTGCCAGAAGATGTTTATGGACACGACAGTGGTCAGGTGATGCAGATTCCAAACGGCACATGGAAGTATTGCCGTATAAAAGGGAGGAGTTATTTGGGGTCGGTCCATCGGACCTGGTGGCCTCGGCAACAGCTGGAAAATCCACCTTTTTTACCCCAAATCACATCTCAGCAGAAAAAGACACCGTCTTTTCAGCCTCAGTCCTTTCGTCCCCATAAGGGCAAGCGGGCAAAAGGCCAGTCATATCTGCCCAGGGATAGAGGAAAGGGAAGAAGACTGCAGCAGGCAGCCCATTCCCAGGAACAGAAGCCCTCCACAGCTTCTGCCAAGTCCTCAGCATGACGCTGGGGCCGTACAAGCGGACTCAAGTGCGGTGGGGGGTCGTCTCAAGAGTTTCAGCGCGTAGTGGGCTCACTCGCAAGTGGACCCCTGGATCCTACAAGTAGTATCCCAGGGGTACAGACTGGAAATTCGAGACGTCTCCCCCTCGCAGGCTCCTGATGTCTGCTTTACCAACGTCTTCCTCCGACAGGGAGGCAGTATTGGAAACAATTCACAAGCTGTATTCCCAGCAGGTGATAATCAAAGTACCCCTCCTACAACAAGGAAAGGGGTATTATTCCACACTATATTGTGGTACTGAAGCCAGACGGCTCGGTGAGACCTATTCTAAATGGGAAATCTTTGAACACTTACATACAAAGGTTCAAATCAAGATGGAGTCACTCAGAGCAGTGATAGCGAACCAGGAAGAAGGGGACTATATGGTGTCCCTGGACATCAAGGATGCTTACCTCCATGTCCCAAATTGCCCTTCTCACCAAGGGTACCTCAGGTTCGTGGTACGGAACTGTCACTATCAGTTTCAGACGCTGCCGTTTGGATTGTCCACGGCACCCCGGGTCTTTACCAAAGTAATGGCCAAAATGATGATTCTTCTTCAAAGAAAAGGCGTCTTAATTATCCCTTACTTGGACGATCTCCTGATAAGGGCAAGGTCCAGAGAACAGTTGGAAGTCGGAGTAGCACTATCTCAAGTAGTTCTACGACAGCACGGGTGGATTCTAAATATCCAAAATCACAGCCGTTTCCGACGACACGTCTGCTGTTCCTAGGGATGGTTCTGGACACAGTCCAGAAAAAGGTGTTTCTCCCGGAGGAGAAAGCCAGGGAGTTATCCGAGCTAGTCAGGAACCTCCTAAAACCAGGAAAAGTGTCAGTGCATCATTGCACAAGAGTCCTGGGAAAAATGGTGGCTTATTACGAAGCGATTCCATTCGGCAGATTCCACGCAAGAACTTTTCAGTGGGATCTGCTGGACAAATGGTCCGGATCGCATTTTCAGATGCATCAGCGGATAACCCTATCTCCAAGGACAAGGGTGTCTCTCCTGTGGTGGTTACAGAGTGCTCATCTTCTAGAGGGCCGCAGATTCGGCATTCAGGATTGGATGCTGGTGACCACGGAGGCCAGCCTGAGAGGCTGGGGAGCAGTCACACAGGGAAAAAATTTCCAGGGAGTGTGATCAAGTCTGGAGATTTTTCTCCACATAAATATACTGGAGCTAAGGGCAATTTACAATGCTCTAAGCTTAGCAAGACCTCTGCTTCAAGGTCAGCCGGTATTGATCCAGTGGGACAACATCACGGCAGTCGCCCACGTAAACAGACAGGGCGGCACAAGAAGCAGGAGGGCAATGGCAGAAACTGCAAGGATTTTTCGCTGGGCGGAAAATCATGTGATAGCACTGTCAGCAGTGTTCATTCCGGGAGTGGACAACTGGGAAGCAGACTTCCTCAGCAGGCACAACCTCCACCCGGGAGAGTGGGGACTTCATCGGGAAGTCTTCCACATGATTGTGAACCGTTGGAAAAGACCAAAGGTGGACATGATGGCGTCCCGCCTGAACAAAAAACTGGACAAGTATTGCGCCAGGTCAAAAGACCCTCAGGCAATAGCTGTGGACGTTTCTGGTAACACCGTGGGTGTACCAGTCGGTGTATGTCTTCCCTCCTCTGCTTCTCATACCCAAGGTATTGAGAATTATAAGACGTAGAGGAGTAAGAACTATACTCGTGGCTCCGGATTGGCCAAGAAGGACTTGGTACCCGGAACTTCAAGAGATGCTCACAGAGGACTCATGGCCTCTGCCGCTAAGAAGGGACTTGCTTCAGCAAGTACCATGTCTGTTCCAAGACTTACCGCGGCTGCGTTTGACGGCATGTCGGTTGAACGCCGGATCCTAAGGGAAAAAGGCATTCCGGAAGAGGTCATTCCTACCCTGGTCAAAGCCAGGAAGGAGGTGACCGCACAACATTATCACCACATGTGGCGAAAATATGTTGCGTGGTGTGAGGCCAGGAAGGCCCCATGAAGAAATTTCAACTCGGTCGTTTCCTGCATTTCCTGCAAACAGGAGTGTCTATGGGCCTCAAATTGGGGTCCATTAAGGTTCAAATTTCGGCCCTGTCGAATTTCTTCCAGAAAGAATTGGCTTCAGTTCCTGAAGTCCAGAAGTTTGTCAAGGGAGTACTGCATATACAACCCCCTTTTGTGCCTCCAGTGGCACTGTGGGATCTCAACGTAGTTCTGGGATTCCTAAAATCACATTGGTTTAAACCGCTCAAATCTGTGGATTTCAAATATCTCACAGGGAAAGTGACCATGCTGTTGGCCCTGGCCTCGGCCAGGCGAGTGTCAGAATTGGCGGCGTTTGTCTCAAAAAAGCCCATATCTGATTGTCCATTCGGACAGGGCAGAGCTGCGGACTCATCCCCAGTTTCTCCCTAAGGTGGTGTCAGTGTTTCACCTGAACCAGCTTATTGTGGTACCTGCGGCTACTAGGGACTTGGAGGACTCCAAGTTGCTAGATGTTGTCAGGGCCCTGAAAATATAGTTTCCAGGACGGCTGGAGTCAGGAAAACTGACTTGCTGTTATCCTGTATGCACCCAACAAACTGGGTGCTCTTGCTTCTAAGCAGACGATTGCTAGTTGGATGTGTAGTACAATTCAGCTTGCACATTCTGTGGCAGGCCTGCCACAGCCAAAATATGTAAATGCCCATTCCACAAGGAAGGTGGGCTCATCTTGGGCGGCTGCCCGAGGGGTCTCGGCTTTACAACTTTGCCGAGCTGATACTTGGTCAGGGGCACACCCTGACTGAGGAGGACCTGGAGTTCTCTCATTCGGTGCTGCAGAGTCATCCGCACTCTCCCGCCCGTTTGGGAGCTTTGGTATAATCCCCATGGTCCTGACGGAGTCCCCAGCATCCACTTAGGACGTTAGAGAAAATAAGAATTTACTTACCGATAATTCTATTTCTCGTAGTCCGTAGTGGATGCTGGGCGCCCATCCCAAGTGCGGATTGTCTGCAATATTTGTACATAGTTATTGTTACAAAAATCGGGTTATTATTGTTGTGAGCCATCTTTTCAGAGGCTCCGCTGTTATCATGCTGTTAACTGGGTTCAGATCACAGGTTGTACAGTGTGATTGGTGTGGCTGGTATGAGTCTTACCCGGGATTCAAAATCCTTCCTTATTGTGTACGCTCGTCCGGGCACAGTATCCTAACTGAGGCTTGGAGGAGGGTCATAGGGGGAGGAGCCAGTGCACACCACCTGATCCTAAAGCTTTTACTTTTGTGCCCTGTCTCCTGCGGAGCCGCTATCCCCATGGTCCTGACGGAGTCCCCAGCATCCACTACGGACTACGAGAAATAGAATTATCGGTAAGTAAATTCTTATTTTTTTCTTCTGGCAAATGCTTCTGCTAGAAGAGTATCAGATTTAGGGGCGCTATCGTATCGTCCGCCATTTGTGGTATTTTATCCAGATAGAGAAGTTCTCCGAACTAAATCTGGGTATCTTCCTAAGGTGGTCTCTAAGTTCCACCTTAATGAAGAAATTGTAGTTCCGGCTTTTCAGGTACCGGACCTTTTTGCAGGAGATGCATCACTGGATGTAGTTCGTGCTCCAATGATCTACGTAGATCATACCAGTGCCATCAGAAGGACAGACTCTCTCTGCATTCTGTACGGATTTCACAAGAGAAGCAGAAGCATACACCCAAGCTGATCTCTCTATTCCGGATAATGTCTCTGCCCTCTCTACTAGTAAGGTAGGTTCTTCATGGGTAGCCTACTGTGGTGCCTCAGCTGGACAAATCTGTAAGGCAGCCACATGGTATTCCATTTAACATTCATTAAACATTATGCCTTTGACACATTTGTCTCTCAGGATACTGCATTTGGGCGAAGGATTCTCCTGTCCAATCAGGAGCATCCCCTTCACTAGTGGCTGCTTTGGGATATCCCAAGGTAGATCCTGTGGCTCAATGTGGACCCTGATAGATTAAGCAGAGGTTATGGTAGTCTTACCTAGATAACCTTGTTTCTCTGAAGTCCACACTGTCCACAGGGAACCCACCCTGACGCACCTGATTTGAGAGTCTATTCACTTCGATACCAAAGGACAGGAAGAGGTTAGTAAGTGTGTGTGATTGTTCTTCTCGCCTGACTAGGTTTCCCTCTGGAACTGTTCCTGTCTTGAGCTTTGGAACAAACCTTATTGCCTGAGCCAGGGGAGGCGGGGATATAGGGGGCTAATCCATTGCATCATGCAAGTCTAAAAAGCTTAACTGTTTGGTGCCCGTTCCGCTGTTACTACTATATATCCCAAGGTAGATCCTGTGGACCTCAGAGAAACAAGGTTATCTAGGTAGGTCTACCATAACCTCTGCTATTTTGTTATTATTACCATTGTTTTTATTCTTGTTCGTTACATATTTATCACTTTATCTTATAGCAATTATATGCATTACAAACGTGTTGTTTTTCCAGTGTCTGGGGAACAAATAATACAAATGGGTTGCAAGTGGTTACCCAGGTGGGAAATGACTGAGAGCCATTGCACAATATTATCCGTACATACGCTGTGTGTCTAATACTCTGATAGTCTACTCATTTACATGAGACCCTGTATTAATAAAGCACTTATTTTTATATGGGTTATTTAGGATGAAGATCTGACTAATATTAAGGTAGAAGATATACAGGAGGAAGAAGAGACGTATGTGACTCATATGAAGGCAGAAGATATAGAGGGAGAAGAAGAGACGTATGTGACTGATATGAAGGCAGAAGATACAGAGGGAGAAGAAGAGACGTATGTGACTGATATGAAGGCAGAAGATACAGAGGGAGAAGAAGAGACGTATATGACTGATATGAAGGCAGAAGATATAGAGGGAAAAGAGATGTATATGATTGATTTGAAAGTAGAAAATATAAAGAGAGATGAGACAAGTGTGAGGGCAGAGGAAATCCCTACAGATATCAGCACAGGTGAGTAATAGACATTATTACAGAAAGAGTCATATACTCTACTTGCTCAGTCACTACAATGGGGGTAATTCCAAGTTGATCGCAGCAGGAATTCTGTTAGCAATTGGGCAAAACCATGTGCACTGCAGGGGAGGCAGATATAACATGTGCAGAGAGAGTTAGATTTGGGTGGGGTGTGTTCAATCTGCAATCTAATTTGCAGTGTAAAAATAAAGCAGCCAGTATTTACTCTGCACAGAAATAAAATAACCCACCCAAATCTAACTGTCTCTGCAAATGTTATATCTGCCTTCCCTGCAGTGCACATGGTTTTGGCCAACTGCTAAAAAATTTCCTGCTGCGATCAACTTGGAATTACCCCCAATGTCTTTTACACCCTCCTGTGTCTGTACAATTAATTGGGAATATATATCTGCCCAAAGGAGTCAGAATACATATTATACTCCTGCTCTCCGCCTCACATCATGTCACTATGTGTCACCAGCCCAGAGATATGACCAGTCTCCTCCCCACACTCACTGGTGATTGCCATACATCAGGAGCCATCAGTCCCTATTATACTCCTGCTCTTCTCCTCATATCATGTCACTATGTGTTACCAGCCCAGAGATCTGACCAGTCTCCTCCCCACACTCTCTGGTGTATCTCATACATCAGGAGCCATCAACCTCTATTATACTCCTGCTCTTCCCCTCACATCATGTCACTATGTGTTACCAGCCCAGAGATCTGACCAGTCTCCTCCCCACACTCTCTGGTGTATCTCATACATCAGGAGCCATCAACCTCTATTATACTCCTGCTCTTCCCCTCACATCATGTCACTATATGTTACCAGCCCAGAGATCTGACCAGTCTCCTCCCCACACTCTCTGTTATATCTCATACATCAGGAGCCATCATCCCTTATTATACTCCTCCCCCCCCCCCCCCCTTACATCATGTCACTGTGTTACCAGCCCAGAGATCTGACCAGTCTCCTCCCCACACTTACAAGGCATGGTTTGCCTTGCGTTTGTCACTTTAAAAAAATGTCAGAGATCGGCCAGCATCTCACACCTCTTCGGCAATCTCGGACTCCATTACATCCCGCAGCCTACTTTCCTATCATGTCTTCAAAACAACAGTTAAAGGAAGCAAGGGCAAAATTATCCTGGTTGTCCGTCCACAAGACTGTATCTGGGAAATACTTCTCAACATCTTACTTTTTATTTTTGTTTCTTGTTCCTGTCTGGATAGACAGATCTAAAACATGTAATCAGAACATGTAATTCCAAGCTAAAGAAAGTGTTGGTGATATCTAGACGTCTACGAACATGTGTGGAAATGTGATGGCCAGATTACTGGGTCAGAGCACTTCGAAAACGGCAGGTCTTGTTTGGTGTTCCTAGCATGCGGTGGTTAGTATCTACCAAAAGTGGTTCATGGAAGGACAAATAGTGAAATGGCGACTGGGTCATGGGTGCCCAAGGATCAATGATGCTCTTGGGGAGCGAAGGCTAGCTCTTCTGGTCCTATTCCATAGTAGATGTACTGTAGCACAAATTGCTGAAAGAGGTAATGATGACTATGATAGAAAAGTGTCAGAACAAACTGCATCACAGCTGGCTCTGTATGGGGCTGCATAGCCATAGTCCGGTCTGAGTGCCCATGCTGACCCATGTTCATCTTCTTCTAAAGAGCCTAAAATGGGCACAGAAGTATCAAAACTAGACCATGAAGCAAAAGAAGAAAGTGGCCTGGTCTGATGAATCATATTTTCTTTTATATAATATGGGCAGCGGGTGCATGTGTCTCCTTAACCTGACACACCAGGATGCACTATGGGAAGAATGCGGCAGAGGCCGTTTGATGCTCTGGGCACGGTTCTTCTGGGAAACCTTGGATCCTGGCCTTCTGGTGGACTTTGACATGTAACACCTACCTATCCATGGTTGCAGACAAAATACACCTCTTCATGACATCTGTATTCCCTGGTGGCTGCAGCCTCTTACAGCAGGATAAGGCACCCTACCACACTGCAAACATTGTTCAGGAATGGGTTTGATTTGGCCTCTACATACTGGGTTGCAGTTAATTTACCGACAACCATTGACAGATACTCAAAATACCGACATTGTCAAAATACAGACATTAAAAATGTCGACATTTAAAATGTTGACAGGTCAAAAAATTGCCATGAGTTTTTCATGATTTTTATTCATTGAAACCGACTTGTTTCATACTTCACCATCCCAGTGGACGTGGAGGGGGAATATAATAATGGGCCGAGCGCAGCGACGTACCGTGACCGAAGCATGGCGAGCCATGCGAGGGGCCGCGGTACACTTATATGGTGTCCATGTCAACCTATGTCGACACACACACAAAAAAGTTGAAAAGCGTGTCAACTTTTTGACCTGTCGACATTTTAAATGGTGGTATTTTCTGCTTTCTCACACTTTCTACACTAGGTGGCGCTGCTTTCTCACACTTTCTACACTAGGTGGCGCTGCTTTCTCACACTTTCTACACTAGGTGGCGCTGCTTTCTCACACTTTCTACACTAGGTGGCGCTGCTTTCTCACACTTTCTACACTGGGTGGCGCTGCTTTCTCACACTTTCTACACTAGGTGGCGCTGCTTTCTCACACTTTCTACACTAGGTGGCGCTGCTTTCTCACACTTTCTACACTAGGTGGCGCTGCTTTCTCACACTTTCTATACTAGGTGGTGCTGCTTTCTCACACTTTCTACACTGGGTGGCGCTGCTTTCTCACACTTTCTACACTGGGTGGCGCTGCTTTCTCACACTTTCTACACTAGGTGGCGCTGCTTTCTCACACTTCTAGATACTTTACCTTTTTGGACACTTACCACATGTAAGGACTTTCCAAAGATTTGGTTAGATTTTAAGGACTAAGGGGGTTATTCAGGTTGTATCGCTAAGCCAATGCTGGTAAGGAAAAGAATACTAGATTACACAAAAGGCATAGAACAGAGAAGAACAAGACAAAGAGAAGGCAAACAGTGGAGATAAGGCTGGAACTGAAGTACGAGAAAAGGGGAAATAGGACTGAGGGGAGGAAGAAGCTGAGGAGATAATAACAAAAAAAAACCCTAACGGGAGCTGCCTCTGGACTGGGAGGAGCAGTAACTTCTACTTATCACTAGTGCACAAGTTACTTAGCACTAGTGTACAATAGTAATATTAACTAGGGCATAAAGTAAAAATGCTAAATTTTGCTCAACAGACTATGGTGCTGAATAAAGGCTGGACACTGGAACACTGTCTAGAGATGTATCCTCTCACCCCTGCTCTTCTCCCTGTACACAAATGACTGTACCTCAGAGGCGCAATCAGTAAGGATCATCAAATTCGCAGATGACACCACCGTCATCGGCCTCATCAAGGATGGGGACGAATCGGCCTATAGATGGGAAGTAGACCGGCTGGCCCAGTGGTGCATCCACAACAACCTCGAGCTCAACCCCCTCAAAACTGTCAAGATGATAGTGGACTTCAGGAAGAAGTCATCTAGTGCACCTCCGCTAACGATTGCTGACAGTGTGGTATCGCTAGTGGACTCCTTCAAGTTTCTATGGACCACAATCTCCCGGGACCTTAAATGGGGGTCCAACGCTGACGCCACTGTTGGGAAAGCGCAGCAGAGGTTGTTCTCTCTCAGGCAACTAAGGAAGTTCAACATCCCACAGAAGCTTCTGCTCCTCTTCTACTCCGCGATCGTGGAGTCGGTACTGTGCTCCTCGATACTCGTATGGTACAGCTCCGCCAGCGCGAGGGACAGATGCAGGCTCCAAAAGGTGGTCAGAACCGCAGAGAAGATCATCGGGGCCGACCTTCCCTCAGTCCAGGACCTGTACTTGTCCAGAGCTAAAAAGCGGGCAATGAAGATAGTAAAAGACCAGCTACACCCCGGCCACAGCATGTTTAACTTGCTTCCTTCAGGCAGGCGTTACAGGGCCGTCCCCGCCAGGTCCACCGGAAGCCTCAAAAGTTTCTTTCCCCAAGCGGTCCGCCTGCTGAACTCCTGAACATTGACTGACTAGACATACATGTAACTCACTTGTGTTCCTACCGTATACCTATCTGTGTGACTTTGCTTACCCCCCTACCTGCTTATCTGTTACCTACTTGGCTGTTGTAAAGCAAACCGAAGACAAATTCCTAGTATATGCAAGTATACCTGGCCAATAAACCTGATTCTGATTCTGAGATGAGTGCTGACAAACGGAAGGAAAAATTCACAGACTGAGGGGTATATTTACTAAGGTCCCAATTTTATTTGGATCTGGGGGTTTTTCTAAGTGGCATCTCAGTAATTTACTAAACATTAAACTCGGCAGTGTTTGGGACATTCGTATTTTTTTCACGGCCGTCTATACAAATACGAATGAACACACCATCGGTCAAATGCGCCTGTTTAATAGAACTCGGTAATTTACTAAGAATTTGTATTCTCAATCACTGCCGACAATAGCCAAACACTGCTGGGAAAGCATAGAATTTGTAAAAAAAATGGAGGTTTCAAATAGACCTGCTTTTTGCTGGCATGTTCAGATAGTCATGCATGGATCAGTGAGATACTTATCTGTGAAAAAGGGTCTGTAAAAGTTAAAAATCCCCCCCAAAAAATTGCATGGGGTCCCTCCCTCCTAAGCATAACCAGCCTCGCACTCTTTGAGCCGGCCCTGGTTGTATAAATACTGGGGGGAAATTGAACAGGAGTTCCCCAGTATTTAGCCAAACAGCACCGGGCTCTTGGGACGGTCCTGGTTCGAAAAATATGGGGAACAAAAGACATAGGGGTCCCCCATATTTTTGAAACCAGCACCAGGCTCCACTAGCCAGGGAGATAATGCCACAGCCGGGGGACACATTTATGTAGGTCCCTGCGGCCATGGCATTACCCCCCAACTAGTCACCCCTGGCCAGGATTTGCTGGGGGAGTGGGGACCCCCAGGCGGTGCATGGGGGGCTGATAGCCTTTTGAAGTGTAGAATAAAGAATATTGTCTTTTGCTGTGGAACTACAAGTCCCAGCAAGCCTCAACCCCCCCCCCCTGCTTGCTGGTACTTGGAGAACCACAAGCACCAGCATGCAGGGGAAAAACGGACCCGCTGGTACCTGTAGTTCTACAACAAAAGAAATACCGATCAAAAAACAGTACACATACACATCGTGACAGTAAAAATGTAATAAACATACATGCACACTTATACACTCATACATACATACCTACATCCCATGCCGCCATTCACATCCACTTCTCCATGTAGAAAAAAAATATACTTACAACCAATCCAGTGAAGCTCGGTCCTCTTCGTTCCTGAAGTAATCTACAGGGACTAAAAGGTAATAAAATGCAAAAAACCCGGTCCAATAAACTAAAGTGGTTCCATGTTTACACATGGAACCCTTTTCCCCGAATGCCAGGACCCCCCGTGACTCCTGTCACTAGGGGACCCAGCAGCCAATCAGGGAGCGCCACATCATGGCGCTCTCCTGATTGGCTGTGCGCTCCTGGCCTGTCATTCAGGTGGAGCGCACCAGCTAGAATGGAGCTTCGCGCAGCTCCATTCTGACCTATGATGGGAATTTTGTGGTCTGCGGCTAACTGCGAGGTTAATTGGGGCCACAAGAGTGACCCCAATTAACCTTGCGGTTAGTCGCAGACCCAGACCACAAACTTCCCATCATAGGCGAGAATGAAGCTGCGCTCCTCATGATTGGCTGTGCGCACCTGGCCTGTCAATCTGGAGAGCGCCATGACGTCTCACTGATCCGGCCGGGCTTCATTGTGTTATGTCCGGCAGTGTTTTACTAGTCACTCCCGTAAAACACTGCCTGACAATACGAATGGCATCGACATCGGAAAATATGAATTTGAGAAACATGGTAGCTTAGTAAATTACCGATTACAAATTCAAAAAGTTGCAGTTTTGCACGGCCGATGTCATTCGATTGAAATCGGCAGAAACACGAAACTTAGTAAATATACCCCAGAGACTGAACTAAGCGTCAAGGGCCCCCGCTGCGACCAGTGACTATAACCAGCAAGGAGTGAGGAACAGAGCCAGACTATAAAGGAGAATGAACCAATGAGCAACAAGCACAGCCAGCCTCCCTTAATAACCAACACCCAGCAGCTGTGCTACTGCACGTCCACCCTCCTCCTGTGTGACAACCACAGAAATCTTCCAGTGACCCTGCTGCCTAGCAACCCCGGCCGGGGACCGGTAGTACCGGAGCGTCTCGGTCGCTTAGTGACGACCAGATGCTGGGATTGGATTCGCAAGCCGCAGCTGTAACAGGCAGACAGTCCAGCACACTGCACTTCTGACATTCAGGAACACCAAATAGATCATATTGGTATCAACACCCAATACAAAATGAAAGTGTACTTACTCTTGTCACAGGGATTGCCAAGTGGGATCAATAGAAGCTCTAACAGCACCAGGGGAGCCCAAGCTGAGATATGTTTCCCTCCTTCACACTGATCACAGGGATTGCCAAGCAGGAACGATAGAGGATCTAACAGCATCTGGGGAGCCCAAGCTGAGATATGTATTGCCCTCCATCACACTGATCACAGGGAATGCCAAGCAGGAGCGATAGAGGATCTAACAGCATCTGGGGAGCCCAAGCTGAGATATGATTCCCTCAGTCACACTGATCACACGGATTGCCAAGCGAGAGCAGTGGAGGATCTAACAGCATCAGGTTAGCCCAAGCTGAGATATGTTTCCCTCCGTCACATTGATCACAATGATTGCCAAGTGGGAGCAGTATAGGATCTAACAGCACCAGGGGAGCCCAAGCTGAGATATGTTTCCCTCCTTCACACTAATCACAAGGATTTCCAAGCGGGAGCAGTGGAGGATCTAACAGCACCATGGGAGCCCAAGCTGAGATATCAGGAAGAGCTGTGGCCACTACCTCTGGAAAAAAAAAAAACTATGTTACCTGAATTTTGTTTCTTTTAAGAACTCTATAGCAGCCCAACGTATCCCTCCCTTGTATGTGTTTATATTTTTTTAGAAGTAGCTTGGACAATTCACTTAAGACTAGGAAGGTAGGGGTGAGGTCAGTGATGGACCTTCCAGGCATGTGGACTTTTACCTATCTAAAGCGTGAGATGATTTAGGGGGTTATTCGGAGATTTTAGTAAACCAAAAAAGTTAGCAATTGGGCAAAACCATTTTGCACTGCAGGTGGGGCAGATGTAACTTGTGCAGAGAGTTAAATTTCGGTGGGGTGTGTTCAATCTGAAATCTAAATTGCAGTGTAAAAATAAAGCAGCCAGTATTTACCCTGCACAGAAACACAATATAACCCACCCAAATCTAACTTACTCTGCACATGTTACATCTGCCCCACCTACAGTGCAGCATGATTTTGCCCAATTGCCAACTTTTTTGGTTTGCTAACAACTCTGAATAATCCCCTTAACCTACTACTTATTGTTGTCATGGAGGTCTTCCAGTAACATGATATGCTTGGGTTTTTTTTCCCTGTAGGTGGATGTAACAGAAGAAATATATTGGCTGAATGTCCCTTTGTATCTTCAGATTGTGAAAAAGAAATTAAATACATCACAGAAGAGTATCCAGGAGAAAACCCTGTGAGACCAATTATACATCCAGTACCTCGCAGTGCTGATATATCATATGTTACCTCTAACCATGAGCAGTGTTCTTCTGATAACTCGGATATTGGTTCATCCACCACAGCTCTTAGAGTAGATAAGACATTTCCCAGTTCTATAGATGCCAAATGCTTTACACATAGCGCAAAACATATTACCCATCAGCCAAGTAAGGCAGGTAAGAGGCCAATTCCATGTGCTGAGTGTGGGAAATGTTTTACACACATATCAGATCTTGTTAGACATCAGAGAAATCACACAGGTGAGAAGCCATTTCCATGTTCTGAGTGTGGGAAATGTTTTACACGCAAATCAGGACTTGTTATACATCAAAGAATTCACACAGGTGAGAAACCATTTCCTTGTTCTGAGTGTGGGAAATGTTTTACACGAAAATTATATCTCGTTAGACATCAGAGAATTCACACAAGTGAGAGACAATTTCCATGTTCTGAGTGGGGGAAATGTTTCAGAAAGAAATCATGTCTTGTTAGACATGAGAGAAGTCACACAGGTGATAATCCATTTACATGTTCTGAGTGTGGGAAATGTTTTAGAAAGAAAGCAAGTCTTGTTATACATGAGAGACGTCACACAGGTGAGAGGCCATTTCCATGTTCTCAGTGTGGGAAATGTTTTACAGACAAATCATCTCTTATTACACATGAGAGAAGTCACACAGGTGAAAAGCCATTTCCATGTTCTAAGTGTGGGAAATGTTTTACACGGAAATCAGGTCTTGTTACACATCAGAGAACTCACACAGGTGAGAAACCATTTCCTTGTTCTGAGTGTGGGAAATGTTTTACACGCAAAATATATCTTGTTAACCATCAGAGAAGTCACACAAGAGAGAGGCCATTTCCATGATTACATAAATCAGATTTTGTTGAACCTTAAATTACTCACACGTTTACCCAGGTGAAACATTTTCAGGCGTAAAGTGTTTTATTTAAACAAGAAATGTATATATTTTTATTGAGTGGATAGGAAAGAAAACTCACTTTGTAGTGTGGGTAGTAGGTTTTTGGAATAGGATCAGCTAAATAGTATAAAGGTATGTATGAGGTCATGAGGAACAGTGTTTATGGGGTGAGCTCCTATTTATTTTTAGGCCATAAGTTCTGACAGACATTTTTCGAGCATAAGCTTTAATTTATAACAGGCCATAAATGAACTCTTAATCATAGCATAGATTTTTCTTCAAAAGAAAACACTCACATGCAACAATTGTTCCTCAGTCAAAGTCGCCACCAAGAGAACACAACAGCCGCCACAAATAAGTACTGCCCGATGTGTGGGTGTTCCTGTATGGGTGTATGTAAAGAGACAGTGCTCTCTCTCTCACTACTTCTCTTTCCTGAGCAAAGAGAATGACACTATGAGGAGATATCTTAATTTTATGTTGTATATACTGATATTTTAATAAATTGTACATTGTAATATCTTGTTTTAGTTTTCTACTTTCTGAGACAACACTTTATATTTTGACTCCTTTATTTAAAAAATGAATACAATTGGTAGAAGGCCTTCAAAGCGCCTCCACTATGAACTTCTCATGAGTTGGCTGTTCCAGGAGCAGGAGATTGTCAACCCCAACCAAGTCTTGTTTGACCATAACCAAGAGTCTACTGCTCAGGAGTATTGGACATCACTGATGGGACTTTCTGGACCACTGCTGGGCAGGAAACACATTTTATCTCATCGAGTTTCACCCACAACTAAATGTTTTATTTTGGGTGGAATTTTGCCTTACACTTTTCAGGGAAGGTAATCTTATTTCCATTTTTATTTTAGTTTGTGTTTTTTAGATGTCATCACTCAGGGACACGTGTAACATATTCTTGTGATAGATCTGCGCCTATCTATGTTATTTCAATAAACTGGACTATTTAAAAAAAAAAAAAAGAGGTATGGTAGACTTACCATAATTAATTCTGCGAACTACATAGGTTCCACGGGGAAACATCAGGGTGTAGAGATGGAACTGGATCCAGGCACCAACAACTAAAGCTTTAGCTGTCCCAGGATGCATTGGGGCCCTGCTCTATAACCCCGCCTCCAGGCACTGTGAGCTCAGTTTTGTTAACCAGTCCAATGCAGGAAGCAGGCAAGAGAGAAGGAAGATGGTAGTCACATAAGAACACTTTCTTACTGACATGAGAAGAAACCAGTGGCTAATGCCATACAAACCCAAAAAAGCTTAGGTGCGTCTGGGTGGGCGCCCTGTGGAACCTATGTACTTCGCAGAAAAAGAGTTGACCATGGTTAGTCTACCATAACTCTTATTTTCTGCAGCAGGGTACATAGCGTTTCCACAGAGAAATATCAGGGATGCATCCTGGGAGGTGAAGGTATTGAAGACATAGAACCTAAGAAACGTGTTCACTTAAGACCACTTAGCCACCCTGCACAATTGTTCCACGTGCACGCCACATTGGTCCACCACAGAAGGTCCAACAGACTGAGTAGAATGGGCCTTAACTGAAGCTGGAACTGGAAGACCAGCGTGCGTATAAGCATGTCCAATCACCATTTTAATCCATCTGGCCAGTGTTTGCTTATTAGCAGGCCAGCCAAGTTTGTGGAAACCAAACAGTACAAAGGGAGCATCAGACTGTCTAATGGGGGTTATACGATCCACATATATATGTAGGGCCCTGACCAAATACAAAGACCACTCTTTAGCCAACAAGTCTGAAGAGACAAAGGCCAAAACCACAGTCTCTTGGTTAATGTGAAAGGATGAAACCACCTTAGGTAGGTAACCAGGTCTAGTTCGGAAAACTGCCCTGTCACAGTGAAAGATTAAAGGGAGGACAACAGGACAATGCGCCTAAGTCCGAAACCCTCCTTGCAGAGGCAATAGCAAGAAAACAACCTTGGCTGTAAGCAATTTTAGCTATACTTATTCAATGGGCTCAAATGGAGACTCTTGAAGAGCCTTCAGTACAATAGACAGGTCCCATGGATCAACTAGAGAGACATAGGGAGGCTGAATACATACCTTGCCCTGAAAGAACATGCATACATCAGGTATGGAGGCAATCTTGCACTGGAACCATACCGACAAGGCAGAGATGTGTACCTTGAGAGAGGCAAGCCGAAGGCTTAAGTCCAAACCTCTCTGGAGAAAAACCTGGAAGCATCATAATACTTAGCAGCACACCAGGTGAAGTAAGAATGCCATACTCTAATAAATCTGTCCAGAGGCCGGTTTTCAGGCCTTCAGCATAGTCTAACAGACTCAGAGAACATTTTAGTCCTTAGGTGTGATGCTTCAAGTGCCACGCTGTCAAAGCCAGTCTGGCCAGGCCCAGATACAGGTAAGGGCCCTGCTGTAGGTCTTGTCACTAAGGAAGCAGAAGGGGACGCACTGCCGCAAGTCCCTGTAGGTCTGGGAACCAGTGATGTGTGGGCCATGCTGGAGTGATCAGAATGAGATTTCCTTCTTGTTTGAACTTCTGAAGGACCCTGGGCAGAAGTGACACTGGAGGGAATATGTAAGGCAGATGAAAGTTCCATGGGAATGCCAATATGTCCATGAACGCCCCCTGAGGATCTCTGGTTCAAGAACCTTGTGTTTGTGTCGAGAAGCCAGGGATCCTCAGGAAGTCCACTTCCCAGTTTAGAATGCCTGGAATGAACACTGCCAATATGGGGCCTAATTCAGACCTGATCGCAGCAGCAGTTGTGTTAGCAAATGGGCAAAACCATGGCCCTCATTCCGAGTTGTTCGCTTTTTTTTCGTTCACACGAGGTATGAGCAAAATTGCGAACATGTTGCAAAATTGCGAATAGCCGCCCCCAACGTATTTTTGCTAATTCGTCCGCAGTATTACACAAAGTGGGCATACGCCAAATGACATCGCAGCAATGCGAAACCATCGCATTAACACAAACCTCAACGTAAAAATACTAAGTTTTCGTAGATTTACACATTCTTCTTAAAAGTGCACACTTTTGCGGAAAAACGCACAACATTGGGTTTTTTTTTCTATTAAGTGAAATTACACCTTTCAGTTTAAAGTCCACAATCCCTCCTCAATTACGAATCCAATTAGTGTAATGAATGACAATGGTCCTGACCAATTAAGTCTTCAAAGAATACCAGAAGAACACTTTGTAGGCATAATTGGCCATAAACATTGATCTGGATAAATTACAAATATAGATATGGGAAATGTGCCTGGTCTAATGCAAATGTTTGAAGTATTGTGTAGATGTGTAGTGTGTGAATAAATGTGTTCACATGTATTTATAATCCATAACCTCCTAACGGGGTTTTTTTTTTTTTTAATTATTGTTGGTATATTGTTTAAAAATGTTTCTAAAGTAAGATGTGTGAACTGTTTTAGGTCACCAATTTCTGCACGCCAATATGCTGTTCCTTTAGAGCATAAATAAACACAACATCCGCTTAACTTAATCAATTTGTGAATTTATTTTTTTTAAATATTTTTTTTTTCAGATATAAAACGGTTAACCAAATAAAAATTAAAAAATGTAAAAAATGTCTCTATTGCCTCTATATCGGCAATTACTGCCCTCAAATTTCCTTTTAGGCGCAGAAAAAGTGCCGGCAAACTGTTGGGATCTCCAACTGCAGCATCTGAAAAGAAGAGTCAAAGAAAAAATTACTAACTTACTCACATTACCTATTATACAAGCAAGGCAGAAAGCACACTTTAATGCCAAAGTGACTACAGCATGGCTGTTTTAAGGATAAATCAGTAGCAGAACAACACACAAGCCTGCTCAGCAATGTTTTGTTTTTGTTTTTTTAAGAAAGTGTACCACACCATGGGGTACATTTACTACTATGGGAGTTCTATTTAAGATGGGACGTTGACCATAGCAACCAATCAAATTCTACATATTATCTTGTAGAAGTGGTCAAAAAAATTACAAGTTTAATCTTATTGGTTGCTATGGGCAACATCCCATCTTAAAGAGAGCTACCATCTTAGTAAATGTAACACCATGTTGGCATTCCATCACATCTGGAGTGAAGCCAACTTGTTTTTTTGGGGGTTGGCCCTGCATCATCACACTACATATCAACATCTTCAGAAGGACAACATATCCTAGCATGGCCACACTCCCTGAAAGCCTGCCTTTCTAAATAAGGCCAAACAGGTTTTGAAAAATCAAATAAGCATTTTGTGAGTGTAACTTTCACAGCACAAATCATTGTGTCGTTAGGCTGGCTAACAAAGTGAAGCATGCGAGTGGAAAGTGCAAATATTATGAATACCCAGGCACAAGTGTAAAAGAACAACAACATACTAAACTCCACTCAGGTCTAACTGTTTCACTGACAACCTAGCACATATAAACCATGTTGTCCTGGCAACCCTGTCGACCTAATAAGTGTCGACCTAGAGTGGACAGACAAAACATTGCACACATAGACACTGTACATCTAATGATACTCACATAAATGTAAACGCAACATCAAGACCATGAAGAAGAACACAAACATTTTTCCTTGGGCCAAGATTGCCCACATTACAACACTGCATGTTTTGTAATTGTAAGTGTAAGTAGGTAACCAATACATTTTAAATGTTTAAAAACTTACTCGCATCTGCCACATGCGGACTCCCCGGAATATCCGCAGGGGCTTCTTCGGCCCATTCACTGGATGGGGAAGGCAGCTGGATGGGGGAAGGAGGCTGGATTGGGGAAGGAGGAGGGATTGGGGACCTGCTTTCAGAGGGTGGGTCTTATTGAGAGGGGGAGGGGGGCGGAGAGGGTGTTTGGGCAACAGAGGGGGAGGGGGCCAGAGAGGGGGTCTGGGAAAGAGAGGGAGAGATGGCCGGAGTGGTTGTTTGTCCACCTTCAGAGGGGGACAGAGATGGGTATTGGTAAAGAGAGGGGGAGGGGGGCTCAGAAGGGGACTGGGAAGGAGAGGGGGTTTGGGCAACAGAAGGGGAGGGGGGCTCAGAAGGACTGGGAAGGAGAGGGGGTTTGGGCAACAGAAGGGGAGGGGGCTCAGAAGGGGACTGGGAAGGAGAGGGCGATTGGGCAACAGAAGGGGAGGGGGGATCAGAAGGGGACTGGGAAGGAGAGGGGGATTGGGCAACAGAAGGGGAGGGGGGCTGAGAAGGGGACTGGGAAGGAGAAGGGGATTGGGCAACAGAAGGGGAGGGGGGCTGAGAAGGGGACTGGGAAGGAGAAGGGGATTGGGCAACAGAAGGGGAGAAGGGCTGAGAAGGGGACTGGGAAGGAGAAGGGGATTGGGCAACAGAAGGGTAGGGGGGCTCAGAAGGGGCTTGGTCGGGGCTCCCAGCAGCAGCTTGCCGTTGTGGTGGTCCTAGAATGACATGTAATATTTAGGTTGTAGCATGACAAATTTTAACAACACCATTTTTCAAGTACACTGTTCTGTCCCATGTTAAAGACACAGGGGTAACATTAATAGGTTTTTTTAATTTTAAAACTGGTGATGTTGGCCATAGCAACCAATCTGATTATACCTAACATTTATTAAGCTGCTTATAGAATCTAATAGATTGAATCTGATTGATTGCTATAGGCAACATCACCAGTTCTAAAAACCTCCACCTTATTAAAATTACACCACTGAGTAAGTTATTGGG
Source organism: Pseudophryne corroboree (assembly GCF_028390025.1). Lineage (NCBI taxonomy): Eukaryota > Metazoa > Chordata > Amphibia > Anura > Myobatrachidae > Pseudophryne > Pseudophryne corroboree. Next base: position 49,917,523 of record NC_086446.1, on the reverse strand, counting down.
TTCAGTTGACAGCCTGTGTAGCAACTCTGTACAACAACATGCACTTTTTCAGAAGCACCTTGCTACACAGTCAGTACTGCTTGCCCTAACCACACACACTGTGTCATGTTTATTCTACAATAGTTCATTGTCAGTGTGCTAATTTTCACACTATCACTTAGAGAAAATATGCAAAGTTTATGCTAATAATCTCAGTGTTATGTAATGTGATAAACTTACTGCATCTACGTAAATCCCGGATTTGTTGGCGGAGTTCCGCCAACAGGTCCGGCGTCCGCCTGCGGAGATCGCTCCAGCGCCTCTCCAGTTGGATTATGGTCCTCCTGCTGCAGACGCGGGATCTCAATAAGCGGCGGACCTCCGCGTACGCCTCGCGCTTTACCCTATGTGGGACAAAGGGCCCTGCGCGGCCTACGCGGCGGTCCATCACTGCCACCAGGACGCGCAGCTCACGGCGCGTGAATGCTGCTGCGCGCATCATGGCAATGGCGTTTTCCATATATGGGCTTATATTTATAGTTTGTGGTTGCATGTGATTGGTTGGAAATGTATGGTGTCATCTGTAATAAACTTTATTGATATGTGTACATTGATGTGCAGGACAGTTTGTACAGTTCTCATGGGCAGAGATTTGCACCCGCGGACACACACACACACACACACACACACACAAACATATCATTCAGATATGGCTTTAAATCATAAACATATTAGTCTTCACATATATATACAAAAAAAATAAAATAAAAAAAACCATTGTATGTAACAATCTTACACAACATACCTGAAAAGGAGAACATTACATTAAAAAACTACTGAAACAATATAAAATACTCTCTAAACTCATTCAGAAATGTGCTCTCAGAAATGTCCATCGTCATTCAGTAATTTTCAGCATACACGCACACAGGCTGCATGCAGGGCGCTTATATACAGTGCAACAATTAGTGGACCAATTTGCATAATATACACCTGTGCGGAATTCCGCACCGGAAAACACACGCAGCTATAAATAGCTAAACACTCGTGCATACACACATGCTACCAGCAACATGGCTACTCGTGAGCAGACGGCAGCAGAGATGGACGAGGTGCAGAAGCAGATGGCAGCTTTAGCACATAGAAGCTTAGCACTGCGGAGGCAGATGCTTGAGTTTGCCAATGCTGACTCTGAAATAGCAGGACCCAGTACTATACAAACTCCTTCTTCTGCTACCCAGGAGTTAGGAGTGAATCCCCTGCCAGACATAGCTAGTGGGGAAACTGAGGGTGATTCCGGACTAGCAGCTCAAACACAAACTACACAAGCAGCTAGTGAAGAGGAAGATGGTGTGGAAGGTCAGGACGATAGCTCACAGGCTACTTCCAAAAAAAAGAAAAGACAGCCCGCCTTCACTAAGAGGGAGTTACGGATTTTGGTCACACAGGCCATGCAAAAAATACATTGAGGACCCAAAAACATGGGTGCTGCAACCAAAGACAGAATTTGGAGGGACATCACTAATTCTATTAATGAAGTCGGCTCAATAGTCCGCACCTCGCAGGAAGTTCGAAGACGGTAAGTGTATATTGCCAGTCCATTTTCTGTGCCAAGTATTATTAAAAAGTTACTTAGATGTGATGTTGCCTATAGCAACCAAATGCATAACATGTGTACTATATATTAAAGCAGGTTTGCATAATTTAACACTACCTTGCCCCTATTTTTCCCCACATATGTAGTTGGGCCGACTTCAAATCCCGCCTGAAGGGCAAGAGGTCTGCGGAGTGGAATGCCTCGAGGGCAACAGGGGGAGGACCAGCTGCCACTGTGGAATACACAGATCTGGAGGAGATAGCGATGGACTGTGTGAGCTACGAGGTGGGGGTTGGGGTGTCTTATATGGACACGGACCTGCCTGAAATACTCCATGCACATGACTTGCCAGGTAAGTTTACACACATTTTTTTTTTTAAACAAAAGTCTCATTGTTTTTTTCTACTCTTTTTCCACTCATTCTTCTATTTGCTTTGCACATAACACAGCACAGGGGGGTGAGCAGGTAGAGTCACAGGAGGGTTATGTGGCTGAGGTGGAGGGACATAGTGTGTCTGGCAGTATGGGACCACAAATCCCACCCATCCAGATTCCAACTAGCCCCCCCACCCAACCCTCTGCTATCCCGGAAATCCTGACTGAAATAGCCAGGTATGGTGAGAGCCTGAATGCTTTTCAGGACAGGATGCTCCGGGAGGTAAGCCAGATACCTGTCCGGCTCACTGAGCACAGAACCAGTGTGGAGCAAGGTGTAGCTCAACTCTGCCAAGGTCTGGTAGAGATCAGGCAGGGCCAAGATCAACTCGCCTCCTCCTTCAATGAACTTGCCAATTCCATTCGGCAAGGGCTCCAGGACATCGCTGTCTCCCTTGCCCACAGTGGCAGAGAGCCAGCCACATCGGCACCCTCCCCTCCCCCTGCCCAGGAAGAACATCCCACTGGGCAGGGCACTCGAAGGTCGCTCCGCAGACCAAGCCAAGAAGAACATCATCAGGCGGGGGAAAAAAAGAGAAAGTGATGTCTCTCCAGATGGGCAGCACCAGTGGTGCAAGTGGGCGGGTACGGGTGGGTACGGCGTACCCGTAAGAATTTAGCCGTGGGTACGCCGTACCCACACCGACGGGCCGCCGCTCCTCGCACCGCCGCTGATGTGAGGGAAGGAGAGCGCAGCCTGTGCCTCTCCTTCCCCTCAGTCTCCGGCGGCTGTCATAGTTTAATTCAGCGCCGATCCGTGAGCCAATCAGAGCTCGCGGTGCGAGCTCTGATTGGCTCACGGATCGGCGCTGAATTAAACTGTGAGACACCCGCCGGAGACTGAGGGGAAGGAGAGGCACAGGCTGCGCTCTCCTTCCCTCACACAGGACGGCAGCGGCCAGCGGCAGCGGTGAGCAGGGAAGGGGGGGGGCATGTTATACCTGGCACTGGGGGATATCTGACACTGGGGGGGCATTTCTATCTGGCACTGGGGGATATCTGGCACTGGGGGGCATATATACCTGGCACTGGGGGATATCTGGCACTGGGGGGCATATATACCTGGCACTGGGGGATATCTGGCACTGGGGGGCATATATACCTGGCACTGGGGGGCATATATACCTGGCACTGGGGGATATCTGGCACTGGGGGGCATATATACCTGGCACTGGGGGATATCTGGCACTGGGGGGCATATATACCTGGCACTGGGGGATATCTGGCACTGGGGGGCATATATACCTGGCACTGGGGGATATCTGGCACTGGGGGCATATATACCTGGCACTGGGGGATATCTGGCACTGGGAGGCATATATACCTGGCACTGGGGGATATCTGGCACTGGGGGATATCTGGCACTGGGGGCATATATACCTGGCACTGGGGGGCATATATACCTGGCACTGGGGGATATCTGGCACTGGGGGGCATATATACCTGGCACTGGGGGATATCTGGCACAGGGGGCATGTATACCTGGCACTGGGGGATATCTGGCACAGGGGGGCATGTATACCTGGCACTGGGGGATATCTGGCACAGGGGGGCATGTATACTTGGCACTGGGGGATATCTGGCACTGGGGGGGCATGTATACCTGGCACTGGGGGATATCTGGCACAGGGGGGCATGTATACCTGGCACTGGGGGATATCTGGCACAGGGGGGGCATGTATACTTGGCACTGGGGGATATCTGGCACTGGGGGGGCATGTATACCTGGCACTGGGGGATATCTGGCACTGGGGGCATATCTGGCACTGTAGGGGCATTTCTGTATCTGGCACGGGGGGCAATGTATATCTGACACAGTGGGGGCATTTGTGTATCTGGCACTGTGGGGCAATGTGTATCTGGCACTGTGGGGCAATGTATATCTGGCACTGTGGGGCAACGTGTATCTGACACTGCGAGGCAATGTATATCTGGCACTCTGGGGGCATTTCTGTATCTGGCACTGTGGGGCAATGTGTATCTGGCACTGTTAGTCAATGTGTATCTGGCACTGTGGGGCAATGTATATCTGTCACTGTGGGGCAATGTGTATCTGGCACTGTGGGGCAATGTATATCTGGCACTGTGGGGCAACGTGTATCTGGCACTATTGGGGTCATACGTGTATCTGCCCCTCCCCCATATGTGTATCACGCCCCCATTTCCATTGGCCACGCCCCATGTGGCATTTGGCCACATCCATTTTTTTGCGCGCGCGCCTTCGGCGCGCGCACACAGTACCCGTAAGACATTTTTTCTACTTGCACCACTGGGCAGCACCCATGTTTTACATGTTGCCTCAAGGTATTTTTTTATTTTGACTTGTGTGGCCAGAATGTAGAACTCCCTCAAAGTGAAAGGTTTTCTTTAAATTGTAGCCTGGGAGTTATTTGTGCCTACACCTGAGCCATCTTCCTCTTCCTAGCGTGCTGTGTATGTTTGTGTGTTTGTTCCGGAATCTACCTCAGTTCCCCTAAAAGTTTAGTCTGGCTGGGGGTTCACTTACTTAATTGAAAACATCATATTTTGTCAGAAGAAGGTGTTACCATAGTACGGGGTTCTGCTATGTGCATTTGCCCAATGCCATCTGCTTGCTGCTATGTCCATCTCTGTATGTGATGCTCATTTGTAGCCATGTTGTGTTGTTGATTTTGATCTTTTTTTTAAGTAAAAAAAAATTACTTTACAATTGTTTGTGTGTTTTATTAAAGGTTATGCACTCACGAAAACTGTGCCCTGTAAACTTGAACATGGCATATTGACATTTGTGGAACAAGGGAACAATCAGAATATTAAGACAAACATTGCATAGTGTAATTTTAAATCTGTATGCCTTGCACAACACTTAATTGACCATATAAAAACACACACAAAAAAAAAAAACTTGGGTTACTAGGGGCAACATGCCATAGTATTAGATATGGACACATTCTCCCCCCCCCCCCCCCCCCCCCCCCAAAAAAAAAAAAAAAAAACCATATCAAGTCACATTAAATGTAGGCTGCCTTATGGTGCTCATGTTATTTGGTATGTACAAAGGAATATGTCTGTCGAGAAGATTTAGCTGATGTAGTTTATAAGTTTGTTTAGTCACATTTGAGATTATTAAACAAATAATTAAAACATGCATTTAACATCATTTATTTTTTATTTGTACAAAAAATACAGTGCATTATTTGTGAGTGTGTCAGATTTGTTTGTGCTAACAATACAAATATTAAGTGGCCATATAATTGCTGTTTGTATTATTTTGTAAGAGCAGTGTTTTGCGAGTAAATGCTCAACAGGTAAATTCAGTTGCTAATTAATTGCTAATTAGAGGAGACACACAGTGTCGTGTCGTATCGCTATCTTTGCGCATGCGTATTTCATAGACGTTTCCTGGCAATACTATCCCAGCGGTAGGAGTCTCAGGACAAGTACAGCATTTACCCCTGTTGGATGCTGGGCCGTGACCTACTGTGCAAACTCAAAGGTACCATTTACTGCACAGCTGATGGTATTTATTTAGACATCCCTAAATCATTAGAAAGCAATGCACAAGCACTGGTAGACACGCCTGTACCACTCCTGTCACTGCAACTTGAACAAACCAACTCCCATATCCGCGACACCCTACTGGATACAGTTCCCAAGTGCTTATGGGCTAGCTATAAAGATGAGGTAGGATTACTTCAAGATGTGACCCCTATTATGGTACAGCTACAACCAGGAATGTCCCCACCACACATTGTGCAATACCCGCTGAAGCCAGAGGTAGAGGAAGGGGCATACCCATCCATCCGCTCACTTCTGGACCAGGGAGTCTTGCGCAAATGTGTCAGTGCCGCAAACACCGATCTTTCCAATTCGCAAACCAGGCCCCGCCCAAACTTACCGTATCATGCAGGATTTGCGCTCACTCAATGCGGTCTTACAAACATGCCACCCTGTGGTGCCAAACCCGGCCACAATGGGTCATTGCCGGGCAATGGTGTCTCCGAAGGTGTTCCTTCCTATGGACAAAGCCTTGACAATTCAAACGATGGTGCGCTCCATTCTAAAACATCTGAAAGTCTTGGTGCATCTCTGCATCCGGCTGTTGGGCAAGATGGTGGCCTCATACAAGGCTTTCCAGTATGGAAGATTCCATGCCCATCCTTTCCAGCTGGATCTGTTGAACAAATGGTCCGGCTCCCACCTACACATGCACCAGCGGATAGCCCTGTCACCAAGAGCAAGGATTTCCCCGTTATGGTGGTTTCAGATCCCCCGCCTGGTAGAGGGTCGACACTTCGGAACTCACGCTTGGGTTTTATCGACAATGGATGCAAAACTCTGCGGCTGTGGTGCTGTCACCCAAGGGTGACGGGGGCACGCTCTGCACGACATTAATACAGGGGCTTCAGCCTGTTTGCATCCCATTTTGTTAGACATTATGATAATGGAAACAACTGGACTTATACAGTACGATAAATGCAATGTAAACAGTACAGAATACTTAATGCAAGCAGTACAGGGTACAATGTGACTGTAACACAGTAAATATACTTATATATGCATATAGATAAAACCTGTGTTACTTATATTCTAACCCAAACGCACCTCAGCCCAGGATATAGTATAATAGGGAGAGATATCTGAGATACACTTAAACGTGAAACCAGGCAGCAGGTATAGGCACTCAGTCACACACAATTCAGAGATTATATCACATCAATACTGCAATGGACCCCTATATCACAGCACAGCCCGGAGACTGGAGGATATAGCAGACAACTCGTACAAAATTATCTGCAAGTAACACTATTCTCAACTAACACTGTCTTATGAGACAGGTAGGATACTCAAGTAAAAAGCAGTCCTGTTCAGGCAGATTTACAGGGAATGAGAGGTGCAGGGGGTGAGATAGAAGCAGAGGCTGAAGGGGTAGCAGGGAGTGAAAGGTGTAGGGGGTAAGTAGAGAAAGATGCAGATGATCAGACACAAAGGAGAGTATATAGGGCGTGAGAGGGTTACCTAGGATTAAGATATGGGCACATTAGGAGAGTGACAAAGGAAACAGATAAGAAAGCAGAAGGGACACATGGAAGATATGAGAGGTGAGCAAAGGTTGTTCAACATATCCTGATATTATTATGCATTGTATCTAAAATTAAACGCATATCAAAATCCCTAAAACTTTGGGGGCACTGCTGTGGGCAGTGTGTGTATGGGGCATTACTACTGTGGGCATTGTGTGTATAAGCAGCACTACTACTGTGGGCATTGTGTGTATGGGCCATTACTACTGTGGGCATTGTGTGTTTAAGCAGCACTACTATTGGAGGCAATGTGTGTATAAGGGGCACTACTACTGTGGGCATCATGTGTAAGTGGCACTACTACTGTGGGCATCATGTGTAAGGGGCACTACTACTGTGGGCATTGTGTATGTAAAGGGCACTACTAATGTGGGTATTGTGTGTGTAAGGGGCACTACTACTGTAGGCATCATGTGTAAGGGGCACTACTACTGTGGGCATTGTGTGTGGAAGGGGCACTACTAATGTGGGCATTGTGTGTAAAGGGCACTACAACTGTGGGCATTGTGTGTGGAAGGGGCACTAGTATGTGCGGCAATGTGAATAAGATTGTGCTACTGTGAGTTGTAATTTGAACTGAGGATACTAATGTGTGGCCATGCCCCTTCCTAGCAAGATCACACCACTTTTTTGTGATGTGGGGGAGATGAGTTTCAACACCTCTCCAGGAAAACTTTAAGCTCTGCTCTTACATATTTTCTTATCACTGTTCCATCTGCCCAATCTTTATTACTTCTAGAATGATTTTCTAGTTGCACATATCTCTTCTGATGTACAGATATAATATTATCTTCTATTTATTTCCCTGTCCGGTAGATGATTTTTAGTTGTTTCCCTTTGATACTTTTATTTTTTCTTGTATAAACCTTATATACAAGATATACAGGAGTCCATTTACACTAAGTTATAATATGAGGTCCTCCAATTCCACCATTCTGATAGGAGCACCATCTGTTTTGTGTTTTTCCCCTCTTAGAGGTCTATTCATGAAACAATGAAAAGTGTGGAGAAGTGAGCCAGTGGAGAAGTTTCCCATGGCAACCAATCAGCAGTGGAGTAACATTTACAATTTGCAAACTATAAAATTATGCAGACAGTGGCGTAACTTCATCCCAGTCACCCGAAGGAAAGAAAGATGTTGGGCGCCTCCCCCCCTCCCCCACATATGCCAACTTGTCAAATGAATTACATGCCCATGACATTGCTATGAAAATGAGTTGTTTCATATGACTCACACTGCGCAATGTGACGCTATGATGTCACACCATGTGCCCTCCCATTCGGGCATTATGCCACATGGTTTGAGCCAAATTCACATTACGCCACACAGTATGACCCAAATTCATATTACACCACATGGTATGAGCCGAAATTCACGTTACGCCAGACGGTATGAGCCAAATTCACATTATTCCACATAGTATGACCCAAATTCACATTATGCCACACGGTATGAGCCAAATTCACATTACGCCACACAGTATGAGCCATATTCACTTTATGCCACACAGCATGAGCTGAAATTCACATGCCCCATAGTATGAGCCATATTCACATTATGCCACATAGTATGAGTCGAAATTCACATTATGCCACACAGTACAAGCCATATTCACATTAAGCCACACGGTATGAGCCGAAATTTATAATATGCCACACGGAATGAGCCAAGTTCACATTACGCCACACGGTATGAGCCAAATTCACATTACGCCACACAGTATGAGCCATATTCACTTTATGCCACACAGCATGAGCTGAAATTCACATGCCCCATAGTATGAGCCATATTCACATTATGCCACATAGTATGAGTCGAAATTCACATTATGCCACACAGTACAAGCCATATTCACATTAAGCCACACGGTATGAGCCGAAATTTATAATATGCCACACGGAATGAGCCAAGTTCACATTACGCCACACGGTATGAGCCAAATTCACATTATGCCACATAGTATGAGCTATATTCACATTATGCCACACAGTTGAGCTGAAATTCACATTATGCCACACAGTATGATCCGCAATTCACATTAAGCCACATGGTATGAGCCGAAATTCACAATATGCCACACGGTATGAGCAGAAATTCACATTACGCCACATGGTATGAGCAGAAATTCACAATATGCCACACAGTATGAACCAAATTCATAATACGCCACAAAGTATGAGCAAAAATTCACATTGCACCACATGGTATGAGCCATAATCACATTATGCCATATGGTATGAGTCGAAATTCACAATATGCTACACGGTATGAGCCATATTCACATTACCCCACAGTATGAGCATAAATTCACAATATTCCACATAGTATGAGCCAAAATTCACATTACACCGCACAGTATGAATCAAAATTCACAATATGCCACATGGTATGAGCCATATTCACATTATGCCACACAGTATGAGCTGAAATTCACAATACACCACACACAAAAATCACAATAAATGGTATGAGCAGAAAATAACAATATGCCACACGGTATGAGCCAAATTCACATTACACCACACAGTATGAGCCAAATTCACATTACACCACACAGTATGAGCCAAATTCACATTACACCACACAGTATGAGCCAAGTTCACGTTATACCACTCACTCACAGTGACAGACAGTACTGCTGAACAACTGCTGGCTGATTCATTAAGTCAATGAATTTGATTGATTTTGTCCTCCTCTGCTCCGCCACAGTGGCATTAGTGTGCACACAAGAAGAGAGAGTGTGGGCGGATGGGAGGGTGCACGGTGTGACATTATAGTGTCACATTGCGCAGTTAGAGGCAGAGCTGAGAGGAGGTTTACATGCACCCATGATTAACCCGGGCGTCTGGCCATCCAGCGGGCAGTAATGCAGTACAGCAGGGCCAGCAACAGAAATCTTAGGGCCCTGTACACACATCTTTTTGGGGACCCCATACCTTTCCTGGTAGATATATGTAAATACTATAGCACAGTACATAAACACACAGACACACATATGCACGGACACATGTATACACTGACACATACAGCACATGGTCACACAGACACACATATGCACGGACACATATATACACTGACACATACAGCACATGGTCACACAGACACACATATGCACGGACACATATATACACTGACACATACAGCACATGGTCACACAGACACACATATGCATGGACACATATATACACCGACACATACAGCACATGGTCACACAGACACATATGCACGGACACATGTATACACTGACACATACAGCACATGGTAACACAGACACAAATATACATGGACACATATATACACTGACACATACTGCACATTGTCACACAGACACACATATGCACGGACACATGTATACACTGACACATACAGCACATGGTCACACAGACACACATATGCATGGACACATATATACACTGACACATACTGCACATTGACACACAGACACAAATGCACAGACACATATATACATTGACACATACAGCACATGGTCACACAGACACACATATGCACGGACACATACAGCACATGGTCACACAGACACACATATGCACGGACACATATATACACTGACACATGCAGCACATGGTCACACAGACACAAATATACATGGACACATATATACACTGACACATACTGCACATTGTCACACAGACACACATATGCACGGACACATGTATACACTGACACATACAGCACATGGTCACACAGACACACATATGCACGGACACATATATACACTGACACATACTGCACATTGTCACACAGACACACAAATGCACAGACACATATATACACTGACACAAACAGCACATGGTCACACAGACACACATATGCACGGACACATGTATACACTGACACATACAGCACATGGTCACACAGACACACATATGCACGGACACATATATACACTGACACATACAGCACATGGTCACACAGACACAAATATACATGGACACATATATACACTGACACATACTGCACATTGTCACACAGACACACATATGCACGGACACATGTATACACTGACACATACAGCACATGGTCACACAGACACATATATGCACGGACACATATATACACTGACACATACAGCACATGGTCACACAGACACAAATATGCATGGACACATATATACACTGACACATACTGCACATTGTCACACAGACACACAAATGCACAGACACATATTTACACTAACACATACAGCACATGGTCACACAGACACACATATGCAAGTACACATGTATACACTGACACATACAGCACATGGTCACACATATGCAAGGACACATGTATACACTGACACATACAGCACATGGTCACACAGACACACATATGCACGGACACATGTATACACTGACACATACAGCACATGGTCTAATAGACACATGTCACGCCGCCGCCCCGGGCCCCTTACTTACCTCTCCGGGTGCGCTGGTCCTCTCTGCGGCCGTCCTCGCTGGCGGCTCCCGTCGCTCGGCCCGGCGTCTGGGCGGGTGACGTCATCAGGCACTTCCCACCAACCAGCTGGTGGTGGGAAATATAAATTCAGGCACCAGGAACTGCATCAGTGCCTGAGTATCATCAGTTCCCCAGGAGTGGTGATCGCCAGACTTCCGTGCCTCCAAGCACCTCCGTGCCTCCAAGCACCTCCGTGCCTCCAAGCATCTCCGTGCCTCCGAGCACCTCCGTGCCTCTGAGCATCTCCGTGCCTCCGAGCACCTCCGTGCCTCCGAGCATCTCCATGCCTCCATGCACCTCCGTGCCTCCGAGCATCTCCGTGCCTCAAGCACCTCCGTGCCTCCAAGCACCTCAGTGCCTCCAAGCGCCTTAGCGCCTCCAAGCACCTCAGTGCCTCCAAGCGCCTTAGCGCCTCCAAGCACCTCAGTGTCTCCACGTGCCTCAGCACCTCCAAGCACCTCAGTGCCTCCAAGCGCCTCAGTGCCTCCAAGCACCTCAGTGTCTCCAAGCGCCTCCAAGCACTTCAGCGCCTCCCTGCACCTCAGTGCCTCCAAGCACTTCAGCGCCTACAAACACTTCAGTGTCTCCAAGCCCCAGCGCACGTAAGCGCAGTTGTGCCTCCAGCACCTGGTATTCTTCTCTGATTCACCAGCACCTTTCAAGTTCTGTCTTTCAGGGACCTTCAGCGTCCACGTGTGCCTCCTGTTTGCCGACCTGATCCTGCATGAGGAAAACTTACATTCGGCCATCTCTGCTGCGGCCCAGTTGCGGTTCCTCTTCCCGGTCACCGGAAGAAACCCCGAGTCCACAACACTCCCAAACCAGGTCAGTGATAGTATACTCAGGCCCCATGGACCCGGGGGATAGGAACACGGACTCAAGTGCCATCCAGAATCTGGCTTCCCGAGTACAAAGTCAGGAAGCGGCACAAGGTCAGGTGATGCAGTACCTCCAGGAGTTGTCCGGGCGTCTGGATCAGATCCAGGCGTCTCTAGCCTCGGTAATTCCAGCACCAGTTCCAGTAGCCGCACCAGTTGCCGCTTCCAGCAATGTTCAACCATCGGCAGGTGCCACTCCGCGCCTTCAGCTGCCTACTCCGTCCCGTTATAATGGGAATCCTAAAAATTGTCGTGGTTTTTTAAACCAATGCGAGGTACATTTCGAGCTACTTGCACATAACTTTCCTACAGACCGGTCCAAGGTGGCATATATTATTTCTCTGCTGGAAGGATCTGCCTTGGATTGGGTGTCTCCATTATGGGAACGTTCGGATTCACTGGTTTCCAATTACTCCGAATTCATCACGTCTTTTCGACAAATTTTTGACGAGCCCGGCAGGATGACCTCGGCCTCTTCTGATTTGCTCCGCATCCGTCAAGGCTCCCGATCCGTGGGTCAGTATGTGGTTCATTTTCAAACCATTGCCTCTGAACTTCGCTGGAATAATGAGGCTCTGAGAGCTGCTTTCTGGAACGGTCTCTCTGATCGCCTGAAGGATGAGTTGGTCACTCGGGAGCTTCCGGATTCTTTAGAGGAATTGATCTCTCTCTGTGTCAAGGTAGATCTCCGGATGCAGGAACGTGGAGGTGAACGTAGTCGATCGGATCGTTCTAGGTTCCGGCTTTCTCCTGCAAGGCAAGCGGTGGTCCCAAGTCCAGACGAACCCATGCAGATTAACCGATCCCGATTGTCCCCGGAGGAGCGACAGCGTCGTCATGAGGGTAAACTCTGTCTGTACTGCGGAGCTGCGGGTCACTTCATCAAGTCTTGCAAATCCCGTCCGGGAAACGGGCAGGCCTAGCTTGTTCCGGAGGAGTCAAGTTGGGGGTTACGACCAAATCTTCTCCGACTTCGGACTGTTTGCTTCCTGTAACATTAACCACCAAGGTTACTTCCAAGTCTTTAGAAGCACTGTTAGACTCCGGGGCTGCGGGGAATTTTCGTTTCTTCCCTCTGTGTCCAAAGCCTGTATTTGGAAGTACGGTCCATCGAACGGCCTATTTCCTTGACAGCTATCAATGGTACTAGGATATCCAAGGGTATCATAACAGAACACACGGTTCCAGTTAAATTACAGGTCGGGGCTCTACATCAAGAATATTTGGAGTTCCTGGTGATTCCGGAGATGCATCACGATCTGGTTCTCGGAATGCCTTGGCTCAGAATTCACAATCCCCATATCGATTGGAAGACCGCACAGATTCGGTCTTGGAGTTCTTTTTGTCACGCTAACTGTCTCACTCCTGTCTGTCCGCTTCGTGTTTCTACTAAGGCGGAGGAAGAACTTATCCCGGAGGCGTACCAAGAGTTCAAGGATGTGTTCTCGGAACAGGCAGCTGACCAGTTACCACCCCATAGGTCTTGGGACTACCCCATTGACCTCATCCCAGGGAAGATGCCGCCCCGGGGTCGCATTTATCCTCTGTCCCTTCCAGAGACACAAGCTATGTCAGACTATATCAAGTCCAATCTTCACAAGGGATTCATTCGCCCCTCTATCTCCCCGGCTGGAGCGGGCATCTTCTTCGTGAAAAAGAAGGACGGAGGATTGAGACCATGTATCGACTACCGCGGCCTAAATGATATTACCATCAAAAATAAATACCCCTTGCCTCTAATCACAGAGCTATTTGATAGAGTTCGTGGTGCCCACGTTTTTTTCCAAGCTCGATTTGAGGGGGGCCTATAACCTTATACGCATCAGAGAGGGAGATGAATGGAAGACCGCCTTCAATACCCGGGATGGGCATTATGAGTATCTGGTGATGCCGTTCGGTCTTAGCAATGCTCCTGCTGTCTTCCAGGGATTCGTCAACGAAATCTTCCGAGACATGTTATACCTAAGTGTCGTGGTGTATTTGGATGACATACTGATTTTTTCCAAAGACCTTTGTCACGAACCGGTCTCTTACCTTTGCGGGTTCTGGGGTTCATCCGTTGCCAGTGCGGTTGCTCGCGGTGCTGTGCGCCCGTGTAGGGACGCGGCGTGATCAGTGGCACAGGTAATGCAGAGTCTGGGAACTGTGAGTGCGGGGACCAAATGGCCTAAGGCACTGCGGTGTGTCTGCTGTATAGGAGGTGGCCATGTTGGAGACCAAATAGGTACTACAGAGCACTTGTGAAAACACCTGTGGGCAGGTGTAAGCCAATCCCGTGCTTGTGCTGCCTTTAAGTAGGCTGGGATTATGTTACTCTGGGCCAGTGCTTTGTTGTATCAACGCTGTGCTCTAGCTCTGAGCTCTCTCCGTGCATTCCTGTGTGATTCCCGTGGTCCAGATATCGCTTCCGTTCCCAGAGGCCCGTCTGCAGCCTTCACTGCTAAAGATCCACCGGCTCCCCGCTGTGCTGTCAGTTAATCACGCACCTACTGGTAACAATTGGATTCCCAGAGTCTTGCATGAGGAAACCCTGTCTGCCTGCTTTCAACCATGCAGAGTTTGGAGGATTCCACTAACTTCAGCTGTTCATTTGTTCTGCTCTGCATTTAACCCGTTCATCACTTATATCATCTGCTACAGTCTCACAGTGATCTCCGGAACTCGCAAGTAACCCAATTTAGTACTTTTACTTCCTATGTTGCCATTACAAGGATAATTCTTCACAGTCTCTCAGTTACCTCTAAAAACTTCATTGCAAATCCTCACAGTTATTTCTTCATGTCTGCATTACCCAGTTAAACACATTCTACAGTTCAGCATCAAAGCTTGTTTATATTTGGACAAGTTAACATTTATTCTCCAGCCTGTTTTAAACGCAATTCCATGAACATTTATTTTATTTTTTCTTTAAGATATATCCTGCATATTATTTCTATTATTCATGCAATACGTCAGTATACTATGGTGATTAATAACTTGCCATTTACCACTTTACTGAATTGTTATTTTCAATAAATATATGAAACGGAACTTTCTTCGTCCTCCCTGCTTTCTTCATACCCCAGCACCTACACCTGTGTTTGGTCCCGGGTTAACGGATTCACAAAAACACCCGGACCTGACAACCTTGCTGAACACAGGATACAGGTCAAAGAGGTACTCCGCCGTCTACGTGAGAATCATCTCTATGCCAAGTTATCCAAGTGTACCTTCGAAGTAACATCAATACCGTTCCTCGGTTATATCATCTCGGTGATGGTGCTTCGCATGGACCCGGAGAAACTTTCCGCCATTCGGGACTGGGCACAGCCACTCTCCTTGAAAGCAATACAGAGATTCCTGGGTTTTGCGAACTATTATAGAAAGTTCATTAGAAGTTTCTCCACCATTGTGTCACACATTACCGCCTTGACAAGTAAGGGTTCCAACCCGGGTTTGTGGCCCCCCGAAGCCATAGAGTCCTTTTCCCACTTGAAATCGGCTTTTATGTCTGCTCCAGTACTCCAACAACCACATTTCGAGGAACCTTTCTTCCTAGAAGTTGACGCATCCTCGTCGGAGTTGGGGCCGTTCTCTCTCAGTACGCCTCAGATAAGAAATTACATCCGTGTGGCTTTCACTCTCGTAAATTCTCTCCGGCTGAACGAAATTACACTATTGGAGACCAGGAACTCTTGGCAATTAAATCTGCCTTGGAAGAGTGGAGATATCTCTTAGAAGGGGCCAAACATGTGATTACCATTTACACTGATCACAAAAATGTGTTGTATATCAAAACCGCACAGTGCTTGAATCCTCGCCAAGCTAGATGGGCACTCTTCTTCACTCGATTTTCTTTTGTTATCAAGTACCAAGCCGGGACTTTTAATACTAAAGCGGATGCACTGTCCCGTTCACAAACTCCCACAATGAAGAGGATTGTTTTGAGCGGAGTTTAATTCTGAATCCAATTTCTGTCTCTGCTGCCTCAACTACTCCAGGTCCTCCCCCTGGAAGAATGTCCGTACCAGCTAAATTCCGGTCGAGGATACTACAGTGGGCCCATATCTCCAAGTTTTCCGGTCATCCCGGCGCCCAGAAGATGTACAAGTTTCTTTGGAATAGGGCAAGTCGGTGACGAAGTCCATGGAAATGTGAGTCCACGGTTTCATAGGAATGGGCAGAGGACGAAGTAACCCAGCAGGAGGTAGATGGGGAGATTTATGCTGTGTACACTGTGGACAAGAATTAACGTAATCTTGTACATCCTTCCTCATGGAGTCCCACCAGTAAGATCTTACTTATATATATATATATATATATATATATAATAATACTAATAAAAATAAAAAAAACATGGTAGGACACCATTTTTAACGTTACTTCCTGGGTCTTTGCTGGAGGTTGCTGCCCAACAACACTCAGCCTCTGGGGGAGCGGGGGGTTGTTAGGAATTTAATTTATTAATTGTTTTTGACAGCATGTCTCTACAGGAAGATTCACTATTGCTGGAAACCACATGCACGGTGATGCAGGTTTATACACAGATTACGTCCGTGGTGTACTTACTGGTCGGGGTACATGATCACTAAGTCTAATGCATAATCAAACAAGCAGCTTCGCTGCAGAGTCGGTCACACAGTGTGTCGGACAAATTCGACTGCGCAGACAGACCCTTACCAGTCCTCTTTGGGGGGAATGCGGGCGCATGTACTGCCTGAGAGGGAAAAATTTACTGTTTCAGCTAGATTGTTGCGGTTGATTCGCCGCCAGCCCTCATAGCACCAGGCCAGTACGTCAGGTTCTCAGCGAAGGCTGAACAATTTCCATGGAAGAGACAATTGCAATTATTGGGCGTTTAACTACCTATCGGAGTGTACCCTACACAGCAGTAGGGCTGTTGCTTCGCCCTGCTTTGGTAAGGGTTTGAGGTAACAAGGCTGTAGTGGCAGGGCGCTCCAGTTCAGGTTTGCCCTAAATAATGACCACCTTACACTTCTTGCTGCCTACAGCTTCTGTGAAGTTGGCAGTTGGTTCTTGCGTCTCAGCTTCGCTAGTGGCGCACAACGTCCACTTTGGCTACGTTCCAAACGAGAATAGATCGCAGACCGAGTGGGGGGGGAAATCTGATTTCCTACCATTGTCTACGTGAATTCCTGAATGATTCCGTCTCAACGATTTCAATTCCTAGGTATGATTCTCGATATGGTAAATCAAAGAATTTACCTACCTGAATAGAAGTACAGGTCATTCGTCATCTGGTACAATTAGTGCTCAAGCCTCGCACAGTCTCGGTTCATTTGTACATTCGCCTATTAGACACAATGGTGGCGGCTTTTGAAGCGCTTCAGTTCGGAAGACTTCACTCACGTCCTTTTTAACTGGATGTGCTTGCAATGGTTGGCTGTGGCCTAACGAGTACAGTGTCTGCCTGCAATGCATGCCAAAAACAATGGTCGGGCTCGCTTCTGCAGATTCACCGCAGGGTGAGGTGGTCTCCAAGGGCCAGGGTGTCTCTACTCTGGTGGCTCAAAGTACAGAATCTAACCGCAGGGAAACGGTTCGGCGCCTGGAATTGGATAATTCTCACGGCGGACGCGAGTCTCAGAGGTTGGGGAGCTGTAGTTCAAAATTTTCAGCTCCAGGGTCTCTGGGCAGATCACGAAAGATTGCTGTCTATAAATGTCCTGGAACTCCGGGCAATTTACAATGCGCTACGACAAGCAGTGCAATGCTGCAGGCTCAGGCTGTTCAGGTGCAGTCAGACAATGCGACGGTGGTCGCATACATCAACAAACAAGGAGGAACGAAAAGCCGCATGGCAATGCAGGAAGTAGCTCGAGTCCTCAATTGGGCCGAGGTGATTTTGCCGGCAGTATTCATTCCGGGAGTGGACAACTGGGAGGCGGATTATCTCAGCTGCCGGGATTTTTATCCAGGATGTGCATTAAATCTAGAAGTGTTTCACATGCTGGTCCAGAAGTAGGGTTACCCGCAAGTGGACCTGATGGCATCTCGCCACAATTATCAAACGCCCCAGTACGTGTCCAGAACGAGAGATCCAAAGGCAGTGGCGGTGGATGCTCTCACAATCAAGTGGCCATACAGTCTCGTGTATCTGTTTCCACCGTTTTCCGCTGCTCCCTCTGTTGCTAAAACGGATCAAAGGAGAGTCCGTCACAGTCATACTAGTGGCGCCTCATTGGCCTCGGAGAGCTTGGTTTTCGGATCTCCGCGGTCTACTCGCGGACGTTCCTTGGCCGCTCCCACTGCGTCCGGACCTGTTACAACAGGGTCCGTTCTTTTTCTCCGATTTAGCGCGGCGGCGTTTGATGGAGTGGCTGTTGAGACAGCCCTCTTAAAAAGAGAGGGCATTCCAGAATAGGTTATACCAACCATGTTACGAGCTAGGAAGCCGGTTACGGCAGCTCATTATTACAGAATTTGGCGTGCCTATATAGGTTGGTGTGAAGTTCGGAAGTTTCCGACATCATCTTTCAAGTTATCCCGTCTTTTGTTATGTCTACAGATGGGGTTAGATGGAGGTCGGCGTTTATCCACACTAAAGGTGCAGATATCTGCGTCGTCAATTTATTTTCAAAGAAGATTGGCTCTATTGCCGTCGGTACACACCTTTATGCAGGGTGTCCTCAAAGTACAGCCTCCATTTCACTCTACTTACTGCGCCATGGGACTTGAATCTGGGTTTAGATTTCTTATAGTCTTTTTGTTTCGAACCCTTACAACAAGTGGATATTAAGTTTCTCACTTGGGAAACAATTTCTCTCCTAGCCTTAGCTTCGGCAGGGCGGGTTTCAGTTTTGGGTGCCTTGTCATGCAAGCCACCGTATTTAGTGTTTCATAATGACAGAACGGAATTTTAGACGAATCCCGCTTTCCTGCCAAAAGTAGGGTCCTCTTTTCACATCAATCATCCAATAGTAGTTCCTGTGTTAACAGGAGATTCTGGAATTTTGGTTGTGGTACGCGCATTACGAGTTTATGTATTCCGAACGTCTACAGTTCCTAAGACGGATACGTTGTTATTCTCTATGATGCGGCCAAGATGGGTTGGCCACCTTCTAAGCAGACCTTATCCAGATGGATAAAACTGACCATACGTCAGGCTTACCTTCATGTTAGGTTACAGCCGCCTACATCAGTAACAGCTCATTCCACACGTTCTCCGGGAATGTCATGGGAGCTGGTCGTGGAGTTCTATGACACAGCTTTGCAGTGCGGCTACATGGTCTTCAGTGCACATGTTTGTGCGCTTTTACAGGTTTGATACTTTTGCGGCATCAGCAACTAGCTTTGGCCGTCTAGTGTTACAGGTGCCAAACAGCTCTCCCGCCCAGGGGGGAAACTTTGGTACGTCCCAAGAGTACTCCAGTGACCCCTAATGGATGAAAAAGAAAATAGGATTTTGGTACTTACCAGGTAAATCCTTTTCTTTGAATCCATAGGGGGCACTGGACGCCCACCCAGAGCAGTTGTTTACCTGGTTGTGGTAAGTGCAGGGAATTTTATGGTAACACACTCTTACCGACTGTTTCAAATTAGAAATTCTATCGGGTTGGTGTCAACTGATAGTTGTCAGTTTCGTTTTGTGTCAACTTTATTGTTGTCCGTTTTTGGTTATATGTATTTCTCCATTGTCAACCTCTATAGCTCCAGTTCGGCTCAGTAAAAAACACTGAGGTACTCTGGGATATGGAGGGAAGTTATAGTCAAAGTTTAACTATTCAGTGCCTAGTTCCTGTGGAACCGTCCATATCCCAAGAGTACTACAGTGCCCCCTATGGATTCAAAGAAAAGGATTTGTATACCAAAAAGAAGAAAGAATTGGTCTCAAGTGGCGCACAAAAACAATTAAACAATTGCCTAAGATATAACTTTTATTCCAGTTTATCTAAAAAGACCTGTAACTGTGAAATATTAAAACCAACATGTAATGACAAGACAAAATGTGATAATTAAAAACACACGCTGCACTCTGAGTGTCATGCACTGCTATTTTATTTACTTATTGGGTACAATGACCTCTATGTATTTTATGTGTATTTTCTGATATTGTGTGAATAAAAATTTTATCAATATCCGTATTGCAATCTGTCTCTGTTTTGTATCAATTACCAAACTCTCCAGTATATTGTGAGATATAATGTCACGTCTGAAATTTTCAATGTGTCTGTGTCAATACACTTGCTCTAGAATTTTACTGGCTGCTGGCTAGTGAACCCCTATCTCATTTATCCACAGATTTTACTCTGCAAGGTGCATATGTATAATTCAAGTTTCCAGCAGTTTATTGTTTATTTCTTACTCCTTAATATCACCTTATGTGATCAGTTAAGATTCCATATTATCAACTGGTGCTCTCAAACTATGTAGTCAGCACTGTCAGTATAGAGAAGAGATGCTGTGTCTCACTGTTGGTACATTCCACCTTTTGTTACAGTAATCATAGCTTATAATCTCAACTCAGATGGTATCC
Source organism: Pseudophryne corroboree (assembly GCF_028390025.1). Lineage (NCBI taxonomy): Eukaryota > Metazoa > Chordata > Amphibia > Anura > Myobatrachidae > Pseudophryne > Pseudophryne corroboree. Next base: position 49,896,633 of record NC_086446.1, on the reverse strand, counting down.
ACTTAGTGGGAGTATATTATTCTCTGAAATACTGATTGTATCACTATATACTGCACCCTTTTATTGCAGAGGAATAATACTTTATTATGAGAAATTCATTCAAGGGGATCCACTGCTCTATGTATGCAGCTTTAACAAGGAGTGAGTGAGTTGACACATACATTTGTTTCCAAAATAATCCACTCATTTATTTCTCTCTGGAGATTTGGTTATTTTAGTAACAGATTTGTTGCAATTTTTCTATATAGAATCTGCGGGTTAATGGATACACTTGATGGTTAATGTGTATCAACCTCCTGCCCTTCCACCTCTGATTAATACATAATTGTTTACAATGTATTCAGAGCAGCTGCCTGACACTGAGTTTTGTGTGAGGGCAGTAATGGTTTCCTATTCAGCAACAAACAGTTCCAGATTTCTACTCCTATATAATAGTGTCTTATGGTATTATATTTAGTCCACTATAAACTGCTGCTAGTGGCTGGATGCTTGATATACTTGTAAGAGGGCAGTTGTTTGATTACCATATATTCATTATATTGCCGCTTACAATGTATTCCACACACATGCATAGAAATAATTACTAGATACAATCTGCATCTTTCAGCCAATTAACTGGAGACAGCCGTGGTTTCATACCCTATCATATTGTATTGGCTTTAGGATTGTATAATACACCACGGGCACCTCTATATATACTGTCTATAAAGGAGTATGTTAGACACTATGTCTCTCTTCTAGTGATAGATTTTCTAAATAGCTGTTTACTTTTGCTGCTGATTATTTAACTCGCCACCCCTCTGTATTAGGAGTGCATTAATAGTCACAATCACACTCAGACATATACACATATAATTAGCATGCAAGCATTATTTCCACTCTAGTGCAGCGTGAACCGCCGACGCGCGTTTCACAGAGTGTTTTTTCAGGGCTAACCCGAATGTCTCCGGTAACCGGATTATCACAGTTCCGCCGCTCCAATCACGGCCCGATTTCAGGGTCACGTGATTCCTTAATCCAATCGCGGCGCGGCTCCTGTGTATAGAGACTCAGACAAAATGTCTCTAGTCACGTGTTGTCCCTGGACTTATCATAGGACCTGAAATACTATTTGCTAGAAGGAAGGACACTGTTAGAATTGTGTCTCCTACTATGGGTTCCCGATCACGTGACTCGCTTTTACACTTGCAGTGGAATTCCTATGTATGGGGATTATAAATGGAGTCTGTCTTATCACGTGGTGTCTCCAGACCAATCTCGTAGCATACATTTTATTCACTAGAAGTGAATTCAATGTTGTAAGTGTGTCTCCTAACGTGCGTTCCGTTTTTTGATCACCTACTCTGTTTAGATCCATATATTAAATAGGATAAGTTCCCTTGCCTTTGATCATATTACATAATGCCTCTTCTACTTATATCTTTACTATAATGGTATGATTATACCTACTATCTTATGCGTGAAAAAGCTATTATATATCCCATTAATTTATGTTGAATTTGTTAAATTAATAATAGTGTTAAAATAAACATAGCTTTAAGTGGGATTGAGTGACGTGCAAATAAGAAAAACCAAAAAAACAAAACAAAACCACAAAACTAATATTAGTGACCAAACATGTGTAAACAGTGACCGATTAAGACCCATTTAAGCTTATATGGGTACCTGTGCAATTAAGATTAGTGAAACAGTAAGATTTCAGTGCTTATTGAATAAGAATAATAAAAAATATTAAATATTAAAAAATATATAAATAATAAAGATATTTAGTGAAAAATAACGATAATGATCATATCTTCATGATCATGTTGTGCTGAAAGTCAGTACAGTGCTGCCTGTACTTCATTCTAGTGGTATGTCAGTGATCTATTGTGCAGAATTTCAGTGCGGTACTAAATGTACTGCATTTAAGTGATGTGACTGTGATCCATTATAAGGATTGTGTATGTGTTATAATATGATCCTGTATCATTATGCTTATCCATTGATCTTAATCATACGGATTTCTCCATCTATCCCATATGTCCATTCTTATGTCTATTTTTCCTTTTTCTCCAGGTTCTCAAGGTCCAGGTCACAAGGTAAGTATTGACTTTCTGAGTCTCCTAGCAATATTGTTTCCGTGTTGGAACTGTTTATAATTAAGTACATCTTCCTTATAGGAAAAAGTTGTTGTCACCCTTCTCATTATTCATTATTCCTGATCTATATGTTACTCACGCTTGTAGATATATGTCTGTATACATGTTATAACTCCCTATGTCCATAGGCACACATTTCCACTTTTTCGTTCTGTGTGCCCTGTGGTTCACTGTTTCATGGCAGTGTTACATGATTATTTTCAATTTGTGAGTACTTCACTCAATCCTGAGGATCTGTATATCTTTTTTCTCCTCTTTTTTTCTCTTTTTTTTCCCTTCCCCCTTTCTCTCTATTCTTCCCATTCTTAATAGGTAAGAGTAAGTCATGAGGATAGATCTTACTAGTATTGAGAGCTTTTTAAGATTAGTAATTGTCCCAATTTAGATACTGTTTCTAAAGAGGTTATTGGGGACTGGATGTATTTATTGAGTCTTCCTAAAAGAGCTGGCCAGTAAATGAATTATAGGAATGGTAAGTAACTATTGTATTCATTCAATCCCAATGGGTACTGACTATCCATTAAGAATATCAGTTTTGTTTCCAATTTCAGAAGTTCATTATCTAAATCGCCACCTCTAATGCCCAATTGGATACTTTGCATGCCATAAGCCTTCAGACCTGCATTTTCACCTCCATGATATTGTAGGAAGTGTCTGGCTACTGATGTCAAGGTCTTAAATCTACTTACATCTTGTTTTGCATTTTTGATGTTATTGGCATGCTCCAGTATCCGTACCTTAAGAGGTCGAATAGTTTTGCCAATATACCGCTTCCCACAAGGGCATTCTAGATGGTATACCACGCCCATTGTGGTGCAACTGATGAAATTCTGAATGAGCCATTTTCTACCATACTTATCTGTGTAAGACTGCTTTGGTGTCATATATTTGCAGGCTTTACATCTGCCGCATTGATAGGAGCCCTTTTTATTATACAATTGTTTGGTAGGGGTCGAGAGATAACTTCGAACCACCAAATCTCGTAAATTTTTGGATCTCCTCCAGCTGCTTTGTACTCTAGTAGGCAGAATTTGGCTTAATGTGTCATCAGTTTGTAAAATTGGCCAGTGTTTCTGTAGGATTCCATTTATTTTCTTCCATTGTGGATTGTATGTCCCAATAAATCTGACTGGTTCGTCTCTCTGTGGTCTAATTTTGGGGGTCAAAAGGGAGTCTCTTGTGTAGGTTTCCACACTTTTCACAGCAGATTTAATACTCCTGTTGCTGTAACCTCTCTTTTTCAAGCGGTCACAGACCTGTTTCTCACGTTCTGAGTAGATTTGTTCGTTAGAGCAATTCCTTTTTGTGCGGAGTAATTCTCCTTTAGGAATAGCTTTAAGGGTTGCTGGTAGGTGTGAACTGTCAAAATGGAGGATACTGTTCGTTGCTGTTTTCTTCCGGAAAATATCAGTGCTTATCTTGCCATCTATCTCAATTTTGATACACAAATCCAAGAAATTGATTTCCTTTTGGCTTTTCTCGCCAGCTAATCGCAGATTCAGGTCGTTATGGTTCAGAGTAGTAATGAATTCTTCCAAAAGTTCTCCAGTTGCCTCCCAGATGATCAGGACGTCGTCTATATAGCGGAGGTATAGCAGGATATGTTGCGTGTATTTCTCCAGGGTTTCATTGAACACGTGTTCTTTCTCCCACCACCCCAGGTAGAGGTTAGCGTACGATGGGGCACAAGCTGTCCCCATCGCTGTCCCTCTAACCTGGAGGTAGAATTTTTCTTCACTAATAAAGTAGTTCTTGGTTAATATGAACTCTAACAGGGAGATCAAAAAGTTGTTGAAATCATGATGTATCCCCATGTTCAAGAAATATTTAATGGCAGCCACTCCCCTCTTATGATCGATGCTGGTATATAAGCTTTCAATATCATAAGTGGCTAACCATGTTCCCTGGTTTACTATCATATCCTGTAATTTGTTCAACACGTCCATGGTGTCCCTGGTGTAGGAAGGCAGAGCCAGCACATACTGTCTAAGATGTTGATCGACATAAATGCTGGCCTTTTCTGTCAAACTTCCCACACCTGAGACAATTGGTCTTCCGGGAGGCGTTTTTTCATTTTTGTGCACCTTTGGCAACAGGTACAGTGTGGCAACTTTTGGGTTATCTGTTTTAAGGAAATCTAAATCTCTTTTCCTTATAATCCCATTCTCATATGCTCTTGAGATGATGGTGTTGTACTGACAGAGGAAGTTACTTGTAGGATTGAAAATTAATGCTTTATAGCATTTTTGATCACTCAGTTGTTTCCTCAACTCTGTCGTGTACATTGTTCTGGGCCATAGCACTATATTTCCCCCTTTATCCGAGGGTTTTATAATAGTATCCTGCCATTGTTTAATTTCATATAGTGCCTCCCTTTCCCCTTCCGTTAGGTTGTCCGTATGGGATTGTATACAACGTTCCTGTGCAAACATACGATCTAAATCACGAGATACAAGATCATAATACACTTTCACTGGAGGAGATACCTTAAATTCTGGGAAGAAAGAGGATTTAATTTTAATTTTGAGAGGATCAAATGGGGAAGGGTTGGGATAAACTTCATTCCCTGTTTCTAGTTCTTCCAGGATATTCAGGGCTGTTTGATCTTCTGCTGTTAGCGACAGTGTTGGTGTCTGTGATGAGAGGATGCTCTCTATGTTGCTTGTTTCTTCTCGTGTTTGTTGCTGAGTCTGGAAATGTTTCTTCAGGAGTATTTTTCTCACGAACAGTTGTAAGTCCTTTTCACACTCAAATCTATCTGGTTGGTATGTAGGGGAAAAAGACAGTCCTTTACTTAATAGTTGGTTTTGATTTTCAGTTAAAATCTTATCAGTGAGATTGATAATTCTCATCGTATTATCCCCACTTATCTCCTTCTCCTCTGTTCTCGAGGCTCCTCTCTCCATTCTCTGTCGTCTCTTTTTCTTCTCGCCCCCCTTCCCCCTCCTGATCTTAATTCTTCCATACTGGTATGGTCTTTTATCCCCTTCAGGCTTTGTTCTAAAAAATCCCTACTATGGGGTCTGTTCCTATTGGGGAGTTCCTCTCCTTCGGATGATTCCACATCCGAGGTTGTGTAGTTCATGGTATTGGTTTTCCTAGTCCGTTGTGGGTAGGTCTTCCATTTATACACTCTATCTTGTGCAAAATCATTTTTATCCCTGTAAAGTTTCCTCTTCTTCCTCTCTATGATTTCCTGCTCTACATCGTCTACTTCTTTCTTATATTTGTTGTATGTCTGTTGAAACTTGTCAATGGTCTCAAACTGCTTTAATTTTTCCCCCAGTACGGAGATCTCCTGTGCATATTGTGTTAATAGTATTTCATCGTGTTTAATTAAGATCTTTATAAGATCTTTTGAACATTGCGTCAGCACTTTTTCCCATTCTTTTTTAAGATCACTATTAGCCAGTTCAAATGTCGGAAATATTCGTGGTCTCAAACCTCTTGGTGTTATTTCCTGTTTAATATAGCTGTCAAATGTAAGTCTATTCCACCATGTTTTCCCTTGTTTAATCAATAATTGTTTTAACGAGAAAAGGTCATCCGACCAATCTCTATTGAGTGAGCCTGGATTGTTCAGCTCATTGCCAAAGGGTGCATCCAAACTATTCTTTAATCTTTCACGTCTGTCGTCCAACTCTTTTGCAAGGTTAAAGGATGACATTCTGGAGTGTATAATTAACTAGTAATGAAATTTCTTATTGATTATGGATTTCTATACTTTAATGTATCTGTATTCACTGTGCTAGTGGCTAAAGAATTGCTGAGGAATCAGCTATATACTATAACTATTCTGAGGAAAAGGGGAGTGGGAAAGCTACTGCACTAGTATAGTATTATATGTTATTTTTGTATTTTTACTACTACAAACCCCATATTATTTTCTGTTTCATAAATTTGAATTAGTTATGGGGGTGCTGCCACACACCGTAGTGTTACCAACTTTGTAGAACTTGTATACCAAAAAGAAGAAAGAATTGGTCTCAAGTGGCGCACAAAAACAATTAAACAATTGCCTAAGATATAACTTTTATTCCAGTTTATCTAAAAAGACCTGTAACTGTGAAATATTAAAACCAACATGTAATGACAAGACAAAATGTGATAATTAAAAACACACGCTGCACTCTGAGTGTCATGCACTGCTATTTTATTTACTTATTGGGTACAATGACCTCTATGTATTTTATGTGTATTTTCTGATATTGTGTGAATAAAAATTTTATCAATATCCGTATTGCAATCTGTCTCTGTTTTGTATCAATTACCAAACTCTCCAGTATATTGTGAGATATAATGTCACGTCTGAAATTTTCAATGTGTCTGTGTCAATACACTTGCTCTAGAATTTTACTGGCTGCTGGCTAGTGAACCCCTATCTCATTTATCCACAGATTTTACTCTGCAAGGTGCATATGTATAATTCAAGTTTCCAGCAGTTTATTGTTTATTTCTTACTCCTTAATATCACCTTATGTGATCAGTTAAGATTCCATATTATCAACTGGTGCTCTCAAACTATGTAGTCAGCACTGTCAGTATAGAGAAGAGATGCTGTGTCTCACTGTTGGTACATTCCACCTTTTGTTACAGTAATCATAGCTTATAATCTCAACTCAGATGGTATCCACTTAGTGGGAGTATATTATTCTCTGAAATACTGATTGTATCACTATATACTGCACCCTTTTATTGCAGAGGAATAATACTTTATTATGAGAAATTCATTCAAGGGGATCCACTGCTCTATGTATGCAGCTTTAACAAGGAGTGAGTGAGTTGACACATAAATTTGTTTCCAAAATAATCCACTCATTTATTTCTCTCTGGAGATTTGGTTATTTTAGTAACAGATTTGTTGCAATTTTTCTATATAGAATCTGCGGGTTAATGGATACACTTGATGGTTAATGTGTATCAACCTCCTGCCCTTCCACCTCTGATTAATACATAATTGTTTACAATGTATTCAGAGCAGCTGCCTGACACTGAGTTTTGTGTGAGGGCAGTAATGGTTTCCTATTCAGCAACAAACAGTTCCAGATTTCTACTCCTATATAATAGTGTCTTATGGTATTATATTTAGTCCACTATAAACTGCTGCTAGTGGCTGGATGCTTGATATACTTGTAAGAGGGCAGTTGTTTGATTACCATATATTCATTATATTGCCGCTTACAATGTATTCCACACACATGCATAGAAATAATTACTAGATACAATCTGCATCTTTCAGCCAATTAACTGGAGACAGCCGTGGTTTCATACCCTATCATATTGTATTGGCTTTAGGATTGTATAATACACCACGGGCACCTCTATATATACTGTCTATAAAGGAGTATGTTAGACACTATGTCTCTCTTCTAGTGATAGATTTTCTAAATAGCTGTTTACTTTTGCTGCTGATTATTTAACTCGCCACCCCTCTGTATTAGGAGTGCATTAATAGTCACAATCACACTCAGACATATACACATATAATTAGCATGCAAGCATTATTTCCACTCTAGTGCAGCGTGAACCGCCGACGCGCGTTTCACAGAGTGTTTTTTCAGGGCTAACCCGAATGTCTCCGGTAACCGGATTATCACAGTTCCGCCGCTCCAATCACGGCCCGATTTCAGGGTCACGTGATTCCTTAATCCAATCGCGGCGCGGCTCCTGTGTATAGAGACTCAGACAAAATGTCTCTAGTCACGTGTTGTCCCTGGACTTATCATAGGACCTGAAATACTATTTGCTAGAAGGAAGGACACTGTTAGAATTGTGTCTCCTACTATGGGTTCCCGATCACGTGACTCGCTTTTACACTTGCAGTGGAATTCCTATGTATGGGGATTATAAATGGAGTCTGTCTTATCACGTGGTGTCTCCAGACCAATCTCGTAGCATACATTTTATTCACTAGAAGTGAATACAATGTTGTAAGTGTGTCTCCTAACGTGCGTTCCGTTTTTTGATCACCTACTCTGTTTAGATCCATATATTAAATAGGATAAGTTCCCTTGCCTTTGATCATATTACATAATGCCTCTTCTACTTATATCTTTACTATAATGGTATGATTATACCTACTATCTTATGCGTGAAAAAGCTATTATATATCCCATTAATTTATGTTGAATTTGTTAAATTAATAATAGTGTTAAAATAAACATAGCTTTAAGTGGGATTGAGTGACGTGCAAATAAGAAAAACCAAAAAAACAAAACAAAACCACAAAACTAATATTAGTGACCAAACATGTGTAAACAGTGACCGATTAAGACCCATTTAAGCTTATATGGGTACCTGTGCAATTAAGATTAGTGAAACAGTAAGATTTCAGTGCTTATTGAATAAGAATAATAAAAAATATTAAATATTAAAAAATATATAAATAATAAAGATATTTAGTGAAAAATAACGATAATGATCATATCTTCATGATCATGTTGTGCTGAAAGTCAGTACAGTGCTGCCTGTACTTCATTCTAGTGGTATGTCAGTGATCTATTGTGCAGAATTTCAGTGCGGTACTAAATGTACTGCATTTAAGTGATGTGACTGTGATCCATTATAAGGATTGTGTATGTGTTATAATATGATCCTGTATCATTATGCTTATCCATTGATCTTAATCATACGGATTTCTCCATCTATCCCATATGTCCATTCTTATGTCTATTTTTCCTTTTTCTCCAGGTTCTCAAGGTCCAGGTCACAAGGTAAGTATTGACTTTCTGAGTCTCCTAGCAATATTGTTTCCATGTTGGAACTGTTTATAATTAAGTACATCTTCCTTATAGGAAAAAGTTGTTGTCACCCTTCTCATTATTCATTATTCCTGATCTATATGTTACTCACGCTTGTAGATATATGTCTGTATACATGTTATAACTCCCTATGTCCATAGGCACACATTTCCACTTTTTCGTTCTGTGTGCCCTGTGGTTCACTGTTTCATGGCAGTGTTACATGATTATTTTCAATTTGTGAGTACTTCACTCAATCCTGAGGATCTGTATATCTTTTTTCTCCTCTTTTTTTCTCTTTTTTTTCCCTTCCCCCTTTCTCTCTATTCTTCCCATTCTTAATAGGTAAGAGTAAGTCATGAGGATAGATCTTACTAGTATTGAGAGCTTTTTAAGATTAGTAATTGTCCCAATTTAGATACTGTTTCTAAAGAGGTTATTGGGGACTGGATGTATTTATTGAGTCTTCCTAAAAGAGCTGGCCAGTAAATGAATTATAGGAATGGTAAGTAACTATTGTATTCATTCAATCCCAATGGGTACTGACTATCCATTAAGAATATCAGTTTTGTTTCCAATTTCAGAAGTTCATTATCTAAATCGCCACCTCTAATGCCCAATTGGATACTTTGCATGCCATAAGCCTTCAGACCTGCATTTTCACCTCCATGATATTGTAGGAAGTGTCTGGCTACTGATGTCAAGGTCTTAAATCTACTTACATCTTGTTTTGCATTTTTGATGTTATTGGCATGCTCCAGTATCCGTACCTTAAGAGGTCGAATAGTTTTGCCAATATACCGCTTCCCACAAGGGCATTCTAGATGGTATACCACGCCCATTGTGGTGCAACTGATGAAATTCTGAATGAGCCATTTTCTACCATACTTATCTGTGTAAGACTGCTTTGGTGTCATATATTTGCAGGCTTTACATCTGCCGCATTGATAGGAGCCCTTTTTATTATACAATTGTTTGGTAGGGGTCGAGAGATAACTTCGAACCACCAAATCTCGTAAATTTTTGGATCTCCTCCAGCTGCTTTGTACTCTAGTAGGCAGAATTTGGCTTAATGTGTCATCAGTTTGAAAAATTGGCCAGTGTTTCTGTAGGATTCCATTTATTTTCTTCCATTGTGGATTGTATGTCCCAATAAATCTGACTGGTTCGTCTCTCTGTGGTCTAATTTTGGGGGTCAAAAGGGAGTCTCTTGTGTAGGTTTCCACACTTTTCACAGCAGATTTAATACTCCTGTTGCTGTAACCTCTCTTTTTCAAGCGGTCACAGACCTGTTTCTCACGTTCTGAGTAGATTTGTTCGTTAGAGCAATTCCTTTTTGTGCGGAGTAATATCCTTTAGGAATAGCTTTAAGGGTTGCTGGTAGGTGTGAACTGTCAAAATGGAGGATACTGTTCGTTGCTGTTTTCTTCCGGAAAATATCAGTGCTTATCTTGCCATCTATCTCAATTTTGATACACAAATCCAAGAAATTGATTTCCTTTTGGCTTTTCTCGCCAGCTAATCGCAGATTCAGGTCGTTATGGTTCAGAGTAGTAATGAATTCTTCCAAAAGTTCTCCAGTTGCCTCCCAGATGATCAGGACGTCGTCTATATAGCGGAGGTATAGCAGGATATGTTGCGTGTATTTCTCCAGGGTTTCATTGAACACGTGTTCTTTCTCCCACCACCCCAGGTAGAGGTTAGCGTACGATGGGGCACAAGCTGTCCCCATCGCTGTCCCTCTAACCTGGAGGTAGAATTTTTCTTCACTAATAAAGTAGTTCTTGGTTAATATGAACTCTAACAGGGAGATCAAAAAGTTGTTGAAATCATGATGTATCCCCATGTTCAAGAAATATTTAATGGCAGCCACTCCCCTCTTATGATCGATGCTGGTATATAAGCTTTCAATATCATAAGTGGCTAACCATGTTCCCTGGTTTACTATCATATCCTGTAATTTGTTCAACACGTCCATGGTGTCCCTGGTGTAGGAAGGCAGAGCCAGCACATACTGTCTAAGATGTTGATCGACATAAATGCTGGCCTTTTCTGTCAAACTTCCCACACCTGAGACAATTGGTCTTCCGGGAGGCGTTTTTTCATTTTTGTGCACCTTTGGCAACAGGTACAGTGTGGCAACTTTTGGGTTATCTGTTTTAAGGAAATCTAAATCTCTTTTCCTTATAATCCCATTCTCATATGCTCTTGAGATGATGGTGTTGTACTGACAGAGGAAGTTACTTGTAGGATTGAAAATTAATGCTTTATAGCATTTTTGATCACTCAGTTGTTTCCTCAACTCTGTCGTGTACATTGTTCTGGGCCATAGCACTATATTTCCCCCTTTATCCGAGGGTTTTATAATAGTATCCTGCCATTGTTTAATTTCATATAGTGCCTCCCTTTCCCCTTCCGTTAGGTTGTCCGTATGGGATTGTATACAACGTTCCTGTGCAAACATACGATCTAAATCACGAGATACAAGATCATAATACACTTTCACTGGAGGAGATACCTTAAATTCTGGGAAGAAAGAGGATTTAATTTTAATTTTGAGAGGATCAAATGGGGAAGGGTTGGGATAAACTTCATTCCCTGTTTCTAGTTCTTCCAGGATATTCAGGGCTGTTTGATCTTCTGCTGTTAGCGACAGTGTTGGTGTCTGTGATGAGAGGATGCTCTCTATGTTGCTTGTTTCTTCTCGTGTTTGTTGCTGAGTCTGGAAATGTTTCTTCAGGAGTATTTTTCTCACGAACAGTTGTAAGTCCTTTTCACACTCAAATCTATCTGGTTGGTATGTAGGGGAAAAAGACAGTCCTTTACTTAATAGTTGGTTTTGATTTTCAGTTAAAATCTTATCAGTGAGATTGATAATTCTCATCGTATTATCCCCACTTATCTCCTTCTCCTCTGTTCTCGAGGCTCCTCTCTCCATTCTCTGTCGTCTCTTTTTCTTCTCGCCCCCCTTCCCCCTCCTGATCTTAATTCTTCCATACTGGTATGGTCTTTTATCCCCTTCAGGCTTTGTTCTAAAAAATCCCTACTATGGGGTCTGTTCCTATTGGGGAGTTCCTCTCCTTCGGATGATTCCACATCCGAGGTTGTGTAGTTCATGGTATTGGTTTTCCTAGTCCGTTGTGGGTAGGTCTTCCATTTATACACTCTATCTTGTGCAAAATCATTTTTATCCCTGTAAAGTTTCCTCTTCTTCCTCTCTATGATTTCCTGCTCTACATCGTCTACTTCTTTCTTATATTTGTTGTATGTCTGTTGAAACTTGTCAATGGTCTCAAACTGCTTTAATTTTTCCCCCAGTACGGAGATCTCCTGTGCATATTGTGTTAATAGTATTTCATCGTGTTTAATTAAGATCTTTATAAGATCTTTTGAACATTGCGTCAGCACTTTTTCCCATTCTTTTTTAAGATCACTATTAGCCAGTTCAAATGTCGGAAATATTCGTGGTCTCAAACCTCTTGGTGTTATTTCCTGTTTAATATAGCTGTCAAATGTAAGTCTATTCCACCATGTTTTCCCTTGTTTAATCAATAATTGTTTTAACGAGAAAAGGTCATCCGACCAATCTCTATTGAGTGAGCCTGGATTGTTCAGCTCATTGCCAAAGGGTGCATCCAAACTATTCTTTAATCTTTCACGTCTGTCGTCCAACTCTTTTGCAAGGTTAAAGGATGACATTCTGGAGTGTATAATTAACTAGTAATGAAATTTCTTATTGATTATGGATTTCTATACTTTAATGTATCTGTATTCACTGTGCTAGTGGCTAAAGAATTGCTGAGGAATCAGCTATATACTATAACTATTCTGAGGAAAAGGGGAGTGGGAAAGCTACTGCACTAGTATAGTATTATATGTTATTTTTGTATTTTTACTACTACAAACCCCATATTATTTTCTGTTTCATAAATTTGAATTAGTTATGGGGGTGCTGCCACACACCGTAGTGTTACCAACTTTGTAGAACTTGTATACCAAAAAGAAGAAAGAATTGGTCTCAAGTGGCGCACAAAAACAATTAAACAATTGCCTAAGATATAACTTTTATTCCAGTTTATCTAAAAAGACCTGTAACTGTGAAATATTAAAACCAACATGTAATGACAAGACAAAATGTGATAATTAAAAACACACGCTGCACTCTGAGTGTCATGCACTGCTATTTTATTTACTTATTGGGTACAATGACCTCTATGTATTTTATGTGTATTTTCTGATATTGTGTGAATAAAAATTTTATCAATATCCGTATTGCAATCTGTCTCTGTTTTGTATCAATTACCAAACTCTCCAGTATATTGTGAGATATAATGTCACGTCTGAAATTTTCAATGTGTCTGTGTCAATACACTTGCTCTAGAATTTTACTGGCTGCTGGCTAGTGAACCCCTATCTCATTTATCCACAGATTTTACTCTGCAAGGTGCATATGTATAATTCAAGTTTCCAGCAGTTTATTGTTTATTTCTTACTCCTTAATATCACCTTATGTGATCAGTTAAGATTCCATATTATCAACTGGTGCTCTCAAACTATGTAGTCAGCACTGTCAGTATAGAGAAGAGATGCTGTGTCTCACTGTTGGTACATTCCACCTTTTGTTACAGTAATCATAGCTTATAATCTCAACTCAGATGGTATCCACTTAGTGGGAGTATATTATTCTCTGAAATACTGATTGTATCACTATATACTGCACCCTTTTATTGCAGAGGAATAATACTTTATTATGAGAAATTCATTCAAGGGGATCCACTGCTCTATGTATGCAGCTTTAACAAGGAGTGAGTGAGTTGACACATAAATTTGTTTCCAAAATAATCCACTCATTTATTTCTCTCTGGAGATTTGGTTATTTTAGTAACAGATGTGTTGCAATTTTTCTATATAGAATCTGCGGGTTAATGGATACACTTGATGGTTAATGTGTATCAACCTCCTGCCCTTCCACCTCTGATTAATACATAATTGTTTACAATGTATTCAGAGCAGCTGCCTGACACTGAGTTTTGTGTGAGGGCAGTAATGGTTTCCTATTCAGCAACAAACAGTTCCAGATTTCTACTCCTATATAATAGTGTCTTATGGTATTATATTTAGTCCACTATAAACTGCTGCTAGTGGCTGGATGCTTGATATACTTGTAAGAGGGCAGTTGTTTGATTACCATATATTCATTATATTGCCGCTTACAATGTATTCCACACACATGCATAGAAATAATTACTAGATACAATCTGCATCTTTCAGCCAATTAACTGGAGACAGCCGTGGTTTCATACCCTATCATATTGTATTGGCTTTAGGATTGTATAATACACCACGGGCACCTCTATATATACTGTCTATAAAGGAGTATGTTAGACACTATGTCTCTCTTCTAGTGATAGATTTTCTAAATAGCTGTTTACTTTTGCTGCTGATTATTTAACTCGCCACCCCTCTGTATTAGGAGTGCATTAATAGTCACAATCACACTCAGACATATACACATATAATTAGCATGCAAGCATTATTTCCACTCTAGTGCAGCGTGAACCGCCGACGCGCGTTTCACAGAGTGTTTTTTCAGGGCTAACCCGAATGTCTCCGGTAACCGGATTATCACAGTTCCGCCGCTCCAATCACGGCCCGATTTCAGGGTCACGTGATTCCTTAATCCAATCGCGGCGCGGCTCCTGTGTATAGAGACTCAGACAAAATGTCTCTAGTCACGTGTTGTCCCTGGACTTATCATAGGACCTGAAATACTATTTGCTAGAAGGAAGGACACTGTTAGAATTGTGTCTCCTACTATGGGTTCCCGATCACGTGACTCGCTTTTACACTTGCAGTGGAATTCCTATGTATGGGGATTATAAATGGAGTCTGTCTTATCACGTGGTGTCTCCAGACCAATCTCGTAGCATACATTTTATTCACTAGAAGTGAATACAATGTTGTAAGTGTGTCTCCTAACGTGCGTTCCGTTTTTTGATCACCTACTCTGTTTAGATCCATATATTAAATAGGATAAGTTCCCTTGCCTTTGATCATATTACATAATGCCTCTTCTACTTATATCTTTACTATAATGGTATGATTATACCTACTATCTTATGCGTGAAAAAGCTATTATATATCCCATTAATTTATGTTGAATTTGTTAAATTAATAATAGTGTTAAAATAAACATAGCTTTAAGTGGGATTGAGTGACGTGCAAATAAGAAAAACCAAAAAAACAAAACAAAACCACAAAACTAATATTAGTGACCAAACATGTGTAAACAGTGACCGATTAAGACCCATTTAAGCTTATATGGGTACCTGTGCAATTAAGATTAGTGAAACAGTAAGATTTCAGTGCTTATTGAATAAGAATAATAAAAAATATTAAATATTAAAAAATATATAAATAATAAAGATATTTAGTGAAAAATAACGATAATGATCATATCTTCATGATCATGTTGTGCTGAAAGTCAGTACAGTGCTGCCTGTACTTCATTCTAGTGGTATGTCAGTGATCTATTGTGCAGAATTTCAGTGCGGTACTAAATGTACTGCATTTAAGTGATGTGACTGTGATCCATTATAAGGATTGTGTATGTGTTATAATATGATCCTGTATCATTATGCTTATCCATTGATCTTAATCATACGGATTTCTCCATCTATCCCATATGTCCATTCTTATGTCTATTTTTCCTTTTTCTCCAGGTTCTCAAGGTCCAGGTCACAAGGTAAGTATTGACTTTCTGAGTCTCCTAGCAATATTGTTTCCGTGTTGGAACTGTTTATAATTAAGTACATCTTCCTTATAGGAAAAAGTTGTTGTCACCCTTCTCATTATTCATTATTCCTGATCTATATGTTACTCACGCTTGTAGATATATGTCTGTATACATGTTATAACTCCCTATGTCCATAGGCACACATTTCCACTTTTTCGTTCTGTGTGCCCTGTGGTTCACTGTTTCATGGCAGTGTTACATGATTATTTTCAATTTGTGAGTACTTCACTCAATCCTGAGGATCTGTATATCTTTTTTCTCCTCTTTTTTTCTCTTTTTTTTCCCTTCCCCCTTTCTCTCTATTCTTCCCATTCTTAATAGGTAAGAGTAAGTCATGAGGATAGATCTTACTAGTATTGAGAGCTTTTTAAGATTAGTAATTGTCCCAATTTAGATACTGTTTCTAAAGAGGTTATTGGGGACTGGATGTATTTATTGAGTCTTCCTAAAAGAGCTGGCCAGTAAATGAATTATAGGAATGGTAAGTAACTATTGTATTCATTCAATCCCAATGGGTACTGACTATCCATTAAGAATATCAGTTTTGTTTCCAATTTCAGAAGTTCATTATCTAAATCGCCACCTCTAATGCCCAATTGGATACTTTGCATGCCATAAGCCTTCAGACCTGCATTTTCACCTCCATGATATTGTAGGAAGTGTCTGGCTACTGATGTCAAGGTCTTAAATCTACTTACATCTTGTTTTGCATTTTTGATGTTATTGGCATGCTCCAGTATCCGTACCTTAAGAGGTCGAATAGTTTTGCCAATATACCGCTTCCCACAAGGGCATTCTAGATGGTATACCACGCCCATTGTGGTGCAACTGATGAAATTCTGAATGAGCCATTTTCTACCATACTTATCTGTGTAAGACTGCTTTGGTGTCATATATTTGCAGGCTTTACATCTGCCGCATTGATAGGAGCCCTTTTTATTATACAATTGTTTGGTAGGGGTCGAGAGATAACTTCGAACCACCAAATCTCGTAAATTTTTGGATCTCCTCCAGCTGCTTTGTACTCTAGTAGGCAGAATTTGGCTTAATGTGTCATCAGTTTGTAAAATTGGCCAGTGTTTCTGTAGGATTCCATTTATTTTCTTCCATTGTGGATTGTATGTCCCAATAAATCTGACTGGTTCGTCTCTCTGTGGTCTAATTTTGGGGGTCAAAAGGGAGTCTCTTGTGTAGGTTTCCACACTTTTCACAGCAGATTTAATACTCCTGTTGCTGTAACCTCTCTTTTTCAAGCGGTCACAGACCTGTTTCTCACGTTCTGAGTAGATTTGTTCGTTAGAGCAATTCCTTTTTGTGCGGAGTAATTCTCCTTTAGGAATAGCTTTAAGGGTTGCTGGTAGGTGTGAACTGTCAAAATGGAGGATACTGTTCGTTGCTGTTTTCTTCCGGAAAATATCAGTGCTTATCTTGCCATCTATCTCAATTTTGATACACAAATCCAAGAAATTGATTTCCTTTTGGCTTTTCTCGCCAGCTAATCGCAGATTCAGGTCGTTATGGTTCAGAGTAGTAATGAATTCTTCCAAAAGTTCTCCAGTTGCCTCCCAGATGATCAGGACGTCGTCTATATAGCGGAGGTATAGCAGGATATGTTGCGTGTATTTCTCCAGGGTTTCATTGAACACGTGTTCTTTCTCCCACCACCCCAGGTAGAGGTTAGCGTACGATGGGGCACAAGCTGTCCCCATCGCTGTCCCTCTAACCTGGAGGTAGAATTTTTCTTCACTAATAAAGTAGTTCTTGGTTAATATGAACTCTAACAGGGAGACCAAAAAGTTGTTGAAATCATGATGTATCCCCATGTTCAAGAAATATTTAATGGCAGCCACTCCCCTCTTATGATCGATGCTGGTATATAAGCTTTCAATATCATAAGTGGCTAACCATGTTCCCTGGTTTACTATCATATCCTGTAATTTGTTCAACACGTCCATGGTGTCCCTGGTGTAGGAAGGCAGAGCCAGCACATACTGTCTAAGATGTTGATCGACATAAATGCTGGCCTTTTCTGTCAAACTTCCCACACCTGAGACAATTGGTCTTCCGGGAGGCGTTTTTTCATTTTTGTGCACCTTTGGCAACAGGTACAGTGTGGCAACTTTTGGGTTATCTGTTTTAAGGAAATCTAAATCTCTTTTCCTTATAATCCCATTCTCATATGCTCTTGAGATGATGGTGTTGTACTGACAGAGGAAGTTACTTGTAGGATTGAAAATTAATGCTTTATAGCATTTTTGATCACTCAGTTGTTTCCTCAACTCTGTCGTGTACATTGTTCTGGGCCATAGCACTATATTTCCCCCTTTATCCGAGGGTTTTATAATAGTATCCTGCCATTGTTTAATTTCATATAGTGCCTCCCTTTCCCCTTCCGTTAGGTTGTCCGTATGGGATTGTATACAACGTTCCTGTGCAAACATACGATCTAAATCACGAGATACAAGATCATAATACACTTTCACTGGAGGAGATACCTTAAATTCTGGGAAGAAAGAGGATTTAATTTTAATTTTGAGAGGATCAAATGGGGAAGGGTTGGGATAAACTTCATTCCCTGTTTCTAGTTCTTCCAGGATATTCAGGGCTGTTTGATCTTCTGCTGTTAGCGACAGTGTTGGTGTCTGTGATGAGAGGATGCTCTCTATGTTGCTTGTTTCTTCTCGTGTTTGTTGCTGAGTCTGGAAATGTTTCTTCAGGAGTATTTTTCTCACGAACAGTTGTAAGTCCTTTTCACACTCAAATCTATCTGGTTGGTATGTAGGGGAAAAAGACAGTCCTTTACTTAATAGTTGGTTTTGATTTTCAGTTAAAATCTTATCAGTGAGATTGATAATTCTCATCGTATTATCCCCACTTATCTCCTTCTCCTCTGTTCTCGAGGCTCCTCTCTCCATTCTCTGTCGTCTCTTTTTCTTCTCGCCCCCCTTCCCCCTCCTGATCTTAATTCTTCCATACTGGTATGGTCTTTTATCCCCTTCAGGCTTTGTTCTAAAAAATCCCTACTATGGGGTCTGTTCCTATTGGGGAGTTCCTCTCCTTCGGATGATTCCACATCCGAGGTTGTGTAGTTCATGGTATTGGTTTTCCTAGTCCGTTGTGGGTAGGTCTTCCATTTATACACTCTATCTTGTGCAAAATCATTTTTATCCCTGTAAAGTTTCCTCTTCTTCCTCTCTATGATTTCCTGCTCTACATCGTCTACTTCTTTCTTATATTTGTTGTATGTCTGTTGAAACTTGTCAATGGTCTCAAACTGCTTTAATTTTTCCCCCAGTACGGAGATCTCCTGTGCATATTGTGTTAATAGTATTTCATCGTGTTTAATTAAGATCTTTATAAGATCTTTTGAACATTGCGTCAGCACTTTTTCCCATTCTTTTTTAAGATCACTATTAGCCAGTTCAAATGTCGGAAATATTCGTGGTCTCAAACCTCTTGGTGTTATTTCCTGTTTAATATAGCTGTCAAATGTAAGTCTATTCCACCATGTTTTCCCTTGTTTAATCAATAATTGTTTTAACGAGAAAAGGTCATCCGACCAATCTCTATTGAGTGAGCCTGGATTGTTCAGCTCATTGCCAAAGGGTGCATCCAAACTATTCTTTAATCTTTCACGTCTGTCGTCCAACTCTTTTGCAAGGTTAAAGGATGACATTCTGGAGTGTATAATTAACTAGTAATGAAATTTCTTATTGATTATGGATTTCTATACTTTAATGTATCTGTATTCACTGTGCTAGTGGCTAAAGAATTGCTGAGGAATCAGCTATATACTATAACTATTCTGAGGAAAAGGGGAGTGGGAAAGCTACTGCACTAGTATAGTATTATATGTTATTTTTGTATTTTTACTACTACAAACCCCATATTATTTTCTGTTTCATAAATTTGAATTAGTTATGGGGGTGCTGCCACACACCGTAGTGTTACCAACTTTGTAGAACTTGTATACCAAAAAGAAGAAAGAATTGGTCTCAAGTGGCGCACAAAAACAATTAAACAATTGCCTAAGATATAACTTTTATTCCAGTTTATCTAAAAAGACCTGTAACTGTGAAATATTAAAACCAACATGTAATGACAAGACAAAATGTGATAATTAAAAACACACGCTGCACTCTGAGTGTCATGCACTGCTATTTTATTTACTTATTGGGTACAATGACCTCTATGTATTTTATGTGTATTTTCTGATATTGTGTGAATAAAAATTTTATCAATATCCGTATTGCAATCTGTCTCTGTTTTGTATCAATTACCAAACTCTCCAGTATATTGTGAGATATAATGTCACGTCTGAAATTTTCAATGTGTCTGTGTCAATACACTTGCTCTAGAATTTTACTGGCTGCTGGCTAGTGAACCCCTATCTCATTTATCCACAGATTTTACTCTGCAAGGTGCATATGTATAATTCAAGTTTCCAGCAGTTTATTGTTTATTTCTTACTCCTTAATATCACCTTATGTGATCAGTTAAGATTCCATATTATCAACTGGTGCTCTCAAACTATGTAGTCAGCACTGTCAGTATAGAGAAGAGATGCTGTGTCTCACTGTTGGTACATTCCACCTTTTGTTACAGTAATCATAGCTTATAATCTCAACTCAGATGGTATCCACTTAGTGGGAGTATATTATTCTCTGAAATACTGATTGTATCACTATATACTGCACCCTTTTATTGCAGAGGAATAATACTTTATTATGAGAAATTCATTCAAGGGGATCCACTGCTCTATGTATGCAGCTTTAACAAGGAGTGAGTGAGTTGACACATAAATTTGTTTCCAAAATAATCCACTCATTTATTTCTCTCTGGAGATTTGGTTATTTTAGTAACAGATGTGTTGCAATTTTTCTATATAGAATCTGCGGGTTAATGGATACACTTGATGGTTAATGTGTATCAACCTCCTGCCCTTCCACCTCTGATTAATACATAATTGTTTACAATGTATTCAGAGCAGCTGCCTGACACTGAGTTTTGTGTGAGGGCAGTAATGGTTTCCTATTCAGCAACAAACAGTTCCAGATTTCTACTCCTATATAATAGTGTCTTATGGTATTATATTTAGTCCACTATAAACTGCTGCTAGTGGCTGGATGCTTGATATACTTGTAAGAGGGCAGTTGTTTGATTACCATATATTCATTATATTGCCGCTTACAATGTATTCCACACACATGCATAGAAATAATTACTAGATACAATCTGCATCTTTCAGCCAATTAACTGGAGACAGCCGTGGTTTCATACCCTATCATATTGTATTGGCTTTAGGATTGTATAATACACCACGGGCACCTCTATATATACTGTCTATAAAGGAGTATGTTAGACACTATGTCTCTCTTCTAGTGATAGATTTTCTAAATAGCTGTTTACTTTTGCTGCTGATTATTTAACTCGCCACCCCTCTGTATTAGGAGTGCATTAATAGTCACAATCACACTCAGACATATACACATATAATTAGCATGCAAGCATTATTTCCACTCTAGTGCAGCGTGAACCGCCGACGCGCGTTTCACAGAGTGTTTTTTCAGGGCTAACCCGAATGTCTCCGGTAACCGGATTATCACAGTTCCGCCGCTCCAATCACGGCCCGATTTCAGGGTCACGTGATTCCTTAATCCAATCGCGGCGCGGCTCCTGTGTATAGAGACTCAGACAAAATGTCTCTAGTCACGTGTTGTCCCTGGACTTATCATAGGACCTGAAATACTATTTGCTAGAAGGAAGGACACTGTTAGAATTGTGTCTCCTACTATGGGTTCCCGATCACGTGACTCGCTTTTACACTTGCAGTGGAATTCCTATGTATGGGGATTATAAATGGAGTCTGTCTTATCACGTGGTGTCTCCAGACCAATCTCGTAGCATACATTTTATTCACTAGAAGTGAATACAATGTTGTAAGTGTGTCTCCTAACGTGCGTTCCGTTTTTTGATCACCTACTCTGTTTAGATCCATATATTAAATAGGATAAGTTCCCTTGCCTTTGATCATATTACATAATGCCTCTTCTACTTATATCTTTACTATAATGGTATGATTATACCTACTATCTTATGCGTGAAAAAGCTATTATATATCCCATTAATTTATGTTGAATTTGTTAAATTAATAATAGTGTTAAAATAAACATAGCTTTAAGTGGGATTGAGTGACGTGCAAATAAGAAAAACCAAAAAAACAAAACAAAACCACAAAACTAATATTAGTGACCAAACATGTGTAAACAGTGACCGATTAAGACCCATTTAAGCTTATATGGGTACCTGTGCAATTAAGATTAGTGAAACAGTAAGATTTCAGTGCTTATTGAATAAGAATAATAAAAAATATTAAATATTAAAAAATATATAAATAATAAAGATATTTAGTGAAAAATAACGATAATGATCATATCTTCATGATCATGTTGTGCTGAAAGTCAGTACAGTGCTGCCTGTACTTCATTCTAGTGGTATGTCAGTGATCTATTGTGCAGAATTTCAGTGCGGTACTAAATGTACTGCATTTAAGTGATGTGACTGTGATCCATTATAAGGATTGTGTATGTGTTATAATATGATCCTGTATCATTATGCTTATCCATTGATCTTAATCATACGGATTTCTCCATCTATCCCATATGTCCATTCTTATGTCTATTTTTCCTTTTTCTCCAGGTTCTCAAGGTCCAGGTCACAAGGTAAGTATTGACTTTCTGAGTCTCCTAGCAATATTGTTTCCGTGTTGGAACTGTTTATAATTAAGTACATCTTCCTTATAGGAAAAAGTTGTTGTCACCCTTCTCATTATTCATTATTCCTGATCTATATGTTACTCACGCTTGTAGATATATGTCTGTATACATGTTATAACTCCCTATGTCCATAGGCACACATTTCCACTTTTTCGTTCTGTGTGCCCTGTGGTTCACTGTTTCATGGCAGTGTTACATGATTATTTTCAATTTGTGAGTACTTCACTCAATCCTGAGGATCTGTATATCTTTTTTCTCCTCTTTTTTTCTCTTTTTTTTCCCTTCCCCCTTTCTCTCTATTCTTCCCATTCTTAATAGGTAAGAGTAAGTCATGAGGATAGATCTTACTAGTATTGAGAGCTTTTTAAGATTAGTAATTGTCCCAATTTAGATACTGTTTCTAAAGAGGTTATTGGGGACTGGATGTATTTATTGAGTCTTCCTAAAAGAGCTGGCCAGTAAATGAATTATAGGAATGGTAAGTAACTATTGTATTCATTCAATCCCAATGGGTACTGACTATCCATTAAGAATATCAGTTTTGTTTCCAATTTCAGAAGTTCATTATCTAAATCGCCACCTCTAATGCCCAATTGGATACTTTGCATGCCATAAGCCTTCAGACCTGCATTTTCACCTCCATGATATTGTAGGAAGTGTCTGGCTACTGATGTCAAGGTCTTAAATCTACTTACATCTTGTTTTGCATTTTTGATGTTATTGGCATGCTCCAGTATCCGTACCTTAAGAGGTCGAATAGTTTTGCCAATATACCGCTTCCCACAAGGGCATTCTAGATGGTATACCACGCCCATTGTGGTGCAACTGATGAAATTCTGAATGAGCCATTTTCTACCATACTTATCTGTGTAAGACTGCTTTGGTGTCATATATTTGCAGGCTTTACATCTGCCGCATTGATAGGAGCCCTTTTTATTATACAATTGTTTGGTAGGGGTCGAGAGATAACTTCGAACCACCAAATCTCGTAAATTTTTGGATCTCCTCCAGCTGCTTTGTACTCTAGTAGGCAGAATTTGGCTTAATGTGTCATCAGTTTGTAAAATTGGCCAGTGTTTCTGTAGGATTCCATTTATTTTCTTCCATTGTGGATTGTATGTCCCAATAAATCTGACTGGTTCGTCTCTCTGTGGTCTAATTTTGGGGGTCAAAAGGGAGTCTCTTGTGTAGGTTTCCACACTTTTCACAGCAGATTTAATACTCCTGTTGCTGTAACCTCTCTTTTTCAAGCGGTCACAGACCTGTTTCTCACGTTCTGAGTAGATTTGTTCGTTAGAGCAATTCCTTTTTGTGCGGAGTAATTCTCCTTTAGGAATAGCTTTAAGGGTTGCTGGTAGGTGTGAACTGTCAAAATGGAGGATACTGTTCGTTGCTGTTTTCTTCCGGAAAATATCAGTGCTTATCTTGCCATCTATCTCAATTTTGATACACAAATCCAAGAAATTGATTTCCTTTTGGCTTTTCTCGCCAGCTAATCGCAGATTCAGGTCGTTATGGTTCAGAGTAGTAATGAATTCTTCCAAAAGTTCTCCAGTTGCCTCCCAGATGATCAGGACGTCGTCTATATAGCGGAGGTATAGCAGGATATGTTGCGTGTATTTCTCCAGGGTTTCATTGAACACGTGTTCTTTCTCCCACCACCCCAGGTAGAGGTTAGCGTACGATGGGGCACAAGCTGTCCCCATCGCTGTCCCTCTAACCTGGAGGTAGAATTTTTCTTCACTAATAAAGTAGTTCTTGGTTAATATGAACTCTAACAGGGAGATCAAAAAGTTGTTGAAATCATGATGTATCCCCATGTTCAAGAAATATTTAATGGCAGCCACTCCCCTCTTATGATCGATGCTGGTATATAAGCTTTCAATATCATAAGTGGCTAACCATGTTCCCTGGTTTACTATCATATCCTGTAATTTGTTCAACACGTCCATGGTGTCCCTGGTGTAGGAAGGCAGAGCCAGCACATACTGTCTAAGATGTTGATCGACATAAATGCTGGCCTTTTCTGTCAAACTTCCCACACCTGAGACAATTGGTCTTCCGGGAGGCGTTTTTTCATTTTTGTGCACCTTTGGCAACAGGTACAGTGTGGCAACTTTTGGGTTATCTGTTTTAAGGAAATCTAAATCTCTTTTCCTTATAATCCCATTCTCATATGCTCTTGAGATGATGGTGTTGTACTGACAGAGGAAGTTACTTGTAGGATTGAAAATTAATGCTTTATAGCATTTTTGATCACTCAGTTGTTTCCTCAACTCTGTCGTGTACATTGTTCTGGGCCATAGCACTATATTTCCCCCTTTATCCGAGGGTTTTATAATAGTATCCTGCCATTGTTTAATTTCATATAGTGCCTCCCTTTCCCCTTCCGTTAGGTTGTCCGTATGGGATTGTATACAACGTTCCTGTGCAAACATACGATCTAAATCACGAGATACAAGATCATAATACACTTTCACTGGAGGAGATACCTTAAATTCTGGGAAGAAAGAGGATTTAATTTTAATTTTGAGAGGATCAAATGGGGAAGGGTTGGGATAAACTTCATTCCCTGTTTCTAGTTCTTCCAGGATATTCAGGGCTGTTTGATCTTCTGCTGTTAGCGACAGTGTTGGTGTCTGTGATGAGAGGATGCTCTCTATGTTGCTTGTTTCTTCTCGTGTTTGTTGCTGAGTCTGGAAATGTTTCTTCAGGAGTATTTTTCTCACGAACAGTTGTAAGTCCTTTTCACACTCAAATCTATCTGGTTGGTATGTAGGGGAAAAAGACAGTCCTTTACTTAATAGTTGGTTTTGATTTTCAGTTAAAATCTTATCAGTGAGATTGATAATTCTCATCGTATTATCCCCACTTATCTCCTTCTCCTCTGTTCTCGAGGCTCCTCTCTCCATTCTCTGTCGTCTCTTTTTCTTCTCGCCCCCCTTCCCCCTCCTGATCTTAATTCTTCCATACTGGTATGGTCTTTTATCCCCTTCAGGCTTTGTTCTAAAAAATCCCTACTATGGGGTCTGTTCCTATTGGGGAGTTCCTCTCCTTCGGATGATTCCACATCCGAGGTTGTGTAGTTCATGGTATTGGTTTTCCTAGTCCGTTGTGGGTAGGTCTTCCATTTATACACTCTATCTTGTGCAAAATCATTTTTATCCCTGTAAAGTTTCCTCTTCTTCCTCTCTATGATTTCCTGCTCTACATCGTCTACTTCTTTCTTATATTTGTTGTATGTCTGTTGAAACTTGTCAATGGTCTCAAACTGCTTTAATTTTTCCCCCAGTACGGAGATCTCCTGTGCATATTGTGTTAATAGTATTTCATCGTGTTTAATTAAGATCTTTATAAGATCTTTTGAACATTGCGTCAGCACTTTTTCCCATTCTTTTTTAAGATCACTATTAGCCAGTTCAAATGTCGGAAATATTCGTGGTCTCAAACCTCTTGGTGTTATTTCCTGTTTAATATAGCTGTCAAATGTAAGTCTATTCCACCATGTTTTCCCTTGTTTAATCAATAATTGTTTTAACGAGAAAAGGTCATCCGACCAATCTCTATTGAGTGAGCCTGGATTGTTCAGCTCATTGCCAAAGGGTGCATCCAAACTATTCTTTAATCTTTCACGTCTGTCGTCCAACTCTTTTGCAAGGTTAAAGGATGACATTCTGGAGTGTATAATTAACTAGTAATGAAATTTCTTATTGATTATGGATTTCTATACTTTAATGTATCTGTATTCACTGTGCTAGTGGCTAAAGAATTGCTGAGGAATCAGCTATATACTATAACTATTCTGAGGAAAAGGGGAGTGGGAAAGCTACTGCACTAGTATAGTATTATATGTTATTTTTGTATTTTTACTACTACAAACCCCATATTATTTTCTGTTTCATAAATTTGAATTAGTTATGGGGGTGCTGCCACACACCGTAGTGTTACCAACTTTGTAGAACTTGTATACCAAAAAGAAGAAAGAATTGGTCTCAAGTGGCGCACAAAAACAATTAAACAATTGCCTAAGATATAACTTTTATTCCAGTTTATCTAAAAAGACCTGTAACTGTGAAATATTAAAACCAACATGTAATGACAAGACAAAATGTGATAATTAAAAACACACGCTGCACTCTGAGTGTCATGCACTGCTATTTTATTTACTTATTGGGTACAATGACCTCTATGTATTTTATGTGTATTTTCTGATATTGTGTGAATAAAAATTTTATCAATATCCGTATTGCAATCTGTCTCTGTTTTGTATCAATTACCAAACTCTCCAGTATATTGTGAGATATAATGTCACGTCTGAAATTTTCAATGTGTCTGTGTCAATACACTTGCTCTAGAATTTTACTGGCTGCTGGCTAGTGAACCCCTATCTCATTTATCCACAGATTTTACTCTGCAAGGTGCATATGTATAATTCAAGTTTCCAGCAGTTTATTGTTTATTTCTTACTCCTTAATATCACCTTATGTGATCAGTTAAGATTCCATATTATCAACTGGTGCTCTCAAACTATGTAGTCAGCACTGTCAGTATAGAGAAGAGATGCTGTGTCTCACTGTTGGTACATTCCACCTTTTGTTACAGTAATCATAGCTTATAATCTCAACTCAGATGGTATCCACTTAGTGGGAGTATATTATTCTCTGAAATACTGATTGTATCACTATATACTGCACCCTTTTATTGCAGAGGAATAATACTTTATTATGAGAAATTCATTCAAGGGGATCCACTGCTCTATGTATGCAGCTTTAACAAGGAGTGAGTGAGTTGACACATAAATTTGTTTCCAAAATAATCCACTCATTTATTTCTCTCTGGAGATTTGGTTATTTTAGTAACAGATTTGTTGCAATTTTTCTATATAGAATCTGCGGGTTAATGGATACACTTGATGGTTAATGTGTATCAACCTCCTGCCCTTCCACCTCTGATTAATACATAATTGTTTACAATGTATTCAGAGCAGCTGCCTGACACTGAGTTTTGTGTGAGGGCAGTAATGGTTTCCTATTCAGCAACAAACAGTTCCAGATTTCTACTCCTATATAATAGTGTCTTATGGTATTATATTTAGTCCACTATAAACTGCTGCTAGTGGCTGGATGCTTGATATACTTGTAAGAGGGCAGTTGTTTGATTACCATATATTCATTATATTGCCGCTTACAATGTATTCCACACACATGCATAGAAATAATTACTAGATACAATCTGCATCTTTCAGCCAATTAACTGGAGACAGCCGTGGTTTCATACCCTATCATATTGTATTGGCTTTAGGATTGTATAATACACCACGGGCACCTCTATATATACTGTCTATAAAGGAGTATGTTAGACACTATGTCTCTCTTCTAGTGATAGATTTTCTAAATAGCTGTTTACTTTTGCTGCTGATTATTTAACTCGCCACCCCTCTGTATTAGGAGTGCATTAATAGTCACAATCACACTCAGACATATACACATATAATTAGCATGCAAGCATTATTTCCACTCTAGTGCAGCGTGAACCGCCGACGCGCATTTCACAGAGTGTTTTTTCAGGGCTAACCCGAATGTCTCCGGTAACCGGATTATCACAGTTCCGCCGCTCCAATCACGGCCCGATTTCAGGGTCACGTGATTCCTTAATCCAATCGCGGCGCGGCTCCTGTGTATAGAGACTCAGACAAAATGTCTCTAGTCACGTGTTGTCCCTGGACTTATCATAGGACCTGAAATACTATTTGCTAGAAGGAAGGACACTGTTAGAATTGTGTCTCCTACTATGGGTTCCCGATCACGTGACTCGCTTTTACACTTGCAGTGGAATTCCTATGTATGGGGATTATAAATGGAGTCTGTCTTATCACGTGGTGTCTCCAGACCAATCTCGTAGCATACATTTTATTCACTAGAAGTGAATACAATGTTGTAAGTGTGTCTCCTAACGTGCGTTCCGTTTTTTGATCACCTACTCTGTTTAGATCCATATATTAAATAGGATAAGTTCCCTTGCCTTTGATCATATTACATAATGCCTCTTCTACTTATATCTTTACTATAATGGTATGATTATACCTACTATCTTATGCGTGAAAAAGCTATTATATATCCCATTAATTTATGTTGAATTTGTTAAATTAATAATAGTTTTAAAATAAACATAGCTTTAAGTGGGATTGAGTGACGTGCAAATAAGAAAAACCAAAAAAACAAAACAAAACCACAAAACTAATATTAGTGACCAAACATGTGTAAACAGTGACCGATTAAGACCCATTTAAGCTTATATGGGTACCTGTGCAATTAAGATTAGTGAAACAGTAAGATTTCAGTGCTTATTGAATAAGAATAATAAAAAATATTAAATATTAAAAAATATATAAATAATAAAGATATTTAGTGAAAAATAACGATAATGATCATATCTTCATGATCATGTTGTGCTGAAAGTCAGTACAGTGCTGCCTGTACTTCATTCTAGTGGTATGTCAGTGATCTATTGTGCAGAATTTCAGTGCGATACTAAATGTACTGCATTTAAGTGATGTGACTGTGATCCATTATAAGGATTGTGTATGTGTTATAATATGATCCTGTATCATTATGCTTATCCATTGATCTTAATCATACGGATTTCTCCATCTATCCCATATGTCCATTCTTATGTCTATTTTTCCTTTTTCTCCAGGTTCTCAAGGTCCAGGTCACAAGGTAAGTATTGACTTTCTGAGTCTCCTAGCAATATTGTTTCCGTGTTGGAACTGTTTATAATTAAGTACATCTTCCTTATAGGAAAAAGTTGTTGTCACCCTTCTCATTATTCATTATTCCTGATCTATATGTTACTCACGCTTGTAGATATATGTCTGTATACATGTTATAACTCCCTATGTCCATAGGCACACATTTCCACTTTTTCGTTCTGTGTGCCCTGTGGTTCACTGTTTCATGGCAGTGTTACATGATTATTTTCAATTTGTGAGTACTTCACTCAATCCTGAGGATCTGTATATCTTTTTTCTCCTCTTTTTTTCTCTTTTTTTTCCCTTCCCCCTTTCTCTCTATTCTTCCCATTCTTAATAGGTAAGAGTAAGTCATGAGGATAGATCTTACTAGTATTGAGAGCTTTTTAAGATTAGTAATTGTCCCAATTTAGATACTGTTTCTAAAGAGGTTATTGGGGACTGGATGTATTTATTGAGTCTTCCTAAAAGAGCTGGCCAGTAAATGAATTATAGGAATGGTAAGTAACTATTGTATTCATTCAATCCCAATGGGTACTGACTATCCATTAAGAATATCAGTTTTGTTTCCAATTTCAGAAGTTCATTATCTAAATCGCCACCTCTAATGCCCAATTGGATACTTTGCATGCCATAAGCCTTCAGACCTGCATTTTCACCTCCATGATATTGTAGGAAGTGTCTGGCTACTGATGTCAAGGTCTTAAATCTACTTACATCTTGTTTTGCATTTTTGATGTTATTGGCATGCTCCAGTATCCGTACCTTAAGAGGTCGAATAGTTTTGCCAATATACCGCTTCCCACAAGGGCATTCTAGATGGTATACCACGCCCATTGTGGTGCAACTGATGAAATTCTGAATGAGCCATTTTCTACCATACTTATCTGTGTAAGACTGCTTTGGTGTCATATATTTGCAGGCTTTACATCTGCCGCATTGATAGGAGCCCTTTTTATTATACAATTGTTTGGTAGGGGTCGAGAGATAACTTCGAACCACCAAATCTCGTAAATTTTTGGATCTCCTCCAGCTGCTTTGTACTCTAGTAGGCAGAATTTGGCTTAATGTGTCATCAGTTTGTAAAATTGGCCAGTGTTTCTGTAGGATTCCATTTATTTTCTTCCATTGTGGATTGTATGTCCCAATAAATCTGACTGGTTCGTCTCTCTGTGGTCTAATTTTGGGGGTCAAAAGGGAGTCTCTTGTGTAGGTTTCCACACTTTTCACAGCAGATTTAATACTCCTGTTGCTGTAACCTCTCTTTTTCAAGCGGTCACAGACCTGTTTCTCACGTTCTGAGTAGATTTGTTCGTTAGAGCAATTCCTTTTTGTGCGGAGTAATATCCTTTAGGAATAGCTTTAAGGGTTGCTGGTAGGTGTGAACTGTCAAAATGGAGGATACTGTTCGTTGCTGTTTTCTTCCGGAAAATATCAGTGCTTATCTTGCCATCTATCTCAATTTTGATACACAAATCCAAGAAATTGATTTCCTTTTGGCTTTTCTCGCCAGCTAATCGCAGATTCAGGTCGTTATGGTTCAGAGTAGTAATGAATTCTTCCAAAAGTTCTCCAGTTGCCTCCCAGATGATCAGGACGTCGTCTATATAGCGGAGGTATAGCAGGATATGTTGCGTGTATTTCTCCAGGGTTTCATTGAACACGTGTTCTTTCTCCCACCACCCCAGGTAGAGGTTAGCGTACGATGGGGCACAAGCTGTCCCCATCGCTGTCCCTCTAACCTGGAGGTAGAATTTTTCTTCACTAATAAAGTAGTTCTTGGTTAATATGAACTCTAACAGGGAGATCAAAAAGTTGTTGAAATCATGATGTATCCCCATGTTCAAGAAATATTTAATGGCAGCCACTCCCCTCTTATGATCGATGCTGGTATATAAGCTTTCAATATCATAAGTGGCTAACCATGTTCCCTGGTTTACTATCATATCCTGTAATTTGTTCAACACGTCCATGGTGTCCCTGGTGTAGGAAGGCAGAGCCAGCACATACTGTCTAAGATGTTGATCGACATAAATGCTGGCCTTTTCTGTCAAACTTCCCACACCTGAGACAATTGGTCTTCCGGGAGGCGTTTTTTCATTTTTGTGCACCTAGAAATAATTACTAGATACAATCTGCATCTTTCAGCCAATTAACTGGAGACAGCCGTGGTTTCATACCCTATCATATTGTATTGGCTTTAGGATTGTATAATACACCACGGGCACCTCTATATATACTGTCTATAAAGGAGTATGTTAGACACTATGTCTCTCTTCTAGTGATAGATTTTCTAAATAGCTGTTTACTTTTGCTGCTGATTATTTAACTCGCCACCCCTCTGTATTAGGAGTGCATTAATAGTCACAATCACACTCAGACATATACACATATAATTAGCATGCAAGCATTATTTCCACTCTAGTGCAGCGTGAACCGCCGACGCGCGTTTCACAGAGTGTTTTTTCAGGGCTAACCCGAATGTCTCCGGTAACCGGATTATCACAGTTCCGCCGCTCCAATCACGGCCCGATTTCAGGGTCACGTGATTCCTTAATCCAATCGCGGCGCGGCTCCTGTGTATAGAGACTCAGACAAAATGTCTCTAGTCACGTGTTGTCCCTGGACTTATCATAGGACCTGAAATACTATTTGCTAGAAGGAAGGACACTGTTAGAATTGTGTCTCCTACTATGGGTTCCCGATCACGTGACTCGCTTTTACACTTGCAGTGGAATTCCTATGTATGGGGATTATAAATGGAGTCTGTCTTATCACGTGGTGTCTCCAGACCAATCTCGTAGCATACATTTTATTCACTAGAAGTGAATACAATGTTGTAAGTGTGTCTCCTAACGTGCGTTCCGTTTTTTGATCACCTACTCTGTTTAGATCCATATATTAAATAGGATAAGTTCCCTTGCCTTTGATCATATTACATAATGCCTCTTCTACTTATATCTTTACTATAATGGTATGATTATACCTACTATCTTATGCGTGAAAAAGCTATTATATATCCCATTAATTTATGTTGAATTTGTTAAATTAATAATAGTGTTAAAATAAACATAGCTTTAAGTGGGATTGAGTGACGTGCAAATAAGAAAAACCAAAAAAACAAAACAAAACCACAAAACTAATATAATAATAATATAATATAAAGGGGGAAATATAGTGCTATGGCCCAGAACAATGTACACGACAGAGTTGAGGAAACAACTGAGTGATCAAAAATGCTATAAAGCATTAATTTTCAATCCTACAAGTAACTTCCTCTGTCAGTACAACACCATCATCTCAAGAGCATATGAGAATGGGATTATAAGGAAAAGAGATTTAGATTTCCTTAAAACAGATAACCCAAAAGTTGCCACACTGTACCTGTTGCCAAAGGTGCACAAAAATGAAAAAACGCCTCCCGGAAGACCAATTGTCTCAGGTGTGGGAAGTTTGACAGAAAAGGCCAGCATTTATGTCGATCAACATCTTAGACAGTATGTGCTGGCTCTGCCTTCCTACACCAGGGACACCATGGACGTGTTGAACAAATTACAGGATATGATAGTAAACCAGGGAACATGGTTAGCCACTTATGATATTGAAAGCTTATATACCAGCATCGATCATAAGAGGGGAGTGGCTGCCATTAAATATTTCTTGAACATGGGGATACATCATGATTTCAACAACTTTTTGATCTCCCTGTTAGAGTTCATATTAACCAAGAACTACTTTATTAGTGAAGAAAAATTCTACCTCCAGGTTAGAGGGACAGCGATGGGGACAGCTTGTGCCCCATCGTACGCTAACCTCTACCTGGGGTGGTGGGAGAAAGAACACGTGTTCAATGAAACCCTGGAGAAATACACGCAACATATCCTGCTATACCTCCGCTATATAGACGACGTCCTGATCATCTGGGAGGCAACTGGAGAACTTTTGGAAGAATTCATTACTACTCTGAACCATAACGACCTGAATCTGCGATTAGCTGGCGAGAAAAGCCAAAAGGAAATCAATTTCTTGGATTTGTGTATCAAAATTGAGATAGATGGCAAGATAAGCACTGATATTTTCCGGAAGAAAACAGCAACGAACAGTATCCTCCATTTTGACAGTTCACACCTACCAGCAACCCTTAAAGCTATTCCTAAAGGAGAATTACTCCGCACAAAAAGGAATTGCTCTAACGAACAAATCTACTCAGAACGTGAGAAACAGGTCTGTGACCGCTTGAAAAAGAGAGGTTACAGCAACAGGAGTATTAAATCTGCTGTGAAAAGTGTGGAAACCTACACAAGAGACTCCCTTTTGACCCCCAAAATTAGACCACAGAGAGACGAACCAGTCAGATTTATTGGGACATACAATCCACAATGGAAGAAAATAAATGGAATCCTACAGAAACACTGGCCAATTTTACAAACTGATGACACATTAAGCCAAATTCTGCCTACTAGAGTACAAAGCAGCTGGAGGAGATCCAAAAATTTACGAGATTTGGTGGTTCGAAGTTATCTCTCGACCCCTACCAAACAATTGTATAATAAAAAGGGCTCCTATCAATGCGGCAGATGTAAAGCCTGCAAATATATGACACCAAAGCAGTCTTACACAGATAAGTATGGTAGAAAATGGCTCATTCAGAATTTCATCAGTTGCACCACAATGGGCGTGGTATACCATCTAGAATGCCCTTGTGGGAAGCGGTATATTGGCAAAACTATTCGACCTCTTAAGGTACGGATACTGGAGCATGCCAATAACATCAAAAATGCAAAACAAGATGTAAGTAGATTTAAGACCTTGACATCAGTAGCCAGACACTTCCTACAATATCATGGAGGTGAAAATGCAGGTCTGAAGGCTTATGGCATGCAAAGTATCCAATTGGGCATTAGAGGTGGCGATTTAGATAATGAACTTCTGAAATTGGAAACAAAACTGATATTCTTAATGGATAGTCAGTACCCATTGGGATTGAATGAATACAATAGTTACTTACCATTCCTATAATTCATTTACTGGCCAGCTCTTTTAGGAAGACTCAATAAATACATCCAGTCCCCAATAACCTCTTTAGAAACAGTATCTAAATTGGGACAATTACTAATCTTAAAAAGCTCTCAATACTAGTAAGATCTATCCTCATGACTTACTCTTACCTATTAAGAATGGGAAGAATAGAGAGAAAGGGGGAAGGGAAAAAAAAGAGAAAAAAAGAGGAGAAAAAAGATATACAGATCCTCAGGATTGAGTGAAGTACTCACAAATTGAAAATAATCATGTAACACTGCCATGAAACAGTGAACCACAGGGCACACAGAACGAAAAAGTGGAAATGTGTGCCTATGGACATAGGGAGTTATAACATGTATACAGACATATATCTACAAGCGTGAGTAACATATAGATCAGGAATAATGAATAATGAGAAGGGTGACAACAACTTTTTCCTATAAGGAAGATGTACTTAATTATAAACAGTTCCAACACGGAAACAATATTGCTAGGAGACTCAGAAAGTCAATACTTACCTTGTGACCTGGACCTTGAGAACCTGGAGAAAAAGGAAAAATAGACATAAGAATGGACATATGGGATAGATGGAGAAATCCGTATGATTAAGATCAATGGATAAGCATAATGATACAGGATCATATTATAACACATACACAATCCTTATAATGGATCACAGTCACATCACTTAAATGCAGTACATTTAGTACCGCACTGAAATTCTGCACAATAGATCACTGACATACCACTAGAATGAAGTACAGGCAGCACTGTACTGACTTTCAGCACAACATGATCATGAAGATATGATCATTATCGTTATTTTTCACTAAATATCTTTATTATTTATATATTTTTTAATATTTAATATTTTTTATTATTCTTATTCAATAAGCACTGAAATCTTACTGTTTCACTAATCTTAATTGCACAGGTACCCATATAAGCTTAAATGGGTCTTAATCGGTCACTGTTTACACATGTTTGGTCACTAATATTAGTTTTGTGGTTTTGTTTTGTTTTTTTGGTTTTTCTTATTTGCACGTCACTCAATCCCACTTAAAGCTATGTTTATTTTAACACTATTATTAATTTAACAAATTCAACATAAATTAATGGGATATATAATAGCTTTTTCACGCATAAGATAGTAGGTATAATCATACCATTATAGTAAAGATATAAGTAGAAGAGGCATTATGTAATATGATCAAAGGCAAGGGAACTTATCCTATTTAATATATGGATCTAAACAGAGTAGGTGATCAAAAAACGGAACGCACGTTAGGAGACACACTTACAACATTGTATTCACTTCTAGTGAATAAAATGTATGCTACGAGATTGGTCTGGAGACACCACGTGATAAGACAGACTCCATTTATAATCCCCATACATAGGAATTCCACTGCAAGTGTAAAAGCGAGTCACGTGATCGGGAACCCATAGTAGGAGACACAATTCTAACAGTGTCCTTCCTTCTAGCAAATAGTATTTCAGGTCCTATGATAAGTCCAGGGACAACACGTGACTAGAGACATTTTGTCTGAGTCTCTATACACAGGAGCCGCGCCGCGATTGGATTAAGGAATCACGTGACCCTGAAATCGGGCCGTGATTGGAGCGGCGGAACTGTGATAATCCGGTTACCGGAGACATTCGGGTTAGCCCTGAAAAAACACTCTGTGAAACGCGCGTCGGCGGTTCACGCTGCACTAGAGTGGAAATAATGCTTGCATGCTAATTATATGTGTATATGTCTGAGTGTGATTGTGACTATTAATGCACTCCTAATACAGAGGGGTGGCGAGTTAAATAATCAGCAGCAAAAGTAAACAGCTATTTAGAAAATCTATCACTAGAAGAGAGACATAGTGTCTAACATACTCCTTTATAGACAGTATATATAGAGGTGCCCGTGGTGTATTATACAATCCTAAAGCCAATACAATATGATAGGGTATGAAACCACGGCTGTCTCCAGTTAATTGGCTGAAAGATGCAGATTGTATCTAGTAATTATTTCTATGCATGTGTGTGGAATACATTGTAAGCGGCAATATAATGAATATATGGTAATCAAACAACTGCCCTCTTACAAGTATATCAAGCATCCAGCCACTAGCAGCAGTTTATAGTGGACTAAATATAATACCATAAGACACTATTATATAGGAGTAGAAATCTGGAACTGTTTGTTGCTGAATAGGAAACCATTACTGCCCTCACACAAAACTCAGTGTCAGGCAGCTGCTCTGAATACATTGTAAACAATTATGTATTAATCAGAGGTGGAAGGGCAGGAGGTTGATACACATTAACCATCAAGTGTATCCATTAACCCGCAGATTCTATATAGAAAAATTGCAACAAATCTGTTACTAAAATAACCAAATCTCCAGAGAGAAATAAATGAGTGGATTATTTTGGAAACAAATTTATGTGTCAACTCACTCACTCCTTGTTAAAGCTGCATACATAGAGCAGTGGATCCCCTTGAATGAATTTCTCATAATAAAGTATTATTCCTCTGCAATAAAAGGGTGCAGTATATAGTGATACAATCAGTATTTCAGAGAATAATATACTCCCACTAAGTGGATACCATCTGAGTTGAGATTATAAGCTATGATTACTGTAACAAAAGGTGGAATGTACCAACAGTGAGACACAGCATCTCTTCTCTATACTGACAGTGCTGACTACATAGTTTGAGAGCACCAGTTGATAATATGGAATCTTAACTGATCACATAAGGTGATATTAAGGAGTAAGAAATAAACAATAAACTGCTGGAAACTTGAATTATACATATGCACCTTGCAGAGTAAAATCTGTGGATAAATGAGATAGGGGTTCACTAGCCAGCAGCCAGTAAAATTCTAGAGCAAGTGTATTGACACAGACACATTGAAAATTTCAGACGTGACATTATATCTCACAATATACTGGAGAGTTTGGTAATTGATACAAAACAGAGACAGATTGCAATACGGATATTGATAAAATTTTTATTCACACAATATCAGAAAATACACATAAAATACATAGAGGTCATTGTACCCAATAAGTAAATAAAATAGCAGTGCATGACACTCAGAGTGCAGCGTGTGTTTTTAATTATCACATTTTGTCTTGTCATTACATGTTGGTTTTAATATTTCACAGTTACAGGTCTTTTTAGATAAACTGGAATAAAAGTTATATCTTAGGCAATTGTTTAATTGTTTTTGTGCGCCACTTGAGACCAATTCTTTCTTCTTTTTGGTATACAAGTTCTACAAAGTTGGTAACACTACGGTGTGTGGCAGCACCCCCATAACTAATTCAAATTTATGAAACAGAAAATAATATGGGGTTTGTAGTAGTAAAAATACAAAAATAACATATAATACTATACTAGTGCAGTAGCTTTCCCACTCCCCTTTTCCTCAGAATAGTTAAAGAAAAGGATTTACCTGGTAAGTACCAAAATCCTATTTTCTCCTTCCCCTCTCCACCCCAATTATACGTTATCCATCCCAATATTCTTCGCTCTCTAGTTGTCCCACTAATTCTTTCTAATCCCTCCCCCCCCCCCCCAGGCACCTAGATTAAAATCTCCTCCAACCTTCTAACAATCCTCCGCCCCCGCCCAGCACCGCTGCCCCCTCCTCATTCAGGTGCAATCCATCGTGACAAAAAACATGGCGTCTGACTGAGAAGTCCGCCCGGTGTTCTAAGAACACGAACCCCTCCTTCCTACAACAGTCTCTAAACCATAAATTTACCTCCCTAATCTCCCTCTGCCTTCCTGGACTAGCGCGTGGCACAGGTAATATTTCAGAGAATATTACCTTAGATGTCCTTGCCTTTAATTTTTGTCCTAGGTCCCTATAATCTTTCTTAAGGACATCCCACCTACCACTAACTTTGTCGTTGGTGCCAACGTGCACCAAGACCACCAGGTCATTCCCGGCCTCTCCCGACAATCTTTCTACCCGGTCCGCAATGTGCCGTACCCGAGCACGCGGGAGACAACAGACTGTACGGTGATCACGGTCCTGGTAGCAGATTGCCCTATCTGTCTTCCTGATAATAGAATCCCCTACCACCACCATTTGACTAGGTACCTCACTAACTTTTTTTCCCTTTATCCTGGATGGACCGCTCCTCTGGTTGCTAGAGGGAGCAGTCTCCTCCTACTCCGTCATTTCCTCACTGCTATCCCCAGAATCTTCGTCCAGTCGGGCGAATTTATTGGGGTTTGGCAGGTCGGAGATATCCTGACTCCCCCTCTTCTTCTTCCTTCTAACTGTGACCCAGCTAGCTATCTGATTGTCCTCCTCTACCGGTGACCCCTCCTGCAACTCCTCCACCGTTCTATCTAAGCTAAGTTCGAGATTGTGAATACTCCTCAGCCGCGTAACGGTTTGCTCTAGATCAGTTACCTGGGCTTCCAGGGCAACTATTCGCACACACCTCGCACAGATGTACTCACACTTGCCCGGTTGCTCCAGGTGCGCATACATCATGCACAACATGCACTGAGTGAGATTCCAACCATGGACTCACCCATTTTGCCTAAACACTCTAACTCCCTGTACCTTTACAATACAATACAAACAATACCGACTATGTATTACAATAAAAATAGTACAGACTATTTTACTACACAACACAATACTATAGCCTAGCTGTGGAAAGAGACAATTTTCAAGACAGTAATTGGTAATGCAATGTATAATGTATAAGAGTGTATCACTGGAAAACAGTCCAAAAAAAAACACACAAAAAAACAGTCAATACAATAATAAATATGATACTTGCGTGTCCGGGGGGAGTCACTACCACTTTGTAACCATGTGCTGTATGTGTCAGTGTATATATGTGTCCGTGCATATGTGTGTCTGTGTGACCATGTGCTGTATGTGTCAGTGTATATATGTGTCCGTGCATATGTGTCTGTGTGACCATGTGCTGTATGTGTCACTATATATGTGTCCATGCATGTGTGTCTGTGTGACCATGTGCTGTATGTAACATAGTTAATGAGGTTGAAAAAAGACAAAAATGTACATCGAGTTCTACCTGTATTATAACAGCTATAGTTCATGCTCTAAAATTTTCCTCGTTTAAACGCTGTAACCATGGATATTTCTTTCCGCTAGAAATTTAACTTATCCATTATTTGACATATTGACAGAGTCCACCATTGCTAACTTCTCTGGCAGATAATTCCAAATCCTTACTGCCCTTACTGTGAAGAACCTTTTCCTTCGTTGTGTATGACATTTTCTCATTTCTAATCTCAGAGGGTGTCCGCATGTCCTGTGTAACAATTTTTTGATAAACAAATCACCTGATAGATTCTTGTATTGTCCTTTTATGTATTTGTAAATATTCATAATGTCCCCTCTCAGCCGCCTCTTTTCCAGTGTAAACATACCCAACCTTGTAAGTCTTTCCTCATAGTCCAGTGCCTCTAACCCCTTAACCAGTTTGATGGCTCGCCTCTGAACCCTTTCAAGTTCCAAGGTATCTTTTTTATAGTGTGGTGCCCAGAACTGTACACAATATTCCAGGTGTGGCTGCACCAATGATTTATACAGTGGTGGGATTACACTCTCATCCCTTGTCTCTATTCCCCTTTTTATACATGCTAACACCTTATTTGCTTTTGTTTGCTGCACTTTGACATTGGATGTGTCAGTGTATATATGTGTCCATGCATATGTGTGTCTGTGTGACCAGGTGCTGTATGTGTCAGTGTATATATGTGTCCATGCACATTTGTGTCTGTAGGACCATGTGCTGTATGTGTCAGTGTATACATGTGTCCGTGCATATGTGTGTCTGTGTGACCATGTGCTGTATGTGTCAGTGTATACATGTGTCCGTGCATATGTGTGTCTG
Source organism: Pseudophryne corroboree (assembly GCF_028390025.1). Lineage (NCBI taxonomy): Eukaryota > Metazoa > Chordata > Amphibia > Anura > Myobatrachidae > Pseudophryne > Pseudophryne corroboree. The sequence goes on along the minus strand of NC_086446.1, from coordinate 49,856,512 downwards.
TGTGACCATGTGCTGTATGTGTCAGTGTATACATGTGTCTGTGCATGTGTGTCTCTGTTTGACCATGTGCTGTATGTGTCAGTGTATACATGTGTCACTGCATTTGTGTGTCTGTGTGACCATGTGCTGTATGTGTCAGTGTATATATGTGTCCATGCATATGTGTGTCTGTGTGACCATGTGCTGTATGTGTCAGTGTATACATGTGTCACTGCATATGTGTGTCTGTGTGACCATGTGCTGTATGTGTCAGTGTATACATGTGTCCATGCATATGTGTGTCTGTGTGACCATGTGCTGCATGTGTCAGTGTATATATGTGTCCGTGCATATGTGTGTTATCACTGACCTGGTTTGGGAGTGTTGTGGACTCGGGGTTTCTTCCGGTGACCGGGAAGAGGAACCGCAACTGGGCCGCAGCAGAGATGGCCGAATGTAAGTTTTCCTCATGCAGGATCAGGTCGGCAAACAGGAGGCACACGTGGACGCTGAAGGTCCCTGAAAGACAGAACTTGAAAGGTGCTGGTGAATCAGAGAAGAATACCAGGTGCTGGAGGCACAACTGCGCTTACGTGCGCTGGGGCTTGGAGACACTGAAGTGTTTGTAGGCGCTGAAGTGCAGGGAGGCGCTGAAGTGCTTGGAGGCGCTGAGGCGCTTGGAGGCACTGAGGTGCTTGGAGGCGCTGAGGCGCGTGGAGACACTGAGGTGCTTGGAGGCGCTAAGGCGCTTGGAGGCACTGAGGTGCTTGGAGGCGCTAAGGCGCTTGGAGGCACTGCTTGAGGCACGGAGGTGCTTGGAGGCACGGAGATGCTTGGTGGCACGGAGATGCTCAGAGGCACGGAGGTGCTTGGAGGCACGGAGGTGCTCTGAGGCACGGAGGTGCTTGGAGGCACGGAGATGCTCGGAGGCACGGAAGTCTGGCGATCACCACTCCTGGGGAACTGATGATACTCAGGCACTGATGCAGTTCCTGGTGCCTGAATTTATACTTCCCACCACCAGCTGGTTGGTGGGAAGTGCCTGATGACGTCACCCGCCCAGACGCCGGGCCGAGCGACGGGAGCCGCCAGCGAGGACGGCCGCAGAGAGGACCAGCGCGCCCGGAGAGGTAAGTAAGGGGCCCGGGGCGGCGGCGTGACAGTACCCCCTCCTCTAGGGGTAGCCCCTGGACACTTCCCAGGTTTCGTAGGGTGCTTGGCATGGAAGATCCGGATTAGTCGAGGAGCTGAGACCTCAGAAGCTCCTATCCAACTTCTCTCCTCAGGACCATAACCTTTCCATTCTACCAGATATTGCAGGTTCTTATGAAGATAACGAGAGTCCAGAATAGTTTTGATCTCGAAGTCTGTCCCAGTTTCAGTTTCTACCGAAGTGGGGCTTGAGGGCTTAGAATGAAAACGATTAAGGATGAGAGGACGAAGGAGAGAAACATGAAAGGCATTTGGTATGCGTAGATGGAAAGGTAATCCCAACTTGCAGACCACAGGATTCAGGATTTGTAGCACAGGGTATGGACCGATGAACCTTGGGGCGAACTTCATGGTGGGTACCTTTAGCCGGAGGTTATGTGTGGAGAGCCATACCCTGTCTCCAACCTTGTATTGAGGAGCGGCTCGCCGTTTCTTGTCCGCGAAGAACTTGTATCGGACAGAAACCTTTTTAAGACTAGCAATGAACCTTACTCCAAATTTGTCTGAAGTGTAGTAGAGTGGAAGTCACAGCTGGAACCTCTCCTGTTGGAAGAATTGGTAATTCCGGAATTTGTGGGTGGAAGCCATAGTTGATGAAGAACGGAGATTCGCCAGTGGAGGAATGAAATGAATGGTTATGTGCAAACTCTGCCCAAGGCAATAACTCTACCCAGTTGTCTTGTGAAGGGGATAGATACAGGCGGAGGAAAGTCTCCAAGTCTTGATTGACTCGTTCCGTTTGCCCATTAGTTTGGGGGTGATAAGCGGACGAAAACTTACGTTTAATTTGTAAGGCCAAGCAGAGAGCTTTCCAAAACCTTGCGGTGAACTGTACCCCTCGATCAGAGACTATTTCTTGAGGCAACCCATGCAACCGAAAATGTTCTCGGACAAATATTAGAGCTAATTTAGGAGCTGTCGGCAGACCAGTCAAAGGAACGAAATGCGCCATCTTCGAAAAACGGTCGACGATCACCCAGACAGTGTTGAAACCTTTGGAATAGGGCAAGTCGGTGACGAAGTCCATGGAAATGTGAGTCCACGGTTTCATAGGAATGGGCAGAGGACGAAGTAACCCAGCAGGAGGTAGATGGGGAGATTTATACTGTGTACACTGTGTGTACCCTCTCCGGGCGCGCTGGTCCTCTCTGCGGCCGTCCTCGCTGGCGGCTCCCGTCGCTCGGCCCGGCGTCTGGGCGGGTGACGTCATCAGGCACTTCCCACCAACCAGCTGGTGGTGGGAAGTATAAATTCAGGCACCAGGAACTGCATCAGTGCATGAGTATCATCAGTTCCCCAGGAGTGGTGATCGCCAGACTTCCGTGCCTCCGAGCATCTCCGTGCCTCCAAGCACCTCCGTGCCTCAGAGCATCTCCGTGCCTCCAAGCACCTCCGTGCCTCTGAGCATCTCCGTGCCTCTGAGCATCTCCGTGCCTCCAAGCATCTCCGTGCCTCCAAGCACCTCCGTGCCTCAAGCAGTGCCTCCAAGCGCCTTAGCGCCTCCAAGCACCTCAGTGCCTCCAAGCGCCTTAGCGCCTCCAAGCACCTCAGTGTCTCCACGCGCCTCCAAGCACTTCAGTGCCTCCAAGCGCCTCAGCGCCTCCAAGCACCTCCAAGCACTTCAGCGCCTCCCTGCACTTCAGCGCCTACAAACACTTCAGTGTCTCCAAGGCCCAGCGCACGTAAACGCAGTTGTGCCTCCAGCACCTGGTATTCTTCTCTGATTCACCAGCACCTTTCAAGTTCTGTCTTTCAGGGACCTTCAGCGTCCACGTGTGCCTCCTGTTTGCCGACCTGATCCTGCATGAGGAAAACTTACATTCGGCCATCTCTGCTGCGGCCCAGTTGCGGTTCCTCTTCCCGGTCACCGGAAGAAACCCCGAGTCCACAACACTCCCAAACCAGGTCAGTGATAACACACATATGCACGGACACATATATACACTGACACATACAGCACATGGTCACACAGACACACATATGCATGGACACATGTATACACTGACACATACAGCACATGGTCACACAGACACACATATGCATGGACACATATATACACTGACACATACAGCACATGGTCACACAGACACACATATGCAGTGACACATGTATACACTGACACATACAGCACATGGTCACACAGACACACATATGCATGGACACATATATACACTGACACATACAGCACATGGTCACACAGACACACAAATGCAGTGACACATGTATACACTGACACATACAGCACATGGTCAAACAGAGACACACATGCACAGACACATGTATACACTGACACATACAGCACATGGTCACACAGACACACATATGCACGGACACATGTATACACTGACACATACAGCACATGGTCACACAGACACACATATGCACGGACACATGTATACACTGACACATACAGCACATGGTCCTACAGACACAAATATGCATGGACACATATATACACTGACACATACAGCACCTGGTCACACAGACGCACATATGCATGGACACATATATACACTGACACATCCAATGTCAAAGTGCAGCAAACAAAAGCAAATAAGGTGTTAGCATGTATAAAAAGGGGAATAGAGACAAGGGATGAGAGTGTAATCCCACCACTGTATAAATCATTGGTGCAGCCACACCTGGAATATTGTGTACAGTTCTGGGCACCACACTATAAAAAAGATACCTTGGAACTTGAAAGGGTTCAGAGGCGAGCCATCAAACTGGTTAAGGGGTTAGAGGCACTGGACTATGAGGAAAGACTTACAAGGTTGGGTATGTTTACACTGGAAAAGAGGCGGCTGAGAGGGGACATTATGAATATTTACAAATACATAAAAGGACAATACAAGAATCTATCAGGTGATTTGTTTATCAAAAAATTGTTACACAGGACATGCGGACACCCTCTGAGATTAGAAAAGAGAAAATGTCATACACAACGAAGGAAAAGGTTCTTCACAGTAAGGGCAGTAAGGATTTGGAATTATCTGCCAGAGAAGTTAGCAATGGTGGACTCTGTCAATATGTCAAATAATGGATAAGTTAAATTCCTAGCGGAAAGAAATATCCATGGTTACAGCGTTTAAACGAGGAAAATTTTAGAGCATGAACTATAGCTGTTATAATACAGGTAGAACTCGATGTACATTTTTGTCTTTTTTCAACCTCATTAACTATGTTACATACAGCACATGGTCACACAGACACACATGCATGGACACATATATAGTGACACATACAGCACATGGTCACACAGACACATATGCACGGACACATATATACACTGACACATACAGCACATGGTCACACAGACACACATATGCACGGACACATATATACACTGACACATACAGCACATGGTTACAAAGTGGTCGTGACTCCCCCCGGACACGCAAGTATCATATTTATTATTGTATTGACTGTTTTTTTGTGTGGTTTTTTTTGGACTGTTTTCCAGTGATACACTCTTATACATTATACATTGCATTACCAATTACTGTCTTGAAAATTGTCTCTTTCCACAGCTAGGCTATAGTATTGTGTTGTGTAGTAAAATAGTCTGTACTATTTTTATTGTAATACATAGTCGGTATTGTTTGTATTGTATTGTAAAGGTACAAGGAGTTAGAGTGTTTAGGCAAAATGGGTGAGTCCATGGTTGGAATCTCACTCAGTGCATGTTGTGCATGATGTATGCGCACCTGGAGCAACCGGGCAAGTGTGAGTACATCTGTGCGAGGTGTGTGCGAATAGTTGCCCTGGAAGCCCAGGTAACTGATCTAGAGCAAACCGTTACGCGGCTGAGGAGTATTCACAATCTCGAACTTAGCCTAGATAGAACGGTGGAGGAGTTGCAGGAGGGGTCACCGGTAGAGGAGGACAATCAGATAGCTAGCTGGGTCACGGTTAGAAGGAAGAAGAAGAGGGGGAGTCAGGATATCTCCGACCTGCCAAACCCCAATAAATTCGCCCGACTGGACGAAGATTTTGGGGATAGCAGTGAGGAAATGACGGAGTAGGAGGAGACTGCTCCCTCTAGCAACCAGAGGAGCGGTCCATCCAGGATAAAGGGAAAAAAAGTTAGTGAGGTACCTAGTCAAATGGTGGTGGTAGGGGATTCTATTATCAGGAAGACAGATAGGGCAATCTGCTACCAGGACCGTGATCACCGTACAGTCTGTTGTCTCCCGCGTGCTCGGGTACGGCACATTGCGGACCGGGTAGAAAGATTGTCGGGAGAGGCCGGGAATGACCTGGTGGTCTTGGTGCACGTTGGCACCAACGACAAAGTTAGTGGTAGGTGGGATGTCCTTAAGAAAGATTATAGGGACCTAGGACAAAAATTAAAGGCAAGGACATCTAAGGTAATATTCTCTGAAATATTACCTGTGCCACGCGCTAGTCCAGGAAGGCAGAGGGAGATTAGGGAGGTAAATTTATGGTTTAGAGACTGTTGTAGGAAGGAGGGGTTCGTGTTCTTAGAACACTGGGCGGACTTCTCAGTCAGACGCCATGTTTTTTGTCACGATGGATTGCACCTGAATGAGGAGGGGGCAGCGGTGCTGGGCGGGGGCGGAGGATTGTTAGAAGGTTGGAGGAGATTTTAATCTAGGTGCCTGGGGGGGGGGGGGAGGGATTAGAAAGAATTAGTGGGACAACTAGAGAGCGAAGAATATTGGGATGGATAACATATAATTGGGGTGGAGAGGGGAAGGAGAAAATAGGATTTTGGTACTTACCAGGTAAATCCTTTTCTTTGAATCCATAGGGGGCACTGGAGTACTCTTGGGATATGGACGGTTCCACAGGAACTAGGCACTGAATAGTTAAACTTTGACTATAACTTCCCTCCATATCCCAGAGTACCTCAGTGTTTTTTTACTGAGCCGAACTGGAGCTATAGAGGTTGACAATGGAGAAATACATATAACCAAAAACGGACAACAATAAAGTTGACACAAAACGAAACTGACAACTAACAGTTGACACCAACCCGATAGAATTTCTAATTTGAAACAGTTGGTAAGAGTGTGTTACCATAAAATTCCCTGCACTTACCACAACCAGGTAAACAACTGCTCTGGGTGGGCGTCCCGTGCCCCCTATGGATTCAAAGAAAAGGATTTACCTGGTAAGTACCAAAATCCTATTTTCTTTTTCATCCATTAGGGGTCACTGGAGTACTCTTGGGACGTACCAAAGTTTCCCCCCTGGGCGGGAGAGCTGTTTGGCACCTGTAACACTAGACGGCCAAAGCTAGTTGCTGATGCCGCAAAAGTATCAAACCTGTAAAAGCGCACAAACATGTGCACTGAAGACCATGTAGCCGCACTGCAAAGCTGTGTCATAGAACTCCACGACCAGCTGCCCATGACATTCCCGGAGAACGTGTGGAATGAGCTGTTACTGATGTAGGCGGCTGTAACCTAACATGAAGGTAAGCCTGACGTATGGTCAGTTTTATCCATCTGGATAAGGTCTGCTTAGAAGGTGGCCAACCCATCTTGGCCGCATCATAGAGAATAACAACGTATCCGTCTTAGGAACTGTAGACGTTCGGAATACATAAACTCGTAATGCGCGTACCACAACCAAAATTCCAGAATCTCCTGTTAACACAGGAACTACTATTGGATGATTGATGTGAAAAGAGGACCCTACTTTTGGCAGGAAAGCGGGATTCGTCTAAAATTCCGTTCTGTCATTATGAAACACTAAATACGGTGGCTTGCATGACAAGGCACCCAAAACTGAAACCCGCCCTGCCGAAGCTAAGGCTAGGAGAGAAATTGTTTCCCAAGTGAGAAACTTAATATCCACTTGTTGTAAGGGTTCGAAACAAAAAGACTATAAGAAATCTAAACCCAGATTCAAGTCCCATGGCGCAGTAAGTAGAGTGAAATGGAGGCTGTACTTTGAGGACACCCTGCATAAAGGTGTGTACCGACGGCAATAGAGCCAATCTTCTTTGAAAATAAATTGACGACGCAGATATCTGCACCTTTAGTGTGGATAAACGCCGACCTCCATCTAACCCCATCTGTAGACATAACAAAAGACGGGATAACTTGAAAGATGATGTCGGAAACTTCCGAACTTCACACCAACCTATATAGGCACGCCAAATTCTGTAATAATGAGCTGCCGTAACCGGCTTCCTAGCTCGTAACATGGTTGGTATAACCTATTCTGGAATGCCCTCTCTTTTTAAGAGGGCTGTCTCAACAGCCACTCCGTCAAACGCAGCCGCGCTAAATCGGAGAAAAAGAACGGACCCTGTTGTAACAGGTCCGGACGCAGTGGGAGCGGCCAAGGAACGTCCGCGAGTAGACCGCGGAGATCCGAAAACCAAGCTCTCCGAGGCCAATGAGGCGCCACTAGTATGACTGTGACGGACTCTCCTTTGATCCGTTTTAGCAACAGAGGGAGCAGCGGAAAACGGTGGAAACAGATACACGAGACTGTATGGCCACTTGATTGTGAGAGCATCCACCGCCACTGCCTTTGGATCTCTCGTTCTGGACACGTACTGGGGCGTTTGATAATTGTGGCGAGATGCCATCAGGTCCACTTGCGGGTAACCCTACTTCTGGACCAGCATGTGAAACACTTCTGGATTTAATGCACATCCTGGATAAAAATCCCGGCAGCTGAGATAATCCGCCTCCCAGTTGTCCACTCCCGGAATGAATACTGCCGACAAAATCACCTCGGCCCAATTGAGGACTCGAGCTACTTCCTGCATTGCCATGCGGCTTTTCGTTCCTCCTTGTTTGTTGATGTATGCGACCACCGTCGCATTGTCTGACTGCACCTGAACAGCCTGAGCCTGCAGCATTGCACTGCTTGTCGTAGCGCATTGTAAATTGCCCGGAGTTCCAGGACATTTATAGACAGCAATCTTTCGTGATCTGCCCAGAGACCCTGGAGCTGAAAATTTTGAACTACAGCTCCCCAACCTCTGAGACTCGCGTCCGCCGTGAGAATTATCCAATTCCAGGCGCCGAACCGTTTCCCTGCGGTTAGATTCTGTACTTTGAGCCACCAGAGTAGAGACACCCTGGCCCTTGGAGACCACCTCACCCTGCGGTGAATCTGCAGAAGCGAGCCCGACCATTGTTTTTGGCATGCATTGCAGGCAGACACTGTACTCGTTAGGCCACAGCCAACCATTGCGAGCACATCCAGTTAAAAAGGACGTGAGTGAAGTCTTCCGAACTGAAGCGCTTCAAAAGCCGCCACCATTGTGTCTAATAGGCAAATGTACAAATGAACCGAGACTGTGCGAGGCTTGAGCACTAATTGTACCAGATGACGAATGACCTGTACTTCTGTTCGGGTAGGTAAATTCTTTGATTTACCATATCGAGAATCATACCTAGGAATTGAAATCGTTGAGACGAAATCATTCAGGAATTCACGTAGACAATGGTAGGAAATCAGATTTCCCCCCCCACTCAGTCTGCGATCTATTCTCGTTTGGAACGTAGCCAAAGTGGACGTTGTGCGCCACTAGCGAAGCTGAGACGCAAGAACCAACTGCCAACTTCACAGAAGCTGTAGGCAGCAAGAAGTGTAAGGTGGTCATTATTTAGGGCAAACCTGAACTGGAGCGCCCTGCCACTACAGCCTTGTTACCTCAAACCCTTACCAAAGCAGGGCGAAGCAACAGCCCTACTGCTGTGTAGGGTACACTCCGATAGGTAGTTAAACGCCCAATAATTGCAATTGTCTCTTCCATGGAAATTGTTCAGCCTTCGCTGAGAACCTGACGTACTGGCCTGGTGCTATGAGGGCTGGCGGCGAATCAACCGCAACAATCTAGCTGAAACAGTAAATTTTTCCCTCTCAGGCAGTACATGCGCCCGCATTCCCCCCAAAGAGGACTGGTAAGGGTCTGTCTGCGCAGTCGAATTTGTCCGACACACTGTGTGACCGACTCTGCAGCGAAGCTGCTTGTTTGATTATGCATTAGACTTAGTGATCATGTACCCCGACCAGTAAGTACACCACGGAAGTAATCTGTGTATAAACCTGCATCACCGTGCATGTGGTTTCCAGCAATAGTGAATCTTCCTGTAGAGACATGCTGTCAAAAACAATTAATAAATTAGACAGACCAAAAAAATGAGAAAGCGCTATTCACATTTGATGTGGATTTTATTTATCCTTAAAAATCAATTTTCACTAAAAAGCACATAGTATGTATTCAATTTAAATGCCGGCCGGCAATGCACAAACAGTAAATATAAAAATATTACAATAAACTCAGTAATAATAATCTTGATATTTCCTTTCACCTGTATATTATAAGTACAATGACTCTGATTTACAATCTGTCTATATTATGACAGAGATTCACATGCATACAATGTATCCACCTTAGGATCTTCTCATGTTAGTATGTTGTTACTATTATAGCCAGGCAATTGTTGGACTTGTGCCTCTGTAACAATATTAAACCATGCTGGTATCCATGAATCCCGGGTTAATGGAGTGCATGTATTTCACAGTGGATTTTTGTGATAAATTTGTTTAAAGATGTTAATTGCAGTTCATAAATAAAGTTAATACATGTATGGTGATTTTGCCACTGTATAAATAATATTAAATGAAAGTACCGTACAGATGCCTCTGTTCAAACGCACTGATTAAATTGCTGCTCCTGGCTGGTGTTCCGCAATTGCCTTTAGTTGGAGTTGAACGGCTTTTATCCGCGGTGTGTTCTCTTTTTCCTCCCGGCCGGTAAACACTATCCCCGGCCTTATCCGGAGTCCGAGAACGGGTGATGTTGAAGATTTCTGCTCTCCACAAGGGCTGTGCTCAGTTTTTCCTCCCGGCCGGTAAGCACTCCCCTCGGCCTTATCCGGAGTCCGTGAGCCGATGGTGGTAAAAGTTTCTCCTCTCCACAAGGACTGTGCTCAGCTGGCTGGCTGGTAAACTCGGTCTACAATGCAATGTGACCGGAGATGCTGACATACGCGTTTCTCCGCCTACTTGCAGGTATCGGCGGCTTCCTCAGTGTCAAGCCGCCGATACCTGCAAGTAGGCGGAGAAACGCGTATGTCAGCATCTCCGGTCACATTGCATTGTAGACCGAGTTTACCAGCCAGCCAGCTGAGCACAGTCCTTGTGGAGAGGAGAAACTTTTACCACCATCGGCTCACGGACTCCGGATAAGGCCGAGGGGAGTGCTTACCGGCCGGGAGGAAAAACTGAGCACAGCCCTTGTGGAGAGCAGAAATCTTCAACATCACCCGTTCTCGGACTCCGGATAAGGCCGGGGATAGTGTTTACCGGCCGGGAGGAAAAAGAGAACACACCGCGGATAAAAGCCGTTCAACTCCAACTAAAGGCAATTGCGGAACACCAGCCAGGAGCAGCAATTTAATCAGTGCGTTTGAACAGAGGCATCTGTACGGTACTTTCATTTAATATTATTTATACAGTGGCAAAATCACCATACATGTATTAACTTTATTTATGAACTGCAACTAACATCTTTAAACAAATTTATCACAAAAATCCACTGTGAAATACATGCACTCCATTAACCCGGGATTCATGGATACCAGCATGGTTTAATATTGTTACAGAGGCACAAGTCCAACAATTGCCTGGCTATAATAGTAACAACATACTAACATGAGAAGATCCTAAGGTGGATACATTGTATGCATGTGAATCTCTGTCATAATATAGACAGATTGTAAATCAGAGTCATTGTACTTATAATATACAGGTGAAAGGAAATATCAAGATTATTATTACTGAGTTTATTGTAATATTTTTATATTTACTGTTTGTGCATTGCCGGCCGGCATTCAAATTGAATACATACTATGTGCTTTTTAGTGAAAATTGATTTTTAAGGATAAATAAAATCCACATCAAATGTGAATAGCGCTTTCTAATTTTTTTGGTCTGTCTGTTTCTATTTCAGGGGCGAAATACCAATTGCCCCTGAGAGAGCTGCTTACGCATTTGTATAAATCATAGCGCCTGGAATTTTCACTTGTTAATTAATAAATTAAATTCCTAACAACCCCCCGCTCCCCCAGAGGCCAGAGGCTGAGTGTTGTTGGGCAGCAACCTCCAGCAAAGACCCAGGAAGTAACGTTAAAAATGGTGTCCTACCATGTTTTTTTTAATTTTTATTATTATATATATATATATATATATATATATTACACCTGTTAAACCAGGATCTGAACCAGTGTCCATGCAATCACAATGTTCACTGTGGGCGGGAAGCCTAACCACTTGGCTACAGAGCCACCTGTAAAAATAATAAGCAAAAGCTGCTGTTTAAACATCAACTCTGGTGATGAAATGGTTGCTGTAGTGACTTGCAATCCAGATGGTACCTGAACCCACAATCCCTGGTTCAGGAGGGCAGTGTCCTATCCATTAGGCCACTGGGGATCTGGGGAGGTGAGGCCTGAACTCACAATGTTTGCAGTGCTCAACAGATACTTATCACTGACCTGGTTTGGGAGTGTTGTGGACTCGGGGCTTCTTCCGATGACCGGGAAGAGGAACCGCCACTGGGTCGTAGTAGAGATGGCCGGATGTAGGTCTTCCTCATGCAGAACTAAGACGGCAGGCGGGAGGCCCAGAGGAATTCTTGTAGGTCTCCTGTAAGACAAGACTTGTAGAAATAATGAAGGCTGGGGTACTGAGATATTGGAGACACTGTGGTATTGAAGGCACTGAGGTACTGGGAGTACAGGGAGTGCTGGGAGACCCTTGGAGGCACGGAGGTGTTTGGAGGCACGGAGGTGCTTGGAGGCACGGAGGTGTTTGGAGACACCGAGGTGTTTGGAGGGACGAGGTGCTTGGAGGCACGAGGTGCTTGGAGACACGGAGGTAACTGGAGGCACGGAGGTGCTTTGAGGCGCGGAGGTGCTTGGAGGCACGGGGTGCTTGGAGGCACGAGGTGCTTGGAGGCACGGAGGTGCTTGGAGGCACGGAGGTAACTGGAGGCACGGAGGTAACTGGAGGCACGGAGGTAACTGGAGGCACGGAGGTGCTTGAGGCGCGGAGGTGCTTGGAGGCACGAGGTGCTTGGAGGCACGAGGTGCTTGGAGGCACGGAGGTGCTTGGAGGCACGGAGGTGCTTGGAGGCACGAGGTGCTTGGAGACACGGAGGTAACTGGAGGCACGGAGGTGCTTGTAGGCACAGGATGCTTGGAAGCACAGGTTGCTTGTAGGCACAGGATGCTTGGAAGCACAGGTTGCTTGTAGGCACAGGATGCTTGGAAGCACAGGATGCTTGCAGGGACAGGATGCTTGGAAGCACAGGATGCTTGCAGGGACAGGATGCTTGGAAGCACAGGATGCTTGCAGGGACAGGATGCTTGGAAGCACAGGATGCTTGCAGGGACAGGATGCTTGGAAGCACAGGATGCTTGCAGGGACAGGATGCTTGGAAGCACAGGATGCTTGCAGGGACAGGATGCTTGGAAGCACAGGATGCTTGCAGGGACGAGGGAGCTCTGGATCATAGCTTCCACAGGAGAAACGAAGATACTCAGGCATCGGATCTCTGCCTGGTATCTGATTTTAAATTCCCCGCCCTAGCCTGATTGGCGGAGCAGGCAGGTGACGTCAGACCTGCTCCGCCTCCTTGCCCTTGCTTGTGATGGCGGCGCCCTTGCTTCCGGGAAGCCGCCGGAGAGCAGCGCCGACCCGCCGCTGAAGCCGGAGACTGACAGGGGAAGAGAGGCGCCGGGCAGACCAGGCCACCCGCAGGGACAAGCGCGGTCGCCGCTGCCCGAGGTTCGTGACAGTACCCCCTCCTCCAGGAGTGGCCCCTGGACACTTCCCGGGCTTAGTCGGATGTCTGGAGTGGAAGATCCGAATCAGACGAGGAGCCGTTACTTCAGTAGCCCCAATCCAACTTCTCTCCTCAGGTCCATAACCCTTCCAGTCCACCAAGTACTGTAATTTTTTATGAAGATAACGAGAGTCCAGAATAGCTTTGATTTCAAACTCCGCTCCAGCTTCTGCCACTACGGACGTTGGCCTTGGGAGTGCTGAGTGGAATCGATTCAGTATGAGGGGACGGAGTAGAGAAACATGGAAGGCGTTAGGTATGCGAAGATGGGCAGGCAAACCCAGTTTACAGACCACAGGATTTAAGACTTGTAGCACAGGGTAAGGACCGATGAACCTTGGAGCGAATTTCATGGTGGGCACCTTCAACCGGAGATTCCGTGTGGACAGCCATACCCTGTCCCCAACTTTATATTGAGGTGCGGCTTGCCGTTTCTTATCTGCAAAGAACTTGTACCGAACAGAAACCTGCTTAAGATTAGCATGAACCTTTCTCCAAATTTGTCCAAAGTGTCGTAGAGTGGACGCTACAGCAGGAACCTCTATTATCGGAAGGCTTGGAAATTCCGGAACACGGGGATGGAACCCGTAGTTGACGAAAAATGGTGATTCCCCAGTGGAAGAATGAAACAAATGGTTATGGGCAAACTCCGCCCAAGGCAACAACTCCACCCAGTTGTCCTGTGAAGGAGAGAGATACAACCGAAGAAAAGTCTCTAGATCTTGATTGACTCGTTCCGTTTGTCCATTTGTTTGGGGATGATAAGCCGACGAAAACTTAAGTTTAATGTGTAGAGTTGAACAAAGGGCTTTCCAAAACCTGGCGGTGAACTGTACTCCACGGTCAGAAACAATCTCTTGTGGCAACCCATGCAAACGAAAATGTTCTCGGATAAACAATAGAGCCAGTTTCGGTGCTGTCGGAAGACCAGTCAAGGGCACAAAGTGTGCCATCTTCGAAAAACGGTCAACGATAACCCAAACGGTGTTGCAACCCTTGGAACAGGGCAAGTCAGTGATGAAGTCCATGGAAATGTGAGTCCAGGGTCTCACAGGGATAGGCAGAGGACGAAGTAACCCTGCAGGAGGCAGACGAGGAGATTTATGTTGTGTACATTGGGGACATGAATTAACGCAATCTTGTACATCCTTCCTCATGGTGTTCCACCAGTAAGACCTTTGCAGAAACTTGTACATCTTCTGAGCGCCGGGATGACCGGAAAACTTGGAGTTATGGACCCACCGTAGTATTCCTGGGCGGAATCTAGCTGGTACGGACATTCTTCCAGGAGGAGGAGCTGGAGTAGTTAAAGCAGCAGAGACAGAAACTGGATTCAGAATTAAACCCCGCTCCGGAGGTTCATCCTCGTCTGTGGGAACCTGTGAACGGGAAAGCGCATCTGCTTTAATATTGAGAGTCCCGGCACGGTACTTGATAATGAACGAGAATCGGGAAAAGAAAAGTGCCCATCTCGCCTGGCGAGGATTCAAACATTGTGCGGATTTGATGTACAGTAAATTCTTGTGATCCGTGTAGATGGTAAACACATGTTTAGCCCCTTCTAGAAGATATCTCCATTCTTCCAAGGCAGATTTGATTGCCAAGAGTTCCTGGTCTCCAATAGAGTAATTTCGTTCGGCTGGAGAGAATTTACGAGAGTGGAAGCCACACGGATGTAATTTCTTATCAGAGGAATGCTGGGAGAGGACAGCCCCCACCCCGACTGAAGATGCATCAACTTCTAAGAAGAAGGGTTCCTCGAAATTTGGTTGTTGGAGAACTGGAGCCGTCGTGAAAGCTAACTTTAAGCGAGAAAAAGCTACAATGGCTTCCGGAGGCCACAAACTAGGATTAGAACCCTTTCTCGTCAGGGCAGTAATGGGTGCAACAATGGTGGAGAAACCTTTAATGAATTTCCTGTAGTAGTTCGCAAAGCCCAGGAACCTTTGTATTGCTTTCAGGGAAAGAGGCTGAGTCCAATCACGAATGGCCGACAACTTTTCCGGATCCATGCGAAGCTCCGTCCCCGAGATGACATAACCGAGGAACGGAATAGATGTTACTTCAAAGGTACATTTGGAAAGCTTGGCGTAGAGATGATTCTCTTGTAAACGGTGTAGCACCTCTTTGACTTGAGTCCTGTGTTCGACAAGATTCTTGGAAAAAATCAGTATGTCGTCCAGATATACCACAACGCTCTGATACAGCATATCACGAAAGATTTCGTTGACGAATCCCTGGAAAACCGCGGGAGCATTACTAAGACCAAACGGCATCACCAAGTATTCGTAATGGCCATCTCGGGTATTAAAGGCAGTCTTCCATTCATCCCCCTCTCGGATGCGTATAAGATTATAAGCTCCTCTCAAGTCGAGTTTTGAAAAAATGCGGGCACCACGAACCCTATCAAATAACTCTGTGATTAGTGGCAAGGGGTATTTATTCTTAATAGTAATGTCGTTTAGGCCGCGGTAGTCGATGCATGGTCTCAACCCCCCGTCCTTTTTCTTCACGAAAAAGAAGCCTGCACCAGCAGGGGAGGAAGAGGGGCGAATGAATCCCTTGAGCATATTGGACTTAATATACTCCGACATGGCTTGAGTCTCGGGAAGAGACAGAGGATATGTGCGACCACGAGGTGGCGTCTTCCCTGGGACAAGGTCAATAGGGCAGTCCCAAGGCCTGTGAGGTGGTAACAGGTCAGCAGCTTGTTCCGAAAATACGTCCTTGTACCCTTGATATGCCTCCGGAATGTGCTCTTCATCCGTTTTGGAGGTAACACGGAGCGGACAAACAGGAGTAAGACAATTAGTGTGACAAAAGGAACTCCAGGACAGAATTTGTGACGACTTCCAATCGATGTGGGGGTTATGACTTTTCAGCCAAGGCATTCCAAGAACCAGATCATGGGGCATTTCTGGGATTACCAAGAGTTCCAAATCTTCCTGATGTAGAGCCCCGACCCGCAGCTTAACTGGCCCCGTGCGCCACATTATGAGACCTTTGGAAATTCTAGTCCCGTTGATAGCCGTCAGTGAAATTGGCCGCTCGATAGGCCGTAACTTTAAACCCAAACTTTGGGCACAGAAGGAAGAAACGAAGTTCCCTGCAGCTCCGGAATCCAATAGGGCTTCACAAGACCTGGAGACTGAATTGGAGACTAGAGTTACTGGAAGCAAGCAGTCCGAAGTTGGAGAAGCTTTTGTCGTAACTCCCAGCTTGACTCCTCCGGAACAAGCTAGGTCTGCCCGTTTCCCGGACGGACTTTACAAGATTTAAGAAAATGATCTGCGGCTCCACAGTAAAGGCAGAGTTTACCCTCACGACGACGCTGTCGTTCTTCCGGAGACAGTCGGGAGCGGTTAATTTGCATGGGCTCATCTGAGCTAGGTGAGGCCACCGGCCTAGGAGTAGGATTCCGGAACCTGGAACGATCCGAACGGTTACGTTCTCTTCCACGCTCCTGCATCCGAAGATCCACCTTGACGCAAAGGGAAATCAAATCTTCTAATGGATCCGGCAGATCTCTAGTAACCAGCTCGTCTTTCAGCCGGTCGGAAAGACCGTTCCAGAAGGCAGCTCTCAGGGCATCATTATTCCAGCGTAGTTCGGAAGCAATGGTCTGGAAATGAACCACGTACTGGCCCACGGAACGGGCGCCCTGCCGAACACGGAGCAAATCGGAAGAAGCAGTGGTCATTCTGCCGGGCTCGTCGAAAATCCTTCGAAAGGACGAGATGAAGTTGGTGTAGTTGGAAACCATGGGATCAGATCGTTCCCATAATGGAGACACCCAATCCAAAGCAGAACCTTCCAACAGAGAAATAATATATGCTACCTTGGACCGGTCTGTAGGAAAGTTGTGTGCAAGTAGCTCGAAATGTACCTCGCACTGGTTCAAGAAACCACGACAATTTTTGGGATTCCCATTATAGCGGGACGGAGTAGGCAACTGAAGGCGTGGAGTGACACCGGCCGATGGTTGAACATTGCTGGCAACGGCAACTGGTGCGACTGCTGGAACAGGAGCCGGAATTACTGAGGCCAGAGACGCCTGAATCTGATCCAGACGCCCGGACAACTGCTGGAGGTACTGCATCACCTGACCTTGTGCTGCTTCCTGACTTTGCACTCGAGAAGCCAGGTTCTGGATGGCACTAGAGTCCGTGTTCCGATCCCCCGAGTCCATGTGGCCTGAGTATACTATCACTGACCTGGTTTGGGAGTGTTGTGGACTCGGGGCTTCTTCCGATGACCGGGAAGAGGAACCGCCACTGGGTCGTAGTAGAGATGGCCGGATGTAGGTCTTCCTCATGCAGAACTAAGACGGCAGGCGGGAGGCCCAGAGGAATTCTTGTAGGTCTCCTGTAAGACAAGACTTGTAGAAATAATGAAGGCTGGGGTACTGAGATATTGGAGACACTGTGGTATTGAAGGCACTGAGGTACTGGGAGTACAGGGAGTGCTGGGAGACCCTTGGAGGCACGGAGGTGTTTGGAGGCACGGAGGTGCTTGGAGGCACGGAGGTGTTTGGAGACACCGAGGTGTTTGGAGGGACGAGGTGCTTGGAGGCACGAGGTGCTTGGAGACACGGAGGTAACTGGAGGCACGGAGGTGCTTTGAGGCGCGGAGGTGCTTGGAGGCACGGGGTGCTTGGAGGCACGAGGTGCTTGGAGGCACGGAGGTGCTTGGAGGCACGGAGGTAACTGGAGGCACGGAGGTAACTGGAGGCACGGAGGTAACTGGAGGCACGGAGGTGCTTGAGGCGCGGAGGTGCTTGGAGGCACGAGGTGCTTGGAGGCACGAGGTGCTTGGAGGCACGGAGGTGCTTGGAGGCACGGAGGTGCTTGGAGGCACGAGGTGCTTGGAGACACGGAGGTAACTGGAGGCACGGAGGTGCTTGTAGGCACAGGATGCTTGGAAGCACAGGTTGCTTGTAGGCACAGGATGCTTGGAAGCACAGGTTGCTTGTAGGCACAGGATGCTTGGAAGCACAGGATGCTTGCAGGGACAGGATGCTTGGAAGCACAGGATGCTTGCAGGGACAGGATGCTTGGAAGCACAGGATGCTTGCAGGGACAGGATGCTTGGAAGCACAGGATGCTTGCAGGGACAGGATGCTTGGAAGCACAGGATGCTTGCAGGGACAGGATGCTTGGAAGCACAGGATGCTTGCAGGGACAGGATGCTTGGAAGCACAGGATGCTTGCAGGGACGAGGGAGCTCTGGATCATAGCTTCCACAGGAGAAACGAAGATACTCAGGCATCGGATCTCTGCCTGGTATCTGATTTTAAATTCCCCGCCCTAGCCTGATTGGCGGAGCAGGCAGGTGACGTCAGACCTGCTCCGCCTCCTTGCCCTTGCTTGTGATGGCGGCGCCCTTGCTTCCGGGAAGCCGCCGGAGAGCAGCGCCGACCCGCCGCTGAAGCCGGAGACTGACAGGGGAAGAGAGGCGCCGGGCAGACCAGGCCACCCGCAGGGACAAGCGCGGTCGCCGCTGCCCGAGGTTCGTGACAATACTGTTTAATAAGCACTGTGTGCCGACCAATTGCGCCACTGTAGTCTTGCCAAAATAGATTTTTAATGTCAGTATGTATATATATATATATATATATATATATATACACACACACACATATACAACCATGTATATTCACACATACTCAGACCTTATAAATATATATATATTTCATATATGCATACATACACACATATATATTATATACCCATATACATATATCCAGATATATCCTGATTCAGAAGTATAATAATTCTTAGAAGTCTGAAACTAAATGTGACCACTCACAGGCTTAAAAACCTGAGAAGTCTGCTGCTTAACCGCAGCTTAGTTAATGGGTCCCGAATCCAGTGTGGTGTGGCTGTAGATTTAAAAATACCTACAGCACCTTGTATTCCCAGGTGGCTAACCAGGCCCAACACTGCTCAGCTTCCAAGATCAGATGAGATTGGGCGTATCCAATTGTGGTGTGGCTAAGTGAATTAAGCAAAGCTGCTGCAGGTGAGCCTGAACTCACAATGCTTGCAGTGCTCCACAGATACTGTTTTATAATCACCATGTGCTGACCAATTGTATAACACATCTTACTTTACAACAGTGAACAAAGCCAGTATTTGGCTGACCACAGCCATGATTCAGATTTGCAGTCTTTGGGATAATATCATTATAAACAGTTATGATAAGAATAATAGTCTTTGCTGGTGTCTTACTCATTATACCGACAGACAATACAAAATACAACTTGCGCGACTCAGTAAATAGCACTAAGGTGTCTTTACAAATATATATCTGGCCAAGTGCAGTACACGTCAGCAATATGCCTGGTTCCAAATTCCCCTTAACACCCCTGCGCCTTCAATGGAGGAGAGATGTAATACAGGAAATTCTGGAAAAACAACAGGAAAAATGGTTAAATATGCAGACTTATAATTATGTAAGCAGATTTAATAAACATACTATGTTGCATTCAAACCTGCACATATATGAGCAACATGTATCCTGTTTAACAAAGACTTAATAGCCTATTGTAATACATATGCAGCGCTGCTGTATTCTAGTAAACATACTTCTTTTATCAACAAGAGTTGAATCATGAGATTTTATCCAGTGACCCTGACATTTGTGTGTGCAGGGAACATCACTGTGGCATCAAAGTTACTCACATTTGTGTGCCCCCCCCCCCCCCCCCCCCGTGGTCCATGTATCGTTCTCTATACACGGAGCCGGGCTATGGTGGAGAGGGAGCCGGAAGCGGCATCGAGGGCCAGGGAGCGCGCTGCATAGAGCCGTGGAGCAGCCTATGCATAAATCAACGTGGCCAGCGCGGCTCAGAGCGGCGGGGGACACAGCATAAACAGCGGCGCTGGAAGCGGCGGCGGGCGGCTGAAGGCAGCGGCCGGTGGCCACACACACACACAGTATCCCACACAGCAGGGCGGCAGCGTGAGCTGACCGCCCCGTTCAACATACCTGGACCCTGTGGTGAGGGCAATGACGGGGCTTCTCTGTAAGCACTGTCAGCCTTTTACTGCAGGTGACCTGCACGTGGTAGTGAGGGAGCTCTTCTAGAGAGGTCCGACACCCACAGCTGCTTCAGCAGCTTTCCTATCCCAGACCCTCGCCTTCTTGGAAGGGGGAAAGGGATTCCAAAAAAAAAATAATCAAAAAATTCAGTAATTGTGGATCAACTTCCACAAGCCTAGTCTCGGTGAGAACCGAAAAAAACACTGAGGTACTCTGGGATATGGAGGGAAGTTATAGTCAAAGTTTAACTATTCAGTGCCTAGTTCCTGTGGAACCGTCCATATCCCAAGAGTACTCCAGTGACCCCTAGTGGATGAAAAAGAAAAATAGTCAGCAATGGTAATTTAAGGTAAACCCAGGTTCCTAAGGAAACGTTATGTACAACAAAACTTGTGGATCAGGGAATTACTAAACTTAAGTGTATGCTTGCAAATGCGAGAAGCCTAACAAGTAAAATGGGGGAATTAGAGACAATTGCACTTAATGACCAATATGACATAATAGGCATTACAGAGACATGGTGGGACGAGTCTCACGACTGGGCGGCAAATATTGAGGGGTACACCCTCTTCCGGAGAGCTAGGACTAAGAAAAAGGGAGGGTGTGTTTGTCTCTATGTTAAACCATTCTTAAAACCACATTTAAAGGAGGTCATTTACAAGGGGACTGGAGATAACGTAGAGGCATTATGGGTTGAGATTTCGAGTGGGGGTAAACAAAAACAACTTTTAATAGGGACATGCTATAAACCGCCAGATATTAGTGTGGCTGATGAATTGCAACTCTTGCAGCAAATCGAAAAAGCTGCAGGTATAGGGGACGTCATTATTGTTGGGGACTTTAATTACTCGAACATAAACTGGAACACAGAAACAGTAAATACAGCTAGGGGTAACAGGTTCTTAAACATGCTAAAAGATCATTACTTGTCCCAGGTAATCGAGGAGCCAACTAGGCAAACGGCTATACTGGACCTAGTGTTAACTAATAATGAGGAAATAATAACAAATACTAAAGCAGGGGAGACCCTAGGAAATAGCGATCACAATATGCTGCATATTGCTGAAACAAGCAATGAAGGACATCAATTGGGAAATTATATTTCATGGTAAGAATACTGCTGAAATGTGGCCCGTTTTTACAACTGCGCTCAATAAGTACACTAATTTATATATTCCCGAAGTCAACAAAAACAGAAGTAGGAAATTCAAACCGATGTGGCTTAATAAGAAGGTCAAGGAACAAATGGATAAAAAAAGGCGTGCTTTCAAAGCATTTAAGTCTGACGGAACGGTGGAATCATTCCAGTTCTACAAGGAATGTAACAAAAAATGCAAAAAAGCAATCAGAGTAGCTAAAATAGAAAATTAAAAACAAATCGCAAAGGAGAGTAAAACAAACCCCAAAAAGTTCTTTAAGTATATAAACGGTAAAAGGTTAAAAAGGGAGAATATTGGGCATTTAAAGGGCGAGTTGAATGTCTTGATTAATGATAAGGAAAAAACGGATCTATTTAATAAATTCTTTTCATCAGTATTCACGAAAGAGGACAGGTTGACGAGAGTAGAGCATAACATAGACTATAATAACGACCCGTTGCTTGGTACCCTTAGCTAACAGATGCCGATCAGAGTTGCATTAGCCTTAATATATCAGTATTATGACCCTTCCGAGATACTGATATCCTGATAACCCTTCACGATATCAGTATATATCAGAATATCTCACTCAAATCCCATATGTGTCAATCTATATATATGTTATCCATACTGAGATATTAATATTTGGATACACTGTATAGGGGCAATAGCATGACGATGGCATACCTCATAAGTATCTGTATAGAGATTTCAATCATGTGTAAACTGTACAATATGTTCTTGCATCTGCAGTTCCAGCATTTGCTTAGATATTTTTTATTAGCAGCATATATTATCACAGTCCCTGTGATTATACTGTGCAATCACGTGTGTCATTTTCAATTATAATTACCAAAATAAAAGAATTTATTTGTAACACGTTTGTCTATGTTCCTTTATGTATATTACACACTATAGATAATCGTTGTAATATAATTGTGATTGCACATACAGTGATAGACGTGATTAGCAATTGTTAGCATGTGCTACACTTTGCACAAGTTAGGTATTTGTGTGTTTCAGGGTGATATCAGCGTTTGCTTGAGTCTCCTTTATTGTCAACATATATTATGACAGTCTCTGTGATTATACTGGGCAGCTACATATGTACTGTTTTCAAAATAAAGACGTTATTTATAAGAGTTCTATCTGCGTTTCTTCGCATGTAATTATACACTATAAACAATCGTTTTGATACATTTGTGGTTTCAGACGTAGCAGTAAGTGTAGTTATCAGTTGTTGTAAAGCACCATAGGCACTGGTTTTAATTCACTGAAATCACAGCACACAGTATCACTCCATCATAGAGATTAGGACAAGCTGTCAGTGCTCCCTTCCACTGGTTTACCAGTTTAAATGTAATCCCCTATACACATGTTAAATCGGGCTCTCCCGGGTTTAGCACACATCATTTTCATTAATACATTATATTCGCTTCATCAGAGGCCTCTGATGAAGCAAAAAGCGAAGCGTGCGTCAGGCTTACTGCGCACTTTAGATAGTTACTGGATGCTGAATGTTTAATATAATGTATTAATGAAACATTCAGCACATGGTCACACAGACACACATATGCATGGACACATATATACACTGACACATACAGCACATGGTCACAGACACACATATGCACAGACACACATATACACTAACATATACAGCACATGGTCAAACAGGCACACATATGCACAGACACATACGTAGACTGACACATACAGCACATGGTCACACAGATACACATATGCACGGACACATATATACACTGACAAATACAGCACATGGTCACACAGACACACATATGCACGGACACATATATACACTGACACATACAGCACATGATCACACATATGAATGGACACATATGCACTGACACATGCAGCACATGGTCATACATATGCACGGACACATATATACACTGACACATACAGCACATGGTCACACAGACACACATATGCACAGACACATACAGCACATGGTCACACAGACACATATATACACTAACACATACAGCACATGGTTACACAGACCCACATATGCATTGACACATATATACACTGACACATACAGCACATGGTCACACAGACACATATATACATTGACACATAGAGCACATGGTCACACAGACACACATATGCACGGACACATATATACAATGACGCATACAGCACATAGTCACACACACATATTAACGGGCACATATATACACTGACATATACAGCACATGGTCACAGACACACATATGCATGGACACATATATACACTGAGAGATACAGCACATGGTCACACATATGCACGGACACATATATACACTGACTCATAAAGCACATGGTCACACACACATATGCATGGGCCCATATATACACTGACACATACAGCACATGGTCACATATATATAATGACACATACAGCAAATGGTCACACAGACACACATATGCATGGATAGATATATACACTAACACATACAGCACATGGTCACACATATGCACGGACACATATATACACTGACACATACAGCACATGTTCACACACACACACACACATATTAACGGGCACATATATACACTGAAGAACAATTCCAGACGCGCTGTCACAGCTGCCAGCAAGGGATTGTCAGTCCCAATACAGAGTTTTTACAACAAAAGGCAAGTAAGCCGGCGCTGGCTGTCTTTCCAATAATTAAAACAACTATGGATGATTGAAAAACACTTGTATTTATTAACTGACACTAATTAGTGAATAAAAACATGAATAAAATATAAAATTCACACAATCATATAAAATTAAGGGCATATATGGAGCTGAGAAAAAATTCAAATGTGCTGCTAATGAGTGTCCACTGAGGATCCCGGACTAGAACACTGGACAAAAGTTCCCTGGGGAAGAGAAATGGAATACAGCTGGTTTTACCCGTATAAGCGGAGGCTTCCAATTGCTTTTGAAAACAGCAGGCGAGCTGTATCACTTGTATTCAAGCTGGGTCTCTCCGATGAATGCTGTAATTGATATGTCCCACAGAGAACAAATCCAAGGCAGGTGTTCCAAAATAGATTGTCAAAAGTCCATATCTGGATCCTGTGATGAAGTGGAGCACTGGTGATAGTGGTGATGGCAGCTTTTTCACACTTTATATATATATCGTCTCTACGCGTTTCGCTGATGTTAACTACCAGCTTCCTCACTCCTGAGGAAGCTGGTAGTTAACATCAGCGAAACGCGTAGAGACGATACTGCTGGACAGATTTCACTGATTATCCCCTGCTATATTGGAGAACTTTCTACTTTTGACTGACCCGGACGGCACGAATTGGTCTCTCCACCTTGGACCCAACCTGTTATGGTGAGATGGGAAAAAAATCCCTACCTGCATGAAAAAGCTTGCACATTGTGCTTAAAAGAGGGACTTTCAAAAGTTGTCACTCACCAAATATCCTTACTGTGGACCGTAATCTGGAGAGAATCCTAGCCTGGGGTACCATTTAATTCTCCTAGGGGAATAGTGAATGTCCTTGACCCACGAACTGAGCTTTTTAAGCTGATGACCCACGAACTGAGCTTTTTAAGCTGATGACCCATGAACTGAGTCTTTTTTAGCCAAATATAGATGTTATAAGTTCTATATGTTTTCAAATATTTTAATAAATTATTTTATTAATTCAACATAAAACCTACCGTCCTTTTTGAATTGTATTTTCTCTATCATTAATTATGTCATTTTGATTTTTTGAGAGATTAGAGGGATTAACCCACTGGTACAACACAGTGCAGGTGTCTTTTCTTTCGTTTATAGTCCAAATAATACCCAGCCACCGCCGCCGAGACTGAACACAGACACCAAAAGCTCCAGCAAATTTACACACTATTATTAACACAAAGAGACCAAAATATCCCCCCCATGGAGCCAGGAACCACCCCAGAAACTGGTTCAAACCCAGTTAATAATAGTAGCTCCTGACACTTTAGTGGGGGCTGGCACACACACACACACACAGGGCTGGGTACAAGAGCAGGGGCTGGCACACACACACATACACACACAGGGCTTGGTACAAGAGCAGGCGCTGGCACACAAGGCTGGGTGCAGGTGCTGACACACAGGGCTGGGTAGAGAAGCAGGGTCTGGCACACACACACAGGGCTGGGAAGAGGAGCAGGGGCTGGCACACATACAGGGCTGGGTAGAGAAGTGGGGACTGGCACACATACAGAGCTGGGTAAGGGGCTGACACAGGGCTGAGTACAGGAGAGGGGGCTGGCACACATACAGGGCTAGGTACAGGGGAAGGGCTTAGTACAGGAGCAGAGGCTGGCACACATACAGGGCTGGGTACAGGAGCAGGGCTTAGTACAGGAGCAGAGGCTGGCATACACAGGGCTAAGTACAGGAGCAGAGGCTGGCATACACAGGGCTAAGTACAGGAGCAGAGGCTGGCATACACAGGGCTAAGTACAGGAGCAGAGGCTGGCATACACAGGGCTAAGTACAGGAGCAGAGGCTGGCATACACAGGGATAAGTACAGGAGCAGAGGCTGGCATACACAGGGCTAAGTACAGGAGCAGAGGCTGGCATACACAGGGCTAAGTACAGGAGCAGAGGCTGACATACACAGGGCTAAGTACAGGAGCAGAGGCTGGCATACACAGGGCTAAGTACAGGAGCAGAGGCTGGCATACACAGGGCTAAGTACAGGAGCAGAGGCTGGCATACACAAGGCTAAGTACAGGAGCAGAGGCTGGCATACACAGGTCTGGGTGCAGGGGCGGACACACAGGGCTCAGTACAGGAGAAGGGGCTGGCACACATATAGGTCTGGGCAGTGGCGAAACTTGTGGTGGGCCCAGGTGCAACAAAATGCTGTGCCCCCCTTCCCCCACCCAGATATATATATTATAAGGGCACGGTCGTGCCCTTATATTAAGGCTGAATCGAACAAACGGAATTCTCCCATAGGGAACTTCAGAGATGGGGGCATGGTGTTTGAGGGGCTACACCTCAAACGTGATTAGACGTACCGAGCTGAAATTTGGCATGGACGCGTAGAATCGTCACCCGGTGCTGCATGCCAAATTTCAGGGCAAAATAATAAAAACTGAGGAATTGGGAGTAACCTAAAGTTCCAACTGTCAGTTTTTTTCTGCAACTTCCTGTATGGCTTATTGACAACGTTTTCCTATAGAGTGAATGAGGAGATTTTTGGGAAGGCATAACTCAGGGTAGAGGACAAAGAAAGACTTGGGGTTTGTTTTATTAGACAGAGTATGTCCCAGTGTAGTGCCTTTTGGGGTTGTGGTTTTTGAGAAAGTTATAGTTTTTTTTTAATTAAGTAAAATATGCCCCATTTTAAAGATAGGGCTTTTCAATTTGTTGCGCCTGCGCAGTGGCCGCCAGCAGGGGGTGTACAGAGAGTAGCTTCACTTGAGTGGAGCAATATGGCTGATCACTCCTCACATAGCCAATTTATTTTGTGATTATAAAAATAATTAGATCTATATGTATTATACAAAATGATTGGGGGGTGTTTTGGGACTGAGTGGATGCTGTCTGAGTCTTTTTTTAGCTATGGTGTCGTGTCAGTAAAAATATATTACATCCGTATTGTGCTGTGAGCGTGGCCAGGCAGTTTAGATGACGTCACTTAATTTATTCATGTGTGTGCCGCAATGCCAGATGGGGCGGCAAATTCAAATGTGCTCTTCTACTCTATGTGACTGTGTACATTGCTGCCTGGCCGGCCGCCCTGTTACTGCTGCACATGTGACAGGAAGACAGAGCGGGCAGCTAGTCGCCCCTGCCTGTCCCCATCACGATTGCCTCTCAGCAGTGACAACCTCGGCAGAGTGTTCCTGGACGAGGCTCCCAGCAGCGCTGTGCACTAGTGATTCATGCGCTCGCTGGGACCGTCACCGGTGCAAAGACTGCAGTTCACCGGCGGGTAGCCTGATCTGTGTAACCCGCTGGATCTGCAGTGACTGGCTTCCACTACCTGCGGAGGCATGAGAATCGGAGGTTACCAGCAGCTACTAAGGATCCTCTGTGACCCTATCTCCCGCTCTATGCTCCTCCTCTACCTGACACTCATGTGCTCCAAGAGCCGGGAGGGCACCGGCCACCTGTACCGCCCCCTGCTGATGACAGTATTTTGGGTGTGGGTGGGTTACTATGGTGCGAGTGCCGGGCAGGAGGCACAGGACACATGCCCACTGTCAGCGCTCGTCATATGCTCCAGAGTCCTGGCCCTAGCTATAGGCAACTACCTAGGACATGGGGAAATCCTAGGGCCTGCAGAGCAGCACGGCATACTACTGTCAGTGTCAGCACAGCTGTGAAAGTGAAACTACAGAGGAGTCCGATCAGGGGGCGTGGCTACACGGGTCACTGCTGCCTTCCTGCAATGTGTGAAACTGAGGGGAGGAATGGCTCTGAGCTGCAATACTGGACATTGTGATATGCTGCCATGTAATTGTCATGTGTTAAGGTAAGGGAGGCACCATCTATAAGTGAACATGTATGTATAAGTGTGTGGCTGTGAGTATATATGTGTATAAGTGTGTGGCTGTGAGTATATATGTGTATAAGTGTGTGGCTGTGAGTATATATGTGTATAAGTGTGTGGCTGTGTGTATATATGTGTATAAGTGTGTGGCTGTGTGTATATATGTGTATAAGTGTGTGGCTGTGTGTATATATGGGTATAGGTGTGTGGCTGTGTGTATAGGCGTGTGGCTGTGTGCATATATGGGTATAAGTGTGTGGCTGTGTGTATATATGTGTATAAGTGTGTGGCTGTGTGTATATATGTGTATAAGTGTGTGGCTGTGAGTATATATGTGTATAAGTGTGTGGCTGTGAGTATATATGTGTATAAGTGTGTGGCTGTGTGCATATATGGGTATAAGTGTGTGGCTGTGTGTATAAGTGTGTGACTGTATATTTGTACAGCTGTGTGTGTGTGTGTGTGTATATATATATATATTTCTCTAACGTCCTAGTGGATGCTGGGGACTCCGTCAGGACCATGGGGAATAGCGGGCTCCGCAGGAGACAGGGCACATCTAAAAAGCTTTTTAGGTCACATGGTGTGTACTGGCTCCTCCCCCTATGACCCTCCTCCAAGCCTCAGTTAGGTTTTTGTGCCCGTCCGAGAAGGGTGCAAACTGGATGGCTCTCTTAAGGAGCTGTTTAGTAAAGTTTTTTTTTTTAGGTTTCTAATCAGTGATTCCTGCTGGCGACAGGATCACTGCAACGAGGGACTTAGGGGAGAGACTTGCAACTCACCTGCGTGCAGGAGGATTGAAGTTTTAGGCTACTGGACACTGAGCTCCAGAGGGAGTCGGAACACAGGTCAGCCTGGGGTTCGTCCCGGAGCCGCGCCGCCGATCCCCCTTACAGACGCTGAAGAAAGACGGCGGAACGGAGGTCCGGAAACAGGCGGCAGAAGACTTCACAGTCTTCAGAGAGGTAGCGCACAGCACTGCAGCTGTGCGCCATTGTTGCTACACGGCTCACTGACACGGTCACGGAGGGTGCAGGGCGCTGCTGGGGGCGCCCTGGGCAGCAATATAAATACCTATTTGGCAAATAAATACATCACATATAGCCATTAAGGCTATATGTATGTATTTAACCCAGGCCAGTTTTCCTAATAACCGGGAGAAAAGCCCGCCGTGAAAGGGGCGGAGCTTATTCTCCTCAGCACTCAGCGCCATTTTCCTGACCAGCTCCGCTGGTGAGGAAGGCTCCCACTCTCCCCTGCACTACAGAAACAGGGTTAAAGAGAAGGGGGGCATAAATTGGCGATATAATTATATATTAAGAGCCCATATATAGAAACAACACCTTCTAGGGTTGTTATATACATTATGGCGCTTTTGGTGTGTGCTGGCAAACTCTCCCTCTGTCTCCCCAAAGGGCTAGTGGGTCCTGTCCTCTATCAGAGCATTCCCTGTATGTGTGTGCTGTAGGTCGGTACGTGTGTGTCGACATGTATGAGGAAAATGTTGGTGAGGAGACGGAGAAAATTGCCTGTAATGGTGATGTCACTCTCTAGGGAGTCGACACCAGAATGGATGGCTTACTTATGGAATTACGTGATAATGTCAACACGCTGCAAGCCGGTTGACGACATGAGACAGCCGGCGGACAAATTAGTATCGGTCCAGGCGTCTCAGACACCGTCAGGGGCTTGTAAAAACGCCCATTTACCTCAGTCGGTCGACAGACACTGACACGGACACTGACCCCAGTGTCGACGGTGAAGAAACAAACGTATTTTTCCTTTAGGGCCACAAGTTACATGTTAAGGGCAATGAAGGAGGTGTTACGTATTTCTGATACCACAAGTACCACAAATAAGGGTATTTTGTAGGGTGGGAATAAACTACTTGTAGTTTTGCCTGAATCAGATAAATTAAATGAAGTGTGTGAGTTCCTCCGACAGAAAGTTATGGGCGGTATACCCTTTTTCCCGCCAGTAGTAAGGGCGAGTTGGAAAACACACCTTAGGGTGGACAAGGCGCTCACACGCATATAAAAAACATGGCGTTACCGTTTCCAGATACGGCCGCCCTCAAGGAGCCAGCTGATAGGAAGCTGAAAAATATCATAACAGTATATACACACATACTGGTGTTATACTACGACCAGCAATCGCCTCAGCCTGGATGTGCAGCGCTGAGGGGGCTTGGTCGGATTTCCTGACTGAAAATTTTGATACCCTTGACAGGGACAGGATTTTATTGTCTATAGAGCATTTTAGGGATGCATTTCTATATATGTGTGATGCGCAGAGGCATATTTGCATTCTGGCATCAAAGAGTAAATGTGATGTACATATCTGCCAGACGAAGACACGACAGTGGTCAGGTGAGGCAGATTCCAGACGGCATATGGAAGTATTGCCGTATAAAGGGGCGGTCCATTGGACCTGGTGGCCATGGCAACAGCTGAAAAATCCACCTTTTGTTACCCCGAGTCACATATTGGCAGAAAAGGACACAGTCTTTTCAGTCTCAGTCCTTTCGTCCCCATACGGGCAGGCGGGCGAAGGCCAGTCATATCTGCCCAGGGGGAGAGGAAAGGGAAGAAGACTGCAGCAAGCAGCTCATTCCCAGGAACAGAAGCTCCTCACGGCTTCTGCCAAGTCCGCAGCATAACGCTGGGGCCGTACAAGCGGACTCAGGTGCGGTAGGGGGTCATCTCAAGAGTTTCAGCAACACTCGCAAGGGAACTCCGGGATCCTACATGTAATATCCCAGGTGTACATTGGAAATTCGAGACGTCTCCCCCTCACACAATTCACAGGCTGTATTCCCAGCAGGTGATAATCAAAGTACCCTTCTTACAACAAGGAAGGGGGTAGTATTCCGCACTATATTGTGGTACTGAAGCCAACGGCTCGGTGAGATCTGAAATATTTGAACACTTACATACAAGCGTTCAAATCAAGATGGAGTCACTCGGAGCAGTGATAGCGAACCAGGAAGAAGGGGACGATATGATGTCACTGGATATCAGGGATGTTTACCTACAGGTCCAAATTTGCCCTTCTCACCAAGGGTACTTCAGGTTCCTGGTACAGAACTGTCACTATCAGTTCAGACGCTGCCGTTTGGATGGTCCACGGCGCCCCGGGTCTTTACCAAGGTAATGGCCGGAATGATGATTTTTCTTAAAAGAAACATGGACGCTTTCCTGATAAGGGCAAGGTCCAGAGAACAGTTGGAGGTCGGAGTAGCACTATCTTAAGTAGTTCTACGACAGCACGAGTGGATTCTAAATATTCCAAAATCGCAGCTTTTTCCGACGACACGTCTACTGTTCCTAGGGAAGATTCTGGACACAGTCCAGAAAAACGTGTTTCTCCCAGTGGAGAAAACCAGGGAGTTATCCGAGCTAATCGGGATCCTCCTAAAACCAGGAAAAGTGTCAGTGCATCATTGCACAAGAGTCCTGGTAAAAATGGTGGCTTATTACGAAGCAATTCCATTCGGCAGATTTCCCGCAAGAACTCTTCAGTGGGATCTGCTGGACAAATGGTCCGGATCGCATCCTCAGATGCATCAGCGGATAACCCTATATCCAAGGAAAAGGGTGTCTCTCCTGTGGTGATTACAGAGTGCTCATCTTCTAGAGGGCCGCAGATTCGGCATTCAGGATTGGATGCCGGTGACCACGGAGGCCAGCCTGAGAGGCTGGGGAACAGTCACACAGGGAAAAAAATTTCCAGGGAAGTGTGATTAAGTCTGGAGAATTCTCTCCGCATAAATAAGCTTAGAGCAAATTTATAATGCTCTAAACTTAGCTAGACCTCTGCTTCAAGGTCAGCCGGTATTGATCCAGTGGGATAACATCACGGCAGTCGCCCACGTAAACAGAAGGGCGGCACAAGAAGCAGGAGGGCAGTGAAAACTGCAAGGATTTTTCGCTAGGCGGAAAATCATGTGATAGCACTGTCAGCAGTGTTCTTTCCGGGAGTGGACGACTGGGAAGCAGACTTCCTCAGCAGGCATGACCTCCACCCGGGAGAGTGGAAACTTCATAGGGAAGTTTTTCAACATGATTGTGGACCGTTGGCAAAGACCAAAGGTGGACATGATGGCGTCCCGCCCGAACAAAAACGGGACAGGTATTCCGCCAGGTCATGAGACCTTCAGGCGATAGCTGCGGATGTTCTGGTAACACCGTGGGTGTACCAGTCTGTGTATGTGTTCCCTCCTCTGTTTCTCATAACCAGGGTATTGAGAATTATAAGACATAGAGGAGTATGAACTATACTAGTGGCTCCGGATTGGCCAAGAGGGACTTGGTACCCGGAACTTCAAGAAATGCTCACAGAGGACTAAGGGCCTGGGGAGCTAAGAAGGGACTTGATTCAGCAAGTACCATGTCTATTCCAAGACTTACCGCGGCTGCGTTTGACGGCACGGCGGTTGAATGCCGGATCCTGAGGGGAAAAGGCATTCCATAAGAGGTCATACCTACCCTGGTCAAAGCCAGGAAGGAGGTGACCGCACAACGTCATCACCACATGTGGTGAAAATATGTTGCGTGGGTGAGGCCAGGAAGGCTCCACGACGGAAATTCAACTAGGTCGATTTCTACACTTCCTGAAAACAGGAGTGTTTTGGACCTCAAATTGGGGTTCATTAACATTTAAATTTCGGCCCTGTAGATTTTCTTCCAGAAAGAATTGACTTCAGTTCCTGAAGTCCAGATTGTAAAGGATGTATCGCATATACAGCTTTTTTGTGCCCCTAGGGGCACCGTGAGATCTCAACATAGTGTTGGGATTTCTTAAAATCATAGTGGTTTGAACCGCTCAAATCTGTGGATTTGAAATATCTCACATGGAAAGTGACCATGCTGTTGACAAATATCTCACATGGGAAGTGACCATGTTGTTAGCCCTGGCCTCGGCCAGGCGATTGTCAGAATGGGCGGCTTTGTCTTACAAAAGCCCATATTAAAATTTTCCATTTGAACAGGACAGAACTGGGACTCGTCTCCAGTTTCTTCATGAAGGGGTGTCAGCGTTTTCACCTGAAACAACCTCTTGTGGTGCCTGCGGCTACTAGGGACTTGGAGGACTCCAAGTTACTAGACGTGGTCAGGGCCCTAAAAATATATATATATATATATATATATAGTTAGGACGGCTGGAGTCAGAAAGTCTGACTTGCTGTTTATACTGTATACACCCAACAAGCTGGGTGCTCATGCTTCTAAGCAGTCTATTGCACGCTGGATTTGTAGTACAATTCAGCTTGCACATTCTGTGGCAGGCCTGCCACAGACGAAATATGTAGATGCCCATTCCACAAGGAAGGTGGGCTCATCCTGGGCGGCTGCCCGAGGAGTCTCGGCATTACAACTTTGCCGAGCAGCTACGTGGTCAGGGGAGAACACGTTTGTAAAATTTTACAAATTTTGATACTCTGGCTAAGGAGGACCTGGAGTTCTCTCATTCGGTGCTGCAGAGTCATCCGCACTCTCCCGCCCGTTTGGGAGCTTTGGTATAATCCCCATGGTCCTGACGGAGTCCCCAGCATCCACTAGGACGTTAGAGAAAATAAGAATTTACTTACCGATAATTCTATTTCTCGTAGTCCGTAGTGGATGCTGGGCGCCCATCCCAAGTGCGGATTGTCTGCAATGCTTGTACATAGTTATTGTTACAAAAATCGGGTTATTACTATTGTTGTGAGCCGTCTTTTCGGAGGCTACTTCGTTTTGTTATCATACTGTTAACTGGGTTCTGATCACAAGTTGTACGGTGTGATTGGTGTGGCTGGTATGAGTCTTACCCGGGATTCAAGATCCTTCCTTATTGTGTACGCTCGTCCGGGCACAGTACCTAACTGAGGCTTGGAGGAGGGTCATAGGGGGAGGAGCCAGTACACACCATGTGACCTAAAAAGCTTTTTAGATGTGCCCTGTCTCCTGCGGAGCCCGCTATTCCCCATGGTCCTGACGGAGTCCCCAGCATCCACTACGGACTACGAGAAATAGAATTATCGGTAAGTAAATTCTTATTATATATATATATATATATATATATATATGTGTGTGTGTGTGTGTGTGTGTGTATAAATGTACGGCTGTGTGCATATATGGGTATAGGTATATGCGGATGTATGATTGCGTCAGAGTACGGATGTATAAGTGCACCAGCGTGCGGACGTATGAGAGCGTCAGCGTGCGGACGTCTGAGAGCGTCAGCGTGCGGACGTCTGAGAGCGTCAGCGTGCGGACGTCTGAGAGCGTCAGCGTGCGGACGTCTGAGAGCGTCAGCGTGCGGACGTCTGAGAGCGTCAGCGTGCGGACGTCTGAGAGCGCCAGCGTGCCGACGTCTGAGAGCGTCAGCGTGCCGACGTCTGAGAGCGTCAGCGTGCCGACGTCTGAGAGCGTCAGCGTGCCGACGTCTGAGAGCGTCAGCGTGCCGACGTATGAGAGCGTCAGCGTGCGGACGTATGTGCGGTGAGCGGACGTATGAGAGCGTCAGTGTGCGGATGTATGAATGTAAGAGCATCAGCGTGCGGTTGTTTGAGAGCGTCAGCGTGTGGATGTATGAGAGCGTCAGCGTGTGGATGTATGAGAGCGTCAACGTACGGATGTATGAGAGCGTCAGGGTAAGGATGTATGAGAGCGTCAGGGTAAGGATGTATGAGAGCGTCAGCGTGCAGATGTGTGAGAGCGTCAGCGTGCGGATGTGTGAGAGCGTCAGCGTGCGGATGTGTGAGAGCGTCAGCGTGCGGATGTGTGAGAGCGTCAGCGTGCGGATGTGTGAGAGCGTCAGCGTGCGGATGTGTGAGAGCGTCAGCGTGGGGATGTGTGAGAGCGTCAGCGTGGGGATGTATGAGAGCGTCAGCGTGGGGATGTATGAGAGCGTCAGCGTGGGGATGTATGAGAGCGTCAGCGTGGGGATGTATGAGAGCGTCAGCGTGCGGATGTATGAGAGCGTCAGCGTGCGGATGTATGAGAGCGTCAGCGTGCGGATGTATGAGCGTCAGCGTGCGGATGTATGAGAGCGTCAGCGTGCGGATGTATGAGAGCGTCAGCGTGCTGATATATGAGCGCGTCAGCGTGCGGATGTATGAAAGCGTCAGCGTGCGGATGCATGAGAGCGTCAGCGTGCGGATGCATGAGAGCGTCAGCGTGCGGATGCATGAGAGCGTCAGCGTGCGGATGCATGAGAGCGTCAGCGTGCGGATGCATGAGAGCGTCAGCGTGCGGATGCATGAGAGCGTCAGCGTGCGGATGCATGAGAGCGTCAGCGTGCGGATGCATGAGAGCGTCAGCGTGCGGATGTATGAGAGAGTCAGCGTACGGATGTATGAGAACGTCAGTGTGTGGATGTATGAGAGATGCAGTGTACGGATGTATGAGAGATGCAGTGTACGGATGTATGAGAGCGGCAGTGTACGGGTGTAGGGATGTACAGCAGCGCCGTAACTACGTGTGTGCCATTGGTAGTAAGCGCCACTGCAGCAGTCCCCTCTCCTTCAGCATTGGCTGCCCGGCGCTGCTGTGAATGCTGGGATGCGCTTCCCTCATCCCAGCATTCACAGCAGCGGCCAGCCAATACGGAAGGAGAGGGGACTGCTGCAGCGGTCTACTACCAATTACATAGCGCTGCAGCGGCTCCTGTCCCCCTCCCTCCTCCTCCTTCTTCCCAGCAGCTGCCCGGGATCTGCCACCACGAGGAGCCTGACTGCCAGCGAGGAGAGATGGTAAGTATTTATCTCTCTCTCTCTCTCTCTCTCTCTCTAATATGTCCTAGAGGATGCTGAGGACTCCAAAAGGACCATGGGGTATAGACGGGATCCGCAGGAGACATGGGCACTTTAAGACTTTAAATGGGTGTGAACTGGCTCCTCCCTCTATGCCTCAGTTAGATTCTGTGCCCAGAGAGACTGGACACACACTAGGGGAACTCTACAGAGTTTCTCTAGAAAAGACTTTTGTTAGGTTTATTATTTTCAGGGAGCACTATTGGCAACAGGCTCCCTGCATCGTGGAGCCGCGCCGCTGCCCCCCTCACAGAGCCTGAAGAAAGAAGCCGGGTGAGTAACATAAGCAAAGAAGACTTCAGTGAAGGCGGCAGAAGACTTCAGATCTTCGGAGGTATCACGCAGCGGTCACGCTGCACGCCATTCCTCCCACACACAAGCGGCACTAAATGGGTGCAGGGCGCAGGGGGGGCGCCCTGGGCAGCAATTAAACCTCTTTTAAGGACAGGCACAGCAGTATACAGTGCATAGGCACTGTATACAGACCCCCGCCAGTATAAATAAAAGGGGGATACTAGCGCGCCATTTAGGGGGCGGGGCTTCGTCCTCCAGCTCTAATCAGCGCCATTTTCTCTTCACAGCAAGCTGGTCATGGCCCTTCACTTCTGTCACAAGTAACAGGGTGCAAAAACAGGGGCGGTGCACACCAAATTTGGTGTTGTATATATTTATATATAAAAGTGCTGCTAGGTCTGGGACATTGTATATTCCTTCAGACCGGGTGAGGCGCTGGTCGTCAGCTGGCATACTTTCTCTCTGAAGGACCTTACTGTGGGTCTGTCCCCTATAGCCCAGTGTGTTAGTGGGTGTCGGTACGTGTGTGTCGACATGTCTGAGGCTGAATGCTCTTCCCAGGAGGAAGCTGGTGTGGGGGCGGAACAGAATGTGGGAGTAAATCTGTCCGCACCGCCGACTGCTGATTGGGTAGATATCTGGAGTGTCTTAAATGCATGTGTGGCTTTGTTGCATAAAAGATTAGACAAATCTGAGTCTCAGAACCAAGCATGGAGACAATCAATGGGAGATGTTTTGTCACAAACTCAGACCCCCTCGGGGTCACAGAAATGTTCGTTTACCCAGATAGCAGACACAGATACAGCCACGGATTCGGACTCCAGTGTCGACTATAGTGATGTCAAATTGAATCCTAAACTGGCTAAGAGCATTCAGTACATGATTGTGGCAATAAGGGACGTATTACATATCCCTGAGACAAGGGTCTGTATGTATAAGGGAAAGAAACCTGAGGTAACATTTCCTCCCTCTCATGAACTGAATACTCTTTTTGAAAGGGCTTGGGAAACTCCTGATAAAAAGTTACTGATTCCCAAGAGAATTTCTATGGCATATACTTTTCCCTCTGAGGATAGGGTAAGGTGGGAGTCAACACCCACAGTGGACAAAGCTCTAGCACGGTTGTCCAAGAAGGTGGTGCTACCGTCCCCTGACACTGCAGCCCTAAAGGATCCTGCGGATCGTAAGCAGGAAACTACCTTGAAATCTATTTATGTCACTATGGGTATGCTGCTCAGGCCGGCCGTGGCATCGGCATGGGTGAGTAGCGCTATTGAAAAGTGGGCAGATACCTTGTCATCTGAAATAGACACCATGGATAGGGATAGCGTGCATTTGAAGCTGGGTCATATTAGGGACGCAGCGGTCTATTTAAAGGAGGCTGCGAGAGATATTGGCCTCTTGGGATCAAGGGCCAATGCCATGGCAATCTCAGCTAGGAGAGCGTTGTGGACTCATCAATGGAATGGTGATGCTGACTCTAAAAAGGCTATGTAGGCTCTGCCCTATAAAGGTGGCGTTTTGTTTGGTGAAGGCCTCGCGGACCTGGTATCTACAGCTACTGCGGGTAAGTCATCTTTTCTACCTTTTGTCCCTCCACAGCAAAAGAAAACGCCTCAGTATCAGATGCAGTCCTTTCGGTCTAATAAATTCAAAAAAGGACGAGGGTCCTCCTTCCTTGCCGCTAGAGGTAAGGGAAGGGGAAAAAGATCGCCGGCTGTGGCAAGCCCCCAGGAGAAGAAGTCCTCCCTGGCTTCTACCAAGTCCACCGCATGACGCTGGGGATTCGCTGCGGGAGTCCGCACCAGTGGGGGCACGTCTTCAGCTCTTCAGTCGGATCTGGGCTCACTCAGGCATGGATCCTTGGGTGCTGGAAATTGTGACCCAAGGGTACAAACTGGAGTTTCAAGACGTGCCCCCTCACCGATTTTTCAAATCGGTCTTGCCAGCTTCTCTTCTGGAAAGGGAAGTAGTGTGCGCTGCAATACAAAAGCTATGTCAACAACAAGTCATTGTCGCGGTACCCCCGTCACAACGGGGAGAAGGGTTTTATTCACGCCTGTTCGTGGTCCCAAAGCCGGATGGCTCGGTCAGACCGATTCTGAACTTAAAATCCCTCAATCTGTATTTGAAAGATTCAAATTCAAAATGGAATCTCTCCGAGCAGTGATATCCAGTCTGGAAGGGGGGATTTTATGGTGTCAGTCGATGTTTACCTACATGTCCACATATATACTCCACATCAATCTTACCTGAGGTTTGCTGTTCAGGATTGTCATTACCAATTTCAGACGTTGCCGTTTGGGCTTTCCATGGCTCCGAGGATTTTCACTAAAGTAATGGCGGAAATGATGGTGCTCCTGCGAAAGCACGGTGTCACAATTATCCCGTACTTGGACGATCTCCTGATAAAGGCGAGATCAAAGGAGCAGTTACTAAGAAACGTTGCGCTCTCCCTGACAGTGCTGCAACAACATGGTTGGCTCCTGAATTTGCCAAAGTCACAGTTGGTTCCGACAACACGGCTGTCATTCTTGGGCATGATTCTGGACACGGACCTGCAGAGAGTTTTTCTCCCGGTGGAAAAAGCTCTGGAAATCCAGAACATGGTCAAAGGGATTCTGAAACCGGCAAGAGTGTCGATTCATCAATGTACTCAGGTGCTGGGGAAGATGGTGGCGGCCTACGAGGCCATTCCGTTTGGCAGGTTCCATGCCAGGGTGTTTCAGTGGAACCTGTTGGACAAGTGGTCCGGGTCTCACCTGCACATGCACTGGAAAACAAGCCTATCTTCCAGGAACAGAGTTTCTCTCCTGTGGTGGCTCCAAAGTTCTCACCTCCTAGGGGGACGCAGGTTCGGGATCCAGGATTGGATCCTGGTGACCACGGATGCAAGTCTCCGAGGCTGGGGAGCGGTCACACAGAGGGAAATTTTCCATGGAAAATGGTCAAGCCAGGAAGCTTGTCTGCACATAAACATTCTGGAATTAAGAGCCATCTACAACGGCCTTCTACAAGCGGAACATCTCCTGTTGGACAACATAACAGCAGTGGCGTACATAAACCACCAAGGCGGAACAAGAAGCAGAGCAGCGATGGCGGAGGCCACAAGAGTTCTCCGCTGGGCGGAAAAACATACAGGCGCTCTCTCGGCGGTCTTCATTCGAGGCGTGGACAACTGGAAAGCAGATTTCCTCAGCAGACACGATCTCCATCTGGAGAGTGGGGTCTTCATCAAGAGGTCTTTGCAGAAGTGACAAGTCATTGGGGAATTCCTCAAATAGACATGATGGCGTCTCGCCTCAACAAGAAACTTCAGAGATATTGTTCCAGGTTGAGGGACCCTTAAGCCAGTGCGGTGGACGCCCTGGTGACGCCCTGGGTGTTTCAGTCGTTCTATGTGTTTCCTCCACTACCACTCATTCCAAAGGTGATAAGCCTCATAAGAAGAACAGGGGTTCAGGCGATACTCTTTGTTCCAGATTGGCCACGGAGGGCCTGGTATCCGGATCTTCAGGAACTGCTCATAGCAGATCCCTGGCCTCTTCCTCTAAGAGAGGATCTGTTACAGCAAGGGCCGGTTGCGTTTGACGGCATGGCGGTTGAACGCCAGATCTTAGCCCGGAAGGGTATTCCCGGTGAAGTCATCCCTACACTGCTTAAATCAAGAAAGGAGGTAACGACGAAGCATTATCACTGTATTTGGAGAAAATACGTGTCTTGGTGTGAAGCCAAGAAGGCTCTTACGGAAGAATTTTAGCTGGGTCGTTTTCTACATTTTTTGCAGGCCAGTGTGGATGCGGGCCTAAAGTTGGGCTCCATTAAAGTCCATATTTCGGCCTTATCGATTTCCTTTCAAAAAGAATTGGCCTCCCTTCCGGAAGTTCAGACTTTCGTGAAGGGTGTGCTGCACATCCAACCTCCATTTGTGCCCCCGGTGGCACCATGGGACCTTAACGTGGTGTTGCAGTTCCTTATGTCACATTGGTTTGAACCTTTACAGAAGGTTGAGTTAAAATTCCTCACTTGGAAAGTGGTCATGCTATTGGCCTTGGCATCCGCAAGAATTAGTGGCCTTGTCTCACAAGAGTCCCTATTTGATCTGCCATGTGGATAGAGCGGAATTACGAACTCGTCAACAATTTCTACCAAAGGTGGTTTCTTCATTTCACATGTACCAACCTATTGTGGTGCTTGTGGCTACTGAAGCTTTGGCTGATTCAAATTCTCTCGATGTAGTCAGAGCTTTGAAGATTTATGTCGCCAGAATAGCTCGTATTAGGAAAACAGAGGCACTGTTTGTCCTGTATGCTCCCAACAAGATTGGGGCTCCTGCTTCTAAACAGACTATTGCACGTTGGATATGTAATACGATTCAGCATGCGCATTCTATGGCTGGATTGCCGTTACCGAAATCGGTGAAGGGCCATCGGTGAAGTGACAGAACGGGACCCGGGAACGGAGGAGACCGGCTGCTGCAGGAGAAGCGCGCGGACTGAAGGAGAAGGAAGACGCGGCGGACTGAAGGAGACGGAGGACGCGGACACAGAGGACCAGGCCTGAGGTTGTGGAAGGAAGAGACGCGGTCACCGGCGGCAGGTAGTTACCTGCCCCCGGCGGTAAGTGTAAAACACACAGCCTATGACCACACAACCCAGAGCCGCACATAAGAGGGGACTGACAGGCGGGACGCCGCACTAGTCATACCCCAAACATTCAAATAGGACGCAGTTCAGAGGGCACATAGGCATCCACCACACCTATGGTAAAGGTGACCCACAGGGTACACTTGACATTTACCTGAGCTGGGGTCCAATCGGTATACCAATAGGAAGGTATACCTTGCAAAGGGTAGTCTGCAGGACACACCTGACAGTGGTGAAGGAACTGTGGGACAAGGACCAAACACAATATTGAAATTAGGATGCTGACCTAATCATATCTAATTTACAAATAAAGAGTTCAGATAGAAACCATATCAGATTGATCATTGGTGCAAAACCTACAATCAGGCGCAAACAGTCAACACAATCACTTATCCAAGTACCACTCCCATCCCGCAATACCCTATATTCCCATTTTTCCCTTATATCCCCCCCAGAGCGCGCTGACCATGCCAAATCATACCAGAAAGGTGGGCTCATCTTGGGCGGCTGCCTGAGGGGTCTCGGCGTTATAGCTTTGCCGAGTAGCTACTTGGTCGGGTTCAAACACTTTTGCAAAATTCTACAAGTTTGATACCCTGGCTGATGAGGACCTCATGTTTGCTCAATCGGTGCTGCAGAGTCATCCGCACTCTCCCGCCCGTTCTGGAGCTTTGGTATAATCCCCATGGTCCTTTTGGAGTCCCCAGCATCCTCTAGGACATAGGAGAAAATAGGATTTTAATACCTACCGGTAAATCCTTTTCTCTTAGTCCATAGAGCATGCTGGGCGCCCGTCCCAGTGCGGACTTTGGGGGTCATTCCGAGTTGATCGCTCGTTGTTTTTTTCCGCAACGAAGCGATCAGTCGCTAACGCGCATGCACAATGTCCGCAGTGCGACTGCGCCAAGTAATTTTGCTATGCAGTTAGGTATTTTACTCACGGCATTACGAGGATTTTTCTTCGTTCTGATGATCGGAGTGTGATTGACAGGAAGTGGGTGTTACTGGGCGGAAACTGAGCGTTTTATGGGTGTGTGTGAAAAAACGCTGACGTATTTTTTAAAAACGCGGGAGTGGCTGGAGAAACGGGGGAGTGCCTGGGCGAACGCTGGGCGTATTTGTGACGTCAAACAGGTACGATACTGACTGAACTGATCGCAATGGCAGAGTAAGTCTCGAGCTACTCAGAAACTGCTAAGAAGTGTGCTAATCGCAATATTGCGAATCCGTCGTTCGCAATTCTAAGAAGCTAAGATTCACTCCCAGTAGGCGGCGGCTTAGCGTGTGTAATGCTGCTAAAAGCAGCTTGCGAGCGTACAACTCGGAATGACCTCCACTATCTGCAGTTCTTGTTATAGTTATTGCTTATGTTACACAAAAGTTCTGTTTCAGTTGTGATCAGCCTGTTGCTGATTTTGGTTCATTCCGTTAACTGGTATTTGGTTAAAAGCCATGTTGTACGGTGTGTTGTGGTGTGAGCTGGTATGTATCTCACCCTTAGTTAACAAAAATCCGTTTCCTCAAAATGTCCGTCTCCCTGGGCACAGTTCCTATAACTGAGGTCTGGAGGAGGAGCATAGAGGGAGGAGCCAGTTCACACCCATTTGAAGTCTTAAAGTGCCCATGTCTCCTGCGGATCCCGTCTATACCCCATGGTCCTTTTGGAGTTCCCAGCATCCTCTACGGACTAAGAGAAAAGGATTTACCGGTAGGTATTAAAATCCATTTTCTCTAACGTCCTAAGTGGATCTGGGGACTTCGTAAGGACAATGGGGAATAGACGGGCTCCGCAGGAGATAGGGCACTCTAGAAAAGAATTAGGTCTACTGGTGTGCACTGGCTCCTCCCTCTATGTCCCTCCTCCAGACCTCAGTTAGAATCTGTGCCCGAACGAGAAGGGTGCACCTTAGTGAGCTCTCCAGAGCTTGCTGAGAAAGAAAAGTATTTTGTTAGGTTTTTTATTTTCAGAGAGCTTCTGCTGGCAACAGACTTTCTGCTACGTGGGACTGAGGGGAGAGAAGCAAACCTTACCAACTGCGGGATATGTTGCGCTTCTTAGGCTACTGGACACCATTAGCTCCAGAGGGATCGAACACAGGTACTAACCATTGGCGGTCCGATCCCAGAGCCACGCCGCCGTCCCCGTCGCAGAGCCAGAAGCAAGAAGCACGGCGTAGATGAAGAAATCGGCGGCAGAAGACTTCAGTCTTCAAACAAGGTAGCGCACAGCACTGCAGCTGTGCGCCATTGCTCCCACAGCACACCACACACTCCGGTCACTGTAGGGTGCAGGGCGCAGGGGGGGGCGCCCTGGGCAGCAATAAGGTACCTTTGGCAAAAGTAAGCAGACATACAGGTAGGCACTGTATGTCTGCATGAGCCCCCGCCATTTTTTTCACACAAAATCGCGGGACAGAAAGCCACCAAGAAGGGGGCGGGGCTTCTTCCTCAGCACTCACCAGCGTAATTTTCTCTTCACAGCTCCGCTGGAAGGAAGCTCCCCAGACTCTCCCCTGCAGAATCACGGTTGAGGGGTGAAAAAAGAGGGGGGGGCACATAAATTTAGGCGCAAAACAGATAATACAGCAGCTACTGGGTAAACACTGAGTTACTGTGTTTTTTCCTGGGTCATATAGCGCTGGGGTGTGTGCTGGCAAACTCTCTCTCTGTCTCTCCGAGGGGCCTGGTGGGGGAATTGTCTTCAAAAGAGCTTCCTCTGTGTGTATGGTGTGTCGGTACGCGTGTGTCGACATGTTTGACGAGGAAGGCTATGTGGAGGCGGAGCGGGAGGAAATGAGTGTGGTGTCGCCGCAGCCGGTGCCGACACCGGATTCGATGGATATGTGGAAGGTTTTAAATGAGAATGTTAATTCCTTACATAAAAGGCTAGATAAAGCAGAAGCCTTGGGACAGTCTGATCTTGCTACGCAGGGGCCGTCAGGGTCTCAAAAGCGTCCACTATCCCAGGTTGTTGACACAGATATCGACACGGAGTCTGACTCTAGCGTCGATGATGAGGAGGCCAGATTACAACCTAAAATGGCCAAAGCTATAAGATATATGATTATAGCTATGAAGGAGGT
Organism: Pseudophryne corroboree; assembly: GCF_028390025.1. NCBI lineage: Eukaryota > Metazoa > Chordata > Amphibia > Anura > Myobatrachidae > Pseudophryne > Pseudophryne corroboree. The sequence goes on along the minus strand of NC_086446.1, from coordinate 49,812,982 downwards.
GTTACACATCTCTGAGGAAAGCCCTGTCCCTGAGAAGAGAGATAATATGTTTGGGGAAAAGAGACAAGTGGTGACCTTTCCCCCGTCTCATGAATTAAATGAGTTATGTGAGAAATCGTGGGAATCACCAGATAAGAAACTGCTGATCCCCAAAAGGATGCTAATGGCGTACCCCTTCCCGCCATCGGACAGGTTACGCTGGGAATCCGCCCCGAGGGTAGACAAAGCGTTGACACGCTTGTCTAAACAGGTGGCGCTACCGTCACAGGATACGGCAGCCTTAAAAGATCCTGCAGATAGAAAGCAGGAAGCTATCCTAAGGTCCATATACACACATTCGGGTACCGTGCTTAGACCGGCCATTGCGTCGGCATGGATGTGTAGTGCTGTAGCAGCATGGGCAGATATGTTATCTGAAGAGATGGAAACCCTGGACAAGGATACTATATTACTGACACTGGGGCATATAAAAGACACTGTCCTGTATATGAGGGATGCTCAGAGGGACATTGCCATGCTGAGCTCTAGGATAAATGCTATGTCGATTTCAGCCAGAAGGGGCCTGTGGACTCGACAATGGACAGGTGATGCCGACTCTAAGCGGCACATGGAGGTTTTGCCTTACAAGGGTGTGGAATTATTTGGGGAAGGTCTGTCGGACTTAGTGGCCACAGCTACGGCTGGAAAGTCAAATTTTCTACCATTTATTCCATCACAACCTAAGAAAGCATCGTATTATCAAATGCAGTCCTTTCGTTCACAGAAGGGTAAGAAAGTCCGAGGTGCGTCCTTTCTTGCCAGAGGCAAGGGTAGAGGAAGGAAGCTGCATAACACAGCTAGTTCCCAGGAACAGAAGTCCTCCCCGGCTTCAACTAAGTACACCGCATGACGCTGGGGCTCCACAGGTGGAGCCAGGGTCGGTGGGGGGCGCGTCTCCGAAATTTCAGCCACCAGTGGGTTCGCTCACAGGCGGATCCCTGGGTTATACAGATAGTATCCCAGGGGTACGGGCTGGAATTTGAAGAGATACCCCTCGCCGCTTCCTCAAATCGGCTCTGCCAACGTCCCCCATAGAAAAGGAGTTGGTGGTAACTGCGATTCACAAATTGTATCTCCTGCAGGTGGTGGTGGAGGTCCCCCCCCCCCCTTCAACGGGGGAGAGGGTATTATTCCACAATGTTTGTGGTACCGAAACCGGACGGTTTGGTCAGGCCCATTTTGAACTTAAAATCCCTGAACGTTTACCTGAAAAGGTTCAAGTTCAAGATGGAATCGCTGAGAGCAGTCATTGCGAGCCTGGAAGAAGGGGATTTTATGGTGTCGCTGGACATAAAGGATGCTTACCTGCATGTCCCGATTTATCCACCTCATCAGGAATACCTCAGGTTGGTGGTACAGGATTGTCACTACCAATTCCAGACGTTGTCGTTTGGTCTCTCCATGGCACCGAGAATATTTACCACGGTAATGGCAGAAATGATGGTGATCCTGCGAAAGCAAGGAATCACAATTATCCCGTACTTGGACGATCTCCTTATAAAGGCGAGGTCCAGCGAACAGTTGCTGATCAGTGTAGCACGCTCTCAGGAGGTGTTACAGCAACACGGCTGGGTTCTGAATATCCCAAAGTCGCAGTTGATCCCTACGACTCGTCTGCCCTTCCTGGGCATGATTCTGGACACAGACCAGAAGAGGGTTTATCTCCCGACTGAGAAGGCTCAGGAGCTCATGACCTTAGTCAGAGACTTATTAAAACAAAGACAGGTGTCAGTGCATCAATGCACGCGAGTCCTGGGAAAGATGGTGGCATCATACGAGGCCATTCCCTTCGGCAGGTTCCATGCGAGGACCTTTCAATGGGATCTGTTGAACAAGTGGTCCGGATCACATCTACAGATGCAGCGGCTGATCACCCTATCCCCCAGGGCAAGGGTGTCTCTGCTGTGGTGGCTGCAGAGTGCTCACCTTCTCGAGGGCCGAAGATTCGGCATTCAGGACTGGGTCCTTGTGTCCACGGATGCGAGCCTCCGAGGGTGGGGAGCAGTCACGCAGGGAAGAAATTTCCAAGGCCTGTGGTCAAGTCAGTAGACTTGTCTGCCCATAAACATCCTGGAAATAAGGGCCATATACAACGCCCTAAGTCAGGCAGTAAACCTGCTTCGAGACAAATCGGTGCTGATTCAATCAGACATCACCGCAGTGGCTCATGTAAACCGTCAAGGCGGCACAAGGAGCAGGGTGGCGATGACAGAAGCCACCAGGATTCTTCGTTGGGAGGAGAATCATGTAAGAGCACTGTCAGCAGTGTTTATCCCGGGAGTGGACAACTGGGAAGCAGACTTCCTCAGCAGGCACGACCTCCACCCCGGAGAATGGGTACTTCATCCAGAAGTCTTCACACAGGTGTCAGACCGGTGGGAACTGCCACAAGTGGACATGATGGCGTCCCGTCTAAACAAAAAGTTACAGCGGTATTGCGCCAGGTCAAGGGACCCTCAGGCGATAGCTGTGGACGCACTAGTGACACCGTTTGTGTTCCAGTCGGTTTATGTGTTTCCCCCTCTTCCTCTCATACCCAAGGTACAGAGAATCATAAGAAGAAGAGGAGTGAGAACAATTCTCATTGTTCCGGATTGGCCAAGAAGAGTTTGGTATCCGGATCTGCAAGAAATGCTCACAGAGGACCCATGTTCTCTGCCCTTAAGACAGGATCTGTTACAACAGGGGCCCTGTCTGTTCCAAGACTTACCGTGGCTGCGTTTGACGGCATGGCGGTTGAACGCCGGATCCTAGCAGAAAAGGGGATTCCGGATGAGGTTATTCCTACGCTTATAAAGGCTCGGAAGGTTGTAACGTCTAAGCATTATCACCGTATATGGCGAAAATATGTTGCTTGGTGTGAAGCCCGGAGGGCTCCTACAGAGGAATTCCAGCTGGGCCGGTTCCTTCATTTCCTACAATCCGGAGTGTCTTTGGGCCTAAAATTGGGATCCATTAAGGTCCAGATTTCGGCCCTATCCATTTTCTTTCAAAAAGAACTGGCAGCTCTTCCTGAAGTTCAGACCTTTGTGAAGGGAGTGCTGCATATACAGCCCCCGTTTGTGCCTCCAGTGGCACCTTGGGATCTTAACGTGGTGTTGGGTTTCCTAAAATCACACTGGTTTGAACCACTAAAAACTGTGGAGTTAAAATATCTCACGTGGAAGGTGGTTATGCTGCTGGCTCTGGCCTCTGCCAGGCATGTGTCGGAATTGGCGGCTTTGTCACATAAAAGCCCCTATCTGGTTTTTCATATGGACAGGGCAGAATTGCGGACCCGTCCACAATTTCTGCCCAAGGTGGTGTCATCATTTCATATGAACCAACCTATTGTGGTGCCTGTGGCTACAGGGGACTTGGAGGATTCCGAGTTACTAGATGTAGTGCGGGCTTTGAAGATTTATGTGACCAGAACGGCCAAGGTCCGGAAAATGGAGTCGCTGTTTATCCTGTATGCATCCAATAAGTTGGGTGCTCCTGCTTCAAAGCAGACTATTGCTCGCTGGATCTGTAACACGATTCAGCAGGCTCATTCTGCGGCTGGATTGCCGCCTCCGAAATCAGTAAAGGCCCATTCCACAAGTAAGGTGGGCTTCTTCTTGGGCGGCTGCCCGAGGGGTCTTGGCATTACAACTTTACCGAGCAGCTACTTGGTCGGGATCAAACACATTTGCAAAGTTCTACAGGTTTGATACCCTAGCTGAGGAGGACCTTGAGTTTGCTCATTCGGTGCTGCAGAGTCATCCGCACTCTCCCGCCCGTTTGGGTGCTTTGGTATAATCCACATGGTCCTTACGGAGTCCCCAGCATCCACTTAGAACATTAGAGAAAATAAGAATCTATTTCTCGTAGTCCGTAGTGGATGCTGGGCGCCCGTCCCAAGTGCGGACTTCTTCTGCAATACTGTATATAGTTATTGCTTAACAAAGGGTTATGTTATGTTACATCAGGTTATCTGATGTTTTGTATTGTTCATACTGTTAACTGGGTTTGGTTATCACAAGTTATACGGTGTGATTGGTGTGGCTGGTATGAGTCTTACCCTGGATTCCAAAATCCTTTCCTTGTAATGTTAGCTTGTCCGGGCACAGTTTCCTTAACTGAGGTCTGGAGGATGGACATAGAGGGAGGAGCCAGTGAACACCAGTAGACCTAATTCTTTTCTAGAGTGCCCTATCTCCTGCGGAGCCAGTCTATTCCCTATGGTCCTTACGGAGTCCCCAGCATCCACTACGGACTACGAGAAATAGATTTACCGGTGAGTAAAATCTCCTTTTTTGCTATGTGTGTTTAGCTGTTTGTGTGTTTTGTCATATGTGTGTATGTATGTTTTGCTATATGTTTGTCTTTTACTATGTGAGTGTATATACAGGGCCGGCCTGACCATTACATCGCGGAGAGTACCATATGTGGAGGGTGCTGCTGCTGCCTTCTCATGTCCTCCCGAGGTGTGCTCGCACACCTGCTGCACTGCTTAAAGAGAGAGCCTGGATCACAGTGTGAGGTGAGTGGGGACCCAGGGAGGGAAACCACTGGGACAGGGTCGCACACTGCGGCCGCCATCTTTCTGCACCTCTGCCTTAGTCACTCTATACCTGTCACCCACTATCTCCCTGTCAGCCCTGTCTCAGTCAAAGTATAGATAGCGTGGCGAGCCACCGTGCCCGCAGCATGGTGAGCCCGCAAGGGGCTCATTTGCGCTTGCCCAGCTGTCGGTATGCCGGCGGTCGGGATTCCGGCGCCAGTATGCTGGTCGACGGGAGCCCGGCCGCCAGCATACCCTGCTACACCCGGGCAAGCGCAAATGAGCACGGTGGCTCGCCATGCTATCTATACTTTCTCCAGGGCGCTCATGGACCCCCAAGAGGGAAAAAAGATGTCGGTATGCCGGCGCCAGTATGTTGATCGTTAGGAGTCCGGCCACCGGCAAACAGAAGACCACCCCAGTCACCCACTGTCTCCCTGTCACCCCTGCCTCAGTCACCCACTATCTCCTTGTCTCTCCTGCCTCAGTCACCCACTATTTCCCTGTCATCCCTGCCTCAGTCACCCACTATTTCCCTGTCGCCCCTGCCTCAGTCACCAACTCTACCTGTCACCCCTGTCTCAGTCACCCACTATCTCTCTGTCATACCGGCCTCAGTCATCTACTCTTTACTTGTCACCCCTGCCTCAGTCACCCACTATGTCCATGTCACCCCTGCCTCAGTCACCCTCTATGTCCATGTCACCCCTGCCTCAGTCACCCACTATGTCCATGTCACCCCTGCCTCAGTCACCCACTATGTCCATGTCACTCCTGCCTCAGTCACCCACTATCTCCCTGTCACCCCTGCCTCAGTCACCCACTCTCACCCTGCCTCAGTCACCAACTCTACCTGTCACCCCTGTTCAGTCACCAACTCTACCTGTCACCCCTGCCTCAGTCACCCACTATCTCCCTGTCACCCCTGCCTCAGTCATATACTCTCTACTTGTCACCCCTGCCTCAGTCACCCACTATCTCCCTGTCACCCCTGCCTCAGTCACCCACTCTCACCCTGCCTCAGTCACCAACTCTACCTGTCACCCCTGTTCAGTCACCAACTCTACCTGTCACCCCTGCCTCAGTCACCCACTATCTCCCTGTCCCCCTGGCCTCAGTCACCCACTATCTCCCTGTCACCCCTGCCTCAGTCATCTACTCTCTACTTGTCACCCCTGCCTCAGTCACCCACTATGTCCATGTCACCCCTGCCTCAGTCACCCACTATCTCCCTGTCAGCTCTGCCTCAGTCATCCACTATCTCCCTGTCACCCCTGCCTCAGTCATCTACTCTCTACTTGTCATCCCGGCCTCAGTCACCCACTATCTCCCTGTCACCCCTGCTTCAGTCACCCACTATCTCCCTGTCACCCCTGCCTCAGTCATCTACTCTCTACTTGTCACCCCTGCCTCAGTCACCCACTATGTCCATGTCACCCCTGCCTCAGTCACCCACTATCTCCCTGTCAGCTCTGCCTCAGTCATCCACTATCTCCCTGTCACCCCTGCCTCAGTCATCTACTCTCTACTTGTCATCCCGGCCTCAGTCACCCACTATCTCCCTGTCACCCCTGCTTCAGTCACCCACTATCTCCCTGTCACCCCTGCCTCACCAGTCACCCACTATCTCCCTGTCACCCCTGCCTCAGTCACCCACTATCTACCAGTCACTCCTACCTTACTCGCACACTATCTCCCTGTCACCCCTGCTTCAGTCACCCACTATCTCCTTGTCACCCCTGCTTCAGTCACCCACTATCTCCCTGTCACCCCTGCCTCAGTCACCAACTCTACCTGTCACTCCTGCCTCAGTCATCTACTCTCTACTTGTCACCCCTGCCTCAGTCACCCACTATGTTCATGTCACCCCTGCCTCAGTCACCCACTATCTACCTGTCACTCTTGCCTTACTTGCATACTATCTCCCTGTCTCCCCTACTTCAGTCACCCACTTACAGTTTTTTTTGTGGTTCATGCGATCCCTAATTTTAGTAAGGGAGAGGGGCCCAATGCATATTGTTGCACCTGGGCCCACTATTCTCTAATTCCGCCACTTCCTTTGTCTGTCTCTGTCTCTCTCGTTGGCCCTGGTATCTCTGTCTCTCTCGCTGCCCCTGGTCTGTCTGTCTCTCTCTTGCTGCCCCTGGTCTTTCTCTCTCTCTCATGCTGCCCGTGGTCTGTGTCTCTTTCGCTGTTCCGCCATTGTGGAAATGTAAAAGCTGCATAATGCTGTGCTCCAGGCAAGGGGCGTGTGCTCATTAAAATGGGCATGACCTCACCAGAAAAGACTACCTTACACCCCAGTTTTTGGCCCTGCACCAACAGACCTTGGCCACCACAGGGAAAAAAAAAATTTCACCATATTAAGCCCCACACTGCACCATATGCCCCACACTTTAATGCTCGTGATACATTATGCCCTACAGTAAAGCTTCTACACGCTGGGTGTCATGCTTGTTCCCTGGGGTTTCTTAGGCTTGCTGTCTTGCTCATTGCCAGGGATTTCATGCTCTGGGACAGGTGTCATACTCATTTCAGGGGTTTGTAATGCTTGTGGCCAGGGGAAATGCTTGTTGCCAGGGGTGTGTTATTGTTAAACATTTAAAAAAAATCAAATGTTTATTCTTACAGTGAAATTTTACATTTCTGAATTACAAAAAATAAATTGAAAAAAAGCTATGAAATTCCATAGACAAAAAACCTTACGGTTTCACAGGTCCCATTAAGGCTTCTTACACATGATCTGGCATTTCAGAAACCTGTTGTGACTCTTCCACTCAAACTCCAAAAAGCAATGAAATTCCGATTATTAAGGCTGACGCCTTAATGGACGTGTTCCTTGCGCAATACAGATATGGTATGCCATCACAGCCTGTGGGTAAGTTTAGATTCAGCACTCTCACAGAGTGAGATTGCTGTCACTCACACAATGGTGGAGCTGCTAATTCACAGATTTGTGTGCTCATTGGAATACACACATGCAGTCTATGCAACTGAAGGTCTGAGCAGTGTTGTGGAGCTCCCATCCCACACAGTGCCCACAACCATCCCATTCGGTCACCACAACAATCCCACCATTTTACAACAGCCTTCTCACTCCATACATCCATCTCATTTAGTCTACAGATTTAGCTCCCTCAAACATCTTGGTTAATTGCTAAAACTATAATACCCCATCTACGGTCTATGCATCTACACTTACTTCCCCTATACACCCCCATGCTGCCCTGTCTTCCCCAATCCCTACTGCTGTGTTCTTCCATCTGTGCTAGTCTGTACTAACTTATCTGTACCATCTGTCTTTCCCCACCTGTGCCTTGTCTGTATCACCGTTTCCTTCTCTCTGTGCTGCTCAGTGTTTCCCTCTTCAACGTCACTCTGTCTCCTCCAGTACAGGGCACACTGTCTTCTCTCCCATCTGCACCAGTTTTCTACCCATCTACCTATCCGTGCCAGTGTTTTCAACCCATCTGCACCATTTCCCCCATCTGCACCGCTCTGTCTCCCTTCCCATACTTGCTGCTTAATCTACCCCCTATCCACACCACTCTTACCCTATTCATATAGCTGTCATCCTGAAGGTAAGTTTCGTGGGTCACTATTGGGGGGGGGGGGGGGTTTCCCTATCCAACCCACCCAAGGATTAGGCCTAGCTGCCACCCCCCAAGGGGAGGTAAAAATACTTATCCCCTCTGATGTTGGGACTGTATTCCCCTCATCCATGCTGCTCTGCCTTCCTCATCCATGCCATTTATTTCCATCTATACTGCTCTTACCCCTCCCACATCTGTGCTGCTTTTTCCCCCTCATCCACACGGCACTGTCCACCCATCCACGCAGCTGTCTCCTCACCATCTGTGCAACTGTCTTTCCCCCATCTGTCTTAACCCCCCATCTACAATCAATTCAGAATTGATTGTAGATATGCCAAATTTCGCACATCTACAATCATTTACTCTAACATGCGATGTGACGCCCAGCACAGGGCTTGTCCGCCCCGCATGTCAGGCCCTCCCCCTCCCCTCACTGGGCTCCCGGGTACGCATGCACAGTGCGGCCATTGCGCATTCGCACCCCACAAACTAATTTAGACTGCGGTCGCTGCAGTCTGAATTATCCCGTGTTTCTTTGTCCCCACCCATCAATGCTACTTAGTCTTCCCTCGATCCACACACCCCCATCCACAATGCTCTGTCTTCTCCCTCCAATCAACAACACTCTTACCTCATCCGAGCATCTTTGTCTTCCGCTCAGACCTTCAGTTGCATAGACTGCATGTGTGTATTCCAATGAGCACACAAATCTGTGAATTAGCAGCTCCACCATTGTGTGAGTGACAGCAATCTCACTCTGTGAGAGTGCTGAATCTAAACTTACCCACAGGCTGTGATGGCATACCATATCTGTATTGCGCAAGGAACACGTCCATTAAGGCGTCAGCATTAATAATCGGAATTTCATTGCTTTTTGGAGTTTGAGTGGAAGAGTCACAACAGGTTTCTGAAATGCCAGATCATGTGTAAGAAGCCTTAATGGGACCTGTGAAACCGTAAGGTTTTTTGTCTATGGAATATATATATATATATATATATATATATATATATATATATATATATATATATATATATACATACAGTATATATCAGTGTTCCAAAGGGCAGCACTAGCAATATGAAATGACCTCTGATCCCAGTGCCCTCCTTGGTATCCCCGGCGGGGAGTCCAATACAAACAGCACAACAGCGGCATTCAAATAAAGAAAGAAAACTAGAACACAGCGAATGTCATCAACGTTTCTAAGCCATAATGATTCATCATTAGGATATAAACATTGAAAACAAACGCTGACCTTATACTGACCACCATCACCACGTGTCCCACCACCGGCACCCGAGCCAGCTGCCATGGCATCACCAGCCAGTAGCCGTGGCTACAATACAACAAATAATAGATATATAAAACATACAATAATCCAGTAAAATAAACAAAAATACAATATTGCAAAATGATACATAATGACACCCAAAGAATCCATAATAAGAATACATAGTAACATCTATAATAATAATAATAATAATAATAATAATAATAATATGTAATGATGATATTATAGATGTTTCTATCTTAAAGCTGAATGTTTTTAATGTATTATCGATATACTGTAGATATTACTATGTATTCTTATTATGGATTCTTTGGATGTCATTATATATCATCTTGCAAGGTAAGTGTTTGTATACAATTTTTATATCCTGACGACGACACTTTAAAGCATCGAAACGTTGATGACACTAGCTGTGTTGGGTTGGGTAGAATATCCCGGCACACAAGATGCCAGCACTCAGAATACCGACGCCGGCATCCCGATGATGATCCCGACAGGGGTAGGCTGTGTATTCTAACTCACCCCCTACCCTCCTTGACAGCAGCCTAACCCACCCCTCCACTACCCATCTGGAGCCTAAACCTAACCTCCCTACCCCTGCAGCCTAAACCAAACCCCAATATGGCTGGTAAAGGTTCCCCCTCCCCCATATATTCCACCCCCATATATATGTAGACCACTTGTGATGGCCTATAATGTTATATATATATATATATATATATATATATATATATACACACATCAGACAGACAGGTAGACAGGTAGGTAGATAGTCAGAGATAGATATACAGTAGGTAGGTAGATAGAAAAGATACTCTTGCCACACATGCCAGGGGCTGCCAACACTACAACCTAGGTATGCCCAGCAATGTTGCCTATCAAGCCAGAGAGCAAGCCTTATCCTGGGGATGCCCCTGACCCTGCCATATCAGGGGGCACAGGTGGCCAGATATGCCAATAACACACACAGGGAGCATGCCATTAGGGTACCCGCACAATAACCTTACTGCGGGCGAGGAGTACACGGCGGGACCGGCAGCGGGGGCTCACCTTTCTGCTCGGAGAACGCTGTGACAGGGAGAGGAAGATGCAGAGGCAGAAGGTGAGCAGCGTCAGGAAAGTGCCATTGCGGAGCCTCATCTCCTTCTGCTTCTCATTCTGGGAGGCGGCGGCTGCATGTCCAGGGGTCAGAAGGTATCCGGTGTACCCGACTCTCTGTGGTGGGTGGGGCATAGCTCCCGGGAGTGGGAACTAATAGAGACATCGCTGGTTGCGGCCTCGGGAACCCAGCACCAGGCATGCAGAGAAGCTGGGCAGCGCACGAGGGAGGGAGGGGGGATCACGCACCTGTGAGGGGCTGTCAGCGAGCACAGCGGAGCCACTACCAATTACAATGCTCGCTGCGGTTCCTGAGTCCCCTTCCCTCCTCCTCGTCCCCTGCTTCCGTAGCTGCGTCTGCGCTCCTCCGAGTCCTTGCTCCAGTGGCAGCACACAGCAGCAGGCGGCTTGTAATGAGTCAGTCTGACGCATTACAATGCCACAGACTTTGGGCCCCTTGATAGCGCCGGGCCCTGGTGCAATGCACTGGCACAAGTTCCGACACTGGGGCTGGGTACAGAAGAGGGTGCGAGTACAGTAGCAGGGGCTGGCATACAAACAGGGCTGGGTACAGCAGCAGGGGCTGGCATACACACAGGGCTGGATACAGGAGAGGGACTGGGTACAGCAGCGGGCTGGGTACAGGGGCTGACACACAGGGCTGGGTACAAGAGAGGGGGATGGGTACAGGAGAGGGGCTGGGTACAGCAGCAGGGGCTGGGTACAGGGGCTGACACACAGGGCTGAGTACAAGAGAGGGGGATGGGTACAGGAGAGGGGCTGGGTACAGCAGCGGGCTGGGTACAGGGGCTGACACACAGGGCTGGGTACAAGAGAGGGGGATGGGTACAGGAGAGGGGCTGGGTACAGCAGCAGGGGCTGGGTACAGGGGGTGACACACAGGGTTGGGTACAAGAGAGGGGGGTGGGTATAGGAGAGGGGCCGGGTACAGCAGCAGGGGCTGGGTACAGGGGCTGACACACAGGGCTGAGTACAGGATAGGGGGCTGACACACGGGGCTGAGTACAGGATAGGGGGCTGACATACAGGGCTGAGTACAGGATAGGGGGCTGACACACAGGGCTGAGTACAGGATAGGGGGCTGACACACAGGGCTGAGTACAGGATAGGGGGCTGACACACAGGGCTGAGTACAGGATAGGGGGCTGACACACAGGGCTGAGTACAGGATAGGGGGCTGACACACAGGGCTGGGTGCAGGGGCTGACACACAGGGCTGAGTACAGGATAGGGGGCTAGCACACATACAGGGCTGGGTGCAGGGGCTGACACACAGGGCTGAGTACAGGATAGGGGGCTAGCACACATACAGGGCTGGGTGCAGGGGCTGACACAGGGCTGAGTACAGGATAGGGGGCTAGCACACATACAGGGCTGGGTGCAGGGGCTGACACACAGGGCTGAGTACAGGATAGGGGGCTAGCACACATACAGGGCTGGGTGCAGGGGCTGACACAGGGCTGAGTACAGGATAGGGGGCTAGCACACATACAGGGCTGGGTGCAGGGGCTGACACAGGGCTGAGTACAGGATAGGGGGCTAGCACACATACAGGGCTGGGTGCAGGGGCTGACACAGGGCTGAGTACAGGATAGGGGGCTAGCACACATACAGGGCTGGGTGCAGGGGCTGACACACAGGGCTGAGTACAGGATAGGGGGCTAGCACACATACAGGGCTGGGTGCAGGGGCTGACACAGGGCTGAGTACAGGATAGGGGGCTAGCACACATACAGGGCTGGGTGCAGGGGCTGACACACAGGGCTGAGTACAGGATAGGGGGCTAGCACACATACAGGGCTGGGTGCAGGGGCTGACACAGGGCTGAGTACAGGATAGGGGGCTAGCACACATACAGGGCTGGGTGCAGGGGCTGACACACAGGGCTGAGTACAGGATAGGGGGCTAGCACACATACAGGGCTGGGTGCAGGGGCTGACACACAGGGCTGAGTACAGGATAGGGGGCTAGCACACATACAGGGCTGGGTGCAGGGGCTGACACACAGGGCTGAGTACAGGATAGGGGGCTAGCACACATACAGGGCTGGGTGCAGGGGCTGACACAGGGCTGAGTACAGGATAGGGGGCTAGCACACATACAGGGCTGGGTGCAGGGGCTGACACACAGGGCTGAGTACAGGATAGGGGGCTAGCACACATACAGGGCTGGGTGCAGGGGCTGACACAGGGCTGAGTACAGGATAGGGGGCTAGCACACATACAGGGCTGGGTGCAGGGGCTGACACACAGGGCTGAGTACAGGATAGGGGGCTAGCACACATACAGGGCTGGGTGCAGGGGCTGACACACAGGGATGAGTACAGGAGAAGGGTCTGGCACACAAACAGGGCTAGGTACAGGAGAGGGGCTGGGTGCAACAGCATGGGCTGACACACATGGCTGGGTACAGGTTGGGACTGGGTATAGGGGCTGACACAGAGGGCTGAGTACAAGAGAGGGGGTGGGTACAGGAGAGGGGCTTGGTACAGCAGAAGGGGCTGGCACAGAGGGCTGGGTACAGGAGAGGGACTGGGTACAGCAGAAGGGGCTGGCACAGAGGGCTGGGTACAGGAGAGGGACTGGGTACAGGAGAAGGGTCAGGGTGCAACACACACACAAACGGCTTGGTAGGGGAGAAGTGTTTGTTACACTGGGCTGTGTTACCTTAATCCAGCTTCCATTGTACCTCTTTGGCGTAGCCCATATTCAGTTCTTTGGCAGCTCCGCACCTGTCTCCGGCAGCAATCACTTAGCCTCAGGCAGGAAGTTAAATCACACATGACGCTTCCTGTGTAGCCTGAAGCTAAGCAGAGGTTGTGCTGTCAGTGCTGCCGGTGGCCACACACACAAAAAAGACACCCAGCAGGAGGCCGGCCCCGCAGAAGTGACGGCCTCCCGGGGATCTCCCCGGTGGATCTTATGGCCAGTCCGGCCCTGGCTAGGCCACTCCAGGACCATGAAATGCTTCTTACGGAGCCACTCCTTAGTTGCCGGGCGGTGTGTTTGGGGTCATTGTCATGGTGGAAGACCCAGCCATGTCCCATCTTCAATGCTATTACTGAGGGAAGGAGGTTTTTGCCCAAAATTTCACGATATATGGCCCCATTCATCCTCTCCTTAATACGGATCAGTCGTCCTGTTCTCTTTGCAGAAAAGCAGCCCCAAATCATGATGTTTCCACCCCCATGCTTCACAGTGGGTATGGTGTTCTTGGGAAGCCATTCATCATTCTTCTCTCTCCAAACACGACCAGTGGAGTTTATACCAAAAAGTTCGATTTTGCTCATCTGACCACATTACATTCTCCCAATCCTCCTCTGGATCATGCAGATGGTCACTGGCAAACTTTAGATGGGCCTGGACATGTGCTAGCTTAAGCAGGGGGACCTTTCGGGTGCTGCAGGATTTCAATCCATGACGACGTAGTGTGTTACTAATGGTAACCTTTGTGACTGTGGTCCCAGCTCTCTTGAGGTCATTGACCAGGTCCCCCCGTGTAGTTCTGGGCTGATTCCTCACCATTCTCAAGATCATTGATACCCCACAAGATGAGATCTTGCATGGAGCCCCAGGTTGAGGGAGATTGTCAGTGATCTTGTATTTCTTCCATTTTTTAATAATTGCACCAACAGTTGATCCCTTCTCACCAAGCTGCTTGCCTATTGTCGAGTAGCTCATCCCAGCATTGTGCAGCTCTACAATTTTGTCCCTGGTGTCCTTAGACAGCTCTCTGGTCTTGGCCATGGTGGAGAGGTAGCAGTCTGACTGAGGGTGTGGACAGGTATCTTTTATACAGATAACCAGTTCAAACAGGTGCCATTAATACAGGTAACGAGTGGAGGATAGAAGAGCTTCTTAAAGAAGAAGTAACAGGTCTGTGAGAGCCAGAAATCTTGCTGCTTGGTAGGTGTCCAAATATTTATTTTGCACAAGAATATACAAGTAAATTGTTTAAAAATCATACAATGTAATTTCCTGTGGTTTTTTTTCCAGATTCTGTCTCTCACAGTTGACGTGTACCTATGATGGAAATTACAGACCTCTCTCATCTTTTTAAGTGGGTCAACTTGCACAATCGTTGGCTGTCCAAATACTTTTTTGCCCCACTGTATATGCACTGACACATACAGCACATGGTCACAGACACACATATGCACGGACACATATATACAGACACATACAGCACATGGTCACACAGACACACATATGCATGGACACATATATACACTGACACATACAGCACATGGTCACACATATGCATGGACACATATATACACTGACACATACAGCACATGGTCATACATATACACGGACACATATATACACTGACACATACAGCACATGGTCAAACATATGCACGGACACATATATACACTGACACATACAGCACATGGTCACACAGACACACATATACAGAGACACATACAGCACATGGTCACACAGACACACATATGCATGGACACATATATACACTAACACATACAGCACATGGTCACACAGACACACATATGCATTGACACATATATACACTGACACATACAGCACATGGTCACACAGACACATATATACATTGACACTTACAGCACATGGTCACACAGACACACATATGCATTGACACATATATACACTGACACATACAGCACATGGTCACATAGACACATATATACATTGACACATACAGCACATGGTCACACAGACACACATATGCACGGACACATATATACACTGACACATACAGCACATGGTCACACATATGCACGGACACATATATACTGACTCATAAAGCATATGGTCACACACACATATGCATGGACACATATATACACTGACACATACAGCACATGGTCACATATATACACTGACACATACAGCACATGGTCACACAGACACACATATGCACGGATAGATATATACACTGACACACACAGCACATGGTCACACATATGCACGGACACATATATACACTGACACATACAGCACATGTTCACACAGACACACATATGCATGGACACATATATACAATGACACATACATCACATGGTCACACAGACACACATATGCACGGACACATATGCACTGACACATACAGCACATGGTCACAGACACACATATGCACGAACACATATATACAGACACATACAGCACATGGTCACACAGACACACATATGCACAGACACATATATACACTGACACAAAGTATATGGTCACACAGACACACATATGCATGGACACATATATACACTGACACATAAAGCACATGGTCACACAGAAACACATGCATGGACACATATATACACTGACACAGCACATAGTCACACAGACACACATATGCACTGACACATACAGTACATACACATTTAAACTAGAGATGAGCGCCTGAAATTTTTCGGGTTTTGTGTTTTGGTTTTGGGTTCGGTTCCGCGGCCGTGTTTTGGGTTCGAACGCGTTTTGGCAAAACCTCACCGAATTTTTTTTGTCGGATTCGGGTGTGTTTTGGATTCGGGTGTTTTTTTCAAAAAACACTAAAAAACAGCTTAAATCATAGAATTTGGGGGTCATTTTGATCCCAAAGTATTATTAACCTCAAAAACCATAATTTACACTCATTTTCAGTCTATTCTGAATACCTCACACCTCACAATATTATTTTTAGTCCTAAAATTTGCACCGAGGTCGCTGTGTGAGTAAGATAAGCGACCCTAGTGGCCGACACAAACACCGGGCCCATCTAGGAGTGGCACTGCAGTGTCACGCAGGATGTCCCTTCCAAAAAACCCTCCCCAAACAGCACATGACGCAAAGAAAAAAAGAGGCGCAATGAGGTAGCTGTGTGAGTAAGATTAGCGACCCTAGTGGCCGACACAAACACCGGGCCCATCTAGGAGTGGCACTGCAGTGTCACGCAGGATGGCCCTTCCAAAAAACCCTCCCCAAACAGCACATGACGCAAAGAAAAAAAGAGGCGCAATGAGGTAGCTGTGTGAGTAAGATTAGCGACCCTAGTGGCCGACACAAACACCGGGCCCATCTAGGAGTGGCACTGCAGTGTCACGCAGGATGTCCCTTCCAAAAAACCCTCCCCAAACAGCACATGACGCAAAGAAAAAAAGAGGCGCAATGAGGTAGCTGTGTGAGTAAGATTAGCGACCCTAGTGGCCGACACAAACACCGGGCCCATCTAGGAGTGGCACTGCAGTGTCACGCAGGATGTCCCTTCCAAAAAACCCTCCCCAAACAGCACATGACGCAAAGAAAAAAAGAGGCGCAATGAGGTAGCTGACTGTGTGAGTAAGATTAGCGACCCTAGTGGCCGACACAAACACCGGGCCCATTTAGGAGTGGCACTGCAGTGTCACGCAGGATGTCCCTTCCAAAAAACCCTCCCCAATCAGCACATGATGCAAAGAAAAAGAAAAGAAAAAAGAGGTGCAAGATGGAATTGTCCTTGGGCCCTCCCACCCACCCTTATGTTGTATAAACAAAACAGGACATGCACACTTTAACCAACCCATCATTTCAGTGACAGGGTCTGCCACACGACTGTGACTGATATGACGGGTTGGTTTGGACCCCCCCCCAAAAAAGAAGCAATTAATCTCTCCTTGCACAAACTGGCTCTACAGAGGCAAGATGTCCACCTCATCATCACCCTCCGATATATCACCGTGTACATCCCCCTCCTCACAGATTATCAATTCGTCCCCACTGGAATCCACCATCTCAGCTCCCTGTGTACTTTGTGGAGGCAATTGCTGCTGGTCAATGTCTCCGCGGAGGAATTGATTATAATTCATTTTAATGAACATCATCTTCTCCACATTTTCTGGATGTAACCTCGTACGCCGATTGCTGACAAGGTGAGCGGCGGCACTAAACACTCTTTCGGAGTACACACTTGTGGGAGGGCAACTTAGGTAGAATAAAGCCAGTTTGTGCAAGGGCCTCCAAATTGCCTCTTTTTCCTGCCAGTATAAGTACGGACTGTGTGACGTGCCTACTTGGATGCGGTCACTCATATAATCCTCCACCATTCTATCAATGTTGAGAGAATCATATGCAGTGACAGTAGACGACATGTCCGTAATCGTTGTCAGGTCCTTCAGTCCGGACCAGATGTCAGCATCAGCAGTCGCTCCAGACTGCCCTGCATCACCGCCAGCGGGTGGGCTCGGAATTCTGAGCCTTTTCCTCGCACCCCCAGTTGCGGGAGAATGTGAAGGAGGAGATGTTGACAGGTCGCGTTCCGCTTGACTTGACAATTTTGTCACCAGCAGGTCTTTCAACCCCAGCAGACTTGTGTCTGCCGGAAAGAGAGATCCAAGGTAGGCTTTAAATCTAGGATCGAGCACGGTGGCCAAAATGTAGTGCTCTGATTTCAACAGATTGACCACCCGTGAATCCTTGTTAAGCGAATTAAGGGCTCCATCCACAAGTCCCACATGCCTAGCGGAATCGCTCCGTGTTAGCTCCTCCTTCAATGTCTCCAGCTTCTTCTGCAAAAGCCTGATGAGGGGAATGACCTGACTCAGGCTGGCAGTGTCTGAACTGACTTCACGTGTGGCAAGTTCAAAGGGCATCAGAACCTTGCACAACGTTGAAATCATTCTCCACTGCGCCTGAGACAGGTGCATTCCACCTACTATATCGTGCTCAATTGTATAGGCTTGAATGGCCTTTTGCTGCTCCTCCAACCTCTGAAGCATATAGAGGGTTGAATTCCACCTCGTTACCACTTCTTGCTTCAGATGATGGCAGGGCAGGTTCAGTAGTTTTTGGTGGTGCTCCCGTCTTCTGTACGTGGTGCCTGTACGCCGAAAGTGTCCCGCAATTCTTCTGGCCACCGACAGCATCTCTTGCACGCCCCTGTCGTTTTTTAAAAAATTCTGCACCACCAAATTCAAGGTATGTGCAAAACATGGGACGTGCTGGAATTTGCCCATATTTAATGCACACACAATATTGCTGGCGTTGTCCGATGCCACAAATCCACAGGAGAGTCCAATTGGGGTAAGCCATTCCGCGATGATCTTCCTCAGTTGCCGTAAGAGGTTTTCAGCTGTGTGCGTATTCTGGAAAGCGGTGATACAAAGCGTAGCCTGCCTAGGAAAGAGTTGGCGTTTGCGAGATGCTGCTACTGGTGCCGCCGCTGCTGTTCTTGCGGCGGGAGTCCATACATCTACCCAGTGGGCTGTCACAGTCATATAGTCCTGACCCTGCCCTGCTCCACTTGTCCACATGTCCGTGGTTAAGTGGACATTGGGTACAACTGCATTTTTTAGGACACTGGTGAGTCTTTTTCTGACGTCCGTGTACATTCTCGGTATCGCCTGCCTAGAGAAGTGAAACCTAGATGGTATTTGGTAACGGGGGCACACTGCCTCAATAAATTGTCTAGTTCCCTGTGAACTAACGGCGGATACCGGACGCACGTCTAACACCAACATAGTTGTCAAGGCCTCAGTTATCCGCTTTGCAGCAGGATGACTGCTGTGATATTTCATCTTCCTCGCAAAGGACTGTTGAACAGTCAATTGCTTACTGGAAGTAGTACAAGTGGGCTTACGACTTCCCCTCTGGGATGACCATCGACTCCCAGCAGCAACAACAGCAGCGCCAGCAGCAGTAGGCGTTACACGCAAGGATGCATCGGAGGAATCCCAGGCAGGAGAGGAATCGTCAGAATTGCCAGTGACATGGCCTGCAGGACTATTGGCATTCCTGGGGAAGGAGGAAATTGACACTGAGGGAGTTGGTGGGGTGGTTTGCGTGAGCTTGGTTACAAGAGGAAGGGATTTACTGGTCAGTGGACTGCTTCCGCTGTCACCCAAAGTTTTTGAACTTGTCACTGACTTATTATGAATGCGCTGCAGGTGACGTATAAGGGAGGATGTTCCGAGGTGGTTAACGTCCTTACCCCTACTTATTACAGCTTGACAAAGGGAACACACGGCTTGACACCTGTTGTCCGCATTTCTGGTGAAATACCTCCACACCGAAGAGCTGATTTTTTTGGTATTTTCACCTGGCATGTCAACGGCCATATTCCTCCCACGGACAACAGGTGTCTCCCCGGGTGCCTGACTTAAACAAACCACCTCACCATCAGAATCCTCCTGGTCAATTTCCTCCCCAGCGCCAGCAACACCCATATCCTCCTCATCCTGGTGTACTTCAACACTGACATCTTCAATCTGACTATCAGGAACTGGACTGCGGGTGCTCCTTCCAGCACTTGCAGGGGGCGTGCAAATGGTGGAAGGCGCATGCTCTTCACGTCCAGTGTTGGGAAGGTCAGGCATCGCAACCGACACAATTGGACTCTCCTTGTGGATTTGGGATTTCGAAGAATGCACAGTTCTTTGCTGTGCTGCTTTTGCCAGCTTGAGTCTTTTCATTTTTCTAGCGAGAGGCTGAGTGCTTCCATCCTCATGTGAAGCTGAACCACTAGCCATGAACATAGGCCAGGGCCTCAGCCGTTCCTTGCCACTCCGTGTCGTAAATGGCATATTGGCAAGTTTACGCTTCTCCTCCGACAATTTTATTTTAGGTTTTGGAGTCCTTTTTTTTCTGATATTTGGTGTTTTGGATTTGACATGCTCTGTACTATGACATTGGGCATCGGCCTTGGCAGACGACGTTGCTGGCATTTCATCGTCTCGGCCATGACTAGTGGCAGCAGCTTCAGCACGAGGTGGAAGTGGATCTTGATCTTTCCCTAATTTTGGAACCTCAACATTTTTGTTCTCCATATTTTAATAGGCACAACTAAAAGGCACCTCAGGTAAACAATGGAGATGGATACTAGTATACAATTATGGACTGCCTGCCGAGTGCAGACACAGAGGTAGCCACAGCCGTGAACTACCGTACTGTACTGTGTCTGCTGCTAATATAGACTGGTTGATAAAGAGATGTCTATGTAACTATGTATGTATAAAGAAGAAAGAAAAAAAAACCACGGTTAGGTGGTATACAATTATGGACGGACTGCCTGCCGAGTGCAGACATAGAGGTAGCCACAGCCGTGAACTACCGTACTGTACTGTGTCTGCTGCTAATATAGACTGGTTGATAAAGAGATGTCTATGTAACTATGTATGTATAAAGAAGAAAGAAAAAAAAACCACGGTTAGGTGGTATGCAATTATGGACGGACTGCCTGCTGAGTGCAGACACAGAGGTAGCCACAGCCGTGAACTACCGTACTGTACTGTGTCTGCTGCTAATATAGACTGGTTGATAAAGAGATGTCGTAGTAGTATGTATGTATAAAGAAGAAAAAAAAACCACGGTTAGGTGGTATATACAATTATGGACGGGCTGCCGAGTGCCGACACAGAGGTAGCCACAGCCGTGAACTACCGCACTGTACTGTGTCTGCTGCTAATATATAGACTGGTTGATAAAGAGATAGTATACTCGTAACTAGTATGTATGTATAAAGAAAGAAAAAAAAACCACGGTTAGGTGGTATATACAATTATGGACGGGCTGCCGAGTGCCGACACAGAGGTAGCCACAGCCGTGAACTACCGCACTGTACTGTGTCTGCTGCTAATATAGACTGGTAGATAAAGAGATAGTATACTCGTAACTAGTATGTATGTATAAAGAAAGAAAAAAAAAACACGGTTAGGTGGTATATACAATTATGGACGGGCTGCCGAGTGCCGACACAGAGGTAGCCACAGCCATGAACTACCGCACTGTACTGTGTCTGCTGCTAATATATAGACTGGTTGATAAAGAGATAGTATACTCGTAACTAGTATGTATGTATAAAGAAAGAAAAAAAAACCACGGTTAGGTGGTATATACAATTATGGACGGGCTGCCGAGTGCCGACACAGAGGTAGCCACAGCCGTGAACTACCGCACTGTACTGTGTCTGCTGCTAATATAGACTGGTTGATAAAGAGATAGTATACTCGTAACTAGTATGTATGTATAAAGAAAGAAAAAAAAACCACGGTTAGGTGGTATATACAATTATGGACGGGCTGCCGAGTGCCGACACAGAGGTAGCCACAGCCGTGAACTACCGCACTGTACTGTGTCTGCTGCTAATATATAGACTGGTTGATAAAGAGATAGTATACTCGTAACTAGTATGTATGTATAAAGAAAGAAAAAAAAACCACGGTTAGGTGGTATATACAATTATGGACGGGCTGCCGAGTGCCGACACAGAGGTAGCCACAGCCGTGAACTACCGCACTGTACTGTGTCTGCTGCTAATATATAGACTGGTTGATAAAGAGATAGTATACTCGTAACTAGTATGTATGTATAAAGAAAGAAAAAAAAACCACGGTTAGGTGGTATATACAATTATGGACGGGCTGCCGAGTGCCGACACAGAGGTAGCCACAGCCGTGAACTACCGCACTGTACTGTGTCTGCTGCTAATATAGACTGGTTGATAAAGAGATAGTATACTCGTAACTAGTATGTATGTATAAAGAAAGAAAAAAAAACCACGGTTAGGTGGTATATACAATTATGGACGGGCTGCCGAGTGCCGACACAGAGGTAGCCACAGCCGTGAACTACCGCACTGTACTGTGTCTGCTGCTAATATATAGACTGGTTGATAAAGAGATAGTATACTCGTAACTAGTATGTATGTATAAAGAAAGAAGAAAAAACCACGGTTAGGTGGTATATACAATTATGGACGGGCTGCCGAGTGCCGACACAGAGGTAGCCACAGCCGTGAACTACCGCACTGTACTGTGTCTGCTGCTAATATATAGACTGGTTGATAAAGAGATAGTATACTCGTAACTAGTATGTATGTATAAAGAAAGAAAAAAAAACCACGGTTAGGTGGTATATACAATTATGGACGGGCTGCCGAGTGCCGACACAGAGGTAGCCACAGCCGTGAACTACCGCACTGTACTGTGTCTGCTGCTAATATAGACTGGTTGATAAAGAGATAGTATACTCGTAACTAGTATGTATGTATAAAGAAAGAAAAAAAAACCACGGTTAGGTGGTATATACAATTATGGACGGGCTGCCGAGTGCCGACACAGAGGTAGCCACAGCCGTGAACTACCGCACTGTACTGTGTCTGCTGCTAATATAGACTGGTTGATAAAGAGATAGTATACTCGTAACTAGTATGACTATAAAGAAAGAAAAAAAAAACACGGTTAGGTGGTATATACAATTATGGACGGGCTGCCGAGTGCCGACACAGAGGTAGCCACAGCCGTGAACTACCGCACTGTACTGTGTCTGCTGCTAATATAGACTGGTTGATAAAGAGATAGTATACTACTAATATTATATATACTGGTGGTCAGGTCACTGGTCACTAGTCACACTGGCAGTGGCACTCCTGCAGCAAAAGTGTGCACTGTTTAATTTTAATATAATATTATGTACTCCTGGCTCCTGCTATAACCTATAACTGGCACTGCAGTGCTCCCCAGTCTCCCCCACAATTATAAGCTGTGTGAGCTGAGCACAGTCAGATATATATATACATTGATGCAGCACACTGGGCTGAGCAGTGCACACAGATATGGTATGTGACTGAGTCACTGTGTGTATCGTTTTTTTCAGGCAGAGAACGGATATATTAAATAAAACAAACAACTGCACTGTCTGGTGGTCACTGTGGTCGTCAGTCACTAAACTCTGCACTCTCTTCTACAGTATCACAGCCTCAGGTCAATCTCTCTCTCTCTCTCTCAACCCTAATCTAAATGGAGAGGACGCCAGCCACGTCCTCTCCCTATCAATCTCAATGCACGTGTGAAAATGGCGGCGACGCGCGGCTCCTTATATAGAATCCGTGTCTCGCGAGAATCCGACAGCGTCATGATGACGTTCGGGCGCGCTCGGGTTAACCGAGCAAGGCGGGAGGATCCGAGTCTGCTCGGACCCGTGAAAAAAACATGAAGTTCGTGCGGGTTCGGATTCAGAGAAACCGAACCCGCTCATCTCTAATTTAAACAAGGACACAGACAATATTGTATCACCAGACTGTGCACATGATAATAGGATTTTAATACCTACCGGTAAATCCTTTTCTTAGTCCGTAGAGGATGCTGGGGACTCTGTAAGGACCATGGGGTATAAATGGGATCCGCAGGAGACATGGGCACACTATAAGACTTTAAATGGGTGTGAACTGGCTCCTCCTTCTATGCCCCTCCTCCAGACCTCAGTTAGAAAACTGTGCCCAGGGAGACGGACATTTCGAGGAAAGAATTTGTTTAAACACGGTGAGTGCCATACCAGCTCACACCTCGAACACACCGCAGAATGTGGTATTCAAAAGAACACCAGCCAAGGGTATGAAAAATTACACAGCCACATGCTGAGAGAATATGTAACACAACCTGTGTGTCAATCCAAACAATAAGAAGAAACCGCATGCCATGGCATGAACAACGTCAGCAACAGCCTGACAGAAAGGAACCACCACAAGAGTGTAACCATAACCAATAACTGCAGACACAGTACGCATTGGGACGGGTGCCCAGCATCCTCTACGGACTAAGAGAAAAGGATTTACCGGTAGGTATTAAAATCCTATTTTCTAATACGTCCTAGAGGATGCTGGGGACTCCGTAAGGACCATGGGGTTTATACCAAAGCTCCAGACCAGGCGGGAGAGTGCGGACGACTCTGCAGAACCGACTGAGCAAACAGGAGTTCCCCATCAGCCAGGGTATCAAACTTGTAGAGCCTAGCGAAGGTGTTTGAACCTGACCAAGTATCCGCTCGGCAAAGTTAAACCGCCGAGACACCTTGGGCATCCGCCCAAGAAGAGCCCATCTTCCTAGTAGAATGGGTCTCCACCGACTTCGGTAACGGCAATCCAGCCATAGAATGAGCACAGAATTGTATCACAGATCCAGCGTGTAACAGACTGCATAGACGCAGGCGCCCCAATCACGCTGGGAGCATACCGGACAAACAGGGCCTCTGTTTTCCCAAACTGAGCCAAATTGGCGACATAAATATTCAAAGCTCTGACTACAGCGAGAGACTTTGAATCAGCCAATGCTGAGGTTACCACAGGCATCAAAATTTGCTGGTTTCTGCGAAACACAGAAAACCCCTTTTGACAGAACTATTATCCGAGTTCTCAATTCTGCTCTATCCACATGGAAGATCAAACAGGGGCTCTTGTGAGACAAAACCGCTACTACCGACACCCGTCTTGTGGACGCCAAAGCCAAAATCATGACCCTTCTCCAAGAGAGAAATTTTAACACTACCTTTCATAAAGGTTCCAATCAGTGTGACAAAAGAAAACGCAACACCACGTCAAGGTCCCACGGTGCCAATGGGGGCACAAATGGAGGTTGGATGTGCAGTACTCCTTTCACGAAAATCTGAACCTCCGGAAAGGTGGGCAATCCTTTTCTTGAAAGAAATTTTATAAGGACAAGACCGCACTGAAATGGAGCCTAACTTTAGGCCTGCATCCACACCTGCTTGCAAAGAATGGAGAAGAACGACCCAGGTGAAAATCTTTCGTAGGAGCTTTCGTGGATTCACACCAAGACACATATGTACGCCAAATACGGTGGTAAGGCTTTACCGTTACTTCTTTTCTAGCCTGAAGAAGTATGGAAATTACTTCACTGGGAATACCCTTACGGGCTAGGATATGGCGTTAAACCGCCACGCCGTCAAACGCAGCCGCGGTAAGTCTTGATACACGCCCGGATCTCGCTGTAATAGTTCCTCACGTAGAGGAAGAGGCCAGGGATCTTCTATGAGTAAAACTTGAACTGGATACCAAGCCCTCCTTGGCTAGACCGGAACAATGAGGATCGCCTGAACCTTTGTTCTTCTTATGTTTATCACCTTCAGAAAGAGTGAAAGTGGAGGGGACCCACAGACCGACTGAAAACACCCAAGGTGTCACGAGGGCGTCCACTGCTATATGTTTAGTGTTGCTTGACCTGGAACAATATCCCTGAGGTCTTTCGTTGAGGCGAGACGCCATCATGTCCAATTGAGGCAGTCCTCAAAGACTTGTCACTTCTGTGAAAACTTCTCGATGACGAGAGTATATCTCCTGGATGGAGATCGCGTCTACAGAGGAAATCTATTTCTCCATCGTCTACATCCGGAACGAAAACCGCTAATATATCGTTTACCTGTCTTTCCGCCCAGCGGAAAACTTTTGCAGCTTCTGCTATTACCGCCTTGCTCCTTGTTCCGCCCTAGCGGCTTACCTACGCCACTGCTGTCAAGTTGTCCGACAGACATAACACGGGCAGATCACGAAGAATATGTTCGTTAAAAATAGCTTTTAATTCAAGAAACTTATTGCAGACAAGCTTTCCAGCTTGACCTTTTCCTCTGGAAATACTTTGCTTGGAAAGACTACTCCTCAGCCTCAGAAATCTTCATGCATGGACACCAGGAACTAATCCTGGATCCCGAACCTTCGTCCCTCTAGGAAGTGAGACTGTGCAGACACGACAGGAGCGATATCCTGGCTATTAGGATTATATTCCGGTGCATGTGCAGGTGAGAGCCGGACCACATTTCCAACTGGTCCCGTGAAAACCACTCTGGCAATTGAGCTGCTCACCAAAAAAGGCCTCTTAGGCCGCACCCGTCTTCTTAATCAACGGAACATATTGATGGATTGTCACTGCAAATCTGATCCGACTCTGGATCCTCAGACCTCTTTCCACAGGAAAAACACAGAACCTCAACCGTTCAGTATCTACTCTGATACCCACCTCCGACATCCGCGTCGTTGGGAACAACAGCCAGTCCCTGTGTCGAAGAACAGTCAGAGAGAAACAACTATTTGGAGCACTTGTTTCTTGGCCTCGCCGTAATCAGGAGAGCGTCTCAGTACAGAATAACAATGGCTCTTACTATTGAAAGAAAACCATCATACTGCCAACACTCCGGTGAAATGGCAGAGACAATCCTGGATATCAACCCAGGTAGGCTGAATGCTGAGAAAAACGCATTTAAACCCTTTTTCTACCTTTACGTGCTGGAGCTCCCTGGCCTGAGAGATTCTATCCTGTAGTTCAACTTCGTAAGTAGAAATGTTTGTTTCTTTTTTCTTCTTCTTTTAACAGGGACAGCAGGACAAAGTCCTGAACCTGACGCAACTCTGGTATGGCGTCGCGTACTACCTCCCCTCCCAGAGGGGAATCAGTAAGATCTGTTTGAAAAATCAGTGAGGGGAATCATCTGTAAACTCCAGTATGTCCCCCTTTGGATTCTATTATTAACCCCCAGGACCAAGTCCATTCCCGGACTGACGGAAGAGTAGTAGATGAGTTCCCGCCAGTGTGGGTTCCAGCCAGAGAGACCCAGCGACATGCGGTGGATGGGGTAGAAACAGAAGACAATATCCGCGTCTGCGAACCTAACAAGGTTGCAGAACTCTTACCTTTTCGCCTTCCACCATCTGCACAGAAAGGGAAAAAAGAACGGTATCGAACCGGTTAAAATGACTGCATCCCACAAAAGAATACGTCACCAACCGTTGTGAGGGAATCTAACTCACTAAGGGAGACTTACCAGTGGTATCCGCCGAGATCGACTTAACTGAGGCATCCCCAAACAGCGGTACACCGTCCCAGGGAAAAACTCCAGCATCTCTCGGAGTCAGCCTCAGTATTCCCCCGGCCACACCTCCTGTAGACTCACGGCAGCCTGCCGCAATGTTAAAGAGAAGAACCAACACAAGGAACATCCCCTCTCTCTAGGGTAATTCTATTGGATGCCCTTCTGAATACAAACACTCCCTCATGCGCATGTAATGCAAATAACTTCAAAGCATAGAAATAAAATATCACTTAGCTTCCTGTGTACGATCCTTTGTGACAGGGCCCCGTGTCGACCAGGAGTTGACTTTTACAGTATTCTATCCGCGGCGGGACAAGAATATCCTTGAGAGGATCTGAGACCAACTCGTCATCGCCGACCTAGAGCTTTATCAACAGAGCTACCAGCACATGAGAAGGAATACTTTTACTTCAGCATTAATTAGAACTTGTAAAATGAATATACATATTTAAATACACATATACACACATATCATATATATATATATATATATATATCTATCAGACATATAAGTATTTTGTCAAGAACCCCAGGGTCCCTAGTGACATTAATGTGTGCTGAATGTGTACGACCATGTACTGAATGCCCAAATTGTGGATCTGACCAGGAAACCTTATGGTCGACATAAAACATAGTATTTGTCGACAACAGGGAGTGGTAACTAGGTAAAAATAAGATTTTAAACCTACCGGTAAATCTTTTTCTCGTAGTCCGTAGAGGATGCTGGGGACTCCGTAAGGACCATGGGGATAAACTATATACAAGTCTTGCAGAAGTAGTCCGCACTTGGGACGGCCGCCCAGCATCCTCTACGGACTACGAGAAAAAGATTTACCGGTAGGTTTAAAATTTTATTTTCTCTAACGTCCTAGAGGATGCTGTGGACTCCGTAAGGACCATGGGGATTATACCAAAGCTCCCAAATGGGCGGGAGAGTGCGGATGACTCTGCAGCACCGATTGAGCAAACAGGAGGTCCTCCTCAGCCAGGGTATCAAACTTATAGAATTTTGCAAAGGTATTTGAACCCGACCAAGTAGCAGCTCGGCACAGTTGTAGTGCCAAGACCCCTCGGGCAGCTGCCCAAGATGAGCCCACCTTCCTAGTGGAATGGGCCTTGACTGATTTTGGTAACGGCAATCCAGCCGTAGAATGCGCCTTGCTGGATGGTATTACAGATCCAGTGAGCAATAGTCTGCTTCGAAGCAGGGGCGCCAGCCTTGTTGGCTGAATATAAGACAAACAGTGCTTCCATTTTCCTGACTCTAGCCGTTCTGGCCACATAAAGTTTCAAAGCCCTGACTACATCAAGGGACTCAGAATCCTCCAAATCTCGTGTAGCCACAGGCACCACAATAGGTTTGTTCATATGAAAAGATGACACCACCTTAGGCAAGAATTGAGGACGGGTCCGCAATTCCACCCTATCCATATGGAAAACCAGATACGGACTTTTATGAGACAAAGCCGCCAATTCTGACACTCGCTTAGCCGAAGCCAAGGCTAATAACATGACCACCTTCCAAGTGAGATATTTTAACTCCACCGTTTGAAGTGGTTCAAACCAGTGCGACTTAAGGAAACTCAACACCACGTTAAGGTCCCAAGGCGCCACCGGAGGTATAAAAGGAGGCTGAATATGCAGCACTCCCTTTACAAAAGTCTGTACTTATGGGAGAGAAGCCAATTCTTTTTGAAAGAAAATGGATAAGGCCGAAATCTGAACCTTAATGGATCCTAACTTTAGGCCCAAATTCACTCCAGTTTGTAGGAAGTGCAGGAAACGGCCCAGATGGAATTCTTCCGTAGGAGCATTCCTGGCCTCACACCAAGAAACATATTTTCGCCATATACGGTGTTAATGTTTAGCTTTCACGTCCTTCCTAGCCTTTATCAGCGTAGGAATGACCTCATCCGGAATTCCTTTTTCCGCTAGGATCCGGCGTTCAACCACCATGCCGTCAAACGCAGCCGCGGTAAGTCTTGGAACAGACATGGCCCCTGTTGTAACAGGTCCTGTCGTAGAGGAAGAGGCCACGGATCTTCTGTGAGCATTTCCAGCAGATCCGGATACCAGGTCCTTCTTGGCCAATCTGGAAAAATGAGAATTGTTCTCACTCCTCTTTTTCTTATTATTCTCAATACCTTGGATATGAGAGGAAGAGGAGGAAACACATAAACCGACTGGAACACCCACGGTGTCACTAGGGCGTCTACTGCTACCGCCTGAGGATCTTTTGATCTGGCGCAATACATCTGTAGCTTTTTGTTGAGACGGGATGCCATCATGTCTATCTGGGGTAGTCCCTACTGACTTGCAATCTGTGCAAAGACTTCCCGATGAAGTCCCCACTCCGCTGGATGCAGGTCGTGTCTGCTGAGGAAGTCTGCTTCCCAGTTGTCCACTCCCGGAATGAACACAGCTGACAGTGCGCTTACATGATTTTCCGCCCAGTGAAGAATCTTGGTGGCTTCCGCCATTGCCACCCTACTCCTTGTGCCACCTTGGCGGTTTACATGAGCCACTGCGGTGATGTTGTCTGACTGGATCAGAACTGGTTGGTCGCGAAGTAAGTTCTCCGCCTGACGTAGGGCGTTGAACTCAGTTCCAGGATGTTGATGTGAAGACAAGTCTCTTGACTTGTCCAGAGTCCTTGGAAGTTTCTTCCCCTTGTGACTGCTCCCCACCCTCTGAGGCTCGCATCCGTGGTCACCAGGATCCAATCATGAATGCCGAACCTGCGTCCTTCCAAAAGGTGAGCACTCTGCAGCCACCACAGGAGAGATACACTAGGCCCTGGGGGACAGGGTGATCCGCTGATGAATTTGTAGATGTGATCCGGACCACTTGTCGAATAGGTCCCATTGGAAAGTCCTTGCATGGACCCTGCCGAAGGGAATGGCCTCGTATGTTGCCACCATTTTTTCCAGGACTTGAGTGCAATGATGCACAGACACTTGTTTTGGCTTCAATAGGTTCTTGACTAGAGTCATGAGTTCCTGAGCCTTTTCTATCGGGAGAAAAACCTTTTTCTGGTCTGTGTCCAGAACCATGCCCAAGAAGCTTAGACGAGTCGTAGGAACCAGCTGCGACTTTGGGATATTGAGAATCCAGCCGTGTTGCTGTAACACCTTCACTGAAAGTGATACACTGTTCAGTAACTTCTCTCGTTATCTCGCTTTTATGAGGAGATCGTCCAAGTACGGGATAATTGTGACACCCTGCTTGCGCAGGAGTACTATCATTTCCGCCATTACCTTTGTGAAAATCCTCGGGGCCGTGGAAAGCCCAAACGGCAACATCTGAAATTGGTAATGACAATCCTGTACCGCAAATCTCAGGTACGCCTGATGAGGTGGATATATGGGAACATGAAGGTATGCATCCTTTATGTCCAGTGACACCATAAAATCCCCCCCTTCCAGGCTGGCGATGACCGCTCTGAGCGATTCCATTTTGAACTTGAACCGTTTTAAGTATAGGTTCAGGGATTTTAAATTCAATATGGGTCTGACCGAACCGTCCGGTTTCGGAACTACAAACAGGGTGGAGTAGTATCCCTTCCCTCTCTGAAGTAGGGGAACTTCGACCACCACTTGTTGAAGACACAATTTGTGAATTGCATTTAACACTATCTCCCTTTCCAGGGGAGAAGTCGGTAGAGCCGATTTGAAAAACCGGCGAGGAGGCACCTCTTCGAATTCCAGCCTGTATCCCTGAGAAACAATTTCTATTGCCCAGGGATCCACCTGTGAGTGAACCCAGATATGGCTGAAAAGTCGAAGATGTGCCCCCACTGGGGCGGACTCCCCCAGCGGAGCCCCAGCGTCATGCGGTGGATTTTGCAGAGGCCGGGGAGGATTTCTGTTCCTGGGAACTAGCTGTACTGTGCTGCTTTTTACCTCTGCCCTTACCTCTGGCAA
This sequence comes from Pseudophryne corroboree, assembly GCF_028390025.1. Taxonomy (NCBI): domain Eukaryota; kingdom Metazoa; phylum Chordata; class Amphibia; order Anura; family Myobatrachidae; genus Pseudophryne; species Pseudophryne corroboree. Next base: position 49,781,911 of record NC_086446.1, on the reverse strand, counting down.
GAAAGGACGATCCACGCACTCTTTTGCTTTTATTTGAACGAAAGGACTGCATTTGATAATGTGGCGCTTTCTTAGGTTGCGAGGGAACATAAGGCAAAAAATTCGATTTACCTGCCGTAGCTGTGGAGACCAGGTCCGAGAGACCTTCCCCAAACAATTCCTCCCCCTTGTAAGGTAAAACCTCCATATGTCTTTTTGAGTCGGCATCACCTGTCCACTGCCGGGTCCAGAGGACTCGTCTAGCAGACATTGACATAGCGTTTATTCTGGAACCCAGTAAACTAATGTCTCTTTGAGCATCCCTCATATATAAGACAGCATCCTTTATATGGCCTAGGGTCAATAAAATGGTATCCTTATCTAGGTCTCAATCTCCGCCGATAAGGAATCTGTCCATGCTGTTACCGCGCTACAAACCCAGGCCGACGCAATTGCCGGTCTGAGTAATGTACCAGAATGTGTGTAAATGGATTTCAAGGTAATCTCCTGCTTGCGGTCTGCAGGATCCTTGAGGGTAGCCGTATCTTGTGATGGCAGCGCTATCTTTTTTGACAAGCGTGTCAACGCTTTGTCCACCTTAGGGGATGATTCCCACCGTACCCTGTCCGCTGGCGGGAAAGGATACGCCATAAGAATCCTTTTGGGAATCTGCATTTTTTGTCTGGAGATTCCCAAGCTTTTTCACATAATTCGTTCAACTCATGTGAGGAGGGAAAAGTTACCTCTCGTGTCAGGGACAGGGGGTTCCTCTGTGATATGCAACACTTCTTTTATTGCAATAATCATATATAGAATACATTTAGCTACTTTCGGCTGTAACTTTACATCATCGTAGTCGACACTGGAGTCCGAATCCGTGTCGGTATCAGTGTCTGCTATATGGGATAGTGGGCGCTTCTGAGACCCTGAAGGTCTCGGCGACATAGGGACAGACACGGGTTCACTCCCTGACTGTTCCTTAGCCTCAGCTTTGTCTAATCTCTGTTGCAATAAGTTCACACTAGCACTTAAAACATTCCACATATCCACCCAGTCAGGTGTCGGCACCGCCGACGGAGACCTCACATTCATACGCTCCCCCTCCTCTCTAGGTGAGCCTTCTACCTCAGACATGTCGACACACGCGTACCGACACACCACACACACAGGGAACCTCTTATCTGAAAACAGTTTCCCACCAGGCCCTTTGGAGAGACAGAGAGAGAGTATGCCAGCACACACCCCAGCGCTGTATGACCCAGGACAAAAACACAATAATATTATGTTTACCCAGATAGCGCTGTTTACATATACAATATGCGCCAATTTTGTGCCCCCCCCCCTCCTCTTTAAAACCCTCTGTCTACCGTGGTATAAGCATATAAGCAGGGGAGAGTCCGGGGAGCTTCCTCTCAGCGGTGCTGTGGAGAAAAAATGGCGCTGTGAGTGCTGAGGGAGAAGCCCCGCCCCCTCGGCGGCGGGCTTCTGTCCCGCTGAAAATCTCAAAATTTGGCGGGGTCTCTTATATATATGTACAGTGCCCAGCTGTACATATACTTATTTTTGCCAAAAGAGGTCTATATGCTGCCCAGGGCGCCCCCCCCCCCCCCCCCTGCGCCCTGCACCCTTACAGTGACTGCCGTGTGTGAGGTGTATGGGAGCAATGTCGCACAGCTGCAGTGCTGTGCGTTACCTCAGTGAAGATCATGAAGTCTTCTGCCGCCTCTGAAGTCTTCTTTTCTTCTCATACTCACCCGGCTTCTATCTTCCGGCTCTGCGAGGGGGACGGCGGCGCTGCTCTGGGACGGATGGCGAGGGTGAGACCTGCGTACCAATCCCTCTGGAGATAATGGTGTCCAGTAGCCTAAGAAGCAGAGCCTTGGAACTCACAGAAGTAGGTCTGCTTCTCTCCCCTCAGTCCCTCGATGCAGGGAGTCTGTTGCCAGCAGGCTCCCTGAAAATAAAAAACCTAACAAATATACTTTCTGTCAGGAAGCTCAGGAGAGCTCCCTGAAGTGCACCCATCTCCTCTGGGCACAGTATCAATCTGAGGTCTAGAGGAGTGGCATAGAGGGAGGAGCCAGTGCACACCCAGACCTAAAGTCTTTCTTAAAGTGCCCATGTCTCCTGCGGAGCCCGTCTATCCCCATGGTCCTTACGGAGTCCCCAGCATCCTCTAGGACGTTAGAGAAAATAACATTCTTACGATCCCGAGGGGTTCGAGGGAAGTATATACACATAAATTTAATATCATTCCCCCACAAATAAAAGCACATCTGCGCTAGAGCTACAGGCCCATGGAACCGTACCCTATACAGGTATAGGTTATTGACTTCATGTTAATTTACACAGAGCCGGCCCTACCTAATATGATGCCCTAGGCAAGATTTTGGCTGGTGCCCCATAGCACCGCCGCTAGTTCCGCCTCTGACCCAGCACCCCTTTCCCAGTACGATCACTCCTCACCCATAGCAGTCCTTGTTTTTGTGTTCCCACCCCCTACAGTATATTTTAAATAGGAAAAGTGTGCACATTCGGTGCACAGGCCTTTTTTGATGAAAATTTATCTGATTTGCAATACTATGTGGCTAGATTGCACAGGCAGCTTCTGCTGATTAAAATGATATGCGGCATGCCTATATTCTGTGTGTGACTGTGACTGTATCTGCAATCAAAATGCTACATTACAGTGATTTCCACTGTAACACAGCATTTCATATGCAGATACAGCCGCAGTCACACACAGAATATAGGCATGCCGCATATCATTTTAATCAGCAGAACTTGCTTGTGCCCCTAGGCACACCGAATGCCCTAGGCATTTGCCTAGTTTACCTATGTCTAGAGCCGGCTCTGAATTTACACCCAGTAATTGTTATGCACACCAGTGCCTGCAGGAATGTACTGGTGTCTGAACTGTTATGCACACCAGTGCCTGCAGGAATGTACTGGTGTTTGAACTGTTATGCACACCAGTGCCTGCAGGAATGTACTGGTGTCTGAACGGATAGGGATGCAAAACAAATGAACTCACAGACAGACTGGGGAATATGACATTACGTACACAGAAGGTGATAGGGTAACAAAATAAACACAAAGTGAACAGAGAATCCCAGAGGCTAAGAAACTGGGTGACTCCCTAGTATTAGTAATGCTCAGATGGAAAAAGCAAGATGTTGTGTTTTAATACGTAGAGAACCCGAAATGCTGTTGCTAAGGGCAACAGCAAAACCCTAAAGGGTTACCAACGGGTGTGGCAGTAAACTCCTTGGTCAGAGATGGAATGATAGACACAAGGAGAGTCTCCACAATCCTAATCCTCACTTGCAGTGCACAGGTTCAGCTTACTGCCACTAAACTGACACCTGAACACCTTGCACAGTGAGACAGGATTTAGGCAGGCAAGTCTGAGAATACAGCCGCAAACTTGCTAAGTTCACAGAGTAGCAAAAGAACCCCAGCAAGTTAAACGACTGACTCCAGTCTTACTGCTAGGTCTGGATTGGCAGAGTGTAGTACCAAATCCCCAGGCCTATTTGCAGTAAGCAACAACAAATACAAAGCTACACAGTACTGGCTAACTTTCAGGAACTGACTAACCAACAAAGATTCAGCAGCATCTGCTTAACCTGAGAAGAGGCCTTATATAGCAGGTGCTGCCCACGCCCCACTCAGACCTCACAGACTGTGAGCACAAAAACCAGCACCGGATCCCCTGCCGTGCACAGAGCCTGTAACCACTGCACAGCAAAAGACCCGAACCGGAGTATCAGCTGCGCTCAGGTTACTCCGCTAGCACTTGTATCCCGGTTGCCATGACGACGTGGCAGCACAGGGCAGGAGACCCTAACAGTAATAACAGATGGCGTCGACAGGTCACCCACATACTACTGTGTCACCCATACAGTGTTTACTTTTGAAAAAGCATGCAACTACCGACCTGCTGACACTTGATCTACTGACCAAAGTACCATCAGGAGTCGGCAATGCCGACAGAGGGATTCCCATAGCCAGCTCGTGGCAGAGCACTCACACATGTCGACACATGTGTACTATAAGCTATCATGGGTATATGTGACAGGGAAACACAGAACACAATCACAACTCATTAACTGACACGCACATTATAGTGTATAGTGCTATATTTTCCTATTGTGCACTAAAATCACCTTGCCCCCCCCCCTCGTTTTTCACTGTTAGCCACCTAACAGTGCTTTTTGGCGGGGGCATGAGGAGAAAATGGCGCTGTAACAAGTCGTAAGGGCTAAGCCCTGCCCCCTCTCGGCGCGCTTCAGCCCCTCTAATATTTTTCATATTTATACTGGCGGGGGTCCCTATACAGTGCCTATGCACTGTATACATCTTTTGCCAGTGTCAGGAAGAAGTATATTGCTGCCCAGGGCACCCCCCCCCCCCCCCCTGCGCCCTGCACCCTTGTAGAACCATTGGTGTGTGCTGCGCTGTACCTCCGAGACCTGAAGTCATCTGCCGTCACTGAAGTCTTCTTTTCTTCCAATACTCACCCGGCTTCTGTCTTCTGTGAGGGGGTTGATGGCGCGGCTCCGGGAAAAAGCAGCTAGGCGCACCAAGTGATCAAACCCTCTGGAGCTAATGGAGTCCAGTAGCCTAAGAAGCAGAGCCCTTAACTCAGAAGTAGTAGGTCTGACTTCTCTCCCATCAGTCCCACGAAGCAGGGAGCCTGTAGCCAGCAGGTCTCTCTGAAAATAAAAAAACCTAGCATAAAGTCTTTCCAGAGAAACTCAGTAGAGCTCCCCTAGTGTGTGACCAGTCTCTCCTGGGCACAGAATCGAACTGAGGTCTGGAGGAGGGGCATAGAGGGAGGAGCCAGTTCACACCCATTCAAAGTCTTATAGTGTGCCCATGTCTCCTGCGAATCCCATCTATACCCCATAGTCTTTACGGAGTCCCCATCATCCTCTAGGACGTATGAGAAATATATTCAATTATAAAACACGTCTGTGTACATGGCCGCAACTAAGGGGGGGCTAGGGGGGCATGTGACCTGGGCGCCGGATAGGAGGGGGCGCCGCAACAGTCACTTTGACCCACCTAACACCCCCTCCGAGTCCCGATGCGCACAGGCCCCTTAGAGCCGTCGGAGCTGCACAAGGCAGTCCAGACTCTACTAGCTGCCGCCTACTGTGATGAAACTTAAAATAAGCTACAGCTCCCAGAAGTCCTTGCTGTGGGAGCTGTAGTTTACTTTCAGTTTCTTCTATGTGGACAGTCGTGGGCTGCCTGTTGTGCCCTAAGAGGGGGCACAGGGAATAAGTTACCCCAGCCTCCCCCTGCTGCCTCTGATCCCCGCAGCAGTGCACTATTGCACTGCTGAGCTGGAAAATGAATGACAGCCGGAGTTCCAAAAAGGGGGCGGAGCTACACGGCACTGTACTCAGTGCCAGGCCAGCCAGCACCAGCGGAGAGAGGAGGGGAGAGAAGAGCAGCAGCACAGCCTAAATAGTGAGTGTGTTATAGTGAAGGGGCACTGTATGTGTGTGCAACTACTATATATGTGTGTATGAATGTGTGCATGTGTGTGACTGTGTGTGAATAGGTGTGTGACTATATATCTTCATGTGTGCTTGTGTGTCACTGTATATATGTATGTATGTATGTATGTATATACCTATATGTTCACTTGAATGAAGAGCATCTCCGTCCGGGCAGGCGCGTGCGCCCAGACGGAGATGCTCAGAATGGGAGCCTCTCTGTGGACTCCCGGCGTGACAAGGTGGACGGATCGCCTAGTCACGCTGGGAGTGCACACCTACGACGGAGCCGTCTCAGATGAGCGTGGCTCTATCTGTATATACAGTATACAGGTGGGTGACTGTATGTATGTGAGTGAATGTATGCATGCGTGTATGTGTGAAGAAGTGTGACAGTATGAATGTGTGTGATTTTACATATCTATCAATGTATGGGATATTATTTATTTTCTACTTTATCCGTAGCCCAAATGTCTAACCAAGTCCGGCTAAATGTCTAGATAAGAAGCTTTACAGCAGCTACCAGCCCTTTGACCTTATGGAGTTTATATATATATATATATATATATATATATATGGGTTGGGGTTACGTGGCCAGTGCACGGTCAGCATACCGACGCCAGAATGCCGGCAGGGGGCGAGCACAACAAAGCCCCTTGTGGGCTTGCTGCGCTTGCCACAGGTTCTGTTCCTGCTCTATGGGTGTCGTGGACACCCATGAGTGGAAATAGCACCTGTTAACTGGTATTGCCTGGCGGCATTGTCAGTCTTCAGGATCCTGGCATCAATATGCTGTCCACCGGGATCCCATGCATCGGCCACGTAACTGCATCCCATATATATATATGCATACTGTATATATGTGTGGCAATGAGGCGGCCCTCACCAGACTTGCAAATAATCAGTAGTGATACTTGTCCCTGACGACGGACGGAGGCCCGAAACGTAGGACTCCAATAAAGGACGCTTATGATTATTTGCAAATCTGGTGAGTGCCGCCTCATTGCGCCACACATGTCCACAGGGTTGACACACTTGGGAAGGCACCGCAGCAAGGAACGGTATTTATACACGAGGAGTGCCGGGCACAGGAATAGAGTATATACTGTGTGTATATATATATATATATATATATATACTTCCCGGTCAGGCGGCACTCTGATATCAATCTCGTCTCAAGGCAGAAGATTACATCTTCTGCCTTGAGACGAGATTGATATCAGAGTGCCGCCTGACCGGGAAGTATATTGTGGGCCCATGCGGGCTTCTAGGAGGGCACCTGAGCAGAGTATATTTAATGGGAGTGCTGCCCTAATTGTGGATGTATATATATATATACACACACACAAAGGTGACGTTCTTCTAGAGAGGGGTACAGATCCATCCACTCTCAATATGCAAAGAACAGGCGGCACTCCAGGGTCTTAATGAAAGATCAATATATTGTGCAAAAAAATTCAAATCAGTGCAAAAATGCACTGATCTGTACCCCTCTCTAGAAGAACGTCACCTTTGCATATTGGATAGTAGGAAGGCACCGGAGTAGTTGTTTCTTAGAGGGAGTGCCGACTTTACCAGTTTTGTATATATATATATATATATACGCACACAGATTTACACCTGGGGAGGGGGGCAGCTTGCTTGATATCTATTAAAATTTATGCATGAGACAGTGGTTGCCTAAACAGGTAAAGAGTGTAGTAGCATCACGCTGGGCAGTGGAAATCAGATAGGACATGCTGAGGTGGCAATAACACCGGATTATTAGCAGCTGCATATGAGTTATAGTAAAGCCATCTAACAGTGTTATTAAGAAGGAACACTAATACTTTGTCACAACATATTCCTGATTTGGATACTGTATCATTCACATACAGTCACTGATACAAAACAACATCTAAGAATTGTTACAATTACCCATGCCTATCTTAGTAGTGAAGAATATTTGGTGATTACGAATAATGGGGGTAATTCCAAGTTGATCGCAGCAGGAATTTGGTTAGCAGTTGGGCAAAACCATGTGCACTGCAGGGGAGGCAGATATAACATGTGCAGAGAGAGTTAGATTTGGGTGTGGTCAGGGCCGGCTCCAGGCCTACTAGCACCCTGAGCGAAAACATGTAAAAGCGCCCCCCCCCCCCCCCATGCGCGCGCCGAAGGCGTGTGCGCTCCAGGAAAAGTGGGCGTGGCATCTTGGAAAGTGGGCGTGGCCTCATAACTTCATATTATTAGACTATAAATAAATATGTTTTCACACCCCCTCTACGCACACAATTAGCAGCCTTACACATAACAGCCACAGTAGTGTTCCTTACACACAATGTCTCCAGTATAGTGTCAGATACACATAATGTCTCCAGTACAGTGCCAGATACACAATGTGCAGTGCCAGATAGACATGATATGCCCCCCAGCAGTGCCAGCTACACACAATATGCCCCCCAGCAGTGCCAGCTACACGATAGTGTTCACTTTTTAGGGCAGGGAGGGCACATTTTTAAGTTAGGAGGGCAAAATTATGTACATACTGTAATGCTTGTTGCTCATCTACCTACATGGGAAAGTATGAACAGTGCGCGCCGTAGGCGCGCTGCAAAAATTTAGGGGCGTTGCTTCGTGGGGAAGGTGCGTGGCCACATAATAGTGGCAATTCGCTTTACACCACACAGTAGTGCAGTTAATACACACTGCACCAGGTAGAACCTCCTAGACACTTTGCGCCAGGCAGAGCACGTTAGACACTTTGCGCCAGGCAGAGCACGTTAGACACTTTGCGCCAGGCAGAGCACGTTAGACACTTTGCGCCAGGCAGAGCACGTTAGACACTTTGCGCCAGGCAGAGCACGTTAGACACATTGCCTAGCCACAGACGCCTAGCGGGAACACTACATGATATGCTCCCCAGCCGTGTCAGCTACACATGACATGCCCCCCAGCAGTGCCAGCAACACATGACATGCCCCCCAGCAATGCCAGATACATAAATGGCCACACAGTGCCAGATATGTAGATACAGAAAAGCCCCCACAGTGCCAGATAAATGCCCCCACAGTGCCAGATAAATGCCCCCACAGTGCTACATAAATGCCCCCACAGTGCTACATAAATGCCCCCACAGTGCTACATAAATGCCCCCAGTGCCAGATAAATGCCCCCACAGTGCCAGATAAATGCCCCCACAGTGCCAGATAAATGCCCCCAGTGCCAGATAAATGCCCCCACAGTGCCAGATAAATGCCCCCACAGTGCCAGATAAATGCCCCCACAGTGCCAGATAAATGCCCACAGTGCCAGATAAATGTCCCCACAGTGCCAGATAAATGTCCCCACAGTGCCAGATAAATGCCCCCACAGTGCCAGATAAATGTCCCCACAGTGCCAGATAAATGTCCCCACAGTGCCAGATAAATGCCCCCAGTGCCAGATAAATGCCCCCACAGTGCCAGATAAATGCCCCCACAGTGCCAGATAAATGCCCCCACAGTGCCAGATAAATGCCCCCAGTGCCAGATAAATGCCCCCACAGTGCCAGATAAATGTCCCCACAGTGCCAGATAAATGTCCCCACAGTGCCAGATAAAAGTCCCCACAGTGCCAGATAAATGCCCCCACAGTGCCATAAATTCACTCACCCCCCACCCCCCCAAATACCTGCGGCGTTGGAGGGGGAGGAGTACTGCTGTGCGGGGGTGCGGGCGTGCGTGCGGGTGCAGTGCAGTTCCGGGTGCGGGCGGGCAGCCAGGAAGCCTCTTGAGTGCGCTGTGCGGTGCCGGCGTATGACGTTAGACACCGGCGCCGCTCAGGGCGTATAGCGCACTCAAGTCACACACGATGCTGCAGTGCACAGGGCCGGCTCCATGTTCGAATATGGCGGCGCCAGCGCGCGGCGCCCCTTAAGGGTGGCGCCCTGCGCGGCCGCTCTATTCGAACATGCCTAGAGCCGGCCCTGGGTGTGGTGTGTTCAAACTGAAATCTAAATTGCAGTGTAAAAATAAAGCAGCCAGTATTTACCCTGCACAGAAACAAAATAACCCACCCAAATCTAACTCTCTCTGCAAATGTTATATCTGCTCCCCCTGTAGTGCACATGGTTTTGCCCAACTGCTAAAAAATTTCCTGCTGCGATCAACTTGGAATTACCCCCAATATTCAATTGAGAGTGCACTATACAGGTGACGACCTGAGCAGTGGTTTATAGTGAATATCACAGTTAAACCAGCACATATAGACCTATATGGGGACGGAGGATTTAGTGCCCACATCCTAAAATATGACTGGTTCATTGCAGGCACCTCAACAAATATAGAGACACCCATTCTTCTTTTTCAATTGTTAAGAGAAATTGGCATACTCAAGGAATACCCAGTGTGAGATTATCTTTGACTACATAGATCTGCTCTCTGTATACAATATCCTTACAGTGCACTTGTGTATACACATATATTTATAAGGAGAACTGGCAATTACAAGTGCTATATATATATCTTTGCTGACTAAACAATACTAACAATGCATAACGTTTATTTTGAACTAACATGGATACAATTACGTTAGTACGCTATGGGGGTCATTCCGAGTTTATCGTAGCTGTGCTAAATTTAGCACAGCTACGATCATTCACACTGACATGCGGGGGGACGCCCAGCACAGGGCTAGTCCGCCCCGCATGTCAGTGCCGCCCCCCCCCCCGCAGAAGTGCAAAGGCATCGCACAGCGGCGATGCCTTTGCACTTCAAGAATAGCTCCCGACCAGCGCAGTTTTAATGTGCTGGCCGGGAGCTACTCATCATTTCCCGGCCTGCAGCGGCTGCGTGCGACGTCACACAGCCGCTGCGGGCGACGTCACACAGCCGCTGCGGCCCAACCCCCATTCGGTCCGGCCATGCCTGCGTTGGCCGGACCGCTCCCACGAAATGGCGGCAAAACGCTGCCGTTCTGCCCCCTCCCGCCCAGCGATCGCCTTTACCTGTCAATCAGGCAGAGGCGATCGCAGCCCTGCTACGGCCTTCGGCCGTTTGGCATGCGCCAGCACACTACGGCGCCGGCGCAGTCGGGACCCGTTTGCTCGGCTGCGACAAAAAGCAGTGCGCGAACGGGTCAGAATGACCCCCTATAACAGATAGTCATACAGACTTCTATCTGGCGGATGACCCAAGCGCAGGGAGTCATATTTTAAACACTTTCTTTAATTTCCTCACTTCTATGTGTCCTTTTATTTTATATTTTGCAAGTTTTTAAAAATTATATATGAATTAAAAGTTATGTTTTATATGTAACAATGTGCACCACTTCAAGGCAATTCTGTTCTCTCTTTTCTTGTACACACAGTACAAATACCTCCATCTCTTCATCCTGTCTGGTCATTGTGGGTGGCCCCTTAAAGTAGTGGGAACCGAGGCACATGGCCCCAGAGTGCCCCTTTCTGCTCTGAAAGCAGCTGTCTCTTCCTTTTCTGGGAGGAGGAGCTCCTGCCCGGCCGGCAGGGAGAGTAGAGCAGCAGAAACCAGCAGAAGGCGGGGCGGAGCTGGCTGAGTGACAGCACAGACACAACGTGCAGGGACCGGAGCAGCAGCGGGGAAGAAGCATTCCTATAGCAGCCTAATAAGACCGGCGACCGGCGGCCGCCGCAGCCAACAATTGAATGAGGTCTCATGCTTAGCGCCAGCAGGGCAGTGATCTGGGCTAGAAGCTGTCCGAGACAATGGAGCAGAAGTGCCCTCTTCAGGGTTGGCGCCCGGCGGCAAATGGCTCCATTGTCTCCGACAGTTCCGCCACTGTATACAGAGCAGCTGATGGGCAACTTCTCCACTGGCTCACTTCTCCACACTTTTCACTGCTTTATGAATAGACCCCAAAGTAACTGAATTCTGATATAGGACCCAGGATATGGCTGATAGGACATTTTACTATCTTAAATTGTGCATTTTTCACTTCACTCTTACACAGGGGTAAAGTGGGCCGGAATGGGGTGGAGCAGTGTTACATCAGTTCTAATTGGAGACGAAACCAGTTCTGCCTACGCCCGCCCACTTTGCTCGGCCACAGCACTAGGGATCATCGGGTCCCAGCTGCTATGCAGTTTAAAGTTGGCATCAGCCACCAGCCAATCCCAACTCGCAGAGTGGCTGCCAATCAAAAGAAGGGGCGTCTTTTTCAAAATCTGGGGGGAGCCAATCACAGTTCGTGGACTGCCAGCCAATGAGAAGCTACAGCTTCTAATTGGTTGGCAGTCCATGAGCCAATACAGATTTTAAAAAAGTGACCCCTTCTTTTAATTGGCAGCCAGTCCGCAAGCTGGGATTGGCTGGCGGCCGGTGCCAACTTAAAACTGCATATTAGCCAGGACCTGATGCTCCCAGCTCTGCCTCCGTCCCACTCCCAGCACAGACAGAAGTGTGGGGCGTGAGAGAGGAATGAAAGGTGCAGGGGGAGTGAGACTCGCAGAGGGTGACATGGGGAGTGAGAGGCACAGGGAGTGACAAAGGTTAGTGAGTCATGCAGTGGGTGATGAGGGAATAAGAGGCACAGGGCGTGAGATGGGAAGTGAGAAATGGGAGATGGGGAGAGGCACAAGGAGTGAGATGGGGGAGTGAGAGGTGCAGGGGCTGAGATGGGGGAGTGAGAGGCACGGGGTGAGAGTTAGGAGTGAGAAGCGTAGGTGGTTAGATGGGGAGAGGCACAGGGGTTAAGATGGGGATGTGAGAGGCACAGGGAGTGAGCAGTAATATTCTTACCACATAGATATTGGCCTCCATCCCACTCTCAGCACAGACAGAAATGTGGGGGGTAAGAGAGAGGAATAAGAGGTGCAGGGGTGAGATGGGAGAGTGAGAGGCGCAGGTGGTGAGATGGGAGAGTGTGAGGTGCAGGGGAGAGATGGGGCGAGGCACAGGGGTTAAGATGGAGAATTGAGATTAGTGGTTAGATAGGGGAGTGAGAAGCACGGGGAGAGATGAGGGAGTGAGAGGCGCGGGTGGTGGGATGGGGGAGTGTAAGGCGCAGGGGGTGAGATGGGGGAGTGCGACTAACAGAGGGTGAGATGGAGGAGTGAGAGATGCAGGGAAGAGATGGGCACGAGGCACAGGGGGTAAGATGGGGAAGTGAGAGGCGCAGGGGTTAGATAGGGGAGTGAGAAGCACAGTGTGAGATGAGGGAGTGAGAGGCGCAGGTGGTTGGATGGGGGAGTGCGACTCACAGAGGGTGAGATGGGGGAGTGAGAGGTGCAGGGGTGAGATAATAGGATTTTAATTACCTACTGGAAAATCCTTTTCTCTGACGTCCTAGTGGATGCTGGGAACTCCGTAAGGACCATGGGGAATAGACGGGCTCCGCAGGAGACTGGGCACTCTAAAAGAAAGATTAGGTACTATCTGGTGTGCACTGGCTCCTCCCTCTATGCCCCTCCTCCAGACCTCAGTTAGATTTCTGTGCCCGGCCGAGCTGGATGCACACTAGGGGCTCTCCTAAGCTCCTAGAAAGAAAGTATATTTTAGTTTTTTTATTTTACAGTGAGACCTGCTGGCAACAGGCTCACTGCAACGAGGGACTAAGGGGAGAAGAAGCGAACCTACCTGCTTGCAGCTAGCTTGGGCTTCTTAGGCTACTGGACACCATTAGCTCCAGAGGGATCGACCGCAGGACCCGTCCTTGATGTTCGTTCCCGGAGCCGCGCCGCCGTCCCCCTTACAGAGCCTGAAGCTAGAAGAGGTCCGGAAAAATCGGCGGCAGAAGACTTCAGTCTTCACCAAGGTAGCGCACAGAACTGCAGCTGTGCGCCATTGCTCCTCTTGTACACCTCACACTCCGGTCACTGATGGGTGCAGGGCGCTGGGGGGGGGGGGGGGGGCGCCCTGAGCAGCAATAATTAGACCTTGGCTGGCAAAATAATCACAATATATAGCCCCAGAGGCTATATATGTGATAAATACCCCTGTCAGATTCCATAAAAAAGCGGAAGAAAAGTCAGCCAAAAAAGGGGCGGAGCTATCTCCCTCAGCACACTGGCGCCATTTCTCCCTCACAGCTCCGCTGGAAGGAAGCTCCCTGGCTCTCCCCTGTAGTTTTTAGGCTCAAAGGGTTAAAAAGAGAGGGGGGGCACTAAATTTAGGCGCAATATTGTATATACAAGCAGCTATTGGGGAAAATTCACTCAGTTATAGTGTTAATCCCCACATTATATAGCGCTCTGGTGTGTGCTGGCATACTCTCTCTCTGTCTCCCCAAAGGGCTTTGTGGGGTCCTGTCCTCAGTCAGAGCATTCCCTGTGTGTGTGTGTGGTGTGTCGGTACGGCTGTGTCGACATGTTTGATGAGGAGGCTTATGTGGTGACGGAGCAGATGCCGATAAAGGTGATGTCGCCCCCTGTGGGGCCGACACCAGAGTGGATAGATAGGTGGAAGGTATTAACCGACAGTGTCAACTCCTTACATAAAAGGCTGGATGACGTAACAGCTTGGGACAGCCGGCTTCTCAGCCCGCGCCTGCCCAGGCGTCTCAAAGGCCATCAGGGGCTCAAAAACGCCCGCTCCCTCAGATGGCAGACACAGATGTCGACACGGAGTCTGACTCCAGTGTCGACGAGGTTGAGACATATACACAATCCACTAGGAACATCCGTGACTTGATCCCGGCAATAAAAAATGTGTTACACATTTCTGACATTAACCCAAGTACCACTAAAAAAGGGTTTTATGTTTGGGGAGAAAAAGCAGGCAGTGTTTTGTTCCCCCATCAGATGAGTGAATGAAGTGTGTGGAAAATGCGTGGGTTCCCCCGATAAGAAACTGGTAATTTCTAAAAAGTTACTGATGGTGTACCCTTTCCCACCGGAGGATAAGTTATGCTGGGAGATATCCCCTAGGGTGGATAAGGCGCTCACACGTTTGTTAAAAAAGGTGGCACTGCCGTCTTAGGATACGGCCACTTTGAAGGTACCTGTTGATAAAAAGCAGGAGGCTATCCTGAAGTCTGTATTTACACACTCAGGTACTAGACTGAGACCTGCAGATATTGCTGCTGCAGCGTGGTCTGTGACCCTGTAAAACAAGGATACTAGTTTGCTAACATAAGAGCATATTAAAGACGTCGCCTTATATATGAAGGATGCACAGAGGGATATTTTACCGGCTGGCATCCAGAATTAATGGAATGTCCATTCTGTCAGGAGGGTATTAGAGACCCGACACTGGACAGGTGATGCTGACTTTAAAAAGGCACATAGAGATTCTGCCTTATAAGGGTGAGGAATTGTTTGGGGATGGTCTCTGGGACCTCGTATCCACAGCAACAGCTGGGAAGAAATTTTTTTACCTCAGGTTTCCTCACAGCCTAAGAAAGCACTGTATTATCAGGTACAGTCCTTTCGGCTTCAGAAAAGCAAGCGGGTCAAAGGTGCTTCCTTTCTGCACAGAGACAAGGGAAGAGGGAAAAAGCTGCACCGGCTGACTGCCAGTTCCCAGAATCAAAATTCTTCCCCCGCTTCCTCTGAGCCCACCACATGACGCGGGGGCTCCACAGGCGTAGCCAAGTACGGTGGGGGGCCGCATCACAAATTTCAGCGATCAGTGGGCTCGCTCACAGGTGGATCCCTGGATCCTTCAAGTAGTATCTCAGGGGTACAAGCTGGAATTCGAGGCGCCTCCCCCCCGCCGTTTCCTCAAATCTGCCTTGCCGACAACTCCCTCGGGCAGGGAGGCTGTGCTAGAGGCAATTCACAAGCTTTATTCCCAGCAGGTGATAGTCAAGGTGCCCCTACTTCAACAAGGACGGGGTTACTGTTCCACACTGTTTGTGGTACCGAAACCGGACGGTTCGGTGAGACCCATTTTAAATTTGAAATCCTTGAACACATACATAAAAAAATTCAAGTTCAAGATGGAATCGCTCAGGGCAGTTATTGCAAGCCTGGACGAGGGGGATTACATGGTATCCCTGGACATCAAGGATGCTTACCTGCATGTCCCCATTTACCATCCTCACCAGGAGTACCTCAGATTTGTGGTACAGGATTGCCATTACCAATTCCAGACACTGCCGTTTGGACTGTCCACGGCACCGAGGGTGTTTACCAAGGTAATGGCAGAAATTATGATACTCCTTCGAAAAAAGGGAGTTTTAATTATCCCATACTTGGACGATCTCCTTATAAAGGCGAGGTCCAAGGAGCAGTTGTTGGTCAGAGTAGCATTATCTCGGGAGGTGCTACAACAGCACGGATGGATTCTAAACATTCCAAAGTCACAGCTGGTTCCTTCCACATGCCTACTGTTCCTGGGGATGGTTCTGGACACAGATCAGAAAAAAGTGTTTCTCCCGCAGGAGAAAGCCAAGGAGCTGTCATCTCTAGTCAGAGACCTCCTGAAACCAAAACAGGTATCGGTGCATCACTGCACACGAGTCCTCGAAAAAATGGTAGCTTCATACGAAGCAATTCCATTCGGCAGGTTCCATGCAAGAACCTTTCGGTGGGACCTCTTGGACAAGTGGTCGGGATCGCATCTTCAGATGCATCGGCTGATAACCCTGTCTCCAAGGACCAGGGTGTCTCTGCTGTGGTGGCTGCAGAGTGCTCATCTTCTAGAGGGCCGCAGATTCGGCATACAGGACTGGGTCCTGGTGACCACGGATGCCAGCCTTCGAGGCTGGGGGGCAGTCACACAGGGAAGAAATTTCCAAGGACTTTGGTCGTCAGGAGTCGTCCCTACACATAAATATTCTGGAACTGAGGGCCATTTACAATGCCCTAAGTCAGGCAAGGCCCCTGCTTCAAAACCAGCCGGTACTGATCCAATCAGACAACATCACGGCAGTCGCCCATGTAAACCGACAGGGCGGTACAAGAAGCAGGATGGCGATGGCAGAAGCCACAAGGATTCTCCGATGGGCGGAAAATCACGTCTTAGCACTGTCACCAGTGTTCATTCCGGGAGTGGACAACTGGGAAGCAGACTTCCTCAGCAGACACGACCTACACCCGAGAGAGTGGGGACTTCATCCAGAAGTCTTCCAACTGTTGGTAAACCGTTGGGAAAGGCCACAGGTGGACATGATGGCGTCCCGCCTCAACAAAAAGCAAAAGAGATATTGCGCCTGGTCAAGGGACCCTCAGGCGATAGCTGTGGACGCTCTAGTGACACCGTGGGTGTACCAGTCGGTTATGTGTTCCCTCCTCTGCCTCTCATACCAAAGGTACTGAGAATAATAAGAAGGCGAGGAGTAAGAACGATACTTGTGGTTCCGGATTGGCCAAGAAGAGCTTGGTACCCAGAACTTCAAGAAATGATATCAGAGGACCCATGGCCTCTACCGCTCAGACAGGATCTGCTACAGCAGGGGCCCTGTCTGTTCCAAGACTTACCGCGGCTGCGTTTGACGGCATGGCGGTTGAATTCCGGATCCTAAAGGAAAAGGGCATTCCGGAGGAAGTCATTCCTACGCTGATAAAAGCTAGGAAAGAAGTAACCGCAAACCATTATCACCGTATTTGGCGAAAATATGTTGCGTGGTGTGAGGCCAGGAAGGCCCCTACGGAGGAATTTCAGCTGGGTCGTTTTCTGCGCTTCCTACAGTTGGGAGTGACTATGGGCCTTAAATTGGGTTCCATTAAGGTCCAGATTTCGGCTCTGTCGATTTTCTTCCAGAAAGAACTGGCTTCACTGCCTGAAGTTCAGACATTTGTAAAGGGTGTGCTACATATTCAGCCCCCTTTTGTGCCTCCTGTGGCACTTTGGGATCTCAACGTGGTGTTGAGTTTCCTGAAATCACATTGGTTTGAGCCACTTAAAACTGTGGATCTGAAATATCTCACGTGGAAAGTGGTCATGTTATTGGCCTTGGCTTCGGCCAGGCGTGTGTCAGAATTGGCGGCTTTGTCATGTAAAAGCCCTTATCTGATTTTCCATATGGATAGGGCAGAATTGAGGACTCGTCCCCAGTTTCTCCCTAAGGTGGTATCAGCTTTTCACTTGAACCAACCTATTGTAGTGCCTGCGGCTACTAGGGACTTGGAAGATTCCAAGTTACTGGACGTAGTCAGGGCCTTGAAAATTTATGTTTCCAGGATGGCTGGAGTCAGGAAAACTGACTCGCTTTTTATCCTGTATGCACCCAACAAACTAGGTGCTCCTGCTTCTAAGCAGACTATTGCTCGCTGGATTTGTAGCACAATTCAGCTGGCGCATTCTGCGGCTGGATTGCCGCATCCTAAATCAGTAAAAGTCCAGTCCACAAGGAAAGTGGGTTCATCTTGGGCGGCTGCCCGAGGGGTCTCGGCTTTACAACTTTGCCGAGCTGCAACTTGGTCAGGGGCAAACACGTTTGCTAAATTCTACAAATTTGATACCCTGGCTGAGGAGGACCTTGAGTTCTCTCATTCGGTGCTGCAGAGTCATCCGCACTCTCCCGCCCGTTTGGGAGCTTTGGTATAATACCCATGGTCCTTACGGAGTCCCCAGCATCCACTAGGACGTCAGAAAAAATAAGATTTTACTCACCGGTAAATCTATTTCTCGTAGTCCGTAGTGGATGCTGGGCGCCCATCCCAAGTGCGGATTGTCTGCAATACTTGTATATAGTTATTGCCTAACTAAAGGGTTATTGTTGAGCCATCTGTTGAGAGGCTCAGTTATATTTCATACTGTTAACTGGGTATAGTATCACGAGTTATACGGTGTGATTGGTGTGGCTGGTATGAGTCTTACCAGGGATTCAAAATCCTTCCTTATTGTGTCAGCTCTTCCGGGCACAGTATCCTAACTGAGGTCTGGAGGAGGGGCATAGAGGGAGGAGCCAGTGCACACCAGATAGTACCTAATCTTTCTTTTAGAGTGCCCAGTCTCATGCGGAGCCCGTCTATTCCCCATGGTCCTTACGGAGTTCCCAGCATCCACTACGGACTACGAGAAATAGATTTACCGGTGAGTAAAATCTTTTTTTCTCGTAGTCTGTAGACTAGAGGATGCTGGGGTCCACATTAGTACCATGGGGTATAGACGGGTCCCTTGGGAGCCATGGGCACTTTAAGAGTTTAATAGTGTGGGCTGGCTCCTCCCTCTATGCCCCTCCTACCAGACCCAGTCTAGAAACTGTGCCCGAGGAGACGGACATACTTCGAGAAAAGGAAATACACAGATAGCGGTGAGATTAACACCAGCTCACACATAAAAAAAGGAAAGCCAAGCTAACTAGCCTGAACAACCTCAGCAACAGCTGAATAACAGTACTTAACCAAGTAACAAGGCAGTACTGAACCAAGTAACAACTGCAGGAAAACGAAGCGCTAGGCGGGCGCCCAGCATCCTCTACGGACTACGAGAAAAGGATTTACCGGTAGGTAATTAAAATCCTATTTTCTCTTACATCCTAGAGGATGCTGGGGTCCACATTAGTACCATGGGGATGTACCAAAGCTCCCAGAACGGGAGGGAGACCGCGGAGGCTCCTGCAGAACAGATTGACCAAACTTTAGGTCCTCAGAGGCCAAAGTATCAAACTTGTAGAACTTAGCAAACGTGTTCGACCGCGACCGAGTAGCTGCTCGGCAAAGCTGTAAAGCCGAGACACCCCGGGCAGCCGCTCAGGAAGAACCCACCCAATCATGTTGGGATCATAAAGGACAAACAGAGAGTCCGACTTTCTGTGACGTGAAGTCCTCTTCACATAAATCCTCAAAGCCCACACAACATCCAAGGACTTTGAGGTAATTGAGGAGTCAGTAGCCATTGGCACCACGATAGGTTGGTTGATATAAAAAGCCGACACAACCCTTGGAAGAAACTGCTGACGCGTCCTGAGCTCAGCTCTATCTTCATGGAAAATCAAGTAGGGGCTCTTGCAGGACAATGACCACAATGCAGATACACGCCTAGCCGAAGCTAATGCCAACAGTGTGACCGCCTTCCAAGTGAGAAACTTGACCTCAACCTCCTGTAAAGGCTCGAACCAATCCGATTGCAGGAACTGCAACACCACATTAAGATCCCAAGGTGCCGTAGGAGGCACAAAGGGAGGCTGGATGTGCAACACCCCTTTCAAGAAAGTCTGAACCTCAGGGAGGGAAGTCAATTGTTTCTGGAAGAAAATGGATAAGGCCGAAACTTGGACCTTTATGGATCCCAAACGCAGGCCTATATCAACACCTGCTTGCAGAAAGAGTAGAAACCGTCCAAGTTGAATCTCCACCGTAGGAAACTTCTTGGATTCACACCAAGACTGTTACGCACACCAGTGCTAACAGGAGTATACCGGTGTATGAACAGAGAGGGAAGCGAAGCAAACGAACTCACAGACAGTATAACATAACATACACAGGAGGTGATGGAATAACTAATAAACACAAAGTGAACGGAGAAGCCCAAAGGCTCAGGAATTGGGTGTCTCCCTAGTGTCAGGAATGCTCAGATGGAATAGAGCGGACAATGAAGCGAGGTGTAGTGATTAAACATGTGGAGCACCTGAAATGATGTTGCTAAGAGCAACAGAAAAAATCCCAAAGGGTTACCAACGGGTGTGGGAATAAACTCCTTGGTCAGAGATAGAAATATAGACACAAGGAGAGTATCCACAATCCTAACCCCCACTTGCAGGGCACAGGTTCAGCTTACTGCCACTAAACTGACACCTGGACGCCCTGCACAGTGAGGGAGGATTAAGCAAGCAGGTCTGAGAGTACAGCCGCAAACCTTCTGGGTTCACAGAATAGCAAAAGAACCCCAGCAGGTCAAACAACTGACTCCAGTCTTACTGCTAGGTTCGGATTGGCAGAATGAAGTACCGAATCCCAAGGCCTATTTGCAGTAAGCAACAAGTAAATACAAAGTCACACAGTACTAGCTAACTCTCTGGAACTGACTAACAAACAAAGATTCAGCAGCATTTGCCTAGCCTGAGAGGATGGTTTATATAGCAGGTGCTGTCCACGCCCCACTCAGACCTCACAGACTGTGAGCACAAAACCAGCGCCGGATTCCCTGCCGTGCACAGAGCCTGTAACCACTACACAGTAAAAACCCGGACCGGGGTATCAGCTGCGCTCAGGTTACTTCGCTAACACTTGCCTCCCGGTTGCCATGGCGACGTGGCAGCACAGAGCAGGAGATCCTAACAGTACCCCCCCTCTGACGAGGGGCCAAAGAACCCCTACCACCGGGTTTATCGGGAAACTGCGAGAAGAAAGAGCGTATCAGTCTGGGGGCATGAAGATCACAACTGCGCACCCACGACCGCTCCTCCGGGCCATACCCCTTCCAGTGCACCAAAAATGACAGCCGACCCCGAACCATCTTGGAGTCAAGAACCCTTTCAACCACAAACTCCGTCTGACCCCGTATCAGAAGAGGAGAAGGTCTTCCACTGGAAGAAGGATTACTAACCGCCAGTTTTAAAAGGGAACAATGAAATGTTTTATTGATACCCAATGAACGGGGCAGATCTAACTGAAATGCCACCGGATTGATAACCCTGGTGATCTTATAAGGGCCGATGAACCGGGGGCCTAACTTATGAGATGGCTGTCTCAACTTCAAATTCTTGGTGGACAACCAGACGAAGTCTCCTAATTTGAAGCTGCAGGGTCTTCTCCGCTTATCAAAAACCCTTTTGGTCACTAATGACACAGACACAAGGGCTTTCTTCACTTTCCTCCAAATACCCCTAAGGACCGAAACAACAGAGGAACCACCAGGCGTGGAATCCAGGGGTCAAAAGAATTGGCCTTAGGATGATGCCCATACACACAAAGGAAGGGAGAGATCCCTGTAGCAGAGTGAGCCGCGTTGTTATAGGCAAACTCCGCCATGGACAGATGAGCAACCCAGTCAGTATGACACTTGGAGACATAACTCCAAGGACTGGTTCACCCTCTCAGTCTGCCCATTAGACTCTGTGGATGGTAGCCTGACGACAAGCTCACAGAAATCTGGAGATCAGAACAAAATGCCCTCCAGAATTTGGCCACAAACTGGGATCCACGGTCAGAGACCACATCAAGTGGCAACCCGTGGAGGCGCACAACATGCTGCATAAATAACTCAGACAGGCGTCTGGCCGATGGCAACCCAACCAGTGGAACAAAATGCGCCATCTTCGAAAACCTGTCAACGACAACCCAAACGGCTGTCATCCCCGAGGATTTGGGCAAGTCCACCACAAAATCCATGGAAATGTGGGTCCATGGCTTAGACGGAATAGAGAGTGGATGTAATGGGCCGACAGGAACCCCTCTAGGAGTTTTATTTCGGGCACAAACGTCACATGCCCGAACCCACTGATCCACATCCCTAGCCACCGAGGGCCACCACACCGCCCTAGACAGCAACTCCCGAGTTCTGGCAATACCCGGATGCCCTGCCGACCTCTTGGCATGGAATTTCAGGAACACTCGCTGTCTTAACCTAGGAGGCACAAACAAGAGACCTACCGGAAGGTCTGGAGGAGCCTGCTCCTGTGCTCTAAGGACTAATGACAAGAGGTCCTGGGTAATGCCCACTTTAATACATGATGGGGACACAATGGGCAATGGCTCCTCGGTGGTCTCTTGAAATGGAGCAAAACTCAGCGAGAGCGCATCAGCCTTGATGTTTTTTGACCCAGGGCGATATGTTATCAAAAAATTAAAGCGAGCAAAAAACAAAGCCCATCATGCCTGCCTGGCATTGAGCCGCTTCACTGACTCTAAATATGCCAGATTCTTATGGTCGGTGAGAATTGAGACCACAAACTTAGCCCCCTCAAGCCAGTGTCTCCACTCCCCGAGTGCATCCTTTATAGCCAACAATTCCCGGTTACCCACATCATAATTCATCTCGGCAGACGAAAATTTACGGGAAAAGTAAGCACAGGGATGAAGGCGATTATCAGACACCCCCATCTGAGAGAGCACTGCCTCAATACCTATCTCAGAGGCATCCACTTCTACCACAAAAGAACGCTCTGGATCTGGGTGTCGCAGCACCTTGGCCGAGACAAATGCCCTTTTGAGACGGGCAAAGGCCGCTTTGGCCTCACAAGACCAGTGAGCAACATCCGCCCCTTTCTTAGTGAGTGCCACCAAGGGGGCCACTATAGACGAAAATCCAGCGATAAACCGTCTATAAAAAGTCGCAAAGCCCAGAAAACGCTGAAGCGCCTTCAAACTAGTAGGCTGCACCCAATCCAGGACTGCCTGTACCTTAGAACCCTCCATTTGGAAAGCTTCTGAGGAGATAATATACCCTAGAAATGCGATTTGCTGGACTTCAAACTCGCACTTCTCCAGCTTCGCCCCAAGCTGGTGGTCTCTGAGTTTCTGGAGGACTAAGCGTACATGCTTCCGATGTTCCTCCAGGGAATGAGAGAAGATTAGGATGTCATCTAGATAAACAACTAAGAATCTATCCAAATATTCCCTGAGCACATCGTTCATGAATTCCTGGAAGACTGCCGGGGCATTAGAGAGCCCAAAAGGCATCACCAAATATTCATAATGCCCTGAATGGGTTTTAAAGGTAGTCTTCCATTCATCCCCCTCTCTTATTCGGATTAGATTGTAAGCACCGCGTAGGTCAATCTTAGAAAAAATGGTGGCAGTACGAAGCTGGTCAAACAAAACCGAAATGAGAGGCAGTGGGTACGAGATTTTAATCGTGATACGGTTCAATTCCCTGAAGTCGATGCAGGGTCGCAACCAACCGTCCTTTTTACCCACGAAGAAGAACCCCGACCCAACTGGGGACTGTGAGGGTCTGATAAATCCCTTAGCCAAGTTCTCCTGAATGTACTCTGCCATAGCCTGAGTCTCAGGACGTGACAGGGAGTACAACCTGCTCTTGGGAAGCTTAGCATCCGGCAACAAATCAATGGCACAGTCATAGGGGCGATGGGGAGGTAGTACCTCCGCAACTTTTTTGGAGAACACATCCGCAAAATCTGCATAACATCCTGGCAATCCTGGCAAACTTAGCTGCGAGAGCCTGACTGGAAGGCTCAAGCAACTCCTGAAACAATCACTACCCCAACTAAGAATCTCCCCAGAGACCCAGTCAAATTGAGGGTCAAGGGCCCTTAACCAGGGTAACCACAAAACCAATGGGGCAAAAGTACAGACAGTCACATAAAAAGACAATTGTTCAGAGTGTGTGGCTCCAATAAACAAAGGAATTTGGCTGGTGCAGGAGGTAATTTTACCCTGGGACAATGGTTCCCCGTTTAACCCACAGATCTCAATCTCTGATGCCAAAGGTACTGAGGGAACAGAGTGTTCCAGGGCGAATTGACGGTCCATGAAAACCCCATCGGCCCCACTGTCAACAAAGGCCTCAGTCTTGACAGTTTGACCAAGGATCTCCAAAGTCACCGGAATGAGAAAAGTCTTTTTGGGAAATTCTGACTTCTGGCCTGACAGGATATTTCCCATCACCCTCAGGCCCTGAAGTTTTACGGTTTTTCTGGGCATGATACTACAACATGACCTTTATTCTCACAGTACAAACACAAACCCTGCTGTCTCCTCCACGTCTTCTCACGCGAGGAGAGGCGGGTAGCCCCAATCTGCATAGGCTCCTCGGAATATTCCTCAGAGTCTGAGGTTCCCTTGGGAAAAAAGGAAACTGCGGTCTCCCTTTCAAGCCTACGCTTTCTCAGCCGTCTATCCACCCGGATGGATAACTGCATGAGCTGATCTAAGCTATCAGGCGAGGGATATTGTACCAGTTGGTCCTTTATCTGGTCAGAAAGGCCCCTTCGGTACTGGTTTCTCAGGGCTGGGTCATTCAACTGGGTATCATGAGCCAACCTCCGAAACTCCGTACTATAAACCTCAGCTGGCCGTCGCCCTTGCTTAAGAACCGTAATCTGAGCCTCGGCTGAAGCCATCTTGTCAGGGTCATCATACAAAATGCCCAGTGCCGTAAAAAAAGCATCAACACTTTTAAGCGACGGACAGTCAGGCTGTAACCCATATGCCCAGACCTGTGGGTCTCCTTGTAGCAAGGAAATCACCATGCCCACCCGCTGAATCTCCGACCCAGAAGACTGGGGCCTAAGCCTGAAATATAGCTTACAGCTCTCCTTGAAACAAAAGAACTGCGAGCGATCTCCAGAAAAACGATCCGGGAGATTTACTTTCGGCTCCTTAACCCCTGAACTTGCCGCTGCTGTGGGAGCTCCGCTAGCGGCCTGCGGGGTGTTCATTTTAATGGACATCTCATTAAATTGTCGAGTCAGGACCTGCACCTGATCGACCACCTGTTGCAAAGTATTTTGAGGGGTATGCTCCATATTCCCTCAAAATTTCAACAGGAGTAGGGCTGCTGAATATGTTACGCACACCAGTGCTAACAGGAGTATACCGGTGTATGAACAGAGAGGGAAGCGAAGCAAACGAACTCACAGACAGTATAACATAACATACACAGGAGGTGATGGAATAACTAATAAACACAAAGTGAATGGAGAAGCCCAAAGGCTCAGGAATTGGGTGTCTCCCTAGTGTCAGGAATGCTCAGATGGAATAGAGCGGACAATGAAGCGAGGTGTAGTGATTTAACTTGTGGAGCACCTGAAATGATGTTGCTAAGAGCAACAGAAAAAACCCCAAAGGGTTACCAACGGGTGTGGGAATAAACTCCTTGGTCAGAGATAGAAATATAGACACAAGGAGAGTATCCACAATCCTAACCCCCACTTGCAGGGCACAGGTTCAGCTTACTGCCACTAAACTGACACCTGGACGCCCTGCACAGTGAGGGAGGATTAAGCAAGCAGGTCTGAGAGTACAGCCGCAAACCTTCTGGGTTCACAGAATAGCAAAAGAACCCCAGCAGGTCAAACAACTGACTCCAGTCTTACTGCTAGGTTCGGATTGGCAGAATGAAGTACCGAATCCCAAGGCCTATTCGCAGTAAGCAACAAGTAAATACAAAGTCACACAGTACTAGCTAACTCTCTGGAACTGACTAACAAACAAAGATTCAGCAGCATTTGCCTAGCCTGAGAGGAAGGTTTATATAGCAGGTGCTGTCCACGCCCCACTCAGACCTCACAGACTGTGAGCACAAAACCAGCGCCGGATTCCCTGCCGTGCACAGAGCCTGTAACCACTACACAGTAAAAATCCGGACCGGAGTATCAGCTGCGCTCAGGTTACTTCGCTAACACTTGCCTCCCGGTTGCCATGGCGACGTGGCAGCACAGAGCAGGAGATCCTAACAAAGACACATACTTTTTCCAAATGTAATGGTAATGTTTAGACGTTACTCCTTTCCTAGCCTGTATCAGGGTAGGAATAACCTTGTTCGGAATGCCCTTCCGAGCTAAGATCTGGCGTTCAACCTCCATGCCGTCCAACATAGCCGCGGTAAGTCTTGATAAGCGAAAGGCCCTTGTTGCAGAAGGTCCTCTCGAAGAGGAAGAGGCCTTGGGTCTTCCAGCAGTAACTCCAGAAGATCCACGTACCAAGCTCTTCTTGGCCAGTCTGGAGCAATGAGGATCGCCTGAACTCTTGCTTTCTTTATGAGTTTTAGAATTCTTGGGATGAGTGGAAATGGAGGGAACACGTACACTGACTTGAACACCCACGGAGTTACCAGGGTGTCCACCGCCACTGCCTGTGGATCCCGTGACCTGGAACAGTACCTCCGAAGCTTCTTGTTGAGGTGGGAGGCCATCATGTCTATTTGAGGTACACCCCAAAGATTTGTTACCTCCGTGAACACCTCCGGATGGAGGCCCCACTCTCCCGGATGGAGATAGTGTCTGCTGAGGAAGTCTGCTTCACAGTTGTCCACTCCCGCAATGAAGATTGCTGGCAGCGCCAACGCGTGCTTTTCTGCTCAAAGGAGGATCCTTGTTACATCCGACATTGAAGCCTTGCTCTTCGTTCCGCCCTGTCGGTTTATGTATGCCACCGTCATTATATTGTCCGACTGAACCTGAATGGTCTGATCTTTCAGAAGATGTGCCGCCTGTAGAATACCTTTGTACACGGCTCTTAGTTCCAGAATGTTTATTGGAAGGATGGATTCCAGACTTGACCACCTTCCTTGGAAGGTTTCCCCTTGGGTGACAGCACCCCAACCTCTGAGACTTGCATCCGTGGTTGGATCCAGTTCTGATTCCCGAACCTGCGGCCCTCGAGAAGGTGAGGCATCTGTAGCCACCATAGGAGTGAAAACCTGGCTCTCGATGACAGCCGTATTCTCTAGTGCATGTGCAGGTAAGATCCCGACCACTTGTCCAGGAGATCCAGTTGAAAGGACCGTGCATGAAATCTTCTGCACTGATGAACCGATACCCGGGCAGGCTTCAAGACATCCCGGAATATTGTCTGTATCACCAATGCCTTCTCCGCCGGTAGAAGCACCCTCTGCACTTCTGTGTCGAGGATCATCCCCAGGAAAGACAATCCCCTTGTCAGCTCCAAATGCGACTTTGGAAGATTCAGGATCCATCCATGATCCCTGAGCAGTCGAGTCGTGAGAGCAATGGACTGAAACAACCTCTCCCTGGACGACGCCTTTATCAGAAGATCGTCCAGATAAGGAATTATGTTCACTCCCCGTCTGCGGAGCAGTACCATCATCTCTGCCATCACCTTGGTGAACACCCTCGGTGCCATATAGAGGCTGAATGGCAGTGCCTGGAACTGATAATGACAGTCCAGCAGTGCAAATCTTAGATAAGCCTGGTGAGGTGGCCAGATTGGAATGTGAAGGTACGCATCCTTGATATCCAGGGATACCAGGAATTCCCCCTCCTCCAGGCCTGAGATCACCGCTCTCAGAGACTCCATTTTGAACTTGAATTCCCTCAAATAAGGGTTTAACGACTTCAGGTTCAAAATTGGTCTGATCCAACCATCCGGTTTCGGTACCCCAAATAGGTTGAATAGTAACCCTTGCTTTCCAGGTGAGGTGAAACCGTAACAATTACATTTGCCCTATCCAATTTTTTAATGGCTTCCTGTAGGATAGCCCTTTCTGTCAGCAAAGCTCGTAAGCCTGATTTGAAGAATCTGTGAGGTGGGAGCTCTTGAAATTCCAGTCTGTACCCCTGGGACACAATATTCTGTACCCAGGGATCCAGGCCGGATGATACCCAGACGTGACTGAAAAGTCTGAGTCTTGCTCCCACCTGCCTGCTCTCCAGGCTGGGAGGTCCACCGTCATGCTGAGGATTTTAAGGAAACAGATCCAGGCTTCTGTTCCTGGGAACCTGCAGGTGCAGGTTTTCTGGATTTTCCCCGACCATCTCTGAAGAAAGTGGTAGGGGCTTTGGACTTCTTAACCTTTGCGGTCCAAAAGGACTGCATAGTAGATGCAGAAAAATATTTCTTCGGTGTCTGAGGGAAGAAAGGTTGACTTACCCACGGTTGCCGTGGAGATCCACGCATCCAAAGCTTCCACAAATAGAGCCTGACCTGTGAAGGGTAGGTTCTCTACACTTTTCTTGGATTCCGCGTCTGCAGACCATTGGCGCAGCCAGAGTCCCCTGCGTGCCGAGACAGCCACGGAAGACGTCCTTGCATTCAGATGACCCAGGTCCTTCATGGCCTCCACCATGAAACCTGCAGAATCCTGTATGCGACGTAAAAACATTTCAATGTCACTTCTATCCATAGAATCTAATTCCTCTAGTAATGTGCCTGACCACTTTACTATGGCTTTATGAATCCATGCAGGCAATAGTGGGCCTCAACGCCATGCCTGAAGCAGTGTATATGGATTTGAGCATAGTCTCAATCTTGTTGTCTGACTGTTCCTTCAACGTGGTAGACCCAGGGACCGGTAAAACCACCTTTTTAGACAGTCTAGATACAGAAGTGTCTACTATAGTGGGGTTTTCTGACTTTTTCCTATCCTCCTCAGGAAAGAGAAAAGCCACAAGAACCCTCTTTGGGATCTGGAATTTTTTCTCTGGGTTTTCCCAGGATTTTTCAAATAATGCATTTAATTCCTTGGACGCAGGAAAGGTCAGGGAGGCTTTCTTATTTTCTGCTCAGGTACTTTGTCAGTAATGTGTAACACATCCCTAATTGCCTCAATCATGAGCTGCAAGGGATGCCTCACCCCCCCCCCCTCCCGCATATCCCCATCACGTCTCCCGTATCAGAGTCGGTATCCGTGTCGACTTGCATAATTTGGGCAAGAGCACGCTTCTTTGGGCATATACCAGGGGAGTTTGAGGAGGCTGTGGGAACAGAAACAGACAAAACCTCTACAGATTTTTTCAAAACCTGAGTTTCAGTTTCATTATGAGCTATCCTATATGAAATCTGGGATATCATTTCCTTAATTGAAGCCACCCACAACGGTTCGGATTCAGAAGGCTGAGACATGACATTACATTCCTGAGTACATGGAATGGATTCCTCTGGGGAAGATACATACTCTGCAGCACAAGACACAGAGTCCCTGGATCAGTGGTGGAACTTGCGAGTGGTGGGCCAAGGTGCAAAAAAAAAAAAAAATGCTTTGGGCCCCTCTCCTCAAGTTCAAAATAATAAGAATTTACTTACCGATAATTCTATTTCTCATAGTCCGTAGTGGATGCTGGGACTCCGTAAGGACCATGGGGAATAGCGGCTCCGCAGGAGACTGGGCACAAAAGTAAAAGCTTGAACTAGCTGGTGTGCACTGGCTCCTCCCCCTATGACCCTCCTCCAAGCCTCAGTTAGGATACTGTGCCCGGACGAGCGTACATAATAAGGAAGGATCTTGAATCCCGGGTAAGACTCATACCAGCCACACCAATCACACCGTACAACCTGTGATCTGAACCCAGTTAACAGTATGATAAACGAAGGAGCCTCTGAAAAGATGGCTCACAACAATAATAACCCGAATTTTGTAACAATAACTATATACAAGTATTGCAGACAATCCGCACTTGGGATGGGCGCCCAGCATCCACTGCGGACTATGAGAAATAG
Organism: Pseudophryne corroboree; assembly: GCF_028390025.1. Taxonomy (NCBI): domain Eukaryota; kingdom Metazoa; phylum Chordata; class Amphibia; order Anura; family Myobatrachidae; genus Pseudophryne; species Pseudophryne corroboree. Next base: position 49,752,520 of record NC_086446.1, on the reverse strand, counting down.
AATTATCGGTAAGTAAATTCTTATTTTCTCTAACGTCCTAAGTGGATGCTGGGACTCCGTAAGGACCATGGGGATTATACCAAAGCTCCCAAACGGGCGGGAGAGTGCGGATGACTCTGCAGCACCGAATGAGAGAACTCCAGGTCCTCCTCAGCCAGGGTATCAAATTTGTAGAATTTAGCAAACGTGTTTGCCCCTGACCAAGTAGCTGCTCGGCAAAGTTGTAAAGCCGAGACCCCTCGGGCAGCCGCCCAAGATGAGCCCACCTTCCTTGTGGAATGGGCTTTTACAGATTTTGGCTGTGGCAGGCCTGCCACAGAATGTGCAAGCTGAATTGTACTACAAATCCAACGAGCAATCGTCTGCTTAGAAGCAGGAGCACCCAGCTTGTTGGGTGCATACAGGATAAACAGCGAGTCAGATTTCCTGACTCCAGCCGTCCTGGAAATATATATTTTCAGGGCCCTGACTACGTCCAGTAACTTGGAGTCCTCCAAGTCCCTAGTAGCCGCAGGCACCACAATAGGCTGGTTCACGTGAAACGCTGAAACCACCTTTGGGAGAAATTGAGGACGAGTCCTCAATTCTGCCCTATCCGTGTGAAAAATCAGGTAAGGGCTTTTATAAGATAAAGCCGCCAATTCTGAGACACGCCTGGCTGAAGCCAGGGCTAACAGCATTACCACCTTCCATGTGAGATATTTTAATTCCACAGTGGTGAGTGGTTCAAACCAATGTGATTTTAGGAACCCCAAAACCACATTGAGATCCCAAGGTGCCACCGGGGGCACAAAAGGAGGCTGTATATGCAGTACCCCTTTGACAAACGTCTGGACTTCAGGCACTGAAGCCAGTTCTTTTTGGAAGAAAATCGACAGGGCCGAAATTTGAACCTTAATGGACCCTAATTTTAGGCCCATAGACAGTCCTGTTTGCAGGAAAGGTAGGAAGCGACCCAGTTGAAATTCCTCTGTAGGGGCCTCTTTGGCCTCACACCACGCAACATATTTTCGCCAAATGCGGTGATAATGTTTTGCGGTTACATCCTTCCTGGCCTTTATCAGGGTAGGGATGACTTCTTCTGGAATGCCTTTTTCCTTCATGATCCGGCGTTCAACCGCCATGCCGTCAAACGCAGCCGCGGTAAGTCTTGGAACAGACAGGGCCCCTGCTGGAGCAGGTCCTTTCTTAGAGGTAGAGGCCACGGTTCCTCCGTGAGCATCTCTTGAAGTTCCGGGTACCAAGTCCTTCTTGGCCAATCCGGAACCACGAGTATAGTTCTTACTCCTCTCCTTTTTATGATTCTCAGTACTTTTGGTATGAGAGGCAGAGGAGGGAACACATACACTGACTGGTACACCCATGGTGTTACCAGAGCGTCCACCGCTATTGCCTGAGGGTCCCTTGACCTGGCGCAATATCTGTCTAGTTTTTTGTTGAGACGGGACGCCATCATGTCCACCTTTGGTTTTTCCCAACGGTTTACCATCTCTTGGAAGACTTCTGGATGAAGTCCCCACTCCCCCGGGTGAAGGTCGTGTCTGCTGAGGAAGTCCGCTTCCCAGTTGTCCACTCCCGGAATGAACACTGCTGACAGTGCTATCACATGATTCTCCGCCCAGCGAAGAATCCTTGCAGCTTCTGCCATCGCCCTCCTGCTTCTCGTGCTGCCCTGTCTGTTTACGTGGGCGACTGACGTGATGTTGTCCGATTGGATCAATACCGCCTGACCCTGAAGCAGGGGTTTTGCTTGACTTAGGGCATTGTAAATGGCCCTTAGTTCCAGAATGTTTATATGAAGAGATGTTTCCATGCTTGACCACAAGCCCTGGAAATTTCGTCCCTGTGTGACTGCTCCCCAGCCTCTCAGGCTGGCATCCGTGGTCACCAGGATCCAATCCTGAATGCCGAATCTGCGGCCCTCTAGTAGATGAGCACTCTGCAGCCACCACAGAAGAGACACCCTTGTCCTTGGCGACAGGGTTATCCGCTGATGCATCTGAAGATGCGATCCGGACCATTTGTCCAGAAGATCCCACTGAAACGTTCTTGCATGGAATCTTCCGAATGAAATCGCTTCGTAAGAAGCCACCATTTTTCCCAGGACCCTCGTGCACTGATGCACTGACACCTGGCCTGGTTTTAGGAGATTCCTGACTAGCTCGGATAACTCCCTGGCCTTCTCCTCTGGGAGAAACACCTTTTTCTGGACTGTGTCCAGAATCATTCCTAGGAACAGGAGACGTGTTGTTGGAATCAGCTGCGATTTTGGAATATTTAGAATCCACCCGTGCTGACGTAACACTAACTGAGATAGTGCTACTCCGACTTCTAACTGTTCCCTGGACCTTGCCCTTATCAGGAGATCGTCCAAGTAAGGGATAATTAAAACGCCTTTTCTTCGAAGAAGAATCATCATTTCGGCCATTACCTTGGTAAAGACCTGAGGTGCCGTGGACAACCCAAACGGCAGCGTCTGAAACTGATAGTGACAGTTTTGTACTACAAACCTGAGGTACCCTTGGTGAGAAGGGTAGATTGGGACGTGGATATAAGCATCTTTGATGTCCAGAGACACCATATAGTCCCCTTCTTCCAGGTTTGCTATCACTGCTCTGAGTGACTCCATCTTGAATTTGAACCTCTTTATGTAAGTGTTCAAGGATTTTAGATTTAAAATTGGTCTCACCGAGCCGTCCGGCTTCGGTACCACAAACAGCGTGGAATAATACCCCTTTCCCTGTTGTAGGAGAGGTACCTTGATTATCACCTGCTGGGAATACAGCTTGTGAATGGCTTCCAAAACTGCCTCCCTGTCGGAGGGAGACTTTGGTAGAGCAGACTTCAGAAACCGGCGAGGGGGAGACGTCTCGAATTCCAGTTTGTACCCCTGTGATACTGCCTGCAGAATCCAGGGGTCCACTTGCGAGTGAGCCCACTGCGCGTTGAAATTTTTGAGACGGGCCCCCACCGTGTCCGAGTCCGCTTGTAAAGCCCCAGCATCATGCTGAAGACTTGGCAGAAGCAGAGGAGGGCTTCTGCTCCTGGGAAGAGGCTGCCTGGTGCAGTCTTTTTCCTCTTCCTCTGCCCCGGGGCAGAAATGAGTGGCCTTTTGCCCGCTTGTACTTATGGGAACGAAAGGACTGAGTTTGAAAAGACGGTGTCTTTTTCTGCTGAGAGGTGACCTGGGGTAAAAAGGTGGACTTTCCGGCCGTTGCCGTGGCCACCAGGTCCGATAGACCGGCCCCAAATAACTCCTCCCCTTTATACGGCAATACTTCCATATGTCGTTTGGAATCCGCATCCCCTGACCACTGTCGCGTCCATAACGCTCTTCTGGCAGAAATGGACATAGCACTCACTCTTGATGCCAGGGTGCAAATATCCCTCTGTGCATCACGCATATATAGTAATGCAGTGGTTCTCAAACTCGGTCCTCAGGACCCCACACAGTGCATGTTTTGCAGGTCACCCAGCAGGTGCACAGGTGTATTAATTACTCACTGACACATTTTAAAACGTCCACAAGTGGAGCTAATTATTTCACTTGTGATTCTGAGAGGAGACCTGCAAAACATGCACTGTGTGGGGTCCTGAGGACCGAGTTTGAGAACCTGTGTAGTAATGCATCCTTCAAATGCTCTATAGTTAGTAATATACTGTCCCTATCCAGGGTATCAATATTTTCAGTCAGGGAATCCGACCACGCCACTCCAGCACTGCACATCCAGGCTGAGGCGATTGCTGGTCGCAGTATAACACCAGTATGTGTGTATATACCCTTCAGGATATTTTCCAGCCTTCTATCCGCTGGTTCTTTGAGGGCGGCCGTATCAGGAGACGGTAACGCTACTTGTTTAGATAAACGTGTGAGCGCTTTATCTACTCTAGGGGGTGTTTCCCAACGCGCCCTAACCTCTGGCGGGAAAGGGTATAGTGCCAATAATTTATTAGAAATTAGCACTTTTTTATCGGGGGAAACCCACGCTTTATCACACACCTCATTTAATTCATCTGACTCAGGAAAAGCTACTGGTAGTTTTTTTACTCCCCACATAATACCCTTCTTTGTGGTACTTGTAGTGTCAGAAATGTTCAATGCCTCCTTCATTGCCGTGATCATGTAACGTGTGGCCCTACTGGACATTACGTTTGTCTCCTCACCGTCGACACTGGACTCAGTATCTGTGTCTGGGTCTGTATCGACCCACTGAGGTAACGGGCGTTTTATCGCCCCTGACGGTGTCTGAGACGCCTGGACAGGCACTAATTGATTTGTCGGCTGTCTCATGTCGTCAACAGTTTTTTGTAAAGTGCTGACATTGTCACGTAGTTCTTTAAATACAACCATCCAGTCAGGTGTCGACTCCCTAGGGGGTGACATCACTAACACAGGCAATTGCTCTGCTTCCACATCATTTTCCTCCTCATACATGTCGACACAATCGTACCGACACCCAGCACACACACAGGGAATGCTCTGATAAAGGACAGGACCCCACTAGCCCTTTGGGGAGACAGAGGGAGAGTTTGCCAGCACACACCAGAGCGCTATATATATATATATAGGGATAACCTTATATAAGTGTTACTCCCTTTTATAGCTGCTGTTTATAATTTAGCTGCCAATAGTGCCCCCCCTCTCTCGTTTTTACCCTGATTCTGTAGGGACTGCAGGGGAGAGTCAGGGAGCCGTCCTTCCAGCGGAACTGTGAGGGAAAATGGCGCTTGTGTGCTGAGGAGATAGGCTCCGCCCCTTCACGACGGCCTTATCTCCCGCTTTTTTCTGGAAAACTGGCAGGGGTTAAATACATCCATATAGCCCAGGAGCTATATGTGATGTATTTCTTTTGCCATCCTAAGGTATTTCAGTTTTTATTGCGTCTCAGGGCGCTCCCCCCTAGCGCCCTGCACCCTCAGTGACCGGAGTGTGAAGTGTGCTGAGAGCAATGGCGCACAGCTGCAGTGCTGTGCGCTACCTTAGTTGAAGACAGGAACGTCTTCTGCCGCCGATTTCACCGGACCTCTTCGTTCTTCTGGCTCTGTAAGGGGGCCGGCGGCGCGGCTCCGGGACCCATCCAGGCTGAACCTGTGATCGTCCCTCTGGAGCTAATGTCCAGTAGCCTAAGAAGCCCAATCCACTCTGCACGCAGGTGAGTTCGCTTCTTCTCCCCTTAGTCCCACGATGCAGTGAGCCTGTTGCCAGCAGGTCTCACTGAAAATAAAAAACCTAAAATAAACGTTTACTCTAAGCAGCTCAGGAGAGCCACCTAGCATGTACCCTTCTCGTTCGGGCACAAGAATCTAACTGAGGCTTGGAGGAGGGTCATAGGGGGAGGAGCCAGTGCACACCAGCTAGTTCAAGCTTTTACTTTTGTGCCCAGTCTCCTGCGGAGCCGCTATTCCCCATGGTCCTTACGGAGTCCCAGCATCCACTTAGGACGTTAGAGAAATGTTGCTTGGTAGTGGATGACAGGGAGAGGCAATGGGTGGCGGGGAGAGAGAGAGGGTGACAGGGAGAGAGTAACAGGGAGAGGCAGTGGGTGAAGGGGAGAAGATGACATGGAGAGGCAGTGGTTGAAGGAGAGAGGGTTAAAGGGAAAGGCAGTGGGTGAAGGGGAGGTGGGTAAAGGCAGTGGTTAATGGGGAGAGGGTGACAGGGAGAGGTAGTGGGGATAGGGTGACAGGAGAGGTAGCAGGTGATAAGGAGAGGATGACAGGGAGAGGTTTGATGGTTACAGAGAAAAGCAGTGTGTGACTAGGAAGAGGCAGAGAGTGACAGGGATAGTTAGAAGGTGACAGGGGAATCAGTATGTCTGTGTGAGAGATATGTATGTGTGTATGAGAGATATGTATATGTGTGATATATGTTTGTGAGTGATATACAGGTATATGTGTGTGCGAGTGTGCAAGAGGCAGAAAAATTAGAAAGACAAGGATAGAGACAGAGCGATATATATATGCGTGTGCGAGAGAGACAGAAAAATTAGAAAGACGTGGAGAGAAAGACAGAGAAAAAGAGAGAGACAGACAGACATTGAGAGAGACATAGAGAAGAGAAAGACATGGAGAAAAAGAGAGAGACATAGACAAAAAGGGAGAGAGAGAGACAGACAGACATGGAGAGAGACAGAGAAAGAGAGAGAGAAAGACATGGAGAGAGAGAGATGAAAAGAAAAACATATGTATGTGTGTGAGAGAGATATGTATGTGTGTGTGTGTGTGTGTGTGTGTGTGTGTGTGTGTGTGTGTGTGTGTGAGAGAGAGAGAGAGAAACATGTAGGGGATAATTCCAAGTTGATCACAGCAGATTTTTTTTAGCAGTTGGGCAAAACCATGTGCACTGCAGGGGAGGCAGATATAACATGTGCAGAGACAGAGAGATTTGGGTGTGGTGTGTTCAATCTGCAATCTAAATTGCAGTGTAAAAATAAAGCAGCCAGTATTTACCCTGCACAGAAACAAAATAACCCACCCAAATCTAACTCTCTCTGCACATGTTATATCTGCCCCCCCCTGCAGTGCCCATGGTTTTGCCCAACTGCTAACAAAATTCCTGCTGCGATCAACTTGGAATTACCCCCGTAGAGAGACATGGGGTGACAGAGAAAAAGGGAGAGAGAGACAGAGAAAAGGGGAGAGACAGACATGGAGAGAGACATGAAGAGACATACTGTATGTGTGAGAGAGATGTGTAAAGTATGTGTGTGCGTGAGAAAGATGTACGTGTGAAGTGAGAATATATATATATATATATATATATATATATATGTGTGTGTGTGTGTGCGAGAGAGGGAGGGACAGTAAAATGAAGAGAGGCAAGAGAGAGAGACATGAAAAGAGATACAGAGAAAAGGAGAGACACATGAAGAGTAGAGATGAGCGGGTTCGGTTCCTCGGAATCCGAACCCGCCCGAACTTCAGTTTTTTTTACACGGGGCCGAGCGACTCGGATCTTCCCGCCTTGCTCGGTTAACCCGAGCGCGCCCGAACGTCATCATCCCGCTGTCGGATTCTCGCGAGGCTCGGATTCTATCGCGAGACTCGGATTCTATATAAGGAGCCGCGCGTCGTCGCCATTTTCACACGTGCATTGAGATTCATAGGGAGAGGACGTGGCTGGCGTCCTCTCCGTTTATAGAGAAGAGAGTGAGACAGTAGAGAGAGACACAGTAGTAATTTTGGGGAGCATTAGGAGGAGTACTAGTAGTTACTTGCTGAAGTGATAGATAGTGTGACTGTATTATCTGACTTGTGGGGGAGACACTGACAGTGGGGAGCAGTTAGAGTCTGAGAGCAGGACTCAGGAGTACATATAACGTACAGTGCACACTTTTGCTGCCAGAGTGCCACACTGCCATTGTGACCACACTGACCACCAGTATAATATATATTGTGATTGTCTGCTTAGGAGTACTACTTGCAAGTTGCTGATAGTGTGACCAGTGACCTGACCACCAGTTTAATAATCACCACCAGTGAGTTTAATATATATATATAATTGTATATAATATATATATAATATTGTATACCACCTACCCGTGGTTTTTTTTTTCTTTCTTCTTTATACATACTACTATAGTAGCTTACTGTAGCAGTCTGCGGTGCTGCTGAGCTGACAGTGTCCAGCAGGTCCGTCATCAGTCATTACATAATAAATATATATACCTGTCCGGCTGCAGTACTAGTGATATTATATATATATATATATATATATATATATATATATTGATTTCATCTCATTATCATCCAGTCTATATTAGCAGCAGACACAGTACGGTAGTCCACGGCTGTAGCTACCTCTGTGTCGGCAGTCGCTCGTCCATCCATAATTGTATACCACCTACCCGTGGTTTTTTTTATTTTCTTTCTTCTTTATACATACTACTATAGTAGCTTAGTGTAGCAGTCTGCGGTGCTGCTGAGCTGACAGTGTCCAGCAGGTCCGTCATCAGTCATTACATAATAAATATATCTACCTGTCCGGCTGCAGTACTAGTGATATTATATATATATATATATATATATTGATTTCATCTCATTATCATCCAGTCTATATTAGCAGCAGACACAGTACGGTAGTCCACGGCTGTAGCTACCTCTGTGTCGGCAGTCGCTCGTCCATCCATAATTGTATACCACCTACCCGTGGTTTTTTTTTTTTCTTTCTTCTTTATACATACTACTATAGTAGCTTACTGTAGCAGTCTGCGGTGCTGCTGAGCTGACAGTGTCCAGCAGGTCCGTCATCAGTCATTACATAATAAATATATCTACCTGTCCGGCTGCAGTACTAGTGTGATATAATATATATTGATTTCATCTCATTATCATCCAGTCTATATTAGCAGCAGACACAGTACGGTAGTCCACGGCTGTAGCTACCTCTGTGTCGGCAGTCGCTCGTCCATCCATAATTGTATACCACCTACCCGTGGTTTTTTTTTTTTTCTTTCTTCTTTATACATACTACTATAGTAGCTTACTGTAGCAGTCTGCGGTGCTGCTGAGCTGACAGTGTCCAGCAGGTCCGTCATCAGTCATTACATAATAAATATATCTACCTGTCCGGCTGCAGTACTAGTGTGATATAATATATATTGATTTCATCTCATTATCATCCAGTCTATATTAGCAGCAGACACAGTACGGTAGTCCATGGCTGTAGCTACCTCTGTGTCGGCAGTCGCTCGTCCATCCATAATTGTATACCACCTACCCGTGGTTTTTTTTTTCTTTCTTCTTTATACATACTACTATAGTAGCTTACTGTAGCAGTCTGCGGTGCTGCTGAGCTGACAGTGTCCAGCAGGTCCGTCATCAGTCATTACATAATAAATATATCTACCTGTCCGGCTGCAGTACTAGTGATATTATATATATATATTGATTTCATCTCATTATCATCCAGTCTATATTAGCAGCAGACACAGTACGGTAGTCCACGGCTGTAGCTACCTCTGTGTCGGCAGTCGCTCGTCCATCCATAATTGTATACCACCTACCCGTGGTTTTTTTTTTCTTCTTTATACATACTACTATAGTAGCTTACTGTAGCAGTCTGCGGTGCTGCTGAGCTGACAGTGTCCAGCAGGTCCGTCATCAGTCATTACATAATAAATATATCTACCTGTCCGGCTGCAGTACTAGTGTGATATAATATATATTGATTTCATCTCATTATCATCCAGTCTATATTAGCAGCAGACACAGTACGGTAGTCCACGGCTGTAGCTACCTCTGTGTCTTTTAGTTGTGCCTATTAAAATATGGAGAACAAAAATGTTGAGGTTCCAAAATTAGGGAAAGATCAAGATCCACTTCCACCTCGTGCTGAAGCTGCTGCCACTAGTCATGGCCGAGACGATGAAATGCCAGCAACGTCGTCTGCCAAGGCCGATGCCCAATGTCATAGTACAGAGCATGTAAAATCCAAAACACCAAATATCAGTAAAAAAAGGACTCAAAAATCTAAAATAAAATCGTCGGAGGAGAAGCGTAAACTTGCCAATATGCCATTTACCACACGGAGTGGCAAGGAACGGCTGAGGCCCTGGCCTATGTTCATGGCTAGTGGTTCAGCTTCACATGAGGATGGAAGCACTCAGCCTCTCGCTAGAAAACTGAAAAGACTCAAGCTGGCAAAAGCACCGCAAAGAACTGTGCGTTCTTCGAAATCCCAAATCCACAAGGAGAGTCCAATTGTGTCGGTTGCGATGCCTGACCTTCCCAACACTGGACGTGAAGAGCATGCGCCTTACACCATTTGCACGCCACCTGCAAGTGCTGGAAGGAGCACCCGCAGTCCAGTTCCTGATAGTCAGATTGAAGATGTCAGTGTTGAAGTACACCAGGATGAGGAGGATATGGGTGTTGCTGGCGCTGGGGAGGAAATTGACAAGGAGGATTCTGATGGTGAGGTGGTTTGTTTAAGTCAGGCACCCGGAGAGACACCTGTTGTCCGTGGGAGGAATAGGGCCGTTGACATGCCTGGTGAAAATACCAAAAAAATCAGCTCTTCGGTGTGGAAGTATTTCACCAGAAATGCGGACAACATTTGTCAAGCCGCGTGTTGCCTTTGTCAAGCTGTAATAAGTAGGGGTAAGGACGTTAACCACCTCGGAACATCCTCCCTTATACGTCACCTGCAGCGCATTCATAATAAGTCAGTGACAAGTTCGAAAACTTTGGGCAACAGCGGAAGCAGTCCACTGACCAGTAAATCCCTTCCTCTTGTAACCAAGCTCACGCAAACCACCCCACCAACTCCCTCAGTGTCAATTTCCTCCTTCCCCAGGAATGCCAATAGTCCTGCAGGCCATGTCACTGGCAATTCTGACGAGTCCTCTCCTGCCTGGGATTCCTCCGATGCATCCTTGCGTGTAACGCCTACTGCTGCTGGCGCTGCTGTTGTTGCTGCTGCTGGGAGTCGATGGTCATCCCAGAGGGGAAGTCGTAAGCCCACTTTTACTACTTCCACCAAGCAATTGACTGTCCAACAGTCCTTTGCGAGGAAGATGAAATATCACAGCAGTCATCCTGTTGCAAAGCAGATAACTGAGGCCTTGGCAGTTGGTGTTAGACGTGCGTCCGGTATCCGCCGTTAGTTCACAGGGAACTAGACAATTTCTTGAGGTAGTGTGCCCCCGTTACCAAATACCATCTAGGTTCCACTTCTCTAGGCAGGCGATACCGAGAATGTACACGGACGTCAGAAAAAGACTCACCAGTGTCCTAAAAAATGCAGTTGTACCCAATGTCCACTTAACCACGGACATGTGGACAAGTGGAGCAGGGCAGGGTCAGGACTATATGACTGTGACAGCCCACTGGGTAGATGTATGGACTCCCGCCGCAAGAACAGCAGCGGCGGCACCAGTAGCAGCATCTCGCAAACGCCAGCTCTTTCCTAGGCAGGCTACGCTTTGTATCACCGCTTTCCAGAATACGCACACAGCTGAAAACCTCTTACGGCAACTGAGGAAGATCATCGCGGAATGGCTTACCCCAATTGGACTCTCCTGTGGATTTGTGGCATCGGACAACGCCAGCAATATTGTGTGTGCATTAAATATGGGCAAATTCCAGCACGTCCCATGTTTTGCACATACCTTGAATTTGGTGGTGCAGAATTTTTTAAAAAACGACAGGGGCGTGCAAGAGATGCTGTCGGTGGCCAGAAGAATTGCGGGACACTTTCGGCGTACAGGCACCACGTACAGAAGACTGGAGCACCACCAAAAACGCCTGAACCTGCCCTGCCATCATCTGAAGCAAGAAGTGGTAACGAGGTGGAATTCAACCCTCTATATGCTTCAGAGGTTGGAGGAGCAGCAAAAGGCCATTCAAGCCTATACAATTGAGCACGATATAGGAGGTGGAATGTACCTGTCTCAAGCGCAGTGGAGAATGATTTCAACGTTGTGCAAGGTTCTGCAACCTTTTGAACTTGCCACACGTGAAGTCAGTTCAGACACTGCCAGCCTGAGTCAGGTCATTCCCCTCATCAGGCTTTTGCAGAAGAAGCTGGAGGCATTGAAGGAGGAGCTAAAAGGGAGCGATTCCGCTAGGCATGTGGGACTTGTGGATGGAGCCCTTAATTCGCTTAACAAGGATTCACGGGTGGTCAATCTGTTGAAATCAGAGCACTACATTTTGGCCACCGTGCTCGATCCTAGATTTAAAACCTACCTTGGATCTCTCTTTCCGGCAGACACAAGTCTGCTGGGGTTCAAAGACCTGCTGGTGAGAAAATTGTCAAGTCAAGTGGAACGCGACCTGTCAACATCTCCTCCTTCACATTCTCCCGCAACTGGGGGTGCGAGGAAAAGGCTCAGAATTCCGAGCCCACCCGCTGGCGGTGATGCAGGGCAGTCTGGAGCGACTGCTGATGCTGACATCTGGTCCGGACTGAAGGACCTGACAACGATTACGGACATGTCGTCTACTGTCACTGCATATGATTCTCTCACCATTGAAAGAATGGTGGAGGATTATATGAGTGACCGCATCCAAGTAGGCACGTCAGACAGTCCGTACTTATACTGGCAGTAAAAAGAGGCAATTTGGAGGCCCTTGCACAAACTGGCTTTATTCTACCTAAGTTGCCCTCCCACAAGTGTGTACTCCGAAAGAGTGTTTAGTGCCGCCGCTCACCTTGTCAGCAATCGGCGTACGAGGTTACTTCCAGAAAATGTGGAGAAGATGATGTTCATTAAAATGAATTATAATCAATTCCTCCGTGGAGACATTGACCAGCAGCAATTGCCTCCACAAAGTACACAGGGAGCTGAGATGGTGGATTCCAGTGGGGACGAATTGATAATCTGTGAGGAGCGGGATGTACACGGTGATATATCGGAGGATGATGATGAGGTGGACATCTTGCCTCTGTAGAGCCAGTTTGTGCAAGGAGAGATTAATTGCTTCTTTTTCGGTGGGGGTCCAAACCAACCCGTCATTTCAGTCTCAGTCGTGTGGCAGACCCTGTCACTGAAATGATGGGTTGGTTAAAGTGTGCATGTCCTGTTTATACAACATAAGGGTGGGTGGGAGGGCCCAAGGACAATTCCATCTTGCACCTCTTTTTTCTTTCATTTTTCTTTGCGTCATGTGCTGTTTGGGGAGTGTTTTTTGGAAGGGCCATCCTGCGTGACACTGCAGTGCCACTCCTAGATGGGCCAGGTGTTTGTGTCGGCCACTAGGGTCGCTTATCTTACTCACACAGCTACCTCATTGCGCCTCTTTTTTTCTTCTTTGCGTCATGTGCTGTTTGGGGAGTGATTTTTGGAAGGGCCATCCTGCGTGACACTGCAGTGCCACTCCTAGATGGGCCAGGTGTTTGTGTCGGCCACTAGGGTCGCTTAGCTTAGTCATCCAGCGACCTCGGTGCAAATTTTAGGACTAAAAATAATATTGTGAGGTGTGAGGTATTCAGAATAGACTGAAAATGAGTGGAAATTATGGTTTTTGAGGTTAATATACTTTGGGATCAAAATGACCCCCAAATTCTATGATTTAAGCTGTTTTTTAGGGTTTTTTGAAAAAAACACCCGAATCCAAAACACACCCGAATCCGACAAAAAAAATTCGGTGAGGTTTTGCCAAAACGCGGTCGAACCCAAAACACGGCCGCGGAACCGAACCCAAAACCAAAACACAAAACCCGAAAAATTTCAAGTGCACATCTCTAATGAAGAGAGACATTAAAAGAGAGCTAGGCACATGAAAAGAGACATGAAGAGAGAGACGGATGAAAAGAGGGGTATGAAAAGAGAGGCATGAAAAGAGAGGGAGAGAGAGAGATAGGGAGAGAGAGATGGAAAGAGACACGAAAAGAGAGGGAGAGAGACACGAAAAGAGAGACATACATGAAAAGAGAGAGACATACATGAAAAAAGAGACATGAAAAGAGAGAGAGATATGAAAACAGAGAGCACTAGTTTGATAAAGCAATAACTTGCCCAGTCCACGGCTTGCGCAAGCTACCTGCAGCAGGGTGTCCTCACCTGGCCGACAGACTAGGGGCCAAGCCAGGGTAGAAGGTGAGATGGAGGTGAGTGACCCTGGCTTGCAGCGTGATGGAGGTGAGCAGGGCCGGAGCGTGATGGAGGTGACCCGGGGTGGCAGGGATGACTGGCTTACCTGGGGGCAGGGACGCATCTCTCCTCTCTTAAATTTTCACGCCGGGGCCGGTCACTAGAGCGTGACGTCGGACCCCGGCAATAGCAGCCTGTCTGTGAGAGGGGAGGAGGTGGGAAGAGAGGGGAGTGGTCTCCCTCTTCCTCCTCCAGCTGCACCGCCTCCTCCTCCTTCATTACGGACCGCGGCCGTGCATGCCCAGCAATACAAATTAATAAAGATGAGTCAGTATAATGAAGTCTGACTCATCTGGGCCCCTTCAATGTTGTGGGCCCCTGTGCATTGCACCGCCTGCACTGGTGGAAGTTCCGCCACTGCCCTGGATATGGTAATGTGAGAAATATGTACACACACAGGAAAATGTCAGACACAGTTTCCCCCCAGGTACCTTCAGAGAGACAGAGTTAATGGAGCCAGCACCCACACAGCACCCTAGTAGGCAGTTATATCATAAAAGCCTGGCGCTGACTGTGCAACCTTAATAGACTACACAGTGTAAAATAGTGACTCCCCCCTTTTATAACCCCCTGGTACCGCACAGGATAGCTGGAGGTATGTGGAGGGTCAGCGCCTCTGTGTAGGATCTGTAGGGAGAAAATGGCGCTGGTGAGCTGCTGGATCTGCTCTGAGAAGCTCCGCCCCCTGTCATGGCACGTCTTCCCGCACTTTAGGATTATACTGGCCTGAGGTAAAAACATCGCTAGCAGCAAAAACACATCCCTGATAGCCCAGATGACCAGTTGTAAGGGTATTGCGCTGGCCCAGGGCGCCCCTCACAGCAGTACCTCTGAGCCCTCCGGAGCGCAGTTTCAGCGCTGCGCTCCTACCCTGATGCCGCCATACTCACCAGCTTCCCGCTTGTCGGGACGCCGGCAAACTACACACCACCGACGTCTACTGGCTGTTACGGGGTGGCGGCAGTGCTGCGGGAGTGAGCGGTCGCCTCGGGGGCTTGCGATCATCACCCTCAGGAGCTCAGTGTCCTGTCAGTGGAGATAGTGGCCATTAACCTCAGAGGGTTGGACACTACTCCCCACCTAAGTCCAACGAAGCAGGGAGGCTGTTGCCAGCAGCCTCCGTGTCTAACTCTAATAAAAATAAGAAAACTAGAAAAACTCCTATGGAGCTCCCCTAGCTGTGACTGGCTCCACCAGGCACATTTTCTAAACTGGGTCTTGTAGGAGGGGCATAGAGGGAGGAGCCAGCCCACATTATTAAACTCTTAAAGTGCCCATGGCTCCCAAGGGACCCGTTTATACCCCATGGTACTAATGTGGACCCCAGCATCCTCTAGGACGGAAGAGAAATGGGAGAAGTGCAGGGGCTGAGAGGCACAGAGGGTGAGATGGGGGAGTGAGAGGTGCAGGGGCTGAAGATGGGGAATGAAAGGTACGGGGTGAGATTTAGGAGTGAGAAGCATAGGTGGTAGATGGGGAAAGGCACAGGGGGTAAGATGGGGATGTGAGAGGCACAGGGAGTGAGCAGTAATACTCTTACCACATAGATATTGGCCTCCATCCCACTCTCAGCACAGACAGAATTGTGGGGGGTGAGAGAGAGGCGCAGGGGTGAGATGGGAGAATGAGAGGTGCAGGTGGTGAGATGGGAGAGTGTGAGGTGCAGGGGAGAGATGGGGCGAGGCACAGGGGGTAAGATGGGGAAGTGAGAGGTGCAGGGGTTAGATAGGGAAGAGAGAAGCACAGGGGTGAGATGAGGTAGTGAGAGGTACAGGGGGTGATGGGGGAGAGGCACAGGGAACAGATAAGAAAGCATAAGGAACACATGGAAGACATGAGAGGTGATCAAAGGTTGTTCAAATTAAAACACTTCTCAAAATCCCTAAAGCTTTGGCGGCATTATTGTGGGGATTGTGTGTGTAGGGGGCACTACTACTGTGGGGATTGTGTAATCAGCACTACTGTGGGCATTGTCAGAATCAGAATCAGCTTTATTGGCCAGGTGTACTCACGTACACTAGGAATTCTTTGTGGTACAATGCATCGCCAAGCAGCAACATGAAGGAGGAAAAATGTAGCATACATTACAAACATTACACATATGAGTTCATACTGCACATATGCAACTGTACAGTAGACATATTATACATTTAAGACTCAAAACGAAGGCTGCTTGGCAGAGCAGCACCGAGGCAGCCATCCGCGGCGCCAACTAGAACTCACACAATGCACATAATACAGAAGATTTAAGTATTACATCAAAAGATAAACCACACAGACAAAGACACAGAAAGAATAATGCATGATTGGTGTAGGCATTTTGAGTAATAACCTCCAGGGGTTGTGTATTCCACCCTAACAAGGCACCAGGTGCGGCAGCCATCTTAGGCGCACTGCGTAGGATTACCCAGGGTGGAATAGTCCACCCCTAGAAGAGAACACAAAATGGGGAGATTGCAGAGTCCTTAAGTTCAGAGTAGGGTTCCAATAAAAACATCAGGTCCACGCATTTTTCATCCCATCCACAAGCGCACCAGATAAGGCAGCCATGTTGGGCGCACTACAAAGGTTACACAGTGGGAGATGAGCCATACAGGTGTTAGGCGCCGCGGTCCGGGGCTTCCTCCTTGCCCGACGCCTAGCAACTAGGGACGCCGTACGCGCTGAGCCGCCGGGTCCCTAGCAACGCTTGCAGGGTTGATTATTGAAGTGTTCACACATGTTTCTCTGGTCGTGCAGCAAGGCAGCTGCACGACATTTATGGTAATTAGGCTCTGTACTCTGATTGGAGGGTTCCCTGTTAAATGCCTCCTCAGTGCCTCACACAGACGCCGGTGATGGCTTCCTGCATGCTGCTCATGTTTGGTGAACACCTGTTCCTGGTTAGCTGTGTCCGGTCCCTCCAGTTCTCTGAGTTCCTGAATCTTGGAGTTAGTCACCTGGTCCCAAGGAGTTCTTCTTCTGGTCCAAAGTTACCTGTGGCAGTCGATTGAGGTTCTCTCTTGGTTTCGTGAGTGGCAGCCTGCCGCATGTTGCGGCCTAGGCCAATTTAGTATTGTTTCATTGTACTGGTGCATTTGCGGAGGTTTCCGCTTCCATAGTCCTCTCCGGTACTCTGCGGTGCCGTGTAGGAGAGTGGACAAGTGGAATCTTTTGGTTGTTCTTTTCCCTGGCCGTAATCCGCGCATACTTTTAGTTTCAGGTTTTCCAGTAGCCCCTGGCCTTGTTGTTTAGTTAGAGGGCCCCTTGTTATCACCCTGTTTCAGTTCACTCTTTGTCTCTCATTAAGACCTGAGGGGGCATCGGAGTTGGGCAGACGTAATCCGCCCTTCAAACGCGGCTGCCATGGGCCCAAGAAACCATAGTCTCGCAAGAGTGTACTGACAGCACGGGTGAGACAACGGAGATAGGGTGCCAGGGGCTATTCCCATTCCATTTCCCAGCATTACATCCTGGTACTCAGGTCCCACCGTATAAGGTCTCCCCTGACCTGAGTATCAGAATCATAACAAGAGGGGCCAAATGCATGTATGGGAGAACTGACACATGTGTAGGAGTATGCTATACCCTGCATGGAAAGATCCAAATGAAGCACACCCCGCCCACGGAGGAACCATCCGAGGCAGCCATGTGGGGCGCACTGCATAGGTTACTGCTGGCAGGGTGTGCAACCAATGGAGGTACACATTATGGGAATAGCACACAGTGGGGTGGAAGTACCGTGTAATAAGAAAGAGAAGAGAAAGACACATTTGCAGGAAAACTGTACTAACATTATTTTGTGAAAAAGATAAATGTCCTGGTCTCATGAGAGCAGTGCGGGTGGGTGTGAGAATGTGGGGTGCACACTAATGTCCAATGGAACTGACCCAGCAAAGTCTGGTCCTGATGCGCACGTCCTTCAGTTCCCTGCTCAGCTTGAGGGGTAGTCCCGGGGGCAGTCATGATGTTCTTGGACACAGAAGTAGTAGGCATTGGTCCTGGTGTTCTCATGGCAGAGGTGAGGAGAGGCCACATAATGTTCCAGATTTCTTTCTTGATCTGTATAAGCAGCACTACTACTGTGTGCATTGTGAGTGTAAGGGGCACTACTGTGTGCATTGTGTGTAAGGGGCACTACTACTGTGGGCATTGTGAGTGTAAGGGGCACTACTACTGTGTGCATTGTGAGTGTAAGGGGCACTACTACTGTGTGAATTGTGAGTGTAAGGGGCACTACTACTGTGTGCATTGTGAGTGTAAGGGGCACTACTACTGTGTGCATTGTGAGTGTAAGGGGCACTACTACTGTGTGCATTGTGAGTGTAAGGGGCATTACTACTGTGTGCATTGTGAGTAAGGGGCACTACTACTGTGTGCATTGTGTGTATAAGCAGCACTACTACTGTGTGCATTGTGTGTGTAAGGGGCACTACTACTGTGTGCATTGTGTGTGTAAGGGGCACTACTACTGTGTGCACTGTGAGTGTAAGGGGCCCTACTACTGTGTGCATTGTGAGTGTAAGGGGCACTACTACTGTGTGCATTAAGTGTAAGGGGCACTACTACTGTGTGCATTGTGTGTAAGGGGCACTACTACTGTGTGCAATGTGTGTGTAAGGGGCACTACTACTGTGTGCATTGTGTGTGTAAGGGGCACTACTACTGTGTGCATTGTGAGTGTAAGGGGCACTACTACTGTGTGCATTGTGTGTGTAAGGGGCACTACTACTGTGTGCATTGTGTGTGTAAGGGGCACTACTACTGTGTGCATTGTGAGTGTAAGGGGCACTACTACTGTGTGCATTGTGAGTGTAAGGGGCACTACTACTGTGTGCATTGTGTGTAAGGGGCACTACTACTGTGTGCATTGTGTGTAAGGGGCACTACTACTGTGTGCAATGTGTGTGTAAGGGGCACTACTACTGTGTGCATTGTGAGTGTAAGGGGCACTACTACTGTGTGCATTGTGTGTAAGGGGCACTACTACTGTGTGCATTGTGTGTGTAAGGGGCACTACTACTGTGTGCATTGTGTGTGTAAGGGGCACTACTACTGTGTGCAATGTGTGTGTAAGGGGCACTACTACTGTGTGCATTGTGAGTGTAAGGGGCACTACTACTGTGTGCATTGTGTGTAAGGGGCACTACTACTGTGTGCATTGTGTGTGTAAGGGGCACTACTACTGTGTGCATTGTGAGTGTAAGGGGCACTACTACTGTGTGCATTGTGAGTGTAAGGGGCACTACTACTGTGTGCATTGTGTGTGTAAGGGGCACTACTACTGTGTGTATTGTGAGTGTAAAGGGCACTACTACTGTGTGCATTGTGTGTGTAAGGGGCACTACTACTGTGGGCATTGTGTGTAAGGGGCACTACTACTGTGTGCATTGTGTGTAAGGGGCACCACTACTGTGTGCATTGTGAGAGTAAGGGGCACTACTACTGTGTGCATTGTGAGTGTAAGGGGCACTACTACTGTGTGCATTGTGTGTAAGGGGCACTACTACTGTGTGCATTGTGTGTAAGGGGCACTACTACTGTGTGCATTGTGTGTGTTAGGGGCACTTACTACTGTGGGCATTGTGTGTGTAAGGGGCACTACTACTGTGTGCATTGTGAGTGTAAGGGGCACTACTACTGTGTGCATTGTGAGTGTAAGGGGCACTACTACTGTGTGCATTGTGTGTAAGGGGCACTACTACTGTGTGCATTGTGTATAAGCAGCACTACTACTGTGTGCATTGTGTGTGTTAGGGGCACTTACTACTGTGGGCATTGTGTGTGTAAGGGGCACTACTACTGTGTGCATTGTGAGTGTAAAGGGCACTACTACTGTGTGCATTGTGTGTGTAAGGGGCACTACTACTGTGGGCATTGTGTGCAAGGGCCACTAGTATGTGGGGCAATGGGGGTAATTCCGAGTTGATCGCAGCAGCAAGTTTGTTAGCAGTTGTGCAAAACCATGTGCACTGCAGGGGGGGGAGGAGGGCAGATATAACATGTGCAGAGAGAGTTATATTTGGGTGGGTTATTTTGTTTATGTGCAGGGTAAATACTGACTGCTTTATTTCTACACTGCAATTTAGATTTCAGTTTCAACACACCCCACCCAAATCTAACTCTCTCTACACATGTTATATCTGCCTCCCCTGCAGTGCACATGGTTTTGCTCAACTGCGAACAAAATTCCTGCCGTGATCAACTCAGAATTACCCCCAATGTGAATAAGATTGTGCTATTGTGAGTTGGAATTTGAATTGAGGATACTATTGTGTGGCCATGCCCCTTCCTAGCGAGATTACAACTCTTTTTTTGTGATGGGTAATGAGTTACACCACCTCCTGAGGACCACTTTAAGCCCTGCTCTTACATATTTTCTTATCACTGTTCCATTTGCCCAATCTTTAGTACTTCTACGTTTATTCACATTTCTCTGACGTCCTAGTGGATGCTGGGTACTCCGTAAGGACCATGGGGAATAGACGGGCTCCGCAGGAGATTGGGCACTCTAAAGAAAAGATTAGGTACTATATCTGGTGTGCACTGGCTCCTCCCTCTTTGCCCCTCCTCCAGACCTCAGTTAGAATCTGTGTATCCGGCCAGAGCTGGATGCACCCTAGGGGCTCTCCTGAGCTTCCTAGAAAGAAAAGTATTTGTTAGGTTTTTTATTTTCAGTGAGATCTGCTGGCAACAGACTCACTGCTACGTGGGACTTAGGGGAGAGAAGCGAACCTACCTGCTTGCAGCTAGCTTGTGCTTCTTAGGCTACTGGACACCATTAGCTCCAGAGGGATCGAACACAGGGCCCGACCTCGATCGTCCGTTCCCGGAGCCGCGCCGGCGTCCGCCTTGCAGAGCCAGAAGACGGAAGAAACCGGAGGAAATCGGCGGCTGAAGACTTCGGTCTTCATTAAGGTAGCGCACAGCACTGCAGCTGTGCGCCATTGCTCCTTATGCACACCACACACTCCGGTCACTGATGGGTGCAGGGCGCTGGGGGGGAGGGGGGGCGCCCTGGGCAGCAACTAGAGTACCTTACATGGCTAATTGACACATAATACAGCTTTTAAGCTGTATATGCGCATAATCCCCCGCCATTATACAGATAAAAAAGCAGGAGAAGTCCGCCTAGAAGGGGGCGGGGCTATCTTCCTCAGCACACCGGCGCCATTTTCTCTTCACAGCTCCGCTGGAAGACAGCTCCCCAGGCTCTTCCCTGCAGTTTCCAGACATCAAGGGTAAAAAAGAGAGGGGGGGGGCAAATTTAGGCGCAAAACTATATATAAAAGCAGCTATAGGGAAAATCGCTTTTGTTAGTGTAAATCCCTGATTATATAGCGCTGTGGTGTGTGCTGGCATACTCTCTCTCTGTCTCCCCAAAGGACTTTGTGGGGTCCTGTACTCAGTCAGAGCATTCCCTGTGTGTGTGTGCGGTGTGTCGGTACGGCTGTGTCGACATGTTTGATGAGGACGCTTATGTGGAGGCGGAGCAGGTGCCGATAAGTGTGATGTCGCCCCCTGCGGGGCCGACACCTGAGTGGATGGATATGTGGAAGGTATTAACCGACAGTGTCAACTCCTTACATAAAAGGTTCGATGACGCAGCTTTGGGACAGCCGGCATCTCAGCCCGCGCCTGCCCAGGCATCTCAGAGGCCGCCAGGGGCTCAAAAACGCCCGCTACCTCAGGTGGCAGATACAGATGTCGACACGGAGTCTGACTCCAGTGTCGACGAGGATGAGACAAATATACAATCCACTAGGGCCATCTGATGCATGATTACGGCAATGAAAAATGTGTTGCACATTTCTGACATTAACCCGGTTACCACAAAAAAGGGTATT
The DNA here is from genome assembly GCF_028390025.1 of Pseudophryne corroboree. Lineage (NCBI taxonomy): Eukaryota > Metazoa > Chordata > Amphibia > Anura > Myobatrachidae > Pseudophryne > Pseudophryne corroboree. Next base: position 49,731,096 of record NC_086446.1, on the reverse strand, counting down.
ATGTTTGGGGAGAAATAGCAGCCAGTGACTTTTCCCCCATCTGATGAGTTAAACGAATTGTGTGAGATAAGAAACTAGTAATTTCTAAGTGGTTACTAATGGCGGACCCTTTCCCGCCAACGGATAGGTTGCGCTGGGAGACATCCCCTAAGGTGGACAAGGCGCTCACACGCTTATCAAAAAAGGTGGCACTGCCGTCTCAGGATACGGCCGCCTTGAAGGAGCCTGCAGATAGAAAGCAGGAGGCTATCCTGAAGTCTGTGTATACACACTCAGGTACTATACTGAGACCTGCTATTGCTTCAGCATGGATGTGCAGTGCTGCAGCAGCGTGGTCTGATTCCCTGTCTGATAACATTGATTCCCTTGACAGGGACACTATATTGCTAACCATAGAGCATATTAAAGACGTAGTCTTATACATGAGAGATGCACAGAGGGACATTTGCCGGCTGGCATCTAGAATTAATGCGATGTCCATTTCTGCCAGGAGAGTATTATGGACTCGGCAGTGGACGGGTGATGCTGATTCTAAAAGGCACATGTCCACCGCATGATGCTGGGGCTCCACGTGTGGAGCCAGGTGCGGTGGGGGCCCGTCTCCGGAACTTCAGCGACCAGTGGGTTCGCTCACAGGTGGATCTCTGGGTTCTACAAGTGGTATCTCAGGGATACAAGCTGGAATTCGAGACGTCTCCCCCTCGCCGTTATCTCAAATCAGCCTTGCCAGCTACTCCCCAGGACAGGGAGGTAGTACTGGCGGCAATTCACAAGCTGTACCTCCAGCAGGTGATAATAAAAGTTCCCCTCCTTCAACAGGGACGGGGTTACTATTCCACAATGTTTGTGGTACCGAAACCAGACGGTTCGGTGAGACCCATTCTAAATTTGAAATCCATGAACACATATAAGGAAGTTCAAGTTCAAAATGGAATCGCTCAGGGCGGTTATTGCAAGCCTGGAAGAGGGGGATTACATGGTATCACCGGACATCAAGGATGCTTACCTACATGTCCCCATTTACCCACCTCACCAGGTGTACCTCCGGTTTGTGGTACAGGACTGCCATTACCAATTCCAGACGTTGCCGTTTGGTCTGTCCACGGCACCGAGGGTATTTACCAAAGTAATGGCCGAAATGATGATACTCCTTCGAAAGAAGGGAGTTATAATTATCCCGTACTTGGACGATCTCCTTATAAAGGCGAGGTCCAGGGAGCAGTTGTTGGTCGGAGTAGCACTATCTCAGGAAGTACTACAACAGCACGGCTGGATTCTGAATATCCCGAAGTCGCAGCTGGTTCCTATGACGCGTCTGCTGTTCCTGGGTATGATTCTGGACACAGAACAGAAGAAGGTGTTTCTCCCGGAGGAGAAGGCCAAGGAGTTGTCATCTCTGGTCAGAGACCTCCTAAAACCAAAACAGGTGTCGGTGCATCACTGCACGCGAGTCCTGGGAAAGATGGTAGCTTCTTACGAGGCAATTCCATTCGGCAGGTTCCATGCACGGGTCTTTCAGTGGGATCTGTTAGACAAGTGGTCCAGATCGCATCTTCTGATGCATCGGCTGATAGTGTTCATTCTAGCACCCTGCACCTTTCAAATACTGTGCAATTCCTCTTTCCTGCCTGGGGTGTCGCTCTCTGCTCTGGTGCTTCTCCGCACTCTCTGATCTGTTACTCAGTGCTGTGATACAGACCTGTGTGTGCTGAGAAGCACCAGAGCAGAGAGCGACACCCCAGGCAGGAAAGAGGAATTGCACAGTATTTGAAAGGTGCAGGGTGCTAGAATGAACACTAGGCTGATCACCATGTCCCCGAGGGCCAGGGTGTCTCTGCTGTGGTGGCTGCAGAGTGCTCATCTACTCGAGGGCCGCAGATTCGGCATACAGGACTGGGTCCTGGTGACCACGGATGCAAGCCTCCGAGGTTGGGGGGCAGTCACTCAGGGAAGAAACTTCCAAGGACAATGGTCGAGTCAGGAAGCTTCCCTACACATAAACATTCTGGAACTAAGGGCCATTTACAATGCCCTAAGTCAGGCAAAACCCCTGCTTCAAAACCAGCCGGTGCTGATTCAGTCAGACAACATCACGGCGGTCGCTCATGTAAACCGACAGGGCGGCACAAGAAGCAGGATGGCGATGGCAGAAGCCACAAGGATTCTCCGATGCGCGGAAAATCACGTGATAGCACTGTCAGCAGTGTTCATTCCGGGAGTGGACAACTGGGAAGCAGACTTCCTCAGCAGGCACGACCTCCACCCGGGAGAGTGGGGACTTCATCCAGAAGTCTTCCAGCTGATGGTAAATCGTTGGGAAAGGCCACAGGTGGACATGATGGCGTCCCGCCTCAACAAAAAGCTAAAAAGATATTGCGTCAGGTCAAGTGACCCTCAGGCGATAGCTGTGGACGCTCTAGTGACACCGTGGGTGTACCAGTCGGTTTATGTGTTCCCTCCTCTTCCTCTCATACCAAAGGTACTGAGGATAATAAGAAAGAGAGGAGTAAGAACTATACTCATCGTTCCGGATTGGCCAAGAAGGACTTGGTACCCGGAACTACAAGAAATGATTGCAGAGGACCCTTGGCCTCTGCCTCTCAGACAGGACCTGTTACAGCAGGGGCCCTGTCTGTTCCAAGACTTACGGCGGCTGCGTTTGACGGCATGGCGGTTGAACGCCGGATCCTGATGGAAAAGGGCATTCCGGTTGAAGTCATTCCTACGCTGATAAAAGCTAGGAAGGATGTGACAGCAAAACATTATCACCGCATATGGCGAAAATATGTTGCTTGGTGTGAGGCTATGAAGGCCCCAACAGAAGAATTTCAGCTGGGTCGTTTTCTGCACTTCCTACAGTCAGGAGTGACTATGGGCCTAAAATAGGGATCCATTAAAGTCCAGATTTCGTCCCTGTCTATTTTCTTTCAAAAAGAACTGGCTTCACTGCCTGAAGTTCAGACGTTTGATAAGGGAGTGCTGCATATTCAGCCCCCTTTTGTGCCCCCAGTGGCACCTTGGGATCTCAACGTGGTGTTGGATTTCCTAAAATCACATTGGTTTGAGCCACTTCAGACCGTGGAGTTGAAATATCTCACGTGGAAAGTGGTCATGCTTTTGGCCTCGGCTTCGGCTAGGCGTGTGTCAGAATTGGCGGCTTTATCATGCAAAAGCCCCTATCTGATCTTCCATATGGACAGGGCAGAATTGAGGACTCGTCCCCAATTTCTCCCTAAGGTGGTATCAGCGTTCCATTTGAACCAACCTATTGTGGTGCCTGCGGCTACTCGGGACTTGGAGGCTTCCATGTTGCTGGATGTAGTCCGGGCCCTGAAAATCTATGTTTCCAGAACGGCTAGAGTCCGAAAAACTGACTCGCTGTTTATCCTGCATGCACCCAACAAGCTGGGTGCTCCTGCTTCTAAGCAGACTATTGCTCGCTGGATCTGTTGCACGATTCAACTTGCACATTCTGCGGCTGGACTGCCGCATCCTAAATCAGTCAAAGCCCATTCCACGAGGAAGGTGGGCTCTTCTTGGGCGGCTGCCCGACGGGTCTCGGCTTTACAACTTTGCCGAGCTGCTACCTGGTCGGGATCAAACACGTTTGCAAAATTCTACAAGTTTGATACCCTGGCTGAGGAGGACCTTGAGTTTGCTCATTCGGTGCTGCAGAGTCATCCGCACTCTCCCGCCCGTTTGGGAGCTTTGGTATAATCCCCATGGTCCTTACGGAGTACCCAGCATCCACTAGGACGTCAGAGAAAATAAGATTTTACTCACCGGTAAATCTATTTCTCGTAGTCCGTAGTGGATGCTGGGAGCCCGTCCCAAGTGCGGAATTCTGCAATACTTGTGTATAGTTATTGCTTAACTATAGGGTTTTTTGTTCTGAGCCATCAGTTTAATGAGCCTCAGTTGTTGTTCATACTGTTAACTGGGTATAATTATCACAAGTTGTACGGTGTGATTGGTGTGGCTGGTATGAGTCTTACCCTGGATTCCAAATCCTTTCCTAGTAATGTCAGCTCTTCCGGGCACAGTTTCCCTAACTGAGGTCTGGAGGAGGGGCATAGAGGGAGGAGCCAGTGCACACCAGATATAGTACCTAATCTTTTCTTTAGAGTGCCCAGTCTCCTGCGGAGCCCGTCTATTCCCCATGGTCCTTACGGAGTACCCAGCATCCACTACGGACTACGAGAAATAGATTTACCGGTGAGTAAAATCTTATTATCTCTTCTGATGTAAAGTTATATTATCATTAGAGAAGCCAATCCGGGCCCTTTATTCAATCCCAGGTATCGGGATTGGTAAATGGTCAATCCTGGGATTCCCGGGATTGGGTTGAAGATTTTAATTTTAAAATCTTCAGTGATTTCCCTCTACCTTGGAACCAGCCAGCCCACCCAAAACTCACCATCCTAGACAGGAGGGTGGCAGGGTCCACTAGCTGCAGGCTCCGAACGGTGATGTGCGGTCTGGGTGGCGCGGGCGGTTGGCATCAGAATGCGCAGAGTGACCTCTGACATCATGTCACGCTGCGCAGTATGAACAGCCAGGGACAAATTAAGCAAGGAAAAGAGAGCCTTGCAGTGTCTGAGCCTACTGAAGAGGTTCAAAGCTGCCCGGCGCAGAAAAAAACAGTGGACTAGCTAATCCCGAAATCCCCGGAATTGGTAGTTCCAATCCCGGGATTGAATCCCGGCCAATTTCTGGCCTAAATCCCGGGATCCCACCAATCCTGATCCCGGGATTGGCCACCATAATTATCATCTATTTACTTTCCTGTCCGGTAGTTGATTTTCAATTGTTTCCCTTTGATGTTTTTCTTGTATAAACAACACTATCCACCTTCCATACAAGATATACCATTTAGTCCATATAAAGTAAATTATAATATGAGGCACTCCAATTCTGCCATTCTGATAGCAGTACCATCTGTTTTATGTTTTCTCTTAGTTACTGAATTCTGATATAGGAGCCAGGATATGGCTATCTGTCCTATATTGTGCATTTTTCACTTCATAGGTTAACTACTATTTATTAGACATGAGTAGGATCTGTTCTCCGAGAACCGGACCCACCTGAATATTGCAATCCGAGTCCGGCTCCAGTTTTCCTGCCTTACTTGGATCCCAAATCGAGGCATAATGTAATTTCCCGCTGCTGGATTCTCAGCGTTTTGGATTCTATATAAGGTTCCCGGTGATTGCGCCATTTTACTCTGGCTGTGGAGGATGCGTCTGTGCGGTGTCTATCTAGGGGTGCTGTCTTCCATCAAGGAGCTCCTGGGTTCAGGGGTACTCTCTCCATCCATGAAGGGGCTGCTGTATAATCAGTGTACAGTGGGCCTATTTGAGACCTGATGGCTCCTCTGCATTTTTGCAGAGGTCTGCGATCAGATAGCTGCCTCCCATAGTGAAAACCTGTCCGTGCAAGTGTGTGAATGCATGCGTACACCGTGCGAAAACTTCGCCAGACAGCGGACATCTGCAAATCCGTTTCGTAACTTACTCACCATCAAATGATTTTTCCAGTCCGTGCGCAGCTCAGGACTTATTCCTACAGTGCAAAAGAATCAGGCTGATCGGGGACGGAGCGGACGTCACACACCCGCCCTGAAAACGCTTGGGAATGCCTGCGTTTTTCCTGACACTCCCAAAAAATGGCCAGTTACCACCCACAAAAGTCCTCTTCCTGTCAATCACCTTGTCAATCGGCCGCTGTGTGATTTTGCACAACCAAGATCAGGTCTGAATTAGGCCCAGTGTACTATAACAGTCATACACGTATTGTGAGTGAGTGTAGGTTGTCCATGCTTTGTTATACATAAAGGGGTCCTCTGCCAATCTAGGGGTGCTCTACACCAGTTATAGCGGAAAAATAAGATTTTAAACCTACCGGTAAATCTTTTTCTCCTAGTCCGTAGAGGATGCTGGGGACTCCGTAAGGACCATAGGGTATAGACGGGCTCCGCAGGAGACATGGGCACTCCAAATACTTTAGATGGGTGTGCACTAGCTCCTCCCTCTATGCCCCTCCTCCAGACCTCAGTTAAAGAACTGTGCCCAGAGGAGACGGACAGTACGAGGAAAGGATCTTTGTTAATCTAAGGACAAGATTCATACCAGCCCACACCATCCACACCGTACAACATGGAATATACTAACCAGTTAACAGTATGAAACAAAACAGCATCAGCCAGAGACTGATCAAACTGTAACATAACCCTTATGTAAGCAATAACTATATACAAGCCTTGCAGAATTTAGTCCGCACTGGGACGGGCGCCCAGCATCCTCTACGGACTAGGAGAAAAAGATTTACCGGTAGGTTTAAAATCTTATTTTCTCTTACGTCCTAGAGGATGCTGGGGACTCCGTAAGGACCATGGGGATTATACCAAAGCTCCAGACCGGGCGGGAGAGTGCGGATGACTCTGCAGCATCGATTGAGCAAACATGAGGTCCTCATCAGCCAGGGTATCAAACTTGTAGAATTTTGCAAAAGTGTTTGAACCCGACCAAGTAGCTGCTCGGCACAGCTGTAATGCCGAGACGCCTCGGGCAGCCGCCCAAGAAGAGCCCACCTTCCTAGTGGAATGGGCCTTTACCGAATTTGGTAACGGCAATCCAGCCGTAGTATGAGCCTGCTGAATCGTGTTACAGATCCAGCGGGCAATAGTCTGCTTAGAAGCAGGAGCGCCAACCTTGTTGGCTGCATACAGGACAAACAGTGCCTCTGTTTTCCTAACCCGAGCCATCCAGGCTACATAAACTTTTAATGCCCAGACTACATCAAGAGACTTGGAATCCTCCAAGTCACCCGTAGCCACAGGCACCACAATAGGTTGGTTCATATGAAACGATGAAACCAGCTTAGGCAGAAATTGAGGACGAGTCCTTAACTCTACTCTATCCACATGGAAAATCAGATAGGGGCTTCTGTGAGACAAAACCGCCAATTTGGACAACCGCCTCGCAGATGCCAAGGCTAACAACATGACCACTTTCCAAGTGAGAAATTTTAACTCAACTGTTTGAAGCGGTTCAAACCAGTGTGACTTAAGGAACTGTAACACCACGTTAAGGTCCCATGGCGCCACTGGGGGCACAAAAGGAGGCTGGAGTGCAGCACTCCCTTTACAAAAGTCTGGACTTCTGGGAGAGAAGCCAATTCCTTCTGAAAGAATATTGACAGGGCCGAAATCTGCACCTTAATGGAGCCTAACTTTAGGCCCATATCCACTGCAGTCTGCAGAAAGTGGAGAAAACGGCCCAGGTGGAAATCGAGGCCAATCCAGAACAATGAGTATTGTCTGGACTCTTTTTCGTCTTATGATTCTCAGTATTTTTGAGATGAGTGGAAGAGGAGGGAAGACATAGACCGATGGAAACACCCACGGTGTCACCAGGGCGTCTACCGCTACAGCCTGAGGGTCCCTTGACCTGGAACAATACCTCCGAAGTTTCTTGTTGAGGCGTGACGCCATCATGTCTATTTGAGGAAGCCCCCAACTGTTATGCACACCAGTGCCTGCAGGAATGTACTGGTGTTTGAACTGTTATGCAAAACAAATGGACTCACAGACAAACTGGGGAATATGACATAACGTACACAGAAGGTGATAGGGTAACAAAATACACACACAGTGAACAGAGAAGCCCAGAGGCTAAGGAACTGGGTATCTCCCTTGTATTAGAACTGCTCAGATGTAAAAAGCAAGATGTTGTGTTTTAATACGTAGAGAACCCGAAATGCTGTTGCTAAGGGCAACAGCAAAACCCTAAAGGGTTACCAACGGGTGTGGCAGTAAACTCCTTGGTCAGAGATGGAATGATAGACACAAGGAGAGCCTCCACAATCCTGATTCTCACTTGCAGTGCACAGGTTTAAGCTTACTGCCACTAAACTGACCCCTGACACCTAGCACAGTGAGACAGGATTAGACAGGCAAGTGTTAGAATACAGCCGCAAACTTGCTAAGTTCACAGAGTAATAACAGAACCCCAGCAAGCTAAACGACTGACTCCAGTCTTACTGCTAGGTCTGGATTGGCAGAGTGTAATACCAAATCCCCAGGCCTATTTGCAGTAAGCAACAAACAAATACAAAGCTACACAGTACTGGCTAACTTTCATGAACTGACTAACCAACAGAGATTCAGCAGCATCTGCTTACCCTGAAAAGAGGCCTTATAAAGCAGGTGCTGTCCACGCCCCACTCAGACCTCACAGACTGTGAGCACAAAAACCAGCACCGGATCCCCTGCCGTGCACAGAGCCTATAACCACTGCACAGCAAAAGACCCGAACCGGAGTATCAGCTGCGCTCAGGTTACTCCACTAGCACTTGTCTCCCGGTTGCCATGACGACGTGGCAGCACAGGGCAGGAGACCCTAACAGTACCCCCCCTCTGACGAGGGGTCAAAGAACCCCTACCACCGGGTTTATCGGGGAACTGCGAGAAGAAAGAGCGTATCAGTCTGGGGGCATGAAGATCACAACTGCGCACCCACGACCGCTCCTCCGGACCATACCCCTTCCAGTGCACCAAAAATGACAGCCGACCCCGAACCACCTTGGAGTCAAGAATCCTTTCAACAACAAACTCCCTCTGGCCACGTATCAGAAGAGGGGAAGGTCTTCCACTGGAAGAAGGATTACTAATCGCCCGTTTTAAAAGGGAACAATGAAATGTTTTATTGATACCCAAAGAACGGGGCAGATCTAACTGAAATGCCACCGGATTGATAACCCTGGTGATCTTATAAGGGCCGATGAACCGGGGCCCTAACTTATGAGATGGGTGTCTCAACTTCAAATTCTTGGTAGACAACCAGACGAAGTCTCCTAATTTGAAGCTGCAGGGTCTTTTCCGCTTATCAAAAACCCTTTTGGTCACTAATGACACAGACAAAAGGGCTTTCTTCACTTTCCGCCAAATACCTCTAAGGACCGAAACCACAGAGGAACCACCAGGCGTGGAGTCCAGGGGGTCAAAAGAATTGGCCTTAGGATGATGCCCATACACACAAAGGAAGGGAGAGATCCCTGTAGCAGAGTGAGCCGCGTTGTTATAGGCAAACTCCGCCATGGACAGATGAGCAACCCAGTCAGTCTGACACTTGGAGACATAACACCTGAGGAACTGCTCCAAGGACTGGTTCACCCTTTCAGTCTGCCCATTAGACTGCGGATGGTAGCCTGACGACAAGCTGACAGAAATCTGGAGATCGGAACAAAATGCCCTCCAGAATTTGGCCACAAACTGGGATCCGCGGTCAGAGACCACATCAAGTGGCAACCCGTGGAGACGCACAACATGCAGCATAAATAATTCAGACAGGCGTCTGGCTGATGGCAGCCCAACCAGTGGAACGAAGTGCGCCATCTTCGAAAACCTGTCAACGACAACCCAGATGGCTGTCATCCCCGAGGATTTGGGCAAGTCCACCACAAAATCCATTGAAATGTGGGTCCATGGCTTAGATGGGATAGAGAGTGGATGTAATGGGCCAACAGGAACCCCTCTAGGAGTCTTATTTCGGGCACAGATGTCACATGCCCGAACCCACTGATCCACATCCTTAGCCACCGAGGGCCACCACACCGCCCTAGATAGCAACTCCCGAGTTCTGGCAATACCCGGGTGACCTGCCGACTTCTTGGCATGGAATTCCAGGAACACTCGCTGTCTTAACCTAGGAGGCACAAACAAAAGACCTACCGGAAGGTCTGGAGGAGCCTGCTCCTGTGCTCTAAGGACTAATGATAAGAGGTCCTGGGTAATGCCCACTTTAATACATGATGGGGAAACAATGGGCAACGGCTCCTCGGTGGTCTCCTGGATTGGAGCAAAACTCCGCGAGAGCGCATCAGCCTTGATGTTTTTTGACCCAGGGCGATATGTTATCAAAAAATTAAAGCGAGCAAAAAACAAAGCCCATCGTGCCTGCCTGGCATTGAGACGCTTCGCTGACTCTAAATATGCCAGATTCTTATGGTCAGTGAGAATTGAGACCACAAACTTAGCCCCCTCAAGCCAGTGTCTCCACTCCTCGAGTGCATCCTTAATAGCCAACAATTCCCGGTTACCCACGTCATAATTCATCTCGGCAGGCGAAAATTTACGGGAAAAGTAAGCACAGGGATGAAGGCGATTATCAGACACTCCCATCTGAGAAAGCACTGCCCCAATACCCATCTCAGAGGCATCCACCTCCACCACAAAAGGACGCTCTGGATCTGGGTGTCGCAGCACCTTGGCCGAAACAAATGCCCTTTTGAGACGGGCAAAAGCCGCTTTAGCCTCACAAGACCAGTGAGCAACATCCGCCCCTTTCTTAGTGAGTGCCACCAAGGGCGCCACTATAGACGAAAATCCAGCGATAAATCGTCTATAAAAATTCGCAAAGCCCAGGAAACGCTGAAGCGCCTTCAAACTAGTGGGCTGCACCCAATCCAGGACTGCCTGTACCTTGGAACCCTCCATTTGGAAACCTTCTGGGGAGATAATATATCCTAGAAATGCGATTTGCTGAACTTCAAATTCGCACTTCTCCAGCTTCGCCCCAAGCCGGTGGTCTCTGAGTTTCTGGAGGACTAAGCGTACATGCTTCCGATGTTCCTCCAGGGAATGGGAGAAGATTAGGATGTCATCTAAGTATACAACTAAGAATCTATCCAAATATTCCCTGAGCACATCATACATGAAATCCTGGAAGACTGCCGGGGCATTACAGAGCCCAAAAGGCATCACCAAATATTCATAATGCCCTGAGTGGGTATTAAAGGCAGTCTTCCATTCATCCCCCTCTCTTATTCGGATTAGATTGTACGCACCGCGTAGGTCAATCTTAGAAAAAATGGTGGCAGTACGAAGCTGGTCAAACAAGACCGAAATGAGAGGCAGTGGGTATGAGTTTTTAATCGTGATACGGTTCAATTCCCTGAAGTCGATGCAGGGTCGCAACGAACCGTCCTTTTTACCCACGAAGAAGAACCCCGACCCAACTGGAGACTGTGAAGGTCTGATAAATCCCTTAGCCAAGTTCTCCTGAATGTACTCTGCCATAGCCTGAGTCTCAGGACGTGACAGGGAGTACAACCTGCTCTTGGGAAGCTTAGCATTTGGCAACAAATCAATGGCACAGTCATAGGGGCGATGGGGAGGTAGTACCTCTGCAACTTTTTTGGAGAACACGTCCGCAAAATCTGCATAACACCCTGGCAATCCTGGCAAACTTAGCTGCGAGAGCCTGACTGGAAGGCTCAAGCAACTCCTGAAACAATCAGTACCCCAACTAAGAATCTCCCCAGAGACCCAGTCAAATTGAGGATTGTGGGCCCTTAACCAGGGTAACCCCAACACCAATGGGGCAAAAGTACAGACAGTCACATAAAAGGACAATTTTTCAGAGTGTGTGGCTCCAATAAACAAAGAAATCTGGCTAGTGCAAGAGGTAATTTTACCTTGGGATAATGGTTCCCCGTTTAACCCACAAATCTCAATTTCCGATGCCAAGGGTACTAAGGGAACAGAGTGTTTTAGGGCGAATTGGCGGTCCATAAAAACCCCGTCGGCCCCACTGTCCACAAAGGCCTCAGTCTTGACAGTTTGACCGAGGATCTTCAAGGTCACCGGAATGATAAAAGTCTTCTTGGGAAATTCTGACTTCTGGCCTGACAGGATATTTCCCATCACCCTCAGGCCCTGAAGTTTTCCGGCTTTTCTGGGCATGATACTACCACATGACCTTTATTCCCACAGTACAAACACAACCCCTGCTGTCTCCTCCGCGTCTTCTCACGCGAGGAGAGGCGGGTAGCCCCAATCTGCATAGGCTCCTCAGAAAATTCCTCAGAGTCTGAGGTTCCCTTGGGAAGGAAGGAAATCTCAGTCTCCCTTTCAAGCCTACGCTCTCTCAGCCGTCTATCCACCCGGATGGATAACTGCATGAGCTGATCCAAGCTATCAGGCAAGGGATATTGTACCAGTTGGTCCTTTATCTGGTTAGAAAGACCTCTTCGGTACTGGTGTCTCAGGGCTGGGTCATTCCACTGGGTATCATGGGCCAACCTCCGAAACTCCGTACAGTAAACCTCAACTGGCCTTCGCCCTTGCTTAAGGATCGAAATCTGAGCCTCGGCTGAGGCCGTCTTGTCAGGGTCATCATACAACATGCCCAGTGCCGTAAAAAAAGCATCAACACTTTTAAGCGACGGACAGTCAGGCTGCAACCTATATGCCCAGACCTGTGGGTCTCCTTGTAGCAAGGAAATCACTATGCCCACCCGCTGAATCTCCGACCCAGAAGACTGAGGCCTAAGCCGGAAGTATAGCTTGCAGCTCTCCTTGAAACAAGAGAACTGCGAGCGATCTCCAGAAAAACGATCCGGGAGATTTACTTTCGGCTCCTTAACCCCTGCAGGTGCTGCTGCTGCGGGAGCTCCGCCAGCAGCCTGGGAGGTGTGCATTTTAATGGACAAATCATTAAATTGCCGAGTCAGGACCTGCACCTGATCGACCACCTGTTGCAACGTATTTTGAGGGGTATGCTCCATATTCCCACAAAATTTCAACAGGAGTATTAGGCTGCTGAATATGTTATGCACACCAGTGCCTGCAGGAATGTACTGGTGTTTGAACTGTTATGCAAAACAAATGGACTCACAGACAAACTGGGGAATATGACATAACGTACACAGAAGGTGATAGGGTAACAAAATACACACACAGTGAACAGAGAAGCCCAGAGGCTAAGGAACTGGGTATCTCCCTTGTATTAGAACTGCTCAGATGTAAAAAGCAAGATGTTGTGTTTTAATACGTAGAGAACCCGAAATGCTGTTGCTAAGGGCAACAGCAAAACCCTAAAGGGTTACCAACGGGTGTGGCAGTAAACTCCTTGGTCAGAGATGGAATGATAGACACAAGGAGAGCCTCCACAATCCTGATTCTCACTTGCAGTGCACAGGTTTAAGCTTACTGCCACTAAACTGACCCCTGACACCTAGCACAGTGAGACAGGATTAGACAGGCAAGTGTTAGAATACAGCCGCAAACTTGCTAAGTTCACAGAGTAATAACAGAACCCCAGCAAGCTAAACGACTGACTCCAGTCTTACTGCTAGGTCTGGATTGGCAGAGTGTAATACCAAATCCCCAGGCCTATTTGCAGTAAGCAACAAACAAATACAAAGCTACACAGTACTGGCTAACTTTCATGAACTGACTAACCAACAGAGATTCAGCAGCATCTGCTTACCCTGAAAAGAGGCCTTATAAAGCAGGTGCTGTCCACGCCCCACTCAGACCTCACAGACTGTGAGCACAAAAACCAGCACCGGATCCCCTGCCGTGCACAGAGCCTATAACCACTGCACAGCAAAAGACCCGAACCGGAGTATCAGCTGCGCTCAGGTTACTCCACTAGCACTTGTCTCCCGGTTGCCATGACGACGTGGCAGCACAGGGCAGGAGACCCTAACACCAACGACTTATCTCTGCAAAAACTTCTTGATGCAGACCCCACTCTCCTGTATGGAGATCATGTCTGCTGAGGAAGTCTGCTTCCCAGTTGTCCACTCCCGGAATGAAGACTGCTGACAGCGCGCTTACGTGATTTTCCGCCCAGCGAAGAATCCTGGTGGCTTCCGCCATTGCCACTCTGCTCCTTGTCCCGCCTTTGCGGTTTACATGAGCCACTGCTGTGACGTAGTCCGATTGAATCAGAACAGGTAGGTCGCAAAGAAGAGTCTCCGCTTGTCGAAGGCCGTTGTATATGGCCCTTAATTCCAGCACGTTGATGTGTAGACAAGCCTCCTGGCTAAAATTTCTTCCTTGTGTGACTGCTCCCCATCCTCGGAGGCTCGCGTCCATGGTTACCAGAACCCAGTCTTGAAAGTCGAACCTGGGACCCTCTAGAAGGTGAGCACTCTGCTGCTACCACAGGAGAGACACCCTGGCCATGGGGGACAGGCTTATTTTCTGATGTATTTGTAGATGGGACCCCGACCACTTGTCCAGAAGGTCCCACTGAAATGCCCTCGCATGGAACCTGCCGAAGGGGATGGCCTCGTAGGCCACCACCATCTTTCCCAGTACTCGAGTGCATTGATGAACTGACACTCTTTTTGGCTTTAACAGGTCTATGACCATGCTCTGGAGTTCCTGGGCTTTTTCCGTTGGGAGAAAAACCCTCTTCTTTTCCGTGTCCAGGATCATGCCTAAAAATGATAGCCGAGTCGTTGGAATCAACTGCGACTTTGGCAGATTTAGGATCCAGCCGTGTTGCTGCAGCACTCTCAGGGAGAGTGACACGCTTTTCAGCAACTGATCTCTCGATCTCGCTTTTATCAGGAGATCGTCCAAGTATGGGATAATTGTGACTCCTTGCCTGCATAGGAGCACCATCATTTCCGCCATTACCTTGGTGAAAATCCTCGGGGCCGTGGACAGCCCAAACGGCAACGTCTGAAACTGGTAATGACAGTCCTGTACAGCGAATCTCAGGTACGCCTGATGAGGAGGATAAATGGGGACATGAAGGTATGCATCCTTTATGTCTAATGATACCATAAAATCCCCCCCTTCCAAACTGGAGATCACTGCCCGAAGAGATTCCATCTTGAATTTGAACCTCTTTAGATACAGGTTTAGGGATTTGAGATTCAGAATGGGTCTGACCGAGCCATTTGGTTTCGGGACCACAAATAGGGTTGAATAGTACCCTTTTCCCTGTTGTATTAGGGGAACCTTGATAATCACCTGCTGTCAACACAGCTTTTGTATTGCCGCTAAAACTATTTCCCTCTCTGGGGGAGAAGCTGGCAAAGCCGACTTGAAAAATCGGCGAGGAGGCACTTCTTCGAATTCCAGTTTGTAGCCTTGGGATACAATTTCTATCGCCCAAGGATCCAAATTTGACAGAACCCAGACCTGGCTGAAGAGTCGAAGGCGTGCCCCCACCAGCGCGGACTCCCGCAGTGGAGCCCCAGCGTCATGCGGTGGATTTTGTAGAAGCCGGGGAGGACTTCTGTTCCTGGGAACTAGCCGTAGCAGGCATTCTTTTCCCTCTACCCTTACCTCTGGCGAGGAAGGACGAGCCCCGACCTCTTCTGGACTTATGCGACCGAAAGGACTGCATCTGATATTGAGGTGTTTTCTTTTGCTGTGGGGGAACATACGGCAAAAAAGAAGATTTACTCGCGGTAGCTGTGGAAACCAGGTCCGCGAGGCCCTCCCCAAATAAAACCTCACCCTTGTAAGGCAAAGTTTCCATATGTCTCTTTGAATCGGCATCACCCGTCCATTGGCGGGTCCACAGGGCTCGCCTAGCAGAAATTGCCATGGCATTGGCTCTTGAACCCAATAGACCAAGTCTCTCGCAGCATCTCTCATATATAATACTGCGTCTTTAATATGACCCAAGGTCAATAAAATGCTATCCTTATCTAGGGTGTCAATGTCAGATGACAAGTTATCTGCCCATGCTGCTACTGCGCTACATACCCATGCCGACGCTACTGCCGGTCTGAGCAAGGCACCCGTATGTGTATAAATTGATTTTAAGGTAGTCTCCTGTCTGCGATCAGCAGGATTCTTGAGGGCTGTCGTGTCTGGAGAAGGTAGCGCCACCTTTTTGGACAAGCGCGTCAAAGCCTTGTCCACCCTGGGCGAGGATTCCCACCGTAACCTGTCCTGTGCAGGGAAAGGATACGCCATAAGAATTCTCTTGGGAATCTGCAGTTTCTTGTCCGGAGTTTCCCAAGCTTTTTCAAATAAAGCGTTCAGCTCATGAGATGGGGGAAAGGTTACCTCAGGTTTCTACTCCTTAAACATGCATACCCTCGTGTCAGGCACCGAGGGGTCCTCTGTGATATGCAAAACATCTTTTATTGCAATAATCATATAATGAATACTTTTGGCCACCCTTGGGTGTAACCTCGCATCATCGTAGTCGACACTGGAGTCAGAATCCGTGTCGGTATCAGTGTCTGCTACCTGGGACAGGGGACGTTTATGAGTGCCTGAAGGGCTTTGTGACACAGCCAAAGCCATGGATTGACTCCATGCTTTTTCTCTGGACTCTGCTTTGTCCAATCTTTTATGTAATAAAGACACATTTGCATTTAAAACATTCCACATATCCAACCAATCAGGTGTCGGCATCGCTGACGGAGACACCACAATCATCTGCTCTACCTCCTCCTTAGACGAGCCTTCCGCTTCAGACATGTTGACACACAAGTACTGACACTCCCACACACACTGGGATATACAATTATGGGGACAGCCCCCCAATAAGGCCCTTTGGAGAGACAGAGAGAGAGTATGCCAGCACATACCCAGCGCCACTGGACACTGGAATAAAATCCCAGACTGTACAGCGCTCTTTTATAGAATAAATAATACACTCACTGCGCCAATTAAATGTGCCCCCCTCTTTTTTTGCCCAATGCACTTGCTCAGCAGGGGAGAGTCCGGGGAGCAGCTTCTCTGCAGCTTGCTGTGGAGAAAAATGGCGCTGGTTAGTGCTGGAGGATCAAGCTCCGCACCCTCAACGGCGGGCTTTGGTCCCGCTCAAATTCTTTATACTGGCGGGGTTTTTCAATATACTGTCTCCACAGTATCTAATATATTAGCCAGTGTCCCTTGAGGTTAATATTGCTGCCCAGGGTGCCCCCCCCTGTGCCCTGCACCCGTACAGTGCCTTCTGTGTGTGTATGTGTGTGAGCAATGGCGCGCAGCGTTACCGCTGTGCGGTACCTCAGTGAAGATCTAAAGTCTTCTGCTGCCTGTGAAGTCTTATTTCTTCTTATACTCACCCGGCTTCTATCTTCCGGTTCTGTGAGGACGGCGGCGCGGCTCCGGGACGAACAGTGAGGACGACACCTGTGTTCCGACCCTCTGGAGCTAATGGTGTCCAGTAGCCTAAGAAGCAGAGCCTATCAGTTAAGTAGGTCTGCTTCTCTCCCCTCAGTCCCACGATGCAGGAAGCCTGTTGCCAGCAGTGCTCCCTGAAAATAAAAAACCTAACAAAAAGCCTTTTCAGAGAAACTCAGTAGAGCTCCCCTGCAGTGCATCCAGTCTCCTCTGGGCACAGGATCTAACTGAGGTCTGGAGGAGGGGCATCTAAAGTCTTTGGAGTGCCCATGTCTCCTGCGGAGCCCGTCTATACGCCATGGTCCTTACGGAGTCCCCAGCATCCTCTAGGACGTAAGAGAAAATATATTATTTATAAAAATATATATATATATTTTGGTGCTTAACCCCAGTGTACTATATTTTTTTTTCCTGTGACACGGTTTGTCAGACCAGTGTATAATCATGCACCTATTGTGACACTGTAGGTGGTCAGTGCTTTGTTGTACATAACGGGGTCCTCTGCCAATCTAGGGGTGCTCTGCATATATATATATATATATATTAGTGCTAAACCCCAGTGTACTATACTATTATTTTTTGTGTGACACTGATGGTCAGACCGCAGTGTATGATGGTCAGACCGCAGTGTATAATCATACACGTATTGAATTTGTGACACTGTAGGTATAATTAAACCGTAATACAGATGACTATTTCTGACTCATACACATATTGTGATACTGTATTTGAAAGTGAACCGCAGCATTAATTCTGACTTTCACATATTGTGTGACACCATAGGTGAAAGTGAACCACAGCATTATTTCTGACTTATACATGTATTGTTTGATACTGTAGGTGTAATTAAACCACAGTGTTAGATTACTATTTCTGACTCATACACGTATTGTGTGACACTAAGTTAAATTAAACTGCAGTGTTAGATTACTATTTCTGACTCTTATACGTACTGTTGTATGACAGTGCAGGTGAAATTAAACTGCAGTGTAACATATATATATATATATATATATATATATAAATAACATCAGAAGAAAATGATGAGGCGGCACTAGGAGTCTTGTGAAATACCAACAACATGTAATAGTGCAGAATCAACGTTTCGGGGCTTCCCCCTTCGTCAGGATAAGTGCAATACAAAGTACAGTGTGTTTAAATACAACTTACCCCCTCCTACAGTTCATCCCCTTCTGCCCGGTGTCGCTGGCCGCGCCGTCCCGGACCTGAGACTGACGTCACCGGAAGTGACGCGCCGGGAGGCGCGTCCATTGCAACCCAGTCTGATAACAAAACACAGATCCATAGATACTATTATAAAAAAAATGCCGTGAACACTACACAATACGACACGGCTTAGTGACAAAACCAATACATAAGTCATCAAATATTAACTGTTAAAACATTTATAAGTATTAAAATATTAATGTGTTTCTCAAATATCATATGTGAATTATCCAGTGCAAACAAATGATGTATATTACTCTGTAATAAAATATAAATATCTAATACCGAACCCCTGTATGCTGTCAAGGTGCATCAATTTTTCATTTCTACCATATACTTCTAACCTATTAAAATAACACAAATCCCTTGTCAGCGTCCGGAGTCTTACCGGTACGCTGGGGCCGCGGGGCTGGCTTCCTTGGCGTTGTGCAGGCAGCGGCAGAGGTGAGCTGCTGCGCCGGATCCGTGGGCAGCAGTAGCGGAGGTGAGGGGGTCCGCTCGTGGCGGCGGGACGCCGCTACAGCGGGTTGCTTTTGCTGAACCGTTGCTTGGAGACCAGGGGCAGTGAGCAATGTGGCTTTGCAAAAAGGTCTGCATTACTGGGCGCCGCCATGTTGGAGACCAAGTTTTAAGCATAGTTCCTGTTTCCTGTTTCTTCCAGCCAATCCAGGGGAAGCTCTCCCTATAAAAGGGGGATGGTTTAGGACAGGGATGCCAGTGCTTCAAGTTACAACCCTGTTGTAGGTGCTTTAGCCTGTGCTCCCAGGATTCCTGCTGTATCTTGGTTCCTCCTGATCCTGCTTGGTCGGTTCTCTGTTGCTGCTGCAGCCCTGCCATTTCTTGCCTGCTACTGCCTGTGGAAGCGCTCCTGGGAAACCCGGTCCAGTAAGACTCTTTGGGCAGTCGGCCCCGGATCTTCTGCCTCGTCTTTCAAGCCACACTCCACAGATCTCCTTCACCAGCCACGCCTTTGTACCACTGACCACAGCCTGCAGATTATTATCTTCAAGCCTCGTTTACCACAGTCCACAGTCCTTGTCTCCAGCCACGTTTTCAACTACCATCCACTGTTCCACAGTTCATCATCTACAGTCTCATCTTTCAAATCACAGTCCGCAGTTCTTCACCTCCAGCCACGTCTTTAACCATTGTGCTTCAGCCTCAGTTCCCTACCTCAGCCCTGTACATAATAAATACTTTCCATTGACTCTCAAACCCCGCCTACGTTCTTCATTGCTCCGTGTCCCATGCGAAGGAACTATATCCAGCCCCCTCATCTGGTTCACTCATAGCCTGCTACCTCCTCGGGCAAATCTCAGCTGCCGGATCCTCAAACCCTGCCAGACGTGACAGTAAGCACTGGCCCAATGGATTCGACGGGTGATCAGGCCTCAGGAAGGGATTCAACTGCAGATATCTGGTCTCGCTTAAGTAAGCAGGAGGCCACATAATCTCAAATCGTGCAGTTCATGCAGAGTATGTCCGAACGTCTCGATTCTCTCTGTGTTGCCATGACGGCACCTCAAGTATCTACAGCTGCTCCCACATTGGCACCTCCGGTCCTGCTTCCTCCTGTACCAGTACCACTTCCACGTTTGCATTTGTCACCTCCCAGTAAATTTGATGGGAATCCAAAACAATGCCGTGGGTTTCTTAACCAGTGCGAAATCCAGTTCGAACTACAGTCGGCCAACTTCCCATCAGCACGAACCAAAGTAGCCTATATAGTTTCTTTACTTACCGGGCAAGCGTTGGAATGGGCTTCACCTTTGTGGGAGAGGATGGATCCCATCTTATCTAACTATCCAGAATTCATGGCCACCTTTCGAAGAATCTTCGACGAACCGGGCAGGACTTCTGCCGCCTCATTGGAGATCCTGTGCCTGCGTCAGGGCACGCGTACAATCAGTCAGTACGTGATCCAGTTTCTCACCCTTTCCTCAGAACTGAACTGGAACGAGGAGGCTCTCATTGCAGCTTTCTGGAGCGGTCTCTCCAAAAAAATCAAAGATGACCTCGCAACTCAGGACGTACCTGATAAGTTGGATAAACTAATTTCTTTATGCAATAAGTTAGATCTGAGGTACAGAGAACGCTGTATGGAGAGGTTGCGGTCAGATCGCCCTAAGCCTAGAGTTGTTCTTCCACCAACACCATCATCACCAACTGTGGAAGAACCCATGCAGATTAATCGCTCCCACCTCTCCAATGAAGAACGTCAGAGACGGCGACAAGGGAACCTCTGCCTGTATTGTGGTGCATCTGATCACTTTGTTAAAACTTGCAGTCTACGTCTGGGAAACGCCCGCTCCTAGTTTGTGCTGGAGAGGTCAAGCTAGGAGAATTCTCAGAATTACATACCAAGAAAGAGTCTGTTCTGTTAACCCAATAGGAGCTCACTCCTTCTTCTCTTCTCATCCCTGCACTACTCGACTCCGGAGCCGACGAAAGCTTCATTACGTCAGCTCTGGTCAAACGATCTGGAATACAAACGGTTCCTTTGGATCGTACCATTTCTGTTACCGCAGTGGATGGAAGTTATATCCCAGAGGGTATTATATCCTTTCGTACTATTCCTCTCAAGATGAAGGTCGGAGTTCTCCATTCAGAAAAAATCTCTTTCCTTGTAATTCCTAAAGCCTCTCATGAACTAATCCTAGGGTTTCCATGGTTAATCAGACACAATCCCCACATAGATTGGCAAACTATGGATGTTCTCTCTTGGGGACAAGACTGCTTTCAGAACGGTTTACCTTCAGTTAGACCTCTCTGTTCTTCCAACCCTTCCAGCCTTCCTGTGGAGTACCAATCTTTTCAAGATGTTTTCAGTAAGAATGGGGCGTACACCTTGCCTCCGCATCGTACTTGGGATTGTCCCATTGAGCTAGTACCCGGTAAGACTCCTCCCCGAGGTCGAATTTACCCTCTCTCACTTCCCGAGACACAGGCCATGTCGGAGTATATATGGGAGAACTTGGAGAAAGGGTTCATCAGGTCTTCTACATCTCCGGCTGGAGCAGGGTTTTTCTTTGTCAAAAAGAAGGATAGGGGGTTGCGGCCCTGTATTGACTATAGAGGTCTCAATGACATAACAATTAAGAACAGATATCCGTTACCTCTGATTCCAGAACTGTTCGACCGTGTTAAAGGAGCTACTGTATTTACTAAGTTGGACTTACGGGGGGCCTACAATCTTATACGTATTCGCCCAGGGGACGAATGGAAGACGGCATTTAATAACCGCGACGGCCATTGCGAATACCTGGTAATGCCTTTTGGCCTATGCAACGCCCCAGCCGTCTTTCAAGAGTTCGTTAACAAAATCTTCAGAGATCTCCTCTATGACTGCTTGGTAGTGTATCTGGATGACATCCTCATTTTTTCTAGGGATCTGAAGACCCACCGGGAACAAGTCAAAGAAGTGTTAACTCGTTTACGAAGGAATCAGTTATTCTGTAAGTTAGAGAAGTGCACCTTTGAAGTACCCACGATTCCATTCCTCGGTTACATTCTTTCAGGGCAGAGGTTACAGATGGACCCCGCTAAAGTCCAGGCGATTCAGGATTGGGCACTTCCAGCTACCCTTAAAGGAATTCAACGTTTCCTGGGGTTTGCTAACTTTTACCGAAGATTCATTCAAAATTATTCTTGTCATAGCTCCTATAACCGCATTAACTGGGAAGGGAGCTGATCCTGCCAAGTGGTCTCCGGAGGCTTTGGAAGCTTTTTCATCTTTAAAGGAGGCCTTCACGACTGCTCCAGTTCTTCGACAACCCGATCTCAGCCGTCCGTTCTTGGTGGAGGTTGATGCCTCTACTGTAGGAGTAGGAGCAGTATTATCCCAGCTTTTCGAGAACAAGAAGGTCCATCCTTGTGCATTCTTCTCGCGAAGATTCTCCCCCGCTGAACAGAATTACGCTATTGGGGAACAGGAATTACTGGCAATTAAGTTGGCCTTTGAGGAGTGGAGGTATTTGTTGGAGGGAGCTCAGCATCCAATTTCAGTGACCACGGATCACAAGAACCTCCTGTATCTACAGTCAGCCCGATGTCTGAACCCACGCCAAGCAAGATGGGCACTCTTCTTTACCCATTTTAATTTTAAACTCAGTTACAGACCAGGTTCCCTCAACAAAAAGGCAGATGCATTATCTCGCTCCCTAAGTTCAGAAGAACCCTCTGACCGTTCAAAAGAGCAATTTATCCTGGAATCCACCTCTTTTTCTGCAACTAATACCTCTCCACTTCCTCCTCCAGGGAAGATCTTCGTTGCACCAAATCTTCGCAAAAAACTTCTTACATGGGCTCACTCCTCCTCCTTCATGGGCCATGCGGGCGGTCATAAGACACTTAAATTCATTCAACGCTCCTACTGGTGGCCTCATCTCAGGACTGACGTTCAGGAATTCGTAGCTGCCTGTCCAAAATGTGCCCAGCATAAAAGTCCCAAAGGTCCACCAGCCGGGTTACTCCATCCTTTGCCGGTACCACTAAGACCATGGACGCATATTTCTATGGACTTTATTACAGATTTACCTATGTCTGGTGGGCGGAACACCGTATGGGTCATAGTTGACCGATTCTCTAAAATGGCACACTTTGTTCCTCTGGTTAATCTTCCATCTGCATCCCAGTTGGCAAAATTGTTTATAGCAGAGATCTTTCGACTCCATGGTCTACCCCAGGAGATCGTGTCTGACAGAGGTCCTCAATTTGTGGCCAGGTTTTGGAGATCCCTATGTTCTGCTCTTGGCGTGAAATTAAACTTCTCCTCAGGATATCATCCTCAAACGGATGGTCAAACAGAGAGAGTGAACCAGGATCTGGAGACTTTTCTGCGTTTATTCATGTCCTCCTCACAGGACGACTGGCTGGACTTCCTCCCGTTCGCAGAATTTGCCCATAACAATCTTTATCACTCTGCACAAAATCTTCTCCATTCTTCATTAATTATGGTTACCATCCAAGAGTTCCTGACTTCCAACTTCTGCCTACGCTCGAGGTTCCGGCTGCAGAGTCAACACTTCGTCAATTTACTGAAGCCTGGAAACAAGTTCACAAGACTTTGCTCAAAACATCCAAGAGATATAAGACCTATGCAGATCTGAAACGAAAAGCTGTACCAAGCCTTAAGGTAGGAGATCGGGTTTGGGTTTCCACACGTAACCTAAGATTAAAGGTTCCTACAAAAAAGTTTGCTCCCAGATTTAATCGGGCCTTACCCAATCGAAAGAGTGTTGAATCCTGTGGCTTACAAAGTGAAATTACCTCCGCAGTTAAGAATTCCTAATGCATTTCATATTTCTCTGTTAAAACCACTGGTACTTAATCGGTTCAGAGCCGCTCTGCCTAAATCACCCAAGATCCAATCAGCACATGGAGATGAATTTGAGATTCACAAGATCCTCGATTCTCGCAGACGTTATGGTCGCATCCAGTACCTTGTTGATTGGAAAGGGTATGGGCCAGAGGAGAGATCTTGGGTAGATGCAGAGGATGTCCATGCTCCAAGACTTCTTCGGACATTTCATGCCAAGTTTCCAACTAAACCACATAGGTGTCCGGAGTCCACCCGCAAAAGGGGGGGGGTACTGTCAGCGTCCGGAGTCTTACCGGTACGCTGGGGCCGCCTTCCTTGGCGTTGTGCGGGCAGCGGCGGAGGTGGGCTGCTGCGCCGGATCTGTGGGCAGCAGTAGCGGAGGTGAGGGGGTCCGCTCGTGGCGGCGGGACGCCGCTACAGCGGGTCGCTCTTGCTGAACCGTTGCTTGGAGACCAGGGGCACTGAGCAATATGGCTTTGCAAAAAGGTCTGCATTACTGGGCGCCGCCATGTTGGAGACCAAGTTTTAAGCATAGTTCCTGTTTCCTCCAGCCAATCCAGGGGAAGCTCTCCCTATAAAAGGGGGCTGGTTTAGGACAGGGATGCCAGTGCTTCAAGTTACAACCCTGTTGTAGGTGCTTTAGCCTGTGCTCCCAGGATTCCTGCTGTATCTTGGTTCCTCCTGATCCTGCTTGGTCGGTTCTCTGTTGCTGCTGCAGCCCTGCCGTTTCTTGCCTGCTACTGCCTGTGGAAGCGCTCCTGGAAAACCCGGTCCAGTAAGACTCTTTGGGCAGTCGGCCCCGGGTCTTCTGCCTCGTCTTTCAAGCCACACTCCACAGATCTCCTTCACCAGCCACGCCTTTGTACCACTGACCACAGCCTGCAGATTATTATCTTCAAGCCTCGTTTACCACAGTCCACAGTCCTGGTCTCCAGCCACATTTTCAACTACCATCCACTGTTCCACAGTTCATCATCTACAGTCTCGTCTTTCAAATCACAGTCCGCAGTTCTTCACCTCCAGCCACGTCTTTAACCATTGTGCTTCAGCCTCAGTTCCCTACCTCAGCCCTGTACATAATAAATACTTTCCATTGACTCTCAAACCCCGCCTACGTTCGTCATTGCTCCGTGTCCCATGCGAAGGAACTATATCCAGCCCCCTCATCTGGTTCATTCATAGCCTGCTACCTCCTCGGGCAAATCTCAGCTGCCGGATCCTCAAACCCTGCCAGACGTGACACCTTCCATCACCTTTGTTATTTAAATATATAGTACCTAAAATAATAGGTCCCTATATATACTGAGGACATATAGTACTATAATTATTTACCCCTTGGGACACATAGTGCAATTGTTACTACCTACTGAAGGGAACTGTTAAAAAACTTGGTAAAGTGCCGCTTGATTATGCTCACCATCGCGTATACCCATGGTTGGGGACCACAACTACTGCCCACCCAGGAGAGAAGTTTCAACGCTATCGGATGGAGAGACAGTCAGTCCGTTTCGAAAATACATCGGCTAGTGAATCGGATGATGCCCGCAATTCTTCACCGTCTTCTTCACAACGTGAGACCCTTTTAGGGGCCAATACCCATGCAGGGGCTCCGGCACGGGGAAGAAACAGAAATGCACAAGACGGGGCGGACAAAACAAAAGACAGAACCCGGACAAAGTTGCCCAGGGGGAAGAAACACTAATATTTAACCTGTCTAAAACTCCACTCTCTCCAGCAGAAACTAAAGTCCTTAGTAGGGGGCTTTCATTTGTACCCACGAATTATGGTGATGACTTTAAATGGAAGATCAATACCTTCAAATTGCACCGCACTTTAAAATTGAAAGAACATTTCAGCAAACAGCCACCGGTCAAGCAAAAAGCACCCTTACCCCCTAGGATCCAAAAATTAGGCCCCAAGTCCCAATTTGATCCCATTTCCCACAATGCCTCTCTGAGGACATTTCATAGGATGCTGGAGGATACTAGCAGCAGGGGACAGACTCCAAGACATCACAATTTACAACGAGAGGAGAGGGAGGCTCTTCAGAAATTGAGTAGGAGAAAGGACATTGTGATCCGTAACGCGGACAAGGGAGGAGCCATAGTGGTTCAGGAGGTGACTGACTACAAGGCTGAGTGCCAGAGGCTTCTCAATGACGAACAGACATATAGAAAACTACCTTTTGATCCTTCATCCGAGTATTTGGCTGAATTAAAATGTATTTTGCAGCAAGCAAGGGATGAGGAAATTATTTCAGCTGAAGTGTTACAGAAATTGGTGACTGAATATCCTGTGTCACCCCTGTTTTATACCATCCCTAAGGTCCATAAGGACGCGCAGAGACCACCGGGCAGACCGATTATATCGGCCCGGGGGTCTCTGTGTGAGCCAATTGCAATCTTTTTGGATAGATATTTACAACCCTGTATACAGGGTACTTTTACCCACCTTAAGGATTCAACTACGTTATTACATAAATTTTTATCATTTGATCAGATTCCGACAGATATTACATTAGCCACTATTGACGTTACAAGTTTATACACATGCATTCCCCATGGTCAAGGGCTGCAGGCGGTTAGGCAATTGATCACAGGTAACTCTGCATATGTGGGCCCGGACATAGATTTTTTCATGGCATTACTGAATTTTACGTTAACCCATAATTTTTTCAGTTTTGATGGCCAATTTTACAGGCAGCTAACGGGGTGTGCCATGGGATCTTCCGTGGCACCCTCGTTTGCAAACGCCTTTATGTGGGAGGTAGAGCGGAGTCTGTTCTTCATTGACAGTAGGATATCCAGCAGACTATTTCTATATTATAGATATATAGATGACCTGCTTTTAATGTGGCATGGAGAGGTGGGTGATTTGGAAGATATTATCTTGAAGCATAACATCACGGACGGTCCAGTAAAATTAACAATGAGTAACAGTCCCAGGGAAATCTGTTTCTTGGACCTTAAAATAACAATCCAGGAAAGCCAGTTGATGACGTCTTTATTTAGGAAACCAACTGACCGTAACACCATACTGAGGTATGACAGCTGTCATCCAGCATCCACAGTGAGAAGTGTGCCCTATTCCCAATTTTTGAGTTTGTAAAAGTAACAGTTGCACACAACAGAGAGACACAATTAGATGAGATGGAGCTGAGATTGAGTGCTAGAGGCTACCCATGGCAGTTATTGACCCAAGCAAGAGGGAAAGCTGAAAAAACAAACAGAGACGAGAGTCTCAAACCCAAGAAGGTGAAGGTGAAACTGGGTGGAGTAATTCCCTGGGTCTGTGAATTTGATGTTCACAGCAATCAGGCATGCAAAGAGGTGAAACGATTATGGCCCATGGTGGCAACTGATCCGGAATTACCGGTGTTTCGTCACCAACGGATTATGCCCAGCTTTGTCAGAGGCCGGAGCATTAAAGATATGGTAGTCAAAACTGACATGGCTAAGTTTAAAGTGGCACCTGAGCACTTTTTGAAACGTAAAAACGGCTGTTTCAAGTGCACAGGATGCACAACGTGCTCGCACATGTCAGTGGGAGATCACATCGTACATCCGTGTTCAGGTAAGAAGTTTCCAATCAGATGGCCCCTGACCTGTACCACTAAGTTCGTCATCTATGCGATTATCTGCCCTTGTGGCAGGTACTACATCGGTAAAACCGAGTGTTCTTTCAAAATTAGGATGGCACAGCACAGGTTGGCAATAAGAAATGCCCTTGCTTCAGGCAAGGGGGGATCAACCTGTGGCTAAACATTTTTTGGAATACAGAAGCACGATGGCCACCTTTAAACATAGAATTATTGACCATGTGCCAGAATCTATGCGGGGAGGTAATAGGGGTAGGAAACTTTTGCAGTTAGAATCCATGTGGATTCACAGGTTGAATACCCTCAGACCGGCTGGTCTGAATGACAATTTAGGTCTTATTAATTTTGTTTAGTTTCTGATGCGACGGTGGGTTCATATTGTGATCTATGCATGACATTAACAGTTCCCTTCAGTAGGTAGTAACAATTGCACTATGTGTCCCAAGGGGTAAATAACATAAATAATTTAAGTACTATATGTCCTCAGTATATATAGAGACCTATTATTTTAGGTACTATATATTTAAATAACAAAGGTGATGGAAGGGATTTATGTTGTTATTTTAATAGGTTAGAAGTATATGGTAGAAATGAAAAATTGATGCACCTTGACAGCATACAGGGGTTCGGTATTAGATATTTATATTTTATCACAGAGTAATATACATCATTTGTTTGCACTGGATAATTCACATATGATATTTGAGAAACACTCATTAATATTTTAATACTTATAAATGTTTTAACAGTCAATATATGATGACTTATGTATTGGTTTTGTCACTAAGCCGTGTCGTATTGTGTAGTGTTCACGGCATTTTTTTATAATAGTATCTATGGATCTGTGTTTTGTTATCAGACTGGGTTGCTATGGACGCGCCTCCCGGCGCCGGCGCGTCACTTCCGGTGAGACGTTGGTGACGTCAGTCTGAGGTCCGGGACGGCGCGGCCAGCGACACCGGCCAGAAGGGGATGAACTGTAGGAGGGGGTAAGTTGTATTTAAACACACTGTACTTTGTATTGCACTTATCCTGACGAAGGGGGAAACCCCGAAACGTTGATTCTGCACTATTACATGTTGTTGGTATTTCACAAGACTCCGAGTGCCGCCTCATCATTTTCTTCTGATATTATGCAAAGGGTTTGTACACCTATTGTATGACACTGTAGATGGCACATTTTTTTAACAAATTGTGGTGTATGCTGTACCCCCACTTGGTTTGTGTCTGTTGATAGATATGGAGAACAAATTGGGAGGAGAGCAGAAAGCACATCCTAGTGCTGCAGGTGCTGCTATCAGTAATGATGATACAAGTCCATCAATGTCCGATGCCCAAAGGAATAGAGGGCTTAAGTCACGGCATGTAAAATCAAAGAAACAATTTAAATTTTACCATGGTATAGAAAAAAAACATCAAAAGGAAAGTTAGCTGCAGAGAAATATGAAAGTGGCAACGAAAGACTCAGGTCTTGGCCTGTAAGTGGTGGTTCTGCAAATGTCAGTGAGGCATCTTCTTCTGCATCTCATGACAATGCAAGAACTTTTCACCCAAAGTCTAGAAAAGGTGTAAAAAAATAAAAACCACTAAGGCAGTAGAACAAACATTCAGAACTGTCTCATATTCCTGAGGAGCGTTTAGGGGTGCCCATGTCAGCTATGTGCGAGTCTGACATTTCTCACTGTCCTCATACAGAAGCCTCTTACACCTCCTTTCACCATTTCTGCACCATCTGCACATGTGGGGAGCAGTACAAGTAATGATGGTGATGATGAGGGCATAATTATAATTGAGGATTCATGTGTTGAAGTGGAACAGGATGAGGGGGAAATGTGTGTACTACTATCTGACACTGAGGATAATGATGATGTTTGTGTAAGTAAGTCGCCAGTGGCTACAGTTCATGCCTGTGATAAAAAGCCACTGTGATGCCTTATTATAAGACCAAAAAAGCCACCTCTTGGGTGCGGGGTTATTTTTACCCAAATCCTGACAATGTTTGTGAAGGCATCTGCTCCAAAGTTAGTAGTGCTAGGGACATTAGCCATCTAGGTGGGATCTGTTCAATTTGCCGGTTGTCTTGATCCCGGCGGTCAGGATACAGGCGCTGGAATCCCAACAGCCGACAATGCCGCCAGCTGGAATCCCAGCAAAACAGGACTATTTCCACTCAAAATTCATTGTACAAGATTATAATGTAATTAACACCCTCATCATCAACCTCATTAGTGATTGGAGTTATGGTGCCCATACACTTGTGCGATGCCCCGCGACGTGACATTGCGGGGCATCACACCGGCAGTTCAGGTGCGATGAAATCACACCTGAACTGCCAAAGTGATTACCATGCGATAGATCGCATGGTAATCACGTGATGGGCACGTCACCGCCGAGTGGGAGCGGCAATCGCAGTGCGATATATTGCATGTTTTAAAAAACACATGCGATCACACTGCAATGCGATAAATATTAAGGGCAGCACATACTATCATGAGACGCGAAATTCGAGCAGTGTGCCTGCGCATCGCATCGTACCTTAAATGTGCATACAATCCTTCGATTTCTCTCACAAATGGTGTCGAAATCGAAGGATTGTATGCCCTATCGAACAAGTGAATGGGCACCAAAAGTTCTTCAAAAAATGTTTGTGTGGGGGCCTAAACAAAGCAAGCACTTCAGCTACTAGTGTGTCAGTCCCTGTTGCTGAAGTGCATGGTTTTTTTAAACGGTGCATGTCCTTTTTAATATCCAACATAAGGGTGGGAGGGAGGGTACAAGGACAATTCCATCTTGCACTGTATGTTTGTGCCGCTGCTCTGTCGTTTAGTAACCAGCCAGCTCGCTTCAGCCTTTGGCCTAAAATGGATGAAAATATTGTGAGCTGTGAGGTGGTCAAAATTGAGTGGAAATTAATGTTATTGAGGTTAATAATACTGTAGGAACAATAATAGACCCAAATTCTGTGATTTTAGCTGTTTTTATGATTTTTTGACAAAAATACAGATCCACAACCAAAACACACAACAGCAGATTTGGCAAAACCAAATACAGATCCAAAACACGAGGGAGATACAGATCTAAAACCAAAATATGGGGTTGGCACACATCTCTACTATTACTTCTCCATTCCGTTATTACACTACTAGCCAGAGTTCCTTATTTTCTAGCAGCAATAAGTAGCAATTTGCTCACCTACATGGTTCTTCTCAGTATTCTATCCTTTCCCCTACTGATATTTAGGTTTATTCTGATAGGAGTATGTTCTGTAATTGGATTGTGTTTCTCTCCCTGTATATATATATATATATATATATATATATATTTTATAGGAACCTGTTGAAATAAATAAAATATACACACCATATCATTTAGAGCAGGACATTTCATCTCTGAACTACGGCAAATTACTTTATAATAGTGACACATGAGGATGCTCATTAATTATGATTGGATGACTACACGTTAATATCAGGGATGTGGATCAAATCGACAATGTTTAGGTCTACCACTATAGGTCGACAGTCACTAAGTCGATAGGGTTTCTAGGTCGACATGTGCAAGGTCGACAGGTGAAAAGGTCGACATGAGTTTTTTTTGTGTTGTTTTCTGCGTACAGTGACCGGGAAGCCAAATTAGTGCACCGTGTCCCCTCGCATGGCGAGCAAAGCATTCGCTCAGCACAGATTACCGTTCCAATCGTAGTCCACGTGGATCGGTAAGTATGAAAAAGTTCAAAAAGACATAAAAACAAAAACTCATGTCGACCTTTTGACCTAGCACATGTCGACCTAGAAACCCTGTCGACCTATAGTGGTCGACCTAAACATTGTCGATCTAGACAGTGTCGATCTTCAGACCGGTTCCCAATATCAGCGCCGTACGAGACGGGACATCTGAGTCACGGCGCTTTGATCTGTATTAGCAGGAGAATACAAGTAAGGCCACACCCACCATTTTATAAATGGTTTTTGACCATGATAGTGATACAACATGATTTGTGTATGTTTCTATGGCTATCAAAGCCTAACTGGCATTTGCCTGTCTTACACGTGGGTGGCCACTCCCACCAATGACATGATAGGAGGATGCACTGGACAATCTGCCTTTTGTACGAGTGTTTTAATATGGGCAAACCAACTGCTCATTCCACACACAAATACAAGGCTCCAGATGTACAATTGAAACACTACCAATTGCTTAATAATAATCACTGGAATAAAATTTTGCATTTTGAAGGAGGTTCTTTGCATAATTTTGGCCATAAATAACGGCTTCCTCACCAGCGTCCAGGTGACCTCATTAATCGGGCAAGTCCCTAACATATTGGGGAGTACAAGTCCAGGGTGCAGGACACGCCAAACCTAAGCAGCCGTGGGACCCCAGGGCAACACTATAGTGAAAAAAATATATTGTGAAAAAAGTGAAGACAGGTTAGCGAGAGAGGCTGCTGAAAATCAGCAGTGGTAAAATAGTTAGAGGTAACGTGGTGAGAAATAAATGGTAAATCACAGGAAAATGCAGGTGGGGAGGACATCACAAGGAACATGTCTGTCAGATATCAGACCATATGGATGGGAGAGGAGTTTAGGCTTCATTAATCTCCTTGGGCACGGTTCATGTCATACTACACTCATACTATTTGGGTAATAACATACCAATGCCTACTCTAACAAATTGCAAAACAAGGATACAAGTTGAACCGTAGCACAATCAATGACAGCTCCACCCGTCAATGACGTTAATGAAAAGCCTTTGGTGAAGCACTATGCTTAATATGTTCTTAATAAATTTTAGATAAAATATTTTCCCTGCAAACATGCAAAGTTTCACCTGTTTAAATGTGTGTGTGAATAATTTAATGTTTAGTAACATCTGATTTCTACCACTACCCTAAATCAAAGCATGAATATGGCTTCTCACCTGTGTGACTTCTCTCATGTTTAACCAGATCTGATTTCTGTGAAAAACATTTCCCACACTCAGAACATGGAAATGGCTTTTCACCTGTGTGACTTCTCTGATGTCTAACCAAAACTGATTTCTGTGAAAAACATTTCCCACACTCAAAACATGGAAATGGCTTCTCACCTGTGTGACTTTTCTTGTGTCTAACCAAAACTGATTTCTGTGAAAAATATTTCCCACACTCAGGACATGGAAATGGCTTCTCACCTGTGTGACTTTTCTTATGTCTAACCAAAACTGATTTCTGTGAAAAACATTTCCCGCACTCAGAACATGGAAAAGGCTTCACACCTGTGTGACTTCTCTGATGTATAACAAGATGTGATTTATGTGTAAAACGTTTCTCAACCTCAAAACTTGAAAATAATTTCACACCTGTGTGAACTCTCTCATGTTGAACAAGAATGGATTTCTTTGCATAACATTTCCCGCACTCAGTACATGAATATGGCTTCTCACCTGTGTGACTTCTCTTATGTAGAAAAAGATTTGATTTCCGTGTAAAACAATTTCCACACTCAGAACATGAATATGGCTTCTCACCTGTGTGACTTCTTTGATGTATAACAAGATTTGATTTATATGTAAAACATTTCCCACACTCAGAACAGGAGCATGGTTTCTCACCTGTGTGACATCTCTCATGTATAACAAGACGTGATTTCTGTGAAAAACATTTCCCACACTCAGTACATGTAAATGGCTTCTCACCTGTGTGACTTCTCTCATGTATAATTAGGTATGATTTCTGTGTAAAACATTTCCTACACTCAGAACATGGAAATAATTTCTCACCTGTGTGACTTTTCTCATGTATAACAAGATCTGATCTCTGTGTAAAACATTTCCCACACTCAGAACATGAATATAGTTTGTCACCTGTGTGAATTCTCTCATGTCTAACAAGGTGTGATTTCTGCGTAAAACATTTCCCGCACTCAGGACATGGAAATGGCTTCTTACCTGTGTGACTTCTCTCATGTATAGTTAGGTCTGATTTCTTTGTAAAACATTTCCTACACTCAGAACATGGAAATGGTCTCTCACCTGTGTGTATTCTCTCATGTGTAATAAGAGCTGATTTCTGTGCATAACATTTCCCACATTCAGAACATTGAAATGGTTTCTCACCTGTGTGTAATCTCTCATGTATAACAAGGCTTGATTTCTGTGCAAAACATTTCCCACACTCAGAACATGAATATGGGTTGTCACCTGTGTGACTTCTCTCATGTGTAGTAAGATGTGATTTCTCTATAAAACATTTCCCACACTCAGAACATGTAAATGGCCTCTCACCTGTGTGTCTTCTCTCATGTATAACAAGACGTGATTTCTGTGAAAAACATTTCCCACACTCTGTACATGTAAATGGCTTCTCACCTGTGTGACTTCTCTCATGTATAATTAGGTCTGATTTCCGTGTAAAACATTTCCTACACTCAGAACATGGAAATAATTTCTCACCTGTGTGACTTCTCTCATGTATAACAAGACCTGATCTCTGTGTAAAACATTTCCCACACTCAGAACATGAATATAGTTTGTCACCTGTGTGAATTCTCTCATGTCTAACAAGGTGTGATTTCTGCGTAAAACATTTCCCGCACTCAGGACATGGAAAAGGCTTCTCACCTGTGTGACTTCTCTCATGTATTATTAGGTCTGATTTATGTGTATAACTATTCCCACACTCAGAACATGAATACGGCTTCTCACCTGTGTGACTTCTCTGATGTATAACAAGATATGATTTATATGTAAAACATTTCCCACACTCAGAACATGAGTATAGTTTCACACCTGTATGAATTCTCTCATGTGTAACAAGATGTGATTTCTCTATAAAACATTTCCCACACTCAGAACATGTAAATGGCCTCTCACCTGTGTGTCTTCTCTCATGTATAACAAGATGTGATTTCTGTGTAAAACATTTCCCACACTCAGAACATGGAAATGGCTTCTCACCTGTGTGACTTCTCTCATGGGTAATAAGATGTGATTTCCGTGTAAAACATTTCACACACTCAGAACATGGAAATATCTTATCTAGCTGATGGGTAATAAGCTTTGTGTCCTGTGTAAAGCATTTGGTATTTGCTCTATCAGAACATTCCTTATAATAAATGGGATCAAATGTCATATCTGTACTACGTATTACTGAATGCATAACTGAGGTTATAGGGATTTCTACTGGAGAATCTCTTGTGATGTGATCTTCTATTTCACAGTCTGGAGATAAAGGGAGATGTTCCTGCCATATATTTCTTCTGTTACAGCCATCTGTTGGGAATACAATAAATAGAAATATCAATGATTACCCATAACACATGTAATGGCATATGTAAGGCTAAGGGGGGTATTCAATTAAAGCTGTTTTGTCGACCTGTCAAAAAAACTTCACTTCGTCCATTTTTAGGTCAAATTTACATTAAACCTATTTAATGCCCGTCTGATCAAAAAACCCTGGCACTGGCGAAAACCTTGTGTATCTGCAAATTCGCTGCCGATCCACTGGTCTTGGCGTATTCGCAGGCGTTTCACCCATTTTTTGCCGCAATTTTCACCAATGCCGATTCGACAAAAAAAATAATAAGATTTTACTCACCGGTAAATCTATTTCTCTGACGTCCTAAGTGGATGCTGGGGACTCCGTAAGGACCATGGGGATTAGCGGCTCCGCAGGAGACTGGGCACAACTAAAGAAAGCTTTAGGACTACCTGGTGTGCACTGGCTCCTCCAACTAAGACCCTCCTCCAGACCTCAGTTAGGATACTGTGCCCGGAAGAGCTGACACAATAAGGAAGGATTTTGAATCCCGGGTAAGACTCATACCAGCCACACCAATCACACCGTATAACTCGTAATACTATACCCAGTTAACAGTATGAAATATAACTGAGCCTCTCAACAGATGGCTCAACAATAACCCTTTAGTTAGGCAATAACTATATACAAGTATTGCAGACAATCCGCACTTGGGATGGGCGCCCAGCATCCACTACGGACTACGAGAAATAAATTTACCGGTGAGTAAAATCTTATTTTCTCTGACGTCCTAAGTGGATGCTGGGCCTCCGTAAGGACCATGGGGATTATACCAAAGCTCCCAAACGGGCGGGAGAGTGCGGATGACTCTGCAGCACCGAATGAGCAAACTCTAGGTCCTCCTCAGCCAGGGTATCAAACTTGTAGACTCTTACAAAAATGTTTTAACCCGACCAAGTAACAGCTCGGCAAAGTTGTAAAGCCGAGACCCCTCGGGCAGCCGCCCAAGAAGAGCCCACTTTCCTCGTGGAATGGGCTTTTACAGATTTAGGGTGCGGCAGTCCAGCCGCAGAATGTGCAAGTTGAATCGTGCTACAGATCCAGCGAGCAATCGTCTGCGTAGAAGCAGGAGCACCCAGCTTGTTGGGTGCATACAGGAGAAATAGCGAGTCAGTTTTCCTGACTCCAGCTGTCCTGGAAACATATACTTTTCAGGGCCCTGACTACGTCCAGTAACTTGGAATCCTCCAAGTCCCAAGTAGCCGCAGGCACCACAATAGGTTGGTTCACATGAAAAACTGATACCACCTTAGGAAGGAATTGGGAACGAGTCCTCAATTCCGCCTTATCCTTATAAAATACAGATAAGGGCTTTTGTATGACAAAGCCGCCAATTCTGATACACGACGCCAAGGCCCACAGAATGACCACTTTCCACGTGAGGTATTATAGCTCCACGGATTTAAGTGGCTCAACCCAATGCGACTTCAGGAAATCCAACACCACGTTGAGATCCCACGGTGCCACTGGAGGCACAAACGGGGGCTGACTATGCAGCACTCCCTTAACAAAAGTCTGAACTTCAGGCAGTGAAGCCAGTTCAATTTTGGAAGAAAATCGATAGAGCCGAAATCTGGACCTTGATGGAACCCAATTTTAGGCCCATAGTCACCTCTGACTGTAGGAAGTGCAGAAATCGACCTAGCTGAAATTTCTCCTTTGGGGCCTTCCAGGCCTCACAGTACGCAACATATTTCCGCCATATGCGGTGATAATGGTTTGCGTTCACTTCTTTCCTAGCTTTAAATAGCGTAGGGATAACTTCCTCCGGAATTCCCTTTTCCTTCAGGATCCGGCGTTCAACCGCCATGCTGTCAAACGCAGCCGCGGTACGTCTTGGAACAGACAGGCCCCCTGCTGCAGCAGGTCCTGTCTGAGCGGCAGAGGCCATGGGTCCTCTAAGATCATTTCTTGGAGTTCTGGTTACCAAGCTCTTCTTGGCCAACCCGGAACAATGAGTATAGTTCTTACTCCTCTCCTTCTTATTATTCTCATTACCCTGGGTAAGAGAGGCAGAGAAGGGAACACATACACCGACTGGTACACCCACGGTGTTACCAGAGCGTCCACAGCTATCGCCTGAGGGTCCTTGACCTGGCGCAATATCTTTGTAACTTTTAGTTGAGGCGGGACGCCATCATGTCCACCTGTGGCCTTTCCCAACGGTGTACAATCATTTGGACGACTTCTGGATGAAGTCCCCCACTCTCCCGGGTGGAGGTCGTGTCTTCTGAGAAAGTCTGCTTCTCAGTTGTCCACTCCGGGAATGAACACTGCTGACAGTGTTAACACATGATTTTCCGCCCATCGGAGAATCCTTGTGGCTTCTGCCCTCGCCATCCTGCTTCTTGTGCCGCCCTGTCGGTTTACATGAGCGACCGCCGTGATGTTATCTGACTGGGTCAGCACCGGCCGGTGTTGAAGCAGGGGCCTAGCCTGACTTAAGGCATTGTAAATGGCCCTTAGTTCCAGAATATTTATGTGTAGGGAAGTCTCCTGACTTTTCCATAGCCTTGGAAGTTTCTTCCCTGTGTGACTGCCCCCCAGCCTCGAAGGCTGGCATCTGTGGTCACCAGGACCCAGTCCTGTATGCCGAATCTGCGGCCCCCTAGAAGATGAGCACTCTGCAGCCACCACAACAGCGACACCCTGGCCCTTGGAGACAGGGTTATCCGCCGATGCATCTGAAGATGCGACCCGGACCACTTGTCCAACAGATCCCACTGGAAAATCCTTGCATGGGACCTGGCGAATGGAATTTCTTCGTAAGAAGCTACCATCTTTCCCAGGGCTCGCGTGCATTGATGCACCGATACCTGTATACGTATTAGGAGGTCTCTGTCTAGAGACGACAACTCCTTGGACTTCTCCTCCGGGAGAAACCCTTTTTATCCTGTTCTGTGTCCAGAACCATACCCAGGAACAGTAGACGCGTCGTAGGAACCAGCTGCGACTTTGGAATATTCAGAATCCAGCTGTGCTGTTGTAGCACTTCCCGAGATAGTGCTACTCCGACGAACAACTGCTCCCTGGACCTCGCCTTTATAAGGAGATCGTCCAAGTACGGGATAATTATTTCGGCCATTACCTTGATAAATACCTCGGTGCCGGGGACAGACCAACGGCAACGTCTGGAATTGGTAATGACAATCCTGTACCACAATTTTGAGGTACTCCTGGTGAAGAGGGTAAATAGGGACATGCAGGTAAGCATCCTTGATGTCCAGTGATACCATGAAATTCTCCAGGCTTGCAATAATCACCCTGAGCGATTTCATTTTGAATTTGAACCTTCGTATATAAGTGTTCAAGGCTTTCAATTTTAGAATGGGTCTTACCGAACCGTCTGGTTTCGGTACCACAACATTTTGGAATAGTAACCCCGGCCTTGTTGAAGGAGGGGTACGTTGATTTCACCTGCTGGAAGTACAGCTTGTGAATTGCCGCCAGTACTACCTTTATCCGAGGGCAGCAGGCAAGGCTGATGTGAGGTAACGGCGAGGAGAGTCGCCTCGAACTCCAGCCTGTATGCCTGTGATAACATTTGCAGAACCTAGGGATCCACCTGTGGGCAAGCCCACTGGTCCCTGAAGTTCCCGAGACGCGCCCCTACCGCACCTGTCTCCACCTGTGGAGCCCCACGTCATGCGGTGGACTCAGAGGAAGCGGGGGAAGATATTTGATCCTGGGAACTGGCTGCTGGTGCAGCTTTTTCCTTCTTCCCTTGTCTCTGTGCAGAAAGGAAGCGCCTTTGACCCGCTTGCTTTTCTGAAGCCGAAAGGACTGTACCTGAAAATACGGTGCTTTCTTAGGCTGTGAGGAAACCTGAGGTAAAAAAATTTCTTCCCAGCTTTTGCTGTGGATACGAGGTCCCAGAGACCATCCCCAAACAATTCCTCACCCTTATAAGGCAGAATCTCCATGTGCCTTTTACAGGCAGCATCACCTGTCCACTGCCGGGTTTCTAATACCCTCCTGGCAGAATGGACATTGCATTAATTCTGGATGCCAGCCGGCAAATATCCCTCTGTGCATCCTTTATATATATAAGACGACGTCTTTAATATGCTCTATGTTAGCAAAATATTCTCCCTGTCTTAGAGTATTATCTGACAGGGTATCAGACCACGCTGCAGCAGCACTATTTATGCTGAGGCAATTGCAGGTCTCAGTATATAACCTGAGTGTGTATA
The DNA here is from genome assembly GCF_028390025.1 of Pseudophryne corroboree. Classification (NCBI taxonomy): domain Eukaryota; kingdom Metazoa; phylum Chordata; class Amphibia; order Anura; family Myobatrachidae; genus Pseudophryne; species Pseudophryne corroboree. The sequence goes on along the minus strand of NC_086446.1, from coordinate 49,692,570 downwards.
TACAGACTTCAGGATAGCCTCCTGCTTTTTATCCGCAGGCTCCTTCAAGGTGGCCGTATCCTAGGACGGCAGTGCCACCTTTTTTGACAAACGTGTGAGCGCCTTATCCACCCTAAGGGATATCTCCCAACGTGACCTATCCTCTGGCGGGAAAGGGTACGCCATCAGTAACTTTTTAGAAATTACCAGTTTCTTATCGGGGGAACCCACGCTTCTTTACACACTTCATTCATTCATCTGATGGGGGGACAAAACACTGGCTGCTTTTTCTCCCGAAAAATAAAACCCCTTTTATGTGGTACTTGGGTTCATGTCAGAAATGCGTAACACATTTTTCATTGCCGAGATCATGTAACGGATGTTCCTAGTGGATTGTGTATATGTCTCAACCTCGTCGACAGTGGAGTCAGACTCCGTGTCGACATCTGTGTCTGCCATCTGAGGTAACGGGCGTTTTTTTGAGCCCCTGATGGCCTTTGAGACGCCTGGGCAGGCGCGGGCTGAGAAGCCGGCTGTCCCACAGCTGTTACGTCATCCAGCCTTTTATGTAAGGAGTTGACACTGTCGGTTAATACCTTCCACCTATCCATCCACTCTGGTGTCGGCCCCACAGGGGGCGACATCCCATTTATCGGCCTCTGCTCCGCCTCCATGTAACCTTCCTCATCCAACATGTCGACACAGCCGTACCGACACACCGCACACACACACACAGGGAATGCTCTGACTGAGGACAGGACCCCACAAAGTCCTTTGGGGAGACAGAGAGAGAGTATGCCAGCACACACCAGAGCGCTATATAATGCAGGGATTAACACTATAACTGAGTGATTTTTCCCCCAATAGCTGCTTGTATACATATATTGCGCCTAAATTTAGTGCCCCCCCTCTCTTTTTAACCCTTTGAGCCTGAAAACTACAGGGGAGAGCCTGGGGAGCTGTCTTCCAGCTGCACTGTGAAGAAAAAATGGCGCCAGTGTGCTGAGGGAGAAGCCCCGCCCCCTTTTCGGCTGACTTTTCTCCCGCTTTTTTATGGATTCTGGCAGGGGTAATTTATCACATATATAGCCCTGGGACTATATATTGTGATGATTTGCCAGCCAAGGTGTCTTATATTGCCCTCAGGGCGCCCCCCCCCAGCGCCCTGCACCCATCAGTGACCGGAGTGTGAGGTGTACATGAGGAGCAATGGCGCACAGCTGCAGTGCTGTGCGCTACCTTGGTGAAGACCGATGTCTTCTGCCGCCGATTTTCCGGACTCTTCATGCTTCTGGCTCTATAAGGGGGACGGCGGCGCGGCTCCGGGAACGAACACCAAGGTCGGGTCCTGCGGTCGATCCCTCTGGAGCTAATGGTGTCCAGTAGCCTAAGAAGCCCAAACTACCACCTGTTAGGTAGGTTCGCTTCTTCTCCCCTTAGTCCCTCGCTGCAGTGAGTCTGTTGCCAGCAGATCTCACTGTAAAATAAAAAACCTAAATATACTTTCTTTCTAGGAGCTCAGGAGAGCCCCTAGTGTGCATCCAGCTCAGCCGGGCACAAGAATCTAACTGAGGTCTGGAGGAGGGTCTTAGTGGGAGGAGCCAGTGCACACCAGGTAGTCCTAAAGCTTTCTTTAGTTGTGCCCAGTCTCCTGCGGAGCCGCTAATCCCCATGGTCCTTACGGAGTCCCAGCATCCACTTAGGACGTCAGAGAAAAAGTATAACAACATGAGTGAAAATGGATTAAAAAACAGGCCCAAATTTGAATACCGTGTCGAATTAGTGGCATTTATTCGACCAGTCGAAAAAAAACGCACTTACTTGAATACCCCCTATAAGTACAATATTCAAAACTATTTTTTATTATGTCTTAAAAGTATGAATGTCAACACTGAAAATTTTGACGTATTGACTACATTCCCTTTAGGGGCTGGTAGCACACAATGATATTATGTGAGGAGAGCAGGAGTCTATTAGGGGATTATCACCACTGACTCCCCCACTGGGCAGATACATATCCCTCATTAGTCTGTACTGACAGAGGAGGATGTAGCATAAGTGAGCAAGGAGAATATTTGATTCTTTTCTGTAATAAGTGCTCATTACTCACCTGTGCTGGTATCTGTAGGGATTTCCTCCTCCTTACACTGCTGATCACCTCTCACATACGGCTCTTCTTCTCCCTCTATATCTTCTGCCTTCATACCAGTCACATACGTCTCTTCTTCTCCCTCTATATCCTCTGCCTTCATATCAGTCACATACGTCTCTTCTTCTTTCTCTATATCTTCTGCCTTCATATCAGTCACATACGTCTCTTCTCCCTCTGTATCTTCTGCCTTCATATCAGTCACATACGTCTCTTCTTCTCCCTCTATATCTTCTGCCTTCATATCAGTCACATACATCTCTTCTTCTCCTTCTATATCTTCTGCCTTCATATCAGTCACATATGTCTCTTCTTCTCCCTCTATATCTTCTGCCTTCATATCAGTCACATACGTCTCTTCTTCTCCTTCTATATCTTCTGCCTTCATATCAGTCACATACGTCTCTTCTTCTCCCTCTATATCTTCTGCCTTCATATCAGTCACATACATCTCTTCTTCTCCTTCTATATCTTCTGCCTTCATATCAGTCACATATGTCTCTTCTTCTCCCTCTATATCTTCTGCCTTCATATCAGTCACATACGTCTCTTCTTCTCCTTCTATATCTTCTGCCTTCATATCAGTCACATATGTCTCTTCTTCTTTCTCTATATCTTCTGCCTTCATATCAGTCACATACATCTCTTCTTCTCCTTCTATATCTTCTGCCTTCATATCAGTCACATATGTCTCTTCTTCTCCCTCTATATCTTCTGCCTTCATATCAGTCACATACGTCTCTTCTTCTCCTTCTATATCTTCTGCCTTCATATCAGTCACATATGTCTCTTCTTCTTTCTCTATATCTTCTGCCTTCATATCAGTCACATACGTCTCTTCTTCTCCCTCTATATCTTCTGCCTTCATATCAGTCACATACGTCTCTTCTCCCTCTATATCTTCTGCCTTCATATCAGTCACATACGTCTCTTCTTCTCCTTCTATATCTTCTGCCTTCATATCAGTCACATATGTCTCTTCTTCTCCCTCTGTATCTTCTGCCTTCATATCAGTCACATACGTCTCTTCTCCCTCTATATCTTCTGCCTTCATATCAGTCACATACGTCTCTTCTTCTCCCTCTATATCTTCTGCCTTCATATCAGTCACATACGTCTCTTCTTCTCCCTCTATATCTTCTACCTTAATATTAGTCAGATCTTCATCCTGAATAACCCACAAAATAATAATAAAATTTTTTAGTTAATAATGTCCAATTTTATTGAGAACAAATAGGATTATACATATGCAATTTGTCTACACTTCATACAGTGACAGTCACTTTGGTATTTAAGGATCTAGGCGGTCGTTCAGAGTTCGCAGCGATTCTACGCATTGCAAGCAGCGCGCCGTACAACGAATGTGCAGAAATACACAGGCTTTCTGTGTTTGCAGCCACAAAGAGGCGTGTTGAAGGCGGTGCGGGGCAATGGCTTCGTTGGCTAGCGAAAAGGGGCATGGAGGTGGGTGTCTTGTGGGGGAGTATGCTAAGGTCTGTAGGTTTGGTTTTCGCCCCGCAGCGAAGCTGCCCGTTGCTGGTACACACCAGGCGCTTGCAGCAAAAGAGTAAGTCTAGGGCTGCGCACAGCTAGAGAACAGCCGCACCTAGCTAATCATTGCCGATAGGACGCAGCTGTTTGCAATGCAAACGCATCAACAGTCCATTGTAGCTCTAGCACTCTCAGAGATGGTATGTACCAAAAAAAGGCACTTCTGTGCATGCGTATGCAGCGCAATGCGCACGCGCGTCGTACTATTGCAACGAACTATGTAGTTTCACACATGGAAATGTTATTATGTTAAACGATAGTAAAATATGTTAATCTCTCAAGCAGCACACATGTTTATTATTAGCAAATACATGTGTATTGCACATGTCAAACATGTCGGGTTTTTTTTTATAAAAAAAATGCAAATTCATTTCCTTTATATCCCACATACATGCCATGTTTTCCTGATTCCTACATTTGTTGTGTTTCATTCTAATAACATTCCCAACATAATGCACCCTAACCTATCATGTTAGTAACTCCTGCTTTACCCAATACCTTCCTATGGATTGATTAGGTCAGATGTGAGTTCTATTTAAGATGCCTGGTTGCCCATAGTAACCAGATTCCTGCCCTTATAGTGTCTATGGAACAAGATACATGTGAAGTATAGTTGTTTATTGTTCTATAAGTAACATCCCATGTTTTTTGTGAATTGAGACAAGCAGGATAAAAATACATTTGTATATTTAGCTACACACACACACACACACACACACACACACACACACACACACACACACACACACACACTTATATAAACACAATTTTAGAACAAAGTGTATGGGGTCAAAGTATTTTTACTAAGCAAAATAAAATTACATAATGTTGTGTAACTGTAAAAAAATATTTGTACAAACATAACAGAACATGGCACAGCAACAAACCCCTGCCTGTGCCCAAAATAGGATGACAGTACCCAGAAGTGAAGCAAACCCATCTACTGGCCATCAAACACAACAAGAGACTGGTCTCATTACCCTGGCTGAGGAAGATGTGGGGCAAATTGAGGAAGAATCTGGACACAATACCCAAACCCAACTAGCCAGACCATAATCTGAAGAGGAAGGTGGGACAAGTTCACAAGCTAATGCATCACAGGCTGGTAACAAAAAGAGAAGACGACAAACCACATTCAGCAGGAGGGAGTTTTTCATCCTGGTCCCACAAGCCATTGATAAACCATTTTAGAACATAAACAACATGGGTGCTGGGAAATTTGGCCGCATCTGGAGAGAATTTAGTTTTTCTTCTTTTTCTCCGCCTGATGGGGATGTTGGTCAGTGGTAGATCTGCGCACTGAGCTTTGAGGGCCCTGCCCAGTTAGATTTTGTTCCTGGGCAGGGGATGGCCCAGGTGATGGTCTGTATGCCTTGTCCTATTGTGTTGTTCAGTTGTTGGACAGAGGAGTTGATGTCACACATGCCTTGGCGAACACAGGTGGTCAGGTCAGTGAGCCGGTAGGACATCTCATGTACCTCCTGGATCATCTGGTCATGGAACTCCATGACTGGCTATCTCAGCCAGAATCTCCGGGAGAGTGCTTTGGGGGGAGGGGTGCCAGTGTGGGGCTGGGCTGGTGGTATTTCCTGGTCCACACTGCAGGTGTTCCTACCTCCATCCTCCTCAGCCTCAGTGAGATGCCCCTCCTGTGCTGTTTTGGAAAAAAGTGAAAAAAAAATTAGTATATTTTTAAAAACTTATACAGTAAACACATGACAATATACAGTATGTTTGAAAACTTACCTGCCAAGGCATGTGGGTGGTCATTCCGAGTTGTTCGCTAGCTGCATTCGTTCACTGTGCAGCGATGTAGCAAAAAAAGGCACTTCTGTGCATGCGTATGCAGCGCAATGCGCACGCGCGTCGTACTATTGCAACGAACTATGTAGTTTCACACATGGTCTAGCAAAGCTTTTCAGCCGCACTGCTGGCCGCAGAGTGATTAACAGGAAGTGTGCGTTTCTGGGTTTCAACTGACCGTTTTCAGGGAGTGTACGGAAAAACGCAGGCGTGCCAGGAAAAACGCAGGCGTGGCTGGGCAAACGCAGGGTGTGTTTGTGACATCAAAACAGGAACTGAACAGTCTGAAGTCATCGCAAGCGCTAAGTAGGTATTGAGCTACTCTAAAACTGCACAAAAAAACTTGGCCGCCGCTCTGCAATCCTTCCATTGCAGGTGTGTCCGTGTCCATTTCGGACACACCTGCCACCTCCTCATAGGACACACAGACCATCGCTTGCTCCTCCAGGTCTGTAAACTCCACAGTCTCAGGGAGTGGACCTCCCCCCTGTTGCCCTTGGAGCGTTCCAGTGCGCAGGCTTTTTCTGCTTCAGGCGGGAGTTGAAGTCAGCCCAACTACATATGTTTTGGAGTTTGGGGGAAAGGATAAAAAATTAAACGTAAGTAAATGTGATGCATACTTTTTGTGCACATGTCATACTATTGGTTGCTATAGGCAACATGTCTTTGGAAATGTAGCTTAAATCTTAGTTAATGCATAATATAGTGTTTGTCATTGTGGCTCAGTAGGTACTTACCGTCTTCTTACTTCCTGTGGTGTGCGGACAATTGGGCCAACGGTATTCACACAGTCTGTAAATTCTCTCCAGATGCGGTCCTTTGTCCCAGCACCCATGTTTTTATCTTCAAAATGTATTTTATCTCTTTGTGAATGGGGGTTGCCGTATTCTCTTTTTGCCTGTTGCCTGCGATACATCAGCCCGAGAAGTATCGCCACCTTCCTCTTCACATTGTGGCTGGGATTGCTGGGTTTGGGTAGTTGTCCCAGATTCTTCCTCAGTTTGTGCCACATGTTCCTCAGCCGGGGCCTTTACACCAGCCTCTTCTTGTGTTTGTAGGCCAGTAGATGGGGGTTCGTCACTACTGGGTCCTGGTCGTTCCTCCTCTGCACTGGCAGGTGTTTGTTGCTGCTGCCTTTAGAAAGCCAGCTGTCTACTTCTTTCGAGAATAGACCTCACTTCGGCATTCAGCCTGGCCATCTACTCTGCTAGTGGATCTGGCTCCATGATGCTGATAGCATGTGCGTATGGCTCTGTGGTGCATTTTTATACCTGTGTATGCATGGTTATGCGGGAAACGGCACAGGTGATGCATACACAATTGTTACATGTGCTTTGATTGCTGGTCCTATTGCAGGTTCTATGCAGCCTGTGTTTGTGGGTGTATGTAGGAGTCTGTTATTTTTTGTAGTGTTTGCCGTGTTTGAGACGTGTCCAGTATTCAAGGTGAGATATGTTGTTTGTAACGTTTTTAAAACAAAGCATTGCTTCCAAGCTTAGGTCTATGGAGTAATGTATATGGAATGTTATGCAGACCCCTTGATGAAGTCCTAAAGGACGAAACGCGATGGGTTTCCTGTACTGACCTCCACTGATATTAAGCTAAATTTGATCTCCTATCCTTTTCATAATATTTTTATAATCTGTTTACATCTGTTTTCATATGGTCTTTTATATGGATTTTTTTACTCTCATATGTATTAAACTTTTTTAAATACTTATATATATTTTTGGCTTTTAAATTATACTATAATAATTTTTAAACAACACTGGTCGCCGTTACCCCTATCCATTTGATTTCACACACACATTGCAGTTCCATACCAATATTGCATTTTTAGGGGCTGGCTGATGCCTATAAGATATTAAGGTTGTATGTTTTCCACGGTCTTCTAAGAAGATTGTCTACACATTTATCTCTACTTGGATTCCACCTCACAAGTGGCGCTGCATTCTTTTGATCCACACGTGTACTTCTTTGAATAATCGAGTTTAGTATATTGTATGTTGATGTGTATGCAGCACGTCCCTATGTGGTGCGTTGCATTTATTTGTTGTGGTGCGAATGCATGGCGATTAGGTTTTTTTTTAAATCTTTTGTGGTTGTGTATTGTTTTTGTATGTATTGTCTGAAGTTTGTAGTGGTGATGTGCTTACTTGTATTTGTAATCTGTTTCCCTTTATTATAATTGGACAAACAGTATATCTATCTGCTGGTAAGTATATGTATGTTCATAGTTGTGTTTTGGGGTGTTGCTATATCTTCGTGTGCTTATTATGTTTTTTGTTGTCATTTACTTCTCAAGGAAGATTCTATATTAGTTTTCGTTTTTTGGAAAGGATTGCCTTGTTTTTTTTCCAGGGCCTTTTGCCATTTGTGAAATATTTGAAGTTCATCTGTTGGTAAGTATATGCATGCTCATAGGTGTGTCTGGTTTGTAGAGTTGTGGGTATATATATTTGTGTGCTTATATTTTCTTTATGATGTTTCTTTCTCAGAGAAGATTCTATTTGTGTTTTGTTTTTGGGGAGCTTACCCCTATTTTATTTGTCCTCGGCCGTTTGCCTTTATTTTGTGGCCCTTTAGTCATCTGCTGGTAAGTATATGCATGCTCATGTGTGTGTGCGAGTGTGGTATGTTGAAGTGTTTTTTTTTTTTTTCCCCAACGTAAGTATATTTGTTTGTTAATTGTATGTTTAAGGTAAGTATATGCATGCTAATTGTGTTGTTGTGGTTTAATTTGTGTTGTAGTATTGTTTAAATTTTGTTAAATATTACCAACAAAAATGTTTTTTTTACTTTCCTCCTGGTGTTCTACATTAAGATATGGATTATGATACCGAAGTAAGTTTAAAAAAAAAATATGCATATATTTAAATGTTGTATTTTTTTAAACACATTGGGGGCCAAATGTAATAGAGAGAGAGAGTTTCAGAAAGTGAGAGATTCTGTAAGGTTTTTCAGTTTTTTTTTAAACTGGCAATCCTTTAAACTGCAAAACCAGGTTGATCTTGCTGTGTAAATGATTGCCACTTTAAAAAAAAAATATGCAAAACCTTACCAAATCTCTCACGTTTTGAAACTCTCACTCTATTACATTTGGCCCTGGATGTTGTTTCACACTATTTTTTATAATTTTTAAGATTCTGGTCGCCTCATATCTAGGGTCCGAAGCTGTCCAACCACAACCTGCCCCTCATCCTCGAAGGCAACGGAGGCGTGCAAGGCCTACTATTTTCCATAACCGTTTCACCCTTTTTGGTATGCCATATGATGAGGTGGTGCCCCCTCATGTCATCCTAGAAACTCAATAATAGAGAGTGATCTAGATAGATCAATTCAGCATCCTACAGCAATACCAGCAATGACACAATTCCTTGCTTTGTTACATTTCTGTGCCACAGGTTCCTAACAGCACGTGGTTGGGGTGCTGGTAGGAATGTCCCAGTCTGCTTTTTCTAAAATCCTGTGACGCGTAATTGGTGCCTTTTTTAAGAGAATTAAGCAGTTCATATCAATGCCATTGGATGTGGGGTCCCTGGCTGTGTTAAAGCGGCAATTCCAGGAAGGGGGTAGTCGCTTCCCACACATTATTGGGGTAGTGGATGGGACACATGTCCCACTTGTGGCACCAAACATAATGAAGAAATCTATAGGAACCGAAAAATGTTCCACTCTTTGAATGTGATGGTTGTTTGTGGTCCATCCATCATTTTATTCTAGTTTTTTATGCTTCCAATAAAAATGTTAGATTGGTCTAGGTTATTGTTCATTTTACATGCAATACTCAGTTTTAATATATATATTTTTTTACCTCTCAACATATACACATGTATACACCTATACAACAATCAGGGTTTGTTTGGCTGAAGGATGAGGCCAAATGTGGTGAGTGAACAGTGAGGTTTTTAGCAATGATAGTAGCAAATATTCGCATATGCGTACAAAAAAGGACCAGTCAAAATAATGCCAACACACAGTAAGATTAATAAAGTTTATCAATAAAGATGACACCATCATAGGTGTCCTCTAATCAACAGTCAGCACACAGTATAAATATTAGCCCCTGTGATGAAAACGTCATTGGCACCATGTGAGCTCCCGCCTTCTCCATGAGGGAGCTGCGGCTCCTAACCGCTATCATGGACCACCGCGTAGGCCGTGCGGGGCCATATGTCCCAAACGCACGGAAGTGCGCGGCCTCCGCGGAGGTCCGCTGAAGACTGCGGGCGAGGGTCCGCACCCAACGGACCATAGTTCAGCTTGAGTGGTGGTGGTCTGACCTCCGCCACTGTCAGCCCGAATTGCTGGCGCAGCAAGACAGTAATGCACATTAACATTTGTGTATGCATGTGTGGGTTTTTTAGCAGTTAAATACTTATCAATATTAGAGTTTTAAAAAAAACAATAAAAGGATTGTAGTGTATGGATATAGGCAGTGTAGGACTGTCCCATGAAGGTCAAACCGGGGAATGCAGTGGTAGGCGCCCATGTGTAGGGGGGTGTCCACTCTATAGAGAGGGTGTTGCAAAACAACACATTTGTTTGGTCAAAGTTTTAATAGTGCATGGACTGGGCATCTTAAATACAGTAAACATTGCGAGTGCAAGCATGATAATAACAATGCACTGCTGAATTTTTTTTTAAAATCCTGCGTAGTCTAAGTTTGCATATGTATTATGTATTATTCAAGTGCACAGCCTGGAACGTGGGCCCTCATTCCGAGTTGATCGCTCGCTAGCTACTTTTTGCAGCCGTGCAAACGTATAGTCGCCTCCCACGGGGGAGTGTATTTTCGCTTTGCAAGTGTGCGGTCGCATGTGCAGGCGAGCGGGACGAAAACGTTATTTGCAGTTTCTGAGCAGTTCTGAAGTCACTTCAGCTTGTCCGGTCCCGGAATTGACGTCAGACACCCGCCCTGCAAACGCCTGGTCGCGCCTGCATTTTCCCTACCACTCCCAAAAAATGGTCAGTTGACACCCATAAACGCCCTCTTCCTGTCAATCTTCTTGCGATCGGCTGTGCGAATGGAATCGTCGCTAGAAGCATTGCGCAGCAACTATGCTGTTTGTACCCGTACGACGCGCGTGCACATTGCGGTGCATATGCATGCGCAGTAGTAACCTGATCGCTGCGCTGCGAAAATCGGCAGCATGCGATCAACTTGGAATGACCCCCATGATCCCTAAAGGTGGTTGGGGGACCAGCCATAGTGGGCCACCGGGAAAATCCTGTGTACCCCTGTATGTATGATCCATTTTTAATATAACATTTAACCTTTGTTTTTGTAATGTGATAAAAAAGAGAAGATCACGTTAGAACAGGTTACAAATGTATATTAACAACAAAAATCTTGAAATTTTTTTTAATAAATTGATTGAAGATTTACAATTGAGCGACATAGGCAAAAATATACTGAAAAAGTGTTGCTACTTTACACTTGTAAACAAAACAAAAAAATAAACAATTTCTGTGTATCACTCTCCTTAGGCAGAGCATGAAGGCAGCAGACAGTCCAGGATGAACCCCAAGACCCAGCTTCCTCCCCTTCTCAACCACCCTCTCTATCATTCATCCGCCCCTTCTCAACCATCCTTCCCCCAACAATCTGAATGCTCCACCTCATCATCCTCCTCCCCCTCTCAAGCACCAGCACCTCCTCAATCTGCCTCCTCCTCATCATCCACCTCTCAAACACCCGCACCCCCTCAATCTGCCTCCTCCTTATCATCATCCTCCTCCCCCTCTCAAGCACCCGCACCAGCTCAATCTGCCTCCTACTCCTCACAAGCACCTGCACCCCCTCAATCTGCATCCTCCTCCTCAGCATCATCCCCCTCTCAAACACCCGCACCCCCTCAACCTGTCTCCTCATCATCCCCTTCTCAAGCACCTGCACCCCCTCAATCTGTCTCCTCATCATCATCCCCCTCTCAACCACCCACACCCAATCTAAATCAAAGCATCCTTGATATTCACACACCCTCCCAATCAGATCCTCCTTCCCACATCCAACCTCCCACCCCCTTTCAAGCACCTTCCCCCATCCAACCTACCACCCCCTCTTTGGGGTCAGAAAATGAGGAGTAGGGCGAGTGGGCCACTATGGCCCCAGAAGTTCAAGATGGGGATGATCGACCGTATCTGGAGCCTAGTAAGAGTAATTTTAATAAACCAAAACATTTCAGGTATAGAAATATAAAACAACATGTGGCTTTAACCCGTGTCCCTGCAGCTGCTGTGTGAAACCACATCCAACCATTCCCTGCCACAGTTGGACTATTAAGGCAGGCTGCAGAGGCGTAACTAAGGTAGTGCGAGTGGGGCACGTGCCCTGGGTGCCTTGGCAGGCCCAGAAGAGGGGGCGCCACCGGCGGCCAGGGCATCATGCCCACCTGCCCCCGTCCCGCTGCAATGTGAGGGAAGGAGGGCACAGCGTCTCTCCTGCCCCTCAATGTGCTCACTGCAGCTGCGTGTCTGGTCTCCGGCGGCGTTAGCCAATCAGATCTTGCGGACCAGCTCGATTGGCTGTCGGTCCGCGAGCTCTGATTGGCTAACGAACCGGCGCCACATTTAAGATAGCCGCCGCAGGAGACTTGGAGCGTTGAGGGGCAGGAGAGGAGCTGCACTCTCCTCCCCTCACATAGCAGAGGGCAGCGGACGGTAACTGACGGGATCCTGACTGAAGTAAGCAGGGGGGGGTCTTGTGTATCTTGCACTGTGGGGCACTGTGTATCTGGCACTGTGGGGCACTGTGTATCTGGCACTGTGGGGCACTGTGTATCTGGCACTGTGGGGCACTGTGTATCTGGCACTGTGGGGCAATGTATATCTGGCACTGTGGGACACTGTATCTGGCACTGTGGGACACTGTATCTGGCACTGTGGGACACTGTATCTGGCACTGTGGGACACTGTATCTAGCACTGTGGGACACTGTATCTAGCACTGTGGGACACTGTATCTAGCACTGTGGGACACTGTATCTGGCACTGTGGGACACTGTATCTAGCACTGTGGGACAATATGTATCTGGCACTGTGGGGCACTGTATCTGGCACTGTCGACCTGACACTGTGGGGCACTGTGCATCTGGCACTGTGGGGCACTTGTGTATCTAGCACTGTGTAAAAACGGGACTCTGCATGCGTACTGTGCAAAAATTGAATGAAGGTGTGCTGAGAGACGACACAAGGGGTAGGTGATAGTGTGCTGAGAGGCGACATGGGGTAGGTGATAGTCATGATGGCACGCCCCATTTTCAGTGGCCACACCCCTTCTGGTGTGTGGCCACGCCCATTTTTCCGACACACCCGCATATACTTCTTTTTGTCTGTGTGTTTTTTTTTTGGGGGGGGGGGGGGAAACGCCACACACTTCATCTTGCCCTGGGCTCCGAAAACCCTAGTTATGCCTCTGGCAGGCTGTCACTGTTGCAGACCATGCTGGGATGCATAGTTCCACAGCAGCTACAGACACACAGGGCCAACACACAGGTAGTGCTACAGATTTCAGTAAAAGTAGGATTTTAATACCTACCGGTAAATCCTTTTCTCCTAGTCCGTAGAGGATGATGGGGTCCATTTCATGACCATGGGGTATAGACGGTTCCGCAGGAGCCATGGGCACTTTAAGACTTTACGAAAGGGTGTGAACTGGCTCCTCCCTCTATGCCCCTCCTGCAGACCTCAGTTATAGGAACTGTGCCCAGGGAGACGGACATTTCGAGGAAAGGATTTACTTCTATACTAACGGTGAGATTCATACCAGCTCACACCTCAACCATGCCGCACAACATGGCATTCTACATAACACACGCCAACAGGCATGAACCATTTACAGCAACATGCTGAAAACAAATGTAACACAACTTGTGTAACTAAAATGAACAAAACTGCAGGTAGAGTACGCACTGGGTCGGGCGCCCAGCATCCTCTACGGACTAGGAGAAAAGGATTTACCGGTAGGTATTAAAATCCTGTTTTCTCATACGTCCTAGAGGATGCTGGGGTCCATTTCATGACCATGGGGTTTATACCAAAGCTCCAGTACGGGCGGGAGAGTGCAGATGACCCTGCAGCATCGTTTGACCAAACTTGAGGTCCTCATCGGCCAAAGTGTCAAACTTCTAAAATTTAGCAAAAATTTTTGACCCTGACCAAGTATCTGCTCAGCAAAGTTGTAATGCCGGGACCCCCCCGGGCCGCCACCCAGGACGAGCCCACCTTCTTGGTGGAATGGGCCTTCACCGACGTCGGAAACGGCAATCCAGCCGTAGAATGAGCGTGCTAAATCGTACCTCTGATCCAGCGCGCAACGGTCTGCTTGGAAGCAGGGCACCCAATCTTGTTGGGAGCATACAGGACAAACAGAGCCTCTGTTTTCCGTATCCGAGCTGTTCTAGCGACATAAATCTTCAAAGCCCTAACCACATATAGAGACTTTGACTCAGTGAACGTGTCAGTAGCCACTGGCACCACAATAGGTTGGTTTATGTGGAAAAATGAAACCACCTTTGGAAGAAAATGTTGGCGAGTTCTCAACTCCGCCTTATCTTCATGGAAGATCAGGTAAGGGCTCTTGTGAGACAAGGCCCCCAACTCAGACACCCGCCTTGCGGATGCCAAGGCCAAAAGCATCACCACTTTCCAAGTGAGAAACTTCAACTCTATCTCCTGTAGAGGTTCAAACCAACTCGATTGAAGGAACTGCAACACCACCTTAAGGTCCCATGGTGACACTGGAGGCTGGATGTGCAGAACCCCTTTCACGAAGGTCTGAACTTCTGGAAGAGAAGCCAATTGTTTTTGAAAGAAAACTGATAAGGCCGAAATCTGGACCTTGATTGACCCCAATCTAAGGCCCACATCCACACCAGCCTGCAGAAAATGGAGAAAACGTCCCAACTCAAACTCTTCCGTAGGAGCCTTCTTGAATTCACACCAAGATATATATTTTCTCCAAATACGGTGACAATGTTTAGACGTTACTCCTTTCCTGGCCTGAATAAGAATGGGAATGACTTCCGTGGGAATACCCTTTCGGGCTAGGATCCGGCGCTCAACAGCCATGCCGTCAAACGTAGCCGCGGTAAGTCTTGATACATGCACGGCCCCTGCTGTAGCAGGTCCTCGCGAAGAGGAAGAGGCCGAGGATCTTCTATGAGCAACTCCTGAAGATCTGGGTACCAAGCCCTCCTTGGCCAGTCTGGGGCAATGAAGATTGCTTGAACTCTTATTCTACTTATTATCGTGAGAACTTTTGGGATCAGCGGAAGTGGAGGGAAGAAATACGCCGACAGGAAAATTCACTGGGTCACCAGTGCATCCACTGCTATTGCATGAGGGTCTCTCGAACTGGAACAATATCTCTGAAGCTTCTTGTTGATACAAGATGCCATCATGTCTACTTGAGGAACACCCCAGAGACTTGTCACCTCTGCGAAGACTTCTTGGTGGAGGCCCCACTCTCCTGGATGGAGATCATGTCTGCTGAGGAAGTCTGCTTCCCAGTTGTCCACTCCCGGAATGAAAATCGCCGACAGAGCTCCGACATGTCTTTCTGCCCAGAGGAGAATCCTTGACACCTCTGCCATTGCTGCTCTGCTTTTCGTTTCGCCTTGCCTGTTTATGTATGCGACTGCTGTTACACTGTCTGACTGGATCTGCACGGGATGATCTTGAAGAAGATGTACCGCTTGTAGAAGGCCGTTGTAAATGGCTCTCAACTCCAGAACATTTATGTGAAGGCAGGCTTCCTGACTTGACCATTTTCCTTGGAAGCTTTCCCCCTGAATGACAGCTCCCCAGCCTCGGAGACTTGCATCCGTGGTTACCAGGACCCAGTCATGAATCCCGAACCTGCATCCCTCTAGTAGGTGAGAACTGTGCAGCCACCATAGGAGCGAAATACTGGCTTTTGACGACAGGATTATCTTCCTGTGCATGTGTAGGTGGGATCCGGACCACTTGTCCAACAGGTCCCATTGGAATACTCTGGCATGAAATCTGCCAAACTGTATGGCCTCGTAGGCCGCCACCATCTTCCCCAACAACTGAATGCACTGATGGATCAACACACTTGTTGGTTTCAGTATCTGTCTGACCATAATCTGGATTTCCAGAGCCTTTTCCACAGGAAGAAATACTCTCTCGGGATGTACTGGACACAGAAGTTCAGAAAGGACAATCTCGTCATCGGTTCCAACTGAGACTTTGGAAAATTTATGATCCAACCGTGTTGTTGGAGTATGGACAGGGAGAGTGTGATGTTCTGCAGCAACTGCTCCCTGGATCTCGCCTTTATTAGGAGATCGTCCAGATAAGGAATTATATTGACTCCTTTTTGACGAAGGAGGACCATCAGCTCCGCCATCACCTTGGTGAATATCCTCGGCGCCGTGGAGAGACCGAAAGGCAACATCTGGAACTGGTAAATGGCAGTCCTGAACCGCGAATCTCAGATAAGCCTGGTGAGGAGGATAAATGGGAACATGCAGGTAAGCATCTTTTATGTCTACTGACACCATGTAGTCCCCCTCCTCCAGACTGGAAATCACTGTCCTCAGGGATTCCATTTTGAACTTGAACCTTTTCAAGTAGAGATTCAGATTTTTTAGTTTTAAAATTGGTCTGACCGAGCCGTCCGGCTTCGGAACTACAAAGAGGCTTGAATAAAACCCCTCTCCTTGTTGTGACAAGGGTACCAGGAGGATGACCTGATCCTGACACAATTTTTGAATTGCCGTCGTTACTGCCTCTCTTTCTGGAAGAGAAGCTGGCAAGGTCGATTTGAAAAATCGGCAAGGGGGGACATCTTTAAACTCCATCTTGTACCCCTGGGATACTATTTGTAAAACCCATGGGTCCAGGCCAGATTGAATCCAACCTTGACTGAACAGTTTCAGACGTTCCCCCACCCAAGCGGCCTCCCGCAAGGGAGCCCCAGCGTCATGCTGTAGATTTGGCAGAAGTATGGGTTGAGTTCTGCTCCTGGGATCCTGGAGATGCTGCGGACTTCTTTCCTTTTCCCCTTCCCCTACCCGCAAAGAAGGGGGAACCTTTGGCCTTTTTGTATTTGTTGGGCCGAAAGGACTGCATGTGAGAGTGATGTGTCTTTTTTTGCCGGTGCAGGAGCACCTGCGGTAGCCGCCGAGACTAACGCATCCAGCCCATCACCAAATAAGGCCTCACCTTTATATGGGAGAGTCTCCATTTTCTTTTTGGAATCTGCATCTGCATTCCACTGGCGAATCCATAACGCCCGCCGAGTCGATACTGCCATGGTAGCGGCTGTTGAACCCAAGAGTCCAATATCCTTCATCGCTTCTAGCATGTATGCGGCCGCGTCTTTGATATTACCTAACTTTAGGAGTATCTCATCTTTATCAATCGTGCCAATTTCCGATGACAAGTTGTCTGACCATTTTTTAATCGCACGACTCACCCATGCGCAAGCAATTGTGGGCCTGAGCAGTGTACCATTGGCAACATAAATGGATTTTAATGTAGTCTCCATTTTGCGGTCTGCCGGCTCCTTTAGCGAAGCCGTCCCAGGTGCAGGGAGAATCACCTTCTTTGTCAATCTAGACAGGGCACTGTCTAAAACCGGGGGTGACTCCCATTTTTTCCTGTCTTCTAAAGGAAAAGGATAAGCTATCTGAATCCTTTTGGGAATGCAAAATTTCTTTTCAGGATTCACCCACACCCCTTCAAAGAGAGTATTTTGCTCGTGGGAAGGAGGGAAAGCAACCTTAGATTTATTTTCTTTATAGAAATAAGCCTTCTCCTGAGGTACAGGAGGGGCTTCTGTAACCTCCAGAACTTCTCTTATAGCCACAATCATATATTGTATATTTTTCGCCAATTTATGATCTACTTCCCTGGAGTCACTATCGTCGACACAGGAATCAGTGTCCGTGTCGGTATCAGTATTTACAATATTTGCAAATGATCTTTTATGTGACCCAGAGGGGTCGCCTGCGGATGGGAGAAAAGAACCCTGAAAAATCACATCTTCCACAGACTTTCTCCAGCATTCTGCATGAGACTCAGACTTATCTAATCTCCTATTGATATGATGCACACTATCACGTATTTCTTTCACCCATGCAAACTCTTGGTGTGCCGGCAGCGCCACCACGTTACAACTCTGTGTCCCTAAAATGCCTTCCTCCGGGGAAGAACTCCCTACCTCAGACATTTCACACTTGTGCACAACACACACCACAGACACTCTGGGACTTATAGGGGACAGACCCACAGTAAAATCTGTCAGAAGGACACAGTTAGGAGCAGCCAGTTCACAACCCCAGCGCCAGTAGACAATGTCTGTGAACACAGAATGCCCACTGACACAAGCGCTTTTTTATAGTGTAAATACACCCTGTAAAGAACCAAATTCACTGTGCCCCCCCATTGTTTTGCACCCTGATTGTATTCAGTAGTGTAGGAGGACCAGCGTTGTCTCTGCAGCTGAGGAGAGAAAATGGCGCTGAGCAGCGTGCTGGCTCACTGAGGAAGATCCGCCCCCGCAATGGCGCGTTTTCCCTCAGAGATTTTTCACCTAATATTTATACAGGCGGGGGTAGGGCTGTGCCATGGCATCTTATGCCCCCTTTTTGCCAGTTTACAAGGTTATTTGGTGCCCAGGGCGCCCCCCCCTGCAGTGCTCTGTGTATAAGTGTGGGCAGCAATGACGCGCTGCGCTCCCGCCAGCCGCGCTGTACCTTTAGCCGTCACTATCTTGATTGAAGATTCATCTTCTAACACTCACCTGTCTTCTGACTTCTGGCTCTGCAAGGGGGGTGACGGCGTGCTGTGGGAGTGAGCATCTAGACACGGCTTGCATTCAGTACCCTTCAGGAGCTAATGGTGTCCTGTCAGCCAGAAGCAGAGCCATGAAACGCTTTAGGAAGTTGGTTCCCACTTCTGCCCTGTCAGTCCCACGAAGCAGGGAAACTGTTGCCAGCAGTTCTCCCTGAAAATAAAAAACCGAACATAAGTTTTTTCAGAGAAACTCAGTAGCGCTCCTCTGGAGTGCATCCAGTCTGCCTAAAACCGAGGTCTGGAGGAGGGGCATAGAGGGAGGAGCCAGTTCGCACCCTTTGAAAAGTCTTAAAGTGCCCATGGCTCCTGCGGAACCGTCTATACCCCATGGTCATGATATGGACCCCAGCATCCTCTAGGACGTATGAGAAAGTAAAATTGGTTAGCAAAGTTGGTCTGCACAGACATAGAGGTAGGAAGGGCCTGAATATTCCTAATCCACTAAAATATATTTGTGTTTTAAAAGCAAGACTAGTACAAAATGGTCACACTATCATAGTAAGACAATAACATTGCTAATACATTAATTAAGCTTTAGAATTAAAAAAAAAAAAGAATAATAAAGGCCTAGGCTAACTACCTATTTTTTTTCAAACAACTTAATATGTGTGTGACACCATTACATAAAAATAAGATTTTACTCGCCGGTAAATCTATTTCTCGTAGTCCGTAGTGGATGCTGGGACTCCGTAAGGACCATGGGGAATAGCGGCTCCGCAGGAGACTGGGCACAACTAAAGAAAGCTTTAGGACTACCTGGTGTGCACTGGCTCCTCCCACTATGACCCTCCTCCAGACCTCAGTTAGGATACTGTGCCCGGAAGAGCTGACACAATAAGGAAGGATTTTGAATCCCGGGTAAGACTCATACCAGCCACACCGTATAACTCGTGATACTATACCCAGTTAACAGTATGAAATATAACTGAGCCTCTCAACAGATGGCTCAACAATAACCCTTTAGTTAACAATAACTATATACAAGTATTGCAGACAATCCGCACTTGGGATGGGCGCCCAGCATCCACTACGGACTACGAGAAATAGATTTACCGGTGAGTAAAATCTTATTTTCTCTGACGTCCTAAGTGGATGCTGGGACTCCGTAAGGACCATGGGGATTATACCAAAGCTCCCAAACGGGCGGGAGAGTGCGGATGACTCTGCAGCACCGAATGAGCAAACTCTAGGTCCTCCTCAGCCAGGGTATCAAACTTGTAGACTCTTGCAAAAATGTTTGAACCCGACCAAGTAACAGCTCGGCAAAGTTGTAAAGCCGAGACCCCTCGGGCAGCTGCCCAAGAAGAGCCCTCTTTCCTTGTGGAATGGGCTTTTACAGATTTAGGGTGCGGCAGTCCAGCCGCAGCATGTGCAAGTTGAATCGTGCTACAGATCCAGCGAGCAATAGTCTGCTTAGAAGCAGGAGCACCCAGCTTGTTGGATGCATACAGGAGAAATAGCGAGCCAGTTTTCCTGACTCCAGCCGTCCTGGAAACATATACTTTTCAGGGCCCTGACTACGTCCAGCAACTTGGAATCCTCCAAGTCCCAAGTAGCCGCAGGCACCACAATAAGTTGGTTCACATGAAAAACTGATACCACCTTAGGAAGGAATTGGGAACGAGTCCTCAATTCCGCCTTATCCATATAAAATACAGATAATAAGAATTTACTTACCGATAATTCTATTTCTCGTAGTCCGTAGTGGATGCTGGGAACTCCGTAAGGACCATGGGGAATAGCGGCTCCGCAGGAGACTGGGCACAAAAGTAAAGCTTTAGGACTACCTGGTGTGCACTGGCTCCTCCCCCTATGACCCTCCTCCAAGCCTCAGTTAGGATACTGTGCCCGGACGAGCGTACACAATAAGGAAGGATTCATGAATCCCGGGTAAGACTCATACCAGCCACACCAATCACACCGTACAACCTGTGATCTGAACCCAGTTAACAGCATGATAACAGAGGAGCCTCTGGAAAGATGGCTCACAATAACAATAACCCGAATTAGTTAACAATAACTATGTACAAGTATTGCAGACAATCCGCACTTGGGATGGGCGCCCAGCATCCACTACGGACTACGAGAAATAGAATTATCGGTAAGTAAATTCTTATTTTCTCTGACGTCCTAGTGGATGCTGGGAACTCCGTAAGGACCATGGGGATTATACCAAAGCTCCCAAACGGGCGGGAGAGTGCGGATGACTCTGCAGCACCGAATGAGAGAACTCCAGGTCCTCCTCAGCCAGGGTATCAAATTTGTAGAATTTAGCAAACGTATTTGCCCCTGACCAAGTAGCTGCTCGGCAAAGTTGTAGAGCCGAGACCCCTCGGGCAGCCGCCCAAGAAGAGCCCACCTTCCGTGTGGAATGGGCTTTTACAGATTTTGGCTGTGGCAGGCCTGCCACAGAAAGTGCAAGCTGAATTGTACTACAAATCCAACGAGCAATAGTCTGCTTAGAAGCAGGAGCACCCAGCTTGTTGGGTGCATACAGAATAAACAGCGAGTCAGATTTTCTGACTCCAGCCGTCCTGGAAACATATATTTTCAGGGCCCTGACTACGTCCAGTAACTTGGAGTCCTCCAAGTCCCTAGTAGCCGCAGGTACCACAATAGGCTGGTTCAGGTGAAACGCTGAAACCACCTTAGGGAGAAATTGAGGACGAGTCCTCAATTCTGCCCTGTCCGTATGAAAAATCAGGTAAGGGCTTTTACAGGATAAAGCCGCCAATTCTGACACGCGCCTGGCCGAAGCCAAGGCCAACAACATGACCACTTTCCACGTGAGATATTTTAAATCCACAGATTTAAGCGGTTCAAACCAATGTGATTTTAGGAACCCCAAAACGACATTGAGATCCCAAGGTGCCACTGGAGGCACAAAAGGAGGCTGTATATGCAGCACCCCCTTGACAAACGTCTGAACTTCAGGCACTGAAGCCAGTTCTTTCTGGAAGAAAATCGACAGGGCCGAAATCTGAACCTTTATGGATCCCAATTTGAGGCCCATAGACACTCCTGTCTGCAGGAAATGTAGGAATCGACCCAGTTGAAATTCCTCCGTAGGGGCCTTCCTGGCCTCGCACCAAGCAACGTATTTCCGCCAAATGCAGTGATAATGCTTTATGGTTACATCCTTCCTGGCTTTGATCAGGGTAGGGATGACTTCCTCCGGAATGCCTTTCTCTTTCAGGATCCGGCGTTCAACCGCCATGCCGTCAAACGCAGCCGCGGTAAGTCTTGGAACAGACAGGGTCCTTGCTGGAGCAGGTCCCTTCTTAGAGGTAGAGGCCATGGGTCCTCTGTGAGCATCTCTTGAAGTTCCGGGTACCAAGTCCTTCTTGGCCAATCCGGAGCCACAAGTATAGTTCTCACTCCTCTCCGTCTTATAATTCTCAGTACCTTGGGTATGAGAGGCAGAGGAGGGAACACATACACTGACTGGTACACCCACGCTGTTACCAGAGCGTCCACAGCTATTGCCTGAGGGTCCCTTGACCTGGCGCAATACCTGTCCAGTTTTTTGTTGAGGCGGGACGCCATCATGTCCACCTTTGGTTTTTCCCAACGGTTTACAATCATGTGGAAGACTTCTGGGTGAAGTCCCCACTCTCCCTGGTGGAGGTCGTGCCTGCTGAGGAAGTCTGCTTCCCAGTTGTCCACTCCCGGAATGAACACTGCTGACAGTGCTATCACATGATTTTCCGCCCAGCGAAGAATCCTTGCAACTTCTGCCATTGCCCTCCTGCTTCTTGTGCCGCCCTGTCTGTTTACGTGGGCGACTGCCGTGATGTTGTCCGACTGGATCAGTATCGGCAGACCTTGAAGCAGAGGTCTTGCTTGGCTTAGAGCATTGTAAATGGCTCTCAACTCCAGAATATTTATGTGAAGTGATGTCTCCAGGCTTGACCACAAGCCCTGGAAATTTCTTCCCTGTGTGACTGCTCCCCAGCCTCGCAGGCTGGCATCTGTGGTCACCAGGACCCAGTCCTGAATGCCGAATCTGCGGCCCTCGAGAAGATGAGCACTCTGCAACCACCACAGGAGAGACACCCTTGTCCTTGGAGACAGGGTTATCCGCTGATGCATCTGAAGATGCGATCCGGACCATTTGTCCAGCAGGTCCCACTGGAATGTTCTTGCGTGGAATCTGCCGAATGGGATTGCTTCGTAGGAAGCCACCATTTTTCCCAGGACCCTTGTGCATTGATGCACTGATACTTGGCCTGGTTTTAGTAGGTTTCTGACTAGCTCGGATAACTCCCTGGCTTTCTCTTCCGGGAGAAACACCTTTTTCTGGACTGTGTCCAGGATCATTCCAAGGAATAGAAGACGTGTCGTCGGGATCAGCTGCGATTTTGGGATATTGAGAATCCAACCGTGTTGCCGCAGCACTACTTGAGATAGTGCTACTCCGACTACCAACTGTTCCCTGGATCTTGCCCTTATCAGGAGATCGTCCAAGTAAGGGATAATCAAAACTCCTTTCTTTCGAAGGAGTATCATCATTTCGGCCATTACTTTGGTAAAGACCCGGGGCGCCGTGGACAATCCAAACGGCAGCGTCTGAAACTGATAGTGGCAGTTCTGTACCACAAACCTGAGGTACCCTTGATGAGAAGGGTAAATTGGGACATGGAGGTAAGCATCCTTGATGTCCAGAGACACCATATAATCCCCTTCTTCCAGGTTCGCGATCACTGCTCTGAGTGACTCCATCTTGAATTTGAACCTCTGTATGTAAGTGTTCAAAGATTTTAGATTTAAAATAGGTCTCACCGAGCCGTCCGGCTTCGGTACCACAAACAGTGTGGAATAATACCCCTTTCCCTGTTGCAGGAGGGGTACCTTGATTATCACCCGCTGGGAATACAGCTTGTGAATGGCTTCCAATACCGCCTCCCTGTCGGAGGGAGACGTCGGTAAAGCAGACTTTAGGAAACGGCGAGGGGGAGACGTCTCGAATTCCAATTTGTACCCCTGAGATACCACCTGAAGGATCCAGGGATCCACTTGTGAGTGAGCCCACTGCGTGCTGAAATTCTTGAGACGGGCCCCTACCGTACCCGAGTCCGCTTGTAAAGCCCCAGCGTCATGCTGAGGACTTGGCAGAAGCGGGAGAGGGCTTCTGTTCCTGGGAACTGGCTGTCTGCTGCAGCCTTTTTCCTCTTCCTCTGCCACGGGGCAGAAAAGAGGAGCCTTTTGCCCTCTTACCCTTATGGGGCCGAAAGGACTGCGCCTGATAATACGGCGTCTTCTTATGTTGAGAGGCTACCTGGGGTAAAAATGTGGATTTCCCAGCAGTCGCCGTGGCCACCAGGTCTGATAGACCTACCCCAAATAACTCCTCCCCTTTATAAGGTAATACTTCCATATGCCTTTTGGAATCCGCATCACCTGACCACTGCCGCGTCCATAACCCCCTTCTGGCAGAAATGGACAGCGCACTTACTCTTGATGCCAGTCGGCAAATATCCCTCTGTGCATCACGCATATATAAAAATGCATCTTTTAAATGTTCTATAGTCAATAACATACTATCCCTATCCAGGGTATCAATATTGTCAGTCAGGGAATCCGACCAAGCCACCCCAGCACTGCACATCCAGGCTGAGGCGATTGCTGGTCGCAGTATAACACCAGTATGTGTGTATATACATTTTAGGATATTCTCCTGCTTTCTGTCAGCAGGTTCCTTAAGGGCGGCCGTATCAGGAGACGGTAGTGCCACTTGTTTTGACAAGCGTGTGAGCGCTTTATCCACCCTAGGGGGTGTTTCCCAACGTGCCCTATCCTCTGGCGGGAAAGGGTATGATGCCAATAACTTTTTAGGAATTATCAGTTTTTTATCGGGGAAACCCACGCTTCATCACACACTTCATTTAATTCATCAGATGCAGGAAAAACTACGGGTAGTTTTTTCTCACCAAACATAATACCCTTTTTAGTGGTACTTGTACTATCAGAAATGTGTAAAACATCTTTCATTGCCTCAATCATGTAACGTGTGGCCCTACTGGAAGTCACATTTGTCTCTTCACCGTCGACACTGGAGTCAGTATCCGTGTCGGCGTCTGTATCTGCCATCTGAGGTAACGGGCGTTTTAGAGCCCCTGATGGCCTTTGAGACGCCTGGACAGGCACAAGCTGAGTAGCCGGCTGTCTCATGTCATCAACTGTCTTTTGTAAAGAGCTGACACTATCACGTAAGTCCTTCCATAAGTTCATCCACTCAGGTGTCGACTCCCTAGGGGGTGACATCACAATTACCGGCAATTGCTCCGCCTCCACATCATTTTCCTCCTCATACATGTCGACACAACCGTACCGACACACAGCCCACACACAGGGAATGCTCTGATAGAGGACAGGACCCCACTAGCCCTTTGGGGAGACAGAGGGAGAGTATGCCAGCACACACCACAGCGCTATATATATATATATAGGGATAACCTTATATAAGTGTTTTTCCCCTTATAGCTGCTGTTATGTTAATACTGCGCCCAATTAGTGTCCCCCTCTCTTGTTTTACCCTTTTCTGTAGTGCAGGACTGCAGGGGAGAGTCAGGGAGACGTCCTTCCAGCGGAGCTGTGAGGGAAAATGGCGCCTGTGTGCTGAGGAGATAGGCTCCGCCCCCTTCTCGACGGACTTTTCTCCCGCTTTTTGCTGTATTCTGGCAGGGGTTAAAATACATCCATATAGCCCTGGGGGCTATATGTGAGGTATTTTCGCCAGCCAAGGTGTTTTTATTGCTGCTCAGGGCGCCCCCCCCCCAGCGCCCTGCACCCTCAGTGACCGGAGTGTGAAGTGTGCCTGAGGAGCAATGGCGCATAGCTGCAGTGCTGTGCGCTACCTTGGTGAAGACTGATGTCTTCTGCCGCCGATTTTCCGGACCTCTTCTTGCTTCTGGCTCTGTAAGGGGGCCGGCGGCGCGGCTCTGGGACCGGACTCCGAGGCTGGGCCTGTGTTCGGTCCCTCTGGAGCTAATGGTGTCCAGTAGCCAAGAAGCCCAAGCTGGCTGCAAGCAGGCAGGTTCGCTTCTTCTCCCCTTAGTCCCTCGATGCAGTGAGCCTGTTGCCAGCAGGTCTCACTGAAAATAAGAAACCTAAAACTAAACTTTTTCTTAGAAACTCAGGAGAGTCCTAGAATGCACCCTTCTCGGCCGGGCACAAAAATCTAACTGAGGCTTGGAGGAGGGTCATAGGGGGAGGAGCCAGTGCACACCAGGTAGTCCTAAAGCTTTACTTTTGTGCCCAGTCTCCTGCGGAGCCGCTATTCCCCATGGTCCTTACGGAGTTCCCAGCATCCACTAGGACGTCAGAGAAAAGGGCTTTTGTATGAAAAAGCCGCCAATTCTGATACACGCCTGGCCGACGCCAAGGCCCACAGCATGACCACTTTCCACGTGAGGTATTGTAGCTCCACAGATTTAAGTGGCTCAACCTAATGCGACTTCTTGAAATCCAACACCACGTTGAGATCCCACGGTGCCACTTGAGGCACAAACGGGGGCTGACTATGCAGCACTCCCTTAACAAAAGTCTGAACTTCAGGCAGTGAAGCCAGTTCTATTTTGGAAGAAAATTGATAGAGCCGAAATCTGGACCGTAATGGAACCCAATTTTAGGCCCATAGTCACCTCTGACTGTAGTAAGTGCAGAAATCGACCTAGCTGAAATTTCTCCTTTTGGGGCCTTCCTGGCCTCACAGCACGCAACATATTTCCGCCATATGCGGTGACAATGGTTTGCGTTCACTTCTGTCCTAGCTTTAAATAGCGTAGGGATAACTTCCTCCGGAATGCCCTTTTCCTTCAGGATCCGGCGTTCAACCGCCAGGCCGTCAAACGCAGCCGCGGTACGTCTTGGAACAGACAGGCCCCCTGCTGCAGCAGGTCCTGTCTGAGCGGCAGAGGCCATGGGTCCTCTGAGATCATTTCTTGGAGTTCTGGGTACCAAGCTCTTCTTGGCCCACCCGGAACAATGAGTATAGTTCTTACTCCTCTCCTTCTTATTATTCTCAATACCCTGGGTAAGAGAGGCAGAGAAGGGAACACATACACCGACTGGTACACCCACGGTGTTACCAGAGCGTCCACAGCTATCGCCTGAGGGTCCCTTGACCTGGCGCAATATCTTTGTAGCTGTTTGTTGAGGCGGGACGCCATTATGTCCACCTGTGGCCTTTCCTAACGGTGTACAATCATTTGGAAGACTTCTGGATGAAGTCCCCACTCTCCCGGGTGGAGGTCGTGTCTTCTGAGAAAGTCTGCTTCTCAGTTGTCCACTCCGGGAATGAACACTGCTGACAGTGCTAACACATGATTTTCCGCCCATCGGAGAATCCTTGTGGCTTCTGCCATCGCCATCCTGCTTCTTGTGCCGCCCTGTCGGTTTACATGAGCGACCGCCGTGATGTTGTCTGACTGGATCAGCACCGGCCGGTGTTGAAGCAGGGGTCTTGACTTAGGGCATTGTGTGACTGCCCCCCAGCCTCGAAGGCTGACATCCGTGGTCACCAGGACCCAGTCCTGTATGCTGAATCTGCGGCCCCCTAGAAGATGAGCACTCTGCAGCCACCACAACAGCGACACCCTGGCCCTTGGAGACAGGGTTATCCGCCGATGCATCTGAAGATGCGACCCGGACCACTTGTCCCACAGATCCCACTGGAAGATCCTTGCATGGGACCTGGCGAATGGAATTTTTTCGTAAGAAGCTACCATCTTTCCCAGGGCTCGCGTGCATTGATGCACCGACACCTGTATTTGTATTAGGAGGTCTCTGTCTAGAGACGACAACTCCTTGGACTTCTCCTCCGGGAGAAACCCTTTTTATCCTGTTCTGTGTCCAGAACCATACCCAGGAACAGTAGACGCGTCGTATGAACCAGCTGCGACTTTGGAATATTCAGAAAACCAGCCGTGCTGTTGTAGCACTTCCCGCGATAGTGCTACTCCGACGAACAACTGCTCCCTGGACCTCGCCTTTATAAGGAGATCGTCCAAGTACGGGATAATTATTTCGGCCATTACCTTGGTAAATACCTCGGTGCCGGGGACAGACCAACGGCAACGTCTGGAATTGGTAATGACAATCCTGTACCACAATTTTGAGGTACTCCTGGTGAAGAGGGTAAATAGGGACATGCAGGTAAGCATCCTTGATGTCCAGTGATACCATGAAATTCTCCAGGCTTGCAATAATCGCCCTGAGCGATTCCATTTTGAACTTGAACCTTCGTATATAAGTGTTCAAGGATTTCAATTTTAGAATGGGTCTCACCGAACCGTCAGGTTTCGGTACCACAACATTTTGGAATAGTAACCCCGGCCTTGTTGAAGGAGGGGTACCTTGATTTCACCTGCTGGAAGTACAGCTTGTGAATTGCCGCCAGTACTACCTCCCTTTCTCCGAGGGCAGGAGGCAAGGCTGATGTGAGGTAACGGCGAGGGGGAGTCGCCTCGAACTCCAGCCTGTATCTGTCAGGAATCGGGACTTAACGTCACAGATCTTACCAGTGCGCAGCCTAGTCCGGCTCCGGTGGTCCTGCAGGTGTCATGTCGCCTCCCACTGTGCTGGCTCCAGTACCCCTGAACTCCATTCCAGCTCACCGCTATCCTCCCCGCTGGCCGCAGGTACTGGGCGCCGCCATGTTGCCAATGATCAGCTGACCGCAACTCTACCAACCACGGCTGTCGGTTCAGTCACATGATTCCACTGCCCAATCACTGTCCAGCAAGGGGGATAAAGGGGCTGGGCAGGGCCCTAGCAAATCGTCCAGAACAACGTCGCTTCCTAGCTGCGTCTAGACTCATACTTCAGGGTTCACTCCTTGTGCCCTGAAAGCTCTTTAAACTACCTGTGATTCCAGCTCATTGTATATCATCAGCACAGAGACTTCAGTTCTTAGCAGCATTACCAGCACTGTGATTTCAGCTCAAAGCAAGTATTACCAGCACTGTGATTTCTACTCACTGCAGCAATACTAACACTGTGATTCCAGCTCATAGTAGTAACACCTGTGCTGAGTTTCCTGAAGTTAAATAATCTTCCAGTGTGTCCTTGAGTGTGCTGCTGCAAGCATTCCTGAAACAGCTCAGTCCAAGTGCAAGCTAATCAGTGTGAATTCATGTGGACTCCAGTTCCAGTTGTCTCACCGGATTCCAGGCCGGTTCAAGCAAGTCTGATATTTAACTGACTCCAGTTCCAGTTGTCTCACCGGATTCCAGGCCGGTTCAAGCAAGTCTGATATTTAACTGACTCCAGTTCCAGTTGTCTCACCGGATTCCAGGCCGGTTCAAGCAAGTCTGATATTTAACTGACTCCAGTTCCAGTTGTCTCACCGGATTCCAGGCCGGTTCAAGCAAGTCTGATATTTAACTGACTCCAGTTCCAGTTGTCTCACCGGATTCCAGGCCGGTTCAAGCAAGTCTGATATTTAACTGACTCCAGTTCCAGTTGTCTCACCGGATTCCAGGCCGGTTCAAGCAAGTCTGATATTTAACTGACTCCAGTTCCAGTTGTCTCACCGGATTCCAGGCCGGTTCAAGCAAGTCGGATATTAACTAACTCCAGTTCCAGTTGTCTCGCTGGATTCCAGTCCGGCTCAAGCAATCCAGATATTGAACTGATTCTTTTGCCAGTATATTTCATGTAATCTACAATAAAGCATATCAATATTAACCTCATCTTCCTGTGTACCTCATCCGCAAGTCTTATCTACGCCCACCAAGTTTCCTGCACTGTGCGCCCACCACAGAACCACATATTGATTCTAACTTGGATACACAAAATACCAGAGTTCTGACAGTTTGTTCTGGACCAAATGGATTCAAGTGATGATCAGAGTGTCGGTCCAGGGGCTCTTCAAAGTCTTATAACCAGACTAGAAGGTCAGGAAACCGCCCAGTGGCAAGTGGTTCAGTTCTTGCAAGAGGTCTCTACACATCTTAATAACATGCAATCATCTTTAAGTTCAGCTACTCCAGTATCCAGTCCTGCACCAGTTACATCAATTCAGCTAGCAACAGCCGACACCCGGGTGTCACATCTTCAGCTGCCCACACCTTGCAAGTTTGACGGCAATCCAAAACTCTGCCGAGGCTTTTTAAATGTTTGTGAAGTACACTTCGAATTACTTCCTCATAACTTTCCTACGGATAGAACTAAAGTGGCCTATATCGTGTCCTTGCTGTCAGGTTCTGCTCTGAACTGGGTGTCACCATTATGGGAGCGTGCTGATTCTCTGTTAACCAACTACAAGGACTTCGTGAGCACCTTCAGAAGAATATTTGATGAGCCCGGCAGGTCTTCCTTCGCTTCTGCTACCATTCTCCAGATACAGCAGGGATCACGCCCTGTTGGGCAATTTGTAATTCAGTTTCAGACTTTAGCATCCGAGCTAAATTGGAATAATGATGCTTTGGTGGCTGCTTTTAGGCATGGACTTTCTGATAAACTAAAGGATGAACTGGCAACGCGTGATCTTCCGACTAAGTTAGATGACTTGATCTCCTTATGCGTTAAGATTGATCTACGTATGAGAGAACGGATTAGTGAGAGATTCAGGGGTGACCATACAAAGATACACTCTGTTCCTCGTGCATCTTCTCCATCTGCATCCTCAGAAGAACCAATGGAGATTAATCGATCACGCCTATCCTCTGAGGAGCGCTCTCGAAGACAGCGATGGAAGTTGTGCCTTTATTGTGCTGCTCCAGGTCATTTCCTGGGTTCTTGTCCCACCCGTCCGGGAAACGCCAGAGCCTAACCTGTAAAGGGGAAGTCAGGTTAGGAATCCTTTAGAAAACTTCTCCACAGAAAGATTGTATTCTGCCTGCAACTCTGGAATACTTCCATGGTACAAGATTTCTCTCAGCACTCCTAGACTCAGGAGCTGCAGGCAACTTTCTGACCCTCTCTGTAGTACATGAATTGGGTCTGCCTACTAAAACATTACTCAGGCCTATAGCTTTGACTGCGGTTAATGGAAGTCGCATACCAGAAAGTAATATCACCCTTCAGACAGCACCTTTGTCTTTACGTATTGGGATTCTCCATTCTGAACAGATTGAGTTCTTTGTGATTCCCAAAGCTACCCACGAGATGGTTCTAGGCCTTCCATGGCTGCAATTGCACAATCCATCCATTGACTGGTCCACTCTTCAGATTTCTGCTTGGAGCCCCTCTTGCTTCAAGTCCTGTTTACAGCATGTTATTCCCGTCCGACAGACTAAAGCTTCAGATGTATTACCAGATGTATACCAGGACTTTTCAGATGTATTCAGTGAGCAAGCTGCAAATGAGTTACCTCTTCATCGAGAGTGGGACTGTCCCATTGATATCATTCCAGGGAAAACTCCACCCAAGGGACGTACCTATCCACTATCTGTTCCAGAGACTACAGCAATGTCAGAATACATTAAAGAAAATCTCCAAAAGGGTTTCATTCGGCCTTCCTCATCTCCTGCAGGCGCTGGGTTCTTCTTTGTTAAAAAGAAAGATGGTGGTCTTCGACCTTGTATAGATTATCGTGGTCTTAATGATATTACAGTTAAGAATGGTTATCCTTTGCCCTTAATTACCGAGCTTTTTGACAGAGTTAAAGGAGCCACTATCTTCACCAAGCTCGATTTACGAGGTGCCTACAATCTTATAAGAATACGCAAAGGAGATGAATGGAAAACAGCTTTTAACACTAGAGATGGTCATTATGAATACCTTGTGATGCCTTTTGGGTTAAGTAATGCTCCTGCAGTGTTTCAGCATTTTGTAAACGAAATCTTCAGAGACATTTTGTACAAATTTGTCGTTGTTTATTTAGACGATATCCTCATTTTTTCTCGAGATCTTGCAACACATCGTCAACAAGTCAGAGAAGTTCTCAGCCGTCTTCGTCAGAATCGTTTGTATGGAAAGTTATCAAAATGTACATTCGAAGTCTCATCTATTCCATTCCTTGGATACATTATATCTGGCTCTGAACTCCGTATGGATCCTGCCAAGTTAGATTCCATACTCAATTGGACTCTTCCTACAACTGTGAAGGCAGTACAAAGGTTTTTGGGATTCGCTAACTATTACAGAAAGTTTATCAAAGGATTGTCAACACTGGTAGCACCAATTACTGCTTTAACCCGCAAAGGTTCTGATCCGGCTCACTGGTCCAAGGAAGCTCTGTCTGCTTTTCACCTTATCAAGCAAGCTTTTATCACCGCACCAGTTCTCCATCAGCCTGATGTTCAGAAGCCTTTCATTTTAGAAGTGGATGCGTCCACAGTAGGTGTGGGAGCAGTTCTCTCACAGACTTCTGATGCTGGAAAGTTGCATCCATGTGGTTTTTTCTCCAGAAAATTTTCCCCTGCAGAAAGGAATTATTCTATTGGTGATCAAGAATTGTTAGCAATCAAGTTGGCTCTGGAGGAATGGAGATATCTTCTAGAAGGAGCTAAATTTCCTGTATCAATTCTTACAGATCATAAAAACTTGCTGTACCTCAAGTCTGCTCAATGTCTCAACCCACGTCAGGCCCGGTGGGCTTTATTCTTTTCTAGATTCAGTTTCCTTATCACATTTCGTCCTGGGTCTCAAAACGTGAAAGCGGACGCCTTATCACGTTCCATGGTTCCAGATACAGAGGCAAATTCACAAGAAGAACGTCCTATTATTAGTCCAGTATCATTTGCTACTACTCAAGTTACGTATTCTACTCCTCCTCCTGGCAAAATGTTTGTAACACCAGAATTGCGGAAGAAATTACTGACTTGGGCACATACTTCTCAGTTCTTTGGACATCCTGGAGTTCTTAAAGTTTATAAAACTCTTCAAAGGTCCTATTGGTGGCCCAACATGAAGTCCGACATTCAAGATTTTGTGCAGTCATGTCCCAAATGTGCTCAACATAAACCTCCCGGCAGTCTCCAGCGGGAACTTTACAGCCATTATCTATTCCTACACGACCATGGTCCCATATTTCTATGGACTTTATCTCTGAGTTACCGCCTTCCCGTGGTCACAATACCATCTGGGTAGTGGTCGACAGGTTCTCAAAAATGGCTCATTTCATTCCACTCACAGGGCTACCATCAGCAAACAAGCTGGCCCAGCACTTTCTTCGAGAAATCTTTCGTCTTCATGGACTTCCAACTGAAATTATATCTGACCGGGGAGTACAGTTTGTGGCGAAGTTTTGGAAAGCCCTCTGTTCAGCTCTTCAAGTAAAACTGAAATTCTCTTCAGCATACCATCCACAGACAAATGGCCAAACAGAAAGGGTAAATCAAGAATTATAAACATTTATCAGGCTTTATGTCTCTTCATCTCAAGACGATTGGGTAGATCTACTACCCTGGGCAGAGTTTGCTCACAACTTTCGTTACCATACTGCCACTGACACAACACCTTTCTTCACAGTTTATGGCCAACATCCACGAGTACCTGATTTTCAATCATTACCGGCAGTTGATGTCCCAGCTGCTTCCGTTTCTTTACAACAATTCTCTAAAGTGTGGAAGTCAATTCATCAGTCTTTAAAGAAAGCCTCCGCCAGATATAAATTTTTTGCTGATCAGAAGAGACGAGCTGTTCCCAGTTTAAAGCCAGGAGATCGAGTTTGGCTGTCTACTCGTAATCTTAGACTCAAAGTTCCTTCCATGAAGTTTGCTCCAAGATTTATCGGTCCTTTTCCTGTGGAACAAGTAATCAATCCAGTAGCTTATAAGTTGACTTTGCCTTCATATCTAAAAATTCCGAATTCTTTCCATATCTCTCTCCTCCGGCCTCTAGTGCTCAATCGCTTCCAACAGACTCCTCCAAAAGCTCCGAAAGTTGTTACCAGCCGTGGTGTGGAATTTGAAGTTGAGAAAATTCTTGATTCTAGATGTCGTTATGGTCGTCTGCAATACCTAATCGACTGGAGAGGATATGGTCCTGAAGAGAGAGCTTGGATCAATGCTTCAGATGTGCATGCTCCTTATTTAGTCCGAGTCTTCCATAGCAAATTTCCATTGAAGCCTAAAAGGTGTCCGGTGGCCACCCTTGAAGGGAGGGGTACTGTCAGGAATCGGGACTTAACGTCACAGATCTTACCAGTGCGCAGCCTAGTCCGGCTCCGGTGGTCCTGCAGGTGTCATGTCGCCTCCCACTGTGCTGGCTCCAGTACCCCTGAACTCCATTCCAGCTCACCGCTATCCTCCCCGCTGGCCGCAGGTACTGGGCGCCGCCATGTTGCCAATGATCAGCTGACCGCAACTCTACCAACCACGGCTGTCGGTTCAGTCACATGATTCCACTGCCCAATCACTGTCCAGCAAGGGGGATAAAGGGGCTGGGCAGGGCCCTAGCAAATCGTCCAGAACAACGTCGCTTCCTAGCTGCGTCTAGACTCATACTTCAGGGTTCACTCCTTGTGCCCTGAAAGCTCTTTAAACTACCTGTGATTCCAGCTCATTGTATATCATCAGCACAGAGACTTCAGTTCTTAGCAGCATTACCAGCACTGTGATTTCAGCTCAAAGCAAGTATTACCAGCACTGTGATTTCTACTCACTGCAGCAATACTAACACTGTGATTCCAGCTCATAGTAGTAACACCTGTGCTGAGTTTCCTGAAGTTAAATAATCTTCCAGTGTGTCCTTGAGTGTGCTGCTGCAAGCATTCCTGAAACAGCTCAGTCCAAGTGCAAGCTAATCAGTGTGAATTCATGTGGACTCCAGTTCCAGTTGTCTCACCGGATTCCAGGCCGGTTCAAGCAAGTCTGATATTTAACTGACTCCAGTTCCAGTTGTCTCACCGGATTCCAGGCCGGTTCAAGCAAGTCTGATATTTAACTGACTCCAGTTCCAGTTGTCTCACCGGATTCCAGGCCGGTTCAAGCAAGTCTGATATTTAACTGACTCCAGTTCCAGTTGTCTCACCGGATTCCAGGCCGGTTCAAGCAAGTCTGATATTTAACTGACTCCAGTTCCAGTTGTCTCACCGGATTCCAGGCCGGTTCAAGCAAGTCTGATATTTAACTGACTCCAGTTCCAGTTGTCTCACCGGATTCCAGGCCGGTTCAAGCAAGTCTGATATTTAACTGACTCCAGTTCCAGTTGTCTCACCGGATTCCAGGCCGGTTCAAGCAAGTCGGATATTAACTAACTCCAGTTCCAGTTGTCTCGCTGGATTCCAGTCCGGCTCAAGCAATCCAGATATTGAACTGATTCTTTTGCCAGTATATTTCATGTAATCTACAATAAAGCATATCAATATTAACCTCATCTTCCTGTGTACCTCATCCGCAAGTCTTATCTACGCCCACCAAGTTTCCTGCACTGTGCGCCCACCACAGAACCACATATTGATTCTAACTTGGATACACAAAATACCAGAGTTCTGACAGTATCCCTGTGATACTACTTGCAGAACCTAGGGATCCACCTGTGGTCAAGCCCACTGGTCCCTGAAGTTCCCGAGACGCGCCCCCACCGCACCTATCTCCACCTGTGGAGCCCCAGCATCATGCGGTGGACTCAGAGGAAGCGGGGGAAGATTTTTGATCCTGGGAACTGGCTGCCTGGTGCAGCTTTTTCCTTCTTCCCTTGCCTCTGTGCAGAAAGGAAGCGCCTTTGACCCGCTTGCTCTTCTGAAGCCGAAAGGACTGTACCTGAAAATACGGTGCTTTCTTAGGCTGTGAGGAAACCTGAGGTAAAAAATTTTCTTCCCAGCTGTTGCTGTGGATACGAGGTCCCAGAGACCATCCCCAAACAATTCCTCACCCTTATAAGGCAGAATCTCCATGTGCCCTTTAAAGGCAGCATCACCTGTCCACTGCTGGGTTTCTAATACCCTCCTGGCAGAATGGACATTGCATTAATTCTGGATGCCAGCCGGCAAATATCCCTCTGTGCATCCTTCATATATAAGACGACGTCTTTAATATGCTCTATGTTAGCAAAATATTATCCCTGTCTAGGGTATTAATATTATCTGACAGGGTATCAGACCACGCTGCAGCAGCACTATTTATTCAGCAATTGCAGGTCTCAGTATAGAACCTGAGTGTGTATATACAGACTTCAGGATAGCCTCCTGCTTTTTATCAGCAGGCTTCTTCAAGGTGGCCGTATCCTAATACGGCAGTGCCACCTTTTTTGACAAACGTGTGAGCGCCTTATCCACCCTAGGGGATTATCTCCCAACGTGACCTATCCTCTGGCGGGAAAGGGTACGCCATCAGTAACTTTTTAGAAATTACCAGTTTCTTATCGGGGGAACCCACGCTTCTTTACACACTTCATTCATTCATCTGATGGGGGAACAAAACACTGGCTGCTTTTTCTCCCCAAAAATAAAACCCCTTTTATGTGGTACTTGGGTTCATGTCAGAAATGTGTAACACATTTTTCATTGCCGAGATCATGTAACGGATGTTCCTAGTGGATTGTGTATATCTCAACCTCGTCGACACTGGTGTCAGACTCCGTGTCGACATCTGTGTCTGTCATCTGAGGTAATGGGCGTTTTTTTGAGCCCCTGATGGCCTTTGAGACGCCTGGGCAGGCGCGGGCTGAGAAGCCGGCTGTCCCACAGCTGTTACGTCATCCAGCCTTTTATGTAAGGAGTTGACATTGTCGGTTAATACCTTCCACCTATCCATCCACTCTGGTGTCGGCCCCACAGGGGGCGACATCCCATTTATCGGCCTCTGCTCCGCCTCCACGTAACCTTCCTCATCCAACATGTCGACACTGCCATACCGACACACCGCACACACACAGGGAATGCTCTGACTGAGGACAGGACTCCACAAAGTCCTTTGGGGAGACAGAGAGAGAGTATGCCAGCACACACCAGAGCGCTATATAATGCAGGGATTAACACTATAACTGAGTGATTTTTTCCCCCAATAGCTGCTTGTATACATATATTGCGCCTAAATTTAGTGCCCCCCCCTCTCTTTTTAACCCTTTGAGCCTGAAAACTACAGGGAAGAGCCTGGGGAGCTGTCTTCCAGCTGCACTGTGAAGAGAAAATGGCGCCAGTGTGCTGAGGGAGATAGCCCCGCCCCTTTTTCGGCGGACTTTTCTCCCACTTTTTTATGGATTCTGGCAGGGGTAATTTATCACATATATAGCCCTGGGACTATATATTGTGATGATTTGCCAGCCAAGGTGTCTTATATTGCCCTCAGGGCGCCCCCCCCCCCAGCGCCCTGCACCCATCAGTGACCGGAGTGTGAGGTGTGCATGAGGAGCAATGGCGCACAGCTGCAGTGCTGTGCGCTACCTTGTTGAAGACAGAAGTCTTCTGCCGCCGATTTTCCGGAACACTTCTTGCTTCTGGCTCTGTAAGGGGGCCGGCGGCGCGGCTCCGGGAACGAACACCAAGGTCGGGTCCTGCGGTCGATCCCTCTGGAGCTAATGGTGTCCAGTAGCCTAAGAAGCCCAAACTACCACCTGTTAGGTAGGTTCGCTTCTTCTCCCCTTAGTCCCTCGCTGCAGTGAGTCTGTTGCCAGCAGATCTCACTGTAAAATAAAAAACCTAAATATACTTTCTTTCTTGGAGCTCAGGAGAGCCCCTAGTGTGCATCCAGCTCAGCCGGGCACAAGAATCTAACTGAGGTCTGGAGGAGGGTCATAGTGGGAGGAGCCAGTGCACACCAGGTAGTCCTAAAGCTTTCTTTAGTTGTGCCCAGTCTCCTGCGGAGCTGCTATTCCCCATGGTCCTTACGGAGTCCCAGCATCCACTTAGGACGTCAGAGAAATGGGTAGTGGCCTTACACACTCCATAAATTGAGTTTTGAAAGAAGTGAGACGGAAATATGACAGATGCAGTGTAGATATGTTTTATGTGTTTAGTGTACATAAGGACTGAGATACAGGTTGAGTATCCCTTATCCAAAATGCTTGGGACCAGACGTATTTTGGATATCGGATTTTTCTGTATGTTGGAATAATTGCATACCATAATGAGATATCATGGTGATGGGACCTAAGTCTAAGCACAGAATGCATTTATGTTTCATATACACCTTATACACACAGCCTGAAGGTAATTGTAGCCAATATTTTTAATAACTTTGTGCATTAAACAAAGTGTGTGTACATTCACACAATTCATTTATGTTTCATATACACCTTATACACACAGCCTGAAGGTCATTTAATACAATATGTTTAATAATTTTGTGTATTAAACAAAGTTTGTGTACACTGAGCCATCAGAAAACAAAGGTGTCACTATCTCAGTCTCACTCAAAAAATTCCGTATTTCGGAATATTCCGTATTTCGGAATATTTGGATATGGGATACTCAACCTGTATATATTTTAATGTGTAATACAGTATCTCAGCTAATAATTGTTTTGAAATGTGGCTTATAGTTTTTATGACATTAATAAGTAGCATATGTGAAGTCCATAATCATCTTTACAGTGGAATTTAAAATGGACTGTATTTAAGTTGATTTTCAAAATATATGATTGTGTGCTCAGTCAATATTTTACACATTCATCTCCACTTATTACAGATCCTGACCTTGGAGACCGAGACCTAGCCATACGGGCAGACATCCAGGCCTTTCTGGCCAATGTGGAACGTTGAATTTTGTTTTTCTAATTATTTTATTACTTTATTAAAAATCATTCATTTAAAAAAAAAAAAAAATTGGGTTTGTCTAAACACAAACAAAATAAACGTTATTAACTATGTTATTATGTTGTGTCTTTATTCTAAAGATAATTAAACCTTTAAAAAATGTATTTAGACAATTTCATCTATCCTCTTATTAATCAATGTGTGTCTATTTATATTTCTCCGACTTTTTTATTTTCTTTTTTATTTTGGGGGTCACTATTTCAAAAAAGATAAAACAAAAATGTAGCTTAAAAAAGAGCATTAAGTGTATGATGCAACTAGGACAACAAACATATTTTGTGGATTCAGTATGTTGTTGCCTTAGTTGCTGAATGTTATTGAACAATTATGTTGTCAAACACTTCCTTTTGCAGAGATTGATGACTTAATTGATCAATCACATTACAATTTCGTATGGTAATTGTTTAAACATTTCATTGCTTTTTAAAAAAAAAAAAAAAAAAAAAGAAAAAAACTATTGTGCGTTTATTTGCTGGCTAGCGAATGCAACACACAGGTACGAAACGACACATCTACCTAGCGAATGCAACGCATACACATCGCTCCCGTGAGAAGCAGAAAGGGATACACCTCTTTAATGCACTGCTACATGTTTGTTTGCAGTCGTGCATGGTGGGCGTGAATTTGCACTCTTGCGACGCAATCGCAAGCTTGCTAATGCTGCTAGCGTGCGTGCCGAACAGCGATCAGGTTGGAATGACCCCCTTAATTCAGAATTGGACACAGATCGCAGCATACGCAGCAAGATCCGCATCCATCTCCCCACATGCTGGGGGCCGCTTAGCACAAGGCAAGGCCGCCCAACCGCTGTCAGGCGCTCTGCCGCCATTTTTTAAATTGGAGCAACTGTGTGTGCCACGTAGCCGCTCCGTATATTCTCCCGGCAAAACCCTGCGCCAGTAAAATGCCACGCCCCCCCCCCACACACACACAAACACCCGCTGTCAATCATCCCACCAAAAGTAGATAAGTCGCACACGCGCACTGCGGCCAATTTGCGTGCGCCCACCAATATGGACGCGGCCGCTGTGTACAGACAAGCGGCTGCCTCCATCTTTGAATCAGCCCCTAAATCCCACCTACCTGATCCTCCTGTGGGATCCTGTGATTCTCCTCTGTACAATCCTGGGAATACAGAGGACGGGGACATCTCTCTGGGGTATCTCTGTTACTGGGTCCATCTGTAGGAGACACACAGTGACTGAATAATAGCATAATTGTACATACTGTTAAATCTGTATCTCTGAATCTATTTGGGGGACACTGCTGTACTTTGGGACATAGAGGGCGCTAGTGCTGCAGCAGGGCACTAGACACTAATCTTGTTGGCCTGACTCCTACCCCTCTATGACCCTCCCCTGGAAAGACTCCGGTTTATTAATTACAAAGCCTCATTCCTGAGACAGCCCCCCCCGTCAGTTTTTTACACAAGCCCTCCATCAGAACCGTGCAAAGCCCTGGCCCCTTCCTGCACTCAGGGGTAATAATTCCGGTCCTATTGTCACCGCAAGGGCCGGGATACTACTATACTTTCTTCTTGGTTCAGAAACCCAATGAGTCTGTCCTCAATCTTAAACCTCTGCACAAATTTATCACAGTGGCCAGGTTTTGTATGGAAACCCTCCGCTCTATTGTCCTCGCTATGGTGCCTGGGGACTTTATGGTGTCTCTGGACATTCAGGACGCTTACCTACATGTACCTGTAGCGGCCCCTCTTCAACGATACCTCCGGTTTGCTGTTCTACAGCAACATTTCCAATTTCAGTCACTACCATTTGGGCTTTCAACAGCTCCGCGGGTCTTTACCAAACGCATGGCAGTTATGGCAGCCTAACATCATCACTCCAGACCCTACAACACCTGATCATATCTCGGTGGAATGGGCAGCCCCATCTGATCAGATTCCAGACGATGGTCCTCTCTCCAGAAGTTCATCTGTCCATCTCCTGGTGGTCAGACGTCCCACTTCGACAAGGTCGCCCCTTCTGGATCCCAAATTGGATCCTTCTCACCACAGACGCAAGTGTCCAAGGGTGGGGCGCAGAAATTGGCCAACACTCATTTCAAGGCAATAGGACTCCCACTGAAAGAGGCTTAATTATCAACATCCTGGAGCTCTGGGCCATCTACAGGGCACTCACTCTACCTCAGGACATACTTCAGGGCAGGCCAGTCCAGGCCCAGTCTGACAATGCCACTGCGGTGGCCTACCATTCGTCTTCCAGCCACCAGCTGAGCGTGCAGTCTGGGATGTCAGTATAGGGTTGGTATTCAACCTTCTGGACAAAATATCCAGCTGTAAAGGTCTCGATTGAAAGCAAGCAAACTGCACCATTCAGAAACAAGAACCTCTTTTCCTTAGGACCTTCATACCATGCAAAATGTTAACTAGCATGAGTGACATAAGTGATCTGACCGAGGACAACCAGACCAAATTTTCTCCTTCACAGAAAGAATACTCTTTGGCAACATATGACAAAAAGGAGACCCAGGTAAATCATATGGTGTGCCAGACTG
The DNA here is from genome assembly GCF_028390025.1 of Pseudophryne corroboree. Taxonomy (NCBI): domain Eukaryota; kingdom Metazoa; phylum Chordata; class Amphibia; order Anura; family Myobatrachidae; genus Pseudophryne; species Pseudophryne corroboree. The sequence goes on along the minus strand of NC_086446.1, from coordinate 49,652,100 downwards.
GACTATGGGTAATTGATTATACAATCATGAGACACCAGGGTCACTGATGCAAGGTTCAGGTGAGCTACAAAATAAACAACAGACTTCCGGGCCAAGGCACATAGATACGGTAAAGCCTGTATTCTGCTGACCTGGGGTCTTTCAGCTGCCATGGATTCTCCACAGTCCTGGTTCTCAAGTCTGACATGAGGTAATTCCCCCTCCTACTGACATGGCATCTCACCAGTTCCCCTCATACGAAGATATCTCCACAATAAAACAGTCCCCTCTGCTGACATGTATCCATGCTTGTCCTCCACCTTCCTCTGCTGACATGGGGTCTCCCCAGGTTACCACCAATGTTCATACCGGCTCTCCACAGTACCACTACCTCCCTCTGATAATATCAAATACCCCCAGCAACCCATACCCTTATGTTGACTTAGTAACCCCCAGTACTTTGCTGGCATGCATCCCCCTACCCCCTCTACTAACATGCCATCAGCCCCCACTGCATTCAGGAGGTCTACCCCAGGCTACCACCCTTCCCTGATGACACTGGGTCTCCCCATTACCATACATATATATCACTCCTGTCCATCCTGCACCCTCCTGCTTCTGCTAACATGGCAGCCTCAGTACTGTAACTTGTGGGTCCATTCTTGTCTCTAGCTAGGAACTGGGCGCCCTGCTGTGTGGCTTACTATGAATTGGGGAGCTTGGTGCCTTGTGGCTTGCTATTAATTTTTTTTTTTGGGGGGGCTGCTGTGCAGCTTACTATGTATTGGAGGAAATGCTATGTGGCTTGCTATGTACTGGGAAAATGCTGTGTGGCTTGCTATTGTCGAAGTAAAAAATATTACATAAAGAGAACATAGAAACTACACACATATAAGTCGCTATACTTGCAAATACGCGCAGCGAGCACAGCAATATATGGTAACACACGCATTTACACGGACATGCCACAGAGATGGATTTGACACTTATTTCATGCAGTACATAATTGTGGTGGTATCAAGCGCCAGACATCATGATGATTTAGAATTGTATATGATGGAGTGGTGTCATGTATGTGTATTATTTGAACGAAACAAGATAGACCGGTCATGTTTACTAATGAAGCAACCAGATTGATGTGTAGATTCATTTGATGCTTGTGAAGTTGTGGGACATTGCAGCGGATAATTATGATTAAATGTATAAAAGCTAAAATCACTCTTATTAGGACAGTGGACAGGAAACTCAGGCCAGCCCTTTGGATGTCTTCAAGGCTGAACCTGATTACCATATACAAAGGGACTGGTGACTCATCGTGAACCCCTCCCCCAGAAACTAGATAACACATTGATCACACAGGAGCTCAGTGGCTTTTTGGTCTCAGAGGATGATGGACTTGCTGCCAGTTCAGTACCTGTATTTATTTACAGAGAGAGAGACATAAGATGCATTGGAGGGAATGGTAATTGTATCGCTGGCCTGTAACTGAAACTGTATGTAACTGTATGTATTAACTGCTTACTGTGTGAGTGTAACCATGTAACTATAGGTATACTGTACTTTGTAATATATATTGAATCCATATCCTTTTAATAACAAATATATACATTAATGAGCTTTGGAACTCAGATAATGTGTGGGTGTATTGTTTTCTCTTATGGGATGCAGTGTTTTGCGTTGTATAGTGCACATTCATGGGATATGGTAATAAGAGGTGCAGGCATTTACAATATATATTAGAGCGGGCATTTTTTTTTTGTCATAAACGTTTTTTTATTATTTTTCATAGAGATTCATTTTACATAATAAGAACCAACATACTCATAGTCATCGTAGAAAAAGATAATGATACACAATCAAACAAACATTGTTATAATATATGGCTTCATCTAACTCTGGGATACTCATTGTTTCGTAGTCTGTAATCTTGCGCTTCACAATATACATGTTGGTATATTTAAGCATAAACACAAAATCTTTGAATTAGAAGAAGTAAAAGTTAACTTATAGAAGCATAAAGAGAGAGATAGAATGGAGTAGAAGGAGAAAAAGAAATGATAGAGAAAGAAGCAGTTGGGGGGGGGGGGGGTTTGAACTATGAAATCTGTAACAATAGGGAGCAAAGATACTCATAGTATTTTACTAATTTCTTATGTTGATGCGATGATGAAGGTCTTGACATATCCAGGCAAGAGGCAGAAGGAGGCACCATCCGTGTCCTCTTGGTGGTTTCCATGCTAAAATCTTAACTCACGTAATGACATGTCTCACATTTGTACATTTATACAGTAGTATAAGGGTTTTAACATATAGAAGGCCAACATAATGTGACAAAAAGCAATAATCGGCAATTGTTCACTCTCATCAAAGGTCAACCAACATATAGTATTTGCTCATGTTGATTCCATTCTTTGGACCCAAAGCGTGCGAAAATACGAGTTTGTATATCTTGTGATAAAGTGATGATATATGGTCTCCATTTTTTATAGAATAGAAGTATACCCTTCTCTATATTTGGGAGAGTATAGTACCTATCATAATATAGAATCCTCAGCATTTTCTGATGTACTTCTCGCAAGGAGGGAGCAGTCTTATAAATCCAATGTTTAAGAATAACTTGTTTGGAGATGGTGACTATTAATGTTAATAATGGGTATAAGTGTATGTGTCTTTTATCTAATTTCCAAGGCGTAAAATCTGCTAATAATAGGGTTTGTGGGAGAAGAGTAGCTTTAATATCGTAAGTGTGTTTAATATATTGAACTACTTTGTTCCAAAATTTCTTTATAACTCCACATTCCCAAAAGTTGTGGAAAAATGTGGCTGAAGAATGAAAACATTTCAAGCATTTTCCAGATTCTTCTGGGACAAAATGTTTCCTTTGAGCTTGTGAAATGTATGCCTTGTAAATTGTTTTTATGTGTATTTCTTGCAGTGTAGAAGCTTGTAATAATCTTATCGTTCTGTCAAATTGATCAAATATACTGGTTGAGTCATCTATTCTGGGAATAAACTGTGCCCATGATGTAATAACTTGTTTTTGTATTTTTTCATGTGTTACAGTAATCAGTTTATGATATAATGGTCTTGTCTTATATGATCTATTGTCTGCTCCTTTCATAATAAAGAATAGGGGATCTGTGCGTGGTAATGTAGTCATGTCTATTGATATTGATGAAATATAATGTCTGATTTGTAAGTATGCATAGAAAGCGGATCTATGTACACCGTATCGTTCTTGTACCTCTGTGAAAGATAGCATAGCGCCTCCTGGGTCAAACACATCTGCTATTTTTCTTATACCTTTTGTTTGTAGTCTATAAAAGACTGCGTCATTTAGTCCAGGTAAAAACATAGGGTTGCCCCATAGTGGTAATAAAATAGAAAAGGTATAGTTTCTATTTAACCATCTGTTTAGAGCTTTCCAGGCAGCATATGTGTCTCTAAACAGGAAACTATTTCGAGTAGCAAGAGGGATTTTTGTTTCGGGCATATGTAATAAAGCTCCTGGGGAAAATGGAGCCATCACAGCACAGTCTAGGGGATACAACGTGTAAACACTTCTCTCATATAACCAATCTAGTATATATCTAAAATGGACCGAGTGTGAGAATTGTAGGATATCTGGTAGGCCAATCCCACCTTTTGTACGTGGTAATTTCAGGTGTGTATTGGAAATCCTACTTTTCCCTTCTTTCCAAATAAATTTACTAAATAATTTCTCGACCAGGATAATATCTGCTTTGGACAAACGTATCGGTAACATTTGGATCAGGTATGATAGTTGGGGGAAGAGTACAGATTTAATCAATGCTGTCCTACCCAACATTGATAGTGGTAGGTATCTCCATGTGTGTATTTTTTTTGACATAGCGAGTATTACAGTGGTGTAGTTGAGTCTATATAAGTCATGTATTTTCACTGGTATCTGAATACCTAAGTATTTTATTGCCGTAGTGGCTACTTTTAGGTTATGGAGCGGGCCCAGTGATGCCAAGTATGTGGGTTTTCCATTTAAGGGGATGAGTTCAGATTTTTGAATGTTTATTTTATACCCTGAGAATTTCCCAAAATCGGTTATCAAACTAAATACCACAGGTAGTGTTTCGTGTGGGTTTGAGGCGAATAGTAGCATGTCATCTGCGAACAGTGAAATGCGGAGATCTACCTCTCTAGATTTGATGCCTTGGTATGTGGGTGATTGTCGGATGGCAATAGCAAGAGGCTCCAAGGCCAGGGCGAACAGCAAAGGTGAAAGTGGGCATCCTTGTCTGGTGCCCCGGTATATAGAAAATGCTGGAGAGAGGTATCCATTGCATAGAATATGGATAGAGTTGTTATATAATGTTCTAATGAAGCTTATAAAGTCTTGGGGGATGCCAAATCTTTGCATTGTATCAAACAGGTGTTCCCAATGCACCATGTCAAAGGCTTTTTCCGCATCCAGTGATAAAATCACTGCAGGAGTCTCGGGGGTCTCCCGTTGGGATACATCTATAGCTGTTAATACTTTTCTTATGTTGACCACCGAGGATCTGCCCGCTATAAATCCTGTCTGATCACAGTGTACTAAGGTGGGCAGCACTAGTTTAAGCCTTTCCGCTAATATTTTGGTTAGAATTTTATAGTCTAAGTTGAGCAAGGAGATTGGTCTATAAGACCCTGGGTCAGATAAGTCTCTTCCTTGTTTGGGAAGGACATTAAGCACTGCCGAGTTAAAATATAGTGGCATATTCCCAGTGGTCAAAATATTGTTAAATACCTTAGTAAGTAGGGGGGTTAGCTTAGGGGCCAGTAATTTATAGTATTCGGATGTAAGGCCATCTGGGCCTGGTGCCTTTCCGGCTTTAAGATTCACAATGGCCTTGGATACCTCCGTCTCGGATATAGGCAAGCTCAGTTGTTCTCTATGGTTTTCAGCCAGCTGGGGTATTGGTAAATTCTCCCAGAATAATTTTGCATCTGGTTCTGGTCTTGGAGGTTCTGAGTATAAGTCTGCATAAAATGTCTGCATTATCTGGGAGATCTGAGCGCTATCTGTTGTGAGCGAACCTGTGTCTGTTTTTAGGGGGTGTACTAGCATAGGTGACCTTTGTCCTCTCAGTAAACTAGAAAGGAGTTTCCCCGATTTATTGCCAAAGCGGTGAAATTTTGCGTCCTTTTTAAAGGTATGACGGGATTCCATTTTGGCTAATAGACTCTCAAATTCCACCCTTGCCTTCGAGTAATTGTCCCTGTTTATCAGTGTCGGGTTAGTTTTATATGTTTGGAAGTTATCTGTTAATAATTGCTGGGCATGGAGAAAGTCAGTCTGTAGTTTTTTTTATATATTTTGGAGGTATAGGAAATGATTTCTCCTCGTAGGACCGTTTTAGAAGCCTGCCAAAATAATTGTGGTGATTCCATTAAGGTACTTTCATTATTAGTCACATAGGTGTCCCAGGTCTCAGTGAGCATCTTCCTAAAATCAAGAGATAATGCCATTGATGAAGGGAACCTCCATGATCGAAAGGGGCCTTTGTCTGTCTGTAGTGTCATGTCCAACCATATTACTGCGTGGTCAGATATCGTGATGGGTTCAATACCAACTGTTTTTATATGGGGCATTAATGTTGCAGAGGGTAACAAGTAGTCAATCCTAGATAGCGTGCCATGTGCCGCTGAGAGGCATGTGTATGCCTTATCTGTTGGGTTGAGAGCTCTCCATATATCTATCAGGTTCATTGATCTTGTGAACCATGGAACACCTTTTTTAGGTAGTTTGACCTTCTTTCGTCTGGGAAGCTGTCGGTCTAATAACAGAGAGGATACTGCATTAAGGTCGCCCCCCACTATAATAGGAATATCTGAGAAAGGTGTGAGAATTTGTATTATATTTTGCAAAAAGGGTTGCACATTTGTGTTTGGGGCATACAAGTTGCATAAACAATAATCATTTTTATCCAAAAGAATTTTACAAATCACATATCTACCCTCAGGGTCCACTATTGTTTCTTTTATTTCCACTCTAATATGTTGTTTAGCTAGTATAGCTACACCTCTGGCTTTGGATGTGTATGGGGAGGAGGCAATCAGTTTCCACGAAAGGGAATTCAGTTTGAGCATCTCAGATTCCCTTAAATGGGTTTCCTGTAGATATATTAAGTCTATTTTTAATTTATTTAGGTATAGCAGAACCTTTTTCCTTTTATGTGGAGAGTTGATCCCTCCTATATTCCAAGATCCTATTTTTATCGCAGTCATTTAACTATTAGTGTATAAGTATATGTTCAAAGATGGGTCTAGTATCACAATATAAGAATACATCTGGTATAGATTTAAACATAGGTATACATTACTCCGCCGGGGTATATTGATATTAAAAGATGGGTGGGGGGAGAAAGAAAAGGAGTGAGTTAGAAAGCATAGAGAAAGAAATGTAGAATCAATATTCCACATATCATAGCAAAGCCAGAAAAGGAGAGTCCATTGCTGACTATCTATCAGCAAGGCGTCGTAGTTGAAAATCAGAGAAATAACAATCAATAAGAACATTCTTAACGAAATTAAACAACTTCCGGGGTTAAACGGGGGTGGTATTAACATAACCATGAAAGAGAAGGAGCTTCTCGCCTACTCCGCCGGGTAGTAAGAGATAAATTTGTACAGCCCGTCTCTCCGGGGGGGGGGGTATGGTCTCAGTAATAAAGATCCTTACATAACAGGGTACAATATCCTATTATCAGATATATTATATTGGAAAGTCTGCTGGCATCCCGCTTCTTTTCCATATAGGGTGTAAAGGTAGCAGTATAAAGTAAAATTAACAGTAGGGAGCCATATCTATGCAAATAATCATAGTTATCTGGATAAACCTGTATAGTAGTATTAGGAAGGTATTCCATTTAGCAAAGGAGTGCAAGTATGAAGGATTAAATGTCCTCAGGTGCGTCTTCTTGTGATCGTGTAGAATCCTCTTCCTCATTTAAGAATGCATCCGCATCCTCTGCCGAGAGGAAATCTGTAAAGGAGGTGCCTGAGTAAATACGAAGTCTAGCAGGGTATAGTAAAGAGAATTTTCTTCCTAGTTGCACCAGTTTAGAGCATATTGGGGAGAACGCTTTTCGTGCTTTTGAGAGTTCCACTGAGTAATCTTGAAAGATTAAAACTTTATGTGATTCCCACATGAGTCCTCGGGTTTTTCGGGACGCTCTCCATATTTCTTCTTTGTGCAGGAAATTAAGGCATTTAAACAGCACTACTCTGGGTCTGGCTCCTTCATAGCTTTTCTGGGCACCTACTCTGTGTGCTCTTTCTATGACCATATCACGACAGGAGTCAGTGATTTTTAACAGATCTGGTAGCGTGGTACGGATAAAGGTATACAGTGCTGCACCCCGAAGGGTTTCCGGTAGTCCCACTACCCGCAAGTTCGATCTGCGCGACCTGTTTTCCAAATCGTCTAGCTTGTTCCAAATCTGATGCTGTGATCGAGTGATATGTGTCATGTCTTGTTTGAGTTTAGATACATCCTGGAACATCTCTCCCGCCCTTTGCTCTGTTTGCAATACCCGGTGTGTAAGCTGAGTCAATTGTTTATTAATATCTTCAGTCTGAGCTTTAATTAGGGGTCCCATAGCCTTACGTATCGCCCCCACCATATCTTCATATGTAACAGGTATTGCAGGTGTAAAAAGTACCTGATCTGCAGCTGGAGCGGAGTCAGTATGCACCGTGGTAGCCACAGTTCTCTCTGGTTCCGCTGCTGGGTTGGAAGAGGGGAGAGGGGGAGCCGTCGTCAGCGTCTCCGCGTCCAGCGCCATTTTAAGCTCCATGCGGCGTTTTTCTTTTTCCCGCTTTTGCTCTTTTTTTGAGAGCGTAGCGGAGGCTAAGTAGCGGTCCATGGTGGGCAGGAACCTTTCCCCTGATGTGCAAGGGGGGCGAACGGGCCGTAGTGGAGGTTTTTCAACCTTTTAAATGTGTTTTTCCGGCGGGCGGCAGCGGAGCTCTGTCCTCACGCTGCTAGTGCATTGCAGCCGGAACCGGAAGTCCCCTAGAGCGGGCATTTTAAATATTTGTGAGAAAGCAATTTGGCATTATTAGATGGGGCTCGTCCGGGATATCACGTTCTTAATGATGCACTGTACATTATAAATGGGACGCTGTGGTCGATCAGCTTGTGATGGACGCATCCTAAAGCTGAGAAAATCATATCCGTGTGCATTGTTGTGTTATTAGTAAGACGCTGATATGAAATTCAAGGGACAATGCGTTTCTCATAATATTTAAGATGCTAAAATGTATTTTTTATTGTTGCAAAACAAGGTTCAAATAAGTCATATTGTGTTTGATTCAGATTGGATTGTTTATGTGTTTAAGTAGGTTTAAAAGTATATTTAAAAGTTGCTGCATAGCCTTGATATAGTTTTATTTTTAACTCAGGCCTAAAATAACTTCTGGTGCTTGTATGATGTGTGATTTCTTTGTGACAAAGGAAGCCGCATGGTCTGTCCTCCATTTTGGACAAACCACATGGCCTGTCCACCATTTTGTGTAATCCTCATGGATGTGGAAGGGGGAGGAGCAGCGGCCATTTTGGGAAGGTCATTTTCTAAATGGCTGATTTTCACTGCTCAGAATAATCAGCTTTCCTTGGTCACATCAAACACCATTTATGAGTTACCAATGCATTTATTTAACCCATGCCATATTCAATTACAAATAGTTTCAATTGGGCCTAGTGTAAGAATTACACACAGATAAAAGTTTTTGTTTTCTTTTACCTCTAGGATTTAGTTAACTCTGCTTGCTGGTTTAGGATAGCCATTGAAATGTTAATTAACCTGTCCCACTACCCTCTTGAACAGGCATATGTACCTCTGTTGATATGCAAATTAGAGACTTTGAAGGAAATGCATTCATTCAGTAGGTGTGTACTGTGTGGGGGTTCTATGAGAGTCAAGTGATATATATTATATAAATATATATTATATATAATATTATTATAATTATATGTATATTTATATCAGGGTATGTTCTGCAAGATAGCTATCCAATCTGAATCATATCATTTAAATTACTGATTATTGCTAGAGTCATTATAGATCTGTGTGAAACCGGATACATTTGTTGCTATATAGTTAAAACTAAAATAAATGTTTAAGGAAGTAAGTGTAAAGCACAAACGCAGTCTGGCCTGGTTGTAAAGGTTTATACAGAAAGAAACTGTGTGTTAAGTGAGCGATTATAGTTAATATTGCTCACATTTATAGAAGTTGTGGGATTTGTTTAATTGTGGACGTACGGTTTTGTACACGTGTCTCGGACAAAGTACAGGACTGCGCACGCAGCGTAAAAGACACGCACGGTCGCGTGTTTACGCAAAGTGCGTAAGAGTACGGGCGCTAAGTACAAATTACACAATAGTATCGTTTAGTTAAAAGGTGGGACAGTAGCCACGCTACAATAGCACAAAACTGCCCGGTTTCTGAAGCAGATTAGTATAAAACTTTTTGTTTAAACTGTATTGCCCCTGGGGGTAAAGCTGCTTATCTGAATAAATCAAAATTTTCTGTACAGAAAAGACAAAGTGTACTTGAGCGAGCGAGCGAACGTGGGAGTGAGTGGAACTGAACCCCGTAAGTCGGGTCCCGTGTTACATCAAGTAAGAGGAGGCTTGGTGGCGTGAGGCGGCTGACTCACGTTAATATAGATTGAAATATGCAAATCGTGAGGTGATTTGCAGAGGAGCATGATAGTGCATAGTATTGCGATTGAAGTTAAAAAGTTTTTGTATTACGCTCCGAACTCAGGGTCGCAATTTGTACATCGACCCGTGGTTGTACGGCAGATAGGTAACAAGTACCTATACGCTGTGCGATTGGACCGCGCATTTGTGGGTGCGATATATATAGCGCAACTGGATACCCCTTTACGAGCTTTTGCGTAAAATCGCGGTATCATTAGCGCTGTATAGAGCATACGCAAGTGTGATTTGTGTATAGGTATATAGGGAGTTTTCGCTGGTCTCTCTCAGGAAATTCTCCAGCGGCAGATATTTACTGGAATAGGTAAGTCACTCCTAAACACTTCCAGTGAATAGAAACCAGTTAGGGCCTCGCTGGGTACGCGGTGGTCACTATTGGAGTGAGTCGTGGTACTCAGTGGAGAAGGAGCGAGTGAAAGCGTTAGGTGTCTTTCACCGTCTATCTGCGGTGTGCATTGGGGATTGCGTTTATTGGCAAAAAGTCTGCGATGGGATCCAATTGCACAAGCAATGGGCGTTTGGTAACTAGGGTTCAGGTTGAGGTGCCGCGGCCCAGGGGGTCAGCGAGATTTTTTATGTGTGAAAAATATGGGTCACACACGGAGGCTTTTTGCATTGAATGGGTATGTATGACTGACAAAGACAGGGTACCATTCCCTAAAGTGGGCAGCTTTGAACCAGAGGTATTGCAGAACTTAAGGATAAGAATATGTCTGATAAAATCCCGAAAACAAAGGGTCAGACATACAAATTGTTTAAACCTGTGACAGCAAGAGGGGTTGGTGAGTTTGATCCTAAGGTATTGCAGGTGGTATGTCTAACCAAAGTTATATAAGACAAGAATGGAAATATAAGAACTGTTTGGACTTGTAGCAACAATAAACAAGTAGAAAAAAAAAAAAAGAGAATGCAAGTACACCGCCTTATGTAGATGTGGAAGCAGTTACGGCCAGCATACAAACTATAGAAAATAATAAAAATATGAAAAATATGACTGTAACCTATATATGTACTTATGAATGTTGAAGTTCTATTTAGGAGGAGAAGGTGACCTGATTGTTTTCAGCCATTTCTCATGTACCCAGAGGAGTATCCAACCGGTAAAAGAAGAGCAGTAGCCTGTGGGGGAAGTGGCTGAGACCAGTGGAACAGGTAAGTATGGTATCATTTGTGTACATATATAGTAAAACCCAAAAATAAAAAATCAAGAAAGTAACGTCAGAAATGGAGAAAAAAACCTGTCCGCACATTAGTATTTGCCAGTAGGAAAGCGGACAGAGACAAGGTAACCCCAGGGTATTTCTTTCAGTTACCATATAAGAAGTATTCATTCCTAGTAATGCCCCTAGTAAAGATGAGCTCGGAAATGTTTGTTGGACCATGTACAAACCCTTAATACGGGATGAGAAGGATTGAATGAAATACTTTGCATGACCTAGAAGCTTGTTAAACTTTTTTTGTTTTTGTCTCTTGCAGAAATAGAAAACTCTCCATCTGGATAAGATCACTGGTAAACACTAATTCGGCAAATGGGAGGTGGCTGTCTCTGTGCAAATGGACGGGCTCAATAAGGCATTGAGTGTCAGGGTGCAAAATTGGAAAGGTCACAGTAGCTAATCTTAGATAGTGTGCTATTGAACATCACAAGAATAGTGCTAGGCGCAGAGAACAACAGGTGGAGAGGTTGAGGATGGTAAGTATACTGGCACATACAGGAAAGACCCATCAGTCCAAACCCCAGATCCCTAATGGTCAATAATATGTTACAATTGTAGGATGGAAGGGCATTTTGCCTGAGATTGTAGGAGTAGTAGGACACAGTCAATATAGATCCCCTAGACAGAAAACACAAGCCACATTATTAAACACATAGACGGGACCAAGGTACATATAGTAAGGAATCACGAGCCATATAGAAAACACAGATTCGGGCAATGGGAGTAACAGGAACGATGCAACAATACCCTTTGAGTAGACCTGCAGAGATTACGATAGGGCCCTTGCAAACCAAACATTCTTTTCTGCTGGCTGCATCGGCTCCGACTAATCTACTCGGCAGAGACTTATTGTGTAAAATGCGGTGTGTCATATATTGTACTCCTGAGGGTGTCTTCTTGGATATACCTGAGAACCATGCTCAAGAAGTACAAAATATACTAGACACCCCTCAAAGGCTAATGTCGCATTCTACTGTTCTAGATGCATGTCCATCACAGGTAGAGGAAATTATCTCACAGATACCGGGTTCCCTATGAGTTTAGGATGGACAGGACACTGGATTGATGGCTGGGATAGTCCCAATAGCGATACGATAAACACAGAATTTTTTTAAGGGGAGTAGACCAAGTAGAGAATCCCTTCCCCGTAGTGCCCAATCCAGTTGTCAAATTTTTATAAAATCTTCTCCACCTCTACAAACTCATCTGTCACCAACCTCTATTCTGTTTCTCTACAGTTTTCCTCTTCATCTTTTGCGTTCACACAGGGTGGTACAATACATAGACCCAAGTACAGTTCAAACTCCACATGCCTAGGTCCTTCAGAGTTCTGCCCAAAGGAAAAAACAATGGTTCCCTAATGCACACTGAGTGAATAATATTCCTACATAATAGTCAGATAATACGGAGATCTTGGTTGCGTATATCTGCAGATATAGGGTTAAGCCCCCAGGCCGATCGACAAGGCCTCTCCGTCACTGGGGGTCCCTAATATTAGGTATGGGTCCGGGGTGCAGGACCCCATAATGTCGGCACAGGTCGGCTACCCCAGGTCAGCACACAGGTGAGAGTTAATAGGGTTAATAAGAAGCACAGAAGTGCTATGTGAGTGGTGTGATTAAAATAATACAAAAATATATACAAAGTGATAGGGAAACTCATAAGTGTTAATAAAGTGTTAGGGTGTGCCGACCTGAAGCAGCCCAGCGATACCGACACAGGGGCAACCACACCCCACACCCACCCCATAAATAATTCCAAATATGTCTGGGTTGAATTCCCAGTGTAAGGCCACATGGTAATGGCTCCTACAGCATCTGAGAGCCAGCTTACCTGGGGATACCCCTGACTTCCCCCCAGTGACGGAGAGGCCTTGTCGATCGGCCTGGGGGCTTAACCCTATATCTGCAGATATACGCAACCAAGATCTCCGTATTATCTGACTATTATGTAGGAATATTATTCACTCAGTGTGCATTAGGGAACCATTGTTTTTTCCTTCACAGAATTACCACTCCCTTTTAGCACCTGAGTGACATCACTATCTGATTGAGCAGTTCACCATTTTTTTGCATTGTATTGAGAGGCATGAACGGGTCAGCATTAGGAGGGATTGCTGACTCTAGACTGCCATAGGGGGAAGTCAGGGGTATCCCCAGGTAAGCTGGCTCTCAGATGCTGTAGGAGCCATTACCATGTGGCCTTACACTGGGAATTCAACCCAGACATATTTGGAATTATTTATGGGGTGGGTGTGGGGTGTGGTGGCCCCTGTGTCGGTATCGCTGGGCTGCTTCAGGTCGGCACACCCTAACACTTTATTAACACTTATGAGTTTCCCTATCACTTTGTATATATTTTTGTATTATTTTAATCACACCACTCACATAGCACTTCTGTGCTTCTTATTAACCCTATTAACTCTCACCTGTGTGCTGACCTGGGGTAGCCGACCTGTGCCGACATTATGGGGTCCTGCACCCCGGACCCATACCTAATATTAGGGACCCCCAGTGACGGAGAGGCCTTGTCGATCGGCCTGGGGGCTTAACCCTATATCTGCAGATATACGCAACCAAGATCTCCGTATTATCTGACTATTATGTAGGAATATTATTCACTCAGTGTGCATTAGGGAACCATTGTTTTTTCCTTCACAGAATTACCCCTCCCTTTTAGCACCTGAGTGACATCACTATCTGATTGAGCAGTTCACCATTTTTTTGCATTGTATTGAGAGGCATGAACGGGTCAGCATTAGGAGGGATTGCTGACTCTAGACTGCCATAGGGGGAAGTCAGGGGTATCCCCAGGCAAGCTGGCTCTCAGATGCTGTAGGAGCCATTACCATGTGGCCTTACACTGGGAATTCAACCCAGACATATTTGGAATTATTTATGGGGTGGGTGTGGGGTGTGGTGGCCCCTGTGTCGGTATCGCTGGGCTGCTTCAGGTCGGCACACCCTAACACTTTATTAACACTTATGAGTTTCCCTATCACTTTGTATATATTTTTGTATTATTTTAATCACACCACTCACATAGCACTTCTGTGCTTCTTATTAACCCTATTAACTCTCACCTGTGTGCTGACCTGGGGTAGCCGACCTGTGCCGACATTATGGGGTCCTGCACCCCGGACCCATACCTAATATTAGGGACCCCCAGTGACGGAGAGGCCTTGTCGATCGGCCTGGGGGCTTAACCCTATATCTGCAGATATACGCAACCAAGATCTCCGTATTATCTGACTATTATGTAGGAATATTATTCACTCAGTGTGCATTAGGGAACCATTGTTTTTTCCTTCACAGAATTACCCCTCCCTTTTAGCACCTGAGTGACATCACTATCTGATTGAGCAGTTCACCATTTTTTTGCATTGTATTGAGAGGCATGAACGGGTCAGCATTAGGAGGGATTGCTGACTCTAGACTGCCATAGGGGGAAGTCAGGGGTATCCCCAGGTAAGCTGGCTCTCAGATGCTGTAGGAGCCATTACCATGTGGCCTTACACTGGGAATTCAACCCAGACATATTTGGAATTATTTATGGGGTGGGTGTGGGGTGTGGTGGCCCCTGTGTCGGTATCGCTGGGCTGCTTCAGGTCGGCACACCCTAACACTTTATTAACACTTATGAGTTTCCCTATCACTTTGTATATATTTTTGTATTATTTTAATCACACCACTCACATAGCACTTCTGTGCTTCTTATTAACCCTATTAACTCTCACCTGTGTGCTGACCTGGGGTAGCCGACCTGTGCCGACATTATGGGGTCCTGCACCCCGGACCCATACCTAATATTAGGGACCCCCAGTGACGGAGAGGCCTTGTCGATCGGCCTGGGGGCTTAACCCTATATCTGCAGATATACGCAACCAAGATCTCCGTATTATCTGACTATTATGTAGGAATATTATTCACTCAGTGTGCATTAGGGAACCATTGTTTTTTCCTTCACAGAATTACCCCTCCCTTTTAGCACCTGAGTGACATCACTATCTGATTGAGCAGTTCACCATTTTTTTGCATTGTATTGAGAGGCATGAACGGGTCAGCATTAGGAGGGATTGCTGACTCTAGACTGCCATAGGGGGAAGTCAGGGGTATCCCCAGGCAAGCTGGCTCTCAGATGCTGTAGGAGCCATTACCATGTGGCCTTACACTGGGAATTCAACCCAGACATATTTGGAATTATTTATGGGGTGGGTGTGGGGTGTGGTGGCCCCTGTGTCGGTATCGCTGGGCTGCTTCAGGTCGGCACACCCTAACACTTTATTAACACTTATGAGTTTCCCTATCACTTTGTATATATTTTTGTATTATTTTAATCACACCACTCACATAGCACTTCTGTGCTTCTTATTAACCCTATTAACTCTCACCTGTGTGCTGACCTGGGGTAGCCGACCTGTGCCGACATTATGGGGTCCTGCACCCCGGACCCATACCTAATATTAGGGACCCCCAGTGACGGAGAGGCCTTGTCGATCGGCCTGGGGGCTTAACCCTATATCTGCAGATATACGCAACCAAGATCTCCGTATTATCTGACTATTATGTAGGAATATTATTCACTCAGTGTGCATTAGGGAACCATTGTTTTTTCCTTCACAGAATTACCCCTCCCTTTTAGCACCTGAGTGACATCACTATCTGATTGAGCAGTTCACCATTTTTTTGCATTGTATTGAGAGGCATGAACGGGTCAGCATTAGGAGGGATTGCTGACTCTAGACTGCCATAGGGGGAAGTCAGGGGTATCCCCAGGTAAGCTGGCTCTCAGATGCTATAGGAGCCATTACCATGTGGCCTTACACTGGGAATTCAACCCAGACATATTTGGAATTATTTATGGGGTGGGTGTGGGGTGTGGTGGCCCCTGTGTCGGTATCGCTGGGCTGCTTCAGGTCGGCACACCCTAACACTTTATTAACACTTATGAGTTTCCCTATCACTTTGTATATATTTTTGTATTATTTTAATCACACCACTCACATAGCACTTCTGTGCTTCTTATTAACCCTATTAACTCTCACCTGTGTGCTGACCTGGGGTAGCCGACCTGTGCCGACATTATGGGGTCCTGCACCCCGGACCCATACCTAATATTAGGGACCCCCAGTGACGGAGAGGCCTTGTCGATCGGCCTGGGGGCTTAACCCTATATCTGCAGATATACGCAACCAAGATCTCCGTATTATCTGACTATTATGTAGGAATATTATTCACTCAGTGTGCATTAGGGAACCATTGTTTTTTCCTTCACAGAATTACCCCTCCCTTTTAGCACCTGAGTGACATCACTATCTGATTGAGCAGTTCACCATTTTTTTGCATTGTATTGAGAGGCATGAACGGGTCAGCATTAGGAGGGATTGCTGACTCTAGACTGCCATAGGGGGAAGTCAGGGGTATCCCCAGGTAAGCTGGCTCTCAGATGCTGTAGGAGCCATTACCATGTGGCCTTACACTGGGAATTCAACCCAGACATATTTGGAATTATTTATGGGGTGGGTGTGGGGTGTGGTGGCCCCTGTGTCGGTATCGCTGGGCTGCTTCAGGTCGGCACACCCTAACACTTTATTAACACTTATGAGTTTCCCTATCACTTTGTATATATTTTTGTATTATTTTAATCACACCACTCACATAGCACTTCTGTGCTTCTTATTAACCCTATTAACTCTCACCTGTGTGCTGACCTGGGGTAGCCGACCTGTGCCGACATTATGGGGTCCTGCACCCCGGACCCATACCTAATATTAGGGACCCCCAGTGACGGAGAGGCCTTGTCGATCGGCCTGGGGGCTTAACCCTATATCTGCAGATATACGCAACCAAGATCTCCGTATTATCTGACTATTATGTAGGAATATTATTCACTCAGTGTGCATTAGGGAACCATTGTTTTTTCCTTCACAGAATTACCCCTCCCTTTTAGCACCTGAGTGACATCACTATCTGATTGAGCAGTTCACCATTTTTTTGCATTGTATTGAGAGGCATGAACGGGTCAGCATTAGGAGGGATTGCTGACTCTAGACTGCCATAGGGGGAAGTCAGGGGTATCCCCAGGTAAGCTGGCTCTCAGATGCTGTAGGAGCCATTACCATGTGGCCTTACACTGGGAATTCAACCCAGACATATTTGGAATTATTTATGGGGTGGGTGTGGGGTGTGGTGGCCCCTGTGTCGGTATCGCTGGGCTGCTTCAGGTCGGCACACCCTAACACTTTATTAACACTTATGAGTTTCCCTATCACTTTGTATATATTTTTGTATTATTTTAATCACACCACTCACATAGCACTTCTGTGCTTCTTATTAACCCTATTAACTCTCACCTGTGTGCTGACCTGGGGTAGCCGACCTGTGCCGACATTATGGGGTCCTGCACCCCGGACCCATACCTAATATTAGGGACCCCCAGTGACGGAGAGGCCTTGTCGATCGGCCTGGGGGCTTAACCCTATATCTGCAGATATACGCAACCAAGATCTCCGTATTATCTGACTATTATGTAGGAATATTATTCACTCAGTGTGCATTAGGGAACCATTGTTTTTTCCTTCACAGAATTACCCCTCCCTTTTAGCACCTGAGTGACATCACTATCTGATTGAGCAGTTCACCATTTTTTTGCATTGTATTGAGAGGCATGAACGGGTCAGCATTAGGAGGGATTGCTGACTCTAGACTGCCATAGGGGGAAGTCAGGGGTATCCCCAGGCAAGCTGGCTCTCAGATGCTGTAGGAGCCATTACCATGTGGCCTTACACTGGGAATTCAACCCAGACATATTTGGAATTATTTATGGGGTGGGTGTGGGGTGTGGTGGCCCCTGTGTCGGTATCGCTGGGCTGCTTCAGGTCGGCACACCCTAACACTTTATTAACACTTATGAGTTTCCCTATCACTTTGTATATATTTTTGTATTATTTTAATCACACCACTCACATAGCACTTCTGTGCTTCTTATTAACCCTATTAACTCTCACCTGTGTGCTGACCTGGGGTAGCCGACCTGTGCCGACATTATGGGGTCCTGCACCCCGGACCCATACCTAATATTAGGGACCCCCAGTGACGGAGAGGCCTTGTCGATCGGCCTGGGGGCTTAACCCTATATCTGCAGATATACGCAACCAAGATCTCCGTATTATCTGACTATTATGTAGGAATATTATTCACTCAGTGTGCATTAGGGAACCATTGTTTTTTCCTTCACAGAATTACCCCTCCCTTTTAGCACCTGAGTGACATCACTATCTGATTGAGCAGTTCACCATTTTTTTGCATTGTATTGAGAGGCATGAACGGGTCAGCATTAGGAGGGATTGCTGACTCTAGACTGCCATAGGGGGAAGTCAGGGGTATCCCCAGGTAAGCTGGCTCTCAGATGCTGTAGGAGCCATTACCATGTGGCCTTACACTGGGAATTCAACCCAGACATATTTGGAATTATTTATGGGGTGGGTGTGGGGTGTGGTGGCCCCTGTGTCGGTATCGCTGGGCTGCTTCAGGTCGGCACACCCTAACACTTTATTAACACTTATGAGTTTCCCTATCACTTTGTATATATTTTTGTATTATTTTAATCACACCACTCACATAGCACTTCTGTGCTTCTTATTAACCCTATTAACTCTCACCTGTGTGCTGACCTGGGGTAGCCGACCTGTGCCGACATTATGGGGTCCTGCACCCCGGACCCATACCTAATATTAGGGACCCCCAGTGACGGAGAGGCCTTGTCGATCGGCCTGGGGGCTTAACCCTATATCTGCAGATATACGCAACCAAGATCTCCGTATTATCTGACTATTATGTAGGAATATTATTCACTCAGTGTGCATTAGGGAACCATTGTTTTTTCCTTCACAGAATTACCCCTCCCTTTTAGCACCTGAGTGACATCACTATCTGATTGAGCAGTTCACCATTTTTTTGCAGAGTTCTGCCCAAACCCAGTATATCTCAACAGCACGATGACACCAGTATTACTGCAGTGTGCCTTGTCATGCACAAAGGGTGGAGAATGGGAATACTGGTGAAGGGACATTTTGTATAGACACTGATATGCCTGTTGGTGAATGGCAAACCTGACATTTTCTTTTTCATTTTCTTCTTCTTTCTCTCCTCTAGAGATGTGTTTTTTTTGTAAGTTATGCTCATTATGCTCTACATTGCAAACACACAATGACTTCGTACAGTTAACACCCTTTAGAAATTATTGTTATGTATTGGTGTGCACTGATGTTTTCTCAAACTGGGTAGAGGCATTTCCTGCCGCCACGGATGCTGCTGTGTTTACCGCAAAGAAAAATTGCTCAGAAATTTGTGTGTAGATAATGGTACCCCTAGAAGTAGGAGCAAAGCTTGAAATTGTACTAATGTGATCATAGATACTGCCACTAGTATTATGTAGCTTCGGAACCACTCCCAGATCTTCACTCAACGAATCACCCTCTGCGAAATTTGTTTTTTTGTTTTTGTTTTGGTATTTGTGTTTTTTTTTGGGGTTGTTTTTGGAAGACAACCTCATGTCATGATTGATCCGCACAATGATCAGAAATACACCAATGAGGTGACAGTACAGTACCTTGTTGAGATGAAAAAGAGAGATTGCAACAGAGATCAGTTTCCTGGGGTGCACTCCATCCCATTTACAAATGGTTTAGTAGTTCCATAAACTCATTACTGGATACATGTCCTCCAGCAAAAATAGCCAATATCAACGTGGAATATTCCTAACTTGTGTTCCACATGTAATATTATTATGGCCTTATTATTCGGCCATACTAAAGCGAAATATTTAAAATTAATAGAAATAGAAAAACGTGAAGAAAGAAAAAATCTTTATTAGACAGATTTCTGTCTTGTGTGAAAATAAAAATATTTAAAACCAAATTGTGTGCCGCCTATTGATACTTCTATATTCTCAATATACTCTTATGATGAGTACAATGTATATAGCCTTAATTATTCATGTGTATATCCACTATAGATATTAGTATAATTCCATCCTTGTCCTGGATTTCTGTGTATAATATATACTTGCACCTATACCCAAATGGTGTTCTGCTTGTTATATATCTTTATATTGTGTATTAATCACACAGATTAACCACATAAAATGGAAGAATGACCCTCAATTTAACGTTTAAATCACAGCCTGTGCGCTTATAATGTGCCCATTCACTTTCCTATACTGGTAACTCTTGTTTTTCAGTGTAATATTGCCAAGTATGTAAGAAATGGCAACAACTGTTTAGTAACAGCCTTGGTATTTCTACTGTATCAGTTCAGCATCATCTGCAACAAATGTTGCCATGTGTGTTGTATTTCAAGTTCTTAACATCCTGCCCCTATTAGTATGCTTGGGACACTCGTGCAGACTTTACACATACAGGTTCATTAATTGTGCCTTAATTTTAATGTCCCTATTGTTTTCTGTGTATATAATTACGTAACATAGGTGCATATAATTACACACCTCTGATTGTTGACACTATTCCACAAACAGAAAAATACGTCCCAGATAGTGATTCAACCTATTTATATCAATCATATTAAATATCCCAGTGTGTTTTCTTCACATCTGATCCTGTGCTAATCTGCACAATACTCTGTAATTCCTCATGGATCATGTGCATTCAAGACACTGATTACTGAAGGGACTGCTGTTTATTCCTGGTACACACAAATTCTAATAGTATTTGCAGGAGTCAAAAAAATTTTTTTTATACGTAAATATTTGTATTGGCACTCCACACCCTCCCTATTACAGGGATTACTGTTTGTTACTGCTGTTTGTTACTGATACACACAAGCTGTGGTGGTATTAGCAGGAATCTAAAGTTTATATGTATATCTTTATTGACACTCCACACACTGTTTATTCCGGGGACTGCTGTTTTATTGCTAGTACAAACACACCATGTTAGGGTCCACAGAAGTCAGTAATTACTCTCCATATATTTGCTGGTGATGATATTTATAATCAAGATACACCTATAATTACTGATATCGTCCCTAACTCCTTCTAAATGTTCCCCTACACTTCCAAATGCTTGTGATCTTATGTACTTAGGCACCACGTTTAGTGATGCAATATGTACAAGAGTTAAATAACCTGCATGAATTCTTAGACAATTGTGCTGCAGAACAGATTATGCTGACCCTGTTTGCAGTGGCTCTCTATTATTGTGCATAGCCTTTCATTATAAATAGTGAATGGACAGTGAACAGATTCTACTATACACGCACAGCTTGGCTTCCTATAATAGAGTCTCCTTCCTATACTATATAGTATGATGATATACAGTGCAAGTAAGTGATTATAAGGCTAAACATTAAATAAGCATCGGCGGCACACGGCTAACCAATGCGCATTTCGCTCTATGATAGAGCTTCCTCTGGGCTCTAGCATGCGGCGCCCGCCTCCTGCCGGTATTTTGTACGCTGAAGGGACCAATCAATTTCCCCTTCCTACGTACATCTTACTTTCATTGGCGGGCGGGAGATTTTCAAACCTCCCGTCCGTTACCCATTTCAAAGCATCGGAGAGTGATCTATCCTACTCACTTAATCCGTCACAGGTGAATATAATGAAGCCGTCCTCCAGTGTTACATTATACTCATCATGCTCGGAAGCCCCATAACATGTATACTGATGGTTTTTGGGTGTTAGTGACTGCAGAGTTTATGCTGTGCACAAGTGACTGCAGAGTTTATGCTGTGCACATGTTCTCACATATTCCCATTACCCAAATGGGTCACAAAGAAAAGGGAAAAAAAAAAAAGGACAACAAAGGATGATATGAGTCCCTAATTTATATCCAAATAAAGGGTTATAATGTGTACAGATCTTCCTGTGTAAACAATACACCTCTGAGTTGCCAGTAATGTCTTCAATATGCATGTATTATTTTGCAAAAGGGTGATACAGCGCCACTTGTGGGGTATAGTCTCAGTACTAACTTGATTTATATGTTGTAAAAAGATATATGATGTAATAAAAAGGTATAAGATACACAACCACCTTGTTAGAGGTGTCAGCCACCCCTTAAGGGTGCAGCACTAGTACGGTGCTGCCAGAGAAAAGATATAGTGGAGGGATAAGGGTACCGGCGACCAATGTTGTGTAAATATGCAAATAATTAATATTAAAAGCTTAAGATTTATGAGCCAAAAAATATAAAATCGAACAAACAGTTTTAATATATAGATAAAATACATAAAAGGTCATATAATATCCGAATCAGGTAAAAAGGTAACAAGGTAAAAGACTTAGCTTTAAAATAGGCAAGGGGGTCACTGCAGGGAACCCAACGCGTTTCGTCACATCAGACTTCTTCAAAGGGTAAGGACAGAGTGAGCTGGCAAGCCTATTTATAGCTCTAACAGGTAATGTTGTGGGTGTGTGATAACATCATAGGTCATGTGACCAATGAAAAATCATTAAAAGGTATTATGACAAGGGGACAGACAGGATGCTTCAGTGTGGCCTGGCCCCAGGTAGTATGGGTCAGAGTGGTCATTGCAAAGTGAAAAACGAATGTTTGTAGTAAATAATAGTGTTCAGAGAAGCTTTAGAAAGGTAAATTGCGGCACTTCCGCCACACTTCCGGTGACGGAGGTAGCGCGTCATGTGATCTCGGACATTTCCGCCCCACTTCCGGTTGGTTCGTGCGCATGCGCCGGCGGCGAATCCTGTGCACTGCGCATGTGTCCCACATCCAGGGCGGCGGCAGACGTGCTGTCTGGTCTCAGAAGGGATGTATGTCCTTTGTTTCAAATAGCAGAGCGTCCATTTTGTAGGGGCTGAATTCCATAGGAAATATAGTGATTGCGGCGGCCATATTTCCGAAGTCTAAGGAGACTCAATCGTTGTGATTTTTTGGTGTCCATGGAAACCGTTACATGTAAATAAAGCAGACAGGAGAAACAGGTGAAATCTACGTAGTGGCCTTCCATACATGCGATATCTTAGTCATTTTAAACATTTTAAACATCAGAGCGGCCACATTTGTGCAAGACTCTACCAATTGGAAGAGTTAAATTAAATTATGATGAATAATAAAATATAATAAAATACAACATAATAATAAAGGTGAAGCTGGTTGTAGTATATTAATAAGTATATTAATAAATAAATAAGAGGTGAGTTCATAGTAACATGGATTATTGAATGTGGTAAGGAAGGTTAACAAGTGCAGGCTATAGTGAGGAGAGACAGGTCGGTGTGGAAAGTGAACGAGGTGCAAAATAAGATACTAAGATTGCTGCTTTTGTTGCAGGTGTTTATAGGAGTGTGTCCTCCATATACGATATAACAAAATATAACAAAGGAAAGAAAGACAAGGGTAAAAAGGTACACATATATATATATAATATCCAGAGCATATATATATGGCAAGGTGGCAGGTGCAACACGTGAGTCACATGTGTATCGGGTGATCAGCAGAACGGTTACTGGTTGGCTTGGCGTCATTAGCCTGTCCTTACAGCACCCGATCTTCCCGGATAGTCACCCTCTCTGGTACTGGTCGGGCCCCAAAACACTGCTTAGCTTCCAAGGTCGGACGAGATTGGGCGTGCCAGTGTGGTTTGACCGTATGTACAATTAGACGTCGTAACACCAGTGCATGACCGCATGATACTTGAGATACAGCTTTATTCGTGAATACAGAAAGGCACATACAAGACTAAAAGGAGGGAGTTGTGAGGAAGAGAGGATGGGTACGGCACCTCATAGGAAGGGGGCAATTTCATATCCCTCGTTCAGACCCCTTGGTTGCAAGGTCTGCAGCTGGAATATCCAGTACATCTCCCTTCTCGAGAGTTTGTTCGCGAGGTCACCTCCTCTTTCT
Source organism: Pseudophryne corroboree (assembly GCF_028390025.1). Classification (NCBI taxonomy): domain Eukaryota; kingdom Metazoa; phylum Chordata; class Amphibia; order Anura; family Myobatrachidae; genus Pseudophryne; species Pseudophryne corroboree. The sequence goes on along the minus strand of NC_086446.1, from coordinate 49,628,276 downwards.
CCCAAGCGCACGTGCTCGATGGCCTTGAAGGTGAGATCTTCAGGATTGGAGTTGTGCCATGTCAAAAAATGTCTTGAAACAGTGTGGCTCTCCACTTTGTTCCTAATGTTGCGAACGTGCTCCTGGATCCTTGTTTTAAGGAGTCTTTTGGTCTTGCCCACATATTTCTTTTTGCAGGGGCATTCAAGCAAGTAGACTACGGACGTGCTATTGCAATTCATGAAGTCTTTGATGGTAAACTCTTTCTTTTCATCCATGTCGCTGAAAGTTTTCCGGTTCGGATGCAAGTATCTGCAAACGTTACATTTGCCACACTTAAAAGACCCTACACATTTGGGCATCATGTTGTTCCTGATCTGGTTCTCTTTCAGGAGGCTCGGGGCAAGGTGGTCCTTCAGATTCTTAGATTTCTTAAAAATGAGGATATTTACACAACATTGGTCGCCGGTACCCTTATCCCTCCACTATATGTATTATTATTTAAATTTTCTTCTTTTTCCAAAAAGTATGTGCTATGATTTTAATTATGAATCTATATAAAATACAAATAAAATAAATAAAAATAAAAATGTTTTGTGCCATGTGTTTTTGTTTTATTCTTTTAATATATTCAAGTAAAATTCCTCAAATTATTATAACCATATTGGTATGTGTCTGTAATCTTCCATCCTATGTTATTTCCATCCAACATGTACTCATGAAATAAATGTGTTTACCGTGCTTGATAACAAGTGCTTATCTCCCATATTGTGGATGTGCCACAATATTACATCCCCACTATCCTTTATTAGTGCCATAATTAAATGAATATAAATAAAAATGTTTTTATATATTTATAAAAGTTTTTATGTGTATATGCAAATGAAATGTGATTCTGTGAATAAAATTATTGCATTGTGTCAACATATTCCCACTACATTCAAATGTGAAAATTATGTGCAAAAATAGTGTCACATCTCAAACTAAAATAAACTAAAAAACAAAAAGTGTAACCCAACATGCCAAACAGAAAAATGTATTGGATCATTGATAACTTTCTTGACGTAGTTATACTTAGTGTTGTTCACACATCTTAAGTTATTTGTCATCTCTCTTATGTGGTTATATCCATAGTACACTTCCTCCCGTGTATAGTAATCGTTTCTTTCCCTTTTACCATTATGTATGGTTTTATCCACGTTATGTTCTTTCCTTAATAACACATATGCCCATATATGGGCTACCTATGATATACTCTATAGGCTTCAGCATATCCTATGTTCAAAGTTACTTAACACCCCCTTCCATAAATATCCTTCCCTATATGTGTTTCCCAATAGTTCTTTTTATATGTTATTCTTAGCATATTAGCATATATTAACATATTATTTGCATATTGGTCATCCCTAATCCTGTAGGGTGACCATGTAGCGCCTAAATGCTCAAATGCATCCAATCCCCCTACGTGCGAGTCCATAGTCATCCCTAATCCTGTGGGGTGACTGTCACACCTAAATGCTCAGATACATCCTATCCCTCTACGTATGAGTCCAAGTACATACATCACATAGATGGGGGATTTGTTTGTAATTCCCTAGTTCCATAGGGCATATACACCACATCCACATGTCCTGTGCCCATGATCTATGATATCTGCATCCCTATGTCCCTCCATCTTTGGTACCCATAATTATTGACACTATACACACAGTGCCTATCTCCGTATCATTTTTGATGTAAATATCTATTCTAAGAATGTACAGTAAATTGTTCTAATATTATTTTGATTTATACTCTACATGGATCCCACGAATTTGTTCAATATTTCCATATAAAATGGACACAGAGGATGGTATTATGCCCTATTACTGTACATTACATGTAAGAATGTCACAATATAAACTCCACATTCATACTGCCAATGAACGTGAAATAAAGGATATATAAAATATATTAGTTCTTAATATGGGAAGCATCATATGTGTCCTTATTGGTACGTATTTATGTCAGGGTTCTACATTCTGATGATATTGTCATAGGTACTCTTTATCAATTAATAGTTCCAAAGAGATAATATATGAACATTACCTCTTCCTCATCTAAAAAAAACCTGATACAGTTAAACAATAATATGGATAGTGATTTTCATTAAGTCTGAATTTAAAGAAATGCCGAGTATTGTATCTCCTCATTCAGTCCATATGGAGTCAGACTATTCATGAGGAATATCTGTCTTGATTCCCTCTTGAGGAGTTCCTTCATTATATTTCCTCCTCTCAATCCCAATTCAACTCTTTCAAGGCCAAAAACTCTCATCTGACTTGGATCACTGGCATGTTTCCTCATGAAGTGCCTAGCCACACTAGTGAGCTTTTTCATATTGGTGTGGTCCCTCCTTGCATGGTTGATGTTACCCACGTGTTCTAAGATCCGTTGTTTAAATTGCCTTTTGGTCATCCCTATATAATTCAAACCACAGGGACATGTGAGGCAGTAAATGACTCCTTGAGTCGTACAGTTAATGTAACCTCGGATTTTAACCACTTTGTTGTACCTGTTGGTATATTCCTTGATTACTTTTACGTATCGACATGCCTTACACTTTCCACAAATGTGGCATCCCTGAATTAATGGCTCTCGTTTTTTATTTCTAATAAAATGACTGTGGACCAATTTATTACGCAGGTTAGGTGATTTTCTCCAACTCGTGAGGATCCTCTCACCAATTTCCTTCTGTAGATCCTCATCGGTTTTTAATATATGATGGTGTTTCTGCAAGGCCTTGTTAATATCTCTCCATTGTCTACAGTATGTACTGATGAACCTGGTGGATACATCCTCCTTCCTTTTGTTTTTGGGATTGAGTAAATTGGCTCTAGGGATGCTCTTAGTCTCCTTATAGGCTTTTCGTAGCACTTTCTCACTGTAGCCTCTCTTCTTCAAACGATTTTGCAGTTCATTGGCCCTTTTCTTGAAGGTCGCCTCATCCGAACAGTTGCGTCTGATTCTAATATATTCCCCTTTGGGGATTCCTTTTAGTGTGGCTGGGAGATGTGAGCTATTATGATGTAATATACTATTCGTCGCCGTTTTTTTGCTGAACACATCAGTGGCAAGTTTACCTTCCTTTATTGTGATACTCAAATCTAGAAAGGTTATTTTCTCCTGACTGATATCAGATGTTAATTTCAGGTTGAATTCGTTATCATTGAGGATAGATATGAATTCCTCTAGTTCCTCCTTTCCTCCTTCCCAGATGATCAAAATATCATCTATAAACCTATGCCAGCTGATGATGTGTTCCGTATACTTGGCATTGATGTCATTAAAAACCCACTCCTTCTCCCACCATCCTAAGTATATATTCGCATACGTCGGGGCACAAGTACTCCCCATAGCGGTGCCCCGCACCTGGAGAAAGTATTTGTCATCAAATAGGAAAAAGTTCTTTGTCAATACAAACTTCAACAGCTGTAGGAGAAAGTCATCAAAGTCTTCATGTCTACCCATGCTCAAAAAGTACTTCACCGCTCTTATACCTATATCATGGCTAATGCTCGTGTATAATGCCTCCACATCACAAGTGCACAGCCACGTATTGGGTTGTAGATGGATGTTTTCAAGCTTATTCAACACATCCATGGAGTCTCGTGTATAAGAAGGTAGTTCTAATACAAAGCGTCTCAAGTTTAGGACTATAAAGATGCTAGCTTTTTCAGTCATGCTATCAATACCTGATATAATCGGTCTTCCAGGTGGTCGTTCTTTACATATATGCACTTTAGGTAGCATGTAGTAGGTGGGTATTTTTGAGTCTTTTACTTGAAGATATTCAGCCTCGGTTTTGGTGATGATCTCATCCTGTAATGCATTGCATGACTGAAAAAGCTATTGAAGTTTGTATTGACAAAGAACTTTTTCCTATTTGATGACAAATACTTTCTCCAGGTGCGGGGCACCGCTATGGGGAGTACTTGTGCCCCGACGTATGCGAATATATACTTAGGATGGTGGGAGAAGGAGTGGGTTTTTAATGACATCAATGCCAAGTATACGGAACACATCATCAGCTGGCATAGGTTTATAGATGATATTTTGATCATCTGGGAAGGAGGAACTAGAGGAATTCATATCTATCCTCAATGATAACGAATTCAACCTGAAATTAACATCTGATATCAGTTAGGAGAAAATAACCTTCCTAGATTTGAGTATCACAATAAAGGAAGGTAAACTTGCCACTGATGTGTTCAGCAAAAAAACGGCGACGAATAGTATATTACATCATAATAGCTCACATCTCCCAGCCACACTAAAAGGAATCCCCAAAGGGGAATATATTAGAATCAGACGCAACTGTTCGGATGAGGCGACCTTCAAGAAAAGGGCCAATGAACTGCAAAATCGTTTGAAGAAGAGAGGCTACAGTGAGAAAGTGCTACGAAAAGCCTATAAGGAGACTAAGAGCATCCCTAGAGCCAATTTACTCAATCCCAAAAACAAAAGGAAGGAGGATGTATCCACCAGGTTCATCAGTACATACTGTAGACAATGGAGAGATATTAACAAGGCCTTGCAGAAACACCATCATATATTAAAAACCGATGAGGATCTACAGAAGGAAATTGGTGAGAGGATCCTCACGAGTTGGAGAAAATCACCTAACCTGCGTAATAAATTGGTCCACAGTCATTTTATTAGAAATAAAAAACGAGAGCCATTAATTCAGGGATGCCACATTTGTGGAAAGTGTAAGGCATGTCGATACGTAAAAGTAATCAAGGAATATACCAACAGGTACAACAAAGTGCTTAAAATCCGAGGTTACATTAACTGTACGACTCAAGGAGTCATTTACTGCCTCACATGTCCCTGTGGTTTGAATTATATAGGGATGACCAAAAGGCAATTTAAACAACGGATCTTAGAACACGTGGGTAACATCAACCATGCAAGGAGGGACCACACCAATATGAAAAAGCTCACTAGTGTGGCTAGGCACTTCATGAGGAAACATGCCAGTGATCCAAGTCAGATGAGAGTTTTTGGCCTTGAAAGAGTTGAATTGGGATTGAGAGGAGGAAATATAATGAAGGAACTCCTCAAGAGGGAATCAAGACAGATATTCCTCATGAATAGTCTGACTCCATATGGACTGAATGAGGAGATACAATACTCGGCATTTCTTTAAATTCAGACTTAATGAAAATCACTATCCATATTATTGTTTAACTGTATCAGGTTTTTTTTAGATGAGGAAGAGGTAATGTTCATATATTATCTCTTTGGAACTATTAATTGATAAAGAGTACCTATGACAATATCATCAGAATGTAGAACCCTGACATAAATACGTACCAATAAGGACACATATGATGCTTCCCATATTAAGAACTAATATATTTTATATATCCTTTATTTCACGTTCATTGGCAGTATGAATGTGGAGTTTATATTGTGACATTCTTACATGTAATGTACAGTAATAGGGCATAATCCATCCTCTGTGTCCATTTTATATGGAAATATTGAACAAATTCGTGGGATCCATGTAGAGTATAAATCAAAATAATATTAGAACAATTTACTGTACATTCTTAGAATAGATATTTACATCAAAAATGATACGGAGATAGGCACTGTGTGTATAGTGTCAATAATTATGGGTACCAAAGATGGAGGGACATAGGGATGCAGATATCATAGATCATGGGCACAGGACATGTGGATGTGGTGTATATGCCCTATGGAACTAGGGAATTACAAACAAATCCCCCATCTATGTGATGTATGTACTTGGACTCATACGCAGAGGGATAGGATGTATCTGAGCATTTAGGTGTGACATAGTCACCCCACAGGATTAGGGATGACTATGGACTCGCACGTAGGGGGATTGGATGCATTTGAGCATTTAGGCGCAACATAGTCACCCTACAGGATTAGGGATGACCAATATGCAAATAATATGTTAATATATGCTAATATGCTAAGAATAACATATAAAAGAACTATTGGGAAACACATATAGGGAAGGATATTTATGGAAGGGTGGTGTTAAGTAACTTTGAACATAGGATATGCTGAAGCCTATAGAGTATATCATAGGTAGCCCATATATGGGCATATGTGTTATTAAGGAAAGAACATAACGTGGATAAAACCATACATAATGTTAAAAGGGAAAGAAACGATTACTATACACGGGAGGTAGTGTACTATGGATATAACCACATAAGAGAGATGACAAATAACTTAAGATGTGTGAACAACACTAAGTATAACTACGTCAAGGAAGTTATCAATGATCCAATACATTTTTCTGTTTGGCATGTTGGGTTACACTTTTTGTTTTTTAGTTTATTTTAGTTTGAGATGTGACACTATTTTTGCACATAATTTTCACATTTGAATGTAGTGGGAATATGTTGACACAATGCAATAATTTTATTCACAGAATCACATTTAATTTGCATATACACATAAAAACTTTTATAAATATATAAAAACATTTTTATTTATATTCATTTAATTATGGCACTAATAAAGGATAGTGGGGATGTAATATTGTGGCACATCCACAATATGGGAGATAAGCACTTGTTATCAAGCACGGTAAACACATTTATTTCATGAGTACATGTTGGATGGAAATAACATAGGATGGAAGATTACAGACACATACCAATATGGTTATAATAATTTGAGGAATTTTACTTGAATATATTAAAAGAATAAAACAAAAACACATGGCACAAAATTTTTTTTTTTATTTATTTATTTTATTTGTATTTTATATAGATTCATAATTAAAATCATAGCACATACTTTTTGAAAAAATAAGAAAATTGAAATAATAATACATGCATATTGAAGACATTACTGGCAACTCAGAAGGTGTATTGTTACACAGGAAGATCTGTACACATTATAACCCTGTATTTGGATATAAATTAGGGACTCATATAATCCTTTGTTGCCCTTTTTTTTTTTCCCCTTTTCTTTGTGACCCATTTGGGTAATGGGAATATGTGAGAACATGTGCACAGCATAAACTCTGCAGTCACTAACATCCAAAAACCATCAGTATACATGTTATGGGGCTTCCGAGCATGATGAGTATAATGTAACACTGGAGGACGGCTTCATTATATTCACCTGTGACGGATAAAGTGAGTAGGATAGATCACTCTCCAATGCTTTGAAATGGGTAACGGACGGGAGGTTTGAAAATCTCCCGCCCGCCAATGAAAGTAAGATGTACGTAGGAAGGGGAAATTGATTGGTCCCCTTCAGTGTACAAAATACCGGCAGGAGGCGGGCGCCGCATGCTAGAGCCCAGAGGAAGCTCTATCATAGAGCGAAATGCGCATTGGTTAGCCGTGTGCCGCCGATGCTTATTTAATGTTTAGCCTTATAATCACTTACTTGCACTGTATATCATCATACTATATAGTATAGGAAGGAGACTCTATTATAGGAAGCCAAGCTGTGCGTGTATAGTAGAATCTGTTCACTGTCCATTCACTATTTATAATGAAAGGCTATGCACAATAATAGAGAGCCACTGCAAACAGGGTCAGCATAATCTGTTCTGCAGCACAATTGTCTAAGAATTCATGCAGGTTATTTAACTCTTGTACATATTGCATCACTAAACGTGGTGCCTAAGTACATAAGATCACAAGCATTTGGAAGTGTAGGGGAACATTTAGAAGGAGTTAGGGACGATATCAGTAATTATAGGTGTATCTTGATTATAAATATCATCACCAGCAAATATATGGAGAGTAATTACTGACTTCTGTGGACCCTAACATGGTGTGTTTGTACTAGCAATAAAACAGCAGTCCCCGGAATAAACAGTGTGTGGAGTGTCAATAAAGATATACATATAAACTTTAGATTCCTGCTAATACCACCACAGCTTGTGTGTATCAGTAACAAACAGCAGTAACAAACAGTAATCCCTGTAATAGGGAGGGTGTGGAGTGCCAATACAAATATTTACGTATAAAAAATGTTTTTTTGACTCCTGCAAATACTATTAGAATTTGTGTGTACCATGAATAAACAGCAGTCCCTTCAGTAATCAGTGTCTTGAATGCACATGATCCATGAGGAATTACAGAGTATTGTGCAGATTAGCACAGGATCAGATGTGAAGAAAACACACTGGGATATTTAATATTATTGATATAAATAGGTTGAATCACTATCTGGGACGTATTTTTCTGTTTGTGGAATAGTGTCAACAATCAGAGGTGTGTAATTATATGCACCTATGTTACGTAATTATATACACAGAAAACAATAGGGACATTAAAATTAAGGCACAATTAATGAACCTGTATGTGTAAAGTCTGCACGAGTGTCCCAAGCATACTAATAGGGGCAGGATGTTAAGAACTTGAAATACAACACACATGGCAACATTTGTTGCAGATGATGCTGAACTGATACAGTAGAAATACCAAGGCTGTTACTAAACAGTTGTTGCCATTTCTTACATACTTGGCAATATTACACTGAAAAACAAGAGTTACCAGTATAGGAAAGTGAATGGGCACATTATAAGCACAAAGGCTGTGATTTAAACGTTAAATTGAGGGTCATTCTTCCATTTTATGTGGTTAATCTGTGTGATTAATACACAATATAAAGATATATAACAAGCAGAACACCATTTGGGTATAGGTGCAAGTATATATTATACACAGAAATCCAGGACAAGGATGGAATTATACTATTATCTATAGTGGATATACACATGAATAATTAAGGCTATATACATTGTACTCATCATAAGAGTATATTGAGAATATAGAAGTATCAATAGGCGGCACACAATTTGGTTTTAAATATTTTTATTTTCACACAAGACAGAAATCTGTCTAATAAAGATTTTTTCTTTCTTCACGTTTTTCTATTTCTATTAATTTTAAATATTTCGCTTTAGTATGGCCGAATAATAAGGCCATAATAATATTACATGTGGAACACAAGTTAGGAATATTCCACGTGGATATTGGCTATTTTTGCTGGAGGACATGTATCCAATAATGAGTTTATGGAACTACTAAACCATTTGTAAATGGGATGGAGTGCACCCCAGGAAACTGATCTCTGTTGCAATCTCTCTTTTTCATATCTATTTTTAGATCAGTGGGTAGCACCGATATTCACATATATATGGGTATTAGATACACTAACAAGCGAATATACAATCCCTAATATTAAAATTCACTATTATTGTAGATCCAGGTGCGGGATTTTTTCTTGCAACCTTGTTGAGATGAGCCAGCATTTGAGAACTTGACAAAGAACTTGAAACTGTTGATTGCTGGTATGCCAAATGCTGTCTTGAGTGTGAACCAAGAGACTGTGTGATTGTTCTTACGCTCAGGTTGCCTAATAGACAGGTGGGAAGGACCATACCAAGTTTTGTTGACAGCACTAAAGGTCGCCGAAAGAGAGATTTGGGTCCACTCGTCCCACTGCAAGAAGGTCGCCGACCCGGAGAGAACTCGTGACAAAGTAGTTTATTGCTCACATTCATCGAGTTTGTGAACTGTGTGTTCAAAGAGCAAGTCAAAGAGAACCTCGTATCACTAGAGACTCTGTTCCGTGAAGACTGAGAGGCAGCACTGTTGAACACTACCTGAGCGTACTAAAGGATTGCAGAAAGACCAGTCATTGTAATTGATTTGTTATGAACAATAGTGGTTTTGTTCTATTTCTCTTTTCTCTCTTTCCCGCTGACAAACATTTTCTTTCAGGATATTCTATTTTTGCGAGGTTTTTTTTTTATGAGGAGTCGAGTGTGGGACTGGAACTGGTTTCTGGAGGAAGGAGTGATTTCCTTATAAGATCCCAGGATTAGCCGATTAGTTTGTTAAAATCAGAGAAAAATCAAAAGGTCTAGTAGTTATGGAGTTCAGAGGTAATCAGGAACAATCAGACAATGGCTATTCACACATTGCAGATAAAGAGCTCATTAATATATGTGGAAGAAAGGTTTATGAGTGACTCTCCCCGAACTCCGAAGGTTTATGTTATTTAGGAAGGACACTACTTATAACTAGTGATGTGCACCGTACATTTTTCGGGTTTTGTGTTTTGGATTCGATTCCGTAGCCGAGTTTTGGATTCGGACGCGTTTTGGCAAAACCTCGCCGAAATTTTTTTGTCGGATTCGGGTGTGTTTTGGATATGGGTGGGTTTTTTTTTAAAAACCCTAAAAAACAGCTTAAATCATAGAATTTGGGGGTCATTTTGATCCCATAGTATTATTAACCTCAATAACCATAATTTCCACTCATTTTCAGTCTATTCTGAACACCTCACAATATTATTTTTAGTCCTAAAATTTGCACCGAGGTCGCTGGATGGCTAAGCTAAGCGACACAAGTGGCCGACACAAACACCTGGCCCATCTAGGAGTGGCACTGCAGTGTCAAGCAGGGTGGCACTTCAAAAAAATAGTCCCCAAACAGCACATGATGCAAAGAAAAATTAAAGAAAAAAAAAAGGTGCAAGATGGAATTGTCCTTGGGCCCTCCCACCCACCCTTATATTGTATAAACAGGACATGCACACTTTAACGAACCCATCATTTCAGCGACAGGGTCTGCCACACGACTGTGACTGAAATGACTGGTTGGTTTGGGCCCCCACCAAAAAAGAAGCAATCAATGTCTCCTTGCACAAACTGGCTCTAGATGTCCACCTCATCATCATCATCCTCTGATTCCTCACCCCTTTCACTGTGTACATCCCCCTCCTCACAGATTATTAATTCGTCTCCACTGGAATCCACCATCTCAGATCCCTGTGTACTTTCTGTAGGCAATTGCTGGTGAATGTCTCCACGGAGGAATTGATTATAATTCATTTTGATGAACATCATCACACATTTTCTGGCAGTAACCTCGTACGCCGATTGCCGACAAGGTGAGCGGCTGCACTAAACACTCTTTCGGAGTACACACTGGAGGGAGGGCAACTTAGGTAGAATAAAGCCAGGAGGTATAGAATTTAGATGGATAGTATACTTGACGACAGAGGTAGGTACAGCAGTGGCCTTCCGTACTGTACTGCTATATATACTGGTGGTCACTGTGTCAGCAAACTGCACAACTGAAATGAACCACAGGTATAGAATGTAGATGGATAGTATACTTGACGACACAGAGTTAGGTACAGCAGTGGCCTTCCGTACCGTACTGCTATATATACTGGTGGTCACTGTGTCAGCAAACTGCACAACTGAAATGCACCACAGGTATAGAATCTAGATGGATAGTATACTTGACAACACAGAGGTAGGTACAGCAGTGGCCTTCCGTACCGTACTGCTATATATACTGGTGGTCACTGTCAGCAAACTGCAAAACTAAAATGCACCACAGGTATAAAATGTAGATGGATAGTATACTTGACGACACAGAGGTAGGTACAGCAGTGGCCTTCCGTACCGTACTACTATATATACTGGTGGTCACTGTGTCAGCAAACTGCAAAACTAAAATGCACCACAGGTATAGAATGTAGATGGTTCTCTTCCTTCAGGACATTGCCCCTCTTTCCTCATTCCCATCCTTTGAAAATTTACAATCCCGCTACTTGCTCCCTCACTCGGTATTTTACCAATTTTTGCAAATTAGACACTTCTACGGTTCACTCCCTAAACCCACCAATCCCTCCATAGCTACCCCCCTGGAAATATGGTGCTGCGGCTCTCGCTTAACGAAGGGTCTCCTTTCACGCATATACCGAGTGTTACTGTCGCACAATGTCCCCCCCAAGGAGAGTCACGAGTTGGCGTGGGAGAGGGAGGTGGGGGAGTCCTTAACCGTAGAGGAATGGGAGGATATTAGACAGGAAATTACCAAGAGCTCTATCTCGGTTCGTATAGCCGAAAACTCATATAAATTGTACTATCGCTGGTACCTGGTACCTACTAGATTACACTCTATTTATCCAACGTGCTCGGACGAGTGCTGGAGACTATGTGGTTGCAGGGGGAGCTTGCTGCATGTTTGGTGGTCTTGTCCAACAATTCGTCAATATTGGGGACAAATTCATAAATTGGTTCTAGAAGTTACGCACTTAACCGTGCCGGACTCACCCTTTTATTCACAACTTTCCCGTCCCATCCCTGACACCTCGCGCCATCAACGAGCCCTAATTAAACATATTCTGAACACAGCCAAATGTCTAATAGCATCCAAGTGGAAATCTGTGGCCCCTCCTACTATGGCCGCTACTATTAATGCAATTTGGTTCACATATAAGTTAGAGCGAATTACGGCTTCTCTTCGAGACTCCCCACTCTCTTTCACCGAGACATGGACACCATGGACCTTGCATTTCAACGCTGAACCTCCATTGACAACCATTTAGCATCTAATACCTAGTGCCACATTCTATATGTTTGATGCTGATTATTTGGGATGTTGTCTGGACCTTACCTACATCGAAAAGTTGTATCTATCGGTAGCTCGGACTGGCCGACCTTTCCCTCCCTCCCCCCCCCCCCCCTTCTTCATATTCTCTGTTTCTCCCCCCCTTTCTCTTAACTTTAATGGATAGTTGTAGCATTTTGGTAATCTGTCTTCATGGAGGCAAGCGCGACAACTATTTATTGATGGATCTATTGAGTGCCCCTCCCTCCTGATCATAATATGTCATTCGTTCCCTATATGCCATCTATTGTTACAACGTTGTATCTGTATGTTTATATCCTTATATAATCAATAAAACATTATTTCAAAAAAAAAAAAAGAATGTAGATGGATAGTATACTTAATGACGACACAGAGGTAGGTACAGCAGTGGCCTTCCGTACCGTACTGCTATATATACTGGTGGTCACTGTGTCAGCAAACTGCAAAACTAAAATGCACCACAGGTATAGAATGTAGATGGATAGTATACTTGACGACACAGAGGTAGGTACAGCAGTGGCCTACTGTACCGTAATGCTATATATTTTATACTGGTGGTCAGCAAACTGTGCAAAACTTAAATGCACCACAGGTATGGATGGATAGTATACTTGACGACACAGAGGTAGGTACAGAAATGGCCTTCTGCGCCATACTCCTATATATTATATACTGGTGGTAAGCAAAATTATGCACTGTACTCCTACTATATACTACAATGCAGCACAGATATGGAGTGTTTTTCTGGCAGACAACGTATACTGGTGGTCACTGGTCAGCAAAACTCTGCACTGTACTCCTCCTATATAATATTATACTGGTGGTCCCCAGTCCCCACAATAAATTAGTGTGAGCACAGATATATGCAGCACACTGAGCACAGATATGGAGTGTTTTTCAGGCAGACAACGTATACTGGTGGTCACTGGTCAGCAAAACTCTGCACTGTACTCCTCCTATATAATACAGCTGCTCCCCAGTCCCCACAATTAAGCAGTGTGAGCACAGATATATGCAGCACACTGAGCACAGATAAGGAGCGTTTTTTTCAGGCAGAGAACGGATAAAACTGGTGGTCACTGATCAGCAAAACTCTGCACTGTACTCCTCCTATATTAATATACAGCTGCTCCCCAGTCCCCACAATTAATATATAAGCAAGCACAAATATTTGCATCAACGATGAATAAACTGAGAGGACGCCAGCCACGTCCTCTTCCTAACATTTCCAATGCACAAGTGAAAATGGCGGCGACGCGCGGCTGCTTATATAGAACCCGAATCTCGCAATAATCCGTCAGCGTGATGATGACGTTCGGGCGCGCTCGGGTTAACCGAGCCATACGGGAGAATCCGAGTATGCCTCGGACCCGTGTAAAATGGGTGAAGTTGGGGGGGGTTCGGTTTCCGAGGAACCAAACCCGTTCATCACTACTTATAACCCTTGTTCAATGATTAAACAGACCTAGCATACGTTCCAGAAATGGAAACAATGTTCAGAAAATGATAGGAATATGTAGATCATGAAAATTTTATATGTCACTGTCACGATTTGTTTGTGTCTTCTTCATCTACCCAGCAGAACCTCAATCGAATCCAAACATCAGTGTACAAAGACGTAGGTACATGTATGTGTGAAATGTTCGTCGCAAATTAGACATTATAGGCCAAAGCACTGTCCCAGCATACCCTATAGGTTGAATGTTGTCCCACACCCAACCAGTGGTCCTGTGACCGCCGAGTGCATATAGAGAATGTCTCGTCCTCCTCCCTGTCTTCCCCAAATATAGTATCTGATTTGCGAAATGCATACATACTTGTGTCTAGGTCACCGATTATTGTATGAAATATTTTTTTCTTCAGTTAATAATTGATGGCAGTTATTGTTTGCTGCCAAAGGGTGGACTGTCGAAGTCAAAAATATTACATAAAGAGAACATACAAACTACACACATATAAGTCGCTATACTTGCAAATACGCGCAGCGAGCACAGCAATATATGGTAACACACGCATTTACACGGACATGCCACAGAGATGGATTCGACACTTATTTCATGCAGTACATAATTGTGGTGGTATCAAGCGCCAGACATCATGATGATTTAGAATTGTATATGATGGAGTGGTGTCATGTATGTCTATTATTTGAACGAAACAAGATAGACCGTTCATGTTTACTATTGAAGCAACCAGATTGATGTGTAGATTCATTTGATGCTTGTTGTGAAGTTGTGGGACATTGCAGCGGATAATAATGATTAAATGTATAAAAGCTAAAATCACTCTTATTAGGACAGTGGACAGGAAACTCAGGCCAGCCCTTTGGATGACTTCAAGGCTAAACCTGATTACCATATCCAAAGGGACTGGTGACTCTTCGTGAACCCCTCCCCCAGAAACTAGATAACACATTGATCACAAAGGAGCTTAGTGGATTTTTGGTCTCAGAGGATGATGGACTTGTTGCCAGTTCAGTTCCTGTATTTATTTACAGAGAGAGAGAGAGACATAAGATGCATTGGAGGGAATGGTAATGGTATCGCTGGCCTGTAACTGAAACTGTATGTAACTGTATGTATTAACTGCTTACTGTGTGAGTATAACCATGCTACTATAGGTATACTGTACTTTGTAATATATATTGAATCCATATACTTTTAATAACAAATATATACATCAATGAGCTTTGGAACTCAGATAATGTGTGGGTGTATTGTTTTCTCTTATGGGATGCAGTGTTTTGCAATGTATAGAGCACATTCATGGGATATGGTAATAAGAGGTGCAGGCGTTTACAATATATATTAGAGCGGGCATTTGAAATATTTGTGAGAAAGCAATTTGGCATTCTTACTATGTACTGTGAAAATGCTATGTGGCATGCTTTAAATTGGAAACACTATTATCTAGCATACTATAAATTGTGTGCAAGAGATGGAAATGGTGGTGGGTCTGATGGACATTGAAGCATCATGTGGGGAAGTCTATACACGTTTTCATACATTTTTGTTTGTGACAATGGTCAGGCTTCTTACCTTAAGATGGCTAGACAAATGTCCTAATGGAGATTGGTGTGTGATGTAGCCAGAGAGAGATGCGGAGCCCTGTCCTAATGGAGGCCAGTGTGTGATGCAGTCAGAGAGATGCGGAGCCCTGTCCTAATGGAGGCCAGTGTGTGATGTAGACAGAGAGATGCGGAGCCCTCTCCTAATGGAGGCCGGTTTGTGATGTAGTCAGAGAGATACAGAGCCCTGTCCTAATGGAGGCCGGTGTGATGTAGACAGAGAGATGCAGAGCCCTGTCCTAATGGAGGCCGGTGTGTGATGTACACAGAGAGATACAGAGCCCTGTCCTAATGGAGGCCAGTGTGATTTAGACAGAGAGATGCGGAGCCCTGCCCTAATGGAGGCCGGTGTGTGATGTACACAGAGAGATGCGGAGCCCTGTCCTAATGGAGGCCGGTGTGTGATGTAGTCAGAGAAATGTGGAACCCTTTCCTAATGGAGGCCGGTGTGATGCAGTCAGAGAGATGTGGAGCCCTGCCCTAATGGAGGCCGGTGTGTGATGCAGTCAGAAAGATGAGGAGCTCTGTCCTAATGTAGGCTGGTGTGTAATGTAGTCAGATAGATGCAAAGCCCTGTCCTAATTGAGGTCGGTGTGTGATGCAGTCAGAGAAATGTGGAGCTTTGTCCTAATGGAGGCCGGTGTGTGATGCAGTCAGAGAGATGCACAGCCCTGTTCTAATGGAGGCCGGTGTGTGATGTAGACAGAGAGATGCGGAGCCCTGTCCTAATGGAGGCCGGTGTGATGCAGACAATAGAGATACAGAGCTCTGTCCTAATGGAGGCCACTGTGTGATGTAGACAGAGAGATGCGGAACCTTGACTTCATGGAGGCCAGCACGTGATGCAGTCAGAGAGATGTGGAGCCCTGCCCTAATGGAGGCCGGTGTGTGATGTACAGAGAGATGTGGAGCCCTGCCCTAATGGAGGCCGGTGTGTGATGCAGTCAGAAAGATGAGGAGCTCTGTCCTAATGGAGGCTGGAGTGTAATGTAGTCAGATAGATGCAAAGCCCTGTCCTAATGGAGGTCAGTGTATGATGCCGTCAGAGAGATGCGCAGCCTTGCACTAATGGAGGCCGGCATGTGATGTAGTCAGAGAGATGCGGAGCCCTTTCCTAATGGAGGCCGATGTGATGCAGTCAGATAGATGCAGAGCTCTGTCCTAATGGAGGCTGTGTGATGTAGACAGAGAGATGTGGAACCTTGACCTAATGGAGGCCAGCATGTGATGCAGTCAGAGAAATGTGGAGTCCTGCCTTAATGGAGGCCGGAGTGTGATGCGGTCAGAAAGATAAAAAGCTCTGTCCTAATGGAGGCTGGTGTGTGATGTACGTCAGAGATACGCGGAGCCCTGCTCTAATGGAGGCCGGTGTGTGACGACGTCAGAGAGATGCACAGCCTTGCACTAATGGAGGCCGGCGTGTGATGCAGTCAGAGAGATACGGAGCCCTGTCCTAATGGAGGCCTGTGTGTGATGTAGTCAGAGAGATGCGGAGCCCTGTCCTAATGGAGGCAGGTGTGTGATGCAGTCAGAGAGATAAAGAGCCCTGTCCTAATGGAGGCCGGTGCGTGATGCATTTAGGGAGATGCAGAGCCCTGTCCTAATGGAGGCCGGTGTGTGATGTAGATAGAGAGATGTGGAGCCCTGTCCTAATGGAGGCCGATGTGTGATGCATTTAGGAAGATGCAGAGCCCTGTCCTAATGGAGGCCTCTTTGTTTGATGCAGAGCGATGCGGAGCCCTGTCCTAACGGAGGCCGGTATGTGATGTAGACAGGGAGATGCGGAGCCCTGTCCTAATGGAGGCCGGTGTGTGATGTAAACAGGGAGATGCGGTGCCCTGTTCTAATGGAGGCTGGGGTGTGATGTAGACAGGGAGATGCGGACCCCTGCCCTAAATGGAGGCCGGTGTGTACTGCAGTCAGGGAGATGCAGAGCCCTGTCCTAATGTTGGCCGGTGTATGATGCATTCAGAGAGATGCGGAGTCCTGTTCTAATGGAGGCCGGTGTGTGATGCCGTCAGAGAGATGTGGAGCCCTGCCCTAATGGAGGCCGGTGTGTGATGTAGTCAGAGAGACGCAGAGCCCTGTCCTAATGGAGGTTCGGAGTGTGATGTAGTCAGAGATATGCGGAGCCCTGCCCTACTGGAGGCCGGTGTGTGATGCCATCAGAGAGATGCGCAGCCATGCCCTAATGGAGGCCTGCGTGTGATGCAGTGAGAGAGAGGCTGAGCCCTGTCCTAATGGAGGCTGCTGTGTGATGTAGTCAGAGGGATGCGGAGCCCTGTCCTAATGGAGGCCCGCGTGTTATGTAGTCAGAGAGATACGGAGTTCTGTCCTAATGGAGGACGGTGTATGATGCAGTCAGAGAGATGAAGAGCCCTGCCATAATGGAGGCCGGTGTATGATGCAGTCAGAGAGATAAGAGCCCTTTTGGAGGCCGGTGTGTGATGCAGTCAGAGAGATAAGCGGACCTGCCCTAATGGAGGCCGGTGTGTGATGTAAACAGAGAGATGCGGAGCCTATCCTAATGGAGGCTGGTGTGATGCAGAGCTATATCCTAATGGAGGATGGTGTGTGATGTAGACAGATAAATGCGGAACCCTGAACTAATGGAGGCCGGTGTGTGATATAGACAGAGAGATGCGGAGCCCTGTCCTAATGGAGGCCACTGTGTGATGCAGTCAGAGAGATGCAGAGCCCTGTCCTAATGGAGGCCGGTGTGTGTTGCATTTAGGGAGATGCAGAGCCCTGTCCTAAAGGAGGCTGGTGTGTGATGCATTTAGGGAGATGCGGAGCCCTGTCCTAATGGAGGCAGGTGTATGATGCAGAGAGATGCGGAGCCCTGCCCTAATGAAGGCCGGTGTGTTATGTAGACAGAGATGCGGAGCCCTGCCCTAATGGAGGCCGGTGTGTAATGTAGACAGAGAGATGCGGAGACTATCCTAATGGAGGCTGGTGTGATGCAGAGCTATATCCTAATGGAGGATGGTGTGTGATGTAGACAGATAAATGCGGAACCCTGAACTAATGGAGGCCGGTGTGTGATATAGACAGAGAGATGCGGAGCCCTGTCCTAATGGAGGCCACTGTGTGATGCAGTCAGAGAGATGCAGAGCCCTGTCCTAATGGAGGCCGGTGTGTGTTGCATTTAGGGAGATGCAGAGCCCTGTCCTAAAGGAGGCTGGTGTGTGATGCATTTAGGGAGATGCGGAGCCCTGTCCTAATGGAGGCAGGTGTATGATGCAGAGAAATGCGGAGCCCTGCCCTAATGAAGGCCGGTGTGTTATGTAGACAGAGAGATGCGGAGCCCTGCCCTAATGGAGGCCGGTGTGTAATGTAGACAGAGAGATGCGGAGCTCTGCCCTAATGGAGGCCGGTATGTGATGTAAACAGAGAGATGCAGAGCTCTGCCCTAATGGAGGCCGGTGTGTGATGCAGTCAGGGAGATGCGGAGCACTGTCCTAATGGAGTCTGGTATGTGATGCAGTCAGGAAGATATAGGGATTAAATGCTGCAGATGTAAGAAATTGTGGACTGTGAGTAATCTCTTATATGGGGGTATATGAATGTTGCGGTATATAATACACTTTAGGGGCACATACTGTAGATGTATACATTTTTTAAACATATGTGCTGTGCATTGTGGTGACTACATAGTGTAGCTTTATATACAATACCTCCCCCGTGATCAGCACCCTGTCCTACATACATCCTAGAGTCAGCAGTATGTAATGTAGCTGTGCCCTGCTCCAGCACTAGTGCCATCTATAATGCCATACACACATCCTAGAGTGAGCACTATGCAGTGTAGCTGTGCCCTGCTCCAGCACTAGCGCCATCTATAATGCCATACACACATCCTAGAGTCAGCACTATGTAGTGTAGCTGTGCCCTGCTCCAGCACTAGCGCCATCTATAATGCCATACACACATCCTAGAGTGAGCACTATGCAGTGTAGCTGTGCCCTGCTCCAGCACTAGCGCCATCTATAATGCCATACACACATCCTAGAGTCAGCAGTATGTAATGTAGCTGTGCCCTGCTCCAGCACTAGTGCTATCTATAATGCCATACACACATCCTAGAGTGAGCACTATGCAGTGTAGCTGTGCCCTGCTCCAGCACTAGCACCATCTATAATGCCATACACACATCCTAGAGTGAGCACTATGCAGTGTAGCTGTGCCCTGCGCCAGCACTAGCGCCATCTATAATGCCATACACACATCCTAGAGTGAGCACTATGTAGTGTAGCTGTGCCCTGCTCCAGCACTAGCGCCATCTATAATGCCATACACACATACTAGAGTGAGCACTATGTAGTGTAGCTGTGCCCTGAGCCAGTATTAGCGCCATCTATAATGCCATACACACATCCTAGAGTGAGCACTATGTAGTGTAGATGTGCCCTGCTCCAGCACTAGCCCGATCTATAATGCCATACACACATCCTAGAGTGAGCACTGTGTAGTGTAGCTGTGCCCTGCTCCAGCACTAGCGCCATCTAAAATGCCATACACACATCCTAGAGTACTATGTAGTGTGGATGTGCCCTGCTCCAGCACTAGCGCCATCTATAATGCCATACACACATCCTAGAGTGAGCACTATGTAGTGTAGCTGTGCCCTGAGCCAGTATTAGCACCATCTATAATGCCATACACACATCCTAGAGTGAGCACTATGTAGTGTAGCTGTGCCCTGCTCCAGCACTAGCGCCATCTATAATGCCATACACACATCCTAGAGTCAGCACTATGTAGTGTAGCTGTGCCCTGCTCCAGCACTAGCGCCATCTATAATGCCATACACACATCCTAGAGTGAGCACTATGCAGTGTAGCTGTGCCCTGCTCCAGCACTAGCGCCATCTATAATGCCATACACACATCCTAGAGTCAGCAGTATGTAATGTAGCTGTGCCCTGCTCCAGCACTAGTGCTATCTATAATGCCATACACACATCCTAGAGTGAGCACTATGCAGTGTAGCTGTGCCCTGCTCCAGCACTAGCACCATCTATAATGCCATACACACATCCTAGAGTGAGCACTATGCAGTGTAGCTGTGCCCTGCGCCAGCACTAGCGCCATCTATAATGCCATACACACATCCTAGAGTGAGCACTATGTAGTGTAGCTGTGCCCTGCTCCAGCACTAGCGCCATCTATAATGCCATACACACATACTAGAGTGAGCACTATGTAGTGTAGCTGTGCCCTGAGCCAGTATTAGCGCCATCTATAATGCCATACACACATCCTAGAGTGAGCACTATGTAGTGTAGATGTGCCCTGCTCCAGCACTAGCCCGATCTATAATGCCATACACACATCCTAGAGTGAGCACTATGTAGTGTAGCTGTGCCCTGCTCCAGCACTAGCGCCATCTAAAATGCCATACACACATCCTAGAGTACTATGTAGTGTGGATGTGCCCTGCTCCAGCACTAGCGCCATCTATAATGCCATACACACATCCTAGAGTGAGCACTATGTAGTGTAGCTGTGCCCTGAGCCAGTATTAGCACCATCTATAATGCCATACACACATCCTAGAGTGAGCACTATGTAGTGTAGCTGTGCCCTGCTCCAGCACTAGCCCGATCTATAATGCCATACACACATCCTAGAGTGAGCACTATGTAGTGTAGCTGTGCCCTGCTCCAGTATTAGCGCCATCTATAATGCCATACACAGATCCTAGAGTGAGCACTATGTAGTGTAGCTGTGCCCTGCTCCAGCACTAGCACCATCTATAACGCCATACACACATCCTAGAGTGAGCACTATGTAGTGTAACTGTGCCCTGCTCCAGCACTAGCGCCATCTATAATGCCATACACACATCCTAGAGTGAGCACTATGCAGTGTAGATGTGCCCTGCTCCAGCACTAGCACCATCTATAATGCCATACACACATCCTAGAGTGAGCACTATGTAGTGTAGCTGTGCCCTGCTCCAGCACTAGCGCCATCTGTAATGCCATACACACATCCTAGATATAGTGTAGCTGTGCCCTGCTCCAGCACTAGCGCCATCTATAATGCCATACACACGTCCTAGAGTGAGCACTATGCAGTGTAGCTCTGCCCTGCTCCAGCACTAGCGCCATCTATAATGCCATACACACATCCTAGAGTGAGCACTATGTAGTGTAACTGTGCCCTGCTCCAGCACTAGCGCCATCTATAATGCCATACACACATCCCAGAGAGAGCACTATGTAGTGTAGCTGTGCCCTGCGCCAGCACCAGCCCCATCTATAATGCCATACACACATCCTAGAGTGAGCACTATGAAGGTAGCTGTGCCCTGCGCCAGCACCAGCCCCATCTATAATGCCTTACACACATCCTACAGTGAGCACTATGTAGTGTAGCTGTGCCCTGCTCCAGCACTAGCGCCATCTATAATGCCATACACACATCCCAGAGTGAGCACTATGTAGTGTAACTGTGCCCTGCTCCAGCACTAGCCCCATCTATAATGCCATACACACATCCTAGAGTGAGCACTATGCAGTGTAGCTGTGCCCTGCGCCAGCACCAGCCCCATCTATAATGCCTTACACACATCCTACAGTGAGCACTATGTAGTGTAGCTGTGCCCTGCTCCAGCACTAGCGCCATCTATAATGCCATACACACATCCTAGAGTGAGCACTATGTAGTGTAACTGTGCCCTGCTCCAGCACTAGCGCCATCTATAATGCCATACACACATCCCAGAGTGAGCACTATGTAGTGTAGCTGTGCCCTGCGCCAGCACCAGCCCCATCTATAATGCCATACACACATCCTAGAGTGAGCACTATGTAGTGTAGCTGTGCCCTGCTCCAGCACTAGCGCCATCTATAACGCCATACACACATCCTAGAGTGAGCACTATGTAGTGTAACTGTGCCCTGCTCCAGCACTAGCGCCATCTATAATGCCATACACACATCCTAGAGTGAGCACTATGTAGTGTAGCTGTGCCCTGCTGCAGCACTAGCGCCATCTATATTGCCATACACACATCCTAGATATAGTGTAGCTGTGCCCTGCTCCAGCACTAGCGCCATCTATAATGCCATACACACGTCCTAGAGTGAGCACTATGCAGTGTAGCTGTGCCCTGCTCCAGCACTAGCGCCATCTATAACGCCATACACACATCCTAGAGTGAGCACTATGTAGTGTAACTGTGCCCTGCTCCAGCACTAGCGCCATCTATAATGCCATACACACATCCTAGAGTGAGCACTATGTAGTGTAGCTGTGCCCTGCTGCAGCACTAGCGCCATCTATATTGCCATACACACATCCTAGATATAGTGTAGCTGTGCCCTGCTCCAGCACTAGCGCCATCTATAATGCCATACACACGTCCTAGAGTGAGCACTATGCAGTGTAGCTGTGCCCTGCTCCAGCACTAGCCCCATCTATAATGCCATACACACGTCCTAGAGTGAGCACTATGCAGTGTAGATGTGCCCTGCTCCAGCACTAGCGCCATCTATAATGCCATACACAGATCCTAGAGTAAGCACTATGTAGTGTAGCTGTGCCCTTCTGCAGCACTAGCGCCATCTATATTGCCATACACACATCCTAGATATAGTGTAGCTGTGCCCTGCTCCAGCACTAGCGCCATCTATAATGCCATACACAAGTCCTAGAGTGAGCACTATGCAGTGTAGCTGTGCCCTGCTCCAGCACTAGCGCCATCTATAACGCCATATACACATCCTAGAGTGAGCACTATGTAGTGTAGCTGTGCCCTGTTCCAGCACTCGCGCCATCTATAATGCCATACACACGTCCTAGAGTAAGCACTATGTAGTGTAGCTGTGCCCTGCTCCAGCACTAGCGCCATCTATAATGCCATACACACGTCCTAGAGTGAGCACTATGCAGTGTAGCTGTGCCCTGCGCCAGCACTAGCGCCATCTATAACGCCATACACACATCCTAGAGTGAGCACTATGTAGTGTAGCTGTGCCCTGTTCCAGCACTCGCGCCATCTATAATGCCATACACACATCCTAGAGTGAGCACTATGTAGTGTAGCTGTGCCCTGCTCCAGCACTAGCGCCATCTATAATGCCATACACACGTCCTAGAGTGAGCACTATGTAGTGTAGCTGTGCCCTGCTCCAGCACTAGCGCCATCTATAATGCCATACACACATCCTAGAGTGAGCGCTATGTAGTGTAGCTGTGCCCTACTCCAGCACTAGCGCCATCTATAATGCCATACACACATCCTAGAGTGAGCACTATGTAGTGTATCTGTGCCCTACTCCAGCACTAGCGCCATCTATAATGCCATACACACATCCTAGAGTGAGCACTATGTAGTGTAGCTGTGCCCTGCTCCAGCACTAGCGCCATCTATAATGCCATACACACATCCCAGAGTGAGCACTATGTAGTGTAGCTGTGCCCTGCTCCAGCACTAGCCCCATCTATAATGCCATACACACATCCTAGAGTGAGCACTATGTAGTGTAGCTGTGCCCTGCTGCAGCACTAGCGCCATCTATATTGCCATACACACATCCTAGATATAGTGTAGCTGTGCCCTGCTCCAGCACTAGCGCCATCTATAATGCCATACACACGTCCTAGAGTGAGCACTATGCAGTGTAGCTGTGCCCTGCTCCAGCACTAGCCCCATCTATAATGCCATACACACGTCCTAGAGTGAGCACTATGCAGTGTAGATGTGCCCTGCTCCAGCACTAGCGCCATCTATAATGCCATACACAGATCCTAGAGTAAGCACTATGTAGTGTAGCTGTGCCCTTCTGCAGCACTAGCGCCATCTATATTGCCATACACACATCCTAGATATAGTGTAGCTGTGCCCTGCTCCAGCACTAGCGCCATCTATAATGCCATACACACGTCCTAGAGTGAGCACTATGCAGTGTAGCTGTGCCCTGCTCCAGCACTAGCGCCATCTATAACGCCATACACACATCCTAGAGTGAGCACTATGTAGTGTAGCTGTGCCCTGTTCCAGCACTCGCGCCATCTATAATGCCATACACACGTCCTAGAGTGAGCACTATGTAGTGTAGCTGTGCCCTGCTCCAGCACTAGCGCCATCTATAATGCCATACACACGTCCTAGAGTGAGCACTATGCAGTGTAGCTGTGCCCTGCGCCAGCACTAGCGCCATCTATAACGCCATACACACATCCTAGAGTGAGCACTATGTAGTGTAGCTGTGCCCTGTTCCAGCACTCGCGCCATCTATAATGCCATACACACATCCTAGAGTGAGCACTATGTAGTGTAGCTGTGCCCTGCTCCAGCACTAGCGCCATCTATAATGCCATACACACGTCCTAGAGTGAGCACTATGTAGTGTAGCTGTGCCCTGCTCCAGCACTAGCGCCATCTATAATGCCATACACACATCCTAGAGTGAGCGCTATGTAGTGTAGCTGTGCCCTACTCCAGCACTAGCGCCATCTATAATGCCATACACACATCCTAGAGTGAGCACTATGTAGTGTAGCTGTGCCCTACTCCAGCACTAGCGCCATCTATAATGCCATACACACATCCTAGAGTGAGCACTATGTAGTGTAGCTGTGCCCTGCTCCAGCACTAGCGCCATCTATAATGCCATACACACATCCCATAGTGAGCACTATGTAGTGTAGCTGTGCCCTGCTCCAGCACTAGCCCCATCTATAATGCCATACACACATCCTAGAGTGAGCACTATGTAGTGTAGCTGTGCCCTGCTCCAGCACTAGCGCCATCTATAATGCCATACACACATCCTAGAGTGAGCACTATGCAGTGTAACTGTGCCCTGCGCCAGTACTAGCGCCATCTATAATGCCATACACACGTCCTAGAGTGAGCACTATGTAGTGTAGCTGTGCCCTGCTCCAGCAGTAGCGCCATCTATAATGCCATACACACATCCTAGAGTGAGCGCTATGTAGTGTAGCTGTGCCCTACTCCAGCACTAGCGCCATCTATAATGCCATACACACATCCTAGAGTGAGCACTATGTAGTGTAGCTGTGCCCTACTCCAGCACTAGCGCCATCTATAATGCCATACACACATCCTAGAGTGAGCACTATGTAGTGTAGCTGTGCCCTGCTCCAGCACTAGCGCCATCTATAATGCCATACACACATCCCAGAGTGAGCACTATGTAGTGTAGCTGTGCCCTGCTCCAGCACTAGCCCCATCTATAATGCCATACACACATCCTAGAGTGAGCACTTTGTAGTGTAGCTGTGCCCTGCTCCAGCACTAACGCCATCTATAATGCCATACACACATCCTACAGTGAGCACTATGTAGTGTAGCTGTGCCCTGCTCCAGCACTAGCGCCATCTATAATGCCATACACACGTCCTAGAGTGAGCACTATGTAGTGTAGCTGTGCCCTACTCCAGCACTAGCGCCATCTATAATGCCATACACACATCCTAGAGTGAGCACTATGTAGTGTAGCTGTACCCTGCTCCAGCACTAGCGCCATCTATAATGCCATACACACATCCTAGAGTGCGCACTATGTAGTGTAGCTGTGCCCTGCTCCAGCACTAGCGCCATCTATAATGCCATACACACATCCTAGAGTGAGCACTATGTAGTGTAGCTGTGCCCTGAGCCAGTATTAGCACCATCTATAATGCCATACACACATCCTAGAGTGAGCACTATGTAGTGTAGCTGTGCCCTGCTCCAGCACTAGCCCGATCTATAATGCCATACACACATCCTAGAGTGAGCACTATGTAGTGTAGCTGTGCCCTGCTCCAGTATTAGCGCCATCTATAATGCCATACACAGATCCTAGAGTGAGCACTATGTAGTGTAGCTGTGCCCTGCTCCAGCACTAGCACCATCTATAACGCCATACACACATCCTAGAGTGAGCACTATGTAGTGTAACTGTGCCCTGCTCCAGCACTAGCGCCATCTATAATGCCATACACACATCCTAGAGTGAGCACTATGCAGTGTAGATGTGCCCTGCTCCAGCACTAGCGCCATCTATAATGCCATACACACATCCTAGAGTGAGCACTATGTAGTGTAGCTGTGCCCTGCTCCAGCACTAGCGCCATCTGTAATGCCATACACACATCCTAGATATAGTGTAGCTGTGCCCTGCTCCAGCACTAGCGCCATCTATAATGCCATACACACGTCCTAGAGTGAGCACTATGCAGTGTAGCTCTGCCCTGCTCCAGCACTAGCGCCATCTATAATGCCATACACACATCCTAGAGTGAGCACTATGTAGTGTAACTGTGCCCTGCTCCAGCACTAGCGCCATCTATAATGCCATACACACATCCCAGAGAGAGCACTATGTAGTGTAGCTGTGCCCTGCGCCAGCACCAGCCCCATCTATAATGCCATACACACATCCTAGAGTGAGCACTATGAAGGTAGCTGTGCCCTGCGCCAGCACCAGCCCCATCTATAATGCCTTACACACATCCTACAGTGAGCACTATGTAGTGTAGCTGTGCCCTGCTCCAGCACTAGCGCCATCTATAATGCCATACACACATCCCAGAGTGAGCACTATGTAGTGTAACTGTGCCCTGCTCCAGCACTAGCCCCATCTATAATGCCATACACACATCCTAGAGTGAGCACTATGCAGTGTAGCTGTGCCCTGCGCCAGCACCAGCCCCATCTATAATGCCTTACACACATCCTACAGTGAGCACTATGTAGTGTAGCTGTGCCCTGCTCCAGCACTAGCGCCATCTATAATGCCATACACACATCCTAGAGTGAGCACTATGTAGTGTAACTGTGCCCTGCTCCAGCACTAGCGCCATCTATAATGCCATACACACATCCCAGAGTGAGCACTATGTAGTGTAGCTGTGCCCTGCGCCAGCACCAGCCCCATCTATAATGCCATACACACATCCTAGAGTGAGCACTATGTAGTGTAGCTGTGCCCTGCTCCAGCACTAGCGCCATCTATAACGCCATACACACATCCTAGAGTGAGCACTATGTAGTGTAACTGTGCCCTGCTCCAGCACTAGCGCCATCTATAATGCCATACACACATCCTAGAGTGAGCACTATGTAGTGTAGCTGTGCCCTGCTGCAGCACTAGCGCCATCTATATTGCCATACACACATCCTAGATATAGTGTAGCTGTGCCCTGCTCCAGCACTAGCGCCATCTATAATGCCATACACACGTCCTAGAGTGAGCACTATGCAGTGTAGCTGTGCCCTGCTCCAGCACTAGCGCCATCTATAACGCCATACACACATCCTAGAGTGAGCACTATGTAGTGTAACTGTGCCCTGCTCCAGCACTAGCGCCATCTATAATGCCATACACACATCCTAGAGTGAGCACTATGTAGTGTAGCTGTGCCCTGCTGCAGCACAAGCGCCATCTATATTGCCATACACACATCCTAGATATAGTGTAGCTGTGCCCTGCTCCAGCACTAGCGCCATCTATAATGCCATACACACGTCCTAGAGTGAGCACTATGCAGTGTAGCTGTGCCCTGCTCCAGCACTAGCCCCATCTATAATGCCATACACACGTCCTAGAGTGAGCACTATGCAGTGTAGATGTGCCCTGCTCCAGCACTAGCGCCATCTATAATGCCATACACAGATCCTAGAGTAAGCACTATGTAGTGTAGCTGTGCCCTTCTGCAGCACTAGCGCCATCTATATTGCCATACACACATCCTAGATATAGTGTAGCTGTGCCCTGCTCCAGCACTAGCGCCATCTATAATGCCATACACACGTCCTAGAGTGAGCACTATGCAGTGTAGCTGTGCCCTGCTCCAGCACTAGCGCCATCTATAACACCATATACACATCCTAGAGTGAGCACTATGTAGTGTAGCTGTGCCCTGTTCCAGCACTAGCGCCATCTATAATGCCATACACACGTCCTAGAGTAAGCACTATGTAGTGTAGCTGTGCCCTGCTCCAGCACTAGCGCCATCTATAATGCCATACACACGTCCTAGAGTGAGCACTATGCAGTGTAGCTGTGCCCTGCGCCAGCACTAGCGCCATCTATAACGCCATACACACATCCTAGAGTGAGCACTATGTAGTGTAGCTGTGCCCTGTTCCAGCACTCGCGCCATCTATAATGGCATACACACATCCTAGAGTGAGCACTATGTAGTGTAGCTGTGCCCTGCTCCAGCACTAGCGCCATCTATAATGCCATACACACGTCCTAGAGTGAGCACTATGTAGTGTAGCTGTGCCCTGCTCCAGCACTAGCGCCATCTATAATGCCATACACACATCCTAGAGTGAGCGCTATGTAGTGTAGCTGTGCCCTACTCCAGCACTAGCGCCATCTATAATGCCATACACACATCCTAGAGTGAGCACTATGTAGTGTATCTGTGCCCTACTCCAGCACTAGCGCCATCTATAATGCCATACACACATCCTAGAGTGAGCACTATGTAGTGTAGCTGTGCCCTGCTCCAGCACTAGCGCCATCTATAATGCCATACACACATCCCAGAGTGAGCACTATGTAGTGTAGCTGTGCCCTGCTCCAGCACTAGCCCCATCTATAATGCCATACACACATCCTAGAGTGAGCACTATGTAGTGTAGCTGTGCCCTGCTGCAGCACTAGCGCCATCTATATTGCCATACACACATCCTAGATATAGTGTAGCTGTGCCCTGCTCCAGCACTAGCGCCATCTATAATGCCATACACACGTCCTAGAGTGAGCACTATGCAGTGTAGCTGTGCCCTGCTCCAGCACTAGCCCCATCTATAATGCCATACACACGTCCTAGAGTGAGCACTATGCAGTGTAGATGTGCCCTGCTCCAGCACTAGCGCCATCTATAATGCCATACACAGATCCTAGAGTAAGCACTATGTAGTGTAGCTGTGCCCTTCTGCAGCACTAGCGCCATCTATATTGCCATACACACATCCTAGATATAGTGTAGCTGTGCCCTGCTCCAGCACTAGCGCCATCTATAATGCCATACACACGTCCTAGAGTGAGCACTATGCAGTGTAGCTGTGCCCTGCTCCAGCACTAGCGCCATCTATAACGCCATACACACATCCTAGAGTGAGCACTATGTAGTGTAGCTGTGCCCTGTTCCAGCACTCGCGCCATCTATACTGCCATACACACGTCCTAGAGTGAGCACTATGTAGTGTAGCTGTGCCCTGCTCCAGCACTAGCGCCATCTATAATGCCATACACACGTCCTAGAGTGAGCACTATGCAGTGTAGCTGTGCCCTGCGCCAGCACTAGCGCCATCTATAACGCCATACACACATCCTAGAGTGAGCACTATGTAGTGTAGCTGTGCCCTGTTCCAGCACTCGCGCCATCTATAATGCCATACACACATCCTAGAGTGAGCACTATGTAGTGTAGCTGTGCCCTGCTCCAGCACTAGCGCCATCTATAATGCCATACACACGTCCTAGAG
This sequence comes from Pseudophryne corroboree, assembly GCF_028390025.1. NCBI lineage: Eukaryota > Metazoa > Chordata > Amphibia > Anura > Myobatrachidae > Pseudophryne > Pseudophryne corroboree. The sequence goes on along the minus strand of NC_086446.1, from coordinate 49,598,315 downwards.
TGAGCACTATGTAGTGTAGCTGTGCCCTGCTCCAGCACTAGCGCCATCTATAATGCCATACACACATCCTAGAGTGAGCGCTATGTAGTGTAGCTGTGCCCTACTCCAGCACTAGCGCCATCTATAATGCCATACACACATCCTAGAGTGAGCACTATGTAGTGTAGCTGTGCCCTACTCCAGCACTAGCGCCATCTATAATGCCATACACACATCCTAGAGTGAGCACTATGTAGTGTAGCTGTGCCCTGCTCCAGCACTAGCGCCATCTATAATGCCATACACACATCCCATAGTGAGCACTATGTAGTGTAGCTGTGCCCTGCTCCAGCACTAGCCCCATCTATAATGCCATACACACATCCTAGAGTGAGCACTATGTAGTGTAGCTGTGCCCTGCTCCAGCACTAGCGCCATCTATAATGCCATACACACATCCTAGAGTGAGCACTATGCAGTGTAACTGTGCCCTGCGCCAGTACTAGCACCATCTATAATGCCATACACACGTCCTAGAGTGAGCACTATGTAGTGTAGCTGTGCCCTGCTCCAGCAGTAGCGCCATCTATAATGCCATACACACATCCTAGAGTGAGCGCTATGTAGTGTAGCTGTGCCCTACTCCAGCACTAGCGCCATCTATAATGCCATACACACATCCTAGAGTGAGCACTATGTAGTGTAGCTGTGCCCTACTCCAGCACTAGCGCCATCTATAATGCCATACACACATCCTAGAGTGAGCACTATGTAGTGTAGCTGTGCCCTGCTCCAGCACTAGCGCCATCTATAATGCCATACACACATCCCAGAGTGAGCACTATGTAGTGTAGCTGTGCCCTGCTCCAGCACTAGCCCCATCTATAATGCCATACACACATCCTAGAGTGAGCACTTTGTAGTGTAGCTGTGCCCTGCTCCAGCACTAACGCCATCTATAATGCCATACACACATCCTACAGTGAGCACTATGTAGTGTAGCTGTGCCCTGCTCCAGCACTAGCGCCATCTATAATGCCATACACACGTCCTAGAGTGAGCACTATGTAGTGTAGCTGTGCCCTACTCCAGCACTAGCGCCATCTATAATGCCATACACACATCCTAGAGTGAGCACTATGTAGTGTAGCTGTACCCTGCTCCAGCACTAGCGCCATCTATAATGCCATACACACATCCTAGAGTGCGCACTATGTAGTGTAGCTGTGCCCTGCTCCAGCACTAGCGCCATCTATAATGCCATACACACATCCTAGAGTGAGCACGATGCAGTGTAACTGTGCCCTGCTCCAGCACTAGCGCCATCTATAATGCCATACACACATCCTAGAGTGAGCACGATGCAGTGTAACTGTGCCCTGCTCCAGCACTAACGCCATCTATAATGCCATACACACATCCTGGAGTGAGCACTATGTAGTGTAGCTGTGCCCTGCTCCAGCACTAGCGCCATCTATAATGCCATACACACATCCTAGAGTGAGCACTATGTAGTGTAGCTGTGCCCTGCTCCAGCACTAACGCCATCTATAATGCCATACACACATCCTGGAGTGAGCACTATGTAGTGTAGCTGTGCCCTGCTCCAGCACTCGCGCCATCTATAATGCCATACACACATCCTGGAGTGAGCACTATGTAGTGTAGCTGTGCCCTGCTCCAGCACTAACGCCATCTATAATGCCATACACACATCCTGGAGTGAGCACTATGTAGTGTAGCTGTGCCCTGCTCCAGCACTAGCGCCATCTATAATGCCATACACACATCCTAGAGTGAGCACTATGTAGTGTAGCTGTGCCCTGCTCCAGCACTAACGCCATCTATAATGCCATACACACATCCTGGAGTGAGCACTATGTAGTGTAGCTGTGCCCTGCTCCAGCACTAGCGCCATCTATAATGCCATACACACATCCTGGAGTGAGCACTATGTAGTGTAGCTGTGCCCTGCTCCAGCACTAGCGCCATCTATAATGCCATACACACATCCTAGAGTGAGCACTATGCAGTGTAACTGTGCCCTGCGCCAGTACTAGCGCCATCTATAATGCCATACACACGTCCTAGAGTGAGCACTATGTAGTGTAGCTGTGCCCTGCTCCAGCACTAGCGCCATCTATAATGCCATACACACATCCTAGAGTGAGCGCTATGTAGTGTAGCTGTGCCCTACTCCAGCACTAGCGCCATCTATAATGCCATACACACATCCTAGAGTGAGCACTATGTAGTGTAGCTGTGCCCTACTCCAGCACTAGCGCCATCTATAATGCCATACACACATCCTAGAGTGAGCACTATGTAGTGTAGCTGTGCCCTGCTCCAGCACTAGCGCCATCTATAATGCCATACACACATCCCAGAGTGAGCACTATGTAGTGTAGTTGTGCCCTGCTCCAGCACTAGCCCCATCTATAATGCCATACACACATCCTAGAGTGAGCACTTTGTAGTGTAGCTGTGCCCTGCTCCAGCACTAACGCCATCTATAATGCCATACACACATCCTACAGTGAGCACTATGTAGTGTAGCTGTGCCCTGCTCCAGCACTAGCGCCATCTATAATGCCATACACACGTCCTAGAGTGAGCACTATGTAGTGTAGCTGTGCCCTACTCCAGCACTAGCGCCATCTATAATGCCATACACACATCCTAGAGTGAGCACTATGTAGTGTAGCTGTACCCTGCTCCAGCACTAGCGCCATCTATAATGCCATACACACATCCTAGAGTGCGCACTATGTAGTGTAGCTGTGCCCTGCTCCAGCACTAGCGCCATCTATAATGCCATACACACATCCTAGAGTGAGCACGATGCAGTGTAACTGTGCCCTGCTCCAGCACTAGCGCCATCTATAATGCCATACACACATCCTAGAGTGAGCGCTATGTAGTGTAGCTGTGCCCTGCTCCAGCACTCGCGCCATCTATAATGCCATACACACATCCTAGAGTGAGCGCTATGTAGTGTAGCTGTGCCCTGCTCCAGCACTAGCGCCATCTATAATGCCATACACACATCCTAGAGTGAGCACGATGCAGTGTAACTGTGCCCTGCTCCAGCACTAGCGCCATCTATAATGCCATACACACATCCTAGAGTGAGCACGATGCAGTGTAACTGTGCCCTGCGCCAGTACTAGCGCCATCTATAATGCCATACACACATCCTAGAGTGCGCACTATGTAGTGTAGCTGTGCCCTGCTCCAGCACTAACGCCATCTATAATGCCATACACACATCCTGGAGTGAGCACTATGTAGTGTAGCTGTGCCCTGCTCCAGCACTAACGCCATCTATAATGCCATACACACATCCTGGAGTGAGCACTATGTAGTGTAGCTGTGCCCTGCTCCAGCACTAGCGCCATCTATAATGCCATACACACGTCCTAGAGTGAGCACTATGTAGTGTAGCTGTGCCCTGCTCCAGCACTAGCGCCATCTATAATGCCATACACACATCCTAGAGTGAGCGCTATGTAGTGTAGCTGTGCCCTACTCCAGCACTAGCGCCATCTATAATGCCATACACACATCCTAGAGTGAGCACTATGTAGTGTAGCTGTGCCCTACTCCAGCACTAGCGCCATCTATAATGCCATACACACATCCTAGAGTGAGCACTATGTAGTGTAGCTGTGCCCTGCTCCAGCACTAGCGCCATCTATAATGCCATACACACATCCCATAGTGAGCACTATGTAGTGTAGCTGTGCCCTGCTCCAGCACTAGCCCCATCTATAATGCCATACACACATCCTAGAGTGAGCACTATGTAGTGTAGCTGTGCCCTGCTCCAGCACTAGCGCCATCTATAATGCCATACACACATCCTAGAGTGAGCACTATGCAGTGTAACTGTGCCCTGCGCCAGTACTAGCACCATCTATAATGCCATACACAGGTCCTAGAGTGAGCACTATGTAGTGTAGCTGTGCCCTGCTCCAGCAGTAGCGCCATCTATAATGCCATACACACATCCTAGAGTGAGCGCTATGTAGTGTAGCTGTGCCCTACTCCAGCACTAGCGCCATCTATAATGCCATACACACATCCTAGAGTGAGCACTATGTAGTGTAGCTGTGCCCTACTCCAGCACTAGCGCCATCTATAATGCCATACACACATCCTAGAGTGAGCACTATGTAGTGTAGCTGTGCCCTGCTCCAGCACTAGCGCCATCTATAATGCCATACACACATCCCAGAGTGAGCACTATGTAGTGTAGCTGTGCCCTGCTCCAGCACTAGCCCCATCTATAATGCCATACACACATCCTAGAGTGAGCACTTTGTAGTGTAGCTGTGCCCTGCTCCAGCACTAACGCCATCTATAATGCCATACACACATCCTACAGTGAGCACTATGTAGTGTAGCTGTGCCCTGCTCCAGCACTAGCGCCATCTATAATGCCATACACACGTCCTAGAGTGAGCACTATGTAGTGTAGCTGTGCCCTACTCCAGCACTAGCGCCATCTATAATGCCATACACACATCCTAGAGTGAGCACTATGTAGTGTAGCTGTACCCTGCTCCAGCACTAGCGCCATCTATAATGCCATACACACATCCTAGAGTGCGCACTATGTAGTGTAGCTGTGCCCTGCTCCAGCACTAGCGCCATCTATAATGCCATACACACATCCTAGAGTGAGCACGATGCAGTGTAACTGTGCCCTGCTCCAGCACTAGCGCCATCTATAATGCCATACACACATCCTAGAGTGAGCACGATGCAGTGTAACTGTGCCCTGCTCCAGCACTAACGCCATCTATAATGCCATACACACATCCTGGAGTGAGCACTATGTAGTGTAGCTGTGCCCTGCTCCAGCACTAGCGCCATCTATAATGCCATACACACATCCTAGAGTGAGCACTATGTAGTGTAGCTGTGCCCTGCTCCAGCACTAACGCCATCTATAATGCCATACACACATCCTGGAGTGAGCACTATGTAGTGTAGCTGTGCCCTGCTCCAGCACTCGCGCCATCTATAATGCCATACACACATCCTGGAGTGAGCACTATGTAGTGTAGCTGTGCCCTGCTCCAGCACTAACGCCATCTATAATGCCATACACACATCCTGGAGTGAGCACTATGTAGTGTAGCTGTGCCCTGCTCCAGCACTAGCGCCATCTATAATGCCATACACACATCCTAGAGTGAGCACTATGTAGTGTAGCTGTGCCCTGCTCCAGCACTAACGCCATCTATAATGCCATACACACATCCTGGAGTGAGCACTATGTAGTGTAGCTGTGCCCTGCTCCAGCACTAGCGCCATCTATAATGCCATACACACATCCTGGAGTGAGCACTATGTAGTGTAGCTGTGCCCTGCTCCAGCACTAGCGCCATCTATAATGCCATACACACATCCTAGAGTGAGCACTATGCAGTGTAACTGTGCCCTGCGCCAGTACTAGCGCCATCTATAATGCCATACACACGTCCTAGAGTGAGCACTATGTAGTGTAGCTGTGCCCTGCTCCAGCACTAGCGCCATCTATAATGCCATACACACATCCTAGAGTGAGCGCTATGTAGTGTAGCTGTGCCCTACTCCAGCACTAGCGCCATCTATAATGCCATACACACATCCTAGAGTGAGCACTATGTAGTGTAGCTGTGCCCTACTCCAGCACTAGCGCCATCTATAATGCCATACACACATCCTAGAGTGAGCACTATGTAGTGTAGCTGTGCCCTGCTCCAGCACTAGCGCCATCTATAATGCCATACACACATCCCAGAGTGAGCACTATGTAGTGTAGTTGTGCCCTGCTCCAGCACTAGCCCCATCTATAATGCCATACACACATCCTAGAGTGAGCACTTTGTAGTGTAGCTGTGCCCTGCTCCAGCACTAACGCCATCTATAATGCCATACACACATCCTACAGTGAGCACTATGTAGTGTAGCTGTGCCCTGCTCCAGCACTAGCGCCATCTATAATGCCATACACACGTCCTAGAGTGAGCACTATGTAGTGTAGCTGTGCCCTACTCCAGCACTAGCGCCATCTATAATGCCATACACACATCCTAGAGTGAGCACTATGTAGTGTAGCTGTACCCTGCTCCAGCACTAGCGCCATCTATAATGCCATACACACATCCTAGAGTGAGCACGATGCAGTGTAACTGTGCCCTGCTCCAGCACTAGCGCCATCTATAATGCCATACACACATCCTAGAGTGAGCACGATGCAGTGTAACTGTGCCCTGCTCCAGCACTAGCGCCATCTATAATGCCATACACACATCCTAGAGTGAGCGCTATGTAGTGTAGCTGTGCCCTGCTCCAGCACTCGCGCCATCTATAATGCCATACACACATCCTAGAGTGAGCGCTATGTAGTGTAGCTGTGCCCTGCTCCAGCACTAGCGCCATCTATAATGCCATACACACATCCTAGAGTGAGCACGATGCAGTGTAACTGTGCCCTGCTCCAGCACTAGCGCCATCTATAATGCCATACACACATCCTAGAGTGAGCACGATGCAGTGTAACTGTGCCCTGCGCCAGTACTAGCGCCATCTATAATGCCATACACACATCCTAGAGTGCGCACTATGTAGTGTAGCTGTGCCCTGCTCCAGCACTAACGCCATCTATAATGCCATACACACATCCTGGAGTGAGCACTATGTAGTGTAGCTGTGCCCTGCTCCAGCACTAACGCCATCTATAATGCCATACACACATCCTAGAGTGAGCACTATGTAGTGTAACTGTGCCCTGCTCCAGCACTAGCGCCATCTATAATGCCATACACACATCCTGGAGTGAGCACTATGTAGTGTAGCTGTGCCCTGCTCCAGCACTAACGCCATCTATAATGCCATACACACATCCTGGAGTGAGCACTATGTAGTGTAGCTGTGCCCTGCTCCAGCACTCGCGCCATCTATAATGCCATACACACATCCTAGAGTGAGCACTATGTAGTGTAGCTGTGCCCTGCTCCAGCACTAACGCCATCTATAATGCCATACACACATCCTGGAGTGAGCACTATGTAGTGTAGCTGTGCCCTGCTCCAGCACTAACGCCATCTATAATGCCATACACACATCCTGGAGTGAGCACTATGTAGTGTAGCTGTGCCCTGCTCCAGCACTAACGCCATCTATAATGCCATACACACATCCTAGAGTGAGCACTATGTAGTGTAGCTGTGCCCTGCTCCAGCACTCGCGCCATCTATAATGCCATACACACATCCTAGAGTGAGCACTATGTAGTGTAGCTGTGCCCTGCGCCAGTACTAGCGCCATCTATAATGCCATACACACATCCTAGAGTGAGCACTATGTAGTGTAGCTGTGCCCTGCGCCAGTACTAGCGCCATCTATAATGCCATACACACATCCTAGAGTGAGCACTATGTAGTGTAGCTGTGCCCTGCGCCAGTACTAGCGCCATCTATAATGCCATACACACATCCTAGAGTGAGCACTATGTAGTGTAGCTGTGCCCTGCTCCAGCAGTAGCGCCATCTATAATGCCACACACACATCCTAGAGTGAGCACTATGTAGTGTAGCTGTGCCCTGCTCCAGCACTAGCTCCATCTATAATGCCTTACACACATCCTACAGTGAGCACTATGTAGTGTAGCTGTGCCCTGCTCCAGCACTAGCGCCATCTATAATGCCATACACACATCCTAGAGTGAGCACTATGTAGTGTAGCTGTGCCCTGCGCCAGTACTAGCGCCATCTATACCAAGAAGTGACAGCAGTGTCCCCCAGTATGGAAGATAGAGATAAACGTAGTGATTGTCACATGATGTGTGTATATGGGGGTCTCTAACCACCGCTGTCCCCTGTACATTACATCAATGTCTCCTCTTACCCAGTGATGTGAGGGGCTGGTGATTCTCCATCATCACGTCCTTGTACAGACCCCTGTGTTCCTCTATATATTCCCCCTCCTGCAAGGAGACATAGACAGAGACATCCTGACACCTTATAGGAACCTGACACACACAATGACAGTCATCACCCAGACACACGTTAGCCAGTAGTGAGCGGTCATTTCCCCTTCTAATAGCTGGTGGCCACCAGCAATGACTGATGACCATCCCCTGTAGTCAGGCGAGCCGGCGGTGACTGATGATCGCCACCTAGGATGTGACAGGATATAATGATTCCCATTGACCTGTGCTCTAATACCGACTGGTGATTATTGTTTCCACATGTCAGGGGTCCATGTACTAAACTGAGATAAGCCTCCACAACGAAAAATCCAGTGAAAATGCTTGTACATATCGCTTCTCTGCATGTACTAAAGCATTTTCACTGACTGTATGTAATCTGCCTGTGCTAAGTACTGTGCCTAATATGGCACTGCCATAGGCTACTATGGCGGTGATATCCCCTCTGCTATTACTAAAACCTCTGATGACTCACCGCTGCCCCTTTCCTCCTGTGCCCGCTTCGTCAGGTTTGGCTGCCGTTAACAGCCCTCCCTGCAGCACAGAGCCGTTATCTGCTGACCTGCAGTGTTCGTTTTTTGTTATCTGATTAAAGTTTTTCTTGTTTGTAAAAAAGAATCCTGCTGGAGTAGGTCAGCTGACGTCACGTGGCTTCGTTCACTGTGTCTTCGAGGCAGGCTGATGCAGCTGTGCAGTGTGTTTCTGGATCCTGGATTGTTTATTTATTTGAGCTCTCTGTTTTTTAGCCCTGGTCAGGATACTCAGTGTAAATTGTGAGTGTTTATTTAATAAAGGTTTTGACTGGCTGTGACTGTGCCTGTTGTGTGGGTGGGCTCTGGGTGATGTCTTTGTGTTGGCAGCAGCAGAACCATCTGTAGACATGACAGGATGATGACCTCTTGTCTGCTATATATCTTTGTTATTGTGCTGCAGTGTCAGTAAAGGGGTTTCTCTCATTGCACCACACCAAGACCACATACATCAGACAGGTCTGACTACTGCTACATATATCTTCAGAAAAAGTTTCATTATATGTCCTCTCTCTTGTCTCATGTCATCTGCCTCTCCCAAACCCACATATCTCTTTCCCTACTCCCCTTCTCTCTCCCTGCCCCCCTGTTTCTATCCCTCTAGGTATACCTCTTCCCCTAACCCCTGTTACACTATTTGCTCCCCTCTGTCTTTCTGCCTTGTGAGCGTTCACCACGCTGCCTGCATTTTGTCAGCCGGCATCCCACTGCCTGTAATCAGACCAGTGGGATGCTGGACGCTGGGCTCCTGATCCCAACTCCTACCCACCCCCCATCTCTTTCTCTTCCACGCCCCCTTAATGTTTCCTTTCAAATCCTAATTGGCCATACACACTGGCAGATACGCCACCGAGCTGCCCGACGGCGGATACAGCCGACGGGCGACCCGGTGACTGGGGCATTGAAGTTTCTTCACTCCCCCCGTCACCCGTCTACATAGTACTGCATGCTAATATGGACGAGATTGTCCATATTGGCCTGCATGCATAAGCGACGGGCCACCAATGATTAACGAGCGCGGGGCCATTCATTAATGAATGAGAACGTTCATATCGTGCATTTTATCTGCCAGTGTGTAGGGCCCTTATGTCCCCATGTCTCTCTCAATCCCCAACCACCAAGTCTTTTGTACTTTTAGCCTCCATGGGGGTCATTCCGTTGTTCGCAGCGCAGCGATCAGGCTAAAAATCTGCATTTCTGCGCATGCGTATGGGCCGCAGTGCGCACGCGCAAAGTAATTTCACACAAAACGATGCATTTTTACACAAGGTCGAGCGACGCTTTTCAGTCGCTCTGCTGACCGGTGAGTGATTGACAGGAAGTGGGTGTTTCTGGGAGGTAACTGAGCGTTTTCCGGGAGTGTGCTAAAAAACGCAGGCGTGTCAGGTGAAAACGCAGGCGTGCCTGGGGAAACGGGGGAGTGGCTGGCCGAACGCAGGGCGTGTTTGTGACGTCAAAGCAGGAACTAAATAGACTGAAAATGATCGCAAGGTAGGAGTAGGTCTGCAGCTACTCAGAAACTGCTTGAAAATATTTTTGCATCAGCGCTGTGATCCTTTCGTTCACACTTCTGCTAAGCTAAGATACACTCCCAGAGGGCGGCGGCCTAGCGTGTGCAATGCTGCTAAAAGCAGCTAGCGAGCCAACAACTCAGAATGACCCCCCATGTCTCTTGGTCCTGCTTCCCTACCAGCCTGTCTCTCAAACTCTTTTTCACTACAGGTATATCTTTCTCCTCACCCTCGGTGTCTCTTTCTTACCCCCTACAGGTTTATCTTTCTCCCCACCCTCTGTCTCTTTCTTACCCCCTACAGGTTTATCTTTCTCCCCACCCTCTGTCTCTTTCTTACCCCCTACAGGTTTATCTTTCTCCCCACCCTCTGTGTCTCTCTCTACCCCTTCGGCTCTCTCGCTACACCTCTATATCTGTCTCCTTATGCCCCATGTGTCTCTCTCCCAACCCTATCTCCACCAGGTCTGTTCCTCACTGCACACCCTTTTTTTCTTCTCATCGCAGGGGATGGACGTGCTTTTGTGTAGGTGGGGAGTTGCTGGTTTCCAGGGGTTTGGTTTGTGAGACCAGTGGCTGGCATCCTGCTGCTTAGAATACCAGCAGCGGAATAACGGCCGCCAGAATGCCATCCGCCTGGCAATTGTTCACAAGGCCCTTGCGGGCACAGTGCTGTGTTACACGTGCCAGTTTATTTTTCATCTCCCTCCAGGGGTGTTGTGGACACCCCCAGTGTGAGAAGTTGTGGTGGCATGCTGGTCCTTCTGGATCCCGGTATCGTGGGCGCCGGGTTTTCGACCGTCAGGATCCTGACTAGCTCCCTTCTCCAGCTCTCGTTGAGATTTCAAGATGGATAGTTATCTAGTAGGTCTCGGGCAGATTTATTAAGCCTGGTGAAGTGATAAAGTGGAAGGTGATAATGCACCAGCCAATCGGCTCCTAACTTCCATGTTACAGGCTGGGTTTTGAAAAATGACAGCTAGGAGCTGACTGGCTGGTGCTTTATCACCTTCCACTTAATCACTTCACCAGGATTAATAAATGGGTCTGTGACTCAAGGTCGACACCACTTTGGTCGACACCACAAATAGGGCAACATGGACAAAAGGTCGACATGAACAAGGTTGACACACACAAAGGTCGACATGATTTTTTTCTGTTTTTTTGGTGTCGTTTTCGCCGTAAAAGTGACTGGGAACCCCCATTAGTGCACCGTGTCCCCTCGCGTGGTTCGCTTCACTCGCCATGCTTTGGGCAAGGTGCCTCACTCCATTACTGCTGCGCTCGCACAGGTGACTATTCCCAATTGTAGTCCAGTAAAGAATGGAAAAGGTTAAAAAAAAAAAAAAGTGAAAAACTCATGTCGACCATGTTTCAGGTCGTCCTTTTGTACATGTCAACCTATCTGTGGTGTTGACCTAAGGTGTGTCGTCCAATGGGTGTCGAGCTAGGTGGTGTCAACCAGGAGTCCCGATACCTTAATAAATCTGCCCCTCAGTTCCTGACTGATTTATTTTTTTGTGTTTTTTTTATGAACAGAGGTGCTTTTAGTTCTGAGATGGGTGAACCAAATTAGAGGCTTTTCAATTATGTCCCGTGTTTTTCTCCCAATATCCCGGTAATAAGAAATTACTTTCCAGGGCTATTTTTTCCATATTATCCTGCAGGGACAGCAGCTCCAATAAGATCCCGTCACTGTGCAGACTAGAATGAAAAATGATATTTCTCTGACGTCCTAGTGGATGCTGGGGACTCCGTAAGGACCATGGGGAATAGCGGCTCCGCAGGAGACTGGGCACAGCTAAGAAAGATTTAGGACTACCTGGTGTGCACTGGCTCCTCCCTCTATGACCCTCCTCCAGACCTCAGTTAGAATTTTGTGCCCGGCTGAGCTGGATGCACACTAGGGGCTCTCCTGAGCTTCTAGTAAAGAAAGTATTTATTAGGTTTTTTATTTTCAGTGAGATCTGCTGGCAACAGACTCACTGCTACGAGGGACTTAGGGGAGAGAAGCGAACCTACCTGCTTGCAGCTAGCTTGGGCTTCTTAGGCTACTGGACACCATTAGCTCCAGAGGGATCGAACACAGGCCCAGCCTCGGTCGTCCGGTCCCGGAGCCGCGCCGCCGCCCCCCTTGCAGAGCCAGAAGCAAGAAGAACGTCCAGGAAATCGGCGGCAGAAGACTCCGGTCTTCATTAAGGTAGCGCACAGCACTGCAGCTGTGCGCCATTGCTCCCTGTGCACACCACATACTCCGGTCACTGATGGGTGCAGGGCGCTGGGGGGGGGGGGGGGGGGGGCGCCATGGGCAGCAATTAGAGTACCTTAAGAGTGGCAAATCACACATAATATAGCCTAATAAGCTATATATGTGTAAAATACCCCTGCTACATTATGATTATAAGAGCGGGAGAAGTCCGCCGAAAAAGGGGCGGGGCTATCTCCCTCAGCACACTGGCGCCATTTTCTCTTCACAGTGCAGCTGGAAGACAGCTCCCCAGGCTCTCCCCTGTAGTTTTCAGGCTCAAAGGGTTAAAAAGAGAGGGGGGGCACTAAATTTAGGCGCAAATATGTGTATTATAGCAGCTATAAGGGAAAAATCACTGTGGGTAGTGTGAATCCCTGCATTATATAGCGCTCTGGTGTGTGCTGGCATACTCTCTCTCTGTCTCCCCAAAGGACTTTGTGGGGTCCTGTCCTCAGTCAGAGCATTCCCTGTGTGTGTGCGGTGTGTCGGTACGGCTGTGTCGACATGTTTGATGAGGAGGCTTATGTGGAGGCGGAGCAGATGCCGATAAATGTGATGTCACCCCCTGCGGGGTCGACACCTGAGTGGATGGACATGTGGAAGGAATTACGTGACAGTGTCAACTCCTTACATGAAAGGTTTGACGACATAGCAGATGTGGGACAGCCGGCTTCTCAGCCCGTGCCTGCCCAGGCATCTCAAAAGCCATCAGGGGCCCTAAAACGCCCACTACCTCAGATGGCAGACACAGATGTCGACACGGATACTGACTCCAGTGTCGACGACGATGAGACTACTGTACATCCCAATAGAGCCACCCGTTACATGATTACGGCAATAAAAAATGTGTTGCACATTTCTGATATTACCCCAGGTACCACAAAAAAAAAAGGGTATTACGATTGGGGAGAAAAAAAGCTTCCAGTGGTTTTTCCCCCATCTGATGAACTAAATGTATGAAGAAGCGTGAGTTTCCCCCGATAAGAAACTGGTAATTTCTAAAAGGTTACTAATGGCGTACCCTTTCCCGCCAGAGGATAGGTCACGTTGGGAGACATCCCCTAGGGTGGATAAAGCGCTTACACGTCTGTCAAAGAAGGTGGCACTACCGTCTCAGCCTGCAGATAGAATGCAGGAGGCTATCCTGAAGTCTGTATATACACACTCAGGCATTATACTGAGACCAGCTATTGCTTCAGCATGAATGTGCAGTGCTGCAGCTGCGTGGTCAGATTCTCTGTACCTTAGACAGGGACACTATATTGCTAACCATAGAGCATATTAAAGACGCAGTCTTATACATGAGAGATGCACAGAGGGATAATTGCCAACTGGCATCTAAAATAAACGCAATGTCCATTTCTGCCAGGAACTCGGCGGTGGACAGGTGATGCTGATTCTAAAAGGCACATGGAAGTTTTGCCTTATAAGGGTGAGGAGTTGTTTGGGGATGGTCTCTCGGACCTCGTTTCAACAGCTACAGCTGGGAAATCAACATTTTGCCCCATGTTCCCTCACAGCCAAAGAAAGCACCGTATTATCAGGTACAGTCCTTTCGGCCCCAGAAAGGCAAGCGGGTTAAAGGCGCGTCCTTTCTGCCCAGAGGCAGAGGGAAAAAGCTGCAGCATACAGCCAGTTCCCAGGAACAAAAGTCCTCCCCCACTTCCTCTAAGTCCACAGCATGACGCTGGGGCTCCACAGGCGGAGCCAGGTACGGTGGGGGCTCGTCTCAAGAATTTCAGCGACCAGTGGGCTCGCTCACGGGTGGATCCCTGGATTCTACAGGTAGTATCTCAGGGGTACAAGCTGGAATTCGAGACGTCTCCCCCTCGCCGTTTCCTCAAATCTGCCTTGCCGACAGCTCCCTCAGACAGGGAGGCAGTGCTGGAGGCAATTCACAAGCTGTAGTCGCAGCAGGTGATAGTCAAGGTACCCCTTCTTCAAGGGACGGGGTTACTATTCCACAATGTTTGTGGTACCGCAACCGGACGGTTCGGTGAGACCCATTTTAAATTTGAAATCCTTGAACACTTATATACGAAGGTTCAAGTTTAAAATGGAATCGCTCAGGGCGGTTATTGCAAGCCTGGACGAAGGGGATTACGTGGTATCACTGGACATCAAGGATGCGTACCTGCATGTCCCCATTTACCCCCCTCACCAGGAGTACCTCAGATTTGTGGTACAGGACTGTCATTACCAATTCCAGACGTTGCCGTTGGTCTGTCCACGGCACCGAGGGTATTTACCAAGGTAATGGCAGAGATGATGATACTCCTTCGAAGGAAGGGAGTTATAATTATCCCGTACTTGGACGATCTCCTTATGAAGGCGAGGTCCAGGGAACAGTTGTTGATCGGAGTAGCACTAGCTGGGGCAGTGCTACAACAGCACGGCTGGATCCTGAACATTCCGAAGTCGCAGCTGGTTCCTACAACGCGTCTACTGTTCCTGGGGATGGTTCTCGACACAGAACAGAAAAAAGTGTTTCTCCCGGAAGAGAAGGCCAAGGAGTTGTCATCTCTAGTCAGAGACCTCCTAAAACCAAAACAGGTGTCGGTGCACCATTGCTCGCGAGTCCTGGGAAAGATGGTGGCTTCTTACGAAGCAATTCCATTCGGAGGGTTCCATGCAAGGATCTTTCAGTGGGATCTGTTGGACAGGTGGTCCGGATCGCATCTTCAGATGCATCGGCTGATAACCCTGTCTCCAAGGGCCAGGGTGTCGCTGTTGTGATGGCTGCAGAATGCTCATCTTCCAGAGGGCCGCAGATTCGGCATACAGGACTGGGTCCTGGTGACCTCGGATGCCAGCCTTCGAAGTTGGGGGGCAGTCACACAGGGAAGAAACTTCCAGGGACAATGGTCAAGTCAGGAGACTTCCCTACACATAAATATTCTGGAACTAAGGGCCATGTGCAATGCCCTAAGTCAGGCAAGACCCCTGCTTCAAAACCAGCCAGTGCTGATCTAGTCAGACAACATCACGGCGGTCGCCCATGTAAACCGATAGGGCGGCACAAGAAGCAGGATGGCAATGGCACAAGGATTCTCCGATGGGCGGAAAATAATGTGTTAGCACTGTTAGCAGTGTTCATTCCCGGAGTGGACAACTGGGAAGTAGACTTTCTCAGCAGACACGACCTCCACCCGGGAGAGTGGGGACTTCATCCAGAAGTCTTCCAAATGATTGTACACCATTGGGAAGGGCCACAGGTGGACATGATGGCGTCCCACCTCAACAAAAAGCTAAAATGTTATTGCGCCAGGTCAAGGGACCCTCAGGCGATAGCGGTGGACGCTCTGGTAACACCGTGGGTGTACCAGTCGGTGTATGTGTTCCTTCCTCTGCCTCTCATACCCAAGGTACTGAGAATAATAAGAAGGAGAGGAGTAAGAACTATACTCGTGGTTCCGGATTGGCCAAGAAGATCTTGGTACCCAGAACTTCAAGAAATGATCTCAGAGGACCCATGGCCTCTGCCGCTCACACAGGACCTGCTGCAGCAGGGGCCCTGTCTGTTCCAAGACTTACCGCGGCTGCGTTTGACGGCATGGCGGTTGAACGCCGGATCCTGAAGGAAAAGGGCATTCCAGAGGAAGTTATCCCTACGCTAATTAAAGCTAGGAAAGAAGTGACCGCAAACCATTATCACCGCATATGGCGGAAATATGTTGCGTGGTGTGAGGCCAGGAAGGCCCCAACGGAGGAATTTCAGCTAGGTCGATTTCTGCACTTCCTACAGTCAGGGGTGACTATGGGCCTAAAATTGGGTTCCATTAAGGCCCAGATTTCGGCTCTATCGATTTTCTTCCAAAAAGAACTGGCTTCACTACCTGAAGTTCAGACGTTTGTTAAGGGAGTGCTGCATATTCAGCCCCCTTTTTGTGCCCCCAGTGGCACCTTGGGATCTCAACGTGGTGTTGGATTTCCTAAAGTCGCATTGGTGAACCACTTAAAACCATGGAACTAAAATATCTCACGTGGAAAGTGGTCATGCTGTTGGCCTTGGCTTCGGCCAGGCGTATGTCAGAATTGGCGGCTTTGTCATGTAAAAGCCCTTATCTGATTTTCCATATGGATAGGGCGGAATTGAGGACTCGTCCCCAATTTCTCCCAAAGGTGGTATCAGCTTTTCACTTGAACCAGCCTATTGTGGTGCCTGCGGCTACTCGTGACTTGGAGGACTCCAAGTTGCTGGACGTAGTCCGGGCCCTAAAAATCTATGTTTCCAGGACAGCTGGAGTCAGAAAGACTGACTCGCTATTTATCCTGCATGCGCCCAACAAGTTGGGTGCGCCTGCTTCAAAGCAGACTATTGCTCGCTGGTTCTGTAGCACGATTCAACTTGCACATTCTGCGGCTGGACTGCCGCATCCTAAATCTGTAAAAGCCCATTCCATGAGGAAGGTGGGCTCTTCTTGGGCGGCTGCCCGAGGGGTCTCGGCTTTACAACTTTGCCGAGCAGCTACTTGGTCGGGGTCAAACACATTTGCTAAATTCTACAAGTTTGATACCCTGGCTGAGGAGGACCTAGAGTTCACTCATTCGGTGCTGCAGAGTCATCCGCACTCTCCCGCCCGTTTGGGAGCTTTGGTATAATCCCCATGGTCCTTACGGAGTTCCCAGCATCCACTAGGACGTCAGAGAAATATCATTTTTCATTCTAGTCTGCACAGTGACAGTGATTTTACTCACCGGTAAATCTATTTCTCGTAGTCCGTAGTGGATGCTGGGCGCCCGTCCCAAGTGCGGATTGTCTGCAATACTTGTATATAATTATTGTTTAACTAAAGGGTTATTGTTGAGCCATCTGTTGAGAGGCTCAGTTATATTTCATACTGTTAACTGGGTATAGTATCACGAGTTATACGGTGTGATTGGTGTGGCTGGTATGAGTCTTACCCGGGATTCAAAATCCTTTCCTTATTGTGTCAGCTCTTCCGGGCACAGTATCCTAACGGAGGTCTGGAGGAGGGTCATAGAGGAGCCAGTGCACACCAGGTAGTCCTAAAGCTTTCTTTAGTTGTGCCCAGTCTCCTGCGGAGCCGCTATTCCCCATGGTCCTTACGGAGTTCCCAGCATCCACTACGGACTACGAGAAATAGATTTACCGGTGAGTAAAATCTTATTTTTATACATACTGGTAATGATAATAATGACCCGCCGAGCAGCTTCCGGGAAACCAAAGTTTTTGGGTTCTGGGGGGAGTATGGTTGCAAAGCTGAAACTTAAAGGAATTGACGGAAGGGCACCACCAGGAGTGGAGCCTGCGGCTTAATTTGACTCAACACGGGAAACCTCACCCGGCCCGGACACGGAAAGGATTGACAGATCGATAGCTCTTTCTCGATTCTGTGGGTGGTGGTGCATGGCCGTTCTTAGTTGGTGGAGCGATTTGTCTAGTTAATTCCGATAACGAACGAGACTCCCGCATGCTAACTAGCTACGCGACCCCCGGCGGTCCGCGTCCAGCTTCTTAGAGGGACAAGTGGCGTTCAGCCACACGAGATCGAGCAATAACAGGTCTGTGATGCCCTTAGATGTCCGGGGCTGCACGCGCGCTACACTGAACGGACCAGCGTGTGTCTACCCTTCGCTGACAGGTGCGGGTAACCCGCTGAACCCCGTTCGTGATAGGGATCGGGGATTGCAATTATTCCCCATGAACGAGGAATTCCCAGTAAGTGCGGGTCATAAGCTCGCGTTGATTAAGTCCCTGCCCTTTGTACACACCGCCCGTCGCTACTACCGATTGGATGGTTTAGTGAGGTCCTCGGATCGGCCCCGCTGGGGTCGGAAACGGCCCTGGCGGAGCGCCGAGAAGACGATCAAACTTGACTATCTAGAGGAAGTAAAAGTCGTAACAAGGTTTCCGTAGGTGAACCTGCGGAAGGATCATTAACGGCTCGGCCGCGGACCGCGGGGTCCAGCCGAGAGAGACGCAGAGCGTGGGGGGCCCGGCCGCGCACCGGCCGGGCCCGAAACGAGGGAGAAAAGACGAGGCGGCGGCGGAGAGAGGGGAGCGGGACGAAGGGGCGGCGCCGAGCCGGACCCGGCGCCCCCGGACGCGGCCTCCGTAGCTACGGAGGGGACAGCCGCGGCCGGTGGCGATGGGGACCCGGGACGGCCGTCCCCGAGTAGGCCCGAACCCGCGCCCCCCCCGGACACTCCCGACGGACGGGGGGCCTCCGCAGCCCCTCCCCGCAACCCCTGGGGCCGCCGGGACGCGCCGTCCGGGCGCCCGGACACCAGGGCCCAAGGGGAGCGTTCTCCCCGACCCCTTTTTTTTCGAAACACCGAGCGCCCCTGCCGACCGTGGAGCGAACGGAAAAAAAAAATGAGAGCCACGACTCTCAGCGGTGGATCACTCGGCTCGCGCGTCGATGAAGAACGCAGCTAGCTGCGAGAATTAGTGTGAATTGCAGGACACATTGATCATCGACACTTCGAACGCACCTTGCGGCCCCGGGTTCCACCCGGGGCTACGCCTGTCAGAGGGTCGCTCCCCCATCGATCGCCCGCCCGCCCGCACTCCGGCGCGCGGCGCGGCTGGGGCCTCGCAGGCGGTCTCCCGTCCCCCCTCTCCCCAGCGGAGACCGGGGGTGCGGCGCGGCCGCCTTCGTCCCCCCAAGGCCAGACCCTACCTCCCGATCCCCCCGTTCCCCGGGGCACGACGGCCTCCCCCACCGAGTGCCGCGCGGTTGCCTGCGGTCGATGCAGGGCTGCCGGCGGCCACGGGCGGAGGAAGCGCGCGCCGGGTCGAGGGGAAGAGGTGGACCCGAGCGAGGCGGCCGGGGCCGAGGGAGAGAGGGCGCGGAGGCGCGGTCAGGGCGGCGGGTCGAACCGCCGCTCCCCCCTGGCCCGGCGGCCCTCCGTCCCTCCCCTCCCCCCTCTCCCGGTCCGCTCTCCCGACTGAGACCTCAGATCAGACGTGGCGACCCGCTGAATTTAAGCATATTACTAAGCGGAGGAAAAGAAACTAACCAGGATTCCCCCAGTATATATAAAATATCATTACCAGTATACCAAAAAGATATTACCAAAAAGTGAAGGTGAGATTGTGTGAATTAGATTGACTGGTGACAAAGGAAGATGCTAAAAGAAAATTCCCATCCCAAATAATAATAATAAATAAATCATCTATGTATCTACCATAGCAGACCAGGTCTTCTATGGTAGATACATAGATGATTTACCAGTCTTCAATCTAATTCACACAATTTCACCTTCACTTTTTCCTATAATCTGAGCCGTGTAGACTTTCTGGATGTGACCCTTGAGACCAGAAATAATCGAATAGTAACATCTAATTATGTCAAATCAGTGAATACCAATTCCTATTTACATTATAAAAGTGCTCACTATGCACCATGGAAAAACAATATACCTAAGGGACAACTTATGCGGCTTAGACGCAACTGTTCCGATATAGACACATTTAAGGTACAGGCTAAGGATCTTTTAGAATCTCTTAAAAATAGAGACGATCCACAATGGCTCTTAAATAAAGCTCTAGAAGAAGTGGTTAGTATGAGTAGACAAGACTTACTTCACTCATCCTTTTTGAAAAAGCTAGATAAATATAACAGAGGGTAGAGAAATGGCTTTCATTTGTAAATATAATAGCTCTGCTAAAGAAATTAAGACAATAATTCAAAGGAATTACAGGGTATTAAAACAAGATAATATTTTAGGGAGCCTTCTACCTAACAAACCACAGGTTATATATCGAAAAAATAGGGCTCTAAAAACTATATTGGCACCCAGCCATTATAAGACTCCTCAGATAAAGAAAAATAGTGAGGGCTCAGATTGGCTAACCAAGAAACCTTTGGGTTTCCACAAATGCGGAAAGAATAGATGCACTATGTGTCAACACATGGAGCGTAAAATTACACATGTTTCGATCCCATTTTCCAATGAAAAATATTATTTAAAATCTTTTTTGAACTGTGACTCCAAGTTCGTGATATATGTGCTAACATGTGGGTGTGGTTTAAGATATGTAGGTAGGACCACGAGACCATTACACACTCAATTTATGGAACATCGACGAAACATAATACGTAAATACATGGCCCACAGTGTTTCACGACATTATTGTAATGCACATGGGAGTAATCCCGCGTGTCTTTCAGTAATCTGTCTTGAACAGATTGCCCCTACAGATAGAGGGGGAGATAGATTCAACAGACTGTGCCGTAGAGAAGTCTACTGGATGTTGAAGTTCAATTCTCTACATCCAGATGGACTCAACGAAGCTATCGAATTGAATTCAGTGCTCTAACTAGAAGTGTCTGTCTCTATATTCATCATTTTTTGAGACCCAAGGTGGTTTATGCACAGAGTGGTGAGATCCAACCAAGAAAGTTTTACATCGATGGGCCCGTAAATGAGGTCCCCGCATTGAATAATATAATGAACTAACCATTTGATAGAAAGAGAAAAATATGAAATATGAAACGTGTATGTATTTATTTAAGTAGGGACTTTATCACTCTATATTTTCCTATAGGAGTTGGGATTTTTTAGAATATATAGTTGCGACTAGAAATGGCATTTAATAACTTTCTGAAAGTGTAGCCATATAGCATTCTATAGTTGGGGGGCGATTTTTGTGAATCAAGTATGTGTAGAATATACTACATCGTTAGAGATCCAAGATTCTTTATATGATTTGAGATCTGTGTTTATAGACTGATAATAAAATATAACCATTTAGGTCATCTGTATTAATTATGTATAGCGTTCTAAATGTTTGTTTTATAGTCTCCATGGTAAAGGTCTTTCTCTGAGACGTGCCCCATGACATCATCAAAAACAGCTTACAGTCATGTGACTTATTTTATTATGTATCCTCTTCCATTATTTATTTTTTTTTTTTAACTTGTGTAGTTTTTTATTAGTTTTTCACAGGGACAAGATAAAAACAACAACATTAAATACAGAACAAAACCAGAACAACAAACAAAAACAGAGAAAAAAAAGATTACAGGAAAAATACAGTAATTAATACCATCTGTGTCACAGTGTCACATGGAAAAAGATAATAAGTGTGACGGCAACATCGCAAATTCAAATATGAAGCCTCTATTAGTCAGAGAATAGTGCCCCAGCTGCAGCCAGACGGGAGGTATTCCACCTATCCCACTTGCTAAAGTAATGGGGTAGGGTCCCTCTAGACCTATGTGTAAACCTCTCGTGTCCTGACACCTCATTTACTAGAGCTCGCCAATTGTACACATTAGGGGAAGAAGTAGCAAACCAGTTACGCGCTATAATCACCTTAGCTAAGGTAGTCAGGCAAAGAACATATTTGTATAATGCCGGGCAGTAGGATTCCTCTAAGTCTAGCGCAAACATACATATAGTAGGAGAGAGGGGGGGGAGCGTAGGTTCAGTGAGCAGAACGTCCGCCCAAACTGCTGCCCAAAAGGCATGTACAGTGGGGCACAGCCATAATAGGTGCCAAAAAGTAGATTCAAGGGCACCACATCTGGGGCAGGTACTATCAGGCCGTAGGCCTGCTTTATACAAAGAAACTGGAGTTCTGTATGTCCTATGCAGAACAAAGAAATAAACCTGCTGATATTTGATACACTGAGTAGAGTATTTAAGTGAGCTCAACACCTGTAGCCACTGGTCGTCTGCAATTGGGCCAATGTCTTGTTCCCATTTGAGTTTAAGTTGGTCAAATATATTCGGACAGATGTGGGCATTCAGACTACTATATAGAATGGAAACTTGGTGTCTTGCACCCAAATTCCTAACCATATCTTTAATCGGGGAGTCAGAAATGGGCGGGGGCGAGGCCCCAAACTGTGCCTGCACTGCATGGCGGAGCTGTAGATAGCGATAAAAGGATCTATTGGATATTTCAAGCTCCTCCTTCAGTTGTGCGAAAGACTTGAGAACACCATTATCATACAGTTGCGAGACTGTGGTAAGGCCCGCCCCAATCCATTTGTTGTCCTGTGAGAGCTGCAACAACTCCCTATATCTTGGATTGAACCAAAGTGGCGTGTCAGAGTCTGTGCCTTGCCATGAATAATAGGAGTGAGCCTGACGCCACACAAGTAGCGATTGACGGAGCAAAGGAGGAAGACCAGCAGTAGAAGAGGCAGAAAGAAGAAACTGGAGAGGGGAGAAATGAGACCCCACACACTCGGCAAAGAATCTCTCAAATGTGAGACTATCCCTACTGAGAATCCAATTAGACAGGTGTGCAAGCTGAGCAGCTATATAATAGGCCCGGAGATTGGGAAAGCCCAAACCTCCATCCGATTTAGCCCTAACCAGAGCTCTCAGGGCAACCCTAGGCGTTTTTTCGCCCCAAACAAAGGAGGAAAGCACACTATCAATGTTAGTGAATATTTTCTTGGGGATATAAGTAGGAGAGTGCTGCAATAGATAAAGATACTTTGGTTGCATCACCATCTTGATAAGGTTAATGCGACCCGTGACAGTAAGGGGAAGCTTCTTCCATACATGAACCCGTCGCTTCAGATCCACAGTGACCTGGTCAATGTTTTGATGTACAAAAGACTTAACATTAGGAGTGATCCAGACACCAAGATACTGAAAGCGAAGGGTCCAGGCCAAGGAGGACACATCTGGCAACGGGTCAGGAAGAATACCAGATATGGGAAAGACATTAGATTTATTCCAGTTGATAGTCAGGCCAGAAGTAAAGGCCAAATGTATCAACAATACCCAGAAGGGAGGTCAGGGAAGCATCAGGGTCTCTGAGGAACAAGAGCATTTCATCGGCATATAATGCAATAACATCCTCATGTCCGTCAATGGTGATGCCCCTAACATCAGGGGACGCTCTGATGAAACATGCCAATGGCTCTACAGCCAGGGTAAAAAGGGCAGGGGATAGTGGGCAGCCCTGTCTGGTACCACGGGACAAAGCAAATGGGGACGTCACATAGCCATTGACAGATATTCGAGCCACGGGGGAGGAATAGAGTAATTGTACCCAGCGTATGAATTTGGGGCCAAAAGCAAACCGTCTAAGGACTTCCCACAAATACTCCCATTCTACAGAGTCGAAGGCCTTGGCAGCATCCAAGGAAACCACCACAGCCCCCGACTCGGGGCGGTCCTCCATCTGCAGGTGACAAAACAGTCGCCTCAAATTTTGGAGGGTGGACTTGCCTGGCATAAATCCTGTCTGGTCATCATGAATGATCGAGGTGATAACACTATTGAGTCTAAGTGCCAGAATTTTGGCCAAAATCTTGACATCAGTAGGTAGCAATGAGATCGGGCGGTTGGACTCCGGGGCCGTAGGGTCTTTACCCGGTTTAAGGATCACCACAATAATAGCTTCGGACATAGAGGGAGGTAGACGAGCGCCCTCCATCAATGTATTAAAGGAGAGTCAAAAGATAGGGGACAAAGTATGCACGATATTGTTTATAAACTTCAACCGGTATACCGTCGCTACCCGGGGCCTTTTTATTAGGGAAGGAGGCAATAGCAGCCTCAACCTCCTCTGGGGTGATATTAGCATCCAAAATATCTACAGATTGTTGAGACAGCTGTGGCAGGGCAATGTCTGAAAGATATTGCTGTAGTTGAGTGGGGGTATAGGTGACCCTAGAGGTATACAACGAAGAATAAAAGGACTGGAAAACCTGGGCTATTTCAGGAGTGGCATATACCATGTCGCCCTGAGTATCACAGACCTGCTGAATGGAACCCCCCGTTCTCTCTCCCCGAGCCAGAAAGGCCAAGTAACTACCCCCCGTGTCCGATTGTGAATAGAGGGTGTGCTGGGAGAAAAGTAATTTGTGCTTTGATTTATCAAGCAAGTGGTCAGACCAGGCTTTCCTGGCCAAATCCCAACTTGTCCGATCATCAAGGGTCCTAGTAGTGAGGTAAGCAGATTCGGATTGGGAACAGGCAAGCTCCAGGTGCATCTCTTCCTCCCTACTAGATTTCTTGACATTAGCTATTTGTCGTATGAAGGAGCCCCGTAGTGAAGCTTTAAATGCGTCATGCTTAACCAGTGGATCAGAACAGGACGCATTATGAACCCCAAAATCACTCCATTCACTAAGCAAGGCCTCGTGGTCAGTCAGCAAGGTCAACCAGAAGGGATTCAATTTCCAGAGTTTAGCCCCACAGGCAGGAACAGAATCTAGGACCACCAGCACAAGTGAATGATCCGAGATTCCCCTCTGAAGGTACTGGACATCCAGTATTCTAGCAGTGAGATCTGGGGAGACGAGGGCCAAGTCTATTCTCGAGAACGAGTGAAAGCTGGCCGAGTGGCAGGAATATTGGAGTTGTTTAGGGTGTCTCAACCTCCAAATATCCAGGAGTCCAAGCTCGGAAACCAACCTCGCGAACGGAGTGGGGGACGGGGAGGCAGGGGGTAGAGAAGGGGGAAGTTCAGCCCATCTATCTAAAACTTTATCCAAAACATTATTGAAGTCACCGATGCAAAGGACCGAAGCTGAGGGAGAAGTAGCAAGAAACGACATTGCCTGCCTGAGTACCTCATTATTGTAGGGGGGAGGGACGTAGACAGCAAGTATGTGTAAAAGTGTACGGTTAACATAGGCCCCAAGAAATACATACCTGCCATATTGGTCAATTTGGCTATGAACTAAGTGGAAATTAACCGACTTCCGCACCAAAACTGAAACCCCCCTGGAGTTAGCAGAGAAGGTGGAATGATAGAAGAGACCCACCCAGGGCTTCCTGAGAGCCAAGGTTCTAGTACCAACTAGGTGCGTTTCGGAAAGGCATATGATATTTGCCTTATACTTTCTCACCTGAGATAAAACCAGAGCCCGCTTAATGCGGTCATTCAGGCCCCTCACATTCCAGCCGAGTATGCGGAGTCCATCAACCCCTGCAGCCATGGATACAAAAGAGAAAGGACAGAAGGAGAAAAAGGGCAAGGGGCAAATACGGAGAGGCAGGAGAAGAGGGAAATCCAAGGCAAGCAAGGCGCGCAAAAGAGAGGAACCCATAACGTAGAGGGGGAAGGAGCAAAGGGATCACTACGGTCCCCCGCCAGCACACAGGCAGAGCATACGGAGAGCAGAAGGCATACATAGAAGAAATCATGGACACATTACAGTTCGAGAAAAAAAAAAATAGTACAGTGACACATGAAGCAATACATGCACAAAAAGAAGAACAAACCCAAAACATCCCAAACCCCCCCCTCCCTGCATATCCATCCCAAACTAGACACGCCTGGATCCCGAAAAAACCCTAACTAAACTAAGGCTGAGAACCTATAACAACCCTAGGGAGTAGAGACAACTAATGCCTCTACAAAAAGGCTATATCCTAGCATTCAGCTCCTAGAAATAAAGATCATTCCCGCTACATGGTTAGGAGTACAGAACCCAGCAGTCAATGCGACCTCTGAGGGAGAAACAGTCCCTAAATAGGGGGCCTGGGTCTGCGCTCCAGCCAGGCCTCCGCCTCTTGAGGGGTATTGAAGAAGTGTGTGGAGCCATCATACACCACCCTTAAACGTGCCGGAAACAACATGGCATATTGAATTTGATGGTCACGAAGCTTTCTTTTGACCTGTAGGAACTGCGTACGCGACTTCTGGACTTCTACGGCAAAGTCTGGGTAAACAGAAATATCATGGTTGTCAAATTTCAAAGGACCCTGTGTGCGGGCCAGCCGTAGGACCGCATCCCGGTCCCTGTAATGTAGAAAACGGGCTATGAAAGTGCGTGCAGGTGCGCCCGGGGGAGGAGCCCTGGCAGGCAATCGATGGGCCCTCTCCACAGAGAACTGAGGACCAAAGTCATCGCGTTGAAATAGGCGGAGAAGCCATGTTTCGAGGAACGATTCTGGGGAGAAGCCCTCCGCTCTCTCCGGGAGGCCCACAAAGCGAACGTTATTACGACGCAGTCTTCCTTCAATATCGGAGAGCTTCGCCTTAACTGCCGACATCTGGGTTGTGAGGTTGGAAACTGTGTCTTTAAGAGGATTGGTGACGTCTTCTAGGTCGGAGATACGGTGTTCCGCCTCCCCCACCCGTTCACGAATCTTTTGCATGTCATGCCTGATTAAAGTGATATCCACCTGTACTTGGCCGATTTTATCCATGACTCTGTGCTCGGACGTGGATATGGCTAAGAGAATTTGCTGTGTCGACTGAGACGTGTCGTCTTCACGAGGTGGTGATCCCGAGGGGGAAGAGGGGGATGGGGGAGCAGCACCCCGGGTGGGTTGGGAGGAGGATTGAGAGCCTCTAGCATATTTCTCAAGTTTAGCAGCAGCGGTAGCAGCAGCAGCACTGCCCCCATGTACCATGATGGGAGACGGGCGGATTCAATGATATAGAATAAACAATACGTGCTCACCACAGGCTGTAAAATCCCCAGGACTCCAGAGTCTCATGCAGGTGAATAAACCCAGGCAAGGAAAAGGAAATCTTTAATGTCAGCAGTCAGGCAGTATAATCAACAGCAGGCTTTTGAGTGGACCCTCTCAGAGAGTAGTGTAGATATGGAAGCGTCACCCAGCAGTGTGGGTAGAGCAGGGTAGTTGCAGGTATCAAGGCAGCCCCGCAGGCAGAGTAGTGCAGACTGGGAGGCTCCGACCAGCAGTGCAGAGAGGCAGGGGATGTGAGGAGAGACGGTCCGTGCAGGCAGATGCACCCCCGCGCCGTCAGCAACTATCACCGCCACAGAGGGACATGCAGTCCGCCAGACGCAAGGTGGAAGGAGACAGGGACACACAACGACCTCCGGTTCAGCAGAAAACAGCAGAGGGTGCGAGTGAAGGGAGCTCCGTCCCAGCGCGGCTCCGTACTCCGCCGTTAGTTCCCAAGATGGCGCCGGGCGGAAGGAGTGAGGCCGAGCGGTGTAGGCCGCGATTCGTCCAGCGGCTTCCCAGGGCAGAAACACAGTCCCGCAGACCCCTCAACATGAGCAGGGTTAAAAGCCACAACGCGTGAGCCGGGTCAGTAGTAGCCACGAGCGGGGGAATCAGGATATATAAGGCAGGATAGACGGAGCTCTAACACCTAGCTTCCTACTCCATGCTCGGCCAAGCCACGCCCCCCTCTTCCATGATTTTCTCATGAATATGTATATTTATATACTGTTAATTCTTGCATGTATTCACAGTATACAATGCGGGACTGACTTTTTGTTAAGTGATAAATATATTGTGCCCTGGCAAATGCATAGAACACGGTGCTTGTTTATTACGATCGCGGTCACGTGACCGGCAAGTCCGGGTCACGTGTGCGGAACTAAGCCGCATTACCGCTGTAAACCAGAGACCTTCTCTATACAGAAATAACAGAGGTACTGCATTAGAAGGGCATCTTTCAAGCTCCAATCATGGGGCTTAGATCACATGCCCCCACGTGGACCAATGAGATTGTATGGGACCAAGATACGGGTATCACGTGACCGGCCCATTCGGGTTTTTATTATAATAAGAAAATAAGAATTTACTTACCGATAATTCTATTTCTCGTAGTCCGTAGTGGATGCTGGGGACTCCGTAAGGACCATGGGGAATAGCGGCTCCGCAGGGGACTGGGCACAAAAGTAAAGCTTTAGGACTACCTGGTGTGCACTGGCTCCTCCCCCTATGACCCTCCTCCAAGCCTCAGTTAGGATACTGTGCCCGGACGAGCGTACACAATAAGGAAGGATTTTGAATCCCGGGTAAGACTCATACCAGCCACACCAATCACACCGTATAACTTGTGATCTAAACCCAGTTAACAGCATGATAACAGAGGAGCCTCTAGAAAAGATGGCTCACTACAGCAATAACCCGATTTTTGGTAACAATAACTATGTACAAGTATTGCAGACAATCCGCACTTGGGATGGGCGCCCAGCATCCACTACGGACTACGAGAAATAGAATTATCGGTAAGTAAATTCTTATTTTCTCTGACGTCCTAGTGGATGCTGGGGACTCCGTAAGGACCATGGGGATTATACCAAAGCTCCCAAACGGGCGGGAGAGTGCGGATGACTCTGCAGCACCAAATGAGAGAATTCCAGGTCCTCCTCAGCCAGGGTATCAAATTTGTAGAATTTTACAAACGTATTTGCTCCTGACCAAGTAGCTGCTCGGCAAAGTTGTAAAGCCGAGACCCCTCGGGCAGCCGCCCAAGATGAGCCCACCTTCCTTGTGGAGTGGGCATTTACAGATTTTTGGCTGTGGCAGGCCTGCCACAGAATGTGCAAGCTGAATTGTACTACAAATCCAACGAGCAATAGTCTGCTTAGAAGCAGGAGCACCCAGCTTGTTGGGTGCATACAGGATAAACAGCGAGTCAGATTTTCTGACTCCAGCCGTCCTGAAAACATATATTTTCAGGGCCCTGACCACGTCTAGCAACTTGGAGTCCTCCAAGTCCCTAGTAGCCGCAGGCACCACAATAGGTTGGTTCAGGTGAAACGCTGAAACCACCTTAGGGAGAAACTGAGGACGAGTCCTCAATTCCGCCCTGTCCGAATGGAAAATCAGATAAGGGCTTTTACAGGATAAAGCCGCCAATTCTGACACGCGCCTGGCCCAGGCCAGGGCCAACAGCATGACCACTTTCCATGTGAGATATTTTAACTCCACAGAATTAAGTGGTTCAAACCAATGTGACTTTTGGAACCCAAAAACTACATTGAGATCCCAAGGTGCCACTGGAGGCACAAAAGGAGGCTGTATATGCAGTACCCCTTTTACAAACGTCTGAACTTCAGGGACTGAAGCTAGTTCTTTTTGGAAGAAAATTGACAGGGCCGAAATTTGAACCTTAATGGACCCCAATTTCAGGCCCATAGACACTCCTGTTTGCAGGAAATGTAGGAATCGACCCAGTTGAATTTCCTCCGTCGGGCCTTACTGGCCTCGCACCACGCAACATATTTTCGCCAAATGCGGTGATAATGTTTTGCAGTTACATCCTTCCTGGCTTTGATCAGGATAGGGATGACTTCATCCGGAATGCCTTTTTCCTTCAGGATCCGGCGTTCAACCGCCATGCCGTCAAACGCAGCCGCGGTAAGTCTTGGAACAGACAGGGTCCTTGCTGGAGCAGGTCCCTTCTTAGAGGTAGAGGCCAGGGATCCTCCGTGAGCATCTCTTGAAGTTCCGGTTACCAAGTCCTTCTTGGCCAATCCGGAGCCATGAATATAGTGCTTACTCCTCTCCATCTTATAATTCTCAGTACCTTGGGTCTGAGAGGCAGAGGAGGGAACACATACACTGACTGGTACACCCACGGTGTTACCAGAGCGTCTACAGCTATTGCCTGAGGGTCCCTTGACCTGGCGCAATACCTGTCGACTTTTTCCCAACGGTTTATAATCATGTGGAAGACTTCTGGGTGAAGTCCCCACTCTCCCGGGTGGAGGTCGTGTCTGCTGAGGAAGTCTGCTTCCCAGTTGTCCACTCCCGGAATGAATACTGCTGACAGTGCTATCACATGATTTTCCGCCCAGCGAAGAATCCTTGCAGCTTCTGCCATTGCCCTCCTGCTTCTTGTGCCACCCTGTCTGTTTACGTGGGTGACTGCCGTGATGTTGTCCGACTGGATCAACACCGGCTGACCTTGAAGAAGAGGTCTTGCTAAGCTTAGTGCATTGTAAATGGCCCTTAGCTTCAGGATATTTATGTGAAGTGATGTCTCCAGGCTTGACCATAAGCCCTGGAAATTCCTTCCCTGTGTGACTGCTCCCCAGCCTCGCAGGCTGGCATCCGTGGTCACCAGGACCCAGTCCTGAATGCCGAATCTGCGGCCCTCTAGAAGATGAGCACTCTGCAACCACCACAGGAGGGACACCCTTGTCCTTGGTGACAGGGTTATCCGCTGATGCATCTGAAGATGCGACCCGGACCATTTGTCCAGTAGGTTCCACTGGAAAGTTCTTGCGTGGAATCTGCCGAATGGGATTGCTTCGTAGGAAGCCACCATTTTTCCCAGAACCCTTGTGCATTGATGCACTGAGACTTGGCTCGGTTTTAGGAGGTTCCTGACTAGCTCGGATAACTCCCTGGCTTTCTCCTCCGGGAGAAACACCTTTTTCTGGACTCTGTCCAGGATCATCCCTAGGAACAGAAGACGAGTCGTCGGAACCAGCTGCGATTTTGGAATATCGAGAATCCAACCGTGCTGCCGCAACACTACCTGAGATAGTGCTACACCGACCTCCAACTGTTCTCTGGATCTTACCCTTATCAGGAGATCGTCCAAGTGAGGGATAACTAAAACTCCCTTCCTTCGAAGGAGTATCATCATTTCAGCCATTACCTTGGTAAAGACCCGGGGTGCCGTGGACCATCCAAACGGCTGCGTCTGAAACTGATAGTGACAGTTCTGTACCACAAACCTGAGGTACCCTTGGTGAGAAGGGTAAATTGGGACATGAAGGTAAGCATCCTTGATGTCCAGAGACACCATGTAGTCCCCTTCTTCCAGGTTCGCAATCACTGCTCTGAGTGACTCCATCTTGAATTTGAACTTCTGTATGTAAGTGTTCAAAGATTTTAGCTTTAAAATCGGTCTCACCGAGCCGTCCGGCTTCGGTACCACAACAGTGTGGAATAATACCCCTTTCCTGTTGCAGGAGGGGTACCTTGATTATCACCTGCTGGGAATACAGCTTGTGAATGGCTTCCAAAACTGCCTCCCTGTCGGAGGGAGACGTCGGTAAAGCCGACTTTAGGAAACGGCGAGGGGGAGACGTCTCGAATTCCAATTTGTACCCCTGAGATACCACCTGAAGGATCCAGGGGTCTACTTGCGAGTGAGCCCACTGCGCGCTGAAATTCTTGAGACGGGCCCCCACCGTGCCTGAGTCCGCTTGTAAAGCCCCAGCGTCATGCTGAGGGCTTGGCAGAGGCGGGAGAGGGCTTCTGTTCCTGGGAACTGGCTGATTTCTGCAGCCTTTTTCCTCTCCCTCTGTCACGAGGCAGAAATGAGGAACTTTTTGCCCGCTTGTCCTTATGGGAACGAAAGGACTGCGCCTGATAATACGGCGTCTTCTTATGTTGAGAGGCGACCTGGGGTAAAAACGTGGATTTCCCAGCTGTTGCCGTGGCCACCAGGTCTGAAAGACCGACCCCAAATAACTCCTCCCCTTTATAAGGCATTACTTCCATATGCCGTTTGGAATCCGCATCACCTGACCACTGTCGTGTCCATAACCCTCTTCTGGCAGAAATGGACAACGCACTTACTCTTGATGCCAGTCGGCAAATATTCCGCTGTGCATCACGCATATATAGAAATGCATCTTTTAAATGCTCTATAGGCAATAATATACTGTCCCTATCTAGGGTATCAATATTTTCAGTCAGGGAATCCGACCACGCCAACCCAGCACTGCACATCCAGGCTGAGGCGATTGCTGGTCGCAGTATAACACCAGTATGTGTGTAAATACATTTTAGGATACCCTCCTGCTTTCTATCAGCAGGATCCTTAAGGGCGGCCATCTCAGGAGAGGGTAGAGCCCTTGTTTTGACAAGCGTGTGAGCGCTTTATCCACCCTAGGGGGTGTTTCCCAACGCACCCTAACCTCTGGCGGGAAAGGATATAATGCCAATAACTTTTTAGAAATTATCAGTTTTTATCGGGGGAAACCCACGCTTCATCACACACCTCATTTAATTTCTCAGATTCAGGAAAACTACAGATAGTTTTTCCTCACCGAACATAATACCCCTTTTGGTGGTACTCGTATTATCAGAAATGTGTAAAACATTTTTCATTGCCTCAATCGTGTAACGTGTGGCCCTACTGGAAGTCACATTTGTCTCTTCACCGTCGACACTGGAGTCAGTATCCGTGTCGGCGTCTGTATCTGCCATCTGAGGTAACGGGCGCTTTAGAGCCCCTGACGGCCTATGAGACGTCTGGACAGGCACAAGCTGAGTAGCCGGCTGTCTCATGTTAACCACTGTCTTTTGTAAAGAGCTGACACTGTTAATTCCTTCCAACAGTTCACCCACTCAGGTGTCGACCCCCTAGGGGGTGACATCCCTATTACAGGCAATTTGCTCCGCCTCCACATCATTTTCCTCCTCATACATGTCGACACAAACGTACCGACACACAGCACACACACAGGGAATGCTCTGATAGAGGACAGGACCCCACTAGCCCTTTGGGGAGACAGAGGGAGAGTTTGCCAGCACACACCAGAGCGCTATATATATACAGGGATAACCTTATATAAGTGTTTTTCCCCTTATAGCTGCTGTATTGTTAATACTGCACCTAATTAGTGCCCCCCTCTCTTTTTTAACCCTTTCTGTAGTGTAGTGACTGCAGGGGAGAGCCAGGGGAGCTTCCCTCCAACGGAGCTGTGAGGGAAAATGGCGCCAGTGTGCTGAGGAGATAGGCTCCGCCCCTTTTTCGCAGACTTTTCTCCTGCTTTTTTATGGATTCTGGCAGGGGTTAAAATTAATCCATATAGCCCTGGGGGCTATATGTGATGTATTTTCGCCAGCCAAGGTGTTTTTATTGCTGCTCAGGGCGCCCCCCCCAGCGCCCTGCACCCTCAGTGACCGAAGTGTGAAGTGTGCTGAGGAGCAATGGCGCACAGCTGCAGTGCTGTGCGCTACCTTGGTGAAGACAGGATGTCTTCTGCCGCCGATTTTCCGGACCTCTTCTTGCTTCTGGCTCTGTAAGGGGGCCGGCGGCGCGGCTCTGGGACCGGACTCCATGGCTGGGCCTGTGTTCGATCCCTCTGGAGCTAATGGTGTCCAGTAGCCTAAGAAGCCCAATCCACTCTGCACGCAGGTGAGTTCGCTTCTTCTCCCCTTAGTCCCTCGATGCAGTGAGCCTGTTGCCAGCAGGTCTCACTGAAAATAAAAAACCTAAACTAAACTTTTCACTAAGCAGCTCAGGAGAGCCACCTAGTGTGCACCCTTCTCGTTCGGGCACAAAAATCTAACTGAGGCTTGGAGGAGGGTCATAGGGGGAGGAGCCAGTGCACACCAGGTAGTCCTAAAGCTTTACTTTTGTGCCCAGTCTCCTGCGGAGCCGCTATTCCCCATGGTCCTTACGGAGTCCCCAGCATCCACTAGGACGTCAGAGAAATAACAGTTCTAATCCTCGTTTTTATATGGAATTTATGAGGTGAATTAGGTAAATGTTTACAATATCAAATATGTTTATATGAAAGTGTTTTAAGACGGTTTACTTTTTTATGTGAGACACCACACAGGTGCTGGCTACCATGTCGTTTAGAAAGGTATAAATAGATAACCCAATACAGATTGATTTTATGCTCCTGAGGAAGCTGGATTACACTGCTACCCGTGAAACGCGTTGAGCTTATTCATCTACCTGGATATCACTCCCATACCCATTTCTGGGACTGTCTAAACCTTGGCTTTATATGGACACTTCCAACCACTGAGGACACTTTGCAAACAGACCCGATCCATCTCTACAGCTAGCAATGGATTCTTCCTAAAGCTGATGCCATCATATCACACTGTGGATTCGGTAACTACCTTGGTGTTCCGGTGTATGCTATTTGGAGACTGTCCTAGCTATAAGGATTCATACAGAACAATTAAGGGGAGTTGAAAAATCATCCTTTATCCAGTGAGATAATATTATCTGCAAGTGCCATATTTATGGGCAATAGGAATCGATTCCTGTATTTTTAAATGTTATAATAAATCTGCTATATAATTTTATCAAAGCAAACCGTCTTATTATTCTCAGCCAGCGCTGGTATACTGTTTTTTATTTATTTATTTATTATTGGAGGACTTGACCATCCCTCTACCAGCTGCTGTTGACTGCGCACTCACCTATTTCTTTCATTTTTACACCTTCTCTCATTTACACCCAGCTCCTCCGCACTTTCCCTTCCCATAGGACTCCTCAAGGTTCTGTCCCTGTCTCCCCTCCCTCCTTCCTATACATATCTTCCATCAGGAAGATTAGCTGGTCCTTTGGTCTTCTCTACCAACTCTATGCCAAGACTACCAATCTCTTCCATGGACCTCTCTACCTCTGTCCTCTTCTGTGTCACCTTCTCTCAGTCATTTCATCTAGGATGGTACAACACTTAACGAAAGTATATCCACCAGCCAAGACCCCCGCTACTCACACTCTCTCCCTCTCTGCTGACGTCTCATTCTTCTCCCTTCCCCCCTAGTCAGATATCAAGGTGTCACCACTGACTCTGCCCTTTCTGTCTCACCCTACACCCAATCCCTTTTACAATCCTGCTGTTTCCACTTTCACATTATTTCCAGAATGAGGGCCCTCCTCACCATGGAAGCTACTAAACTCTCATTTATGCCCTCATTTCCTGCCTTGATTACTGTAATGTTTTTTCTGCGGTCCCTAAATCCCACCTCACTCATTTCCTGTCTAACCTCAATTTTGCTGCCAGTCACATTTTCCTCTACATCTGCTGCACTTCTCTGCCAATCACTCTACTAGCTCCCAATACCAGTCCCAAAAAAAATCCTACTCTTTTCTCTTACTTACAAAGCTTCACTCCAGCTCACGCACTCACTCCAGCTCTTATCCATCTAACGACTGCTGCCTCACCTCCATCTCACCGCTCCCCCTACATCTCCAGCCTCATTTCCTCACACCCCCTCCTGCTCGCTTCCCTCTGCTAATGACTGCCACCTCACCTCCACCTCACCCCCTACATCTCCAGCCTCATTTCCTCACCACCCCCCTCCTGCTCTCTACCCTCTGCTAATGACTGCCGCCTCACCGCTCCCCCTACATCTCCAGCCTCATTTCCTCACCACCCCCCTCCTGCTCTCTTCCCTCTGCTAATGACTGCCACCTGACCTCCACCTCACCCCCTACATCTCCAGCCTCATTTCCTCACCACCCCCCTCCTGCTCTCTTCCCTCTGCTAATGACTGCCACCTCACCTCCACCTCACCCCCTACATCTCCAGCCTCATTTCCTCACCACCACCCTCCTGCTCTCTACCCTCTGCTAATGACTGCCACCTCACCTCCACCTCACCCCCTACATCTCCAGCCTCATTTCCTCACCACCACCCTCCTGCTCTCTACCCTCTGCTAATGACTGCCACCTCACCTCCACCTCACCCCCTACATCTCCAGCCTCATTTCCTCACCACCACCCTCCTGCTCTCTACCCTCTGCTAATGACTGCCACCTCACCTCCACCTCACCCCCTACATCTCCAGCCTCATTTCCTCACCACCACCCTCCTGCTCTCTACCCTCTGCTAATGACTGCCACCTCACCTCCACCTCACCCCCTACATCTCCAGCCTCATTTCCTCACCACCACCCTCCTGCTCTCTACCCTCTGCTAATGACTGCCACCTCACCTCCACCTCACCCCCTACATCTCCAGCCTCATTTCCTCACCACCCCCCTCCTGCTCTCTTCCCTCTGCTAATGACTGCTGCCTCACCACTCCCCCTTCATCTCCAGCCTGATTCCCTCACACCCCCCTCCTGCTCTCTTCCCTCTGCTAATGACTGCCTCCTCACATCCACCTCACCGCTCCCCCTACATCTCCAGCCTCATTTCCTCACATCCCCTCCTGCTCTCTTCTCGCTAATGACTGCCACCTCACCTCCACCTCACTGTTGACCAACACTATGGGACCAGGAAAACCAGCTTTTGGTCACCCCCTCCAGTGCTGAGAGGGGGCAGGGAGGAGAGCTACAGTCTAGTTGTATCAATAACATGTATACTGTAGTTTTCATTCTAGCACCCTGCCCCTAATCAGTAAGGGGGGAGCAGATTTTATTTTAGAAGGACAAAATTTTAGACGTGGTGTCTCGCTACAACTAAGTGCTGGAATGAACATTATTATGTATTGTAAAATGTATGTACTGGATGGTAGATGGGCACTATGGGGTGAGCTATATGAGGGTGCGAGATGGGTACTATGGGGTGAGCTATATGTGGGTGTGAGATGGGCACTGTAGGGTGACCTATATGTGGGTGTGATGGGCACTGTGGGGTGACCTATATGTGGGTGTGAGATGGGCACTGTGGGGTGACCTATACGTGGGTGTGAAATGGACACTGTGGGGTGACCTATACGTGGGTGTGAAATGGACACTGTGGGGTGACCTATATGTGGGTGTAAGAAGGGTACTATGAGGTGGGCACTGGGAGGGGTAAGGCGGCATACAGAGGATATAATAGCGGGTTAATGGATAGCAGGAGACCATTATTAGGCTGAGATGAGGCATTATAGGGGAACCAGGTGAGGTATAATGAGGCTGAGGTGGGTGATAAGGAGGACATGGGGTGGGAAGCCAGGATGGAGAAGGGGGGGTCAGTCCTGGTTCATGTGTTCGGGGTCACAGTCCCACATACCTACCTAATAGCCCCATGGTTGCCGGATAATGGTGACATGAGCCAGCATCAGCCATGTCCCTTCTCGGTTGTGTCTATGCCGTCCCTTCTCTTTCCCAGCTGCAAGTGCATCACTGTACCTCTCCCCGTGCGGGCTTATCCTAATAGGCGCCCGGGCCCGGGCTCCTCCTCTCACCCGCAAGACGTTACTCACCCAACTTTCGGTCTTTGCGTTCCATCGGACTTCAGGCCTGTGTGGTCCACCCGACTTCCGGGTTGTGCTTTGCACCCGACTTCCGGCCTGTGCGTTCCACCCGACTTCCTGTTTCTGCGTTCCACTCGGCTTCCGTTCTCTGCGTTCCAGCATACTGCCCCGGATGTGAGGTCCCCGCGCTCCTCCCCTCTGGTCTCCGCCCTCTGTTCCCGGGTGACTGGTGATTGGGAGACACCGCTGTGTGTGACACCGCCAGGTGCTGCTCCTTGTACCGCCTGCTGCTGCCCTGTGTTCTACTTTTATTCCTGTGCCCCCTGTTATTCCTTCCCCCATTTCTGTGCCCCCTGTTATTCCTACCCCCCACCTCTGTGCCCCCTGTTATTCCTTCCCCCAACTTCTGTGCCCCTGCTATTCTCTACATTACCCCCATACCAGTGCCCCTTGTTATATTAAACCCTCCTTGACCCCTGGTATCCCCCCCCTCTCCATCTCTGTGCCCCCTGTAATCCTCTCCCCATGGCACCATAACGCCTGCTCCCCTGTGCACTCACCATTATCCCCCCTGGGTAGCGTCTAGATTCTCTTCGCGCTAAGGACCTTTCCCATAACCCCCTGGGTCCATGTCACAATCTATTTGGAATAGTAAAGTGTGGCGAGCGAAGCGAGACACCGAGCCTGATGCGTGGCGAGCGTCCAATGCTGCATAGAGAAATAAATTTGCCCCAAACGATCGGAGAACGAAGGAGACATTTAGATGCTGTAAGGGCGGAAGTGCTCTCCTGCCCTCTCGTTTTGTCACGTCCAGGTCCTTAGCACGAAGACAACATAGACACAACCATCCCCCATGTGCCCCCTATTATCACCCCCATGTCTGTTATGTCCTCTTTGTTTTTTTTAATTTAATATCCTTATTATGTTATGACATATAACATCTATCTGATTACGAAGACATCCGCTGAGTGTGAGGCACCCATCAGCTGTGCCTCCACCTCAATCACTGATACATGAGAGGCACAATGATCAGAAGATCCTGGAACTCGCCAACAAGATCATTCAACTGCTGACTGAAGAGGTGACTGCTAGGAATGGGGTATTATACAGTAACACCAGGGGACGTGTCTGGGTGATGACTGGAGAGGTGACTGCTGGGAATGGGGCATTATACAGTAACACCAGGGGACGTGTCTGGGTGATGACTGGAGAGGTGACTGCTGGGAATGGGGCATTATACAGTAACACCAGGGGACGTGTCTGTGTGATGACTGGAGAGGTGGCTGCTAGGAATGGGGTATTATACAGTAACACCAGGGGACGTGTCTGGGTGATGACTGGAGAGGTGACTGCTGGGAATGGGACATTATACAGTAACACCAGGGGATGTGTCTGGGTGATGACTGGAGAGGTGACTGCTGGGAATGGGACGTTATACAGTAACACCAGAGAACGTGTCTGGTTGATGACAGGAGAGGTGACTGCTGGGAATGGGACATTATACAGTAACACCGGGGGATGTGTCTGGGTGATGACTGGAGAGGTGACTGCTGGGAATGGGACATTATACAGTAACACCGGGGGACGTGTCTGGGTGATGACTGGAGAGGTGACTGCTGGGAATGGGACATTATACAGTGACACCGGGGGACGTGTCTAGGTGATGACTGGAGAGGTGACTGATGGGAATGGGGCATTATACAGTGACACCGGGGGACGTGTCTGGGTGATGACTGGAGAGGTGACTGCTGGGAATGGGACATTATACAGTGACACCGGGGGACGTGTCTGGGTGATGACTGGAGAGGTGACTGCTGGGAATGGGACATTATACAGTAACACCGGGGGACGTGTCTGGTTGATGACAGGAGAGGTGACTGCTGGGAATGGGACATTATACAGTAACACCGGGGGATGTGTCTGGGTGATGACTGGAGAGGTGACTGCTGGGAATGGGACATTATACAGTAACACCGGGGGACGTGTCTGGGTGATGACTGGAGAGGTGACTGCTGGGAATGGGACATTATACAGTGACACCGGGGGACGTGTCTAGGTGATGACTGGAGAGGTGACTGATGGGAATGGGGCATTATACAGTGACACCGGGGGACGTGTCTGGGTGATGACTGGAGAGGTGACTGCTGGGAATGGGACATTATACAGTGACACCGGGGGACGTGTCTGGGTGATGACTGGAGAGGTGACTGCTGGGAATGGGACATTATACAGTAACACCGGGGGACGTGTCCTGGTGAAGACTGCTGGGAATGGGGCATTATACAGTAACACCGGGGGATGTGTCTCGGTGGTGACTGCTGGGAATGGGGCATTATACAGTAAAACCAGGGGATGTGTCTGGGTGATGACTGGAGAGGTGACTGCTGGGAATGGGGCATTATACAGTAACACCGGGGGATGTGTCTGGGTGGTGACTGCTGGGAATGGGGCATTATACAGTAACACCAGGGGACGTGTCTGGGTGATGACTGGAGAGGTGACTGCTGGGAATGGGGCATTATACAGTAAAACCAGGGGATGTGTCTGGGTGATGACTGGAGAGGTGACTGCTGGGAATGGGGCATTATACAGTAACACCGGGGGATGTGTCTGGGTGGTGACTGCTGGGAATGGGGCATTATACAGTAACACCAGGGGACGTGTCTGGGTGATGACTGGAGAGGTGACTGCTGGGAATGGGGCATTATACAGTAACACCGGGGGACGTGTCTGGGTGATGACTGGAGAGGTGACTGCTGGGAATGGGACATTATACAGTAACACCAGGGGATATGTCTGGGTGATGACTGGAGAGGTGACTGCAGGGAATGGGACATTATACAGTAACACCAGGGGATGTGTCTGGGTGATGACTGGAGAGGTGACTGCTGGGAATGGGGCATTCTGCAGTAACACCAGGGGACGTGTCTGGGTGATGACTGGAGAGGTGACTGCTGGGAATGGGACATTATACAGTGACATCAGGGGACGTGTCTGGGTGATGACTGGAGAGGTGACTGCTGGGAATGAGGCATTATACGGTGACACCAGGGGACGTGTCTGGGTGATGACTGGAGAGGTGACTGCTGGGAATGGGGCATTATACGGTAACACCAGGGAATGTGTCTGGGTGATGACTGGAGAGGTGACTGCTGGGAATGGGGCATTCTGCAGTAACACCAGGGGACGTGTCTGGGTGATGACTGGAGAGGTGACTGCTGGGAATGGACATTGTACAGTAACACCAGGGGACGTGTCTGGGTGATGACTGGAGAGGTGACTGCTGGGAATGGGGCATTATACAGTGACACCAGGGGACGTGTCTGGGTGATGACTGGAGAGGTGACTGCTGGGAATGGGGCATTATACGGTAACACCAGGGAATGTGTCTGGGTGATGACTGGAGAGGTGACTGCTGGGAATGGGACATTATACGGTAACACCAGGGAATGTGTCTGGGTGATGACTGGAGAGGTGACTGCTGGGAATGGGACATTATACAGTAACACCAGGGGACATGTCTAGGTGATGACTGTATCATTGTGTGTGTCAGGTTTCTATAATGTGTCAGGATGTCACTGTCTCTCTCTCCATGCAGGAGGGGGAGTATATAGAGGAACACAGGGGTCTGTACAAGGACGTGATGATGGAGAATCACCGGACCCTCACATCACTGGGTAAGAGGAGACTGTCATGTATTGTACAGGGGAGAGCAGGTATGGGGGCCCCTATATACACACATCTGATAATCACATATATACAATGTAATCAGTCACTGTGTGTCTCCTACAGATGGACCCAGTAACAGAGATACCCCAGAGAGATGTCCCCGTCCTCTGTATTCCCAGGATTGTACAGAGGAGAATCACAGGATCCCACAGGAGGATCAGGTAGGTGGGATTTAGGGTCTCACAAAATGTTTGTTATATCAGTTGCTCTCAGCCGGGGGTATTAGTACCCTCAGGGGTACTCTCTGTGATATCAGGGGTATTTCAGAAATGTTCTGTAATGGTCATGGAACCCTGAGGAAAACATCTGTCCCTGTATAAGGAAGCAGATGAGGGTTACAGTGGTATTGTACATTTTTCTTAAATGGTTATATGAGAGAAATATATACGGGTAGTTCTGCTGTGTTATATTTTAGGCAATCTGTGTTTATTAAGATAATAAAGAAATCACAGTAACACCTTGTCGTCAATATTGCTACAGTATAAACCAGGAGACATAACATAGGTATAAGAACCGTCTGTGGCGGACACAGGAAAGTTGTATAGAGCACAATGATAGCCAATGTTGAATACAACACTAGTATATAATAAGATGTACATGCAGGGTGTTTGGATAATATAACAATATGTATTTAAATGTAATAACTAAATAAAAAGGTTTTTTCTCATACGTCCTAGAGGATGCTGGGGACGACATCAAGACCATGGGGTATAGACGGGATCCGCAGGAGACATGGGCACTCTAAAGATTTTTCATTGGGTGTGAACTGGCTCCTCCCCCTATGCCCCTCCTCCAGACCTCAGTTTTTAGAAATGTGCCCAGGTCGACTGGATGCACTCTGAGGAGCTCTACTGAGTTTCTCTGAAAAGACTTATGTTAGGTTTTTTATTTTCAGGGAGATCTGCTGGCATCAGACTCCTTGCTTCGTGGGACTGAGGGGGCAGAAGCAGAACCAACTTCCTCAGAGTTTCATGGCTCTGCTTCTGGCTGACGGGACACCATTAGCTCCTGAAGGGAACTGAACGCTAGCCGTGTCTAGATACTCACTCCCACAGCACGCCGTCACCCCCCTCACAGAGCCAGAAGTCAGAAGACAGGTGAGTATAAGAAGAATGATCTTCTATCAAGTAAGTGACGGATGAGGTGCGGCGTGGCTGGTGGGAGCGCAGCGCGCCATTGCTG
Source organism: Pseudophryne corroboree (assembly GCF_028390025.1). NCBI lineage: Eukaryota > Metazoa > Chordata > Amphibia > Anura > Myobatrachidae > Pseudophryne > Pseudophryne corroboree. The sequence continues at coordinate 49,556,649 of NC_086446.1, read as the reverse complement.
CCCACACACACAGGCACTACAGGGTGCGAGGGGGGGGGGCGCCCTGGGCAGCAAGAAAAATACCTCAAACTGGCTAAAAGGGGGCATAAGTTGCCGCTGGCACAGCCCTACCCCCGCTAGTATAAATATTACAGTGTTTGTATGAGTGTAAGGACGCGCCATTGCGGGGGCGGAGCATCTTCCTCAGGCAGCCAGCACACTACTCAGCGCCATTTTCTCTCCTCAGGCTGCAGAGAACACGCTGGTCCTCTCCTCCATTTCTGACAAGTACAGGGTGCTATTAAGGGGGGGCACAAAGCGATTGTGGTGCATTTGATAGTGTATATTACTATTTAAAAAGCGCTGTTAGGTTGTGGACATACTGTGTTCACAGGAAATACTGGCGCTAGGATTGTGAACTGGCTGCTCCTATCCTGTGTCCCTCTGACAGATTTTACTGTGGGTCTGTCCCCAAAATAAGTCCCAGTGTGTCTTTTGGTGTGCTGTACACGTGTGAGGCATGTCTGAGGCAGGGAGTTCCTCCCCAGAGGAAGCCATTTTAGGGACACAGAGTTGTAATGTGGTGGCGCTACCGGCACACCAAGAGCCTGCATGGGTGAAAGAGCTACGTGACCGTATGCATCTGATTAACCGTAGATTAGATAAGTCTGAATCTAATTACAAACAAGAATAACAGGAATAAGACAGCGCTGACTGAGATGGATTGTCAATAAAATTACAATAATATTTAATGAATTAAAATTGCAGTAAAATAATTAAATGAAATAGGTCTCACTGCACTAATGAGCTCATAGTCACCATACATATAGAGATTATTCACTTGCCGCTTGATCCAATGTCCCCATGGGACCCGCACAATTGAAATGTCCCTTATCCAGGGTTGTAGCACAATCCCCGGGCCGATTGTTTGTAGTAACAGCGCTGGAGGAATAACTGTCCCAGTAGTGTGGCAATACAACAGGAAAGTCCTCACCAGTAGTGCATAGTTGTGATGATGTTCGGTCCTTGTTATATGGATGTGGGTACAAATAGCGCTATTTTGGAAGAGTCCTCAGGGGTCCAAGCGGTGATAAGTGTTCAGTGGAGAGGTGACACAGGCTCACACCTGACACGTTTCACAGCTAACTGCTGCTTTATCAAAGGTGACTGTGATCCTAGCTGGCAGTGTATTTATACCTTAGTTAATTACTGCATTCATTACAGCTGGTATAGACAATCCATCTCATTACATATGTGTAAATTACTAAAAATCATCACTATATATTATGTGGATAGACTCAAGGCAATATAAAAGACACAATATACCCTATAGACCATTATACCTTATTAGTTTTTAAAAATATACTTAAATTCAGTCCGAAAGTGCTGGAACGCACGCGGGCTTCCGTACTTCCGGTTAGTGACCCGCATTGGTTGTTATGGAGATAGATCCACTCCAATCGTGTGCCGCGGACGTAATTACTTCCGGTCCGTGACCCGCACAGGTTGTTATGGAGATGGAGTCTATCTCTACTCCAATCATATAGCGCACACGAGGGCACGTGACCGGCACTCAATGGAATGCATATTGTACTAGGGAACCTATCTGTATTCGTCCTGCTCGTAACATAGTAAAGTTACATCAGTTATCTATTCTTCTAGCCTACCGTCATCAGATTATTGTGTTAACAAACAGAGGGAGTTTCATTTAATAAGATCCTATAGTTAATACGAAACAATCTTATTCGGCTGGTAACATTATACAATTACACAGATTATCTATTTCACTCGCTTTCCATCTTCTAATCATTGTGGCAGATATGGAAAATTTCATTTGATAAAATACAGAACAGTCATATATCTTATTCACCATCCAGTTATGTAGCCATTATTATATTGATGTAAACAGAATACAGATACTTCATACAATGATCTAGTGAATATCTGTACCTAATCAGCTTGGAGCATGTCAATAAGCAGAAATGTCAGGAACAGTAAACGTACCTAGTTACTGATTAGTATGTGATTATTTACTTCTAGGGAGACATACTAATTCTTCATGGGAGATAAATAAACCTTATAGCAATTGAACTAGAAAGGAATTTCTTGTTTTGTTTTATGCTATAGGTTACAGCAGCAGGTTCCACTTACTCAATGAAACCCGCTGAAGTAACAAATGTATATATTGGCACTGAGGGATAAAGGGAAGGGTAAAGGGGGAAGGGAAAAGGGGTAGGAAGAGGGGAAGAAGGAAAATGATGAAGGGTTGGATGAATGGGGGGCCAAAATCCATAATTTAGAACACACAATTGAGTTCTACTGACTCATTTAGACCTGCAGGGAATATACTATTCATTTTAAGCATCCATAATACTTCTTGTTTACAGAGGGTCTTGTACCGATCCGTTCCACGTATCGTTTTACTGATAAATTCTAAGCCTGCCACCTTCAGACATTTGGGGTTTCCTTTATGGAAATCCACATAGTGTTTCGATACACTATGTGTTAGGACTTTTTTCAGGATGTTCCTGCGGTGCTCAAGAAATCTTACTTTTAAAGGACGTGTAGTCCTACCAATATATTTTAAGTTACAACCGCAGGTCAGCATATAGATTACGTAAGATGTATTGCAATTCATATATGTTTTTATTTCATATGGTTTCTCTTCCCCATCTGTATTAATCATTACAGTATGATCAGCTGTAAAGTTGCAGGTTAAACATCTATTCCTGCCACATTTAAAAACCCCTTTAGTTTTATTACCCAACTGTGTGAGCCAATCTGTTCTTTCTAGGCCACTTTTGGGATTGTTATTTTCATCGATTCTTTTCAGGTGGCTGGGGGCTAATATATTTTTGAGAGATTTATTCTTTCGAAAAATTAAATTAGGTTCTTTTGGAAGAATGTTTACTAGTATATTGTTTTGTTTCAGGATATTATAATTTTTCGATATAATTTCTCTTACTTCTACATGACAGTTATTATAAGTTGAAATAAATGATATATCTGAAAATGGGTTCTCCTCTCTTTTGTTTTTATGACTAACCTTAGATGGATTAAGTAGTTGATCTCTTTCGATACTTTTAACTTCATTCAGTGCTTTTTCTAATAGGTGGCTTGGGTACCCTCTATAAAGGAATCTATCATGGTTTTTGCTTGGGAGTCAAAAGAAGCCATGGTAGAACAGTTTCTTCTGATACGTAGTAATTGACTCTTAGGGATGCCTTTTTCCATGATGAGTGATGTGCACTGTTAAAGTGTATATAGGCGTTTGTGCCAGTCTCTTTTACATAATTACATGTAACAATTTCTTTATTTACCACTTTTAACGAAACATCCAGAAAATTAATCAGGGAAGTGTTGAAGGAGTGCGTGAAAGTGAGGTTATATGAATTATTGTTCAGATACGTGACAAAGGAAAGTGCTGATGCATAATCCCCATCCCAAATAATAAATAAGTCATCTATATAACGCCCATAGAGGACCAGGTGCGCGCCGAACTCGCCCCCCCACACGAGCTGGTCTTCGACCTCGCCCATGTAGAGATTGGCGTAGCTCGGCGCGAACCTGGTCCCCATGGCTGTCCAATCGATAAAGATGGGGACCTCAGGGAGAAACACAAACAGTTTATTTTGGACTCTATCTCTTTTATTTTAAAACATAATCACTTTTCTCTAACGTCCTAAGTGGATGCTGGGGACTCCGTAAGGACCATGGGGAATAGCGGCTCCGCAGGAGACAGGGCACATCTAAAGAAAGCTTTAGGACTATCTGGTGTGCACTGGCTCCTCCCCCTATGACCCTCCTCCAAGCCTCAGTTAGATCTCTGTGCCCGAACGAGAAGGGTGCACACTAGGGGCTCTCCTGAGCTTCTTAGTGAAAGTTTTAGATTAGGTTTTTTATTTTCAGTGAGACCTGCTGGCAACAGGCTCACTGCATCGAGGGACTAAGGGGAGAAGAAGCGAACTCACCTGCGTGCAGAGTGGATTGGGCTTCTTAGGCTACTGGACATTAGCTCCAGAGGGACGATCACAGGCCCAGCTTGGATGGGTCCCAGAGCCGCGCCGCCGGCCCCCTTACAGAGCCAGAAGGCAGAAGAGGTCCGGAAAATCGGCGGCAGAAGACGTCCTGTCTTCAACAAGGTAGCGCACAGCACTGCAGCTGTGCGCCATTGCTCTCAGCACACTTCACACTTCGGTCACTAAGGGTGCAGGGCGCTGGGGGAGGGCGCCCTGAGACGCAATAAAAACACCTTGGATGGCAAAAAAATGCATCACATATAGCTCCTGGGCTATATGGATGCATTTAACCCCTGCCAGAATCCATAAAAAAGCAGGAGAAAAGTCTGCGAAAAAGGGGCGGAGCCTATCTCCTCAGCACACTGGCGCCATTTTCCCTCACAGCTCCGTTGGAGGGAAGCTCCCTGTCTCTCCCCTGCAGTCACTACACTACAGAAAGGGTTAAAAAAAGAGAGGGGGGCACTATTTAGGCGCAGTATTAACTATACAGCAGCTATAAGGGGAAAAACACTTATATAAGGTTATCCCTGTATATATATAGCGCTCTGGTGTGTGCTGGCAAACTCTCCCTCTGTCTCCCCAAAGGGCTAGTGGGGTCCTGTCCTCTATCAGAGCATTCCCTGTGTGTGTGCTGTATGTCGGTGCTTTTGTGTCGACATGTATGAGGAGAAAAATGATGTGGAGACGGAGCAGATTGCCTGTAATAGTGATGTCACCCCCTAGGGGGTCGACACCTGAGTGGATGAACTGTTGGAAGGAATTACGTGACAGTGTCAGCTCTGTATAAAAGACAGTGGTTGACATGAGACAGCCGGCTACTCAGCTTGTGCCTGTCCAGACGTCTCATAGGCCGTCAGGGGCTCTAAAGCGCCCGTTACCTCAGATGGCAGATATAGACGCTGACACGGATACTGACTCCAGTGTCGACGGTGAAGAGACGAATGTGACTTCCAGTAGGGCCACACGTTACATGATTGAGGCAATGAAAAATGTTTTACACATTTCTTATAATACGAGTACCACCAAAAAAGGGGTATTATGTTCGGTGAGGAAAAACTACCTGTAGTTTTCCTGAATCTGAGAAATTAAATGAGGTGTGTGATGATGCGTGGGTTTCCCCCGATAACAACGGATAATTTCTAAAATGTTATTGGCATTATATCCTTTCCCGCCAGAGGTTAGGGTGCGTTGGGAAACACCCCCTAGGGGGGATAAAGCGCCCACACGCTTGTAAGGGCTCTACCTTCGCCTGAGATGGCCGCCCTTAAGGATCCTGCTGATAGAAAGCAGGAGGGTATCCTAAAAGGTATTTACACACATACTGGTGTTATACTGCGACCAGCAATCGCCTCAGCCTGGATGTGCAGTGCTGGGTTGGCGTGGTCGGATTCCCTGACTGAAAATATTGATACCCTAGATAGGGACAGTATATTTTTGCCTATAGAGCATTTAAAAGATGCATTTTTATATATGCGTGATGCACAGCGGAATATTTGCCGACTGGCATCAAGTCTAAGCGCGTTGTCCATTTCTACCAGTAGAGGGTTATGGACACGTCAGTGGTCAGGTGATGCGTATTCCAAACGGCATTTGGAAGTATTGCTTTATTAAGGGAGGAGTTATTTGGGGTCGGTCTTTCAGACCTGGTGGCCACGGCAACAGCTGGGAATTCCACGTTTGTACCCCAGGTCGCCTCTCAACATGAGAAGACGCCGTATTATCAGGCGCAGTCTTTTCGTGGACAAGCGGGCAAAAGGTTCCTCATTTCTGCCCCGTGACAGAGGGAGAGGAAAAAGGCTGCAGAAATCAGCCAGTTCCCAGGAACAGAAACCCTCTCCCGCCTCTGCCAAGCCCTCAGTATACGCTGGGGCTTTACAAGCAGAATCAGGCACGGTGGGGGGCCCGTCTCAATGAATTTCAGCGCGCAGTGGGCTCACTCGCAAGTAGACCCCTGGATCCTTCAGGTGATATCTCAGGGGTACAAATTAGAATTCGAGACGTCTCCCCCTCGCCGTTTCCTAAAGTCGGCTTTACCGATGTCTCCTTCTGACAGGGAGACAGTTTTGGAAGCCATTCACAAGCTGTATTCCCAGCAGGTGATAATCAAGATACCCCTCCTGCAACAGGGAACGGGGTATTATTCCACACTGTTGTGGTACCGAAGCCGGACGGCTCGGGGAGACCGATTCTAAATCTAAAATCTTTGAACACTTACGTACAGAGGTTCAAATTCAAGATTGAGTCACTCAGAGCAGTGATTGCGAACCTGGAAGAAGGGGACTACATGATGTCTCGGGACATCAAGGATGCTTACCTTCATGTCAAAATTTACCCTTCTCACCAAGGGTACCTCAGGTTTATGGTACAGAACTGTCACTATCAGTTCAGACGCTGCCGTATGGATGGTACACGGCACCCCGGGTCTTTACCAAGGTAATGGCCGAAATGATGATATTCCTTCGAAGGAAGTGAATTTTAGTTATCCCTTACTTGGACAATTCCCTGATAAGGGTAAGATCCAGGGAACAGTTGGAGGTCGGTGTAGCACTATCTCAGGTAGTGTGGCGGCAGCACGATTGGATTCTCAATATTCCAAAATCGCACCTGGTTCCGACGACGTGTCTTCTGTTCCTAGGGATGATCCTGGACACAGTCCAGAAAAAGGTGTTTCTCCCGGAGGAGAAAGCCAGGGAGTTATCCGAGCTAGTCAGGAACCTCCTAAAACCGAGCCAAGTCTCAGTGCATCAATGCACAAGGGTTCTGGGTAAAATGGTGGCTTCCTACGAAGCAATCCCATTCGGCAGATTCCACGCAAGAACTTTCCAGTGGGACCTGCTGGACAAATGGTCCGGATCGCATCTTCAGATGCATCAGCGGATAACCCTGTCACCAAGGACAAGGGTGTCCCTCCTGTGGTGGTTGCAGAGTGCTCATCTTCTAGAGGGCCGCAGATTAGGCATTCAGGACTGGGTCCTGGTGACCACGAATGCCAGCCTGCGAGGCTGGGGAGCAGTCACACAGGGAAGGAATATCCAGGGCTTATGGTCAAGCCTGGAGACATCACTTCACATAAATATCCTGAAGCTAAGGGACATTTACAATGCTCTAAGCTTAGCAAGACCTCTGCTTCAAGGTCAGCCGGTGTTGATCCAGTTGGACAACATCACAGCAGTCACCCACGTAAACAGACAGGGTGGCACAAGAAGCAGGAGGGCAATGGCAGAAGCGGCAAGGATTCTTCGCTGGGCGGAAAATCATGTGATAGCACTGTCAGCAGTATTCATTCCGGGAGTGGACAACTGGGAAGCAGACTTCCTCAGCACGACCTCCACCCGGGAGAGTGGGGACTTCACCCAGAAGTCTTCCACATGATTAAAAACTCGACAGGTATTGCGCCAGGTCCAGGGACCCTCAGGCAATAAGCTGTAGACGCTCTGGTAACACCGTGGGTGTGCCAGTCAGGGTATGTGTTCCCTCCTCTGCCTCTCATACCCAAGGTACTGAGATTGATAAGATGGAGAGGAGTAAGCACTATATTCGTGGTTCCGGATTGGCCAAGAAGGACTTGGTAACCGGAACTTCAAGAGATGCTCACGGAGGATCCGTGGCCTCTACCTCTAAGAAGGGACCTGCTCCAGCAAGGACCCTGTCTGTTCCAAGACTTACCGCGGCTGCGTTTGACGGCATGGCGGTTGAACGCCGGATCCTGAAGGAAAAAAGGCATTCCGGATGAAGTCATCCCTATCCTGATCAAAGCCAGGAAGGATGTAACCGCAAAAACATTATCACCGCAATTGGCGAAAATATGTTGCGTGGTGCGAGGCCAGTAAGGCCCGACGGAGGAAATTCAACTGGGTCGATTCCTACATTTCCTGCAAACAGGAGTGTCTATGGGCCTGAAATTGGGGTCCATTAAGGTTCAAATTTCAACCCTGTCAATTTTCTTCCAAAAAGAACTAGCTTCAGTCCCTGAAGTTCAGACGTTTGTAAAAGGGGTACTGCATATACAGCCTCCTTTTGTGCCTCCAGTGGCACTTTGGGATCTCAATGTAGTTTTGGGTTCCAAAAGTCACATTGGTTTGAACCACTTAAATCTGTGGAGTTAAAATATCTCACATGGAAAGTGGTCATGCTGTTGGCCCTGGCCTGGGCCAGGCGCGTGTCAGAATTGGCGGCTTTATCCTGAAAAAGCCCTTATCTGATTTTCCATTCGGACAGGGCGGAATTGAGGACTCGTCCTCAGTTTCTCCCCAAGGTGGTTTCAGCGTCTCACCTGAACCAACCTATTGGTGGTGCCTGCGGCTACTAGGGACTTGGAGGCCTCCAAGTTGCTAGACGTCAGTGCCCTGAAAATATATGTTTCCAGGACGGCTGGAGTCAGGAAATCTGACTCGCTGTTTATCCTGTGTGCACCCAACAAGCTGGGTGCTCCTGCTTCTAAGCAGACTATTGCTCGTTGGATTTGTAGTACAATTCAGCTTGCACATTCTGTGGCAGGCCTGCCACAGCCAAAAATCTGTAAATGCCCACTCCACAAGGAAGGTGGGCTCATCTTGGGCGGCTGCCTGAGGGGTCTCGGCTTTACAACTTTGCCGAGCAGCTACTTGGTCAGGAGCAAATACGTTTGTAAAATTCTACAAAATTGATATCCTGGCTGAGGAGGACCTGGAGTTCTCTCATTTGGTGCTGCAGAGTCATCCGCACTCTCCCGCCCGTTTGGGAGCTTTGGTATAATCCCCATGGTCCTTACGGAGTCCCCAGCATCCACTTAGGACGTTAGAGAAAATAAGAATTTACTTACCGATAATTCTATTTCTCATAGTCCGTAGTGGATGCTGGGCGCCCATCCCAAGTGCGGATTGTCTGCAATACTTGTACATAGTTATTGTTACAAAAATCGGGTTATTATTGTTGTGAGCCATCTTTCAGAGGCTCCTCTGTTATCATGCTGTTAACTGGGTTCAGATCACAGGTTATACGGTGTGATTGGTGTGGCTGGTATGAGTCTTACCCGGGATTCAAAATCCTTCCTTATTGTGTACGCTCGTCCGGGCACAGTATCCTAACTGAGGCTTGGAGGAGGGTCATAGGGGGAGGAGCCAGTGCACACCAGATAGTCCTAAAGCTTTCTTTAGATGTGCCCAGTCTCCTGCGGAGCCGCTATTCCCCATGGTCCTTACGGAGTCCCCAGCATCCACTACGGACTATGAGAAATAGAATTATCGGTAAGTAAATTCTTATTTTTATTTTTCGACACTTTTTATCTTCAGGTGATGGGCACAGCCATGGGGACCAGGTTCGCACCGAGCTACGCCAATCTCTACATGGGCGAGGTCGAAGACCGGCTCGTGGGGGGGGGCGAGTTCGGCGCGCACCTGGTCCTCTATGGGCGTTATATAGATGACTTATTTATTATTTGGGATGGGGATTATGCATCAGCACTTTCCTTTGTCATGTATCTGAACAATAATAACCTCACTTTCACGCACTCCTTCAACACTTCCCTGATTAATTTTCTGGATGTTTCGTTAAAAGTGGTAAATAAAGAAATTGTTACATGTAATTATGTAAAAGAGACTGGCACAAACGCCTATCTACACTTTAACAGTGCACATCACTCATCATGGAAAAAAGGCATCCCTAAGAGTCAATTACTACGTATCAGAAGAAACTGTTCTACCATGGCTCCTTTTGACTCCCAAGCAAAAACCATGATAGATTCCTTTATAGATAGAGGGTACCCAAGCCACCTATTAGAAAAAGCACTGAATGAAGTTAAAAGTATCGAAAGAGATCAACTACTTAATCCATCTAAGGTTAGTCATAAAAACAAAAGAGAGGAGAACCCATTTTCAGATATATCATTTATTTCAACTTATAATAACGGTCATGTAGAAGTAAGAGAAATTATATCGAAAAATTATAATATCCTGAAACAAGACAATATACTAGTAAACATTCTTCCAAAAGAACCTAATTTCATTTTTTGAAAGAATAAATCTCTCAAAAATATATTAGCCCCCAGCCACCTGAAAAGAATCGATGAAGGTAACAATCCCAAAAGTGGCCTAGAAAGAACAGATTGGCTCACACAGTTGGGTAATAAAACTAAAGGGTTTTTTAAATGTGGCAGGAATAGATGTTTATCCTGCAACTTTACAGCTGATCATACTGTAATGATTAATACAGATGGGGAAGAGAAACCATATGAAATAAAAACATATATGAATTGCAATACATCTTACGTAATCTATATGCTGACCTGCGGTTGTAACTTAAAATATATTGGTAGGGGGGGCGTGGCCTGGACGCAGCAGAGAGAGGTCGTGCAGCTGCTGAGCTCCTGCAAAAGCGAGCAAAAACACCCTACTTCCAGAGGTGCCCTATCCCTGGAACCTCCCAAACCGCTCATCCCACGGCTGTGGATTACATCCTGAGTGGAGGGACCCTATTTGGAGGCCGATGCGCCACGTTACTGCCTGCGGCCTACTCCGTGGACACGAGCCGGGGCCTTGAGTTCGAGGCCTGCCCGACTCCGAGCTCCGGACCAGCAACACGTTCCGGGCGGGACACGGGGCGACGGACCTCTTCGCCTAGACCTACCCGCAGACTGCACCACCCTGTGTTCACCTTCCGGCCGATCTTCCAGCGGGACCGCTGCCCGGCCTCGCCACCGAAGCTGAGCACACAACGTGGTTTCCCTGCGCGCCCGGCTGCCGGCGGCCATCTTCTAACTCAGAGGTGAGGACGGCCGCTCCTGCCCCGCTGCGCCCTCTGCCCGCCTGCCTCCCTCACTCCACAACCTCCTCCTGGCCGGAGTGCCCCGACCTCCAAGACCCGCACATCAAGGAGGCATCGCCGCGGTTGGCGACCCGCCACGCAGCTCCTCGTCCCTGACCCCACTCACGTCTCCCGAGCACTGCCGGACACACCGGCCGGGAGAATACCCCAGAACCTGCACGCCCGGTGGCCCTCCTGGGACCCGGGAACCGAAACAGCTGAGTGGGGTGTCCGCCGGCTGGCGGCATCCACGAAGAGAGGGCAATTAACAGTTAACCTCCCCCACTTCCCCTCTGGACATTCCAACCTGTGAGGATTCACAGCCAATACCCCAGCTTTTCCCCATCCTCCAGCAGGGGTCAAACCTATTTACTCCCCACAGTAAGCACTCCTTGCAGGGGGGAGACGGAGCCGGCGCTCTGGGGGACGCACTCGGGGAACACCAAACCCTGTAGTCTGTACATAGACCCCCTCACGCCCCCCGAGATTGGAGGCCAGAGAACACCGACAGCCTCTGCCGCATCGCCCCCGGGACGAGACTCCCTGTCCTTCCAGAGTATGTGATTTGGGCACCATCCCTCCCTACTTCGACCCGACTCTATACTCTCAAACCACCTGCTCTACGACCCCGATGCCCTATATCTGCAAGACCTCCGAAATGTGAGTGCTCTCCAAATTGTTCACCGCCACTCATGTTTACCTGAATAACGCGTACATTTCATCAATGTGACTGAGTTCTCCTGTTTCATTACTATCTGCTGATTGGACCCGCCCCTGAAGTGCTCCTCTCTGTGCCTTCCACATGCGCTGCTACTGACGAGAAATGGCTCCTAAAAAAAACAAAGAGATAATACCTCCTAAAATCTCCTACCCCCCTCAAAAGTCCCTCCAAATTTCCCCCCTACAAAATGTCTCCTCTCCTCCAGTCATGCAGGACCCCATGGGATCTAGTGTCTTAACTTCCGCTCTTTCAGTGTCAGGAGTGGACTGCGAATCGGATGCCCCCCTAACCGTGAGATCCCTCTGTCAGATACTATCCGCCTTCAAGTCTGAACTCTAAGGATCTGACCTCTGCCGTCCGCGAGGTCAAGACTGAGCTGGTAGCATTGGGAGACAGGACAGACCACTTAGAACGCAAGATGGAAGAATTGGTCACCTCTCACAATGACCTGCTCTCATCCCATGATCGCCAACAACAAGATCTGGACCAATTCAAATCCAAACTGGCAGATATGGAGGACAGATCAAGGCGGAATAATGTTAAAATTAGAGGCATCCCAGACTCAGTCACCAACTCTGAACTGGAATCCTACGCCACTGCCTTATTTAAGAAACTCCTCCCAACGGCGGACTCCTCGGAACTCCTGTTCGACCGCATCCACTGTCTCCCTAGACCCCGTACCGTCTCATCTGACCTCCCTAAGGACACCCTCCTCCGAGTACATTTCTTCCCAGTTAAGGAGCGCATTATGAGGGCCGCTAGAGAATCCAAGAACTCCGACACTTTAGGGGGACTTCAGATATTTCAAGACTTCTCGGCTGCCACCATAGCAAAGAGACGTGCTTTTGCCCCCATCACCCTCGCCCTAAGGTCCCACGACATCCACTACCGCTGGGGTTTCCCAGTTAAATTGATAGTCTCGTATGAAGATTCGACCTATATAATTTCCTCCCTAGACGCGGGTGTGAAGCTATTGCTGGATTGGGACATATCTATTCAGAAGCCATCTACATCGTCACGAGCTGCTGCCGTCCGCCAAGACTGGGCGTCCAATTGAGCCATCGGACTGTCATACCAGGTCCTTTCAAAATGTTTCCACCGAAATCTCCGGTTCACGGAGACTGTAGACCTCTTCCCCTCTTTAAGGGGGAGATAAAAGTTTTCTCTTTATTTTACATTCTTCAAATGCCATTATATGCTTAATTACAAGTTTCCTTTCTAGGTCTACAAGTTACAAGTTTACTCTCTCACATGTTGTTTAATTGATGTTCTTTATTAAGGGGCGATACTTTGTCCGGTCATTTCTACCTACTGAAAGCCTGTTAATGCCCCAAGGTACATCTACCTGCCAATTAGAGAAGCTTACATTATATGTACGTGCCTTAGTTTTACTTTTATGGAAGTTGTATTGGAGTGGCGGTGCATGTTCACCCAGCCCGCCTCCACTTTTTTCTGTACTACTGCAAACCCCTGAACCTTTTTCCCCTTCCCTGCAGTAGTCATGCAGGTCCAATATACTGGACCTTTTCTTTTTGTTGTTTACCTTCTACTCTCCCGTTTTGAACCCCCCCCATGCCATTCCCGCATGCCTCCTCCCACCTTGAGCTCCAGATTTGACTTATGCCTCCGGTCACAACTGCACACTAGTACTCGGTACATATACGCTAAAGTAGTTCAATATAGATCTTTCTCTCTCATGTCTAATATACGTTTCCAATGTTGAACCTTATATCTCTTAATGTCAAAGGACTGAACTCGCCTAACAAGCGTAGATTGGCCCTCTCCTCCTTCCACCAACAAAAGGCAGATGTTGTAGCACTACAAGAAACACACTTCTCTTCTGTTAACCCCCCCCCTCCTTTTTAAGAATAGTCACTTCCCTGTGGGGTACTATGCCAATGGTCCATCTAAAAGGAATGGGGTAGCTATCCTTTTTAGCAAAAATGTCTCTTTCCCTACAGTCTCAACTTTCAGACAAAAGTGGCCGTTATCTTATTCTCACCGGCCTACTAGACGACAAGCCTGTTACGCTGGTATCCCTATATGCACCTAACTCTAACCAAGTCCCCTTCCTGCGAAAATTATTCCTTACTATACGTAATGCACTGAAGGGCTCTCTAGTAGTTTTGGGTGATTATAACCTTGTTCTAGACCCAAAAATGGACAAATCCCGCCAACTCTCCCAACCTGTGCCCTCTACCCTTTCTGGTCTCTCCCTAGCCTTTCGCAATCTGCTTGCGGAATTCGACCTTTACGATGTCTGGAGAACCCATAACCCCTCGGGCCGGGAATACACATTTCACTCCCTTGTCCACAACTCTTACTCCAGAATAGACCTAATCCTATGTGATAAATGGTCTCTCCAGAGAACTAAAGGCGTCGATATTTTACCAATCACCTGGTCTGACCACGCCCCAGTTCTCTGGAAATGGAACCTGCACGATACCTACAATCCTCCCCGCCAATGGCGCTTATACCCTTACCTCTTAAATAACCCTGTGTCTAATAAGATAATCTCTGACTCTATTGATTCCTACTTAGCCACTAACTCCCCCCAGGACACCTCTCTCATTAACCACTGGTGTGCCTTTAAGGCTGTCACCTGCGGAGCTGCCATTCAAGCTGGTGCCACTCTCAAAAAACAGGCCCATCAACTGCAAACAACACTAGAGGCTGAACTGTTAGACCTCGAATCTAAAAATATAGCCTACCCCTCCAAAATCCTTAAAAATGAGATCTCCAATGTTCGAGGTCAGCTCCAAAAGTTGCTCCTCGCCCGCACCCAAGCGGCTTTGAATAGGATGCGCCACAAATTCTACCTCCTGGGCAATAAAGCTGGCAGAATGTTAGCGCGTAAATGACGTGTTCAACAAGCTAGGAATAAGATTAAATGTATCTATTCTCCCACCAAGCAAAAAATTCTAAACCCCAAGGACATAACGAACCAATTTGCAAAGTATTACGCCAAACTATATAATTTAGCAACTGACCCCTCTACTCCCCAACCCACCCCTACGTCTATTTCTTCCTTCTTAGATAACCTTTCTCTCCCTACTCTTACACAGGACCAACTATCTTCACTGAATGCCCCATGGTCGACGGATGAAATCTCCGCAGCTATTAAATCCACCCCTAGAAATAAAGCCCCTGGCCCAGACGGCTTTGTCTCCGACTTCTATGCCACTTTCCATGACGCCCTCTCTCCCCTCCTGTCTGCGCTCTGCAATTCATTTTCAGAACACGGCTCCCTTCCCCCAGAACTCCTAGAAGCGCGTATTGTTACTATCCCAAAACCCGGAAAGGACCCCGCCTATGTGCATAACTACCGACCTATCGCACTACTCAACTGCGATATCAAACTCTATGCCAAAATGATTGCAACACGCATTAACAAATTCCTCCCATTACTGATACACCCGGACCAAACTGGCTTCGTGCCTGGGAGACAAGCGTCTGATAACACGCGTCGGGTCTTCAACCTGATAGATTCCCTATCTGGAAACCAGGGCCTTCTCTTGCTGTCCTTAGATGCAGAGAAGGCTTTTGACAGATTCAATTGGATGTACATGCGCGAAACCCTCCTCAGATTCGGATTTAGAGATCGTATTCTAACCTCTATCCTGGCACTATACAGCTCTCCTACGGCCCGGGTGTTCAGCGGGGGCTTCTTGTCCGACTCTTTTCCTATCACAAATGGCACCAGACAAGGCTGCCCTCTATCCCCTTTAATCTTCGTCCTGTCAGTCGAACCCCTTGCAACTAAAATAAGAGATAACCCTTGTATCCCGGCGCTGCAATTCGGTTCATCTTCTCATAAACTGAGCCTCTTTGCAGACAATGTCCTCCTCTTCATCTCTAACCCCACTACAACTCTACCTGTCTTACATTCTGTCCTAGATACTTATAGCCTAGCATCTTACTATAAACTTAACACTACCAAAACAGACGCCCTCCCCTTCAATCTATCTCACTCTCTCTCAGCACTCCAAACCTCCTTTCCATATAACTGGCGGAAACACACAATAAAATACTTGGGTATCAACATCCCTGTCTCCACCACAGATGTCTTCTCTGTCAACCTCGCCCCCCTGATAGTCATTAGAAGCACTTACAAAATCCTGGTCATCTTATGAGGTCTCGTGGCTGGGACGTATGGCAGCATTTAAAATGTCCCTACTACCCAAACTAATGTACCTTTTCCGCACAATTCCATACTCCTTTCCAAAGAAATCCATTCAGACCTGTTCTTCTATCATGTCTAAATATATCTGGTCTTCAAAACCACCCTCACTGGCTCTCTCAAGAATGGTCCTACCGAGAGCATTCAGAGGTCTTAGTTTACCTAATATTCCCATGTACCAAGAAGCCTCTCTCCTAGCCCCCATTAAATATTATTTCGAAGCCCACTTACACTTAGGTTGGATGGAGTTGGAACAAATTCGAGCAAACCCAATCCCTCTAGCTGATCTTTTCCGCATTCCAAAGTCGCTCAGACCCACCCTTCTGACCCTCCTTCCCTCCACACAGGCCGCATTACAAACCTGGGACAAACTATCTGCCACCCTGACATCCCCTATTTCCCATATTCCCCAGATCTCCATTACTACATTAGCACTAATGATACCCCATCTCAATCTATCTAAATGGAGACGTGCAGGTGTAATATGCCTAGGCGACCTACTCGATGGACTCTCTCTAAAACCCTTCTCAGCTCTTCAGTCACAGTACTCTCTACCAGCCACAGAACTCTTCCACTATATGCAAGTCGCACACTGGTGGAGGGCAATCCCCCCTACTTACACAGCGCTACACACAACTTCATACACCCTCTTCTCCCGTCTCTCCCTATCTGAATCCAAAGGCGACATTACCTACTGGCACAAGCTACAGATAACTCCTACCTCCCCTCCCAAATCTAATGCTCAATTGAAATGGGAACAAGACCTAGGAAGAACCCTGACCCCTAATGACTGGCGTCAAGTCTTTTTAACCTCTCACTCCATGTCCCAGTGTTTAAACCACACTGAAATGCATATAAAACTAGTAAACAGGTTGTACCAGACCCCCGACCGAATTCATAAATTTTGGCCCTCCCACAGCAATAAATGCTGGAGGCTCTGTGGCTCGGTAGGCCATATCTTCCATATATTCTGGACGTGCCCAAAGATCGCCAAATATTGGTCAGAGGTATTTGATCTAATAAATAAGGTTCTGTCCACCCATATCATACCAGACCCGACCCTAGCATTACTCCAAGCTGTCCCCCCCTCAGTTCCCCCACCTGCCAGATATGTCCTGGGCCACATCCTAATAGCCGCCCGTGCCAATTTGGCCCAACTGTGGAAACAATCTACACCCCCTACCCTGATAAGAGTTATCCATAAGATAAATCACCACTTCCTTATGGAAACAGAATATGTCCCCTCTTCTCTCAACACTGCCTCCCTTAAAACACGCTGGTCCCTGTGGCATAGCTATATCTCCTCGAACGAAGGGTCTCAATATTTTCATAAACCCACCCCAACCAGCCCTAGACTAACTGAACAACCCGACACTGCCTGATACTATACGATACCGAATACTACTGTACTCTCCTTTATCAGTGTACTCGAATACCCCCCTTTGCCCGACTAGAGGTGACCCTAGCACAGATTTTCCCCCAATGCCCTCTCCTAACCTATATCTGTATGCTTTGGCCTCTAGTGCTGGACCACTATCTCCTTGCTGCAATGTAATGGTTTCCTCTTTAACCTAATATAACTGATGTATTATATATGTTTGGTTCCGATGTACTACTCCCCAATTTTAGTCTGGATGCCCCCCCCCCCCTTCACCTATGTACCCCTTCCATATCTACCTTTGTACTGTATTGTTATATGATCCCCTTTTTTTTCGTTCTGTACCCCATAAAAATGATTCTTTTTCTCAATAAAAACTATTGATACAAAAAAAAAATATATATTGGTAGGACTACACGTCCTTTAAAAGTAAGATTTCTTGAGCACCGCAGGAACATCCTGAAAAAAGTCCTAACACATAGTGTATCGAAACATTATGTGGATTTCCATAAAGGAAACCCCAAATGTCTGAAGGTGACAGGCTTAGAATTTATCAGTAAAACGATACGTGGAACGGATCGGTACAAGACCCTCTGTAAACAAGAAGTATTCTGGATGCTTAAAATGAATAGTATATTCCCTGCAGGTCTAAATGAGTCAGTAGAACTCAATTGTGTGTTCTAAATTATGGATTTTGGCCCCCCATTCATCCAACCCTTCATCATTTTCCTTCTTCCCCTCTTCCTACCCCTTTTCCCTTCCCCCTTTACCCTTCCCTTTATCCCTCAGTGCCAATATATACATTTGTTACTTCAGCGGGTTTCATTGAGTAAGTGGAACCTGCTGCTGTAACCTATAGCATAAAACAAAACAAGAAATTCCTTTCTAGTTCAATTGCTATAAGGTTTATTTATCTCCCATGAAGAATTAGTATGTCTCCCTAGAAGTAAATAATCACATACTAATCAGTAACTAGGTACGTTTACTGTTCCTGACATTTCTGCTTATTGACATGCTCCAAGCTGATTAGGTACAGATATTCACTAGATCATTGTATGAAGTATCTGTATTCTGTTTACATCAATATAATAATGGCTACATAACTGGATGGTGAATAAGATATATGACTGTTCTGTATTTTATCAAATGAAATTTTCCATATCTGCCACAATGATTAGAAGATGGAAAGCGAGTGAAATAGATAATCTGTGTAATTGTATAATGTTACCAGCCGAATAAGATTGTTTCGTATTAACTATAGGATCTTATTAAATGAAACTCCCTCTGTTTGTTAACACAATAATCTGATGACGGTAGGCTAGAAGAATAGATAACTGATGTAACTTTACTATGTTACGAGCAGGACGAATACAGATAGGTTCCCTAGTACAATATGCATTCCATTGAGTGCCGGTCACGTGCCCTCGTGTGCGCTATATGATTGGAGTAGAGATAGACTCCATCTCCATAACAACCTGTGCGGGTCACGGACCGGAAGTAATTACGTCCGCGGCACACGATTGGAGTGGATCTATCTCCATAACAACCAATGCGGGTCACTAAACGGAAGTCCGGAAGCCCGCGTGCGTTCCAGCACTTTCGGACTGAATTTAAGTATATTTTCTCTATCGTCCTAGTGGATGCTGGGGTTCCTGAAAGGACCATGGGGAATAGCGGCTCCGCAGGAGACAGGGCACAAAAAGTAAAGCTTTAGGATCAGGTGGTGTGCACTGGCTCCTCCCCCTATGACCCTCCTCCAAGCCTCAGTTAGGTTTTTGTGCCCGGCCGAGAAGGGTGCAATCTAGGTGGCTCTCCTAAAGAGCTGCTTAGAAAAGTTTAGCTTAGGTTTTTTATTTTACAGTGAGTCCTGCTGGCAACAGGATCACTGCATCGAGGGACTTAGGGGAGAAGAAGTGAACTCACCTGCGTGCAGGATGGATTGGCTTCTTTGGCTACTGGACATTAGCTCCAGAGGGACGATCACAGGTACAGCCTGGATGGTCACCGGAGCCTCGCCGCCGGCCCCCTTGCAGATGCTGAAAAGAGAAGAAGGTCCAGAATCGGCGGCAGAAGACTCCTCAGTCTTCTTAAGGTAGCGCACAGCACTGCAGCTGTGCGCCATTGCTCTCAGCACACTTCACACGGCAGTCACTGAGGGTGCAGGGCGCTGGGGGGGGGCGCCCTGGGCAGCAATGAAAATCCTTTTTTTGGCAAAAAATACCTCACATATAGCCTCCGGGGCTATATGGAGATATTTAACCCCTGCCAGAATCCATTTTTAAGCGGGAGACGAGCCCGCCGAAAAGGGGGCGGGGCCTATCTCCTCAGCACACAGCGCCATTTCCTCACACAGTTCCGCTGGTCAGGAAGGCTCCCAGGCTCTCCCCTGCACTGCACTACAGAAACAGGGTTAAATCAAGAGAGGGGGGGCAAAATTTGGCGAAATTGTGATTTTATAAAAGCAGCTATAAGGGAGCACTTATTATAAGGCTATCCCTGTAAAATATAGCGCTTTGGTGTGTGCTGGCAAACTCTCCCTCTGTCTCCCCAAGGGGCTAGTGGGGTCCTGTCCTCTATCAGAGCATTCCCTGTGTTTGTGTGCTATATGTCGGTACGTGTGTGTCGACATGTATGAGGACGATGTTGGTGAGGAGGCGGAGCAAATTGCCTGTAATGGTGATGTCACTCTCTAGGGAGTCGACACCGGAATGGATGGCTTATTTATGGAATTACGTGATAATGTCAACACGCTGCAAGGTCGGTTGGCGACATGAGACGGCTGGCAAACAAATTAGTACCTGTCCAGGCGTCTCAAACACCGTCAGGGGCGTTAAAACGTCCTTTTACCTCAGTCGGTCGACAGACACAGACACGGACACTTCAGTGTCGACGGTGAAGAAACAAACGTATTTCCCTTTAGGGCCACACGTTACATGTTAAGGGCAATGAAGGAGGTGTTACATATTTCTGATACTACAAGTACCACAAAAGAGGGTATTATGTGGGATGTGAAAAAACTACCTGTAGTTTTTCCTGAATCAGATAAATTAAAGGAAGTGTGTGATGATGCGTGGGTTCCCCCCGATAGAAAATTATTGGCGGTATACCCTTTCCCGCCAGAAGTTAGGGCGCGTTGGGAAACACCCCTTAGGGTGGATAAGGCGCTCACACGCTTATCAAAACAAGTGGCGGTACCGTCTATAGATAGGGCCGTCCTCAAGGAGCCAGCTGACAAGAGGCTGGAAAATATCATAAAAAGTATATACACACATACTGGTGTTATACTGCGACCAGCGATCGCCTCAGCTGGATGTGCAGAGCTGGGGTGGCTTGGTCGGATTCCCTGACTAAAAATATTGATACCCTTGACAGGGACAGTATTTTATTGACTATAGAGCATTTAAAGGATGCATTTCTATATATACGAGATGCACAGAGGGACATTTGCACTCTGGCATCAAGAGTAAGTGCGATGTCCATATCTGCCACAAGATGTTTATGGACACGACAGTGGTCAGGTGATGCAGATTCCAAACGGCACAAAGGTGTATTGCCGTATAAAGGAAGAGGAGTTATTTGGGGTCGGTCCATCGGACCTGGTGGCCACGGCAACTGCTGGAAAATCCACCGTTTTTACCCTAAGTCACATCTCTGCAGAAAAAGACACCGTCTTTTCAGCCTCAGTCCTTTCGTCCCTATAAGAGTCATATCTGCCCAGGGATAGAGGAAAGGGAAGAAGACTGCAGCAGGCAGCCCATTCCCAGGAACAGAAGCCTTCCACCGCTTCTGCCAAGCTCTCAGCATGACGCTGGGACCGTACAGGACCCCTGTATCCTACAAGTAGTATCCCAGGGGTACAGATTGGAATGTCGAGACGTTTCCCCCTCGCAGGCTCCTGAAGTCTGCTTTACCAAGGTCTCCCTCCGACAAGGAGGCAGTATGGGAAACAATTCACAAGCTGTATTCCCAGCAGGTGATAATCAAATTACCCCTCCTACAACAAGGAAAGGGGTATTATTCCACACTATATTGTGGTACTGAAGCCAGAAGGCTAGGTGAGACCTATTCTAAATCTAAAAAAATTTGAACACTTACAAAGGTTCAAATCAAGATGGAGTCACTCAGAGCAGTGATAACGAACCAGGAAGAAGGGGACTATATAGTGTCCCGGGACATCAGGGATGCTTACCTCCATGTCCCAAATTTGCCCTTCTCACTAAGGGTACTTCAGGTTCGTGGTACAGAACTGTCACTATCAGTTTCAGACGCTGCCGTTTGGATTGTCCACGGCACCCCGGGTCTTTACCAAGGTAATGGCCGAAATGATGATTCTTCTTCAAAGAAAAGGCGTCTTAATTATCCCTTACTTGGACGATCTCCTGATAAGGGCAAAGTCCAGGGAACAGTTGGAGGTCGGAGTAGCACTATCTCGGATACTGCTACAACAGCACGGGTGGATTCTAAATATTCCAAAATCGCAGCTGTTCCCGACGACACGTCTGCTGTGCCTAGGGATGATTCTGGACACAGTCCAGAAAAAGGTGTTTCTCCCGGAAGAGAAAGCCAGGGAGTTATCCGAGCTAGTCAGGAACCTCCTAAAACCAGGAAAAGAGGCTTCCTACGAAGCAATTCCATTCGGCAGATTTCACGCAAGAACTTTTCAGTGGGATCTGCTGGACAAATGGTCCGGATCGCATCTTCAGATGCATCAGCGGATAACCCTATATCCAAGGACAAGGGTGTCTCTCCTGTGGTGGTTACAGAGTGCTCATCTTCTAGAGGGCCGCAGATTCGGCATTCAGGATTGGATGCTGGTGACCACGGAGGCCAGCCCGAGAGGCTGGGGAGCAGTCACACAAGGAAAAAATTTCCAGGGAGTGTGATCAAGTCTGGAGATTTTTCTCCACATAAATATACTGGAGCTAAGGGTAATTTTATAATGCTCTAAGCTTAGCAAGACCTCTGCTTCAAGGTCAGCCGGTATTGATCCAGTGGGAAAAACATCACGGCAGTCGCCCACGTAAACAGACAGGGCGGCACAAGAAGCAGGAGGGCAATGGCAAAAACTGCAAGGACTTTTCGCTGGGCGGAAAATCATGTGATAGCACTGTCAGCAGTGTTTCATTCCGGGAATGGAAACTGGGAAGCAGACTTCCTCAGCAGGCACGACCTCCACCCGGGAGAGTGGAAACTTCATCGGGAAGTTTTTCCACATGATTGTGAACCGTTGGGAAATACCAAAGGTGGACATGATGGCGTCCCGTCTGAACAAAAAACGGGACAGGTATTGCGCCAGGTCAAGAGACCCTCAGGCAATAGCTGTGGACGTTCTGGTAACACCGTGGGTGTACCAGTCGGTGTATGTGTTCCCTCCTCTGCTTCTCATACCTAAGGTACTGAGAATTATAAGACGTAGAGGAGTAAGAACTATACTCATGGCTCCGGATTGGCCAAGAAGGACTTGGTACCCGGAACTTCAAGAGATGCTCACAGAGGACTTATGGCCTCTGCCGCTAAGAAGGGACTTGCTTCAGCAAGTACCATGTCTGTTCCAAGACTTACCGCAGCTGCGTTTGACGGCATGGCGGTGGAACGCCGGATCCTAAGGGAAAAAGGCATTCCGGAAGAGGTCATTCCTACCCTGGTCAAAGCCAGGAAGGAGGTGACCGCACAACATTATCACCACATGGGGCGAAAATATGTTGCGTGGTGTGAGGCCAGGAAGGCCCCACGAAGAAATTTCAACTCGGTCGATTCCTGCATTTCCTGCAAACAGGAGTGTCTATGAGCCTCAAATTGGGGTCCATTAAGGTTCAAATTTCGGCCCTGTCGATTTTCTTCCAGAAAGAATTGGCTTCAGTTCCTGAAGTCCAGAAGTTTGTCAAGGGAGTATTGCATATACAACCCCCTTTTGTGCCTCCAGTGGCACTGTGGGATCTCAACGTAGTTCTGGGATTCCTCAAATCACATTGGTTTAAAACCAGTCAAATCTGTGGATTTGAAGCATCTCACATGAAAAGTGAGCATGCTCTTGGCCCTGGCCTGGGCCAGGCGAGTGTCAAATTGGTGTTTTTTTTCTCAAAAAAGCCCATATCTGTTTGTCCATTCGGACAGGGCAGAGCTGCGGACTCGTCCCCAGTTCTCTCCCTAAGGTGGTGTCAGTGTTTCACCTGAACCAGCTTATTGTGGTGCCTTGCGCCTACTAAGGACTTGGAGGACTCCAAGTTGCTAGATGTTGTCAGGGCCCTGAAAATATAGGTTCCAGGACGGCTGGAGTCAGGAAAACTGACTTGCTGTTATCCTGTATGCACCCAACAAACTGGGTGCTCTTGCTTCTAAGCAGACTATTGCTAGTTGGATGTGTAATACAATTCAGCTTGCACATTCTGTGGCAGGCCTGCCACAGCCAAAATATGTAAATGCCCATTCCACAAGGAAGGTGGGCTCATCTTGGGCGGCTGCCCGAGGGGTCTCGGCTTTACAACTTTGCCGAGCGGCTACTTAGTCAGGGGCAAACACGTTTGTAAAATCCTACAAATTTGATACCCTGGCTAAGGAGGACCTGGAGTTCTCTCATTCGGTGCTGCAGAGTCATCCGCACTCTCCCGCCCGTTTGGGAGCTTTGGTATAATCCCCATGGTCCTTTCAGGAACCCCAGCATCCACTAGGACGATAGAGAAAATAAGAATTTACTTACCGATAATTCTATTTCTCGGAGTCCGTAGTGGATGCTGGGCGCCCATCCCAAGTGCGGATTATCTGCAATACTTGTACATAGTTACAAAAATCGGGTTATTATTGTTGTGAGCCATCTTTTCAGAGGCTCCGCTGTTATCATACTGTTAACTGGGTTCAGATCACAGGTTGTACAGTGTGATTGGTGTGGCTGGTATGAGTCTTACCCGGGATTCAAAATCCTTCCTTATTGTGTACGCTCGTCCGGGCACAGTATCCTAACTGAGGCTTGGAGGAGGGTCATAGGGGGAGGAGCCAGTGCACACCACCTGATCCTAAAGCTTTACTTTTTGTGCCCTGTCTCCTGCGGAGCCGCTATTCCCCATGGTCCTTTCAGGAACCCCAGCATCCACTACGGACTCCGAGAAATAGAATTATCGGTAAGTAAATTCTTATTTTTAAAAACTAATAAGGTATAATGGTCTATAGGGTATATTGTGTCTTTTATATTGCCTTGAGTCTATCCACATAATATATAGAGTGATGATTTTTAGTAATTTACACATATGTAATGAGATGGATTGTCTATACCAGCTGTAATGAATGGAGTAATTAACTTAGGTATAAATACACTGCCAGCTAGGTGTCAGGTCTCTAGGTTTGTCTGTCCCCGGCGGGGGCGCTAGTGGGTCAGTGTTGGTATGATGGATAAAACGTGGAGGCAATATAAAAGTCCTGCGCATAGGCGCTATGTTTTATTGTAACTGAGCAGATGAGATAACACAGCGTGAACAGAAAACCGGTAATGGAATGACAATGATTGATAACGGAATTTGTATAACTGAGGTCTCTTGCAAAAGAAATATGAAACAACAAATACTGAAGGCAGATGATATAAACTTAAGTCCAGAAGTACTTGATAGCACACAGTCTCAGTATAACATAAGGTAACGTAACTTGGAAAGCAGAACTCCGATATGCATAGGAAACACAGTCCCAATAAAGCACAAGTCCAAGTAGCCTTACTAGGCTCAAGCAGGAGACAGTCTCAAAGCAACTAGTTGTTATATTGCAGGAATGCACAGATGGAATACTGATAGCAAGTGCACAGGTAAGATGGTATTACGAACACCTGAGGAGAGTCTCTGCTGCTGGTGGATTGTGGCTGGATGTAATTGAGTCCGGAGTAACAGAAGAGCTTGTGAAGGTGAAAACTGGAACAAAGGAAATAACCACGGGGAACGCTGGAAACAGGAACACAGGAACCAGGAGAACTTAGGCACATGGTATGTGACTCGTTGTCCGAGGCAATGTGAGAGAGCCACGGACTAGCAGTTAAACCCCCTGCTCAGCAGCGATTGGACACAGAGCTGCAGGCGGAGACACAGCGCTGGATTGAGCACCCGGATCAGCTGAGTGCAGGTGTCATGGCAACGTCCACACAGGCCGGACACCAGCACGCAGCAAAACCCACACAGGATCAGACTCGGGTATTTAGTAATGCGGAAGATGACGCTCACGGCCACTACACTCACGCAGCCGCAACTGGGGCCACGACCTCCGGAGGCCTGCACACCAGCGCGCTAGTAAGTGAGACGCAGCAGCGCGCCGATTCCTGACACTAGGATCACAGTCACCTTTGATAAAGGAGCAGTTAGCTTTGAAACGCGTCCGGTGTGAGCCTGTGTCACCTCTCCACTGAACACTTATCACCGCTTGGACCCCTGAGGACTCTGCCAAAATAGTGCTATTTGTACCCACATCCATATAACAAGGACCGAACATCATCACAACTATGCACTACTGGTGAGGACTTTCCTGTTGTATTGCCACACTACTGGGACAGTTATTCCTCCAGCGTTGTTACTACAAACAATCGGCCCGGGGATTGTGCTACAACCCCAGGATAAGGGACATTTCAATTGTGCGGGTCCCATGGGGACATTGGATCAAGCGGCAAGTGAATAATCTCTATATGTATGGTGACTATGAGCTCATTAGTGCAGTGAGACCTATTTCATTTAATTATTTTATTGCAATTTTAATTCATTAAATATTATTGTAATTTTATTGACAATCCATCTCAGTCAGCGCTGTCTTATTCCTGTTATTCTTGTTTGTATGTATGATGTTATAGGTGTGACCAGCCTATCTAGACAGCTGCTAAATACACATTAATTGGAGCCACAGCTTGAGCGCCCCTTCCAACTTGGTTGGTTATTTCAAGTCTGAATCTAAGGCTGCATGCTGGAGAAAATCTGTGGAAGATGTGATTTTTCAGGATGCTGTTATTCCTTATGCGGGCGGCCCCTCTGGGTCACATAAGAGACCATTTGCAAATGTTGTAAACACTGATACCGACACGGATTCTGACTCTTGTGTCAACAATAGTGAATCCAGAGAGATAGATCATAAATTGGCAAAAAATATACAATATATGATTGTGGCTATAAGGGACGTGTTGGAGGTTACAGAAACTACTCCTGTACCTCAGGAGAAGGCATATTTATGTAAGGAAAAGAAGTCCAAAGTCACGTTCCCTCCTTCACACAAACTAAATGCTCTGTTTGAAGGGATGTGGGTGAATCCTGATAAAACATTTTGTATTCCCAAAAGGATTCACATAGCTTAACCTTTCCTGGCTGAGGACAGGAAAAAGTGGGAGTCACCCCCTGTGTTAGACAGTGCACTTTCCAGGTTGACAAAGAAGGTAATTCTCCCTGCTCCTGGCACGGCTTCCCTTAAAGAGCCGGCAGACCGCAAAATGGAAACGACATTGAAATCCATTTATGTTATCAATGGTATGCTGATCAGGCCCACTATTGCCTGCGCATCAGTGAGTCGCGCTATTGAAAAATGGTCAGGAAGCGTGTCATCAGGTATTGACACGATTGATAAAGATGAGATACTCCTTAAGTTAGGGAATATCAAGGACGCTACCGCCTACATGCTGGAAGCAATGAAGGATATTGGACTCTTGAGTTCACAGGCCGTTTCATGGCGGTATCGGCTAGGCGGGCGTTGTGGATTCACCAGTGGAACGCGGATGCAGATTCCAAAAGTAACATGGAGGCTCTCCCATATAAAGATGAGGCCTTATTTGGCGATGGCCTGGATGCGTTAGTCTCGGCGGCTACCGCAGGTAAGTCGACATTTTTGCCCTCTGCGCCTGCACCGGCAAAAAAGACCTATCACCCGCAAATGCAGTCCTTTCGGCCCAATAAATACAAAAAGACGAGAGGTTCCCCCTTCTTTGCAGGTAGGGGAAGGGGAAAGAAGCCCACACACGGCTCCAGGTTCCCAAGAGCAGAAGTCTATCCCTACTTCTGCCAAATCCCCAGCATGACGCTGGAGCTCCCTTGTGGGAGGCCGCTCGGGTGGGGGCACGTCTCAGACTCTTCAGCCAGGATTGGATTCTGTCTGGCCTGGATCCCTGGGTGTTGCAAATAGTATCCCAGGGGTACAAGCTGGAGTTTCAAGACGTTCCCCCATGCCGATTTTTCAAATCGACCTTGCCAGTTTCTCCGTCCGAAAGAGAAGCAGTAACAGCGGCAATCGAAAAATGATGTCAAAACCAGGTCATAGTCCTGGTACCGTTGTCACAACAAGGGAGGAGTTTTTACTCAAGCCTCTTTGTGGTTCCGAAGCCGGACGGCTCGGTCAGACCGATCCTAAATCTAAAGGATCTGCATTGTTGTATAAAAAGGTTCACGTTCAAGATGGAATCACTTCGGGCAGTGATTGCCAGTCTGGAGGAGGGGGACTACTTGGTGTCGGTGGATATAAAGGATGCTTACCTGCATGTTCCCATTTATCCTCCTCACTAGGCTTATCTGAGATTCGCGGTTCAGGATTGCCATTACCAATTCCAGACGTTACCTTTCGGTCTCTCCACGGCGCCGAGGGTATTCGCCAAGCTGATGGCGGAGATGATGGTTCTCCTTCGTCAGAAAGGAGTCATTATAATTTCTTATCTGGACAACCTCCTGATAATGGCGAGATCCAGGGAGCAGTTGTTACAAAACATATCACTCTCTCTGTCAATACTCCAACAACACGGGTGGATCATAAATTACCCAAAGTCACAGTTGGAAGCGACGACAAGGTTGTCTTTCCTCGGGATGATTCTGGACACAGAAGTTCAGAGAGTATTTCTTCCACTGGAAAAGGCTCTGGAAATCCAGAAAATGGTAAAACAGATATTGAAACCATCAAGTGTGTCGATCCATCAGTGCATTCTGTTGTTGGGGAAGATGGTGGCTGCCTACAAGGCCATACAGTTTGGCAGGTTCCATGCCAGAGTATTCCAGTGGGACCTGTTGGACAAGTGGTCGGGGTCACACCTACACATGCACAGAAAGATAATCCTGTCGTCAAAAACCAGGATTTCGCTCCTGTGGTGGTTGCACAGCTCTCACCTGCTAGAGGGACGCAGGTTCGGGATTCAGGACTGGGTCCTGGTAACCACGGATGCAAGTCTCCGAGGCTGGGGAGCAGTCTCTCAGGGAGAAAACTTACAGGGACGTTGGTCACAACAGGAAGCCTGCCTTCACATAAACGTTCTGGAGCTAAGAGCCATTCACAACGGCCTTCAACAAGCAGTACATCTTCTTCAAGACCGTCCCGTGCAGATCCAGGCGGACAATGTAACAGCAGTCGCATACATAAACAGGCAGGGCGGAACGAAAAGCAGAGCGACAATGGCAGAGGCGACAAAAATCCTCCGCTGGGCAGAAAAACATCTACAAGCTCTGTCGGCAATATTCATTCCGGGAGTAGACAGCTGGGAAGCAGACTTCCTCAGCAAACACGATCTCCATCCAGGAAAGTGGGGCCTCCACCAAGAAGTCTTCGCAGAGGTGACAAGTCTTTGGGGAGTTCCTCAAATAGACATGATGGCGTCTCGTCTCAACAAGAAGCTTCAGAGATACTGTTCCAGGTCGAGAGACCCTCAAGCAGTAGCAGTGGATGCACTGGTGACCCAGTGGGTGTTTCCGTCAGTGTATGTCTTCTCTCCACTTCCGCTGATCCCAAAAGTACTCAGGATCATAAGAAAAACAAGGGTTCGAGCAATCTTCATTGCCCCAGACTGGCCAAGGAGGGCTTGGTACCCAGATCTTCAGCAGTTGCTCATAGAAGATCCTCGGCCTCTTCCTCCTCGAGAGGACCTGCTGCAGCAGGGTCCGTGTGTGTACCAAGACTTACCACGGCTACGTTTGACGGCATGGCTGTTGAGCGCCGTATCCTAGCCAGGAAGGGTATTCCCGAGGAGGTCATCCCCACCCTTATTCAGGCCAGTAAGGTAGTAACGTCGAAACATTACCACCATATTTGGAGAAAATATGTGTCTTGGTGTGAATCCAAGAAGGCTCCTATGGAAGAGTTTGAGTTGGGACGGTTTCTCCATTTTCTGCAGGATGGTGTGGAGGCGGGCCTCCGATTGGGATCAGTCAAGGTCCAGATTTCGGCCTTGTCAGTGTTCTTCCAGAATCAATTGGCCTCCCTTCCAGAGGTTCAGACCTTTGTGAAAGGGGTTCTGCACATCCAGCCTCCATTCGTGCCTCCAGTGGCACCATGGGACCTTAACGTGGTATTGCAGTTCCTTCAATCGGATTGGTTTGAGCCTCTACAAAAGATAGAGTTGCAGTTTCTCACTTGGAAAGTGGTGATGCTTTTGGCTTTGGCATCCGGAAGGCGGGTGTTTGAATTGGGAGCCTTGTCTCACAAGAGTCCTTACCTGATCTTCCATGAAGATAGGGCAGAGTTGAGGACTCGTCAACATTTTCTTCCGAAGGTGGTTTCTGCTTTCCACATAAACCAACCTATTGTAGTGCCAGTAGTTACTGACACAGTCACTGATTCAAAATCTCTAGATGTGGTTAGAACTTTGAAAATCTATGTCGCTAGAACGGCTCGTATACGGAAAACAGAGGCTCTGTTTGTCCTGTATGCTCACAACAAGATTGGGTGTCCTGCTTCCAAGCAGACTATTGCACGTTGGATTAGAAATACGATTCAGCAAGCTCATACTACGGCTGGTTTGCCGTTACCGACGTCGGTAAAGGCCCACTCCACTAGGAAGTTGGGCTCAGCCTGGGCGGCTGCCCGGGGGATCTCGGCATTACAACTTTGCCAAGCAGCTACTTGGTCAGGGTCAAACACATTTGTTAAGTTCTACAGGTTTGACACCTTGGCCGATGAGGACCTCAAGTTTGGGAAATCGGTGCTGCAGGGTCATCTGCACTCTCCTGCCCGTACTGGAGCTTTGGTATAGACCTCATGGTCTTGATGTCATCCCCAGCATCCTCTAGGACGTATGAGAAAATAGGATTTTGATAACCTACCGGTAAATCCTTTTCTCTGACGTCCTAGTGGATGCTGGGACTCCGTAAGGACCATGGGGAATAGCGGCTCCGCAGGAGACAGGGCACAAAATAAAAGCTTAAGGATCAGGTGGTGTGCACTGGCTCCTACCCCTATGACCCTCCTCCAAGCCTCAGTTAGATTTTTGTGCCCGGCCGAGAAGGGTGCAATCTAGGTGGCTCTCCTGAGCTGCTTAGAATAAAAGTTTAGTTAGGTTTTTTTATTTTCAGTGAGTCCTGCTGGCAACAGGCTCACTGCATCGTGGGACTAAGGGGAGAAGAAACGGACTCACCTGAGTGCAGAGTGGATCGGGTTTCTTAGGCTACTGGACACTAGCTCCAGAGGGACGATCACAGGTTCAGCCTGGATGGGTCACCGGAGCCGCGCCGCCGTCCCCCTTACAGAGCCAGAAGAGACGAAGAGGTCCGGTGAAATCGGCGGCAGAAGACATCCTGTCTTCAGACTAAGGTAGCGCACAGCACCGCAGCTGTGCGCCATTGCTCTCAGCACACTTCACACTCCGGTCACTGAGGGTGCAGGGCGCTGGGGGGGGAGCGCCCTGAGACGCAATATAACAGAATACCTTAGGTGGCAAAACAGAATACATCACATATAGCTCCTGGGCTATATGGATGTATTTTAATCCCCTGCCATTTTACACAAAAAAGCGGGAGATAAGGACGTCGTGAAGGGGCGGAGCCTATCTCCTCAGCACACAAGCGCCATTTTCCCTCACAGCTCCGCTGGAAGGACGGCTCCCTGACTCTCCCCTGCAGTCCTGCTTCAGAATCAGGGTAAAAAAGAGAAGGGGGGGCACGTTTGGCAGCAAATAAATATATTAACAGCAGCTATAAGGGAGTAACACTTATATAAGGTTATCCCTGTATATATATATAGCGCTGGGTGTGTGCTGGCAGACTCTCCCTCTGTCTCTCCAAAGGGCTAAGTGGGGTCCTGTCCTCTATCAGAGCATTCCCGGTGTGTGTGCTGTGTGTCGGTACGCGTGTGTCGACATGTATGAGGAGGAAAATTATGTGGAGGCGGAGCAGTTGCCTGTGTTGGTGATGTCACCCCCTAGGGAGTCGACACCTGACTGGATGATTGTATTTAAACAATTAAGTGATAATGTCAGCAATTTGCAAAAAACTGTTGACGACATGAGACAGCCGGCAAATCAATTAGTGCCTGTCCAGGCGTCTCAGACACCGTCAGGGGCGCTAAAACGCCCGTTACCTCAGTGGGTCGACACAGACCCTGACACAGATACTGAGTCTAGTGTCGACGGTGACGAGACAAACGTAATGTCCAGTAGGGCCACACGTTACATGATCACGGCAATGAAAGAGGCATTGAACCTTTCTGACACTACAAGTACCACATAGAAGGGTATTATGTGGGGTGAGAAAAAACTACCAATATTTTTTCCTGAGTCAGAGGAAATAAATGAGGTGTGTGAAAAAGCGTGGGTTTCCCCCGATAAAAAACAGCTAATTTCTAAAAAATTATTAGCATTATATCCTTTCCCGCCAGAGGTTAGGGCGCGTTGGGAAACACCCCCTAGGGTGGATAAGGCGCTCACACGTTTATCAAAACAAGTAGCGTTACCGTCTCCTGATACGGCTACCCTCAAAGAACCAGCTGATAGAAGGCTGGAAAATATCCTAAAAAGTATATACACACATACTGGTGTTATACTGCGACCAGCAATCGCCTCAGCCTGGATGTGCAGTGCTGGAGTCGCATGGTCGGATTCCCTGACCGAGAATATTGATACCCTGGATAGGGACAATATTTTGTTAACTATAGAACATTTAAAGGATGCATTACTATATATGCGTGATGCACAGAGGGATATTTGCACCCTGGCATCAAGAGTAAGTGCTATGTCCATCTCTGCCAGAAGAGCGTTATGGACGCGACAGTGGTCAGGGGATGCGGATTCCAAACGGCACATGGAAGTATTGCCGTATAAAGGGGAGGAGTTATTTGGGGCTGGTCTATCGGACCTGGTGGCCACGGCAACGGCTGGAAAATCCACCTTTTTACCCCAGGGCACTCCACATCAGCAGAAAAAGACACCGTCTTTTCAAACTCAGTCCTTTCGTTCCCATAAGTACAAGCGAGCAAAAGGCCATTCTTTTCTGCCCCGGGGCAGAGGAAGAGGAAAAAGACTGCACCATGCAGCCGCTTCACAGGAGCAGAAGCCCTCCCCTGCTTCTGCCAAGTCTTCAGCATGACGCTGGGGCTTTACAAGCAGACTCAGATATGGTGGGGGCCCGTCTCAAGAATTTCAACGCGCAGTGGGCTCACTCGCAAGTGGATCCCTGGATTCTACAGGTAGTATCGCAGGGGTACAAACTGGAATTCGAGGCGTTTCCCCCTCGTCGGTTCCTGAAGTCTGCTTTACCAAAGTCTCCCTCCGACAGGGAGGCAGTTTTGGAAGCCATTCACAAGCTGTATTCCCAGCAGGTGATAATCAAGGTACCCCTCCTGCAACAAGGAAAGGGGTATTATTCCACGCTGTTTGTGGTACCGAAGCCGGACGGCTCGGTGAGACCAATTTTAAATCTGAAATCCTTGAACACTTACATAAAAAGGTTCAAATTCAAGATGGAGTCACTCAGAGCAGTGATAGCAAACCTGGAAGAAGGGGACTATATGGTGTCTCTGGACATCAAAGATGCTTATCTCCACGTCCCGATATACCCTTCTCACCAAGGGTACCTCAGGTTTGTAGTACAAAACTGTCATTATCAGTTTCAGACGCTGCCGTTTGGATTGTCCACGGCACCTCGGGTCTTTACCAAGGTAATGGCCGAAATGATGATTCTTCTACGAAGAAAAGGCATTTTAATTATCCCTTACTTGGACGATCTCCTGATAAGGGCAAGATCCAGGGAACAGTTAGAAGTCGGAGTAGCACTATCTCAGGTAGTGTTACGTCAGCACGGGTGGATTCTAAATATTCCAAAATCGCAGCTGATTCCAACGACACGTCTACTGTTTCTAGGAATGATTCTGGACACAGTCCAGAAGAAGGTGTTTCTCCCGGAGGAGAAGGCCAGGGAGTTATCCGAGCTAGTCAGGAACCTCCTAAAACCAGGACAGGTCTCAGTGCATCAGTGCACGAGGGTCCTGGGGAAAATGGTGGCTTCTTACGAAGCGATTCCATTCGGAAGATTCCATGCAAGAACATTTCAGTGGGATCTACTGGACAAATGGTCCGGATCGCATCTGCAGATGCATCAGCGGATAACCCTGTCACCAAGGACAAGGGTGTCTCTCCTGTGGTGGCTGCAGAGTGCTCATCTACTAGAGGGCCGCAGATTTGGCATTCAGGATTGGATCCTGGTAACCACGGATGCCAGCCTGAGAGGCTGGGGAGCAGTCACACAGGGAAGGAATTTCCAGGGCCTGTGGTCAAGCTTGGAAACGTCTCTTCATATAAACATTCTGGAACTAAGGGCCATTTACAATGCCCTAAGTCAAGCAAAACCTCTGCTTCAGGGTCAGGCGGTGTTGATCCAATCGGACAACATCACGTCAGTCGCCCACGTAAAGACAGGGCGGCACGAGAAGCAGGAGGGCAATGGCAGAAGCTGCAAGGATTCTTCGCTGGGCGGAAAATCATGTGATAGCACTGTCAGCAGTATTCATTCCGGGAGTGGACAACTGGGAAGCAGACTTCCTCAGCAGACACGACCTTCACCCGGGAGAGTGGGGACTTCACCCAGAAGTCTTCCACCTGATTGTAAACCGTTGGGAAAAACCAAAGGTGGACATGATGGCGTCACGTCTAAACAAAAAACTGGACAGATATTGCGCCAGGTCAAGGGACCCTCAGGCAATAGCAGTGGACGCTCTGGTAACGCCGTGGGTGTACCAGTCAGTGTATGTGTTCCCTCCTCTGCCTCTCATACCAAAAGTACTGAGAATCATAAGAAGGAGAGGAGTAAGAACTATACTCGTGGTTCCGGATTGGCCAAGAAGGACTTGGTACCCGGAACTTCAAGAGATGCTCACGGACGAACCGTGGCCTCTACCTCTAAGAAAGGACCTGCTACTGCAGGGGCCTTGTCTGTTCCAAGACTTACCGCGGCTGCGTTTGACGGCATGGCGGTTGAACGCCGGATCCTAAAGGAAAAGGGCATTCCAGAAGAAGTCATCCCTACTCTGGTCAAAGCCAGGAAGGAAGTAACCGCAAAACATTATCACCGCATTTGGCGTAAATATGTTGCGTGGTGTGAGGCCAAGAAGGCCCCTACAGAGGAATTTCAACTGGGTCGTTTCCTGCATTTCCTGCAAACAGGACTGTCTATGGGCCTAAAATTAGGGTCCATTAAGGTTCAAATTTCGGCCTTGTCGATTTTCTTCCAGAAAGAACTGGCTTCAGTACCTGAAGTTCAGACATTTGTGAAAGGGGTGCTGCACATACAGCCTCCTTTTGTGCCTCCAGTGGCACCTTGGGATCTCAATGTTGTATTGAGTTTTCTAAAATCACATTGGTTTGAACCACTTTCCACTGTGGACTTAAAATATCTCACGTGGAAGGTGTCGATGCTGTTAGCCTTGGCTTCAGCCAGGCGTGTGTCAGAATTGGCGGCTTTATCATATAAAAGCCCTTACTTAATTTTTCATTCTGACAGGGCGGAATTGAGGACTCGTCCTCAATTTCTACCTGAGGTGGTTTCTGCATTTCACATGAACCAACCTATTGTGGTGCCTGCGGCTACTAGGGACTTGGAGGACTCCAAGTTGCTAGACGTTGTCAGGGCCCTGAAAATATGTTTCCAGGACGGCTGGAGTCAGGAAAACTGACTCGCTGTTTATCCTGTATGCACCCAACAAGCTGGGTGCTCCTGCTTCAAAGCAGACGATTGCTCGTTGGATTTGTAGTACAATTCAGCTTGCACATTCCGTGGCAGGATTGCCACAGCCAAAATCAGTAAAAGCCCATTCCACAAGGAAAGTGGGCTCATCTTGGGCGGCTGCCCGAGGGGTCTCGGCTTTACAACTTTGCCGAGCAGCTACTTGGTCAGGGGCAAACACGTTTGCAAAATTCTACAAATTTGATACCCTGGCTGAGGAGGACCTGGAGTTCTCTCATTCGGTGCTGCAGAGTCATCCGCACTCTCCCGCCCGTTTGGGAGCTTTGGTATAATCCCCATGGTCCTTACGGAGTCCCAGCATCCACTAGGACGTCAGAGAAAATAAGATTTTACTTACCGATAAATCTATTTCTCGTAGTCCGTAGTGGATGCTGGGCGCCCATCCCTAGTGCGGATTGTCTGCAATACTTGTATATAGTTATTGTTACAAAAATTCGGGTTATTATTGTTTGAGCCATCTTTTCAGAGGCTCCTTTGCATTTATCATACTGTTAACTGGGTTCAGATCACGAGTTGTACGGTGTGATTGGTGTGGCTGGTATGAGTCTTACCCGGGATTCAAGATCCTTCCTTATTGTGTACGCTCGTCCGGGCACAGTATCCTAACTGAGGCTTGGAGGAGGGTCATAGGGGGAGGAGCCAGTGCACACCACCTGATCCTTAAGCTTTTATTTTGTGCCCTGTCTCCTGCGGAGCCGCTATTCCCCATGGTCCTTACGGAGTCCCAGCATCCACTACGGACTACGAGAAATAGATTTATCGGTAAGTAAAATCTTATTTTCTCCTAGTCCGTAGAGGATGCTAGGCGCCCGTCCCAGTGCGTACTTTACCTGCAGTTTAGTTATTACAGTTACACAAGTTGTGTTTTCTTGGTTTCAGCATGTTGCTGCAATTGGTTCATGCCTGTTGGCGTGTGTTATGTTGAACGCCATGTGTGCGGCATGGTTGAGGTGTGAGCTGGTTAGATATCTCACTACTAGTTAAGTAATTCCTTTCCTCGAAATGTCAGTCTCCCTGGGCACAGTTCCTACAACTGAGGTCTGGAGGAGGGACATAGAGGGAGGAGCTAGTTAACACCCAATGAAAAGTCTTTAGAGTGCCCATGTCTCCTGCGGATCCCGTCTATACCCCATGGTCTTGATGTCGTCCCCAGCATCATCTACAGACTAGGAGAAAAGGATTTACAGGTAGGTTATCAAAATCTTATTTCTCTAACGTCCTAGTGGATGCTGGGGACTCCGTAAGGACCATGGGGAATAGACGGGCTCCGCAGGAGACAGGGCACTTTAAGAAAGAATTTGGATACTGGTGTGCTCTGGCTCCTCCCTCTATGTCCCTCCTCCAGACCGCAGTTTGAATCTGTGCCCGGACGAGCTGGGTGCTGTTTAGTGAGCTCTCCTGAGCTTGCTATAAGAAAGTATTTTGTTAGGTTTTTTTATTTTCAGGGAGCTCTGCTGGCAACAGACTCTCTGCAGCGTGGGACTGAGGGGAGAGAAGCAGCCCTACTCTCTGCAGATAGGTCCTGCTTCTTAGGCTACTGGACACCATTTGCTCCAGAGGGATCGTACACAGGATCTCACCCTCGTCGTCCGATCCCGGAGCCGCGCCGCCGTCCCCCTCGCAGAGCAGGAAGACAGAAGCCGGGTGAAAGAAGCAAGAAGACTTCGAAATCGGCGGCAGAAGACTCCAGTCTTCACTCAGGTAACGCACAGCACTGCAGCTGTGCGCCATTGCTCCCACACTACACCCACATACTCCGGTCACTGTAAGGGTGCAGGGCGCAGGGGGGGGGGGGGGGGGCGCCCTGGGCAGCAATTAGAGACCTCTTTGGCAAAAGTTGGCATATATACAGTGGGGCACTGTATATATGTGTGAGCCCCCGCCAAAAATTGTACATGAAAGCGGGACAGAAGCCCGCCGTCGAGGGGGCGGGGCTTCTTCCTCAGCACTCACCAGCGCCATGTTTTTTCTCCACAGCACCGCTGAGAGGTAGCTCCCCAGCCTCTCCCCTGCAGTTACACGGTAGAAGAGGGTAAAAAGAGAGGGGGGGCACATAATTAGGCGCAAAAATCATTATAAACAGCAGCTACTGGGTTAACATTTAGTTACTGTGTTATTCCTGGGTTAATAGCGCTGAGGTGTGTGCTGGCATACTCTCTCTCTGTCTCTCCAAAGGGCCTTGTGGGGGAATTGTGTTCAGATGAGCATTCCCTGAGTGTGTGGTGTGTCGGTACATGTGTGTCGACATGTCTGAGGTAAAAGGCTCCCCTAAGGAGGAGATGGAGCAAATATGTGTGTGAGAGGGTGTCTCCGTCGACAACGCCGACACCTGTCTGGATATGTGTAATTAAGTGCTACGGTGAATTTATTGCACAAAAGATTAGAGAACAGACAGGGAATCTACCCATGTCTGTCCCTATGTCGCAGAGACCTTCAGAGTCTCTCAATGATCACTATCCAAAATAATAGACACTGATATCGACACGAAGTCTGACTCCAGTGTCGACTACGATAATGCAAAGTTACAGCCAAAATGGCAGAAAAGTATTCAATATATGATTATTGTAATAAAAGATGATTTGCATATCACTGATGACTCATCTGTCCCTGACACAAGGGTACACATGTTTAAGGGGAAGAAAGCTGAGGTAAATTTCCCTCCTCTCATGATGAAAAAGAGCGGGAATCTCCAGACAAGAAGCTGCAGTTTCCCATAAAGAATTCTCAGGGAGTATCCTTTCCCTACTAGGGCCAGGATACGATGGGAATCTTCCCCTAGGGTGTCACGTTTGCCCAAAAGGTAGCCCTGACGTAGCAGCTATCCTCAGGGATCCTGCAGATAGCGTGCACATTCTGGTACACTGCTCAGACCGGCGATTGTGTCGGCATGGGTTTATAGCGCTGTGGCAGCGTGGGCAGTTACCTTATCAGCAGAGATTGAGACCCTAGTATGTATATATATATATATATATATATATGTATATGTATATATAGAGATATATATATTAAAGATGCTGTCTTAAGATATATATATATATGTATATATATATATATATATATATATATATATAAAACATGCCCAAAGAGACATGAGACTACTGGGTCCTAGAGTCAAAGCTATGTAGATTTCTGCTTGACGTGTCCTGTAGAATATGCAAGGGACAGATGATGCCGACATAATGGGCCCTACTCATTTCCCGATGCGCCGCCGAGGTGCCCGACGGCCGATACGGCCGACGAGCGACCCGGCGGCGGGGGGGCAGTGACGGGGGGAGTGAAGTTTCTTCACTCCCCCCGTCACGCGGCTGCATTGAAGTGCAGGCAAATATGGACGAGATCGTCCATATTGGCCTGCATGCACAGCCGACGGGAGACCAGCGATGAACGAGCGCGGGGCCGCGCATCGTTCATCGCTGGAGTCTCCACACTGAAAGATATGAACGAGTTCTCGTTCATTTATGAACGAGATCGTTCATATCTTTCAGAATATCGGCCAGTGTGTAGGGCCTATAAGAGGCATATGGAAGGCTGAGGATGGTGTAGAGAAGGGTTCTCGGACCTGGTCTCCACAGCTATAGCTGGTAATTCTGATAGTTTGCCTTATATTCCTGCACAGCCTAGGAAAGCACGACATTATCAAATGCAGCCTTTCGAACAAAGAAACAAGAAAGTCCGAGGTGCGTCCTTTCTTGCCAGAGGCAGGGGCAGAGGAAAGAAGCTGCACAGCACAGCTAGTTCCCAGGAACAGAAGTCCTCCCCGGCCTCTACAAAATCCACCGCATGTCGCTGGGGCTCAACAGGCGGAGCTAGGCCCGGTGGGGGCACGCCTTCGTAAGTTCAGCCACAAGTGGGTTCACTCCCTGTTAGATCCCTGGGCAATAGATATTGTGTCTCAGGGATACAAGCTGGACTTTGAGGAGATGCCCCCTCACCGACGGCCCTGCCAGCTTCCCCCCACGAGAGGGAAACAGTGTTAACTGCAATTCACAAATTGTATCTTCAACAGGTGGTGGTCAAGGTTCCCCTCCTTCAACAAGGAGGGGGTCGTTATTTGATTATGTTGTAGTCCCGAAACCGGATGGTTCGGTCAGACCCATATTGAATTTAAAATCCCTGAACATATACCTGAAAAGGTTCAAGTTCAAGATGGAATCGCTAAGAGCGGTCATTGCAAGCCTGAAAGGGGGAGATTTTATGGTAACACCAAGGTAATGGCGGAAATGATGGTGCTCCTGCGGAAGCAAGGTGTCACTATTATCCCGTACTTGGACGATCTCCTCATAAAAGCGAGATCAAGAGAGCAGTTGCTGAACAGCGTATCACTTTCTCTGGAAGTGTAACGGCAACACGGCTGGATTCTATTTATTCCAAAGTCGCAGTTGGTTCCTACAGCTCATCTGCCTCTCCTAGGCATGATCCTAGACACAGACCAGAAAAGGGTTTATCTCCCGATAGAGAGAGCTCAGGAGCTCATGACACTGGTCAGGAATCTATTAAAATCAAAACAGGTGTCAGTGCATCACTGCACTCAAGTCCTGGGAAGGATGGTGGCATCATACGAGGCCATTCCCTTCGGCAGGTTCCATGCGAGGACCTTCCAATGGGA
Organism: Pseudophryne corroboree; assembly: GCF_028390025.1. Classification (NCBI taxonomy): domain Eukaryota; kingdom Metazoa; phylum Chordata; class Amphibia; order Anura; family Myobatrachidae; genus Pseudophryne; species Pseudophryne corroboree. The sequence continues at coordinate 49,517,059 of NC_086446.1, read as the reverse complement.
CTTACTGGACAAGTGGTCCGGATCACATCTTCAGATGCATCGGTTAATCACCCTATCCCCCAGGGCCAGGGTGTCTCTCCTGTGGTGGCTGCAGAGTGCTCACCTTCTCGAAGGTCGCAGATTAGACATTCAGGACTGGGTCCTGGTGACCACGGATGCAAGCCTCCGAGGGTGGGGGGCAGTCACACAGGGAAGAAATTTCCAAGGGCTGTGGTCAAGTCAGGAGACTTGCCTTCACATCAACATCCTGGAACTAAGGGCCATATACAATGCCCTACGTCAAGCGGAGTCCCTGCTTCGCGACCAACCGGTTCAGATTCAGTCAGACAACATCACCGCAGTGGCTCATGTAAACCGCCAAGGCGGCACAAGGAGCAGGGTGGCGATGGTAGAAGCCACCAGAATTCTTCGCTGGGCAGAGACTCACGTAAGCGCACTGTCAGCAGTGTTCATTCCGGGAGTGGACAGCTGGGAAGCAGACTTCCTCAGCAGGCACGACCTCCACCCGGGAGAGTGGGGACTTCATCAAGAAGTCTTCACGCAGATTGCAAGTCGGTGGGAACTGCCACAGGTGGACATGATGGCATCCCACCTCAACAAAAAGCTGCAGAGATATTGCGCCAGGTCAAGAGACCCTCAGGCGATAGCTGTGGACGCACTGGTGGCACCGTGGGTGTTCCAGTCGGTCTATGTATTTCCTCCTCTTCCTCTCATACCCAAGGTGCTGAGAATCATAAGAAAAAGAGGAGTGAGAACAATACTCATTGTTCCGGATTGGCCAAGAGGGACTTGGTATCCAGATCTGCAAGAAATGCTCACCTCTAAGACAGGACTTGTGCAACAGGGGCCCTGTCTGTTCCAAGACTTACCGCGGCTGCGTTTGACGGCATGGCGGTTGAACGCCGGATCCTAGCAGAAAAAGGCATTCCGGATGAGGTCATTCCTACGCTGATAGAGGCTAGGAAGGATGTGACGGCTCAACATTATCACCGTATATGGCGAAAATATGTGGCTTGGTGTGAGGCCAGGAATGCCCCTACGGAGGAATTCCAGCTGGGCCGTTTCCTTCACTTCCTACAGTCGGGAGTGACTTTGGGCCTTAAATTGGGTTCCATTACGGTTCAGATTTCGGCCTTATTCATTTTCTTTCAAAAAGAACTGGCTTCTCTGCCTGAAGTTCAGACGTTTGTAAAGGGAGTGCTGCATATTCAGCCGCCTTTTGTGCCTCCAGTGGCACCTTGGGATCTTAACGTGGTGTTGAGTTTCCTTTAGTCACACTGGTTTGAACCACTTAAAACCGTGGAGTTAAAATATATCACGTGGAAGGTGGTCATGCTGTTAGCCTTGGCTTCGGCTAGGCGTGTGTCAGAATAGGCGGCTTTGTCACATAAAAGTCCCTATCTGGTTTTCCATAAGGACAGAGCAGAATTGCGGACCCGTCCACAATTCCTGCCAAAAGTGGTGTCATCTTTTCATATGAGAAAAGAAAAGGGGAGGAAAAGCAGATCAACTTCTGATAGCAGCACTCATTCCCATAATTTTATGTTGATTAAAAATATAATTTATTCAAATATTTTATGAGTAATAATATTAGTTATGAAAAAGATTCTCAATACCCACATGTGATGTAAATGTCTTTATTATTACCACATGTAATGTATTATATGTCCCCTGTAGTTTAAAGGGGACAACTAAGTGAAATATTAAAACAATAGAGACAGAATAACGTGTAAGGAAAAACAAAATAAAATTTGTGTGTGTAAAGATATATTTAAAAGAAAGTGCTAGTACGCTGTCTTAATTTCTAGATCAATTAACACCTGTGATTCAGTAAGTTTTTAATTATTTGGTTACTTTAGTTTATTAAGATCACCCCTGACCATTTCTAGCCAGTGGTGTTTTAGATAGGGTTACGAAATACAGGTTGAGTATCCCATATCCAAATATTCCGAAATACGGAATATTCCGAAATACGGACTTTTTAGAGTGAGAGTGAGATAGTGAAACCTTTGTTTTTTGATGACTCAATGTACACACACTTATTTTAAAACACAAGTTATTAAAAATATTGTATTAAATGACCTTCAGGCTGTGTGTATAAGGTGTATATTAAACATAAATTAATTGTGTGAATATAGACACACTTTGTTTAATGCACAAATTTGTAAAAAATATTGTATTAAATGACCTTCAGGCTGTGTGTATAAGGTGTATATGAAACATAAATGTCTTCTGTGCTTAGACTTGGGTCCCATCACCATGATATCTCATTATGGTATGCAATTATTCCAAAATACGGAAAAATCCGATATCCAAAATACCTCTGGTCCCAAGCATTTTGGATAAGGGAGACTCAACCTGTATATCAGTGTTATGATATTTCTGATAAATTCTCAATTTTATATATCACAACGCAATATTTGTTGCTATATAGTGAGATAAAGAGAATATTCAGAAAAACACTGCAAGTATCCGGATAATAATTTATTTGTCTGTTATACACATGAGGTTATTATTACCTCTAATTATACCGGTATACAGTTACAGGCTAGCAGATTGTTGTTTAATTGATAACCTGTTAATACATCAATGTACTAAATGAGACTTGCACAGGATACTGGCTAGCAAATAAATCTATTTAGGCACCTATTCATTAGATTATATAGAGAAAAAATATAGAATTTATAGGTGCTTTGTGAGGCTATTACAAGTAATGCTGTCTAAAATGAACAGCTAATCCTAACACATATAATTGAATAAGGCTACAAATCACTGTTTGTTATCATTCCAGTGATACAAGCTGATAATAGATTATTCCTAAATATTCAAAAGTGTCGGTGGTTTCTTGAGATCTCTCACATATGGATGTAACCATTCAAACCTCCATTGCTGTCATGATATCTGGCTAGTATTGCCAAGCAGCATAGTAAAGTCTCTTAGAAACAAGCTAAGTTTGTTCACAGCCTGATATAGCTTTTCCTTTCTCATAAGAGATTCATTATAAACTGTGTGCTTCTCATATATATGATATCTCACAGGTAGCTTGCACGAGAAGAGACCCTCCTGTCTCCTATGTGCAGTGCCAGCATACACAATTTAATCTAAAAGGTAACCCTTGCTAATAATCTGATTTACACAGGCTAATGATACATCATAATTACAATACTGACAGCGCACAGCAAAAGCCGATGCGCATTTCACTTGATAAGCTACGTCAGGGCTTATAGTCAAAAGTGGTGTCATCTTTTCATATGAACCAACCTATTGTGGTGCCTGTGGCTACTCGTGTCTTGGAGGATTCCGAGTTACTAGATGTAGTCAGGGCTTTGAAGATTTATGTAGCCAGAACGGCTAGAGTCAGGAAAACTGAGTCGCTGTTTATCCTGTATGCATCCAACAAGCTGGGTGCTCCTGCTTCAAAGCAAACTATTGCTCGCTGGATCTGTAACACGATTCAGCGGGCTCATTCTGCGGATGGATTGCCGCTGCCAAAATCAGTAAAAGCCCACTCCACAAGGAAGGTGGGCTCTTCTTGGGCGGCTGCCCGAGGGGTCTCGGCATTACAGCTTTGCCGAGCAGCTACTTGGTCAGGTTCGAACACTTTTGCAAAGTTTTACAAGTTTGATACCCTGGCTGAGGAGGACCTTGTGTTTGCTCAATCGGTGCTGCAGAGTCATCCGCACTCTCCCGCCCGTTTGGGAGCTTTGGTATAATCCCCATGGTCCTTACGGAGTCCCCAGCATCCACTAGGACGTTAGAGAAAATAAGATTTTACTTACCAGTAAATCTATTTCTCGTAGTCCGTAGTGGATGCTGGGCGCCCGTCCCAAGTGCGGACTTCTTCTGCAATGCTTGTATATAGTTATTGCTTAAATAAGGGTTATGTTATGGTTGCATCAGGGTTGATCTGATGCTCCGTTGTTGTTCATACTGTTAACTGGGTAAGTTTATCACAAGTTATACGGTGTGATTGGTGTGGCTGGTATGAGTCTTGCCCTGGATTCCAAAATCCTTTCCTTGTACTGTCAGCTCTTCCGGGCACAGTTTCTCTAACTGAGGTCTGGAGGAGGGACATAGAGGGAGATGCCAGAGCACACCAGTATCCAAATTCTTTCTTAAAGTGCCCTGTCTCCTGCGGAGCCCGTCTATTCCCCATGGTCCTTACGGAGTCCCCAGCATCCACTACGGACTACGAGAAATAGATTTACCGGTAAGTAAAATCTTATTTATTTATTTTTTATTAATAACAATGTGCTTCAGGTTTATAAGTCCGGTGTCCGGAGTAGTTTAATTTGCCGGGTTCCTATGTTGCCGTTTGGGAGAAGGTATCGGGTACTCGTCCCTGAGGAAGTGCATCAATGCACGAAACGTGTTTGATAGCTTTGCAGCAAAACCAGAAGTTCGGTTCGGAGCAACGTCTCTAACCAGCCGGAGAAGGAAATCGAGGACAAGATAGGCAGCTATAGGGTGAGTTAACTTAGCACCTGCAAGCCATCCGGTACCCTCTTCCAAACATCAACATACTGTAGGAAACTGGCAAATTAAGCTGTTCCGGACACCGCATCATATATCTTGCTAAGAGTTATAAACATAAAGTACATTGTCCCTGACAAAAAACCTTTTTATTTAGAGGTATTGCATTTTAATACATATTGTTACATTATAAACCAGTCATGAGCGCGGATTTAACATTAATGCCATTAAATTGTATATAAAGGCCCGTACACACTGGTCGATGTATCGGCCGTTCTCTTGAACGGCCGATACATCGCGGGACCGTCGGACAGTGTGTACGGGCGATACGTCTGTGAACTCCGTCGTTCAGACGTATCGCGTCGGCCGCGCAGCACAGCCGACAGCCAATATATCTAACGATATATTGGCCCGCCGCTGTGTGTGTACGGGGCGGTCGTCCGACCGCCCGTACACATGCTGCGGCGGCCGGCGGTGATTGACAGGTGAACTGGGCGGGCGCGAGCGCCCGCCCAGTTCATGACGTCATTCCCCCGACGGACCGGGCTGTGTGTATGCACAGCACACTGCCCGATCCGTACATAGATATATCTGCAGATCAATTGATCTGCAGATATATCTAATAGTGTGTACCCACCTTAAGAGGTAGACAGTTACCACAAAACATAAAAAACGTAAAGGTAATAAAGAAAAAAAGGGGGAGGGAGAAGGCAAAAGGGACTGAAAATGATGGGTGCCGATCATAGGAAGATGAGTACGGATGGTGTAATGGTAAGCATTACTGCATCACTGCACTGTGGGGAGTTTGTATATTCTCCCTGTACTTGCGTAGGTTTCCTCCAGGTACTCCGGTTTCCACCCACAATCCAAAAATATACTGTTTGTTTAATTGGCTCCCAATAAAAAACTAGTGCAGGGACTGCTGTGACTGACTGAAATAGTCTCTGTACAGCGCTGCGGAATACGTGTGCGCTATATAAATAACTGGTAATAAATAAATGAGTAGGAGAGGAAGGAAAAGGGGAAACTGGTTTCTGCATGAAGGGAGTGGGAGGTGAGATGAATTGTCATCCAGTGTGAGGAACATAGAGGGTCATACAAGGAAATGTAACTCTAAAAAGATAGAAGCTATGGTTGCACTGAACTAGTCATACCATATCAGTATAAAATATGTGGATTTAAAAAAACAATTCAGTCAGGTCCTCCATCATCACGTAGAGATCGATCCTCTTGAACCACAGAGACAGGTTCTGGCCGTGTTCATAAGATGTCTGATGACTAACTTAATCTGGAGATAGGCGTATCCTTTAAATGTAGGAGTCAGAACTCAGGGGTGACCAAATATGAAGGTGGTACCTGGTGCAAATCCCCAACGCCAAAAAAGGTATGAAAGAGTTGGAAACATTTGCTAGAGAGCAATGGGGAATCTGTACTACGGGGAAAGCATTTTACATTGCATTTCCATAACTGTTACAGAGCAGGAGGTAGCATGGGTATAATTAAATATTTTTGCCCACTGTTCTTCAGAAAGCTTTGGTCCTAACACTGTGTGCCATATGTGAGTATATGTAGGGAGTGAAGAGGATGTACTGTCCAAGTAGAGTTCATAAATGGTGGAGATCAAATGTTTGGAAAGGGTTTTAGCTATGCATAGGGACTCAAAGGCTGTGATAGGTCGACGTGATCGATTATTGAGGAAAGGAGTTGATGAAATATCCAGAAGGATTGTGATGGAAGGTTAAGAACACATTGAAGATCTGTAAATGAGCTTGAGTCGGGGTACACCATCAGGGGACCAAGATGCGAGTTGGGTCGGAGGAATCCCAGTGGATGGGGAGGAGTCAGTGTTGGGCAACACGGTGGTGAGTGGAGGCGTAACTGGGGCAAATTGAGAGAGTTGTCTATGGATCCTAGGCAACAAAAGTAACATGTTGGAAGGGACCCTAGCAGACCATCAATGTAAGGACATTGCTTGAGAAGAAATACAGGGAAATTTCGACTACTCAAGCCAAATATGCTGGACGGTAATAACAAAGGAAGTGCGGTAGCTGGAGACCGCCTTTCGGAGCGATGTCCACTGGTGACCTCTTTGCCAATCAAATCTCCCAACCATCCTCAGCAGTTCCTAAAATAAAATAAATCTAGAAATATATAGGAAGCGCCGTAAAGATTTCTAGAAACTTTGGAAGGATGTTCAATTTGACAGTGTTAAGTCTCCCCAACCAGGAGAGGACCAACGATGACCACTTGTAAAAATCTGTAACAGAATTGGGAAGGGTGCCAGCTGATCGAAGGCTTTCCTTGCATCTGTTGACAACAGGTCCACCTGGGCATTCCCTGTCTGTGCATGATGGATAAGGTCAATCATTTTGGTTGAGTTGTCTCAAGCCTCTCTTCCAGTAACAAACCTGTTTATATGAAAAACTCAAGTGACCAAGTTCTGGGATACGATGTGTTAAATATGGAGACTGACACAAGACATTTACAAAAAAGATAAGCATTTATTGTCCAAGATACAACAATGAAAAAATACAGGTAATAACAAGTTATTCTCCGTTACAATGATAGCAAGAACAAATGACATACTCAGCTTGTTTTAAGATCTGTCCCGGATAGTAATCATCGATTAAGCAGTTTAAAAAATTAAAATTCAGTCGATCTCCAGTGTCCCGTCTTATAACTTCATAACAAGTTAAAAGCTGGAGGGGGTTGTTATAGGAGACCAGGGGGGTCATTCCGAGATCATCGTAGCTGGGCTAAATTTAGCACAGCAACGATCATTCACACTGACATGCGGGGGGACGCCCAGCACAGGGCTATCCCGCCCCGCATGTCAGTGCCGCCCCCGCAGAAGTGCAAAGGCATCGCACAGCGGCGAAGCCTTTGCACTTCAAGAGTAGCTCCTGACCAGCACAGCTTTAGCGTGCTGGCCGGGAGCTACTTGTCGCTCCCCGGCTCGCAGCGGCTGCGTGTGACGTCACTCAGCCGCTGCGGCTCGCCCTCTGTTCGGTCGACACGAAACGGCGGCCAAATGCCGCCGTTCCAGCAGCCCAGCTACCGCCTCTGCCTGTCAATCAGGCAGAGGCGATCATAGCGACCCGATGCCCTTCGGCCATCTGGCATGCGCCGGCACACGCACAGTTCTGACCCGGTCACACCGCTGCGCTTAACTGCAGCATGCGATAGGGTCAGAATGACCCCCTAGATCCGCTGCAGACAGACACAGATTCAATCGGAACTGATCTGCTATGTGTATAGCCCTCCTGCTGGAATACGATAACATTATCTTAAAATATATTACTTTCAGTGTCTGTGAAGCTGGCTACATAAGAATTTATCTTAGACTTGACAAGTTTCCACTTTCACTTATGAGCACAATACCCTACAGCTTACCAGACAGTTTCCATCTGAGATACTGATAATAGGAACACTATGCCCTTCGCATAGGTCAAAGGTGAAAGACAGCTTCTTACTTAAAGTGGAGCTATATTTCTAACTGGTGCCTATATTTCTGCAAAAGCACTAATCCTAATAAAAAGTACCTACAGTGCCTTGCTAAAGTATTCACCCACCTTGGCTTTTTACCTGTTTTGTTACATTACAACCCGTGATTTAATTATTATTTTTTTATCTGAATTTTATGTGATTGATATGCACAAAATAGTTGGTGAAGTGAAATGAGAAAAATTTATATAAAAAATAATTTTTATAAATAACAAATTTGAAAATATGCATGTGCATATGCATTCACCCCCTTTGCTATGAAGACCCTCACAAGTTCTGGTGCAACCAATTACCTTCAGAAGTCACATAATTAGTGAAATGAAGTCCACCTGTGTGCAATCTAAGTGTCACATGATCTGTCAGTATAAACACACATTTCCTGAAAGGCCCCAGAGGCTGCAACACCACCATGGAAGAGGCATCACACCATGAAGACCAATGAGCTCTCCAAACAAGTCAGGGACAAAGTTGTTGAGAAGTACAAGTCAGGGTTGGGTTATAAAAAAATATCCAAATCTTTGATGATCCCCCGGAGCACTATAAAATCCATCATCTTCAAATGGAAAGAACATGGTACCACAACAAACCTGCCAAGAGAGGGCCGGCCACCAAAACTCACAGACCGGGCAAGGAGGGAATTAATCAGAGAGACAGCACAGAGACCAAAGGTAACCCTGAAGGAGCTGCAGAGTTCCACAGCAGAGACTGGTGTATCTGCGCATGTGACCACAATAAGCCGTACACTCCATAGAGATGGGCTTTATGGAAGAGTGGCCAGAAAAAAGCTATTAGTGTTAAAAATAAGAAGGCACGTTTTGAGTTTGCCAAAAAGCACGTGGACGACTCCCCAAATGTATGGAGGAATGTGCTCTGGTCAGATTAGACTAAAATGGAACTTCTCGGCCACGAGGAAATTCTGTGACTGGCGCAAACCCAACACATCCCATCACCCCAAGAACACCATCCCCAGTGAAACATGGTGGTGACAGCATCATGCTGTGGGGATGTTTTTCAGCAGCAGGGACTGGGAAACTGTTTCGAGTCGAGGGAAAGATGGATGGTGCTAAATACAGGGATATTCTTGAGCAAAACCTGTTTCAGTCTGCCTGTGATTTGAGACTGGGACGGAGGTTCACCTTCCAGCAGGACAATGACCCAAAGAATACTGCTAAAGTAACACTTGAGTGGTTTAAGGGGAAACATTTAAATGTGCTGGAATGGCCTAGTCAAAGCCCAGATCTCAATCCAATTGAGAATCTGTGGTCAGACTTGAAGATTGCTGTTCACAAGCGAAAACCATCCAACATGAAGGAGCTGGAGCAGTTTTGCCTTGAGGAATGGGCAAAAATCCCAGTGGCAAGATGTGGCAAGCTCATAGTCATCCAAAGCGACTTACAGCTGTAATTGCCGCAAAAGGTGGCTCTACAAAGTACTGATTTTTTGGGGGGTGTATAGTTATGCATGCTGAAGTTTTCTGTTATTTTGTCCTATTTGTTGTATGCTTCACAATAAAAAACAAAAACAAAAAAAACATCTTCAAAGTTGTATCCATGTTCTGTGAATGAAATGATGCAAACCTTCAAACAATCCATTTTAATTCCAGGTTGTGAGGCGACAAAACATGAAAAATGCAAAGGGGGGTGAATACTTTAGCAAGGCTCCGTATGTAAAGCAATGAAGTTATACACATACAAAATGGAGTCATACATGAATAAAATTAAGTTAAAAAGTAGTTAAAAAATATTACCCCATACAAAACCCCATCATGCAGAAGAAGTACGCTTAAATGATTAGCAAGCAGTTTAGCAAAAAGAGTTAAATCAACATCCAGTAGTGAAATTAGTCTATAGCTCGAACAGTGTGTTGGGTCCTTGCCTTCTTTAGGCATGACGGAGAGAAGAGCCTCAAGTAATTGCGGAGAGAAGCATCTTCAGCTGTCACTGCATTGCAGACCTTTAGAAATAGAGTTGTAAGAGTGGTACCAAAGGTCTTGAGATAACTGGAACCCATCAGGACCTGTATTCTTCCCATTAGGGAGTGACGCATAACTGGAACAGTAGTGGACCATGTGACCTGACCAATGGAGCTAACCATAAATAAATGTAGATTTCAGTGTTCTACTAGGAAATAATCCATCCTAGAGTATGTGGAATGAAAGGGAGTAAAATGTGTAATCTTGGTCTTTTGGTGGTGCAATCACTAGACATCAACCAACATAGTTATATTCAGTTACTGAGTTTTGGGGAGGAATGGAGTTTGAAATAAGTTTCCTGGAGTAAGGCAATATCCATCCTATTGGCACGATGTTCTTGTAACAGTGCTGAGCGTTTCTCAGTGATATGAAGCCATTTAACATTGAGGGAGCATAGATTCTATAAATTAGGTGTAAGTAAAGCCATGCGGGGCAGAAGTGTGTATAGCAAAAACATTTCCTATGAGCACTGTGGTAGAAACGGGAGTCAAAGGCACATTGGCCCTCATTCAGATGGGGATAACGGTGCTCTCGCTTGCTGCTTAAAGGGAAGCAGCATGATAGCTTTATAATGGCAGTCCATCGTCACACCTCCTGCTGCATTACTAATCTGAACTGTAGCATAGAACGCAGTATCAGAACTTCCCCCAGCACCATCGGCTTTCTGCATGACCCATGGGGTTGCGCAAGCCGGCCACCGCTATACTTACCAAGAAGTCAGGAATTATCCATGTCTGATGGAGATCCTAGCCTCTTCCCTCCCATCCAAGACTCGCTTTGGAGACCACGCGGGTGGAGAGCCAGATGGGCACAGTCAAACAGTACTGTGTTAGTAGGCTCAACCTTGATCATTTTGTGGAATATTTTCTTGAGGGCTTCAATAAAACCTGGACCCTGAATATCCTCAGGTACTCTCCTAGTGCGAAGATTGTTCCTCTGTTGTCCTCTGAGCGACGTAGCACTGACTAAAGCTCTCTGGCATGTGTAGAGAAAGTGTCCTGAAGTTTAGCTTGTGCCACTTTGGTGTGATCTTCTAAATCCATTACACAGTGGGCATTGTGAGAAATGTCTACTTGCAATGTAGTAATCTCTGCCCCAAGGTTTTTTTTCTTTATCTCAAGGAAATCTTTTTTTTAGTGGGCAGATCGCATATGTCAGCCATGATATCATCTAATTGGGTATCCTGACTCCCAGAAGAGGTTGAGCAGGCAGAGGATGCCATGTGGTCCTCACCATCTAGCAGTTGAGAAGAAGCAGTAGGGGAGGGTGAAGTCCTTTGTGAGATATCGACATCATGAGTTAGGAACCTGATACAATGTGACTGCATGGAATGATCACATGAAGCTTTCACAGCTTTTTAAGGAGCACTGTTTTTTCCCATTCAAGCGATGCACAATACGCATGCATACTGAGACATTGTATAAAGGAGGTGATAACCTTCACATCACAAAATAAGGACCAGGACAGCAGGAATTATGCATGGTCCCCATAGTATGATGGGAATAGTCAGGTCACCGACAGTGGGTTCAAGCCATTGAGAGCAGTAACTCATAGACAGTCCAAAGCAGTTTCTAGGTAGTCTGAGTTCACTGTTGATAGTTGGGTATCACTGCAGGTCCAGAAGCAGTCTTCTCTAGATGAGATTACGGCCTAGCAAGAATACTCAGTTCTCATATAAGGAATTCCAAGATGGCCGACAGGATAAGTGGCAATAAGCCACAGGGAGGAGCAAAAGTAGCTGGCACAGCAGGCGTGTGGACCACCCAGGGTGGAGGCACTAGTAGACAGTGGACTACTAGTGCCTTGTAATTTTTTTTTTTACTTATGTTTACTGCTTTATACATAACAGAACCTAAATATTATTTTTATCTTATAGTAGTTCTATTAGCAACTATTGTTTTACAAATTTCACAAAAAAACTGAAGGTGGGAAATGATTGAGAACCATTGCACTATATGATCTTTACAGTAGATGTGTGTGTCTAATGCTCTAATAGGCTACAGTTTAATCTGAATAAATTAAATCCTTCATTAATAAAGCATTCATGTTTACATGGGTTATGTAGGGTGAAAATCTGATTGATTCCAAGACAGAAGATATTGAGGAAAAAGAGACATATGTGACTGATATTAAGGTAGAAGATACAGAGAGAGAAGAAGAAACATATGTGACTGATTTTAAGGTAGAAGAAGAGACGTATGTGACTGATATGAAGGCAGAAGATATAGAGGGACAGGAGACGTATGTGACTGATATGAAGGCAGAAGATATAGAGAGAGAAGAAGCAACGTATGTGACAGATATTAAGGTAGAAGTTATGGAGGAAGAATATATAAAGGAGGAAGAAGGGATGTATGTGAGAAGTGATCAGCAGTGTAAGGAGGAGGAATTCCCTACAGATATCAGCACAGGTGAGTACTAACGCTTAATGATTTTAAAATTCTTTGGTTCCCTCTGGATTGCGCAGAGACACCTGGGCAGCCCTGTGGTACACACAGTCGAAGAAGGTGTCTCCCCAAAAACACCACAAAGATAATTAAACGGTAGAAAAAATGTAGGCTATGTGTTCCACTAGGCGCCTCAATGTTAAGTGCACCACACAGACAATATAAATCAGTACACGTGTGATACAAATAAACATTTTTCAAAAATACATTCCTTGGGTAGATGTGTTAATTCATATATATATATATATATATATATTGGCTCGGGGTTCATCTTGAGACATATGAGGTAAGAGGGCTGCAGCGCCCAAATGAGTGTGGCTGCCGACGTGCACGGTCAGAGCTCTGGGCAGAGGAAACGAAATGTTATCACCATTGGTGGCCAGTGCACCTCAGTCACTATACTTACCAGCAGTGTGGATACCAGATTGAGTCTCTGCACCGGTGTCCAAGTGGGGAACCAGATTAGCCTGTAACCAATTACCCATGCCAGAAGGTTTACCCCATGCATTAAGATGCAAAGGAGGACCATAATAAAAGGCACTTGTGAGGAAACCTGTAGATTCCACATTTTACTTGGAATCGGGGAGTTACTGTGCGAGGAAAAAGGCAGTTTTGTTGAATAGCTCCTGGCGTAAAAAAACATAACAAGTTAGGGAAACATCATCTCTTCATCCTTTCAGATGATACACGAGTTAGGTAGGCTCCTACAGAAAGTTCCCTCACAAAGGTGGGTAAGACGTCATTTAATTGCTCAGGAATATAAGCGGAAGGACCTGGTAGTCTCTTCTGTCTTAAGGTCACATTTATTTGGGGCTATTGCTGCTTCTTGGCACAAACATCTACGATGGACTTATTCAAGGCTGCAGTTGGTCTCCACTCACCTTCTCTTGAACTTGAAGAAACAAAAATATATTTGACCTAGCGCCAGTCGGTAATTTAAATACTGTCTGCTTTAAAGTGGGTATACTCACCCCACTGTAAAAAAAATATATGTGCAAAATTTCCACTTGTGGAGACAAAAAAAAAAAAAGCGCTGGTATTTAACCACTTCAACCATGCCTGCAAGTGCTTTATCTGACATGGTTGCACAGGATGCGACCAGTCAGATAAACTGTGTTTGCAGCGGCGGGGGAGTGTAAACTAACACCCCCCCCCCAAGACCCCCTGTGTACCTGAAGGCTGTCCCGGCTTTCAAAATGAAAGTCGCAATGGTCCCGATGGTCCCATTGTTTCCTATCGATGTTTCGATGTTTGGGGGAAAAATAAAAACTTTTTTTTTTAACTAAGATAATTTTGGATAGGGTTAAATTCATGTTCTTCACCTAATTCACTCATAAAAAAAAAAAATTTCGGAGCGGTTTTTGGCAGAATAAATCGTCAGTTAAATAAATCACATAAATTGACAGTTTAGACAATTTAATAATTAAAATAATACATATTACCATAAAATTAAAAACAATGTTACAATGTATATAGAGAAAAACACTTCAAATGTATATATATTATGTACCAGTGGCCGGCCAGCAAAAAGAGTCCTAATTGAAAAAATCACTTGTTGAGTTAACCAATCGGATACTTTATCACTTTGTCATAGTAGATATTATTTAACTGTATAGTCAGCAAAAAAGAGTCACTTTAGATAGCTTATTGGGTGCAGGGGCACTTTACCCATCAACGGAGTTATATATAGATATGATCCTCCCGGCCGCTGGTAGCAGTTCCTTTATTCGCTGTCATATCCAGAGGAATAAAGCTGGTAGCAGTAATAATAACTGAGTAGGTCTCACACAATCATCCGGTATTTATCTGCAGCTCATATCAGGGTAGTGATGACCCGCTTATCTCTCCGTTGATGCACCGATCCCGTTGGTGTGTTGCTCCGTCAGCGCACCATGGTGTACGGATATGGTGCAGAGATTCTACTATTTAGCTCACAGCGAGGGGCACCAAATCTGCTGCCGGCTGGTGTGCTATCAGTCGGATTGACGCGTTTCCCCGCCTCAAGCTAGTATCGGCGGCTTCCTCAGAATGAAATAAAGTGATACAGGTAGATCCTTTTAAACTCAGTACCCCAGTAAGCTATCCAAAATTACTCTTTTTTTTGCTGACTATACAGTTAAATAATATCCAGTACCCACAAATGATAAAGTGTCTAGTGTGTGAACTCAACAAGTAATTTTTTTCAATTGGTACTCTTTCTGCTGGCCGGCGAGTGATATATAATATATATATAAGTGTATTTCTATATATACATTGTAACATTGTTTTTATTTTTATGGTAATATGTATGTATTATATTATTAAATTGTATACCAGAGTTTTTCTGGGGGGGTTTGTCTCCACAAGTGGAGATTTTGCGAATATTTTTCTCTTGAATTTGCCAATTTGGCAGACCTCCATAGCAGCCCAATATATGTATGTGTTTATATTTTTTAAAACCAGCTTGGGAAGTCACTTGAGACAAGGAAGGTATGGAGGAGGTCAGTGATGGACCTTCCCCGGACGTACATTTTTTCCATTCTGTTTCATGCAAAAGAGTATTTAATGCACTATTTATGGCTGCCGTGGAGTTTTTCAAGTAGTTTACTTGTTTTTGTTTTATTCCCTGTAGATGGATGTAACAGAAGAAATATATTGGCTGAATGTCCCATTGTATCTCCAGATTGTGAAATAGAAGATAAATACATTGCACTATATTCTCCAGGAGAAAACCCAGTGAGCCCAATTATACATCCAGTACCTCATAGTGCTGATATATCATCTGTTACCTTTAACCATGGCCAGTATTCTTCTGATAACTCAGATGTTGGTTCATCCACTACAGCTCTTAGAGTACATGAGACGTTTCCCAGTTCTATAGATGCCAAATGCTTTACACAGAGCACAAAACGTATTACCCATCAGCCTGCTAAGGCAGATGAGAGGCCATTTACATGTTCTGAGTGTGGGAAATGTTTTACATGCAGATCATCTCTTGTTAGACATGAGAAACGTCACACAGTTGAGAGACAATTTCCATGTTCTGCGTGTGCAAAATGTTTTCTACACAAATCAGATCTTGTTAGACATCAGAAAACTCACACAGGTGTGAGACCATTTCCATGTTCTGAGTGTGGGAAAAGTTTTTCACGTAAATCAGATCTTGTTATACATCAGAGAAATCACACAGGTGAGAAACCATTTTCATGTTCTGAGTGTGGGAAATGTTTTACACGCAAATCAGATCTTGTTTTACATCAGAGAAATCACACAGGTGAGAAGCCTTTTCCATGTTCTGAGTGTGGGATATGTTTTACACAGAAATCACATCTTGTTACACATAAGAGAAGTCACACAGGTGAGAAGCCATTTCCATGCTCGGAGTGTGGGAAATGTTTTACCGACAAATCAGCTCTTGTTACACATGAGAGGCATCACACAGGAGAGAAGCCATTTCCATGTTCTGAATGTGGGAAATGTTTTACACGAAAATCACATCTTATTATACATCAGAGAAATCACACAGGTGAGAAACCATTTTCATGTCCTAAATGTGGGATATGTTTTACATGTAAATCATATCTCGTTACACATGAGAGAAGTCACACAGGTGAGAAGCCATTTTTGTGTTCTGACTGTGGGAAATGTTTTACACGCAAATCATTTCTTGTTGTACATCAGAGAAGTCACATCGCTATGAAGCTATTCTTAGAAGGTAGGAAAGTACAGAAACCAGATTTTGTTAAACTGTAAATTACTCACACACCTTTACCCAGGTGAAACGTTTGTAAGTGTAAAGTGTTTTCTGTAAACAAGAGTGTAGGAAATCACGAGCAACAGTGCTTATGGGGTGAACTCCTATTATCAAATATTACGCCATAAGTTCTGACACCTGACATGTTTTTCGAGTATAAACTTTCATGTATTGTAGGTCATAAATGGACTCTACGTAATAGCACTGATTTGTCTTCAACCTCTTAACTGGCATGGTCAGATCACATGCGACTGCGCCACCCCACTGTGTCCCCCAATTTCTCTATCGTCCTAAGTGGATGCTGGGGTTCCTGAAAGGACCATGGGGAATAGCGGCTCCGCAGGAGACAGGGCACAAAAAAGTAAAGCTTTACTAGGTCAGGTGGTGTGCACTGGCTCCTCCCCCTATGACCCTCCTCCAGACTCCAGTTAGATTTTGTGCCCGAACGAGAAGGGTGCAATCTAGGTGGCTCTCCTAAAGAGCTGCTTAGAGAAAGTTTAGTTTAGGTTTTTTTCTTTACAGTGAGTCCTGCTGGCAACAGGATCACTGCAACGTGGGACTTAGGGGGAAAGTAGTAAACTCACCTGCATGCAGAGTGGATTTGCTGCTTGGCTACTGGACACCATTAGCTCCAGAGGGATCGAACACAGGCCCAGCCGTGGAGTCCGGTCCCGGAGCCGCGCCGCCGACCCCCTTGCAGATGCTGAAGCGTGAAGAGGTCCGGAAACCGGCGGCTGAAGACTCCTCAGTCTTCATAAGGTAGCGCACAGCACTGCAGCTGTGCGCCATTTTCCTCTCAGCACACTTCACTGGGCAGTCACTGAGGGTGCAGAGCGCTGGGGGGGGGCGCTCTGAGAGGCAAATATAAACCTTATACAAGGCTAAAAATACCTCACATATAGCCCATAGGGGCTATATGGAGATATTTAACCCCTGCCTGACTGGAAAAATAGCGGGAGAAGAACCCGCCGAAAAAGGGGCGGGGCCTATCTCCTCAGCACACGGCGCCATTTTCTGTCACAGCTCCGCTGGTCAGGACGGCTCCCAGGTCTCTCCCCTGCACTGCACTACAGAAACAGGGTAAAACAGAGAGGGGGGGCACATTAATGGCTATATATATATATATATTATATATTAAAGCAGCTATAAGGGAGCACTTAATATAAGGATATCCCTTGTATATATAGCGCTTTGTGGTGTGTGCTGGCAGACTCTCCCTCTGTCTCCCCAAAAGGGCTAGTGGGTCCTGTCTTCATTAGAGCATTCCCTGTGAGTTTGCGGTGTGTGTCGGTACGGGGTGTCGACATGTATGAGGACGATATTGGTGTGGAGGCGGAGCAATTGCCAAATATGCAGATGTCACCCCCCAGGGGGTCGACACCAGAATGGATGCCTTTATTTGTGGAATTACGTGATGGTTTATCTTCCCTTAAACAGTCAGTTGAGGACATGAGGCGGCCGGACAATCAATTAATGCCTGTCCAGGCGCCTCAAACACCGTCAGGGGCTGTAAAACGCCCTTTGCCTCAGTCGGTCGACACAGACCCAGACACAGGCACTGATTCCAGTGACGACGGTAGAAATTCAAACGTATTTTCCAGTAGGGCCACACGTTATATGATTTTGGCAATGAAGGAGACGTTACATTTAGCTGATACTACAGATACCGTAAAACAGGGTATTATGTATGGTGTGAAAAAACTACAAACAGTTTTTCCTGAATCAGAAAAATTAAATGACGTGTGTGATGAAGCGTGGGTTGCTCCTGATAAAAAGTTGATAATTTCAAAAAAGTTATTGGCATTATACCCTTTCCCGCCAGAGGTTAGGGCGCGCTGGGAAACACCCCCTAAGGTGGACAAGGCGCTCACACGCTTATCTAAACAAGTGGCGTTACCCTCTCCTGAGACGGCCGCACTTAAGGATCCATCAGATAGAAAGATGGAAGTTATTCAAAAGAATATATACACACATGCAGGTGTTATACTACGACCAGCTATAGCAACTGCCTGGATGTGCAGTGCTGGAGTAGTTTGGTCAGAATCCCTGATTGAAAATATTGATACCCTAGATAGGGACAATGTTTTACTGTCGTTAGAACAAATAAAGGATGCATTTATCTATATGCGTGATGCACAGAGGGATATTTGCACACTGGCATCTCGGGTGAGTGCTATGTCCATTTCAGCCAGAAGAGCCTTATGGACACGACAGTGGACAGGCGATGCGGATTCAAAACGTCACATGGAGGTTTTGCCGTATAAAGGGGAGGAGTTATTTGGAGTTGGTCTATCAGACTTGGTGGCCACGGCTACTGCCGGGAAATCCACTTTTTTACCTCAAGTCACTCCCCAACAGAGAAAGGCACCGACCTTTCAACCGCAGCCTTTTCGCTCCTACAAAAATAAGAGAGCAAAGGGTTTGTCGTACCTGCCACGAGGCAGAGGAAGAGGGAAGAGACACCAACAGGCAGCTCCTTCCCAGGAACAGAAGCCCTCCCCGGCTCCTGCAAAAACCTCAGCATGACGCTGGGGCCTCTCAAGCGGACTCGGGGACAGTGGGCGGCCGTCTCAAAAATTACAGCGCGCAGTGGGCTCACTCGCAGGTAGACCCCTGGATCCTGCAGATAATATCTCAGGGGTACAGGTTGGAATTAGAGACGGATCCTCCTCATCGTTTCCTGAAGTCTGCTTTACCAACCGTCTCTTCCGAAAGGGAGAGGGTGTTGGAAGCCATTCACAAGCTGTACGCTCAGCAGGTGATAGTCAAAGTACCCCTATTACAACAAGGAAAGGGGTATTATTCCACTCTATTTGTGGTACCGAAGCCGGATGGCTCGGTAAGGCCTATTCTAAATCTGAAGTCCTTGAACCTCTACATAAAAAAGTTCAAGTTCAAGATGGAGTCACTCAGAGCAGTGATAGCGAACCTGGAAGAAGGGGACTTTATGGTATCCTTGGACATCAAGGATGCGTATCTACACGTTCCGATTTACCCCGCACACCAGGGGTACCTCAGGTTCATTGTTCAAAACTGTCACTATCAGTTTCAGACGCTGCCGTTCGGATTGTCCACGGCGCCTCGGGTCTTTACCAAGGTAATGGCCGAGATGATGATTCTTCTTCGAAGAAAAGGCGTATTAGTTATCCCATACTTGGACGATCTCCTAATAAGGGCAAGGTCCAGAGAACAGCTGGAGACAGCTTTAGCACTATCTCAAGAGGTGCTAAGACAACACGGGTGGATTCTGAATATTCCAAAATCCCATTTAATCCCGACAACTCGTCTGCTGTTCCTAGGAATGATTCTGGACACGGTTCAGAAAAAGGTTTTCCTTCCAGAGGAAAAAGCCAAGGAGTTATCCGATCTGGTCAGGAACCTCCTAAAACCAGGAAAGGTGTCAGTACATCAATGCACAAGAGTCCTGGGAAAAATGGTGGCTTCTTACGAAGCAATTCCATTCGGCAGATTCCATGCAAGAATATTCCAAAGGGATCTGTTGGACAAATGGTCAGGGTCGCATCTGCAGATGCACCTGCGAATAACCCTGTCACCAAAGACAAGGGTGTCACTTCTGTGGTGGTTGCAGAAGGCTCACCTATTAGAAGGCCGCAGATTCGGCATTCAGGATTGGATCCTGGTGACCACGGACGCCAGCCTGAGAGGCTGGGGAGCAGTCACACAAGGAAGAAACTTCCAGGGAGTATGGACGAGTCTGGAAAAGTCTCTTCACATAAACATTCTGGAACTAAGAGCAATCTACAATGCTCTAAGCCAGGCGGAACTTCTCCTGAAAGGAAAGCCGGTGTTGATTCAGTCGGACAACATCACGGCGGTCGCCCATGTAAACAGGCAGGGCGGCACAAGAAGCAGGAGTGCAATGGCAGAAGCTGCCAAGATTCTTCGCTGGGCGGAGAATCACGTGATAGCACTGTCAGCAGTGTTCATCCCGGGCGTGGACAACTGGGAAGCAGACTTCCTCAGCAGACACGATCTTCATCCGGGAGAGTGGGGTCTACATCCAGAAGTCTTCAACATGTTAATAGACCGTTGGGAAAGACCAATTGTAGACATGATGGCGTCTCGCCTCAACAAGAAACTGGACAAATATTGCGCCAGGTCAAGAGATCCACAGGCAATAGCTGTGGACGCACTGGTAACTCTTTGGGTGTACCAGTCAGTGTATGTGTTTCCTCCTCTGCCGCTCATACCAAAGGTATTGAAGATCATACGGCAAAGAAGAGTAAGAACAATACTAGTGGTTCCGGATTGGCCGAGAAGGACTTGGTATCCGGAACTTCAAGAGATGCTCACGGACGAACCGTGGCCTCTACCTCTGAGAAGGGACCTGCTACAGCAGGGTCCCTGTCTTTTTCAAGACTTACCGCGGCTGCGTTTGACGGCATGGCGGTTGAACGCCAGATCCTAAAAGGGAAAGGCATTCCAGAAGAAGTCATTCCTACCTTGATTAAGGCACGGAAGGAAGTCACCGTGAAACATTATCACCGCATTTGGCGAAAATATGTAGCGTGGTGCGAGGATCGGAGTGTTCCGACGGAGGAATTCCAACTGGGTCGTTTCCTACATTTCCTGCAATCAGGATTATCTATGGGTCTCAAATTGGGATCCATTAAGGTTCAAATTTCGGCCCTGTCAATATTCTTCCAAAAAGAATTGGCCTCTGTCCCTGAGGTCCAGACTTTTGTCAAGGGAGTACTGCATATACAGCCTCCTGTGGTGCCTCCGGTGGCACCGTGGGATCTAAATGTAGTTTTAGATTTCCTCAAATCCCATTGGTTTGAACCATTGAAAAAGGTGGATTTGAAATATCTCACATTGAAAGTGACTATGTTACTAGCCCTGGCCTCTGCCAGGAGAGTATCTGAATTGGCGGCTTTATCTTATAAAAGTCCTTATCTAATCTTCCATTCGGATAGGGCAGAACTGCGGACTCGTCCGCATTTTCTCCCTAAAGTGGTATCAGCATTTCATCTGAACCAACCTATTGTGGTGCCTGCGGCCACTAGCGACTTGGAGGACTCCAAGTTGTTGGACGTTGTCAGAGCCTTAAAAATATACATTTCAAGGACGGCTGGAGTCAGAAAATCTGACTCGCTGTTTATATTGTATGCACCCAACAAGTTGGGCGCACCTGCTTCTAAGCAGTCGATTGCTCGTTGGATTTGTAACACAATTCAACTTGCACATTCTGTGGCAGGCCTGCCACAGCCTAAAACTGTAAAAGCCCACTCCACAAGGAAGGTGGGCTCATCTTGGGCGGCTGCCCGAGGGGTCTCGGCATTACAACTCTGCCGAGCAGCTACGTGGTCGGGGGAGAACACGTTTGTAAAATTTTACAAATTTGATACCCTGGCAAAGGAGGACCTGGAGTTCTCTCATTCGGTGCTGCAGAGTCATCCGCACTCTCCCGCCCGTTTGGGAGCTTTGGTATAATCCCCATGGTCCTTTCAGGAACCCCAGCATCCACTTAGGACGATAGAGAAAATAAGAATTTACTTACCGATAATTCTATTTCTCGGAGTCCGTAGTGGATGCTGGGCGCCCATCCCAAGTGCGGATTATCTGCAATACTTGTACATAGTTATTGTTAACTAATTCGGGTTATTGTTAAGGAGCCATCTTTAAGAGGCCCTTTCTGTTATCATACTGTTAACTGGGTTTAGATCACAAGTTGTACGGTGTGATTGGTGTGGCTGGTATGAGTCTTACCCGGGATTCAAAATGCCTCCCTTATTGTGTATGCTCGTCCGGGCACAGTACCTAACTGGAGTCTGGAGGAGGGTCATAGGGGGAGGAGCCAGTGCACACCACCTGACCTAGTAAAGCTTTACTTTTTTGTGCCCTGTCTCCTGCGGAGCCGCTATTCCCCATGGTCCTTTCAGGAACCCCAGCATCCACTACGGACTCCGAGAAATAGAATTATCGGTAAGTAAATTCTTATTTTTTTAACGATGTGATCTATTTTGCAGATGTGCATAATATAATATTTCTCCTGCAGGGTCCATAGAATAACATTGGGATATGATGAAGCGACAGCGGATTTGCCCCAAACGGTCAAAGCTTTTCGGCCTCCTAGCATGCAACGGGCCCTTCCATATATCCCCGCCTCCTGGCTCAGGCAAATCAATTTTTTGGTTGGTGCGGCAGGAGCCAGACCATGGTCAGAGGGTTGCTGTTTTTTTAGCAGCCAAAAGCTTTCTTATTTTATTTTTATAGTCTTACTATTTTTTCTTGAGTGATCTTTCTAAAAAGCGTCTTATACGTACCTTAGAAAGAGTCGTTCCAACAACTCCCCGCCGGGTCGCAACATTGCTTACCCACGAGTACAGTGCTGTTTCAGCGGGCGTCTGTGTCGGATATACTAGCAGGTCCAGCAGACGTTACCAGGCTGTGGTCGGAGCACGGGGAGAAGGTAATGCATCGGTTCCGCTTAGAGGAGAAACACGGACACAGCCACACTGTTTTGGGAGGAGACTACCAAACAGTCGCTGACGCGGCTGCCGCCTAGGGTGCACCAGCGCTAGGCCTTAGGGATCATAGGCTCCAGGGGTAGTATGAGGCCGCGATCCCCAGCGTTGATGTCAGCAGTGGGGAGTCAGACGCTCCCCTGATCGCCCCTCCCCCCGGTTCATGACCAGTTTCCTCCGAGTCTCCCGCAATTAACTGGTTTCCTGCTTTCGTCTGAGTCGCTGGGTACTAAGGGTATCCAGTCGCAGCATAGGCTACTGTGTGACTGGTGCGTGACTGGTGCGTCAGTGTTCACTTGGGCGTCTGTGTTCACTATAGGTTCACGGCGCAGTTGTGTACACTATTAGCATCTGGATCTACTCAGCATTCGTAAACTTATTGATCAGTCCTGGAAGCAGGGTGAGTCTTCCTGTATCCCACTCTACTGAGCACAGGTAATACAGCACTAAGTCTCTATCTACCTTTTGATTATGAATAGTTGGATAAGTGCCTAATGCATAAGAGTCTGATAATTATTACTGTTGTTTCTTTCACTATGCGTCTGAATACGGTTAAGTCTTATATAAGGTAATGCAGTAATATGCTTCTCCTACATACTTGAAATGTATTTGTAGTTAATTATGTGCTCATATTGCTTATTATACTAATGTATAACCTATGACTGATTTGCTAGTGTGATTGTTGACCTTTACTATAATTCTGTCAGTTTTTTCTGTCTATTCCGATCCTCAATGCTGGTGCAAAGCAGGGTAGGGTCGGATTGTATGTCACTGTAACAAAATTTAAAGTGATTACAGTCACAAATTGTGTAGTACACTGTGCAAGTGTCTGATTATTTATCAGGTCTTTGGGCCTAATTCAGACCTGATCGCTCGCTAGCTATTTTTTGCAGATAGTCGCCGCCTATAGGGGAGTGTATTTTTGCTTTGCAAGTGTGTGAACGCATGTGCAGCCGAGCGGTACAAAAAAGTTTTGTGCAGTTTCTGAGTTGCCCACAACTTAGCCGCTGCAATCACTTCAGCCTGTCCGGGACCGGAATTGACGTCAGACACCCACCCTGCAAACACTTGGACACTCCTGCGTTTTTCCAAACACTCCCAGAAAACAGTCAGTTGCCACCCACAAATGCCCTCTTCCTGTCAATCTCCTTGCGATCGGCTGTGCGAATGGATTCTTCATAAAACCCATCACGCAGCAACGATCCGCTTTGCACCTGTACGACGTGCCTGCGCATTGTGGTGCATACGCATGCGCAGTTTTGACCTGATCGCAGCGCAGCAAAAAAACCTAGCATGCAATCAGGTCTGAATGACCCCCTAAGAGTGGCAAGGGTGAGGAAAATACACTAACGGCAGCAACAACACTCATATCATGTTTGTCTTGCAAAGCTATGTTATCCTCTCAGGATCTGGTTCAGGATGGTTTGTGTGCAAATTGTTTTAGCTTTCACCAAGATCTCTTGAAAAATACGAGGCAGACACAGGTGCAAGTTGATCCCCCTTGTGCTATGTTTGCACAGACATTATCCAGTATAGCTGAGCGGATAATTCCAACTTCTGTACCAAGGATAGGTTACACGATTAACCCTTACATGCCGCTTTCCACCTGCGGTTTATCACTTCCAGCAGGGGAAGTAGCAGCCTCTCAACAGAAACAGGCTGAAAGGCCAGTGGTAAGTAAATCACATAGACATGAAACAACATCTTCACAGTCTACATGTTTCAGATAAGGATTCGTCGGAGGATGAAGACTCATTACACTCTGGTTCTGCATACGAAGATGAGGTAGAAGGTCTCAGCTCAGTGGACGTATCTGAGTTGATTACTGCAATGAAAGCCATTATATCCTTAGAAGAATCAGCAGAGCCTGTGTTAAAATCCAAG
Organism: Pseudophryne corroboree; assembly: GCF_028390025.1. Classification (NCBI taxonomy): domain Eukaryota; kingdom Metazoa; phylum Chordata; class Amphibia; order Anura; family Myobatrachidae; genus Pseudophryne; species Pseudophryne corroboree. The sequence goes on along the minus strand of NC_086446.1, from coordinate 49,492,558 downwards.
GCACCTGTGTTTAAACGTCCCAAAATAGTTAAGACTGAGTTTCCTGGGTCAGATCAGCTGACAGAAATTATTGAAGAGGCTTGGGCTACGGCCAGTAAGAAGTTTAGAATTCCTAGGAAATGGAATTCCAATTATCCTCTTCCGGCTGGGGACTGTTTAAAGAGGGAGGTGGCCCCCAAAGTAGATATGCATGTAATTCGATTAGTGCGAAAATCTACATAACCTCTGCTTTCAACATCACTAATTGATGTCACGGATAGGAGAGTGGATGGTTTTCTAAAAAACATTTTTTCCTTGTCGGGGGTAGTCATAAGACCAGCCATGGCTTCAGCCTGGATGGCGAAAGCAGTGGCAGCCTGGGCTGATGCATTGGAGGAGGATCTTTCAATGGCACCTAGAGAGCAAAAATCCCATATTGCACATATCAAACAGACTGCAATGTTTTTGGAAGAAGCAGCCTTGGATATGGGTACAATTGCCTCTCAGGCATCAGCATCAGCCGCTCACAGACCAGTTTGACTACGTACATGGAAAGCTGATTCAGAATCTAAAAAGGTTTTGGAGTCTTTACCTTTTTTTTTGAAGATTTTCTTTTTAGTAAAGAATTAACCAGTATTTTGGAGTCAGAAGCAGACTCCAAGAAAGTAAAATTTCCTTCTACATACAAATTCAAGCCTAACGTTCCAGCTTTTCAGCCCTTTCGGTCTCAAGGAAAAGGTGATGGCAAACAGTCCCAGTACAGACCAAGAAAAAAGAAGGCGCATGTAATCCACAGAATCCTCTCCTGATGTACTGTTTGCTGCTCCCATAAACCAGGGTATTAGCAACCCTGTAGATACCAAGAGGGAAAATAGGGAGCGCAAACAGAAGGAGTAATATATAAAAATGTATTTGTATCTAAAAATGAAATATACCCTTTGATTTACACAGGCTAAATTGTTGATACACTTGTATATGGACATCAACCAATTGGTAATATACAAATACACAGTTGCAGTTTGTTGCTAGTAAAATAAATAAAATCCTCAAGGTTGTTCATTTTACAAAAAAGACACAATTCGTATAAATGTCTCCTTAATTAGGTATTATCAGTTCCTTGGAAAATGGTTAAACTGTAATACTCCAATGGATGTATAAATCTCCAGATAACATTTGTATTTTTGTTTCTGTAGTGATTAGTGATAGCAACAAGTATACTTGCCCTTTAGACCAAAGTAAGTCCAAATCGCTGAAACCTTTTGCTTGGTGTTAGAATCATGAAACAATGGTCCTCTCATGGTTTAGGGAGGATAGAGGAGCAAGATGGTAACGGCTCCAGTTACCACTTGAGAAATAAAGGCAGTCGTATGATGTCAGCGTCCCATTGTGCCGCGGCTTCCCACTTGCAGGACAGCCAGGCGGGCGGTATAGATTAATCTGGTGTCAGCGTCCCGATGTGCCGCGGCTTACAACTGGCAGGGCAACCAGGCGGGTGGCACTAGGTGAATCCGTGGACCGCTTAGTCTGGTGTCAGTGTCCCGATGTGCTGCGGTTTACCGCTAGCAGTGCCTCCAGGCGGCCGGCGCTGAATGAGTCCGTGAACCGCTGGGTATAACAGGACTGCTGGCGGTCAACCCCGTTCTTTAACGCCAATGGCTTTCCGTTTGGCAGGGAAGCCCTTGCAAGCGGATCTATGCGGGGCAGGCAGAGACCGACTCCGGGTGATGTGCTGTCTGTGATATGCAACGAAAGTCCCAACTCCTGACGCGTTTCTCGACTGTTCTAGGCTGGTCGTTTCTTCGACAAGTCTGGTAAGACTAAAAAGCAATGGGCTACCAGAGGACCGGTTTCTAAAGCAGAAGATAAGCCATCAGCCTGCTGGTGTGGGCCTCCACCTGGGGGATCCCAGGGTGGGAGACCTACTTCGTCATTTTGCACAGATCTGGCAGCAGTCTACAACAGACGCCTAGGTGCAAGAAGCGATATCTCTCAGTTATGCATTTGCTTTCAACAAGGTTACAAATCAACTGGAAAACCCGCCTGACAACCCATGATATCTATGATCCATTCCAATCAGTATTCAGGAGAAGACATAGCACTGAAACAGCCCTGGTGTGTGTGTGTTAAATGATCTTCTGATGGCAAGAGACAGAGGTAACTGTTCAATAATAATCGTTCTTTATCTCTCTGCAGCATTTGATACCGTGGACCATGGGCTTCTGATTGAGCTACTGATACATTTCTGTGGTCTGGATGGCACAGTCCTAAGCTGGTTCAAATCATTTCTCACAGGCAGGTTACAGAGTGTATCGTCTGGATTATACTCATCACCACCAGTGCCATTGCCACGTGGTGTCCCACAAGGTTCTATACTATCCCCCATGCTTTTTGCAGTATACATGCTTCCACTGGGTGAAATAATCGGGCGCCATGGGCTAGTCACTGCTATGCAGATGATACATAACTGTACTTGTCCTTTGCTTCGTGCACTGATAAACCAATAGCAACCCTGTCTAGCTGAACTCCAGGAGTGGATGAGTGCCAGTTGGCTGCGACTGAACCCGGATAAAACAAAGGTCCTTATGATAGGACCGCAACATCAAAGGACAAGACCGCAGCATAGCCAACCAACTGGACTTACACTCGGGGATTCAGAATTACAAACCACTGATCGTGTGCGGAATCTTGGCGTTGTCCTGGATGGTGGCTTGACACTTAAACATCATATATCGGCCACAATCAAATCCTCATTCTTTCACCTGAGGAACATAGCCAGAATCAAGCACTTAATTCCCTCAGATGATCTGCCAAAAGTCATCCATGCATTTGTACCATCTCGATTAGACTACCGTAATGCCCTCTACCTTGGTCTCCCAGCAAAAGAATTGCACCGCTTACAGCTGGTACAAAACACAGCTGCCAGGCTATTAACCAACCAGCCCCGTTCTAGCCACATAACACCCATCCTCTACTCCCTTCACTGGCTGCCTGTAAGATGGCGAATCATCTTCAAGATTGGCTTACTGAGTTTCAAAGCACTACATGACCAGGGCCCAAGGTACCTGAAGCAGCTTCTGACCCCATACTGCCCCACTCGATTACTGCGATCTATAGATAAAGGACTTTTAGCAGTACCTAGAATCTCCCGTAATTCATCTGGGGGTCGAGCTTTTAGTCATGCGGCTCCGACTCTATGGAACTCACTTCCCCGCACAGTGCGAGAGGCCCCAACTATAGAATCCTTCAAAAGTAGACTCAAGACTTTCCTGTTTACTCAAGCATTTCCATAATGTCCCTTTTAGTATCTTCATGCTTCTGTATTTTATGAAAAGCTGTTCTGTATTTCATTATTTTATGTACTATATTATGCTATGTATCTGTTAAGCGCCTTGAGTCCTATTGGAGAAAGAGCGCTATATAAATAAAATTATTATTATTATTCAAGAAGCGCCCTCCTCGAAAGTTTTTTGTACCAGCCCGTCTCTGGTAGAGACAAAGGCCAGGGCTGTGCAAGAGGCAGTTCATAAATTGCTTCAGTCAGGAGTAATCATTCCAGTTCCTCCTGTACAACGAGGACAGGGTTTTTACTCCAACCTGTTTCTAGTCCAGAAGCCAAATGGGTCGTTCCGGCCCATTCTCAATCTCAAAGTGCTGAACAAGTATATTTGGGTGCCTCGGTTTCATATGGAGACTTTCCATCATTTTGGCCATGGAGATAGGGGGTTTTATGATATCCCTAGATATCCAGAATGCTTAGCTACATGTTCCTATATCCCTGACCCATCAGTGGTATCTCAGGTTCGCTATCCTCCAACAGCATTTTCAGTTCCAGGCCCTTTCTTTCTGATTGGCCACAGCCCCCACAGTATTTGCCAAAATTATGGTGGTAATGGCAGCTTATCTCCGCCAGCAGGGGATAAGAATTTTTCCATACCTTGACGATCTTTTAATCCTGGCACAGTATCAGGAATTGCTTCTGTTTCATCTGCAACAGACAATAACGTGTCTGCAGAAACACGGTTGGCTCATAAATTGGGCCAATTCGTCTCTGGCCCAATTTATCACATCACAGCGGATGACTGACTGGGGGGCTGTATTGGATTCGAACCTTCAAAGAGTAACTTTACCTCTAAACAAAATATCCTAAGTTAAGGATTCAGGAGTTGCTACACAGTCGAAAAGGTATCCATTCACGCAGCAATGCGTATGATGGGATTGATGGTGTCAACATTCGACATGGTGGAGTATGCTCCGTTCCATTCAAGGCCTCTGCAACATCTGATCCTTACTAAATGGACTGGTTTTGATCAGACAATAAAAACGCAGACTATGGGCCTTACTCTGGAAGTAAGGAGGTCATTAGCCTGGTGGCTACAGGCATCCCATCTGGACAAAGGGAGACCTTTTTGGATATCGGATTGGAAAATTCTGACAACGGATGGCAGCGTTCAGGGCTTGGGATTGGTGTCAGGAAGGTTTTGTGCCCCGGGCAATGGACCAAGGAAGAAAATTGCCTGCCAATAAATATATTGGAACTTTGGGCCATATAAATGGCGCTGATTCAGGCAAAGGATATCCTTCAGGGCAAACCAGTTCAGATCCGCTCGGACAATGTGACGGCAGTAGCGTACCTCAACCATCAGGGAGGAACTTGCAGCCAAAAAGCAATGAAGGAGGTAAGTCGCACGTTAAAGTCAGCAGAACGTCATCATCCAGCTTTGTCTGCAGTGTTCTTCCCGGGAGTCTTAAACTGGGAAGTGGATTTTCCCAGTCGACACGCTATTCAGAGAAGCAAATGGGCTCTACACACGGAGGTCTTCCAGACCCTAGTTGAAAGGTTGGGGTTGCCGGTGATAGATCTCATGGCGTCCCGTCAGAACAACAAAATTCTCGCATACGGGTCTAGAACAAAGGACCCCAAAGTGATCTTTGTGGATGCCCTGTCGGTGAGATGGGGCTTTCATCTGGCCTATGTGTTCCCACCAATCACCTTATTACCCAGGGTGGTGAGAAAGGTAAAACAAGGAAGGGGTGCCGTGATACTAATAGCTCCAGATTGGCCCTAAAAGACATTGGTACACAGATCTGCAGAGGATGTCGATGGATGTTTCATTCCTACTCCCTCAAAAGTCCAGATCTACTGACTCAAGGTCCTTGTTATCACAGACACCTGGATCGACTGTCTTTGACAGCGTGGCTCTTGAGACCTCTATCCTGAAGTCAAGAGGATTCTCACAACAGGTAATTCAAACAATACTCAGAGTAAGGGAACCTTCCTCAGCTCGCATTTATCACTGAATATGGCAAGCCTATATTTAGTGGTGCAGTGAACGGAATTTTGACCCTAGGTCTATCAGAGTTTCCAGGGTCTTAGCATTCCTTCAGGCAGGAATGGATAAAGGTTTAAGGGTGGCTTCCTTGAGAGTGCAAGTGTCGGCATTGACTGTATGGTTCCAAAAGAAAATTCCCAACCTACAGGATGTGCCCCCTTTTTTCCAGGGAATGCTGTGCATTCAATCTCCTTTTGTTCATCCTACAGTGCCTTGGCACTTAAGTGTAGTCCTGAAAGCCCTTCAAATTGCCCCATTTGAACAACTTAATATAGTGGACCTTAAATGGTTGACAGCTAAAGTTCTCTTTCTACTGGCCATGGCTTCAGTTAGAAGAGTTTCAGATTTAGGGGCATTGTTATGTCGTCCTCCATTTCTGATTTTTTTTATCCAGATAGAGCAGTTCTCAGAACTAAATCTGGGTATCTTCCTAAGGTGGTGTCAAAATTCCACCTTAACAAAGAAATTGTCATCCCGGCTTTTCAAGGGCCGGACCTTTCTATGGGAGATGCATCGTTGGACGTAGTCCGTGCCTTAAGGATCTATGTAGATCTTACCAGTGCTATCAGAAAGACAGATTCTCTCTTTGTTCTCTACAGATTTCACTAGAGAGGATGGCCTGCTGATAAGCAGACACTGGCGAGGTGGCTTCAGATGACGATTTCAGATGCATACTCTCAAGCTGATCTCCCTGTTCCGGCAAATGTCTGTGCTCACATTATGCCGTTGATACCTTCGCTTCTCAGGATGCTGAATTTGGGCGAAGGATTCTCCTGTCCAATCAGGAGCGTCCCCACCACTAAATTGCTTTGGGACATCCCAATGTTATCCTGTGGATAACCTGTGGACCCTGCAGGAGAGATATACGTTATGGTAAGAACTTACCGTTGATAACTGTATTTCTCCTAAGTCCACAGGATCTACAGGGATCCCACCCTGACTCGCCTGATTTGAGGATCCTTTTACTCACTAACCTCTTCCTTCTTGTACGAAAGTGTGTGCATGTGTGTTCTTCTCGCCTGATTAGGGCTCTCTATGATGCTCCTACCTTGAGCTTTGGAAAAACAACTGATTTGCCTGAGCCAGGAGGCGGGGATATATGGACGGGCCCGTTGCATGCTGGGAGGCCGAAAAGCTTTGACCGTTTGGTGCAAATCCACTGTCGCTTCATCATATCTCAAAGTTATCCTGTGGACTTAGGAGAAATACCGTTATCAACGTAAGTTGTTACCATAACGTATATTTAAAACTTTTTAAACTATACTTAAAAAAAAAAAAAAAACAACCAGGGAAAAAACGTAAATGAATTGGCTACAAAAAAAAAAGACTGTCACATGCATAAATTCCTGTAAGGGTGTATGTAAAGAGACAGTGCTTGCTCTCTCACTATGTAGAGCAATCTTTGTGAGTCTTAATTTTATTGTGTATATACTGATATTTTCATAAATGCTACATTAAAATATCTTGTCGTTTGTTTTTTTACCTCATGCGCCATCACTTCATATTTTGATTCCTTTATTTAAAAAAATTAAAGGTGAATTCCAAATAAATACGGATTGGTGGAAGGTTTAAAAAACAAAAAAACATGTCCGCTATGAGATTCTCATGAATTGACTGTTTTCCGGGAGTAGGAGGGCTGGTCAACCGCAACCAAGCCTTGTCTGACCATGACCAAGAATCTCCTGCTCAGGACCATTGGACATCACTAGAGGGAGTTGCTGGATCATTGCAGGACACGGAACATTTACTCAGCTAATTTTACCCACAACTGAATGTCTAGTCTTGGATGGAATTTTCCTGTTCGACTTACAGGGACTCTATCCTTATGTCTTTTTTTTTTTTTTTTTCCGTGTGGGGTTGTGTAGATGTCATCGCTCAGGGGGGTTACGTGTGTAAAGTTTTCTTGTGATAGAACTGTGGGCCTAATTCAGCTTCATAAGTGTGCGGGGACATAAATTGTGGTTGCATTCGATCAAAGTACCGGCGGGGTTGCGGCATTGGGAGGGCAAGGGCTTGACAACGGAGGCGTGTGCGGACCGTTTGTGAGCCGCAGTTGCATGATGTCACAAGCAGCAGCTGCAAACCAAAACATGGTGTCCCCAGCGCCTGCCTTCTCAGCTAGGCTGCGCAGGCAGGGGGCTACCCTAAAGAAGCTAGGGCGGGCCCTGCATGTGGGGCGGCCTTGCCCTGTGCTGGGCGGCCCATCGCATGCTAGCGGAAGGATCTGGAACTTTTGCCAATTTTCACAGAACTACAACTCATGCTGAATTAGGCTCTGTACCGGATGTCTATGTTGGTGCTAGTAAGAGGATGTGTGCGATGTCAGTTGTGGCGGATTTGTGTAATAATGAGCGATGAGAAGAACCAGACAATTAGCAGAAGCAGCGCTACTGATTGCTTATAGCTCCCACAGAGGGATAAATCTGTGTGTGATACAGACATTGCTGTGTGCTGGGGACAGTTATCCAAAGAAGAAAATTGTGGGCAGTCATGTGGATCCTGTGGACCTCAGCAATCTGCACAGGCACCTAAGAAAGAGCATGCACACAGACGGAGGTCACTAGTTAATATGGATTGAACATCCTTCCATGGAGCACTCTATATGTGAAATGGGTGGTAATTCGGTGTCATTCATGCAAGGGCACAGATCTTTTGTCTCAGAGGAGCATTTTAAGTGTGTACAATGATTTCTGTGCTGGGACTTGAGGCGCCATCAGATATGGGACACTTGTATCAGATGTATCTTCTTCTAGTGTGGGGCTGCTGAAAGTCCAGATCCTAATGATGGCAGTGGACGGGATGGGCTACAACATGTAGAACATAGAATTTTGAAATACATGGGTGGCTTCCTGCTTTAGCATAAGGAAGTACGTAAGATGCCGCGGGTGGATGTAAAATGGGCCACGGCCTTGTGTGTGCTGTGTACAGGCCCTGCCAGATTTGCCTTCTTATAGGCCCTACACACTGGCCGATTTGTTTGAAAGATATGAACGATCTCGTTCATAAATGAACGAGAATGCGTTCTTATCTTTCAGTGTGGAGGCTCCAGCGATGAACGATGCACGGCCCCGCGCTCGTTCAACGCTGGTCCCCCCGTCGGCTGTGCATGTAGGCCAATATGGACGATCTCGTCCATATTTGCCTGCACTTCAATGGAGCCGTGTGACGGGGGGAGTGAAGAAACTTCACTCCCCCCGTCACTGCCCCCCCCCCCCCCCCGCCTCCGGGTCGCACGTCGGCTGTATCCGCCGTCGAGCAGCTCGGCGGTGGATCGCCCAGTGTGTAGGACCCTTTAGGATGGAGAAAATGGAGCAGATGCTTCAATGGGTTTATCTGTACATGTGGATATAGAAGGCTACACACCCTTATTGATATTGAAGATTAGAGCATTTCCCACCTTCACGTAACATTACATTTGTAGGGAACAGAAGTGACACAAAACATACGAGGTCTGACGATTAAGTTCATGAACTAGTCATGGTAAAAGTGCTACATAGCTCATTGGTGAATGTAATTTCTCTGACGTCCTAGTGGATGCTGGGGACTCCGTAAGGACCATGGGGAATAGACGGGCTCCACAGGAGACTGGGCACTCTAAAGAAAGATTTAGGACTACCTGGTGTGCACTGGCTCCTCCCCCTATGACCCTCCTCCATGCCTCAGTTAGATTTCTGTGCCCGGCTGAGCTGGATGCACACTAGGGGCTCTCCTGAGCTAGAAAGAAAGTATATTTTAGGTTTTTTATTTTACAGTGAGATCTGCTGGCAACAGGCTCACTGCATCGAAGGACTAAGGGGAGAAGACGCGAACCTACCTAAGTGGTGGTAGCTTGGGCTTCTTAGGCTACTGGACACCATTAGCTCCAGAGGGATCGAACGCAGGACCCGACCTCGTCGTCCGTTCCCGGAGCCGCGCCGCCGTCCCCCTTACAGAGCCAGAAGCAAGAAGGTCCGGAAAATCGGCGGCTGAAGACTTCTGTCTTCTCCAAGGTAGCACACAGCACTGCAGCTGTGCGCCATTGCTCCTCATGCACACCACACACTGCGGTCACTGATGGGTGCAGGGCGCTTGGGGGGGGGCGCCCTGAGCAGCAATATTAACACCTTGGCTGGCGAACTGACAACATATATAGCCCCTGGGGCTATATAGGTGTTTAATAACCCCTGCCAGAACTTTTACAATAGCAGGAGAAGCCCACCGAAAAAGGGGCGGAGCCATCTCCCTCAGCACACTGGCGCCATTTTCCCCTCACAGCTCCGCTGGAAGGATCGCTCCCTGGCTCTCCCCTGCAGTCCTGCACTACAGAAAAGGGTAAAAAAGAGAGGGGGGGCACAAATTAGGCGCAGTATAACTATATTATGCAGCTATAAGGAGAAAACACGTTTTATAGGTGATATCCCTGTGATATATAGCGCTCTGGTGTGTGCTGGCATACTCTCCCTCTGTCTCCCCAAAGGGCTTTGTGGGGTCCTGTCCTCTGTAAGAGCATTCCCTGTGTGTCTGCTGTGTGTCGGTACTGTTGTGTCGACATGTATGAGGAGGAAAATGATGTGGAGGCGGAGCAAATGCCTGTGAATGTGATGTCACCCCCTGCGGGGTCGACACCTGTGTGGTTGGACTTACGGAAGGAATTGTGTGAAAGTGTCAACTCCTTACACAAAAGGTTTGATGACATAGGACAGCCGGCTACACAGCTTGTGCCTGTTCCAGCGTCTCAAATGTCATCAGGGGCTTTAAAACGCCCGCTACCTCAGGTGACAGATACAGACGTCGACACGGATACCGACTCCAGTGTCGACGATGATGAGACTAGTGTACCCTCCAATAGGTCCACCCGTTACATGATTGAGGCAATGAAAAATGTTTTTGATAATACCCCAGGTACCACAAAAAAGGATATTATGTTTGGTGAGAAAAAACTACCTGTAGTTTTTCCTGCATCTGAGGAATTAAATGAGGTGTGTGAGGAAGCGTGGACTTCCCCCGATAAGAAATTGATAATTTCAAAATGGTTATTGGCAGCGTACCCTTTCCCGCTAGAGGATAGGTCACGTTGGGAAACACCCCCTAGGGTAGATAAGGCGCTGACATGCTTATCAAAGAAGGTGGCACTACCGTCTCCGGATACGGCCACCCTGAAGGAACCTGCTGATAGGAAGCAGGAAGCTACCTTAAAAGCTATTTACACACACACGGGCATTATATTGCGACCAGCGATTGCATCAGCTTGGATGTGCAGTGCTGCTGCTGCGTGGTCAGATTCCCTGTCGGATAATATTGATACCATGGATAGGGACAATATTTTGCTGACGATTGAGCATATAAAAGATGCAGTCTTATACATGCGTGATGCACAGAGGGATATTTGCCGGCTGGCATCAAGAATAAGCGCTATGTCCATTGCCGCCAGAAGGGGGTTATGGACTCGGCAATGGTCTGGCGATGCCGACTCAAAACGGCACATGGAAGTTTTGCCCTATAAGGGGGTGGAACTGTTTGGGGATGGTCTTTCGGACCTTGTGTCCACAGCTACTGCTGGGAAATCGACCTTTCTCTAACGTCCTAAGTGGATGCTGGGGACTCCGTAAGGACCATGGGGAATAGCGGCTCCGCAGGAGACTGGGCACATCTAAAGAAAGCTTTAGGACTAACTGGTGTGCACTGGCTCCTCCCCCTATGACCCTCCTCCAAGCCTCAGTTAGATTTCTGTGCCCGACGAGAAGGGTGCACACTAGGGGCTCTCCTGAGCTTCTTAGTGAAAGTTTTAGTTTAGGTTTGTTATTTTCAGTGAGACCTGCTGGCAACAGGCTCACTGCATCGAGGGACTAAGGGGAGAAGAAGCGAACTCACCTGCGTGCAGAGTGGATTGGGCTTCTTGGCTACTGGACATTAGCTCCAGAGGGACGATCACAGGCCCAGCCTGGATGGGTCCCGGAGCCGCGCCGCCGGCCCCCTTACAGAGCCAGAAGAGCGAAGAGGTCCGGAAAAATCGGCGGCAGAAGACGTTCCTGTCTTCAATAAGGTAGCGCACAGCACTGCAGCTGTGCGCCATTGCTCTCAGCACACTTCATACTCCGGTCACTGAGGGTGCAGGGCGCTGGGGGGGGCGCCCTGAGACGCAATAAAACATGATAAAAATACCTTACATGGCAAAAAAATACATCACATATAGCTCCTGGGCTATATGGATGCATTTAACCCCTGCCAGAATATACAGAAAAACGGGAGATAAGGCCGCCGAAAAGGGGGCGGAGCCTATCTCCTCAGCACACTGGCGCCATTTTCCCTCACAGCTCAGTTGGAGGGAAGCTCCCTGGCTCTTCCCTGCAGTCACTACACTACAGAAAGGGTTAAAAAAAGAGAGGGGGGCACTAATTAGGCGCAGTATTAAAACATACAGCAGCTATAAGGGGAAAAACACTTATATAAGGTTATCTCTGTATATATATATATAGCGCTCTGGTGTGTGCTGGCATACTCTCCCTCTGTCTCCCCAAAGGGCTAGTGGGGTCCTGTCCTCTATCAGAGCATTCCCTGTGTGTGTGCTGTGTGTCGGTACGTTTGTGTCGACATGTATGAGGAGAAAAATGATGTGGAGACGGAGCAGAGTGTCTGTAACAGTGATGTCACCACCTAGGGGGTCGACACCTGAGTGGATGTACTGTTGAAAATTACGTGACAGTGTCAGCTCTGTATAAAAAAAAACAGTGGTTGACATGAGACAGCCGGCTACTCAGCTTGTGCCTGTCCAGACGTCTCATAGGCCGTCAGGGGCTCTAAAGCGCCCGTTACCTCAGATGGCAGATACAGACGCCGACACGGATACTGACTCCTGTGTCGACGGTGAAGAGACAACCGTGATTTCCAGTAGGGCCACACGTTACATGATTGAGACAATGGAAAATGTTTTATACATTTCTGATAATACGAGTACCACCAAAAAGGGGTATTATGTTCGGTGAGGGAAAAACTACCTGTAGTTTTCCTGAATCTGAGAAATAAAATGAGGTGTGTGATGATGCGTGGGTTTCCCCCCGATAACAATTGATAATTTCTTAAAAAGTATTGGTGTATACCCTTTCCCGCCAGAGGTTAGGGTGCGTTGGGAAACACCCCCTAGGGGGGATAAGGCGCTCACACGCTTGTAAGAACAAGGGCTCTACCCTCTCATGAGATGGCCGCCCTTAAGGATCCTGCTGATAGAAAGCAGGAGGGTATCCAAAAATGTATTCACACACATACTGGTGTTATACTGCGACCAGCAATCGCCTCAGCCTGGAGGTGCAGTGCTGGGTTGGCATGGTCGGATTCCCTGACTGGAAATATTGATATCCTAGATAAGGATAGTATATTATTGCCTATAGAGCATTTAAAAGATGCATTTCTATATATGCATGATGCATAGCGGAATATTTGCCGACTGGCATCAAGTATAAGTGCGTTGTCCAATTCTACCAGTAAAATGGTCAGGTGATGCGGATTCCAAACGGCATTTGGAAGTATTGCCTTTGAAAAGGGACATTTGGGGTCGGTCTTTTAGACCTGGTGGCCACGGCAACAACTGGGAAATCCACGTTTGTACCCCAGGTCGCCTCTCAAAATAAGACGCCGTATTATCAGGCGAAGTCCTTTGTTGGCAAGCGGACAAAAGGTTCCTCTTTTCTGCTCGTGACAGAGGGAGAGGAAAAAGGCTGAAGAGATTAGCCAGTTCCCAGGAACAGAAACCCTTTCCCGCCTCTGCCAAGCCCTCAGTATGACGCTAGGGCCTTACAAGCTCAGGCACGGTGGGGGCCCGTTCTCAATGAATTTCAGTGCGCAGTGGGCTCACTCGCAAGTAGACCCCTGGATCCTTCAGGTAATATCTCAAGGGTACATATTGGAATTCGAGACGTCTCCCCCTCGCCGTTTCCAAAAGTCGGCTTTACCGACGTCTCCCTCTGACAGGGAGGCGGTTTTGGAAGCCATTCACAAGCTGTATTCCCAGCAGGTGATAATCAAGGTACCCCTCCTGCAACAGGGAACGGGGTATTATTCCACACTATTGTGGTACCGAAGCCAGACGGCTCGGTGAGACCGATTCTAAATCTAAAATCTTTGAACACTTACATACAGAGGTTCAAATTCAAGATTGAGTCACTCAGAGCAGTGATTGCGAACCTGGAAGAAGGGGACTACATGATGTCTCGGGACATCAAGGATGCTTACCTTCATTTCAAAATTTACCCTTCTCACCAAGGGTACCTCAGGTTATGGTACAGAACTGTCACTATCCGTTCAGACGCTGCCGTAGGGATGGTCCACGGCACCCCGGGTCTTTACCAAGGTAATGGCCGAAATGATATCCCTTCGAAGGAAGGGAATTTTAGTTATCCCTTACTTGGACGATTCCCTGATAAGGGGAAGATCCAGGGAACAGTTGGAAGTCGGTGTAGCACTATCTCAGGTAGTGTTGCGGCAGCACGATTGGATTCTCAATATTCCAAAATCGCAGCTGGTTCCGACGACTTGTCTTCTGTTTCCTAGGGATGTTCCTGGACACAGTCCAGAAAAAAGGTGTTTCTCCTGGAAGAGAAAGCCAGGGAGTTATCCGAGCTAGTCAGGAACCTCCTAAAACCGAACCAAGTCTCAGTGCATCAATGCACAAGGGTTCTGGGTAAAAAATGGTGGCTTCCTACGAAGCAATCCCATTCGTTAGATTCCACGCAAGAACTTTCCAGTGGAACCTACTGGACAAATGGTCCGGGTCGCATTTTCAGATGCATCAGCGGATAACCCTGTCACCAAGGACAAGGGTATCCATCCTGTGGTGGTTGCAGAGTGCTCATCTTCTAGAGGGCCGCAGATTCGGCATTCAGGACTGGGTCCTGGTGACCACGGATGCCAGCCTGCGAGGCTGGGGAGCAGTCACACAGGGAAGGAATATCCAGGGCTTAGGGTCAAGCCTGGATACATCACTTCACATAAATATCCTGAAGCTAAGGGCCATTTACAATGCTCTAAGCTTAGCAAGACCTCTGCTTCAAGGTCAGCCGGTGTTGATCCAGTCGGACAACATCATGGCAGTCACCCACGTAAACAGACAGGGTGGCACAAGAAGCAGGAGGGCAATGGCAGAAGCTGCAGGGATTCTTCGCTGGGCGGAAAATCATGTGATAGCACTGTCAACAGTATTCATTCCGGGAGTGGACAACTGGGAAGCAGACTTCCTCAGCACGACCTCCACCCGGGAGAGTGGGGACTTCACCCAGAAGTCGTCCACATGATTAAAAAACTCGACAGGTACTGCGCCAGGTCAAGAGACCCTCAGGCAATAGTTGTAGACGCTCTGGTAACACCGTGGGTGTACCAGTCAGTGTATGTGTTCCCTCCTCTGCCTCTCATACCCAAGGTACTGAGATTGATAAGATGGAGAGGAGAAAGCACTATATTCGTGGCTCCGGATTGGCCAAGAAGGACTTGGTAACCGGAACTTCAAGAGATGCTCACGGAGGATCCGTGGCCTCTACCTCTAAGAAGGGACCTGCTCCAGCAAGGACCCTGTCTGTTCCAAGACTTACCGCGGCTGCGTTTGACGGCATGCCGGTTGAACACCGGATCCTGAAGAAAAAAAGGCATTCCGGATGAAGTCATCCATATCCTGAGCTATAGCCAGGAAGGATGTAACCGCAAAAACATTATCACCGCAATTGGCGAAAATATGTTGCGTAGTGCGAGGCCAGTAAGGCCCGACGTAGGAAATTCAACTGGGTCGATTCCTACATTTCCTGCAAACAGGAGTGTCTATGGGCCTGAAATTGGGGTCCATTAAGGTTCAGATTTCGGCCCTGTCAATTTTCTTCCAAAAAAGAACTAGCTTCAGTCCCTGAAGTTTAGACGTTTGTAAAAGGGGTACTGCATATACAGCCTCCTTTTGTACCTCCAGTGGCAATTTGGGATCTCAATGTAGTTTGGGTTCCAAAAGTCACATTGGTTTGAACCACTTAAATCTGTGGAGTTAAAATATCTCACATGGAAAGTGGTCATGCTGTTGGCCCTGGCCTGGGCCAGGCGCGTGTCAGAATTGGCGGCTTTATCCTGTAAAAGCCCTTATCTGATTTTCCATTCGGACAGGGCGGAATTGAGGACTCGTCCTCAGTTTCTCCCTAAGGTGGTTCCAGCGTTTTCACCTGAACCAACCTATTGTGGTGCCTGCGGCTACTAGGGACTTGGAGGAATCCAAGTTGCTGGATGTTGTCAGGGCCCTGAAAATATTTCCAGGACGGCTGGAGTCAGGAAATCTGACTCGCTGTTTATCCTGTATGCACCCAACAAGCTGGGTGCTCCTGCTTCTAAGCAGACTATTGCTCGTTGGATTTGTAGTACAATTCAGCTTGCACATTCTGTGGCAGGCCTGCCACAGCTAAAATCTGTAAAAGCCCGTTCCACAAGGAAAGTGGGATCATCTTGGGCGGCTGCCCGAGGGGTCTCGGCTTTACAACTTTGCCGAGCAGCTACTTGGTCAGGGGCAAACACGTTTGCTAAATTCTACAAATTTGATACCCTGGCTGAGGAGGACCTGGAGTTCTCTCATTCGGTGCTGCAGAGTCATCCGCACTCTCCCGCCCGTTTGGG
Organism: Pseudophryne corroboree; assembly: GCF_028390025.1. NCBI lineage: Eukaryota > Metazoa > Chordata > Amphibia > Anura > Myobatrachidae > Pseudophryne > Pseudophryne corroboree. The sequence goes on along the minus strand of NC_086446.1, from coordinate 49,476,638 downwards.
AGCTTTGGTATAATCCCCATGGTCCTTACGGAGTCCCCAGCATCCACTTAGGATGTTAGAGAAAATAAGAATTTACTTACCGATAATTCTATTTCTCATAGTCCGTAGTGGATGCTGGGCGCCCATCCCAAGTGCGGATTGTCTGCAATACTTGTACATAGTTATTGTTACAAAAATCGAGTTATTATTGTTGGGAGCCATCTTTTCAGAGGCTCCTCTGTTATCATACTGTTAACTGGGTTCAGATCACAAGTTATACGGTGTGATTGGTGTGGCTGGTGTGAGTCTTACCCGGGATTCAAAATCCTTCCTTATTGTGTACGCTCGTCCGGGCACAGTATCCTAACTGAGGCTTGGAGGAGGGTCATAGGGGGAGGAGCCAGTGCACACCAGTTAGTCCTAAAGCTTTCTTTAGATGTGCCCAGTCTCCTGCGGAGCCGCTATTCCCCATGGTCCTTACGGAGTCCCCAGCATCCACTACGGACTATGAGAAATAGAATTATCGGTAAGTAAATTCTTATTTTTTGCCACAGGCTGCCCCACAGCAAAAGAAAGCACCGTATTATCAGGTACAGTCCTTTCGGCCCCAGAAAAGCAAGAGGGCTAGAGGCTCATCCTTTCTGCCGAGAGGCAAAGGTAGAGTAAAAAAGCTGCAACACACAGCTAGTTCCCAAGAGCAGATGTCCTCTCCCGCGTCCGGTAAGTCCACAGCATGACGCTGGGGCTGCTCAGGCGGACCCGGGTACGGTGGGGGCCCGTCTCAGGAATTTCAGCGCTCAGTGGGATCTCTCACAAGTGGATCCCTGGGTTTTTCAAGTAATATCTCAGGGGTACAGGCTGGAATTCGAGACGTCTCCCCCCCGCCGTTTCCTAAAATCTGCCTTACCGGCAACTCCCTCTGCCAGGGAGGCGGTGTTGGTGGCTATTCAAAAACTGTATTCACAGCAAGTGATTGTCAAGGTACCCCTCCTTCAGCAAGGAAAGGGTTACTATTCCACAATGTTTGTGGTACCGAAACCGGACGGTTCGGTGAGACCCATCTTAAATCTAAAATCCTTGAACACTTATATCAAAAGGTTCAAGTTCAAGATGGAATCGCTCAGGGCGGTTATTGCGAGCCTGGACGAGGGGGATTACATGGTCTCCCTGGACATCAAGGATGCGTACCTCCATGTCCCCATTTACCCTCCTCACCAGGAGTACCTCAGATTTGTGGTACAGGACTGTCACTATCAGTTCCAGACGCTGCCGTTTGGGTTGTCCACGGCACCGAGGGTCTTTACCAAGGTAATGGCCGAAATGATGATACTCCTTCGCAAGAAGGGAGTTTTAATTATCCCGTACTTGGACGATCTCCTGATAAAGGCGAGGTCCAAGGAACAGTTGGTAGTGGGGGTAGCGCTTTCTCGGGAAGTGCTACAACAGCACGGCTGGATTCTCAATATTCCAAAGTCACAGCTGGTCCCGACGACACGTCTTCTGTTCCTGGGAATGATTCTGGACACAGACCAGAAAAGAGTGTTTCTTTCAGTGGAAAAAGCTGAGGAGTTGTCATCTCTGGTCAGAGACATCCTAAAACCGGGACAGGTGTCGGTACATCAATGCACACGAGTCCTGGGAAAAATTGTAGCTTCGTACGAGGCAATTCCATTCGGAAGGTTCCACGCAAGGACTTTCCAGTGGGACCTGTTGGACAAATGGTCCGGGTCCCATCTCCAGATGCAACAGCGGATAACCCTGTCGGCAAGAACCAGGGTGTCGCTGCTGTGGTGGCTGCAGAGGGCTCATCTACTAGAGGGCCGCAGATTCGGAATACAGGACTGGGTCCTGGTGACCACGGATGCCAGCCTTCGGGGCTGGGGTGCAGTCACACAGGGAAGAAATTTCCAAGGACTGTGGTCAAATCAGGAGATTTCGCTTCACATAAATATTCTGGAGCTAAGGGCCATTTACAATGCCCTAAGCCAAGCAAGACCCCTGCTTCAGAACCGGCCGGTGCTGATCCAATCAGACAACATCACGGCGGTCGCCCATGTAAACAGACAGGGCGGCACAAGAAGCAGGAGGGCAATGGCAGAAGTCACAAGGATTCTCCGATGGGCAGAGAATCATGTGTTAGCACTGACAGCAGTATTCATTCCGGGAGTGGACAACTGGGAAGCAGACTTCCTCAGCAGGCACGACCTCCACCCGGGAGAATGGGGACTTCACCCAGAGGTCTTCCAGATGCTGGTAAACCATTGGGAAAAACCACAGGTGGACATGATGGCGTCCCGCCTCAACAAAAAGCTAAAAAGATATTGCGCCAGGTCAAGGGACCCTCAGGCGATCGCTGTGGACGCTCTAGTGACACCGTGGGTGTACCAGTCGATTTATGTGTTTCCTCCTCTGCCTCTCATACACAAAGTACTGAGAATAATAAGAAAGCGAGGAGTGAGAACTATTCTCGTGGCTCCGAATTGGCCAAGAAGAGCTTGGTACCCAGAACTTCAAGAGATGCTTGCAGAGGACCCTTGGCCTCTGCCGCTCAGACAAGACCTGCTGCAGCAGGGACCCTGTCTGTTCCAAGACTTACCGCGGCGGCGTTTGACGGCATGGCGGTTGAACGCCGGATCCTAAAGGAAAAAGGCATTCCGGAGGAAGTTATCCCTACCCTGATCAAAGCCAGGAAGGATGTCACCGCAAAACATTATCACCGCATTTGGCGAAAATATGTTGCTTGGTGTGAGGCCAAGAAGGCCCCAACGGAGGAATTTCAACTGGGTCGATTCCTGCATTTCCTGCAAGAAGGTGTGACGTTGGGCCTCAAATTGGGGTCCATTAAAGTCCAGATCTCGGCCCTGACGATTTTCTTCCAGAAAGAACTGGCTTCACTGCCTGAAGTTCAGACTTTTGTCAATGGAGTTCTGCATATTCAACCTCCTTTTGTGCCCCCAGTGGCACCTTGGGATCTCAATGTGGTTTTGGAGTTCCTGAAATCACATTGGTTTGAGCCACTTAAGACTGTGGATTTAAAATATCTCACGTGGAAAGTGGTTGTGTTGTTGGCTCTGGCTTCGGCCAGACGTGTGTCAGAATTGGCGGCTTTGTCCTGTAAAAGCCCCTATCTGATTTTCCATATGGATAGGGCAGAGTTGAGGACTCGTCCTCAGTTTCTCCCGAAGGTGGTATCAGCTTTTCATTTGAACCAACATATTGTGGTGCCGGCGGCTACTAGGGACTTGGAGGATTCCAAGTTTCTGGACTGTCAAAGTCAGAAAAATATCACGCTACACACTGCCATATTTGCACCTCATGCGAGTGCCTGTTGCACGTTCATGAGCCCTGCCGTGCGTGCGCATACTCGCCGCTGCGGGCACCCGCAGGCGCACGGTGTGCGCATTTACGGTAAAGTTTATGTGCGTCTAGCGGGCGACTCATTCGTTACATATTTAACTATATAATGTATTTTGTAGATCATGGTCCCCTTGATAGATTCTGAAAGTTTAGTTAATATAGCATGTTCATGGACAAAGAGATCCCTCTTTGTTTGATACGAAGGGTCAGACATGGGTCATACAGTGGTGTTTAGTATCCATCGGAAGAGTATTTAATTAGCAATATTCCGGTGTTGGTTTGAAGCGGATTAATCGCTCGTGCGAATAGTTATGGACATAAGAAGTTTATGTACTTTTACTATTATTTGCACTTACTTAGCCATGCGGCGGGAAACCTAGTTTCCCACCCACCTGAGCAGTTGGAAATGGTCTCAGCCCACCTGTATGAATCAACCTATGACCTTTTGTTATAATGCGAAGACGAATTCCTGTGTCCAATGAACAATGAGATTGTAGGGACCATTGAATTGTATTGTGTGTGGGGCATAAATAGACAAGCCGACCTGACCCAGCTCACTCTCTTCAACGGTTCTCATCACTGATAATCGGGAGCTGGATATTCAGAAAGGCGCATGCGATCGTTCCCCTTTGTGCGTAAGTTTTCTCCGCAATCATATTGTCTTTTATTGTTATTGTGAGCCATATCTCTCTCTCTCTCTCTCTCTCTCCTCCTCTTTCTCTCTCATTTTCCCTTAAACGTAATTGTATTGTATTGTATTTCCTGTGTAGTTATCTGGTTAGTTAGTCTATGTTATATTGTAGTGTATGACTTGTATTGTATTATTCTTTTTCAAGTATAACATTCACATAAGGCGTTAGACCCTAAGCCCGGTATTTGTGTATTTCTTATAGTGTTAAGTATTCTCAGAGCGTCGGTGACGCTCGAACAGCTTTTAAGTTAATAAGGTTACACTGTGTTGCATCTACACTCTATCACTACACCAAGGTTTACTGCATAATACATTGTTCGTGGTTTACATATAAAGGTTTAACATTGTGAGCGTTAGCGCCGCTGGTGATCTCCTCGTGGTCCCGAGCGCCCGCTACGCTATAGCGAAACATTACGTTAGTTGGCAGCCAATAGCGTGCCTGCCTGTGATCTCTTGGCCGTGAGCGAATGTGACGCTTGAGCGTCTCGACTACGGCTAAGCGATTGTTACGCAACGTGCGTACCCTTACGGTATTCCATAAGTCAATAGCGTACTGTGTTCTTTGACCTCTTAAAGGGTTTTAAGTAAGATAAATATTTAGCTTTATCAATTGGCGGCTCGTCCGTCCTTCACATATCTCTGCTAGGTAATTTCAGCAGACATTATCCATCAGCAAAGGGCGGGAGATCATATTCCTCGTAGTGCTCTCTGGATAAGCGTCTGCTTCGCTTAGTAAAGGGTGCTGAGGGAATCCGGAACCGGAGGTAAGAACAACACGCTAGTGTCTTTTAAAACTGTTTATTTCTGTCTTGCGTACGCACACACGCATATCTGCATTTCTTTTATTCATGTATTTTCATATATCACTCTCCTGTTTGCCATTTTATAATTGATAAACGTGCTAAGAGAGAGTTGTCGCTATTTCATAGTTAAAGTGTAAAAGTAATACATTAAGGGATAAATTGCAAAGCTCGCACACAGCTCTACCTAAAGATACAAGGAGAGATTGGTGTGGTGCTCAGTAGATGATCGATGATCATCTACATTGATAAACGTGTTAATTGTGTTACGGTGAATTTCTGCTTTGCGTACACGTGTCTCTAACAAAAGACTGAGACTCGCGTACGCAACGCAAAGGCCGACGCACGCAGCGTATATTACGCAACGGAGCGTCCGAGTACGCCCACGTAACTCAAATCACACGCTAGTGTTATTTTTAACAGGCGAAAAGGTGGCAACGCGATAAATAGCGCAAGTCTATTTTAGTGTCCGAAATTTAGACTAACAGATCCTTCTCCAAATTTACAACACATCTGGTCTAAAGGAAAGAAATTTCTGCGCAGAAATAGAAATAGAAACAAAAGTGTACATGTGGTGAGTGAGTGTTTTACATATATAAGTTTATACAATTTTTGAGGTTGAACCACAAGAAGTCGAGTTCTCGTGAGGTACATACATGTAAGTGACGTACATGGTGGCTAGGGAGGCATCCCTTGTTAAACATAAAATTTGAGCATTAGAGTATAGCAGACCAGGAGGTCATACTGTAGCAAAGACCAGGAGGTCCAGAACAAGACCAGGAGGTCCAGTTACAGCAGACTAAGAAGTCCGCTATAGAGACAAGTAGCACAACACCAGGAAGGGTTGGTGCGGAACCCATATAGGCCATAAAGCTCTGGCTGAAGGAATTCGCAGCCGTAATTTTCGATTCCGCTGGTCGCTCCGTACATAAGATTAGTTGCTTATGTACTGAACGATTGTACCGCACGTAATTGTGTGCATTAGTTAGTAATCTGACCCAGTGCCATTTGTGTACGAAAGGGGTCATAAACGCTATTTGTACATTCTAACGTGATTTGTGTAATTTTTTTTATTTTAAGGGAGGTTCGCCAGTCACTTGGGAACTATCCAGCAACCAATAGTTACTGGAAAGAGTAAGTGCTCTGCGGATCACCCTCACATGTTCCAGTAAATAGAGGTTCAGGTCGCAGGGGCCCTGGGTCGAGTACGCCAGCACTAGGACAGTGTGTAGGTCGTATTGGTCGGCGTGGGCGAGTGAGTGGGGTACTCGGTAAACCGCCACCGTCAGCCTATCTTGAACATTTTGGTTTTTGTAAGGGTTCGCTGAAAACCCTGATTAAGGTCAGAGGTAGTGAAAGCAACACCTGCAGGTATGGGGGCCAATTGTTCAGGTAGGGGGCGATCAACCTTGGTTCGGGTTGATTCAGTAAACCGACCAATCGGGTCGGCAAGGTATGTAATGTGTGAAAAATACGGTTCACACACAGAAGTTTTATGTGATGAATGGGAGAGAATGACTGTACATGACGGGGAGAAGTTCCCAAGAGTAGGCAGCTTTAGCCCAGATGTGTTACAAAATCTAAGGAGAAGGATAGGTCTCATTAAATCAGCAAAGAAACGAGTTAAACATTTTGATTGTTTACAGTTATGGCAACAGGAAAGTGAATTGCAAAGAGAGTTAACTGACTTATCTGACTCTTATCTTGGGAGGAGAGACATGGCAATGGAGAGGATTATGGTTGCGGAGAAAGGCACAATGTTGAACAATAAAAACGCACTTAGCAACTGTATTATAGATGATAAGAATAATTGTAATAAACATAACAATGATAATTGTAATACTGTTAAATGTACAACTATTAACCTATGCAAGTTGCACCCCATGTTAAACTTCCCTCAGGAATACCAACAAGAAAGTGAGCCCAGCACGATGTCGGCACCTCTTCCAGCAGCCATCACACAAGACATCCAGGTGGACGCGACCAAATCGGTAAAGGCAATAATCAAACCCCCTAACGGAGGGTCAGGTGAGGTCGTGTCCACAGGTACGTACAATGTTTTATATCACGCACAAACAAATGTACCCCATATTGTAAGGCCAAAACAAGGTGATGTAATTGAGTTTAGTCCTGTCAGGGTGATCACAGTCCCCGATGGGAAGACTGACGATCAGGGAATCCTTCCCGTCAAGGACAGTGCAATGCGCTGTCCCTGGTCCCGGACCGAATTGAGATCAATTATGTCTGAATTTCCTGATCCCAGGAAAAATCTGGTAGCATGTCAAAGGTTTATTAAAGAACTAGGAAACTCCACAGAACCCACCAACAAAGAGTGGCGGACAGTGCTGAGGGCATGTTTGCCCTCCAGTGTTGACCCTGCGAAATTTATTGCTGATTGTAAATTAGACACGGAGGTACCTTGTACGGAGGAACACAATCAGGAATGTATTAAGCAGATCAACCAACAGTTAGAAGTATATTTCCCAGCCATTGTCGAGTGGAACAAAATCTTCTCCATAAGACAAAACGAAGGGGAAAGTACTTCTAATTATTTCCACCGGGCATTGCAGGACATGACTAGGTATACAGGTATAGAAAACATCGAAACAAGTGCACCGCACAGAGAAGTAGCAGTATCTGTGCTAATGGATGGTTTAAAGGAAGTGTTGAGAGCAAGGATACAGATCACCAATCCATACTGGAGAGATAAATCAGTAACTGCATTAAGGGACTCTGCTGTTGGGCATGAGCAAAGCAGCATCAAGCACGGGGAAACAAAGAAGCCTCAGATCCCTGTGGGTAAGTCAAAGGTGACAAGGTGTTATAATTGCCAGAAGGAAGGTCATTTTGCAAGAAATTGTAGATCAAGAAGTAGACCAAATTCAAATATACCCCCTAGACAAAGATATGAGCAGGGTTATGACACACCAAATTATAATCGGGGATCATATAGGAAGAATTTTGGGCCACACCCATAATATATAGTCAAGAAAGGTGATCATTAGGACTGATGGTAAGCCTGAGGTAACAGTTAATAAATTGGGAGGTCATTCCCTGAAGACACAGGAATGACCGGGTGAAACGTTGTAAATGTATCTGTGAAATGTTTCTTTTCTCTCCCCATCTCTGACGATTATTGATAGGACTCAAACATTGCATATCTGCTTGGTCTTTGCAGAAGTCTACCAAACCCCAGCATGACCTATCCGCATCAATGTATCCTGGCCAGATACAGAGGGTGGAGTATGGAGGTGCTGGTGGGAGGGACTGCGCAAGGAAACCATTGGACATGGCAGCCTGATGACCTGACAATATATTAAAATGTTTGAAAAAAAATTTTTTTTCCTGTGGTTGTTTATTGTTGATTTATGTGATATATACATATGTGAACGGTTCTCTCTCTCTTGTTGTTTTTTTTTCCTCTCCCTCTTCTCACTCATGTTTTCATGTTTTAAAGGTGGTATGTCACACATCAGTTAGACAAATGGTAATGCAAGATTTTTTTGCTCCTTACAGAATGATCGCTGGTTTGGAAGGAATATTGCATCACCGGAATGTTCGTTTGGAAGACTGAGAGACAGCACCTTTGAGATGACAGCAGAACAAGAAGAACGACAAGACTAGAGAACTAATTATCGTAACAAGTTTCTCTCCCCCTCAAACTGTTTTTCTGTACCCCCATTACAAATTTCTTCTTTTCTCCTCCTGTAAGATGGACTTGCCCCAAGAGACTGTGATATGGATTTTCCTGTTGACCATGATGTTGACCAGAGCAGTCTGTTCCGGCGAGAGTACCATGGAGGTCGAGAGAGGTTCTGGAATGGGTTCTGATGACAAAGATGGAGGCGTAGTTTTCCAAGAACAACTTAATCAACAAGTAAAGGCGAGTATCAGAAAACGATCCGATAGCATTGACAATCGAAGGAATTGTGAAGGATTGTTAGCTGAAGAAAACTGTATCTGTAGGCTCTGTGACAATGTAGTTGAGGATGGGTGCATTAAGAAATGTCAGTCCAGTTTTAATATCCACATGGACCGGCATCCATTGAGTGACTATCACTCCTTAGTGGGTAGTGTGTTAAATCAAACAGATTGTTGGGTATGCTCTCAAGTACCTCAAGGTCATAGAAAATCAGAACTAGTACCATTTCCTTTAACGGTAGGGGAGGTACTTGAGCTAAAGGGTGGGAGACCGGTGGACAGGAGGTTTAATATCTCCAGTCCTCCTAGTTTGAAGCTCCACCAATATCATGTGGATAGATCCCTAATATGTTTTAACATTACCAATCCCCGAAAGCCGGGAAATTGTGAAGTGTCATGGAGTAACCAAACCATGACCTTTTCATATAGAGCAGATAGAATGCCTACAGATACAGAGCTTATACGCCACATAGCCAGTAGAGAAAAATCTTTCCGATATAGGTATACCCTAGGAAGTAGGATTACGAGAGTTGGAGAGGTATCACCAGGATACTGTGCACATATCGTACAAACGGATACGTGTACTAGACAGATGGGAGAATTAGGGGTAGGAGATTTCACATGGAGGATGTGTAATATGGTTATGTCCTACTCCGTCCCATATGTTCTCCCCGATGATGCATATTTCATATGCGGGAGGAAGGCGTATAAGTGGCTTGCCCCAAACTCTGAAGGATTGTGTTATATTGGAAAAGTACTGCCTGAGGTAATGACTGTATCGCATGCCAAAATGAAAGATATACACCGTGGTGCCCAAGCTCCTTATACTCACACTCATTACGAGCACGTAGTTAAAAGGCAACTGACAGAAAGGACAGAGCATTCGGCCTCTGACATGATCCATGAATCCACCGGGATTCAGGTTCTACTTGCGCTAGATTTCACTCGCACCGCTAGAGGAGTGCTGAACTATAGATATATATCTGCGCTTGCTAATTTGTTAGACAATATCACAGAAATGTATGATGACACTTTTAGGTATACTGGAAGAGAGCTTCAAGCTTATAAAACAGAACTGGTTCAGCATAGGATGGTTCTTAATTATCTCACGGCAGTAACAGGTGGATATTGTGTCACACTGGCAACGCAGTACGGCGTGAAATGCTGCACTTATATTACGAATAGTACCGAGGACCCGGTCGAGGTCATAGACCAAAAGATGGACGATATTCTCCAATTAAAGTGGGAATTTCGCAGGAGACACAATCTCACCCTTGCTGCTGTGGGTAATGAGCTGACTGGTTGGGTGTCATGGTTGAACCCGCGAAATTGGTTCTCTGGTTTAGGAGAATGGGCTCAAGGAGTCATAATGGATGTTGGGAAGTTTCTCCTATGTATCTTAGGTGTTGTCATATCGATTGGCTTGATATTTAGATGCGTTCAGGCTTTAACGAAGTGCAAACGTAGTACCAGGGTAATGAGTCTAAGGAGTGAGGAAACTGTAATTCCAATGGATTTGATTTATGACCCAACGGTAGAAACAATGATGTGATGAAAATGCGATTATACGGTCCGTTTCTTTCACCTGTTTTTCCGTTTTCTCCAAGGTAAAAAAAGACCCACTTGGACGAGGAGTTTGATGATCCTGTACACAAACAACTGATGGATTAAAGAAGAATTTTGACAACCTTATACACAGATATTTGATGAACTATGCCATAGACCCCCAGTTTCCCTAGAAATTTTAAAATTACGCTAGCCCAACACTTTTGTAAGTCTATGGACATTGACAAAGCTTTTTGCCCACACTTTTTGGCAAAAGCCCAAAGAAGACTGCATTCAACAGACACCGAACAAGACCTCAACCGACAAATGTTCATTAACCTGACATAGAATACCACTGCATTTACCATAAGTGTTCTTTATCTTTATCTCTACAACCTTCAGGTAATGACACACATAGTCGATAGGGAATACAGGCACAGATATCAGCAATCACATATTCCCCCATTCATGTATCATCAACTAAAATGTGCTCCCCCATTTTGTTGCAACCAAAATCCGAAAAGAGCTCGGTAAAGTTTGACAGCCCATCCACAGACCCGTACCGCGGGATAAGAAGGAATTCAAATGTATACTTCGCAATACCTCGAAGCTTGATTTAAAACACGTACGGCACGATGATACATGACCCCCCCAAACATGGATTCATACACACATGCTTCTGCTATCTCACTAGGTCATACCCTTTTTCACACCTTCTTCTCTCCTCCCTTACCCAACCATGGAAATGTATTTACACCTGACATATATTTTTCTCGTTTTGAAATGTTTTAGGAAGTGGCAGTTATTGTTGACTGCCAAAGGGTGGACTGTCAAAGTCAGAAAAATATCACGCTACACACTGCCATATTTGCACCTCATGCGAGTGCCTGTTGCACGTTCATGAGCCCTGCCGTGCGTGCGCATACTCGCCGCTGCGGGCACCCGCAGGCGCACGGTGTGCGCATTTACGGTAAAGTTTATGTGCGTCTAGCGGGCGACTCGTTCGTTACATATTTAACTATATAATGTATTTTGTAGATCATGGTCCCCTTGATAGATTCTGAAAGTTTAGTTAATATAGCATGTTCATGGACAAAGAGATCCCTCTTTGTTTGATACGAAGGGTCAGACATGGGTCATACAGTGGTGTTTAGTATCCATCGGAAGAGTATTTAATTAGCAATATTCCGGTGTTGGTTTGAAGCGGATTAATCGCTCGTGCGAATAGTTATGGACATAAGAAGTTTATGTACTTTTATTATTATTTGCACTTACTTATCCATGCGGCGGGAAACCTAGTTTCCCACCCACCTGAGCAGTTGGAAATGGTCTCAGCCCACCTGTATGAATCAACCTATGACCTTTTCTTATAATGCGAAGACGAATTCCTGTGTCCAATGAACAATGAGATTGTAGGGACCATTGAATTGTATTGTGTGTGGGGCATAAATAGACAAGCCGACCTGACCCAGCTCACTCTCTTCAACGGTTCTCATCACTGATAATCGGGAGCTGGATATTCAGAAAGGCGCATGCGATCGTTCCCCTTTGTGCGTAAGTTTTCTCCGCAATCATATTGTCTTTATTGTTATTGTGAGCCATATCTCTCTCTCTCTCTCTCTCTCTCTCTCTCCTCCTCTTTCTCTCTCATTTTCCCTTAAACGTAATTGTATTGTATTGTATTTCCTGTGTAGTTGTCTGGTTAGTTAGTCTGTTATATTGTAGTGTATGACTTGTATTGTATTATTCTTTTTCAAGTATAACATTCACATAAGGCGTTAGACCCTAAGCCCGGTATTTGTGTATTTCTTATAGTGTTAAGTATTCTCAGAGCGTCGGTGACGCTCGAACAGCTTTTAAGTTAATAAGGTTACACTGTGTTGCATCTACACTCTATCACTACACCAAGGTTTACTGCATAATACATTGTTCATGGTTTACATATAAAGGTTTAACATTGTGAGCATTAGCGCCGCTGGTGATCTCCTCGTGGTCCCGAGCGCCCGCTACGCTATAGCGAAACATTACATTAGTCGGCAGCCAATAGCGTGCCTGTCTGTGATCTCTTGGCCGTGAGCGAACGTGACGCTTGAGCGTCTCGACTACGGCTAAGCGATTGTTACGCAACGTGCGTACCCTTACGGTATTCCATAAGTCAATAGCGTACTGTGTTCTTTGACCTCTTAAAGGGTTTTAAGTAAGATAAATATTTAGCTTTATCAGGACGTAGTCAGGGCCCTGAAAATTTATGTTTCCAGGACGGCTGGAGTCAGGAAAACTGACTCGCTGTTTATTCTATATGCACCCAACAAGCTGGGTGCACCTGCTTCTAAGCAGACTATCGCGCGCTGGATTTGTAGCACTATTCAGCTGGCGCATTCTGCGGTGGGACTACCGCAGCCTAAATCTGTAAAAGCCCATTCCACAAGGAAGATGGGCTCATCTTGGGCGGCTGCCCGAGGGGTCTCGGCTTTACAACTTTGCCGAGCTGCTACTTGGTCAGGGGCAAACACGTTAGCAAAATTTTATAAATTTGATACCCTGGCTGAGGAGGACCTGGAGTTCTCTCATTTGGTGCTGCAAAGTCATCCGCACTCTCCCGCCCGTTTGGGAGCTTTGGTATAATCCCCATGGTCCTTACGGAGTCCCCAGCATCCACTAGGACGTCAGAGAAAATAAGAATTTACTCACCGGTAATTCTATTTCTCGTAGTCCGTAGTGGATGCTGGGCGCCCATCCCAAGTGCGGATTGTCTGCAATACTTGTACATAGTTATTGTTACACAAATCGGGTTGTTGTTGCGAGCCATCTATCCAGAGGCTCCATTGTTATCATACTGTTAACCGGGGTTCCTATCACGAGTTATATGGTGTGATTGGTGTGGCTGGTATGAGTCTTCCCCGGGATTTAAAATCTTTCCTTATTGTGTCAGCTCTTCCGGGCACAGTGTCCTAACTGAGGTCTGGAGGAGGGTCATAGGGGGAGGAGCCAGTGCACACCAGGTAGTCCTAAATCTTTCTTTAGAGTGTCCAGTCTCCTGCAGAGCCCGTCTATTCCCCATGGTCCTTACGGAGTCCCCAGCATCCACTACGGACTACGAGAAATAGAATTACCGGTGAGTAAATTCTTATTTTAGTCACCTTCAAAGTACTTCCCTTGGGAAGTTATGCACCGATGCCGGCGCTTAGTCCTTCCTTCAAAACGTTTTTGGACCTGGTTTTGTGGAATGTCCTTCAGTGTTGCCCTAGTATTACTCATGATGCTTTCCTTTCAATATTTCCTTTATCTTCAGGACCAGAAAAAAGTCATTGGGGGCCGTGTGAGCAGGTGCATTGTCGTGATGCAAGATCCATGAGTTGTCAAAAAAGTTCAAGTCATTTCTGTCTTTTTCTCTTACGTCCTAGAGGATGCTGGGGTTCCATTTCGTACCATGGGGTATAGTCGGGTCCACTTGGAGCCATGGGCACTTTAAGAGTTTAATAATGTGGGCTAGCTCCTCCCTCTATGCCCTTCCTTCCAGACTCAGTTTAGAAACTGTGCCCGGAGGAGCCGGTCACAGCTAGGGGAGCTCTTAGGAGTTTTTCTAGTTTTATTGTTTTCTGAGTTGTTAGGTTACAGGAAGGCTGCTGGCAACAGCCCCCCTGCTTCGTGGGACTTAGGGGGGAGAAGGAACCAACTCTTGAAATGAATGGTTCTCTATCTCCGCTGACAGGAAACTGAGCTCCTGAGGGTGCTGATTGCAAGCCCACGAGGCGACCGCTCACTCACGCAGCACGACCGTCACCCCCTAACAGAGCCAGAAGAAAGAAGAGGGGTGAGTACAGTGCCGGCGGCCCGGTTAGCGGGTCACCGGCGGGAATGGCGGCACAAGGGTGGGAGCGCAGCTCTGACAGGCTCAGCAACACACTGTGTAAGCTCTTAAGGGGCGTCCTGGGCCAGCGCAATTCACCCTAAACTGGTCACTCTGCTAACAGGAGCTAATCTCACCTCAAGCCGGTATAAACAACTTAGTGCTGGAAGCCGCGCACCATTGCGAGGGGTAGGGCTTCCTCTCAGTGGATCCAGCACTCACCAGCACCATTTTCTCCCTGCAGATCATACAGAGATGTTGACAGGGAGCGCTGCCCTTCACATAACTCCAGCATACCTCTGCGGTACCGGGGTGATTATAGTACTGATTACCCTATTAGGGTTAATTAGTCAGCGCCAGGCTTTTATCATAATAACTGCCTACAAGGGCACTGTGTAGCTGGCTCCTTATACTCTGTGACTCTCTGAAGGTACTCTGGGGGAAACTGTCTGACATTTTCCTGTGTGTATCCACTTTACCATGTCTAGGGACTCTGTGTCCTGTGCTGCAGAATGTGTATCATCCCCTGGGGAGTCTATCCCATGTACTCAGGACTGCAATGTACTTTTCCGGCCATCGGAATCCGAACCCCCATGGGTGGATTCTTTAAGGGGAATGATATCCCAGATTTCAACAAGGATGTCACATACTAAGAAAGAGACACAGTTTTTGAGAAAATCTGTAGAGGATTTGAAGTATTCGGCTCCCGCTACTTCCTCATGCACCCCACCTACATACCCGAAAAAACGTACACTTGCCCAGATAATGCAAGTTGACACCGATACCGACTCTGATACAGGGGACGGTGATGGGGATAAGCAGGGAGGAGATGCAATCCTTTCTAGAGGGGTGCAACTCATGATTGAAGCCTTTAGGGATGTTTTACATATTTCTGAGAAGGTACCTGATCAGGAGGAGGAATCTTATTTTACCGAAAATAAGAAATTCACGCTTACCATCCCTGCTTCTAAAGAGTTAAACTCTTTATTTGAAAAATCCTGGGAAAACCCAGAGAAGAAATTCCAGATACATAAAAGAATTATCATTGCTTTCCCTTTCCCTGAAGAGGATAGAAAGAAGTGGGAAAACCCACCTATAGTAGATGCTTCTGTATCTAGGTTGTCTAAAAAGGTGGTTTTACCTGTCCCTGGTTCAACCGCCTTAAAAGAGCCGGCTGACCGCAATATTGAGGCTACGCTCAAATGACTATACACAGCTACTGGCAAGGATTTAAGGCCCACTATTGCTTGTGCATGGATTTCTAAAGCTATATTAAAGTGGTCAGGCACATTACTAGAGAGATTAGATACTATGGATAGGAGTGACATTGAATTGTGTTTACGTCACACAGGATTCTGCAGGTTTCATGGTGGAGGCCATGAAGGACCTTGGCATGCTAAATGCAAAGGGCTACTTCCATGGCGGTCTCGGCGCACAGAGGACTCTGGCTACGCCAATGGACGGTGGATGCAGAAGCCAAGAAAAGTGTGGAGAACCTACCCTTCACAGGTCAGGCTCTGTTTGGGGACACATTGGATGCGTGGATCTCCACGGCAACTGCGGGTAAGTCAACCTTTCTTCCCTCAGCAACACCACCGACTAGGAAGTCTTATCCTACGTCTACACTGCAGTCCTTTCGGACTGCGAAAGTTAAGAAGTACAAACCACCTTCCACTTTCTTACGGGGTGGTCGGGGAAAATCCAGAAAACCAGCACAGACAGGCTCTCAGGAACAGAAACCAGGTTCTGCTTCCTCAAAATCTTCAGCATGACGTTGGACCTCCCAGCCTGGAGATCGGGCAGGTGGGAGCGAGACTTAAAAATTTCAGTCACATCTGGGCGTCATCATGCCCAGACCCCTGGGTAAGAGATATTGTTGCCCAGGGGTACAGACTGGAGTTTCAAGAACTCCCACCTCACAGATTCGCTGACAGAATGTGCTAGCCTACAGGAAGCCATTCAAAAATTGGTTCAAACAAATGGTATTGTTCCAGTTCCACCTCACCTAAAACACAAGGGTTATTATTCAAACTTGTTCCGTAAGGCTGATATTAAACCTAAAGTCATTGAACCCATACTTGAGGAAATTCAAGATGGAATCTCTGAAAGCGGTGATCTCAGGTCTGTAGGAGGGGTAATTCCTAGTATCCCTGGATATCAAGGATGTGTACCTTCAAATTCCGATCTGGCCGCCTCACTAGGCTTATCTCAGATTTGCGCTACTGGACTGTCACTATCAGTTCCAGGCACTGCCATTTGGCCTCTACACAGCACCGAGGGTGTTCACCAAGGTCATGGCAGAGGTGATGCTACTCCTTTGCAGGCAGGGAGTGAACATAATCCCATATCGACAATCTGCTGATAAAAGCATCTTCCAGGGAGTGGTTGTTGCAGAGTATGGCTCTCTCAACTCGAATATTCCAGGATCATGGGTGGATCCTGAACCTTCCAAAGTCACATTTGGAGCCGACAAGGAGACTGCCTTTCCTGGGGATGATACTCGACACGGGAGTGCAGAGGGTGTTCCTACCTGTGGAGAAAGTGTTGGTGATCCAATCAATGGTACGGGATGTCCTGAAGCCAGCCTGGGTATCGGTTCATCAGTGCATTTGCCTTCTGGGGAAGATGGTAGCCTCCTACAAGGCTCTACAGTACAGAAGATTCCATGCGAGGTCCTTCTAGTTGGATCTCCTAGACAAATGGTCGGGATCACATATTCACATGCACCAGCGGATACGCCTGTCACCGAAAGCCAGAATTTCACTCCTCTGGTGGCTGCAAACTTTTGACCTACTCGAGGGCCGCAGGTTCGAGATTCAGAACTGGATCCTTCTAACCACGGATGCAAGTCTCAGAGGTTGGGGAGCAGTCACCCAAGGGGAAAACTTCCAAGGAAAGTGGTCAAGTCTGGAATCCATCCTTCCGATAAATATTCTGGAACTAAGGGCCATATACAATCGCCTTCTACAAGCAGCACATCTTCTGTAAGATCAGGCCATTCAGGTTCAGTCTAACAATGTAACGGCAGTGCCCTACATAAACCGACAGGGTGGAACGAAGACCAGAGCTGCAATGTCAGAGGTAACAAGAATCCTCCTCTGGGCAGAAAAGCATGCAGTGGCACTGTCAGCAATCTTCGTTCCAGGAGTGGACATCTGGGAAGCGGACTTCCTCAGCAGACACGATCTCCATCCAGGAGAATGGGTCCTCCACCCGGAGGTGTTCGCAGAGGTGACAAGCCGATGGGGTGTACCTCAGATAGAAATGATGGCCTCTCACCTCAACAAGACGCTTCGGAGGTACTGTTCCAGATCAAGAGACCCACAAGCAGTGGTGGTGGACACACTGGTAACTCTGTGGACGGTGTACGTGTTCCCTCCAATTCCACTCATCCCAAGGATTCTCAAACTAATAAAAAGAATAGGAGTTCAGGCGATCCTCATTGCTCCAGACTGGCCAAGAAGGGCTTGGTACATGGATCTTCTGGAATTACTGCTGGAGGAGCCGAGGCTTTGGTACATCCCCATGGTACTAAATGGAACCCCAGCATCCTCTAGGACGTAAGAGAAAATAGGATTTTAATTACCTGCCGGCAAATCCTTTTCTCGTAGTCTGTAGAAGATGTTGGGTGCCCACCCAGTGCTTCATTTTCCTGCATTGTTACTTGGTTAAGTATTGTTGGTTCAGTCGTTGCTGAATCGTTTCAGTTTGGTTAGCTTGGCTTTCCTTTTGTTATGTGTGAGCTGGTGTGAATTTCACCACTATCTGTGTATTTCCTTCTCTCGAAGTATGTCCGTCTCTTCGGGCACAGTTTCTAGACTGAGTCTGGTAGGAGGGGCATAGAGGGAGGAGCCAGCCCACACTATTAAATTCTTAAAAACCCCATGGCTCCTAGTGGACCCGTCTATACCCCATGGTACTGAATGGAACCCCAGCATCTTCTACGGTCTACGAGAAATGGATTTACCGGTAGGTAATTAAAATCCTATTTTTGCACTGCTTTCAGTGTTTCCAAATAGTAAACTTGGTTGACTGTTTGACAATGTTCACTTGCTCTGTCCTGCTCTTGACAGTTAAACAATGATTTTCACGCACAATTTGACTAACTTTTGCAATGTTTTCTTTAGTTCTGCCTGTTGCTGGTCATCCTGATCTCTCATCAGTGACACGTTCTCTTCCCTCTGAAAAATGTTTCACCCACTTGTAAAATGTAAGCTGTCCATCCTGTCACTAATGCCCTATCCTCTATTCTGTAATAGAAAAACAACTTGTTAAATTGCGCATTGAGCCTGATATGGCAGCCTAGATCAAAACAAAGGATCACAACTCCTCCTATGACTCAAATAATAAATAAAAGTTTTTGATCTATTGGCGCTCATATGAGGTTACATAGATTCTCCTTGAAATAACAAAAAAGGACACATACTTATTGAGGTATCCAAAGAAGGGTCCAATAACGAATCAGAGTCATGACACTTCAGCACAAACAGAATAAATGGATGTGGAGAATCATGGTGTGTTGTTCTTTTCTACACTGTAGAAGCTTTTACTCTTGAGCATGCACCTCAAAGGGAAAAGAACATAGTGCAACACCAAATGGCAATATGGATAAAATGTAATGATACATTAAACTCACATTACACATAAAAGAAAGTGCTCATCATAAAAGCATCAGGGGTTCCCTCAAAGAAATAACAGGCATCAGTGGGCGGCTTTCGTAGGAAAATGAAGAGAATACTAGCAAGTCCCAAAACCAGTGGTCTCAATCCTAGAATCCAGGTGTGATCATCCAGCAACACCAGCTTTAGTCAAGAAAAGGGTCGTCGTCGTCCCCCCCCCAAAAAAAGTACCTTGCTATCCTCTATTCTGTCCCCTGGTCCCAACTCTACCCTCTCCAAGTCTCCTACATCTCCTCTGTCTCCCATCCACCCCCACTGCTTCCCTTCCACTCCTCCCCTGTCACTCCACTGTTATTCATCTATGCCCCGCCTTGGGCCCACTCCACCACTCAGCCCTGCTACCTCCCTCTTCTCCCCGCCACCTCACCTCCCTCAGTACCACATTTTACTCCATCTGTTTACTCCGCTCCTGCCTGTAGTAAAGAGGTTCCCACCAAGACCATTTCATCTATAATTCCCTAGCCATCAGATAGCCATCTCCTAGCCATCAGATAGCTGGATTACTCCTTCTGACACAGTTTCTCCTGCTGCTTTCTCTGCTGGAGGACTTGCATTCTCGCATACCCCATGGTGATGTTGGATACTTATTACCCTCAAGCTACTCATGCCAATTTATACCCCCAGAACCCTCCCTTACATTCTCTACATTTGAGGTCCATGTTATATGACTCTTCACCTTCGAGTAGCTATCATTTACCCCCTTCCCCCCGGCATTCCCTCCTCACTTCCTCTCTTCTGATGTTCCATCCATTATCTTAGGCGATTTCAACATCTCAATTGATATCCCCATTAAATCCCCTGCCTCTGAATTCTTTAACCTCACTTCTTCGCTTGATCTCTCCCAGTGGGAGATCACTTAATTTTGTCTTCACCCACCGTTGTGGGTTCCCTGTTCCCCTCTCTGACCATCACCTGCTCTTTTTTTTTTTACTTATCTTGCCCTGCTTCTCCATCTCTACCTGCTAAGGCTACCATCACTAACCGTAACATTGAGGCCATCTATACCACTTCCCTATCCTCTGTTTGACTCACTTCTCTCTCCTATTTGCTCTCTCCTGCTACTTCCCTATACAATGGATTCCTTACCTCTGCTCTTGACTTTGTTGCACAACTGACCACTTCTCACCCTCGCCGATCAACACCTAAACTCTGGCATTCCAAATGCACCAGATATCTGCAAAAATGCTCACATACTGCTGAGCGACGGTGGAGGAAATCTCGCTCTAAGGCAGACTTCCTCCATTACAAATTTATGCTCTCATCCTACAGTACTGCCTTTTTACCTCTCTAAACAGTCATACTTCAAAAACCTCATCTCCCAATCCTCAAACCTCTAGCGCCTCTTTGAAACTGTCAACTCCTCTACCCACCCCTGCTTCAACTCCCCTCTTCACTCTCTGCTCTTGACTCCATACATCAGGACATAACATTCCACATGAACCTGAGCAACCACACGTCTCCATTCCCTGACCCCCTCTCCTCCCCTCCTACCAACTCTGACATGGTCCTCATCCATTCCTCAACCCCCTCCACCTCCCGACTTGACCTTATTCACTCCTGCCTCCTCCGATACGTCTCTTCGCCTGTTCCTTTCTTGCCTATCTGCTCAATCTCTCGCTCTCATCAGGCACTGTCCTCTCTGCCATTAAGCATGCCCTTTTCTCCCAATTTTCTTTTTTTTTAAAACCTACTCTTGATCCAACAATGCTATCCAACTACCGACCCATCTCTTTCCTCCCTTTTGCCTCCAAACTCCTTGAGCATATTGTCTACAACTGCCTCACTGTCTTTCTTTCCTCCTACTCACTGCATGACCCATTCCTGTCTGGTTTCCATCCACTCCACTGAAACTGCCCTCATGAAAGTCTGCAATTACTGTACCTCCTTGCTGCTAAATCCAAGGTACACTACTCTGCTTATTCTCCTTGACCTCTCTGCTGCATTTGACACTGTGGACCACCCTCTCCTGCTGTAAATCATTTACTCCCTTGGTCTGCACAACACTACCCTCTCCTGGCTGTTCTACCTTTCTGACCGTTCCTTCTGTCTCCTGTTGTGACTCCACTTCCCCACCGTCCTCTACCAGTAGATGTCCCCCAAAGTTCTGTTCTTGGGCCTCTCCTTTTCTCTCTCTACACATCCTTAGGTGAACTCATTAGCTATTTTGACTTACAATATCATCTCTATGCTGATGATACTCAAATATACCTTTCCTCCCCTGACTCACTCTCCTCACTTTTATCTCCAACTGTCTCTCTGCAATCTTTTCCCGGAAATCCCTGTGTTGTCTTAAACTTAACATGTCTAAGGGGGTAATTCAGACTGGATCGCGGCAGTGATTGCAGTCTGAATTACTGTGTGGAGTGTGTACGCGCAGCGGCCGCTCTGTGTGTGCACACCCTGGGAGCCTGATTGACAGGCAGAGATGGTCGTGGGGCGGGTGGGGCATGCCAACAGTGTTGGCGGGGCGCGGTCTGGAGAATGGAGGTGTGTCTGGACCGTTGGGGCGGGCCGCGGCTGCAAACCGAAACATGGCGGGCAGCTCCCTGCCAGAGTGCAGGAGCTGCGCAGGTAGGGAGCTACTCGCCAGGCACAAAGGCATCGCCGCCATGCCTAGCCCTGTGCTGGGCATACCCCCGCATGTCAGAGTAAATCATTGTAGATATGCTAAATTTAGCACATCTACGATCAACTCTGAATTACCCCCTAAGACTGAGCTGATCATCTTCCCTCCCTGCTGCATAGCCTCTCCTTCTACAATTTATCCATTGATGGCACAACTTTCTCCATGAGCCCCCCAAGAGCACTGTCTTGGAGTTATCCTTGACTCCTCCCTCTCCTTCAAACCACACACTCAGTAGCTGTCTCAAACCTGCCATTTCCCTCCCAAAAACATCTCCAGGATCAGACCCTTTCTCACCCAGAATGCTACTAAGACTCTGATCCACTCACTGGTCATCTCCAGATTGTACTACTAATCTCCTATCCGGCCTACTTTACAACCGCCTCTCTCCACTCCTATCTATCCTCAATGCTGCTGCCTGTTTCAGCTTCCTCACCAAACGTACTACATCCACCTCCCCTCATTTGCAGACCTTCACTGGCTACCCTTCCGATTCAGAATCCAATTCAAGCTTCTCATACTCTCCTACAAAGGACTCACCTATTCTTCATCCTTTATCTATTTACACTCCCACCCATCCTCTTCGCTTTTCTAATGCACGCTGCCTCTCCTGCCAACTGATTACCTCCTCCCACTTCTACCTGCAAGACTTTGCATATGCTGCGACCTACCTCTTGAATTCTCCACCTCTCCCCATCTGACTCTCTACTTCTCTACAACACTTCAGACGGGCTCTGAAGACCCACTTCTTCACCAAACTCAGCCAGCTCTCCCACTAACCCTTGTCTATGCCTTCTGTGTTACCCTGGTCTCTTAGCAGGGCCGGCAACAGAAATCTTGGGGCCCCATACACTGATATCTCTGGGGGCCCCCTACCCCCTCAACTCTTCCCCTCAATATAAATGTATGTGTATATATATATATATATATATATATATATATACACAGTATATACATACACACGCACACATATACATACACATATACAAACATACATATATAAGCACACATACATGTATATATACTACACAGACACAAACATACATATATAGACACTGACCCACAGATTGTCACAACGGTGAGGGAGATTGCTAGGACCCAGGAGGGACTGACCTTGTCTGTAGGGACATCACATTGGTAAAGCTGCAGTCGGCTGCTGTCTGATATTCCCAGTCAGTGTGCCTGGCAGTGCTGTGCCGCTCAGCTCCTCGGAGTCAGCGGCAGCAGCAGGGACGGGCTGGCGAGGGTTCATGCGTAGTGACGCCGCGACGCTGGCAACACAGCACGGGACCAGCTCAGACCAAGTGATGGGGTATGCGGCGGGGGTGGTGTTTATATTGGGAAGTAATTGTCTGTTAATTGACGTATGGGCGTCCCGGAGTGCACGGGAGCCACAGCTTTCTTAGGCGCTGCCTACACATTTCTTGTGCCCCTGATGCTCGGGGCCCCCCTGATCCTTGGGGCCCCATACGGGTGTCCCCTTTGACCCCCCCTGTCGCCGGGCCTGTCTCTTAGCCCTTCACCTTTTAGTTTGTAAGCCTGCAAAAGCAGGGCCTTCTCCCCTCATGTGCCTTTCCATCTCTTATACTCCATACTCCCTCTGATGGCACCTAACCCCTTGTCCTATATTGTCTTGAACTGTAAGTTGGTGTTTTCTTGTTTGCTCATTTGATTCTGTAATGTGTGCTATGGATCCCTTGTGGCACCATATAAATAAAAGATGATAATAATAATAATAATGATAATAATAATAAAAACTGCTGTTTTTTTATTGCATTAGCCCCAAAAACTTGCACTCACAGCCCTCTGATTTTGCTTCCAATCTTGCCAAGTTTAACAAGAAATGTAATGTTCGTTCGCTAATCTAATTTAAGATCCAACATTCTCGTGATGAAGCTGATATGAGTGATGCATGCTATATGTTATGTTTCAACTGTAATGAAAACTGAGGAAGCAGGTAATTAATTGGCTGACTGGAACCAATGATGAAGCAACTGGTAACGTGGACCAGACTGGACCAATGATGACACTGAACTGGAACTGGTAATGTGGGCTGGACTGAAACTGGGGACAAGACGAACTGGTAACACGATGACCAGACTAGGACTGGTGGACGCTGAAGATTGGACTGGGACCGGTGGACTGGATGTCTGTTTGGGAAAGACTAAGCTTGGATCAGTAATGCTACAGACCGGGCTGGGACTAGTAATGCTGGGTGCCAGGCTAGGATCGGCTTAAGGCCCCCATACATCAGCAATCGATTGGGGCAATTTACCATTTTGCAGATGGTTGTGGCAATAAATCTGCAATGTATGGGGTTCACAGATTTCAGACCAAAAGTTAAGATTGTTGAATCAGGTTGTCCAACATGTTGGATTTCACAGATCAATTGGGGCTGTAGATTGCTAGTGTAGCAGATTTGTAGACCATTTCTAGTAAACTGATGAACCCTTCAGGATTGGCAGATCTATATCTGCTGAAAGTGATCTGCAAATCACTGAAACATCTACGGTGTGGGCGCAGATTTGTGGATTGGGGAATCTTTAAATCTGGGGGGGGAAATCTCAGAATCTGCAAATAGTGTTTTTGTGATTGCTGGCGTATGGGGGCCTTTAGCTGTACCTGATAAGAGTATAAAATACTGCTGAGAATATCCAGGATACAACTGGCTGGGACCAACAATGCTGCAGAGATAAACCAGGCTTAAACTGGATATAGATGTGGTCATTCCGAGTTGATCGTAGATTTTGCAGGGCTACGATCATGACGATAGACATGCGGGGGGACGCCCAGCACAGGGATATCCTGCCCTGCATGTCAGTGCCGACCCCCCCTCCCCCACTGCAGAAGTGCAAAAGCATTGTACAGCGGCAATGGTTTTGCACTTTAGGAGTAGCTCCCGGCCAGTGCAGCTTTAGCGTGCTGGCTGGGAGCCACTCATTGCTCCCTGGCCTGCAGCGGCTGCGTGTGATGTCACGCAGCCGCTGCGGCCCACCCCCGTATGGTCCGCCCATGCCTGCGTTGGCCAGACCACACCCACAAAACAGCAGCCAAACACTGCCGTTCCGCCCCCCCCAGGAACCACCTCTGCCTGTCAATCAGACAGAGGCGATCGTAGCTCAGCGACGGCCATCTGGCATGCACCGGCGCACTGTGACACCGGCACATGCGCAGTTCTGACCCAATCGCTGCACTGCGATAAACTGCAGCGTGCGATCGGCTCAGAATGACCCCCAGAGTCACTTGCTGGGACCAGTAGCATTGGACACTGAATATATACACTAGGGCACTGCCAGTGAGTAGTGCTTGAACTGTGGTAACGCTGAAGAACTGAACTCACCATTACATCTTCTATATTGCTGAGAAGTGTATGTGTAACTGAGGAGGTGAAATCTGCTGCTGTAATCAAACTGGCACAGGTAGCAGAAGATGGAACTTGCTGGCAGGAATGTAATGGGTTAACTGCATACAACAAAACAGTGAATCCACAGGATGCTGTTTTGCGCCTGTTTCAAGAAGTAGAAAGCGGCTGGATATATGTGGATATATACGGCACACTGCAGATCTGGGAGACTGCAGACCGAAGCACACTGGAGTTGATTAAAGCTGAAGCACAATAGGTGAGAAGCACTTTATAAATGAGAGTTATTCCCAGCAAAGAAACAAGAAATCACTTGGAACGGCAGAAGAAAAGCTAAAGCTGTCGGCAGTGCTGAGACTTGGGAGCACAGATAACCTGTTGCTTGCAGACAGGAAATCCTAGGTATAGCAACTAATTGACCTGGCAATGCATTGGTGAACTGAAAGGGTTTAAATAGGCGTTCCTGGGAACGGATAGGCTGCAGTGATCATGAGGAATAATACAGGAGCTGGATAGGTGCAGGAGTGATCATATGATGAGAGTCAAGACGGCTGTGCCCGTGCTTCAGGTTACACTGACAAACTGGAAACATAGGCAATATAGGGAATGGCATGCGCAGGATGATCCTGAAGACATGGCATGCACAGAGAACCACGGAAAATGCCAGGGTGCCATAAAAAGTAAGCTGATCCTGAGGAGCAGATTGTGACAAAAGGCTTTCAGTTCCTGAAATGCTACATTAAAAAAATAAGGCAAATGAGTGACTAATGTAATATATATCTATATATCTATATATATGTAGCAATTGAATCAGCACTCTAACATGGACAATAACAACTCTGGTGCCTTCTGGAAACCTTTATATAAAACAAATCCAACAAGCAGCGGCACTCAGAGACAGTGGGCCTAATTCTGAGTTGATCGCAGCAGCAAATTTGTTAGGAGATGGGCAAAACCATGTGCACTGCAGGGGGGGGGGGCAGATGTAACATGTGCAGAGAGAGTTAGATTTGGGTGGGGTGTGTTCAAACTGAAATCTAAATTGCAGTGTAAAAATAAAGCAGACAGTATTTACCCTGCACAGAAACAAAATAACCCACCCAAATCTAACTCTGCACATGTTATATCTGCCACACCTGCAGGGCACATGGTTTTGCCCAACTGCTAACAAATTTACTGCTGCAATCAACTCTGAATTACCCCCAATGAGAATTGATACTTGCAAGAAAGTGCGTTTAATCCATCACATCAATCCAACCAACATCTCAGGGCAGTGGCGCCCCTTTGTCATTGGATTGATGTGATGGATTAAACGCACTTTCTTGCAAGTAACAACTCTCATCGTCTCTGAGTGCCGCTGCTTGTTGGATGTTTATATGGATGGTTGTAGGTAGTGAAATTGTGGAGGCACCAGGTCTAGCTATTTGTTCAATGAAGTGCCGGGCCTGTCAGGCTGGACAGGAAGTGGCTTATTGCCAGGTTAGCATGCTGCTGGCTTGCAGAGACACCATTACTGCTAAGTGAGTGCTGTGTTGAACTGCTGTTTTTGTGAGCAGGGCAGTAGGTCCTTCTCACACCTAGAGAGG
This sequence comes from Pseudophryne corroboree, assembly GCF_028390025.1. Lineage (NCBI taxonomy): Eukaryota > Metazoa > Chordata > Amphibia > Anura > Myobatrachidae > Pseudophryne > Pseudophryne corroboree. Next base: position 49,450,246 of record NC_086446.1, on the reverse strand, counting down.
AAACCTAGTGTAGAGTTAGTGTCCACAGAGGCTAGGACCTATGTTTATGTTTTATTTTTTGCTGCAAATAACAATGGCCCTCATTCCGAGTTGTTCGCTCGGTATTTTTCATCGCATCGCAGTGGAAATCCGCTTAGTACGCATGCGCAATGTTCGCACTGCGACTGCGCCAAGTAACTTTACTATGAAGAAAGTATTTTTACTCACTGCTTTTTCTTCGCTCCGGCGATCGTAATGTGATTGACAGGAAATGGGTGTTACTGGGCGGAAACACGGCGTTTCAGGGGCGTGTGGCTGAAAACGCTACCGTTTCCGGAAAAAACGCAGGAGTGGCCGGAGAAACGGTGGGAGTGCCTGGGCGAACGCTGGGTGTGTTTGTGACGTCAACCAGGAACGACAAGCACTGAAATGATCGCACAGGCAGAGTAAGTCTGGAGCTACTCTGAAACTGCTAAGTAGTTAGTAATCGCAATATTGCGAATACATCGGTCGCAATTTTAAGAAGCTAAGATTCACTCCCAGTAGGCGTAGGCTTAGCGTGTGTAACTCTGCTAAATTCGCCTTGCGACCGATCAACTCGGAATGAGGGCCAATAGCTGATGTTATTTGCACCAAACATCCTATTTGGGCTGCTGTAAAGAAAGTGCACCCATCAACCCCAGGAAATGGTCTCCTTCCCCTGATCTGCTCACACATGGTGGAGAATACATGCATGCATTGCAATTGCAGCCATAAGAAAAAAGTAAATTTAGAATTTAAAGTGACAGATGCCCACATTTTTTTTTGCTGTTGCTGAAAAGACTGTGGTCCTGTGATCTTCATGGTCGTAACAAAAAAAGAAGAAAAAAGAAAGACTCTGTGGGATCAGAGTCTTTCTTTTTTCTTCTTTTTGTTGTTACAACATTTATACTGACTCTGGGAGCACCACCGACATCCAATTAGCACTTTGAGTGATAATTATAAATATAGTCGGTAACAGACCAAATACCCATTATAGGTTAGAGTCTGATACAATAACCTGTCACTGAACCACCAATCTCGAATCCATCTTCATGGTTGTGTCATCATTTTATGATTAGGAAAACCAGATTTTGCTTCACACCTAAACCACCAGATAGCATGGAGGGTATTGTAAAGGCCTTTCTGCAGGCTATGATGGCTCAGAAGGAAGCCAACTATGTGCAAATATTGACCATTGAGGAGACCTATAGACAGCAGTTCCAGGCCCAAAATGCCTTAAAAGAGGTGATACAGCAGCTAGAATCCCAGACTAGAGATATTTCCACAGACATGAAAACATGCTTCATACAAGCTAGTCGCTTCCTGCCATGGTGGTAGGAGCACGAGCACGGCGGTAGGAGCAGGAGCCCGGCAGAAGGAGACAATAATGCCCCACACAAACAGATGGAGCTGCTGCGCTGGTGGTCTATGGTGACGCTGTATACAACTGCCTCCAGGTAATCCGGGGGGGAGGGGGGGGGGGGCACAGTGTGATAGAGAAAGTGGGGGAGGTTTTATACAGCAACTGGTGAAGAAAACAGGTGGGGATGGGGAGACACTGTGACTGGAGCAGAACATGGGGGGAACACAGTGACTGGGACAGAACATGGTGGCGGGGGGGGGGGGGGACAGTGACTGGGACAGAACATCAGGGCTTGACACAGTGACTGGAACAGAAAGAACACCATGGGGGGGGTGACACTGTGACCGTGACAGAACGCGGGTTGACACTGTGACCATGACAGAACGCGGGTTGACACTGTGACCATGACAGAACGCGGGTTGACACTGTGACTGGGACAGAACACGGGTTGACACTGTGACTGGGACAGAACACGGGGTGGTGACACAGGGACTGGGACAGAACACGGGGTGGTGACACAGGGACTGGGACAGAACACGGGGTGGTGACACAGTGACTGGGGCAGAACACGGGGTGGTGACACAGTGACTGGGGCAGAACACGGGGTGGTGACACAGTGACTGGGACAACACAGAGTGGGGGGAGTGTGACACTGGGACAGGACACAGGGGGATGACACAGTGACTGGGACAGAACACGGGTGACACTGTGACTGGGGCAGAACACGGGGTGGTGACACAGTGACTGGGGCAGAACACGGGGTGGTGACACAGTGACTGGGACAACACAGAGTGGGGGGAGTGTGACACTGGGACAGGACACAGGGGGATGACACAGTGACTGGGACAGAACACGGGTGACACTGTGACTGGGGCAGAACACGGGGTGGTGACACAGTGACTGGGGCAGAACACGGGGTGGTGACACAGTGACTGGGACAACACAGAGTGGGGGGAGTGTGACACTGGGACAGGACACAGGGGGATGACACAGTGACTGGGACAGAACACGGGTGACACTGTGACTGGGGCAGAACACGGGGTGGTGACACAGTGACTGGGGCAGAACACGGGGTGGTGACACAGTGACTGGGACAACACAGAGTGGGGGGAGTGTGACACTGGGACAGAACACAGGGGGATGACACAGTGACTGGGACAGAACACGGGTGACACTGTGACTGGGGCAGAACACGGGGTGGTGACACAGTGACTGGGGCAGAACACGGGGTGGTGACACAGTGACTGGGACAACACAGAGTGGGGGGAGTGTGACACTGGGACAGAACACAGGGGGATGACACAGTGACTGGGACAGAACACGGGTGACACTGTGACTGGGGCAGAACACGGGGTGGTGACACAGTGACTGGGGCAGAACACGGGGTGGTGACACAGTGACTGGGACAACACAGAGTGGGGGGAGTGTGACACTGGGACAGAACACAGGGGGATGACACAGTGACTGGAACAGAACACAGAGAGGGGGTGACGTGGTGATTGGGACAGGACACAGAGGAGAAGTGTTACATAGTGACATAACACAGAGGGGGGTGACACAGTGACTGGAACAGGACACAGAGGAGAAGTGTGACACAGTGACATAACACAGAGGGGGGTGACACAGTGACTGGAACAGGACACAGAGGAGAAGTGTGACACAGTGACATAACACAGAGGGGGGTGACACAGTGACTGGGACAGGACACAGAGGAGAAGTGTGACACAGTGACATAACACAGAGGGGGGTGACACAGTGACTGGGACAGAACACAGTGGCTGGGAGAGAACACTTAACGAAGCATATGGAAACCCCACTTTAAAAATCCTGCGTTTGCCCCTGGCTCCTGTTAACATGTTGTATATTTGATGCTTAATTGCTTCGTCTTACGTAAAATTGTTTTGTTCGCAAGATTTGATACTACTCTTTTGTAGACTTTGCACTTGTTCAATTATTACTGTATAAACTTTGTATTTGTAATGTTAACAATTTTATTGTATTCAAAGTATATTTTGTGTATTACAATACCAATAAAAACAGTTTACACAAAAAAAGTTGAGTTGGTGAACCCCTCAATACAGTAGAAGACTCTTGGGGTTACTTACATACATGGGGATACTCGATATTGTGCTACTGTAGAAGTAAACATAGAAACCCCATGTAGATGTAATCAGGGCCGGTTTCGGGGGTTCTTGCAGCCCTAGGGGGCGTGGATTTATACAGTGGGCGTGGTCACTTACGCCCCCTGTACTGTAGTAGGATGTGCGGTGCACAATGACGTCATCGCGCATCGCACAGCAAAGGTCCTCTCCATGAAGGAAAACTGCACGCTAAGCGTCTAGTTTCCTTCGTGGAGAGGACATCAACGCGCACCGCACATCATTACAGTAAAGGTCCTCTCCACGAAGGGAAACTAGACGCGTACAACGGGCACCCAACGAAGTTTCCCTTCACAACAGGCAGCGGCAGGCACAGCAGCAGCGGATCTTGCCATGGTGCGGCGCAGTCCGGATGGCGCTGGTGCCCTCTAGAAGGCGGCGCCCCGGGCAAAAGTCCTGCTTGCTCGTGGCAAGATCCGCTACTGACTGTAATCATAGTTGGCTTAGTTCATGATTTATTGTATGATGTGATATTGGGGACTGTATTTTTCCCACTTCTGGTAGTTGTGGGAAAACCAAGGTATTACTGATGTAAATACTCCAGACCCATTGGATAATGTTACTGGTACAGTGATAGTTGGGAGTATCCATTGAGTTTGAAGTTTTCCCTTTTGCAAGCTTGGTCGGGGAGTCTAAGAATAATGAGAATGGAAATGTTGAACCAGCTGTTGGGATGCCTGACCTTGGAGTAAGGAGATCTTTGCCTCAGAAGATTGAAAAGACCCTGCTCTGGTGAGGGATAGAGGGAATGTAAAAGTGAATAATGGAAAGCCAGAGGAGCTGGATAGTAGCCTGGCCCTACCCCTACATGGCATTACATCAAGATTTATTGTATCAAGGGTCCAAAAAGGGGGCAGATATTGTGGAACAATTGATAGTCCCTAAGATATATAGAACTGTGTTAAACTTAGTTCTTAGGGGGTAATTCTGACCCGATCACACCCTGCAGTTTATCGCAGCAGTGCGATCGGGTCAGAACTGCGCCGGCACCGCAGTGTACCGGCACATGCCAGATGGCCGAAGGCCGTCAGGCCGCTACGATCGCCTCTGCCTGATTGACAGGCAGAGGCGGTAGCTGGGCGGGATGGGGCGGAACGGCAGGGGGCGGGCCGGGGAGTGATGAGTAGCCCCCGGCCAGCGCGCTAAAGCTGCGCTGGTCGGGAGCTACTCTTGAGGTGTAAAGGCATCGCCGCTGTGTGATGCCTTTGCACTTCTGCGGGGAGGGGGGGGGGCAGGATAGGCCTGTGATGGGCATCCCCCCGGATGTCAGTGTGAATGATCGTAGCTGTGCTAAATTTAGCACAGCTACGATCATCTCGGAATGACCCCCTTAGTCACATAGCTTCTGGACATTTTTGCTGTGGATTAGGTAGGACCTCTGTTAAAGTCTGCCAGGGCTTATCAATACATATTAGCGATACCGTTTGTGCAATATGTCAACAAAGACAATTGCTAGAGAATGTGCACATGTCTTACTTACCTACTTTGCTGCCCCCTCCTCCGGGAGGAGGCAGCATTGTAGGTGCATGGGGGCATGGCCGGCAGCAGGATGGGCGTTCCAGAGGCATGGCTAACAGGGTAGTGGCCCATCCGGGGGCATGGCATCATGATCGTGTCATCGTGGCACCACCCCCCACTATGCAGTGCAGAGAAAAGAGGCGCTGTATAGTGGGGGGGCGGAGCTACAATGATGCGATTCAGCGCGAATCGCGTCATCGGACCCCTCAGACCGCCCACTTGTTCTCTGCTGCGGGCAGCCGAGGAGGGTCGTGGAGGGGTAGCATGGAAAGTGGGAGGCTTGCCAACAACTTTCCGGGGGAGCTGGGAGGGCCACACGATTTTTGGGAGCCTCCCGGCCATTCCAGGAGGGCAGGCAAGTATGGTACATGTCTTTAGCAGAGTAGCAATACCAAAGGACATTTTAATGGATCAGGGTACTCCATTTATGTCCAAAATTATGAAAGAATGGTGCCATCTGTTTAAGGTTACTCAGCTAAAGACCTTTGTATATCATCCTCGAACTGATGGACTGTTGGAGAGATTTAATAAATGGAAAAAAAAATGTTAATAAAGGTGGTCGGTAAGGATGGAAAAGATTGGGACTATCTATTACTCCATCTGATGCTGGCCATTAGAGAAATTCCACAATCCTCCACAGGGCTCTCTCCTTTTCACTTAGTTTGTGGGAGATACCCAAAGAGATAGCTGGATATTGTAAAAAAGACATGGTTATTGAACATGTATCTCAGCTGCAGGAGAGAATAGCAGAAGTGGTGCTGCTATTGAGAGAACACTTAGAGCAGGCACAACAAATGGTGTACAATTGTAATGCTCAAGTATGCACCTTTGCTCCTGGGGACAGTAGAAAGCATGTTTTTGGCAAAATGGCAATGCAATAGTGAAAAAAGTGGTTGAGGTTAATTATAAAGTATACCAGCCAAAGAAAAGAAAACCCAAACAGATATACCATGTAAATCTTATAAAGCTTTGGAAGGACCAGAGTGGCTCTGTCAGCAACCCCGGTTCCTCCAGTAGCCTCAGTACCTTTGGATCCTGAAGTGACAATAGCCAAAACCCTCTCAAATAGTCAACAGCAAGAGGCTAGAGTTTCTCATTGGAAATTGAGATTTGTTTTTTTGAGGTACCAGGCAAAATGTCACTCATTAAACATGAAATGCATAAAGAAATCAGAGCAGCTAAAAAAAGGATTTGAATTACCTACCAGTAAATCCTTTACTTGTAGTCCATAAGGGATATTGGGGAAATGTAGTACGATGGGGTATAGACGGGGTCCAAAGGAGCCGGTGCACTTTAAATTTCTTCACTGTGTGGGCTGGCTCCTCCCCTCTATGCCCCCTCCCACAGGCAGTTATAGGTAAAATAGTGCCTGAAGCAGAGAGGACATACTTGAGAGAAGGAACATAACAACAAAGAGTGGTGAGATTCACACACCAGCACACCAATAACATAAAACAACCAGCAACGGCTGGTAACAAAACAGCAACAGCTGAACAGGTAACCATAAAAGAGACAACCTGCAGAAAAGTCAACACACTGAGGTGGTCGCCCAATATCCCTTATGGACTACGAGAAAAGGATTTACCGGTAGGTAATTAAAATCCTATTTTCTCTAGCATCCATAAGGGATATTGAGTAAATCTAGTACGATGGGGACGTCCCAAAGCTTCCAGAACAGGCAGGAATGTGCAGAGATGTTTGCAGCACCACCTGCCCAAACTGAGTATCCTCTTTGGCCAGGGTATCAAACCTGTAGAACTTCACAAAGGTGTTCTTACCTGACCAGGTAGCAGCTTGGCATAGTTGCAAGGCCGAGACTCCACGGGCTGCCGCCCAGGAAGAGCCCACAGATCTTGTAGAGTGGGCCTTCAGAGACTGCGGAACAGGTAAAGCTGCTGACACATAGGCCTGTTGGATAGTAAGCCTAAGCCAATGAGCAATGGACTGCTTAGAAGCAGGGCAACCCTTTTTCTGCAGAATCCGTCTTTCTGATCCGAGCTGTTCTGTTGACATAGATCTTCAAGTCTCACACAGCATCCAATGCCTCTGGAGGAGCAGAAGTGCCAGAACTTGATGGAACCACAATAGGTTGATTCAAGTAGAATGCAGAGACCACCTTCGGCAGGAACTACTGCCTAGTCCTGAGCTCCGCTCTGTCCTCGTAAAGGACCAGGTAGGGACTTTTACACAATAAGGCCCCCAATTCTGAGACACGCCTAGCAGAAGCCAGGACCAATAACATGGTTTAGAAAGAAGGTTATCCAGCGCTCATGTAGGTGGGTATTTGAATTGCCCTAAGGCTGCTACCTATTTTCAGAAGTTCCTCAAGCTTCTATAGTGGTTAGGTACAATATGGGGTTAGGTGCGCCAGGTGGACAAACTTATAATTATGAAAGGGATGATGTTTGAAATGATACTCAGACTAATTGTTAAATCTCACAATGGTGTTTTTTATTTTGATCAGAAAATAGAGGGGAAGGGGTGGTTTTGGATATGGAGGAAAGGGGAGTGAAAGAGCTCGGGGGGGGGGGAGGAAAAATACAATAAATATGTTGTATATATAGCAATATCCGTATTAGCGGATATGTTGATGTTTTAGTTACTATAGTGTATTGGGGGCACTCAGGTCAGTGGCGTCCCACTTCTGCAGTGCCTAGAGTCTTGTAATGCTGTCCAGAGCCTGTATGTGGTAATTATGTTTGGTCAGAAAAAAGTGGAAAAATTGCAACAAAAATGGTGGGGGTCCCCCCGGAGGGTCGGTGCGGCAAGGGGTCCTGGTGATCGCTAAGGGTTAGGTAGTGAGGGCTCCGGACATACCGTCCGCCCCTGGGCTCTGTCAGTACACAGTGTCGCTCTTTTGAGAACACTGTGACTAACTGCCAATTGGGGAAGCGGTCACCGTCTTGGAGAGGGAGAAGGACAGCTGCTTCTAGCCCTGCTGGGCTGTCTGCCGTGTCCTTTCCTCTCCTACAGAGTCCCTTACCTTGTCCTCGTAGCTCCGTCTCGTTCCCTCTTGCCGGCGGCCTTCTCCGTTCTTCTTCGGCGGCGTTGTCCTCTTCCTTCCGGGTTGCTCCGATCACGTGATCAGGGTGCGAGGTCGCAAATGTGTTCGGTCCGTGAAGCGGCGGCTCCCTCTCTTCCGTTTTCGTTGTTCTTTTATCTTACGGCTCTGTCTGTCTGGAGGTTAGATTGAATATTTAAGTCGTGGATAAAAGCAAGGTGCTGTGTTAGGAAACACAGCACCTTGCTTTTATCCACGACTTAAATATTCAATCTAACCTCCAGACAGACAGAGCCGTAAGATAAAAGAACAACGAAAACGGAAGAGAGGGAGCCGCCGCTTCACGGACCGAACACATTTGCGACCTCGCACCCTGATCACGTGATCGGTGCAACCCGGAAGGAAGAGGACAACGCCGCCGAAGAAGAACGGAGAAGGCCGCCGGCAAGAGGGAACGAGACGGAGCTACGAGGACAAGGTAAGGGACTCTGTAGGAGAGGAAAGGACACGGCAGACAGCCCAGCAGGGCTAGAAGCAGCTGTCCTTCTCCCTCTCCAAGACGGTGACCGCTTCCCCAATTGGCACAGTTAGTCACAGTGTTCTCAAAAGAGCGACACTGTGTACTGACAGAGCCCAGGGGCGGACGGTATGTCCGGAGCCCTCACTACCTAACCCTTAGCGATCACCAGGACCCCTTGCCGCACCGACCCTCCGGGGGGACCCCCACCATTTTTGTTGCAATTTTTCCACTTTTTTCTGACCAAACATAATTACCACATACAGGCTCTGGACAACATTACAAGACTCTAGGCACTGCAGAAGTGGGACGCCACTGACCTGAGTGCCCCCAATACACTATAGTAACTAAAACATCAACATATCCGCTAATACGGATATTGCTATATATACAACATATTTATTGTATTTTTCCTTTCCCCCCCCCCCCGAGCTCTTTCACTCCCCTTTCCTCCATATCCAAAACCACCCCTTCCCCTCTATTTTCTGATCAAAATAAAAAACACCATTGTGAGATTTAACAATTAGTCTGAGTATCATTTCAAACATCATCCCTTTCATAATTATAAGTTTGTCCACCTGGCGCACCTAACCCCATATTGTACAGGACCAATAACATCACCGTCTTCCACGTGAGGTACTTGTCTTCTACCATCATCAGTGGTTCAAACCAGGAGGACTGTAGAAATACCAAGAATACATTCAAATCCCAGGGTACCGTGGGTGGTACAAAGGGAGGTTGAATGTGAAGTACCCCTTGCAAGAAGGTCTGAACTTCTGGCAACACTGCCAATTTCTTCTGGAAGAAGATGGAGAGAGCTGAAATATGGACCTTAATGGAACCCAGACGTAAGCCCTTATCCACACCAGCGTGCAGGAAACTTAGGAAATGTCCCAAGTGGAACTCTGCAGACGTATATGTGCATTCCTCGCACAAAGAGACATATCGTCTCCAGATATGATGATAGTGTTTTGACGACACAGGCTTCCTGGCCTGAACTATGGTAACAATAACCCTTTTGAAAAGGCCCTTGTGAGCTAGGATGTTCCACTAAACCTCCATGGTGTCAAACGAAGCCACCGTAAGTCCGGGTAGACGAACGGTCCTTGTTGAAGATCTCTTCTCAGTGGTAGAGGCCAAGGATCTTCGACGGACATGTGCAGAAGATCCACATACCACACCCTCTGAGACCAATCCGGGGCAATCAGAATTGCCTGGACTCCTTGATTTCTGATTCGCTTTAGAACCCTTGGGAGCAATGGAATCGGAGGAAACATGTAGACCAGCCGGTAAGTCCAAGGCAACGTCAGCGCATCCATTGCCCTCGCCTGAGGGCCTCTGGTTCATGAGCAATACCAATGAAGCTTCTTGTTGAGTCGAGAAGCAATCATGTCTATTTGTTGGCAGCCCCACCGGTCGATGATCTGTTGAAACAACTGAGGGTGGAGCCCCCACTCTCCCGGGTGGATATTGTGATGACTCAGGAAGTCCGCTTCCCAGTTGTCCACTCCCAGAATGAAGATTGTGGACATTGCTCTTGCATTTCTTTCTGCCCAGAGGAGTATCTTTGAAAACTCTCGCATGCAGGCCCTGCTTTTTGTCCCTCCTTGCTGATTGATGTACGCTACTGCCGTGGCATTGTCCAACTGAACTTGGATCGCGTGATCCCTGAGTAGAGGAGAGGCATTGTAGATCGTCTGAAGTTCCAGAATGTTGATCGGAACTAAGGCTTCGTGGGTTGACCACCAGCCCCTTAACTGAGACACCTGGGTGACAGCTCCCCATCCCCTCAGACTCGCATCTGTCATGAGGAGGATCCAATCCTGAATTCTGAAACTTTGACCTTCCGGTAGGCTGGAGGACTGCAGCCACCACAGGAGGGAAATCCTGGCCTGAAGGGACAGCTGTATTATCCGCTGCATCTGAAGATGTGATCCGGACCAGTTGCTCAGGAGGTCCAATTGAAACGTTCTGGCATGGAACCTCCCATACTGGATCACCTCGTATGAGGCTACCATCTTCCCCAACAATCTTATGCAAAGATGTATGGATATTTGCGTAGGCCGGAAGACCATTCTCCTGAAGTGTTCTCGCTTTATCCTCTGGGAGGAACACTTTCTGGGCCACAGTATCCAGCAACATTCCCAGGAACAGGAGCCGCTGAGTCAGCTCCAGGTGGGACTTCTGTAAATTGAGGATCCACCCATGGTGTGACAGAAGGTGGGTAGTGCGGTCTATATGGGGCAATAAAAGTTCCCTGGATCTTGCTTTTATCTAGAGATCATCCCATCCAGATAAGTGACAATATTGACCCCCTGGACCCAGAGTTGGAACATCATCTCCGCCATCACCTTCGTGAATACCCTCGGAGTTGTGAACAGGCCAAAGGGTAATGCCTGGAACTGGTAGTGATCGTTCAGCAGGGCAAACTGCAGGTATGCCTGGTGAGGTGGCCAAATTGGGATATGGAGATAGGCGTCCTTTATATCCAGGGAGACCATGAACTCTCGTTCTTCCAGGCCCGCAATCACTGTGTCACAATCCTGACTGTAGGTTTTATATTTGGTGACTTACCCCTGCCATCTGTCCTGGATCTTGTGTCTTTTCACTCACGGAGTTAAACAGCTTGTCAGCACTGAGTTTTCCTGAGTTTTCTGCCTGAGAGGTAATAGTTAATTAGCTCCACCTGTGGTGATCTCCTGTGTGAGGCTGAATTCAGTAATCTGAACTTTAGGTCTAAAAGCCAGCATCCTGTGTTTTGCAGAAGTCCAGGCTTCAGTGTTCTCTCGGCCTGCTAGGCCTCATTCTACATCACAGCCTTGGCTAGAGTAGTCACATGACAGTGACTGTTCACCTGACCCAGAGTTGTTCAATCCTCTGCCAGCCTGAGACTCTCTGCATCACCTAATCCTGCTCATCAATCACCAAGGACCAGGAAGTATAAATCAGGAGGCTGAGTTAGAAACGGGGCCAGTTCCTTGTGTCACACACAGCTATGTGTGAGCATTCTAGCTGAGCTCCCTAAGGTTGTGATCTCCAGAGCTCCCGTATCCCAGTACCTCAGTACCTCCGTGCTTCCAGCACCTCCGTGCCTCAGTACCTCAGTGCCTCCGTGCCTCAGTACCTCCGTGCCTCAGCATCTCCGTGCTTTCAGCACCTCCGTGCCTCAGCACCTCCGTGCTTCCAGCACCTCCGTGCCTCAGTACCTCTGTGCTCCCAGCACCTCCGTGCCTCAGCATCTCCGTGCTTTCTGCACCTCCGTGCTTCCAGCGCCTCCGTGCCTCTGTACCTCCGTGCTTCCAGCACCTCCGTGCCTCTGCACCTCCGTGCCTCAGCACCTCCGTGCCTCAGCACCTCCGTGCTTCCAGCACCTCCGTGCCTCAGTACCTCCGTGCTTCCAGCACCTCCGTGCCTCCGTGCCTCTGCACCTCCGTGCCTCAGCACCTCCGTGCCTCAGTACCTCCGTGCTTCCAGCACCTCCGTGCCTCAGCACCTCCGTGCCTCAGCATCTCCGTGCTTCCAGCACCTCCGTGCCTCAGCACCCCAGTGCCTCAGCACCCCAGTGTCTCTACGCATTCCAGTGTCTCTACGCACCCCAGTGTCTCCACGCACCTCAGTGTCTCTACGCACCTCAGTGCCTCCAACCACCTCAGTGCCTCCACGCACCTCAGTGCCTCTATGTACCTCAGTGTCTCCAAGTACCTCAGTGTCTCCAAGCACCTCAGTGTCTCCAAGTACCTCAGTGTCTCCAAGCACCTCAGTGTCTCCAAGCACCTCAGTGTCTCCAAACACCTCAGTGTCTCCAAGCACCTCAGTGTCTCCAAGCATCTCAGTGTCCCCAAGCACCCCGTGCCCTTTAGCACAGTTGTACCTGTTATTCTTCACTGATTCATCAGCGCCTTTCCAGTTCTGTCTTTCAGGAGACCTTCAGCGCCCACACGTGCTTCCTGTCTGCCGACCTCATCCTGCATGAGGAGAACCTGGATTCGGCCATCTCTGCCGCGGTTCCTCTTCCCAGTCACCGGAGGAGACCCCGAGTCCACAACACTTCCAAACCAGGTCAGTGGTGGTATTCGTGTAGTCCTCCAGTCGCCCGCGCAGACTTCGCTAGCACCGGGTTCACAAAACCTTAGTCATGACACACTGCTTGCAAGGATTCCATCTTGAACTTTAATACTTTAAGGTAAGGGTTCAAAGATTTTAGATTCAAAATGAGCCTTACTGAACTGTACGGTTTTGGTACCACGAACAGATTGGAGTAGTAACCCTATACCTGTTGTTGCAGTGGCACTGGAACAATGACTTGGGACTGGACAAATTTTAGGATGGCCTGTTGCAGCGTAACATGCCTATCCTCCAAAGCTTTATTTGAAAAATCATTTGGGAGGAGCGCTGTCAAACTTGTCAAAGTCAAAAATGATTGCAGTACACACATCACGTACAAACTACACACAGATGGCCTCCGTGCGTGTACTTGTTCTGCCGTGCGTGCGCATATTCACAATTTGCGTATGGTTGCTCCCGCGGTCCTGCGCATTAGCACGTGGTATGAGTATTTACAGTAGAGTTTGTGAACGCATGGAAAGCCATCAAAACACATTACATATTTAATCCAAATAGTGCACAATGTACACATAGTCTCCCTGCACCACATCAGCAAGTTAAAACAGTTTAAATGGTATCAGAACAAAGGGATTCACCTTTACAGGATAGGAGGGGACAGAACAAGGTTATAAGGTGGTGTTTGGTATCCAGCTGTAGAGTATTTTAAGGGTAATATTCCGGTGTTGGTTTGCAGAAGATCGCACGTTCCTGCAAATAGTTATATGCAGGAACAGAATATATGTATAAACTGTATTTACTGTACATTAGGTATGCGGCGGGAACCCAGAGGAGACCACCCACAAGTGCATCTGGAACAGACATCGCCCACCTATTCAAACCAACCTATGACCTCTCCTGTACTGTAAATGACCATCCCTGTGTCCAATGGACAAAGAGATTACAGTATCCATTGTGTTAAGTTTTGGAAGATTGTATAAAAGGAGCAAGCTGCAGGCCTGGTCACACAAGACTCTAAAAGTTATCTATCTCGATGACCGAGGATCAGACTGGGTAGCGTGGCGAAAACCAAACAAGTATGTACCATTGACTGTAGCCATTTATCTATTGTATTGTAATGTTGTTGTGGTAATCCCCCTTTCAGTAATAATACGTTGGTGTGTCGGAACCCAGCATCTTAAATACAATCTGGTGTCGTGTTTCCTTTCCCTGCTAAGGTTTAAAGTGTATTTACAGCCACTTGCTGCTGCATTGTGCTAACAGTGTATAGGCCTGTGTACGCAAACTGTGTAGTCACTACGCCCTTTAGGCGTACGTACGCAGAGTGCGTACACTGGCCCTCATTCCGAGTTGGTCGCTAAGTTTTTCGTTCGCACAACATATTCGCAAAGTTGCGTTAGTGTAGTAAATTTGCGAACATCCGCCCCCAACGTATTTTTGCACATTCGTACGCAGTATTACACAAAGTGGGCGTACGCCAAATGACATCGCAGCAATGCGAAACCATCGCAGCATTGCGAAACTATCGCATTAACACATACTTCATCGTAAAATTACTAAGTTTTAGTATATTTACCCATCCATGTTAAAAGTGCACACTTTTGTGGACAAACGCACCACAATGCTTTTTTTTTCCCCTATTCAGTGGAATTACACCTTTATGTTAAAAGTCCACAAGCCCTCCTCAATTACGAACCCAATTAGTGTAATTAATGTCAATGGTCCTGACCAATTAAGTCTCCAAAGTAAACCAGAAGAACACTTTGTAGCTCTAATTGGCCAGAAACATTGTTGTTTAAATTTGTAAAATATAGATATTGTAATTTTTATTGTTATAATGCAAATGTTTGAAGTATTGTGTATATGTGTAGTGTGTGAATAAATGTCTTTTCATGTATTTAAAAACCATAACCTCCTAACGAGTTTTGTGTGTGTAGAATTTTGTGTTTTATATTTTTATTTTTAAGCTTAAGTAAGATGTGTGAACTGTTTAAGGTCACCAATTTCTGCAAGGCAATGTGCTGTTCCTTTATAGCATAAATAAGCACAACACCCACTTAACTTCAACAATTTTTTTATTTTTTTTATTTGTTTTTTTGTTTTTTTAAGAAACTTTTAACAAAATTAAAATAAAAATATCACAGATTTTTTTCTATTGCCTCGATATCTGCTAACACTTCCCTTAAATGGGCTTTCAGCCGCCCTAAAAGTTCAGGCAAAGTGCTGGGATCTCCAACTGCAGAATCTGAAAAGAAGAGTCAAAGAAAACATTAATAACTTACTCACATTACCTATTATACAAGCAGGGCACAAAGCACACTTTAATGCAGGCCTGGCCAAACTGATGCCCTCCAGCTGTTGTGAAACTACATAGACCAGCATGCCTTGACACAGTTTTGGGGACAGAGAATGCAAAACGGTGTCAGGGCATGCTGGAATGTGTAGTTTCTCAGCAGCTGTATGTCCGCAGTTTGGAGAGGCCTGCTTTAATTCCTAAGTGACGACATCATGGCTGTTTTCAAGATAAATCAGTAGCAGAACAACACACAAGCCTGCTCAGCAATCTTTTTTTGTTTATTACAAGAAAGTGGACCACACCATGGGGTACATTTATTACTACTGGAGTTCTATTTAAGAAGGGACGTTGCCCATAGCAACCAATAAAAATAAAAATATTATCTTGTAAAAGTGGACTTACAAATTTAAACTATAATCTTATTGGTTGCTATGGGCAACGTCCCATGTTAAAGAGAACTCCACTTAAGTAGAAATGTTACCATCAAAACTGAGCACAGATAAACCATGTTGTCCTGGCAACCCTGTTGAACTAATGAGTGTCGACCTAGAGTGGACACACAAAACATTGCACACATAACACTACATATAATGACACTCTTTAAAAATTCAATGCAACATGTACACCATGAATAATAACTCTTTTTTTTTCCCTTGGTAGCGTATTCCCAACAGTACAACAGGGCATGTTTTGAGATTGTAAGTCTAAGTAGGTAATCATTATTGTAAAAATGTAAAAACACTTACTTTCCTCCACAACATTGTCACTTAGCCCATCTGGGGCTTCTTCTGCCCATTCGCTGGGTGGTGATGCCAGCTGGATGGGGGAAGGCGGCTGGATGGGGGAAGGAGGAGGGATTGGGGAAGGAGGAGGGATTGGGGAAGGAGGAGGGATGGGGGAAGGAGGCTGGATGGGGGAAGGAGGAGGGATTGGGGATGTTATTTCAGAGGGTGGGTCTGATTGAGAGGGCGAGGGGGGCGGAGAGAATGTTAGGCCAATAGAGGGTGAGGGGGGCTGAGAATGTGATTTGGAATTTGAAGGAGAAGGGGTATGGGAAGGAGGAGAAGGGGTCACAGAAAGAGAAGGAGAGGTGGGGTGAGAAGGGGAGTGGAAAGTGGAGTGGGCCTGGGAAGCTGAGGGTGACTGGGAAGCTGAGGGTGACTGGGAAGCTGAGGGTGACTGGGAAGCTGAGGGGGATTGGGAAGCTGAGGGGGACTGGGAAGCTGAGGGGGACTGGGAAGCAGAGGGGGATTGGGAAGCTGAGGGGTACTGGGAAGCTGAGGGGGATTGGGAAGGGGAGGGGGAGTGAGAAGGGGAGGGGGACTGGGAAGTGGAGGGGGAGTGAGAAGGGGAAGGGGGCTGAGATGGTGCCTTATGTGTTGCTTGCCGTTGTGGTCGTCCTATAATGATATTTGTGTTAAAATTTAATTTGCATGTTAAATTACATACTAAACAATTGTAAATTTCACTGTTCTGTTCCATGTAAAAGACACAATGGGTTTTTTTAACCAAAAAAAATAAAAAAAAATCCTCTTCATGTTGCCCACAGCAAACTAAATGAGTCCAAAAAATTATTTGGACGCTCATTCCTTAATCTATTCCATTGAGTCATATTGATTGGTCTAGGCAACATCACCAGATCACTATTCAAGCCACCTTATTATATAGACAGCACTGATCAAGTTTTTTGGTACAGTTTCCTGCCTGGTTTTTTTTTCAGGAAAACATGCACTTGTTTGGTGACATTTTGCTACAGTCAGTACTGTTTGCCCTAACCACACACACTGTCCTATTGTTAAAAAATGTTCACTCAGTGTTGCAATTAGCCTACCACTTAGTGTAAATTTGCACAATTTATGCTATTAATCTTATGTAATGTAACTTACTGCGTGCATGCATTGCGCGGATTTGCTGCCGGATCTCCGCCAACAGCTCTGGAGTCCTCCTGCGGAGATCACTCCATCTCCTCTCCAACTGTATTATTGTCCGCCTGCTGCGGACGCGAGAACGCAGCAGGCGGCGGACCTCCGCGTAGGCCTCGCGCTTAACCCGATTTGGGATGAAGCGCCCAACGCGGCCTACGCGGCGGTCCATGACCGCAACCAGGACGCGGAGCTCTCGCCTGGTGAAAGGTGCCGCACGCATCATGGCAATGGCGTTTTCCTTATTTGGGCATATATTTCTAGTGTCTGCTAGCATGTGATTGGTCCAAAATCTATGCTGTAATTTCTAATAACTTTATTGATCTTTGCAATGCTGGGAAGAGCAGAGTGTTAATTAGCACGAGCGGAAATATGCATTCGCAGAAGGAATTTTTAAAAAATTAAAACATAAAACAAAACAAACAGACACAGACACACACACAGTTTTGGGTAAATTCAGATACATATCTGTGTACTCACCACAGTTTGTGTGATCATTCAGCTGGACAGTCACAAAGTGGACAACATTAAGTTTCATTTGTTTGTGTGTTTGTTGAAATAAACAGGATTTTAGGATAGAAAACAAATAAGGACACTATTTAGCAACATCACAGTATTGTTTTTGCAAATAACACATTGTAAGCTTAACGTGTTAACGGATTTAGTGGCAAATAAATATTACATATTCCAAAGCCAAAAAAAAATTACCCAATGGCCTTACAATAGCAAACAAAATGACAAAATTAATCAAAATACAAAAGCATACTGTGGTTTTATTTTGATTAAAAAAGAGAAACTTAAAACACTATACCTGAAATATTCCGCAACAATGCTTGCCCTGACTTGGCTCCCCCTCCGTGTAACACTCCCCCCACCGAAGTGTCGGACAACCCCTGGCTCCTCATCAGGCAATTCCTCTGTCTGAGGAAGCTCTACGCTACTCCTTACCGCGATGTTGTGTAGTATAGCGCACAGGACCACTAGTTTACTTGCCATCTCCGGCGAATACATGATGTCGCCACCAGTGCGGTGGAGCACACGAAACCGCCCTTTAAGGACCCCAATTGTGCGCTCCACCAGCTGCCTAGTGGCAGTAAGCGCGGAGTTAAATGCCGTCTGTGGTCCTGGCCTGGGATTACGGTAAGGAGTCATGAGCCAGGGGGTGCAAGGATATCCACGGTCTCCTGTTTGATGATAAACCAAAATTAGAAAGTCTATTTTTTTAAAAATTAAAATATTTTACACAAAATTGTGCAACAACTCACCCAATAACCACATGTCTGCTCGTTGACTTGATCTTAATCTGTGCCATATCCCTGATTGTCTAATGACATACGCATCATGGGAACTTCCAGTAAACTTTGCATTCAGGGAAAGGATCTGGAGGGATGGCCCACAAACAACCATTACATTCAGAGAATGAAACAGTTTCCTGTTTCTATAAATTTCTTCATTATGTTTTGGTGGCTGAATAGCTACATGTGTGCCATCCACAACCCCAATAACATGTGGGAAGCGACTACCACCTTCCTCAAATTGCCGCTTCACCACATCTAGGGCACCAACATCCAAAGGCATAGCAATAAATTGCTTCACACGCTTTAGGAAAGCCTGGCAGACACGCCGCAGGACCTTACTGAACTGGCCCTGCGACATGCCAACCAGGTCTCCTACCACATGCTGATAAGAGCCTGTAGCCAAAAAATGTAACACAGCAAGGAATTGTGTCAATGGTGGTATTGCTGTAGGATACCGAATTTCAGACTCCAGATCACTCTCTATTATGGAGAGAGTGTCTAGGATTAGATGTGGTGGCAGCCTGTATCTACGTACAACCACATCATCTGGCATCCCAAAAAGTAGGACACGGGGTCGGAAAATTGGTGGCCTAGCACGCCTCCGTTGCCTTGGTTGATGAGGAGCCGGTTGTGGTTGTGGGGCTGGCGGTTGGGGTGGGAGTGCTGGCGTGGGTTGGGGAGGTAGGGCTTCGGCAGCAATAAATATTGACATCACACACTTTAAAAAATAAAACAAAAAAAGGTTGAATAAGACAAAAACAAAGTCCAACAAATATACTACCAAAATTTTTCAAAAAAAAAGGGGGTGTCAACTTACTGCAGGAGCGTAAGACATTTTTTCTGAGTTCAATTCAGGAACAAAAGGAATATTATCACAAAAAAGATAAACAAAATTATTTTTTTGATGAAAGCTACATATGTTAAATTGTAAATGTTAAAAATAGTATAAAAAAAAAAAAACACAGCATCAAACACATCACAAACACCTACTAAAAAATAATGACTAATTGGTTTAAAACATTACAATAAAACAAACAAAAAGTTAGCCCTTTAGTAGCTAGTCCAGCCAAGAACAACACTACTTTGCTGATCAATCCTGGTAAAAAACATAGCATTTATTAACAAGATGGAAAACAAACATTATCAAAACACTTTGAACAAACACAAACAGGCACCAACACAGGCCAAGGGAACTTACCTGATCCAAAATAAAGAAAGGACCAATTTGTGTTATATAGCACACAAATTTGAAATAATATACTAGGGTTACGTCACCCAAAACAATTCTCCTACAAGAGACCAAAAATGACAGTCAAAAACAACATACAGACCATTAACACAAACAGGCACCAACACAGGCCAAGGGAACTTACCTGATCCAAAATAAAGAAAGGACCAATTTGTGTTATATAGCACACAAATTTGAAATAATATACTACGATTACGTCACCCAAAACAATTCTCCTACAAGAGACCAAAAATGACAGTAAAAGCAATGAAGCACAGGTTTATTTGCACAAATGGACTAGCAAAATATATATGTGTAAAAAAGACTAACAAACAATCAACATAAAATAAAAACTTTTTTTTAAAAAAAAAACAACAAGACGAATTCCAGAATACTCACAAACGTAAATTCGCAGACAAAATGCTACACTGTCTATATTCTAAACGCAAACGAAAGGACAAATGTATGCTTGACAATTACTCACTTGGAAAAATCCTATAGCACCTTCACGCACAAGCCAACAAACTCAACAGTGAAACTCCAAACTACCTACACTCACAGCGTGCAAAGTAGGCCCTTAAATAAGCAGTGCAATCAGTAACCAGATTAACATTGTACACCTGTGTGAATTAACGTGACGCACGTAGGTATAAATAAGCACACACCTCGGCGTACACACGTCATCGCAAACATGGCTTCTCGTGAGCAAATCGCAGCAGAGATGGACCGCATTGCAGAGCAGGAGATGGCATTGCGGAAAAGACGCCTAGATTGCCAAAGGCGCATGTTGGAATACGCCTCTGCGGATGTTGAAGAGGCAGGACCTAGTACTCTGCAAATGTCTGCTTCTGAACCCCAACAATTGACTGGGGATACCCTGCCACACACACATAGTGACCAAACTGAGGGAGAATTGGCTTTAGCCACACAAACACAACAGACAGAAGCTGCTAGTGAGGAGGAAGATGGTGATGACCAACAAGAAGAAACCTCACAGGCTACCTCCAGACGGAAGAAAAGACAGCCTGCATTCACTAAGAGGGAGTTGCGTGTTTTGGTCACGCAGGCCATGTCCAAAATACATAGAGGCCCAAAAAACATGGGGGCTGCTTCAAAAGATCGCATCTGGAGAGACATCACAAAATCTGTGAATGAAGTTGGTTCTGTCGTCAGAACATCACAGGAAGTGAGACGACGGTAAGTGCATCTTGACAGTCATTTTTCTGTGATAAGTTGACTAAAAAATGTAGTTACATGTGATGTTATGTCTAGCAAACACAAGCAGAACACGTGTCCTATATATTAGCTTAGACAAATAATAAGACTCTACTTTGTCCCTCTTTCACAATACATATGTAGGTGGGCCGACTTCAAATCCCGCCTGAAGGCAAAGAGGGCTGCGGAGTGGAATGCCTCAAGGGCTACAGGTGGAGGAGCACCTGTCGCTGTGGAGTATACTGACTTGGAGGAGATGGCGATGCCTTGCGTCAGTTATGAGGAGGGCCAAGGGGTGTCTCATATGGACACGGACCTGCCTGAGATCCTGACGGGACATGACTTGGAAGGTAAGTTTACACATTTAGTTGTCTGTAATTTTGACTGTATTTATAATAATAAACTAATTTTGTATCCAACTTTTTCCCCACACATTCTTCTATTTGCTTGCCACAAAACACAGCACAGGGGGGTGATCCGTTTGAGTCACAGGACGGTTATGTGGTTGAGGCTGAGGTGGAGGGACCT
Organism: Pseudophryne corroboree; assembly: GCF_028390025.1. NCBI lineage: Eukaryota > Metazoa > Chordata > Amphibia > Anura > Myobatrachidae > Pseudophryne > Pseudophryne corroboree. The sequence continues at coordinate 49,429,139 of NC_086446.1, read as the reverse complement.
AGTGAGTCTGGCAGTGTGGGCCAACAAATCCCACCTCTGCAGGTTCCTACTGGCCCCCCCACCCAACCCTCTGCTATCCCGGAGATCCTGCTTGAAATCGCTAGGTATGGTGAGAGCCTAAATCGGTTTCAAGACGGGGTCATCCGGGAGGTAAGCCAGATAGCTGTCCGGCTCACTGAGCACCGAACCTGTGTTGAGCAAGGTGTTGCTCAACTCTGCCAACGTCTGGCAGAGATCAGGCAGGGCCAAGAACAACTTGCCTCCTCATTCCAAAGCCTTGCAAATAACATCTTGCAAGGGCTCCAGGCCATCGCTGTCTCCCTTGCCCACAGTGGCAGAGAGCCACCCACATCGGCTCCCTCCCCTGCCCCTGCCCAGGAAGAACAGCCCACTGGGCAGGCCCAACGAAGGTCGCTCCGCAGACCTTCCAAAGAAGAACAGCCTCAGGCGGGGAGAAAAAGAAGAAAATGATGTCTCTCCAGATGGGCAGCACCTATGTTTTTGATGTTGCCTCTATGTATTTTTGGAGTTGGCTTGTGTGGCCAGAATGGATAACTCCCTCTTAGTGAAATGTATTCTTTCTGTTTGGATGTATTGTAGCCTGTGAGTTTATGTGTATAAACACCAGAGCCATCTTCCTCTTACTAGTGTGCTATGTATTGTTGTGTTTGTGTGGTGGATCCTAATTCTTTCTCATTTGGTTTAAAATTTGTGTGTGGCAGGGTGTGTCATGTTTTATTTATGCTTAAAAAATATACTTTTGTCAGAAGCAGAATTTTGCAGAGTACTGAGTTCTGCTATCTAATGATTGTCAGTGCCATCTGCTTGCTGCTTGGTCCATCTCTGCCTGTGCGACTCACGTGGAGCCATGTTGTTTAAATGTTGTGAAATATTATTATAGTAATAAAAAACATATTTTAAAAATTTGTGCAGTTTCTTCAAGGTAATGCAGTTCCAGAAAGATTAGGTCAGCATATAGACACTTGTAGACCAATCTGCAAATTCTCCTTAAAAATTGCAAAAAAAAAAAAAAAAAAAGGTATGCTTTGCACCACACTTTAATGTCCATATTAAGTAAACAGACACGACGCTTTTTATAAATATCTATGGTCAACAGGACATAATTTCAAACATTGTCAGATATTATAATCAAATATTATTGTGACTGTTAAGACTAAATTAAAGTGTATGCTGCATTATGTGGGTGTTGGATTATTTGTAAAAAATGTTTCAGATTTCAAACACTTTCAAAAATATTTTCACTTGTTTGTATTTGGGAGTCTTACACACATTAAAACAAGTTTAAAAAATGCTTACACAACAACTTCATCAAAAATCACACCCTTCTTTGGCAGTGTGTGAGATTTATATGTGAGTAGAATAAACATGTAATGTGTGTTCAGACAATTGCTGGTTGGTAACTTTCATCTGCTCATTAATTAACAAGTAATTGGACATCAGATGAATGTGCTATCCAATTAACTGCTAATTACTGCATACACACTTGTACCAGTACTTCGCAAATGTAGAGTAACTGCAGACCTACTCGGCTGCTGCATGAATGTTGCTACGGTTTCCTATGTTAGTTTTAACAGCGACAATGTTTATTTGCGAAAAACACGCCCATTGCGAGTTGCATACTCCCACACTGTACGCCCACTTTCATGCCCATGTCGGAGCATTGCGAAGTCTCGCCTCTGCCACGCCCACGCCACTCCTCGTTTTCGTTTGCCAGTCACAGCTTTTTTTTTTCTGAGTAATTTTGCACAGTTGTCGTACGTATGTACTCGCGCATGCGTAATCACGCATTTGCGTATGCGCAGATACTTACATTTCGTACATTTGCGTTGCGAAGACTCTTAGCGACCAACTCGGAATGAGGGCCACTGTGCGACCTTGTGTACGTAAGGTTTGTGAATAATATAAAGGCGAAAGGTTAATTACTGCGGCCGCAGCGGCTCAATATTAAAGTGTATCAAGTGTGTTTAAGGTATATGCTTTTTAATCCTGTAAGTAAACCAGCGTTTACAATTGGAGGCATCGTCCAGTTTTCCACATGCTCACAGCCTAACAGGTCATAGCAGACTTAATCTATCAGCAAAGGGCGGAAAGAAGTTATCCTACGTAACCTTTTCTTGGTCGATGGATACGCTGAAAACCCTACTAGTGTGCTGATTAGATGACGTCTGCTCTGTATGGTCTGCTGAGGTGCTGGTAGAACCCGTAAAACACAGGAAAAAAGCTATTTAAAAATCGGTGAATTTTTTGGCGAAAAAAAGCGTACACAAAAGTGCACCGATACTTTGCATACCCTCTCACATTGTTGCAAAACAAAGTTCAAATAAGTCATATTGTGTTTGATTCACATTGGATTGTCTATCTGTTAAGTAGATTTAAAAGTACATTTAAAAGTTGCTGCATAGCCTTGATAGTTTTTTTTTTAAAACTCAGGCCTAAAATAACTTCTGGTGCTTGTATAATGTGTGATTTCTTTGTGACATAGGAAGCCGCATGGTCTATCCTCCATTTTGGACTAACCACATGGACTGCCCACCATCTTGTGTAAACCTCATGGATGAGTAAGGGGGAGGAGCAGTGGCCATTTTAGGAAGGTCATTTTCTAAATAGCTGATTTTCAGTCTGCTCAGAACAATCAGTTTCCCTTGTCACATCAAGCACCATTTATGAGTTACCAATGCATTTATTTAACCCATGCCATAGTTAATTACAAATAGTTTCAATTGGGCCTAGTGAGAGTAAATGGTGAGATAAATGCTTGGCTTGGTGTAAGAAATTGCACACACAAAAAAAAGAAGAAAAAAATACTTTTTTTCCCCTTCTTCTTTCCCAGGATTTAGTTAACTCTCTGTTTGCTATAGCATAAGCCATTGAAATGCAAATTAACCTGTGTAACTGCTTTTTCTTAGCAGTGAATAGCAAATAGCGTTGATATGCAAATTAGAAGCACAGAATGGCTAAATGAGTCACATAGAAGGCAAGTGAATGATACATATATATAATATTATTATAATTATGTGTATATTTATATCAGTGTATGGTCTGCAAGATAGTTATCCACTCTGAATCATATCATTTAAATTATTGATTATTGCTAAATTCATTTAGATCTGTGTGAAACCGGATACATTTGTTGCTATATAGTTAAAACTAAAATAAAAGTGTTTAATGAAGTAAATATAAAGTACAACATGCAGGTCTGGCCCGGTCGTTAAAGGTTACACAGAACAAGCGTGGGTTGTGCTTGTGAGCGATTATAGTTAGCATTGCTCACATTTATAGAAGTTGTGTGATTTGTTTTATTACGGACGCAGGGTTTTGTACACGTGTCTCGGACAAAGTACAGGACTGCGCACGCAGCGTAAAAAATACACACGGTTGCGTGTTTACGCAAAGTGCGTAAGAGTGAGGGCGCTAAGTACAAATTACACAATAGTGTTGTTTAGTTAAAAGGTGGGACAGTAGCCATGCTACAATAGCACAAAACTACCTGGTTTCTAAAGCAGATTAGTATAAAACTTTTGTTTAAACTGTATTGCCTCTGGGGGTAAAGCTGCTGATCTAAAGGGAGTAAAAATTTTCTGTACAGAAAAAAACCAAGTGTATTTGTGTGAGCTGAAAACAGGAGTGAGTGGGTTTGAACCCCGGGAAATCGGGATCCCGTCGTGTGGTACGCCAAGTGAGTGGAGGCTTGGCGGCGTGAGGCGGCTGACTCACGTTAGTATAGAGTAAAGTACGCAAATCGTGAGGAGGTTTGCAGAGGAGCGTAATAGGGAATTGTGCATTGTGAAATATTGAAGTAAAATGTTTTTTCTTACGCTCCGAACTGAGGGTCGCAGTTTGTACATAGACCCATGGTCATACGGCAGATAGGTAACAAGTACCTATACGCTGTGCGATTGGACCACGCGTTTGTGAGTGCGATATATAGCGCAACTTGATACCCCTTTCACGAGCTTTTGCGTAAAATCGCGGTATCATTAGCGCTGTGTAGAGCATACGCAAGCGTGATTTGTGTATAAAAAGTGTATAGGGAGTTTTTTCGCTGGTCTCTCTCAGGAAAATCTCCAGCGGTGTATATTCACTGGAAAAGGTAAGTCACTCCTAACTCTTCCTGTGAATAGAAACCAATTAGGGACCTCACTGGGTTCGCGGTGGTCACTATTGGAGTGAGTCGTGGTACTCAGCGGAGAAGGAGTGGGTGAAAGCGCTCAAAGAACTTTCACCGTTTATCCGTGTCGTGTATTGAGGATTGCGTAAAAGGAAAAAGTCCGCGATGAGATCCAATTGCACAAGCAGTGGACATATATTAGCCAGGGTTCAGGTTGAAGATCCGCAGCCCAAGGGGTCAGCGAGGTTTATAATGTGTGAGAAATATGGTCCACACGCTGAAGACTTTTTGTCTGAATGGGTATGTATCACTGCAGAAGATAGGGTATCATTCTCTAGGGTAGGCAGCTTTGAGCCAGAGGTATTACAGAATAAAAGGATTAGGATATGTCTGATAAAATCCAGAAAGCAAAGGATTAGACATACAGATTGTTTAAACTTGTGGCAGCAAGAGGGGAATGTGCAGAGGGAACTGGCTCGCACAGCAGGTTCCAAACCTAGCAAGAAAACAATGGCGACCGCACCACCACCACCATATATTGATGGGGAGAAAGTGGCTACAGGCAATGGTACATTGGTACAGGATAGGAAAGTAATTGATAAATGTACTAACGCTAACCCTTGCCAGCTGTATCCCATTTTAAATTTTCCCCAGGACTGCGAGCAGGAAGATGAGCCCAGCACGATATCGGCACTCTCTCTAGCAGCCACCATACAGGGCACCCAGGTGGGCACGGCCCAACCAGCAAGAGCAGTAGCAAGGCCCCCTAGCAGAGGGAAAAGTGAGGTCGTGTCCACAGGTAAGTATGGTACCATACATTATGCAGAGACAATAGCTCCCCACATTGTAGAATCAAACCAGAACGACATAGTTGAATTAAATCCTGTCAGGGTGATCGTAGTCCCCAATGGGAAGACTGACGCACAGGGAGTAACTCCCATCAGGAACATTGCCATGCATTGTCCCTGGTCCCGAGCAGAGTTAAGGTCAATTATGTCAGAATTTCCTGATCCCAGAAAAGATCTAGTCGCATGCCAGAGGTTCATTAAAGAGTTAGGTAACGCCAACGAATCCACAAAGATTGGAGAACAGTGCTACGGGTATGTTTACCCTCAAATATTGACCCCACAAAATTCATAACGGATTGTAAATTAGATGCAGAGGTACCTCTCACTGATGAATACAATCAGGAGAATGTACGGCAAATCAGTCTGCAATTAGGAGTATATTTCCCTACTGTTGTCAAATGGAATACAATCTTCTCCATAAGACAAAAGGAAGGTGAAATGGCATCCGAATATTTCCATCGAGCACTGCAGGAAATGGCTAGATACACTGGGATCGAGGACATTAAAGAAAATGCACACCATAGGGAGGTAGCTGTATCGGTATTAATGGATGGTTTAAAAGAGGCACTGAGGACAAGGGTACAGACCTCTCTACCTAACTGGAGAGGTATGTCGGTGGCTGCATTGAGTCCGCTATCGAGCACGACCATAACATCAGCAAACACGGAGTCACAGGGGGATAGGCTGATGGCAGTAAGTATACAGACTCTTACCACAAAACCGCATCAGCCAAGACCCCAGACGACTGATGGTAAGTCACGTGTAATCGTATGTTATAACTGTCTGAAAGAAGGACATTACTCAAGGGAATGTAGGAATAAAGGAACACATAATGTATACCGACCCCCTAGACCAGGATATGAGCCACGCTACAATTCACATAAGCGGGATCAGGGACCATATAGAAATGATTATGAGCCACATAGAGGGGAAACAAAGAGGTACCCACCCAGGAGAGACTGGCAGGCCTCTGAAAATTCACAGCTACCCCCCTCACATATTGTAGCTGCCAATGCGCTGTGGGAGGGTCCCATTACACAATAGGGGTGGGGCCACACCTGTAGTCTGCAGCCAGTGAAGTTAATTGCAAGCCTTGGTAGTGAACCTGAGGTCACAGTTGATGTAGCTAGTGTACCATTACCTTTTCTTGTAGATATAGGGGCGGCCAGGTCAGTGTTGAATTCAACAGTAGGTATAAAAACCACGGGTAAAACAATTTCAGCAATGGGAGTAACAGGAACGGTGCAACAATACCCTTTGAGTAGACCTGCAGAGATTACGATAGGGCCCTTGCAGACAAAACACTCTTTCCTGCTGGCTGCATCGGCTCCGACTAACCTACTTGGCAAAGATTTATTGTGTAAAATGCGGTGTGTCATATACTGTACTCCTGAGGGTGTCTTCTTGGATATACCTGAGAACCATGCTCAAGAAGTACAAGATATATTAGACACCCCTCAAAGGCTAATGTCGCATTCTACTGTTATAGACACATGTCCATCTCAGGTAGAGGAAATGGTCTCACAAATACCGGGTTCCCTTTGGACCAAAGATGGACAAGACACTGGATTGATGGCGAATGTAGCTCCAGTAGTAGTACAAGTAAAAGATGGTAGGATAGCTCCAAAAATCCCTCAGTATCCTCTGAAGCCAGAGGTAGAATTAGGAGTGTACCCCATCATAGAGCGGCTGCTACAGCAGGGCATTCTAGTCAGGATGTCCAGCACCGCCAATAGTCCCATCTTCCCTGTGAAAAAGAGTGGGGGGAGGGGTTACAGGCTAGTGCAGGATCTAAGGGGGATAAACAAGATAGTTGAGAGCCAATTCCCCGTAGTGCCCAATCCAGCTGTCATCCTCATGCAAATTCCCCCTACCGCAAAATTCTTCACTGTCATTGACCTCTGTTCTCCTTTCTTCTCTGTCCCTCTTCACCCTGACAGCCAATACCTTTTTGCCTTTACGTACAGGGGAGTACAGTACACCTGGACTCGTCTCCCGCAAGGTTTCATTGACAGCCCGAGTATTTTCTCCCAGGCCCTACATGACTGTCTGCAATCCTTTCAACCTGAGAGTGAATCAGTGCTAATACAGTATGTCGATGACTTATTGTTGTGTTCTGACTCACTCGAATCGTCCTTGAAAGATACGAAACAGCTTCTTTTTCATCTTTCCCGCACAGGACACAAGGTTTCAAAGGATAAGCTACAGTTATGCCGGACCAGGGTTAAATACTTGGGACACTGCTTGACGCAAGGACTGACCGCTGATAGAATACAGGCGATTCGCGACATGACTCTGCCACAAACTCAGCAACAGATCCGCACTTTCCTCGGAATGTGTGGGTACTGTCGATACTGGATTCCAGGGTTCTCAATACTGGCCTTACCATTGCAAGAAATGGTCTCTTCGAACAAACCAGAATGGATCTCTCACACAGATGAGTCCAAACTGGCGTTTGAGAGACTCAAACAATGCCTATCACAGGCACCTGCATTAGGTATGCCAGATTATGAGAAGACCTTTGAATTGTACGGTACAGAAAGTGCTGGGTGCGCGGCAGGAGTCTTAACCCAGAGACTTGGTGATGCCAGCAGACCGGTAGCCTACTACAGTGCACAGTTAAACACTGTAGCATGATCTCTCCCCACGTGCTTGAGAAGTGTTGCAGCGATAGCTTTGCTAGTGAGTAAAAGCGAGGACGTAGTGTTAGGACACGACTTGACCATTCATACACCTCATGCAGTATCAGCATTACTAAACTCAGCCCAAACCAGACATGTCTCATCTGCTCGGTTTACAAAGTGGGAATTATCACGGATGGCCCCGGTAAACATCACCATTAAGAGATGCAGCTCACTAAATCCTGCAACTTATCTGCCGGGTGTGCCTGGACAGGCACAAAGGGTTGAGGATAAGAATGATGGTGAAGGAGGATTTAGTGCAGATACTGATACGCATGATTGTATGGAATACCTGAACCAAACTTTCACTGCGAGACCCGACATTAGTGACAACCCACTGGAAGGCGTAGACTTTACCTTCTACACTGATGGTAGTTGCCATAGACAGACGGAATCGGGAGACTTGTGCACCGGATATGCCGTTGTAGATGATGAATGTATCACAGAAGCTGAACCCCTGGGCCCACCGCACTCAGCACAAGTTGCTGAGTTGGTCGCCCTAACTAGAGCGTGTGAATTGGCCAAGGGTAAGTCAGCTAATATATACACAGATTCTAGGTACGCCTTTGGAGTAGTGCATGATTTTGGGGCCCTATGGCGCCTCAGAAATTTCATGACGGCAGCTGGCACACCTGTAGCGCATGCGTCCCACATCAAAAGACTTTTGACAGCAATGCAGGAACCAGACAGAGTGGCTGTTATCAAGTCCAAAGCACACACTTACAACAAAGACCCAATTTCACTTGGTAACAGCCGGGCAGACGAAGCTGCTAAATCAGCAGCAAGCACCCCCATACAAACAAACATCACATCACTGATGACATTTAACACGATCAACACACAACAAATAATCGAAATGCAAAATTTGTGTTCCCTACAGGAAAAGGCAGTCTGGAGGGCAAAGGGGTATGGCCAGGAATCCTCAGGACTGTGGACAGGTGGACACGGTAAGCCGGTGGCCCCCAGAGCATATCTTCCAAGTCTAGCTGAGGCAGCACACAGTCTGACTCATCTGGGCAAAGAGGGTACGTGCAAATTGGTAAAAGCCTACTGGTGTGCGCCAGGATTCTCTTCTCATGCAGGTAAGAGAGCAATGACATGTTTTACTTGCTTGAGGAAGAATATTGGAAAAACAAGACCAACAGAGCCATCCCATATCCCTCCAACAGACTGACCTTTTCAGGTAATACAAATCGATTTCATACAGTTACCACCCTGTAGGAATTTGAAGTATGTGTTAGTATATATCGATGTGTTTTCCAACTGGGTAGAAGCGTTCCCTGCTGCCACAAATACTGCTACTTTCACTGCAAAGAAAATTGTGCAGGAATTTGTGTGTAGATATGGTATCCCTAGAATGATTGAAAGTGATAGGGGTACTCATTTTACAGGTGAAGTCTTTCAGGTCATGTGCAAACTGATGGAAATTAATAGCAAGCTACACACTCCGTACCGACCACAGGCGAGTGCGAAGGTAGAGAGAGTGAACAGGACTATTAAGAACAAGATGAGCAAGGTGATGGCTGAAACTGGATTGCTGTGGCCAGAAGCTTTGCCACTAGTGTTGTACAGCATCAGAACCACTCCCAGGTCTCCACTTAACTTATCACCCGTTGAAATTCTTTTTGGTCGACAACCTCATGTAATGATAGACCCCCAAGATGATTTGAAATGTAATAATGAAGTGACTGTGAAATATTTGGTTGGGATGAGCCAGAAGCTGAGAAATCAACAAAGAAATTTAAAGCTGGTGATTCCTGACCTACCGAACAGTAATTGTCATGACATTGAGCCTGGGGATTATGTGATGATTCGAAATTTCTTACACTCAGGTTGCCTCATAGACAGGTGGGAAGGACCATACCAAGTCTTGTTAACCAGCACAACAGCATTGAAGGTCGCCGAAAGGGAGACTTGGGTTCACTCGTCCCACTGCAAGAAGGTCGCTGACCCGGAGAGAACTCGTGACAAAGAGCAGAGTGTAGAGAATCTCGTATCACTGGAGTGTTTGTTCCGGGATAGTTGAGAGGCAGGACTGTTGAAGGGCATCTGAGCACAGAGAAAACAAGATCTAGAACGGTTGTCGCACCATTTTATTTTTCACCTCCCCCTGCATTTTCCTTTCTTTTCTCCTTCTTATTTTCCTCCTTTCCCCTAATGAAATGGATCGATCACAAGAGACTGCGTTTCGGGTTCTGTTAGTAATTCTGTTTTTGATCAGGACAGTTTGTTTTGGTGAGGGTCCCAGAGAGGTCGAGCAGGGATCTGGAATGGGTTCTGATGGCGAGTATGAATTTGTAGGATCTCAGGAGCAGCACATCACTTTAGTAAAGGCTGGCATCAGTAAGCGCTCTGGTAGTCAGGGAGCTCGAAGGCACTGTGAAGGGTTATTGTCTGATGAATATTGTATTTGTAGGAATTGTGAGAATATAGTAGAGGATGGGTGCATCCAGAGATGTCAGTCCAACCTTAATATCAACATGGACCACCATCCGTTGAGTGATTACCACTCACTAGTGGGTAAGGTCTTAAACCAGACAGAATGCTGGGTGTGCTCACAAGTACCTCAAGGTCAGAGTAAGTCAGGACTAGTACCATACCCTTTAGCAATAGATGAGGTACTCGAATTGCGGGGTGGGAGACCGGTGGACAAGAAATTCAATATCTCTAGGCCCCCTAGTTTGAAGCTCCACCAGTATCATGTAGACAGGTCCTTATTGTGTTTTAATATTTCCAATTACCGAAAACCAGGAAATTGGGAAGTGACGTGGAATAACCAGACAATGACCTTTTCACACAAAGCTGATAGGATACCCATAGACTCTGAACTTGTACGCCAAATAGCCAACAGTGGGAGGTATTTTCGGTATAGGTATACCCGTGGAAGCAAGACCATGTGGGTTGGAAAAGTATCATCAGGGTATTGTGCTCATATCATCCAGCCCGATACTTGTACTGAGATGGGAGAACTAGGGATTGGTTTCTTTACTTGGAAAGTTTGCAATATGGTGAGGTTACATTTTTGTCCCCTATGTTCTCCCAGATGATGCCTATTTCATATGTGGGAGGAAGGCGTACAAGTGGCTTGCCCCGAGCTCAGAGGGATTGTGTTATATTGGGAGAGTACTACCGGAAGTCATGACCATAACCCATGATAAAATGAAAGACATTCACCGCAGTGCTCAGACTCCTTATACTCATACCCACTATGAACACATCATCAAGAGACACCTCATAGATAGAACTGAGCACGCAGCCTCAGGTTTGATCTACGAATCCACCGGGATTCAGTTCCTACTCGCATTAGATATCACCCGTACTGCCAGAGGAACTTTAAATTACAAGTATATCCATGCGCTGGCGAACTTGATAGATAATATCACTGAGATGTATGATGACACTTTCAGGTATACAGGAAGGGAGTTACCAGCTTACAAGAAAGAGTTGATCCAGCACAGGATGGTCCTAGATTACATTACAGCTGTGACGGGTGGGTACTGTGTTACTCTGGCAACTCAATATGGCGTGAAGTGTTGCACATATATTACAAACAGCACTGACGATCCCACGGAGATCATCGATCAAAAGATGGACGAGATCTTACAGTTGAAGTGGGAGTTCCGGAGGAGACACAATCTCACCTTGACAGCCGTGGGTAATGAACTGACCGGCTGGGTCTCATGGTTGAACCCACGCAAATGGTTCTCGGGGTTAGGAGAGTGGGTACAGAATGTCATAATGAGTGTAGGAAAGTTTCTCCTGTGTATCCTGGGTGTCGTCATAATTATCGGGTTGATATTTAGGTGTGTTCGAATTCTAACGCGGCGCAAGCACGGCACAAAATTGATGAGTCTAAGGAGTGAGGGTGCTGTTATAGCAGCAGATTTAATTTACGACCCATCCATAGAGACAGTGTTATGATAAGGATTGCAAATTAATTTCATGGCCTGTTTCTTTCACCCGTTTTTCTTTGTCTCCCCCTCTGCCCAGATACATCCAACCGGAAAAGACGTCAGCCCTACCCAAAATGTTTATGTGAATGTATTTTTATATATGTGTCTTATCTTCATCTCTGCAACCTCCAGCTAATGGCACACATAGTCGACAGGTGATATCCACATATACTAGCACTCACATATGTTTCCCCCTCCATGTATCATCAACTAAATGTGCACCCCATTTGTTGGAACAAGAAGCCGAAAAGAGCTTGGTAGTGTTTGTTGGCCCATTTACAAACCCTTAATACAGGATGAGAAGGATTTAATGTATACTTCGCAATACCTCGAAGCTTATGTAGAACATATACGGCACGATGATACATGCCCCCCCAGACATGGATTCATACATACATGCTTTTACTATCCCACTAGGTCATATATTTCCCACCTACAACTCTCCCCCGACCATCCAAACTTCTGTAGATATTGCATAGATATTTTTCTGTTTATTGATTAGGTAGTGGCAGTTATTGGTGACTGCCAAAGGGTGGACTGTCAAAGTCGAAAAATATTGCAGTACACATATCACGTACAAACTACACACAGATGGCCTCCGTGCGTATACTTGCTCTGCCGTGCATGCGCATATATTCGAAATTTGCGTATGGTCGCTCCCGCGGTCCTGCGCATTAGCGCGTGGTGTGAGTATTTACGGTAGAGTTTGTGAACGCATGGAAAGCCATCAAAACACATTACATATTTAATCCAAATAGTGCACAATGTACACATAGTCTCCCTGCACCACATCAGCAAGTTACAACAGTTTAAATGGTATCAGAACAAAGGGATTCACCTTTACAGGATAGGAGGGGACAGAACAAGGTTATAAGGTGGTGTTTGGTATCCAGCTGTAGGGTATTTTAAGAGTAATATTCCGGTGTTAGTTTGCAGAAGATCGCACGTTCCTGCGAATAGTTATATGCAGGAACAGAATATATATATATATATATAAACTGTATTTACTGTACATTAGGTATGCGTCGGGAACCCAGAGGAGACCACCAACAAGTGCACCTGGAACAGACATCGCCCACCTATTCAAACCAACCTATGACCTCTCCTGTACTGCAAATGACCATCCCTGCGTCCAATGGACAAAGAGATTACAGTATCCATTGTGTTAAGTTTTGGAAGATTGTATAAAAGGAGCCAGCTGCAGGCCTGGTCACACAAGACTCTAAAAGTTATCTATCTAGATGACAGAGGATCAGACTGGGTAGCGCGGCGAAAACCAAACAAGTATGTACCATTGACTGTAGCCATTTATCTATTGTATTGTTGTTGTTGTAATCCCCCTTTCAGTAATAATACGTTGGTGTGTCGGAACCCAGCATCTTAAATACAATCTGGTGTCGTGTTTCCTTTCCCTGCTAAGGTTTAAAGTGTATTTACAGCCACTCGCTGCTGCATTGTGCTAACAGTGTATAGGCCTGTGTACGCAAACTGTGTAGTCACTACGCCCTTTAGGCGTACGTATGCAGAGTGCGTACACTGTGCGACCTTGTGTACGTAAGGTTTGTGAATAATATAAAGGTGAAAGGTTAATTACTGAGGCCGCAGCGGCTCAATATTAAAGTGTATCAAGTATGTTTAAGGTATATGCTTTTTAGTCCTGTAAGTAAACCAGCGTTTACAAACTCCAGCTTGTAGCCCTAAGAAATTAGATCCTTTACTCAGGTATCCTGGCAGGAGCTTTCCCAGATTATTATTATTACATTTTATTTATAAGGCGCCACAAGTGTTTCATAGCACCGTACAAAGGACAGTACAGGGAGACAAAACTTAGCATTACAGTAAATAAATAACAGAAATAGAATGCAGGTAACAAAGAGCACCACAATTCTCAAGACATAATACAACTAAGCTGTAAGTAGTGAGGGAGTGATCATCATACTACTAGGGGCTGGTGGCCATAGATGGAGATGAGCCTTTACCAGCAGGAGAAAAAGCAGATAAAGATGGTCGCTGATAAGAGAGAGCTGCAAGTGAAATGTGTCGAGAAGAGGGCTTAGATAACAAGAGTAAAGAGGGCCCTGCTTTGAAGAGCTAACAATCTAGTGGGAAGGGTCGACAGACAGATGACATGAGGTGCAAGCAAGCGGGAGGTAGCCTGATTGCAGTATTTAAGCAAAGCTGAGATGTTCAAGGCATGAGGCAGTGTGATGGAGGAGTGGCCTCAGGACTAGGTTATGCATCGGGAGGGTATGCTTTGATGAATAGGTAGGTTTTTAGTGCCCGTTTGAAGCTTTGCAAGGTCGGGGAGAGTCTAATGGAGCGGGGGAGTGCGTTCCACTGAAGGGGTGCAGCATGGGCATAGTCTTGAACTTGAGCATGGGAAGCAGTGACCAGGGCGGTGGAGAGGCGACAGTCATTGGTCGACCGTAGGGGGCGGGAGGGAGTATGAAGGGAGAGGAGGTTGGAGATGTAGGGAGCTGTGGAATTAGAGTTGGCCTTGTATGTGAGGGTGAGGAGTTTGAAGAGGATTATGTAGGGGAATGGGAGCCAGTGTAAATTTTTTCGAAGGGGAGTGGCAGATGTGGAGCGGCAGTAGAAGAAGATAAGCCTAGCTGCGGAGTTCAGGACAGATTGGAGGGGAGCAAGCGAGGCCAGTGAGGAGAACATTGCAGTAGTCGAGTCATGAGATGACAAGTGAGTGGATAAGTTTAGTTGCACTCTGGGAGAGAAATGGCCTGATGCGAGCAATGTTGCGTAGCTGGAACCGACAGGATTGTGCCAGAACTTGGATGTGGGGTGCAAAGGAGAGGGAGGAGTCAAGAGTGACGCCCAAGCAGCGGAGTTGGGGAATGGGGGAGATGGTGGTGTGGTCAACAGTGATAGAGATATTGGTAGGGGGTGTTGCTCTGGATGGGGGAAAAATGGTGAGTTCAGTTTTGTCCATGTTGAGCTTCAGAGAGCACTCAGACATCCAGGAGGAGATTGCAGAGAGGCAGCTGGAAACCTGAGAGAGGACAGAGGGGGACAGATCAGGAGTAGTAACCAGGGACATATCCCCTGAGAGGCCCTCCTGAATCTGAGTAGCCCATGTATGAAGGGCATGAGTCATCCAGTAACCTGCTATGACCGGTCTTTGTGATACACCTGCCGCTGTGTAGATAGACTGCACTGTAGTCTTTATTTTTTTATCCCCAGGGTCTGTTATGGTAAAGGAGCCTGGAGCTGGCAGTACCACCTTTTTAGATATGCGAGAGACTGATACGTCAACAGCCGGGGGTTCTTCCCAGAGTTTCCTGCCTTCAGGAGCAAATGGGAAAGCGTGCAAAAACCGTTGTGACACTTGTTATTTTTTATCTGGATTTTTCCAGGCTAACTTAAACAGGTCATCTAACTCTGCAGAATCAGGGAAAGTGACACTTGGTTTGTTCTGTGCTAAGGAAAACGACTGCTGTGCTGCAGCGTCCTCTAGAGGGAGCTTTAACACGTCCCAAATAGCTATAATGAGTGGTTCAATACCTTGCATAGAAGGGTAATCGCCAGTAACAGGATCCAATTCCTCTCCCTCCTCCTGTGTCTCCTCATCAGAGTCTAAGAGTAAAGCAGGTAACCCACGCTTTTGTGGTCCTGATCTAGAGAGAGGGAACTCCCTTACAGCTAGGTCTGCAACAGCATGCTGCAGTTGTTGTGTCTTTTGAGCATTAGCAGTGAGCTGAGATGACATATCTGACATCATGGATTTTATGGCACCTAGCCAGGAAAGTCTTGACCCTTTCCCCCAGTCCCCTCACTGTGCTGTGAGGACTGACTACATTGTTCACATGATATAAAATCAGATGTAGAGGGAGAGAATCTGGTGTGAAATACTCTGCATAATTGGTGTTTTACCATGTTTACAGTAAACAACACTTATATACACATACACACAGACAAGTAATATAATAGCAAGCCTACCCTCACTGTATATGAGTGAGACAGAGAGTAGGGAACCGCACACCCACACTAAACAGCCCCAGTTGAGGCTGTAAGCACTTATATCACAGTGAAACACTGGAGATTTGTGTCCTTTCCAGGACACAGATTGTGTACAATAGCAACTCTCCCCCTCTGCTACACCCCTGTACCAGTTTTCCTGCATATCCTGAGTGTCCCGAGGAGCTGTGTGTGTCTGCTGCTGCAGCTGTAAGCAGAGGAAGGTGCCAACACGCCACTCACCCCGCTTTGAGGAAGCTGCGCCCCCTGTAATGGCGCCGGAGTTTCAGTTATATTTATACTGGCAAAGTCTCCCTAGGAGTATAAAAACATCACACAAGTGCTAGTTTTACCCACCGCTGCCAGTGTACACAGGGGGGTTATAGTGGGTCCCCCCAGGAGGGTCCTGTAGGCCTCCCCCACGTTATTATCGCACCATGAACTGGGGGACCCCCATCACGGGGCCCTCGGTTTGTACTCACCACTGTAATCACTTCAGGCTATTATTAGGGGTGTGTGGCGTGCTGCGATTGTGACCGCTAAGGCGCAGTGCCCCGCTGAACAACAACCTTTCAGGATGGTGGTCCTGCAGTGGGGAAGTAGCTCTGACAACTTACAGAGGCCAGTGACAATCCCCCCTAACTCCTACGGTGCAGGTATGCTGTTGCCCAAACAGCATACTGAAAATAACAAAGTTTTAAAAGAAACTGAAGAAAACTCTCTGGAGCTCGGAGATGTGCATCATCTCCTGAGGGCACTTTTTTATAAACTGCCGTGTGGGAGGGGGCATAGAGGGGAGGAGCCAGCAGAGGCGGATTGGCCATAGGGTTCACAGGGAAGATTCCCGGTGGGCTGACGCACCCGTGGGGCCTGTTTTGTTTGAGGCCATGTGGTTCTTTTTATAGACATAATGAATAAGATGCTAAATAATTTGCATATATGAAAATTACTCTGCCACTTAGCCTGTGATTGCAGATGATCTAGTGAATGCTCTGTCTGCCTGCTTGGCTGACATGTAAGATTGAGTGAATAGTGATTGGGATAAGGTTGGTGTAATAAGCAAGAAAATATATCTTTCTAAAGAATGATATAGTTTCCTAAATTCTGAAGGTGTATCATATAATGTGCTCATAATGTTTAATTTTATTTCTTTTTAACTCCCCCTTTGATGCTGGACATGCCCACTATCTGGAAAGTCTTGTGGGGAGGGTTCTGCTGCCATGGCCCATGGCTAGACCTTACACCTCTTGTGCTGCCCATGTGGGGCCACTAGTACAAATTTTTCCAGGGCCGCTTTTTGTTCCCAATCCGCCCCTGGTAAGGAGTATTGATTAATGATGAAAAACAGAAAATAGGATTTTAATTACCTACCGGTAAATCCTTTTCTCGTAGTCCATAAGGGATATTGGGGAATTAGTACGATGGGGTATAGACGGCGGCCAAAGGAGCCGGTGCACTTTAAATTTCTTCACTGGGTGTACTGGCTCCACCCCTCTATGCCCCCTCCCACAGACAGTTACAGGTAAAACAGTGCCGAAGGAGAAAGGACATATATGAGAGAAGGAACAGGATAACAAAGAGTGGTGAGATTCACATACCAGCACACCGCTAACATACAACAACCAGCAACGGCTGGTAACAGTAATAGCAACAGCTGAACAGGTAACCATATAACAGAGAACCTGCAGAAAAGTCAACGCACTGAGGCGGGCGGCCAATATCCCTTATGGACTACAAGAAAAGGATTTACCGGTAGGCAATTAAAATCCTATTTTCTCTATCATCCATAAGGGATATTGGGGAATTAGTACGATTGGGACATCGCAAAGCCTCCAGAATGGTCGGGAATGTGTGGAGACTGCTGCAGCACTGCCTGCCCAAATTGGGTATCCTCTTTGGCTGGGGTATCAAACTTATAGAACTTCACAAAGGTGTTCTTCCCCGACCAGGTAGCAGCTCGGCATAGTTACAAGGCCGAGACTTCTCGGACAGCCACCCAGGAAGAGCTCACAGATCTTGTAGAGTGGGCTTTCAGAGACTTAGGAACAGGTAAGGCTGCCAACACATAGGCCTGTTGGATAGTAAGCCAAAGCCAACAAGCAATGGACTGCTTCAAAGCGCATCATAGAGCACGAACAAGGAATCCGTCTTTCTGATCCGAGCCGTCCGCTTGACATAGATCTTCAGGGCTTGCACAGCATCCAATGACTCCGGAGGAGCAGAAGTGTCAGAACTGGACGGAACCACAATAGGTTGATTCAGGTGAAACGCAGAGACAACCTTTGGCAGGAACTGCTGCCTAGTCCTGAGCTCCCCTCTGTCCTCATAAAGGACCAAGTATGTACTTTTACACGATAAGGCCCCCAATTCTGAGACACACCTAGCAGAAGCCAGGGCCAGTAACATCACTGTCTTCCACGTGAGGTACTTGTCTTCCACTGTCATCAGAGGCTCAAACCAGGAGGATTGTAGAAATTCCAACACCAAATTCAAATTCCAGGGCGCCGTAGGAGGCACAAAAGGAGGTTGTATGTGGCAGTACCCCTTGCAAGAAGGTCTGAACTTCTGGCAACACTGCCAATTTCTTCTGGAAGAAAATGGAGATAGCTGAAATCTGGACCTTAATGGAACCCAGACGCAAGCCCTTATCCATACCAGCTTGCAGGAAAAGTAAGAAATGTCCCAAGTGGAACTCTGCAGGTAGATAGGTGCGTTCCTCCCACCAAGAGACAGATCGTCTCCAGATATAATGATAGTGTTTTGACGTCACAGGCTTCCTGTCCTGAACCATGGTAGCAATAACCTTTTTGGAAAGGCCCTTGTGAGCTAGGATGTTCCGCTCAACCTCCATGCCGCCCAACAAAGTCGTTGTAAGTCCGGGTAGACAAACGGTCCCTGTTGAAGAAAATCGCTTCTCAGTGGTGGAGGCCAACGGTCTTCAATGGACATGTCCAGAAGATCCGCATACCATGCCCTCCGAGGCCATTCCGGGGCAATCAGAATTCCTGTCACGGTGTGGCAGATCGGGTTCCGGGACCAGCAGTACTTACCTGTCCGGACGCTCTGGCGCGGTCCCTCCGGTGGGGGTGCGGGCTGCTGGCGAGGGGCACGACTTGCCGGCATATCTGGGAGGAGAGGTCTCAGAGGCAGCAGCAAACGTTTGTGCAGCTTCCAGCTGCAGAGGTAAGGGATGGGCGTCGCCGCCTTGGAAGGATCAGCTAATCTAAAACACTCAGTCACCTGCAAGGTTTGCAGAACCAATGGGAAACAGTCTGCAGGTATAAATCTGGGGATTTCTGGGTAAGAAATCACCAGTGCAACGTCTCTCACACAGTACTGTGTGTGTGTGTCAATCTGTGCTCCACAGCCTTGAATCTACAGCATTCTGTTCCAGTTTCTCTGCAAGTTCCTAGAATTCCAGGCTTCTTCACTTCACCGACTGAATCCTCAGTTTTCAGCTCCAGCATAATCCTCTCAGAAGTCCTATGAGAAAGACTTTCATCCAGCCTGCCTGGTTTATCCTGTGGAAAGCTACCGACACCGAAACCCAAGCCACAACTCCGGATATTCAAAATCCAAGCCCCGTGACAGTTTGCACTGGCCCAATGGATCCGGAGGGAGAGCAAGGTTCCGGTACTGACCTTCTACAGCGTATCGCTTCTCGTCTCAGGAGTTTGGAGGAGTCCCAGCGTCAGTTGGCGCAATTTTTTCAAGGTATATCTACTCGGCAATATTCCATGCAGGTCGACATCGCCAACATGGCCGCCAGTCGACGAACTGAACCTCAACAGGTTGCGCCTCCTCCAGTGCCGATGGTTACGTCACCCTCTTCCATATGCTTACCCAAGCCCACCAAGTTCGACGGGAACCCAAAGATGTGTTGTGGGTTCTTGAATCAGTGTCAGATTCATTTCTCTCTGCAGCCTTTCAACTTCCCGTCCCAGAAAGCTAAAGTTGCTTATATAGTATCTCTCCTGGCAGGCTCTGCTCTGGACTGGGTGTCACCTCTGTGGGAAAGAGCCGATCCCCTATTTGATAATTACTCTGAATTCCTAGTCTCCTTCCGGAAGATTTTTGACGAACCCGGAAGGACCACATCGGCTTCTCTTGAGATACTGTGTCTCCGGCAAGGGAACCGGACCGTCGGTCAGTACGCAGTACAGTTTCAGTCCTATGCCTCTGAACTCTGGTGGAACGAGGAAGCATTAGTAGCCGCCTTCTGGAGTGATCTGGCAGAGAAAATTAAGGATGAACTGGCTACTAGGAATTTACCACCCAAGTTGGACGATCTGATTTCCCTGTGTACCAAGGTGGATCTGCGCTTCCGAGAGCGACAATTGGAAAAGAATAGAGGGGAACGCCCGAGATTCCGTCCTCTGCCACCTCCTTCTACCTCTCCACCTGAGGTGAATCAAGACGAGCCTATGCAAGTTAATAGGGCTCACCTCACGCCTGAGGAACGTCAAAGGTGACGCAGGGAGAACTTGTGTCTGTATTGCGGAGCTTCCGGCCACTTGGTGACTTCCTGCACTCAGCGTCCGGGAAACTAGACCTCCTAACCAGCCGTGGAGACACTAGGTTAGGAGTGTTGAATTTGTCTCCATCTCACTCTGAACCAGCCTTTGAAGTTACCTTGACCTTGCCGCAGGGTCCTAAAAATTTCCATTCTCTTCTAGATTCGGGAGCCGCTGGGAATTTCATCACAGCAGATGTGGTGCAGCAATTTCAGATACCTACAGTCAAGCTTCCTCGTCCGATTTCTCTTTCCGCTGTGGACGGTAGCAGAATTTACAGTGGAATTGTCACCCAACAGACTCTCCCTCTTCAGTTATGTGTAGGAGCACTCCATAAGGAGTTACTTAATTTCTTAGTTATTCCAAAGGCTACTCATGATATTGTTTTAGGGCTTCCTTGGCTCCAGAGGCACAACCCAAGAATTAATTGGGGAAATATGCAAGTTTTGGCTTGGGGAGAGACCTGTTCCCGTTCCTGTCTTCCTTGTATCAAAACCCTGAATAAATGCAACCTGGAATCTCATCCTCTAATTCCGCCTCAGTATTCTTCTTATTCCGATGTCTTTGGCAAGCAAGCAGCAGAGGTGCTTCCTCCTCACAGATCCTGGGACTGTCCTATTGATCTTCTACCTGGGAAAACACCTCCTAGGGGGCGAGTATACCCTCTCTCAGCTCCTGTGACAGAATCCATGTCGGAGTACATTAAGGAAAATCTGGCCATAGGGTTCATCCGGACTTCCACATCCCCGGCCGGTGCAGGGTTTTTCTTCCTACAGAAAAAAGATGGAGGTCTTCGCCCTTGCATTGATTACCGGGGTTTAAATGAAATAACAATCAAAAATCGTTACCCATTACCCCTGAACTCGGAGCTTTTTGATCGAATTAAGGGTGCTTCAATCTTCTCCAAATTAGATTTCAGAGGAGCATATAATCTGATCCGGATCAGAGCGGGTGATGAGTGGAAAACGGCCTTTAACACTCGAGATGGGCATTTCGAGTATCAAGTAATGCCCTTCGGCCTTAGTAATGCGCCAGCTGTTTTCCAGAACTTTGTAAACGAAATCTTCAGAGATCTACTGTATAAATCGGCCGTAGTCTATCTAGATGACATCTTGATTTTCTCGTCCTCTATGAAAGACCATCGTTTGCAAGTTCAAGAGGTGCTTAAGAGACTGAGGCAACACCACTTATACTGCAAGCTTGAAAAATTTGTTTTCGAACAGCCTTCTATGCCTTTCCTGGGGTACATAATTTCATGCTCTGGGTTGGAGATGGACCCAGCCAAGGTACAAGCGATCCTCGATTGGCCCAAACCCAATACTCTTAAATCTATACAGCGATTCTTGGGCTTTGCAAACTTCTATCAAAGATTTATCAAGGGATTCTCTGCTATAGTGGCTCCTATCACCGCTCTCACCCGGAAGGAGGCTAATCCTAGGGAATGGTCACCAGCAGCTGAAGCAGCGTTCCTACACTTGAAACAGGCCTTCACTACGGCTCCGGTTCTAAGGCAACCTGATACCAACATAGCCTTTGTATTGGAGGTTGACGCTTCTGCCGACGATGTTGGAGCAGTCCTCTCCCAGAGGTCAGAGGATAACAAGTTGCATCCATGCGGATTCTTTTCCAAAAATTTTTCCAGCGGAGAGGAATTATACTATAGGGGAGCAAGAACTTTTGGCCGTAAAGATAGCTCTAGAAGAGTGGCAGTATATCTTGGAGGAAGCCAAATTCCCCATCTCTATTTTCACTGATCATAAGAACCTAATCTTCCTCAGGAATATACAGTGTCTGAACCCTCGCTTAGCTCGGTGGACTATGTTCTTCACCAGATTCAACTTTGTTCTTACTTTTAGACCCGGGGCTCAAAACCAAAAAGTGGATGCTCTCTCCCGGTCCTACTCCTCAGACGACGTTAAGGACTCACCTCCCCCTCAGCCGGTACTAGAGACTCAAAATTTTGCTTCGACTAAGATTCAACCCCCAGTGGGGAGGGTGTTCGTTCCTCTCTCTCTCCGGAAGAGGTTGTTATCCTGGGCTCATTCTTCACGGTTTTCCGGTCATGCTGGAGTTCACAAGACGATCAAATTTATTCAGCGCTCTTATTGGTGGTCTTCTTTAAAGTCTGATGTCTCTACCTTCATTGCCTCTTGTACCAAATATGCACAACACAAGATCCTTCGACAACGTCCCGTTGGGCAATTGTCTCCGTTAGCTGTTCCCAAGTTGCCTTGGACACATCTTTCTATGGACTTTGTCACATATTTACCCGCCTCTAAAGGGTACACAACTATTTGGGTAGTTGTCGATCGCTTCTCCAAGATGGCTCGATTTGTACCCCTCAAGGGTCTTCCTTCAGCACCTGAATTAGCACAGCTCTTCATCTCAGAAATCTTCAGATTCCATGGTCTTCCAACCGAGATAGTTTCCAATCGCGGAGTCCAGTTCGTGGCCAGGTTTTGGAGGGCTCTCTGCACAGCTTTACAAATTCAACTAAAATTTTCGACAGCATATCATCCTCAGACCAACGGGAGCACGGAAAAAGTTAACCAAGATTTGGAGACCTTCCTCAGAATTCATGTCTCTTCCTCCCAGGACGACTGGTTCGAACAGCTGCCATGGGCAGAATTTGCTCATAACAATTCCTACCACTCTTTCCACAGGTCATACTCCTTTCTTCACAGTATATGGGTTACATCCCCCGGTTTCTCAGTTCTTGGCTCTACCCAATCTGGATATTCCTGCAGTACAAAAAAACTTTCAAGGAACTCTCCAGTATTTGGAAAATAGTTCATCAAAATCTACGAAAGACATCCATCCTTATAAATTCTGGACGGATAAGAAAAGAAGAATTGCACCTAAACTATCTGTAGGTGATCAAGTTTGGCTCTCAACTCGTAACTTGAGGTTACGTGTTCCGTCTATGAAATTTGCTCCTCGCTACATCGGTCCCTTCCCAGTGGAACAGGTGATTAGCCCAGTAACTTACAAACTTAAGTTACCTTCCTATTTAAGAGTCTTCCCAACCTTCCATATCTCGCTTCTAAAACCCCTAATTTTAAACAAGTTCTGCAAAATTCTTCCCCATTCTCCTAGAGTGGTCACAGACCGTGGGGTCGAATTAGAGGTTAAGAAGGTCCTTGATTCCCGGATGCAACACGGTTGTCTACAATATCTCCTGGACTGGAAGGGGTATGATCCTGAAGAGCATTCTTGGGAGGATCCATCAGATATACACGCCCCTGTGTTGCTTCACAAGTTTCATGAAGAGAATCCCAGCAAGCCTGGTGGCTGCCAGGGGCCATCCCTAAAAGGGGGGGTAATGTCACGATCCGGCGGATCGGGTTCCGGGACCAGCGGTACTTACCTGTCCGGACGCTCTGGCGCGGTCCCTCCGGTGGGGGAGCGGGCTGCTGGCGAGGGGCACGACTTGCAGGCATATCTGAGAGAAGAGGTCTCAGAGGCAGCAGCAAACGTTTGTGCAGCTTCCAGCTGCAGAGGTATGGGATGGGCGTCGCCGCCTTGGAAGGATCAGCTAATCTAAAACACTCAGTCACCTGCAAGGTTTGCAAAACCAATGGGCAACAGTCTGCAGGTATAAATCTGGGGATTTCTGGGTAAGAAATCGCCAGTGCAATGTCTCTCACACAGTACTGTGTGTGTGTGTGTGTGTGTGTGTGTGTGTGTGTGTGTGTGTGTCAATCTGTGCTCCACAGCCTTGAATCTACAGCATTTTGTTCCAGTTTCTCTGCAAGTTCCTAGAATTCCAGGCTTCTTCACTTCACCGACTAAATCCTCAGTTTTCAGCTCCAGCATAATCCTCTCAGAGGTCCTATGAAAAAGACTTTCATCCAGCCTGCCCGGTTTATCCTGTGGAAAGCTACCGACACCGAAACACAAGCCACAACTTCGGATATTCAAAATCCAAGCCCCGTGACAATTGCCTGGACTTCTTGATTTATAATTCGCTTGAGCACCCTTGGGAGCAACGGAAATGGAGGAAACAGGTAGACCAGCCAGAAAGGCCAAGACGACGTCAGTGCGTCCACTGCCCCCGCCTGAGGGTCCCTGGTTCAAGAGCAATACCAGCGAAGCTTCTTGTTGAGACGAGAAGCTATCAAGTCTATCTGCGGGCAACCCCACCGATGGGTGATCTGTTGAAACACCTGAGGGTGGAGTCCCCACTCTCCCGGGTGGAGGTTGTGACAACTGAGGAAGTCAGCTTCCCAGTTGTCCACTCCCGGAATGAAGATTACCGACATTGCTCTTGCATTTCTTTCCGCCCAGAGTAGTATCTTTGACACCTCTCGCATGCAGGCTCTGCTTTTTGTCCCTCCTTGCTGATTGATGTATGCCACTGCTGTGGCGTTGTCCTACTGAATTTGGATTGCGTGATTCGAGAGCAGAGGAGAGACCTGAAGCAGAGCATTGTAGATTGCCCAAAGTTCCAGAATGTTGATTGGAAGGAGGGCTTTGTGGGCTGACCACCTGCCCTGGAACTGCACCCCTTGGGTGACAGCACCCCATCCTCACAGACATGCATCCGTCGTGAGGAAAGCCTAATCCTGAATCCCGAAACTCTGGCCTTCCAGGAGATTGCAGCCACCACAGGAGGGAAATCCTGTCCTGATGTGACAGCCGGATCATCTGGTGCACCTCTATATGTGATCCGGACCACTTGCTCAGGAGATCCAATTGAAATGCTCTGGCATGGAACCTCCCATATTGGATCGCCTTGTAGTTGGCGACCATCTTTCCCAACAATCTGATGCAAAGATGGATGGATACACGAGTAGGTCGGAGCACTATGTGGACCATCTCCTGAAGTGTTCTCGCCTTGTCCTCTGGGAGGAACACCTTCTGGGCCACCATATCCAGTAACATCCCCAAGAGCAGGAGCCGCTGAGTCGGTTCCAGGTGGGACTTCTGTAGATTGAGAATCCACCCATGGCGTGACAGAAGTTGGATAGTGTGGTCGATATGGAGCAATTAAAGCTCCCTGGGTCTTGCTTTTATCGGATGATCATCCAGGTAAGGGACAACATTGACCCCATGGACCCGGAGTTGGAACATCATCTCCGCCATCACCTTCATGAATACCCTCAGAGCCATGGACAGGCCAAAAGGTAGTGCCTGGAACTGGTAGTGATCATCCAGTAGGGCAAAACTCAGAAAAGCCTGATGAGGTGGTCAAATTGGAATATGAAGGTAAGCATCCATGATATCCAGGAAATTCGGGAACTCCTGTTCTTCCAGACCTGCAATCACTGCCCTCAGGGATTCCATTTTGAACTTGAAAACCTTTATGTAAGGATTCAAGGACTTTAGGCTCAAAATGGGTCTTACCGAGCCATCCAGCTTTGGAACCACAAACAGGTTGTAGTATTAACCCCTGCCTCGTTGTGGTATCAGTACTGGGACAATGACATGAGACTGGATCAACCTTTGGATGGCCTGTTGCAACGTAACCTGCATATCCTCCAAAACTGATAAGCTTGATTTGAAAAATCGTTGGGGAGGAGCACCGTTGAACTCCAGTTTGTAGCCCTGAGAAATGAGGTCTCTTAACCAGGTATTCTGACAGGAGCTATCCCAGATGCAGCTGAAGTGACGCAGTCGGGCTCCCACCTCCAGATCTCCTCAGGGTGGGTGGGCACCGTCATGCTGTGGACTTAGTGGAAGCAGAACTGGTGCTCTGTTCCAGAGAAACCGTGGTTTCAGGTCTTTTTGACTTACCTCTGGTGCCTCTATTTGCATTAAAGGCACCTATGGCCCTAGAACGAAATCTGTTAGATCGAAAGGACTGAACAGATGGCCCCGGGTAGGAACACCTAGCCGGTGGGGCCCCAGAGGGGAGAAACGTGGATTTCCCCACAGTGACTTTGGAAATCCACGTATCCAATTCAACCCCCAAGAGCCATTGCTCTGAAAAATGGAGGGATTCAACACTGCGCTTTGATTCTGCGTTCGCTATCCACTGACGCAACCACAAAGCCCTGCGCGCCGACACTGCCATGGCAGAAATCCTAGAATTAATATTCCCATCTCCTTGTGCGAATCACACAGGACGCGTGTAGTGTCCTGAATGTTAGGTGCCGCGGTCCGCGGCGCCGCTCGGTCTGCTTCCGAGCGACGCTCAAGGCCGCCGCACCTCCCTCCCTGCCCGCCCGGCGCCTAGCAACGCCAGGACGCCATGCGTACTGTAGCCGCCGGGTCCCTGGCAACGCTAGGACGCCGGACGTCCTCAGCCGTTGGGTCCATAGCAACGGGGACGCCATTGGCAGTTTTATTTCTCCGCCATGTGTTCAGGCTCTATGGTTTACCCAGGGATATTGTCTCTGATCAGGGACCGCAATTCATCGCCCGTTTCTGGAAACGTTTTTGTGCCTCATTAAATATGAAACTCTCTTTAACATCTGGGTACCATCCACAGTCTAACGGACAAACTGAACGTGTTAATCAGTCGTTAAAACAGTATTTACGGCTATATTCGGCCAAACTTCAGAATGATTGGTCTGAATTTCTTCCTTTGGCCGAGTTTTCCTATAATAACTCTTGTCATTCTTCCACCAAGGAGTCTCCATTCTTTTTGGTCTTGGGCTTTCATCCTAGAGCCAATTCTTTTTACCCTAATTTTCCAGTCTCCTCGTTGACCTTAACTTCCCGTCTCAGAATGATTTGGAAAAAGGTGCACTTTGCCCTTAAGAAGGCTGCCTTCAGAGAAAAAAAATTCTGATAGGTTCTGACGCCCATGCACTTTTAAGGTGGGAGATAAGGTGTGGTTGTCAACCCGCAACATCAAGCTCCGACAACCCTCGGCTAGATTGGGACCCAAATTTATTGGACCGTTCCTTATCGTTAAGAAGGTCAACCCAGTTGCTTTTCGGCTACGCTTGCCTAAATCACTCAAAATTGGCAATACTTTTCACTGTTCCCTTTTGAAGCAGTATTTTTCTTCCAGGAGATTCCCTCGGAAGACTTCCCAGAGTAGACCTCCGGTGGATGTTCAGGGACAACAAGAGTTCTTGGTGGAGAAGGTTTTAGATTCCAAAGTTTCTCGGGGCCGGCTTTATTTTTTGGTTCACTGGAAAGGCTATTGCCCGGAAGAAAGGTCTTGGGTCCTGGATAACGATTTACATGCCCCTAAACTTAAGAGATTATTCTTTCAGGAATTTCCTCAGAAACCCGGCTTTAGGAGTTCTTTAACCCCTCCTCAAGGGGGGGTACTGTTAGGTGCCGCGGTCCGCGGCGCTGCTCGGTCTGCTTCCGAGCGACGCTCACGGCCGCCGCACCTCCCTCCCTGCCCAGCGCCTAGCAACGCCAGGACGCCGTGCGTACTGTAGCCGCCGGGTCCCTGGCAATGCTAGGACGCCGGGCGTCCTCAGCCGCTGGGTCCATAGCAACGGGGACGCCATTGGCGGACCGCGTTCCCCATTGCCAGATAGGATTGATTAGTTGCTCGTGCAGCAGGGCAGCTGCACGGCAACTAGTAATTAGGGTCTGGGGGCTGGTCTTGCTGGCCCTCCTGTCATTGGCCAGCAGGGTCTTTTTATGGGAGCCAGCACACTGCAGCCTCGCCGGTGATAGCTTCCTGTATGCTGTTCCTGCCTTGCAACGTCTGTTCCTGGTCAGCTGTATCTGGTCGATCCTGCTCCCTGTGCTCCTGAGTTCTGGAGTTCTGAAGCCGGTCCTGGGAATCCTTCCTGTCCAAGTGAACATGTTGCGGTCATCTGGGGGTTCTCGCTTTTTTTTTGGGTTCTCTCCCGGTTTTGTGAGTAGCGGCTTCTGCCGCATGTTGCGGCCTAGGCCGCTTAGTCCTTGTTTTACTTTTGTATTGGTGGTTTTTGCGGAGGTTTCCGCTTTTCCCTGTCCTCCCCGGAACTCGGCGGTGCCGTGTGGGGGAGTGGACAGTGGTATCTTTTGTTGTTCTTTTCCTTTGGCGGCGTGCCGCACATATATTTAGTTTTAGGGTAGTTTGTAGCCCCTAGCTTCTGTCTGCTTTAGTTAGAGGTCCCCTTGTTATTATCCTGTCTCGGTTCACGTCTTGTCTCACTCTAAGACCTGGGGGCATCGGAGTTGGGCAGACCTAATCCGCCCTTCAAACGCGGCTGCCGTGGGCCCAAGAAACCATAGTCACTCAGGCGTGAACTGACCACACGGGTAAAACAACGGAGGTAGGGTGCTAGGGGCTATTCCCGTACCATCCCTTATTTCAGCATCACGTCCTCGTGCTCTGGACTCTCTACACAAACATCTCTCCAGTTCTGAGCATCAGGAACGTAACACTGAATGTGCCTTAGGAGGGTCACCGTAGTGACCAGAGTCATAGCCCCGGAGAGGCCCTACTGAGTTTGAGTGGCCTATGAATAAATGGCATGGGTCATCCAGCAACCCGCTATGACCGGCCTTTGCAAAAGACCTGCTGCCATGTAAATAGATTTGAGTGTAGCCTCTATTTTTCTGTCCCCAGAATCTTTTATAGTAAAGGAGCCCGGGGCAGGCAGCGCCGCCTTTTCGGACAGTCAACAGACTGATACATCAACCCCCGGGGGTTCCTCCCAAAATTTCCTACCTTAAGGAGCAAATGGGAAAGTGCGCAAAAACTTTTTGGACACTTGGAATTTTTTGGCTGGATTTTTCCAGGCCTGTTTGAATAAGTCATCTAACTCTGTAGAGTCAGGGAAAGTGACATTAGGCTTGTTTTGTGTAAAGGAAAACGACTGCTGTGACGCAGCGTCTTCTAGAGGTAGCTTTATCACGTCCTGTATAGCCAGTATGAGAGGTTCAATACCTTGAGCAGAATCGGAATCCCCACTAACGGGATCCAAGTCCTCCCCATCCTCCTTTATTTCCTCATCTGGATCAGAGAGTAGAGCAGGTAACCCATGCTTCTGTGGACCTGCATGATAGAGGGGGGCTGTGTAACATCTGCCCTAGCAGCTAAATCTGCAACAGCTTGTTGTAGTAGCCGAGTCTTCTGTACATTAGCAGTGAGCTGGGATGACATATCTGACATTATAGTATTAAGAGACCCTAGCCAGTGGGGCTCTGGACCCTCTCCTCCAGCCCCTTCACTGATTTGTGAAGATTGGCTGCATTGTTCACAAGAAACAGAATCAGTAGATAATGGAGAGAATCTAGAGTGACATACACTGCACAGCTTGTGTTTACCCATGTTTACAGTAAGCATAATAACATACACACAGACAGTAATATATCTCAAGCATGCCCTTACTGTATGTGAGAGGACACATAAAGAGAGACACCAAACACACCCCTAGCTGCACAGTCCCAGTGAGGCTAACAGCTAATTATGGCCATCATTCCGAGTTGTTCGCTCGCTAGCTACTTTTAGCAGCCGTGCAAACGCATAGTCGCCGCCCACGGGGAAGTGTATTTTAGCATCGCAGGAGTGCAAACGCCTGTGCAGCCGAGCGGCAGCAAACACATTTTGTGCAGAATAAGACCAGCCCTGTAGTTACTTATTCTGTGTGATGATTGCTGCGACGAGTGACACGGTAATGACGTCAGATACCCGCCCAGCAACGCCCGGCCACGCCCGCGTTTTTCCACACACTCCCAGAAAACGGTCAGTTGCCACCCAGAAACTCCCACTTCCTGTCAATCTCCTTGCGTTCGGCTGTGCGATTGGAATCGTCACTAGAACCAGTGCAAAACCACAAAGGACTTCGTACCCGTACCACGTGTGCGCGCATTGCGGTGCATACGCATGCGTAGTTTTGCTGTTTTTTTCACTGATCGCTACGCAGCAAACAACGGCAGCTAGCGATCAACTCGGAATGACCTCTGATATCACAGTAACACTAAGAATTTCTGTCCTGTAGATAGTGTACAATAGCGGCTCTCCCCCTTTGCTACACCCTGTACCAGATATCCAGCGTGTCTTGTGAGGCAGGAAGCGCTGTGTGTGTGTGCGCTGTCTGTGGCTGCATTAAGCAGAGGAAGGCGCCAAAATGCCTCTGGTCCCGCTCTGAGGAAGCTCCGCCCCCTCCAATATCGCCAGAGCTACACTGATTTTTTTATACTGGCAATGTCTCCTGTTTGTGTAAAAACATCACACAAGTGCTAGTACAAGCTGTTTTAAGCCAGTCTATACTGGGGGCTCTAGCTGCCCCCCTACCCCCAGGAGGGTCCCGTATGCCACACCGCATTCAGCCACACCTTGAACCGGGGCCCGCAGTTTGTACTCACCAAAGTCATCACCTTTAGGCAGTGTTAGGGGTGTGCGGCGTGCTGCGGTTGTGACAGCCAAGGCGCAGTGCCCTGTTGAGCAACAACCCTTCGGAAGGCCGGTGACTGCCCCCCCCCTAACTCCTACGGTGCAGGTATGCTGTTGCCCAAAACAGCATACCGAAAATAATAAAAGTTTAAAAGAAATTGAAGAAAAATCTCTGGAGCTGCAGAGATGTGCATCCTCTCCTGAGGGCACTTTTTTTAAGCTGCCTGTGGGAGGAGGCATACAGGGGAAGAGCCAGCACACCTAACTGAAGAAATTTAAAGTGCACTGGCTCCTTTGGACCCCGTCTATAACCCATCGTACTAATTTTCCAATATTTCCTATGGATGCTAGAGCAATATTGAACAAATTCTTTTCATCAGTGTTCAGAGATGACCAGATGGTGGAGGCAGTGAGTGACATGATAATGTACCATTGCGGAGTACTTGTTTGAGTGAGGAAGTAGTCCGTGAACTACTAAACAAAATTAAGATGAATAAATCTCCTGGGGCTGTGGCCTGCCTGTGAACGAGGATAGATGTGTCCAGTAAATTTCCCCTAAAAGTGTCTCTTTTAGGGGCTTCCAGGCTCTGAAATGCCACAGTTACACCCCTTTCACACTGACAAACATTTCCTGGGTTATTGCACATGAACGCGCATCAACCCGGGAATTTGCTCAGTGTGAAAGGATCCTGAAAGAATATCCCGGGTCGAGCGTCCCGGCATTTCTTCCCAGGTCTCGACCAGAATTCAATCCGGAATCGACCTGGGATGCGGTGCAGTGTGAACGGGTAAGTCAGGTCAAGGCGACCCGGCGCCCGTTCTCTGCGTAGGAGGATGATTATATCCAAGCACCGGCTCCGGTAGTGTCAGCAATGACGTCACCACGGCAAAATGCTGGGTCAGCCGCAAGTCTGAAGGGGTCTCACCTGGGAAGCACCCGTGTACACATTCCTGGGTGCGACCTCGCTATTGTCAATCTGAAAGGGGTATATTATAGAAGGCACCTGCCTGTGCTCCCTGGAAGAGTTTTCCAGCGTGTTCCCCCCCACTGAGGGGCTGATATACATTGCGGCCTTCCCGGAGCTCTGAAGCCGCTGACTGGAGTACTGGCGGGACCTCCACTCTAGATCGCGAGCTGTCACAGAGATCTCCTCCTCCACTGTGGGACTCTACCTTCAGATGGTCCCTGGTCCCGCTGCTCTCTGAGGTCCGGTCTTCCAGCAGCGCCTGCTCTGGCTGACCACACCAGCTGGTGTTGCCGTCTCCCCCGTGTCTCTGGGACTCAAAGAGAAGGTGACTGCATCCGGCGGCTGCACTTGTGACCTGACCGGGAATCTTGTAGGGGAGCAGCACTAGTTCTCCTCCTGAGGCTCCTGAAGACTGCATGGATCCCACACCAGGGCTTGAGCTGCAGATCCCCGACTCCACTTTGTCAGAGAGAGACATCAGCCATACTGACATGGACTTTGCATCATCTATACCACCAGCTGTCTGCTTCCATACACAGCCTGCAATTTTAATTTTTTGTTTCACGCAACCTGCTCCTATGTCCTATTAGCAGTGACAGGGTGAGTGTAGCAGTCCTTGTAGTTTCTATTATTTCTTGCCAAAAACACCATTTTGCTCCTCACAAGCTTTCAGCGGGAGGGGGTCTACTCTACTGTACATCATCTAAGGCGACCTTTGCTAGCATAATCACCCTATATATGCCTATTCTTCTAAACCACCCTTCTGCAGTGTCTGTAATTCTCCTGTCCAGGGAGACACGGACAATGTTTACACCTTAAATTCTGGCCAACATACCCACAAGGCCCTACATCGTCACCTTATGATGTTCACTGGATAGCGCACAGTCTGTGACATATTTGCATTTATAAATGAATTTATATTTAATGTAAACATGCAATTATCTTGTTCCTGGTGGTCTAGGAGGAATCTGGAACCCGCTGTGGGCTGCTAGTTTCTTCAGTCCCCCTCCCAGGAAATTGAAAAGTTCTCCCTGGCAGTTTCCTGCATCACAATGGTATCAGGAGATGCAGGCTGCTCTGGCTGGCACAGCCAGTTTATTGTTTTCCTGGAACTCCAAAGAGCTCCCACTCTTGGCCAGTAGTCTGCTGCCTGGGGATCATGCTTCCCTGCCGCTGGAGCCCAAATTTCAACCAGCGAAGCTGATATGGTCCTCCAGCAGAATCTTGGTAGTCTTGGAGGTAAATAACCTCCACTGGAGTCTTGCCGGCACATGGGGTGTGGTTACCTGTCCATGTGGTCTCAGGAACAGAGGGATGACCACTCTCCACTATCCAACAGGGACAATTGGCCTAATTCAAATTTGTATACAAACCCAATGGCTCGCATATAAATAGATGGAAGCACATGTGCAGAATGGTTATTGCAATATTGCTCACAGTCCCCAGACAGCCACACCATGATTGATGAGAAGCAATGCATGTAATTATGTTCATCCAAGACCCTTACTGATTACCCATTCAAGTAGAACATACATCTAATGGTTCAACATTAGAAAAACAGATTGGGTGCAGCCGTAGTTAGTAAGCTTCTTGGATATCTATTCCTAAATATGCATGGGATAATAATTCTCTATAAGCACAATTTCTGGTAACATATGCCTTTGATGACAGTAAAGACACCTTGACAAACTATTTAAGCTGGACATAAGATATATTTATCCATTACCTTGAACCTCTATTACTTTACACATCAAAACAGGCAAAAAGCAAAACCACACATAGACAATTTGAAGAGTTTAAACAGGGTCAACTCAATTATTTTACACACAAAAAAAAAAAATGTTGGTTCTGCTCAATGAGGCGCATGAAATAGCATGCTTACTGAGATTTGTTCCACTTACAAAGTGTCAACTGCATAAATTGTGGTTTAAGGAAATCTTTTTTTTGTTGTTTCACGCAACCAAAACATCTGGGTAAAACATTTCCCAATTAAGAACTTGGAAATGGTTTCTCACCTGTGTGACGTCTTTGGTGTTTAGAAAGAGATGATCTGTGTATAAAACATTTACCACACTCAGAGCATGGAAATGGTTTCTCACCTGTGTGACTTCTCTGATGTATAAGAAGATGTGATTTGTACATAAAACATTTCCCACACTCAGAGCATGGAAATGGCTTCTCACCTGTGTGGTTTCTCTGATGTATAACAAGATCTGATTTCTGTATAAAACATTTCCCACACTCAGAACATAGAAATGGCTTCTCATCTGTGTGACTTCTCTCATGTTTAAGAAGTTGTGATTTGTGTGTAAAACATTTCCCACACTCAGAGCATGGAAAAGGCTTCTCACCTGTATGAACTCTCTGATGTGTAACAAGATCTGATTTAGAAATAAAACATTTCCCACACTCAGAACATGGAAATGGCTTCTCACCTGTGTGACTTCTCTGATGTCTAACAAGATGTGATTTGTCTGTAAAACATTTCCTACACGCAGAGCATGGAAATGGCTTCTCACCTGTGTGACTTCTCTGATGTATAACAAGATGTGATTTGTCTGTAAAACATTTCCCACACTCAGAGCATAGACATGGCTTTTCACCTGTGTGACTTCTCTGATGTCTAACAAGATCTGTTTTCTGTATAAAACATTTCCCACACTCAGAACATGGAAATGGCCTTTCACCCGTGTGACTTCTCTGATGTCTAACAAGATCTGTTTTGTGTATAAAACATTTCCTACACACAGAACATGAAAATGGCCTCTCACCTGTGTGACTTCTCTGATGTGCGACAAGAACTGATTTCTGTGTAAAACATTTCCCACACTGAGAACATGCAAATGGCCTCTCACCAGTGTGACTTCTCTCATGTGCTACAAGACCAGATCTCTGTGTAAAACATTTCCCACACTCAGAACATGCAAATGGCCTCTCACCTGTGTGACTTCTCTGATGTGTAACAAGAACGGATTTCTTCGTAAAACATTTCCCACACTCAGAACATGCAAATGGCTTCTCACCTGCCTTAGCTGGCTGCTGGGTAATATGCTGTGTGTTCTGTGTAAAACATTTGGAATCTACACAACAATTAAACACTGTATCTACTGTAAGAGCTGTAACAGATGTACCAATATCAGAGATATCAGGAAAACATTCCCCATGATCGGAGAGATCATATGATATATATGCACTATGACAAGTTGTATGTATAACTGGGGTGATAGGATTTTCTTCTGGAGAATCTTGAGTAACTTTATCTTCTATTTTACGATCCGGAAATAAAACGAGATGTTCCTCTGACACGCTCCTGCTGTTACATCCATCTGCAGCGAATAAAATAAATGTATGGATATATAAATGTTTCCCCCTAAGAAAAAATAATCCAAATATGTAACAACATCAAACATTCAAAATAAAAAAAGAAACAAAAACACCCATACAAAGTCACAGTAATATACAGAAGTACAATTATTAGTAAGGGCATAAGATTACAAAGCTTATGAAAATTTAAATCAAAGACATTATATAGAGCAAAATGACCTCGGGAGCATATTACCAAGCAGTAGTAGCCCCGTGGTGGCCGAGCCTTGAAGGATCTATAGCGTCATTATGAGCACTTATTAAGGGGGGGATTTCAGCCACCTGGCCTACAGACCATCAAACTTGAGAATAGCATTTTTATTGGTATCTGATCTACAGAAATTTCTCCTTGCTTACAGTTTTGTTAATGGTCAGCAAAGCAAGGATCCAAAGGAGCCATCAAAAGCGATGGTCAAAACAAAACGACAAGGACGTATTGTCCATTGTACTTGTCCAGAAGATCCTCATCCAGGATATCCAGAATACAGTCCTTTGAGACTAATAAGGGGAGAAGCATACCAGTGGGAGTGATCGATCTGGTGACCGCAGACCAAAATGGTAAGCAGTCAGTATGCCGGCAATTAGATGGCTGGCTGTCAAATTACCGGCACCAGAATCCCGGCTTGCAGCGGAAACGCCAGTATAGTAATCCTGACATCCATGAAGATGCCGAAATCCCGACAGATGACATCCCAAAAGTAAGTATAGGAGGTAGGGTTAGCGTTAGGCCAGGAGGGGGGTGTTTAGGTTTAGGCACTTACCTGTGAAGCCTCCACTGCCTTTATGTTACCTAGCCCCGGTCGGGATTCTCTCTATCGGAATGGCGCTGTCTGTTTTCTGAATGCCAGTCACGTGTACATATGCCACCAAAATGAGGATTTTAATACCTACCGGTAAATCCTTTTCTCCTAGTCCGTAGAGGATGCTGGGGTCCACTTAAGTACCATGGGGTATAGACGGTTCCGCAGGAGCCAAGACTTTTCAAATGGTGTGAACTGGCTCCTCCCTCTATGCCCCTCCTCCAGACCTCAGTTATAGGAACTGTGCCCAGGGAGACGGACATTTCGAGGAAAGGATTTACTTTTAAACTAATGGTGAGATTCATACCAGCTCACACCTCAACCATGCCGCACAACATGGCATTCAACATAACACATGCCAACAGGCATGAACCATTTACAGCAACATGCTGAAAACAAATGCAACACAACTAGTGTAACTCTAAGGAATTAAAAACTGTAGGTAAAATACGCACTGGGTCGGGTGCCCAGCATCCTCTACGGACTAGGAGAAAAGGATTTACCGGTAGGTATTAAAATCCTATTTTCTCATACGTCCTAGAGGATGCTAGCGTCCACTTAAGTACCATGGGGTTATACCAAAGCTCCAGTACGGGCGGGAGAGTGCGGATGACCCTGCAGCACCGATTGACCAAACTTGAGGTCCTCATCGGCCCAGGTGTCAAACTTATAAAATTTAGCAAATGTATTTGACCCTGAGCAAGTAGTTGCTCGGCAAAGTTGTAATGCCGAGACCCCCCCGGGCAGCCGCCCCCAGGATGAGCCCACCTTCCTAGTAGAATGGGCCTTCACCGACGTCAGTAACTGCAATCCAGCCGTAGAATGAGCGTGCTGAATCGTCCCTCTGATCCAGCGCGCAATAGTCTGCTTGGAAGCAGGACACCCAATCCTGTTGGGAGCATACAGGACAAACAGAGCCTCTGTTTTCCGTATCCGAGCTGTCCTAGCGACATAAATCTTCATAGCCCTAACGACATCTAGAGACTTTGACTCAGTGAACTTGTCAGCAGCCACTGGCACCACAATAGGTTCGTTTATGTGGAAGGATGAAACCACCTTCGGAAGAAAATGTTGGCGAGTTCTCAACTCTGCCCTGTCTTCATGGAAGATCAGGTAAGGGCTCTTGTGAGACAAGGCCCCTAACTCAGACACCCGCCTTGCGGATGCCAAGGCTAAAAGCATCACCACTTTCCAAGTGAGAAACTTCAACTCTATCTCCTGTAGTGTCACGAACCGATCTCTCACCTCTGCGGGTTCTGGGGTCCATCCGTTGCCGGTGCAGTTGCTCGCGGTGCTGTGCGGCCGTGTGGGGACGCAGCGTGGTCAGTGGCACAGGTGATGCAGGTTCTGGGAGCTGGGAGTGCGGGGACCAAATGGCCAAAGGCACCGCAGTGTGTCTGCAGTATAGGAGGCGGCCATGTTGGAGACCAAATGAGCACCAGAGAGCACTTGTGAAACACCTGTGGGTAAGTGTTAGCCAATCCCGTGCTTGTGCTGCCTTTAAGTAGGCTGGGATTATGTTACTCTGAGCCAGTGCTTTGTTGTATCTACTCTATGCTCTAGCTCTGTGCTCTCTCCGTGCATTCCCGTGTGATTCCCGTGGTCCAGATATCGCCTCCGCTCCCAGAGCTCTGCCTGCAGCCTTCACTGCTAAAGATCCACCAGCTCCCTGCTGTGCTGTCAGTCAATCGCTCTCCCAGTGGCAAACAAGTGGATTTCCAGAGTCTTGTGAGAGGTTACCCTGTCTGCCTGCTTCAATCACACAGCCTTTGGAGGATTCTACTAAATTCAGGTGCTCGTCTGTTCAGCTCTAAACTTAACCCATTTATCACCATTGTCGTCTGCTGCAGTTTCACAGTGCTGTGTTATCTTCAGAACTCGCAAGTAACCCATTTCAGTATTGTATTTTCATTGTTGCTGCAATCAAGGACAATTCTTCACAGCCTTTCAGTTTAATCTTTAAGCTTCAGTACAAGTCTCTACAGTTACTCATTTATGTCTGCAATATCCAGTTAACACTCCCTACAGTTTGGCAGCAAGCATTGTTTCTTTTGGACAATTCATCATTCATTCACAAACCTGCTTAAAAACTCAGTTTTATGAACATTTCCTCAATGTATCTTTAAGACTGTTCCTGCTTATCATTCTACCACTCTATGCAATACGTCAGTATATATATGGTGATTAATAACATGTCATTTAACTCCTTACTGGAATTGTTGCCTCTAATAAATATATGAAACGGAACTTTCTTCGTCCTCCCTGCTTTTCTCATACCCCAGCACCTTCCCCTTCGGTTGGTCCAGGGTTAACGGATTCACAAAAACACTCAGCCCTGACATGTAGAGGTTCAAACCAGTCCGATTGAAGGAACTGCAACACCACATTAAGGTCCCATGGTGCCACTGGAGGCTGGATGTGCAGAACCCCTTTCACAAAGGTCTGAACTTATGGAAGAGAGGCCAATTGTTTTTGGAAGAAAACTGATAAGGCTGAAATCTGGACCTTGATTGAACCCAATCTAAGGCCCGCATCCACACCAGCCTGCAGAAAATGGAGAAAACGTCCCAACCCAAACTCTTCCGTAGGAGCCTTCTTGGATTCACACCAAGACCATATTTTCTCCAAATACGGTGGTAATGTTTAGACGTTACTCCCTTCCTGGCCTGAATAAGAGTGGGGATGACTTCCTTGGGAATACCCTTTCGGGCTAGGATCCGGAGCTCAACAGCCATGCCGTCAAACGTAGCGCGGTAAGTCTTGATACACGCACGGCCCCTGCTGTAGCAGGTCCTTGCGAGGAGGAAGAGGCCGAAGATCTTCTATGAGCAACTCCTAAAGATCTGGGTACCAAGCCCTCTTTGGCCAGTCTGGGGCAATGAAGATTGCTCGAACTCTTGTTCTTCTTATTATCTTGAGAACTTTTTGGATCAGTGGAAGTTGAGGGAAGACATACACCGACCGGAATACCCACTGGGCCACCAGTGCATCCACTGCTATTGCTTGAGGGTCTCTTGACCTGGAACAATATCTCTGAAGCTTCTTGTTGAGACGAGATGCCATCATGTCTACTTGAGGAACTCCCCAGAGACTTGTCACCTCTGCGAAGACTTCTTGGTGGAGGCCCCACTCTCCTGGATGGAGATCGTGTCTGCTGAGGAAGTCTGCTTCCCTGTTGTCCACTCCCGGAATGAAAATCGCCGACAGAGCTTTTACATATTTTTCTGCCCAGAGAAGAATCTTTGACACCTCTGACATTGCTGCTCTGCTTTTCATTCCGCCTTGCCTGTTTATGTACGCGACTGCTGTTACATTGTCCGACTGCACGGGATGATCTTGAAGAAGATGTACAGCATGTACAAGGCCGCTGTAAATGGCTCTCAACTCCAGAACGTTTATGTGAAGGCAGGCTTCCTGACTTGACCATTTTCCTTGGAAGCTTTCCCCCTGAGTGACAGCTCCCCAGCCTCGGAGACTTGCATCCGTGGTTACCAGGACCCAGTCCTGAATCCCGAACCTGCGTCCCTCTAGTAGGTGAGAACTGTGCAGCCACCGCAAGAGCGAAATCCTGGCTTTTGACGACAGGATTATCTTCCGGTGCATGTGTAGATGGGATCCGGACCACTTGTCCAACAGGTCCCACTGGAATACTCTAGCATGGAATCTGCCAAACTGTATGGCCTCGCAGGCCGCCACCATTTTCCCCAACAACCGAATGCACTGATGGTTCGACATACTTGTTGGTTTCAGTAACTGTTTTACTATTTTCTGGATTTCCACAGCCTTTTCCACTGGAAGAAATACTCTCTGAACTTCCGTGTCCAGTATCATCCCGAGAAAAGACAACCTTTGTCTTCGGTTCCAACTGTGACTTTGGAAAATTTATGATCCAACCGTGTTGTTGGAGTATGGACAGGGAGAGAGTGATGTTCTGCAGCAACTGCTCCCTGGACCTCGCCTTTTTCAGGAGATCATCCAGATAAGGAATTATATTGACTCCTTTTTGACAAAGGAGGACCATCATCTCCACCATCACCTTGGTGAATACCCTCGGCGCCGTGGAGAGACTGAAAGGCAACGTCTGGAATTGGTAATGGCAATCTTGGACCGCGAATCTCAGATAAGCCTGGTGAGGAGGAAAAATGGGAACATGCAGGTAAGCATCCTTTATGTCTACTGACACCATGTAGTCCCTCTCCTCCAGACTGGAAATCACTGCCCTCAGCGATTCCATTTTGAACTTGAACCTTTTCAAGTAGAGATTCAGATTTTTTAGGTTTAAAATCGGTCTGACCGAGACATCCGGCTTCGGAACTACAAAGAGGCTTTAATAAAACCCCTCCCCTTGTTGTGAGAAAGGTACCAGGACTATGACCTGATCCTGACATAATTTTTAAATTTCCGCTGTTACTGCTTCTCTTTCTGGAAGAGAAACTGGCAAGGTCGATTTGAAAAATCGGCATGGGGGAACGTCTTGAAACTCCAGCTTGTACCCCTGGGACACTATTTTTAAAACCCATGGGTCCAGGACAGATTGAATTCAACCTTGACTGAACAGTTTCAGATGTGCCCCCACCCGAGCGGCCTCCCGCAAGGGAGCCCCAGCGTCATGCTGTAGATTTGGCAGAAGTAGGTGTTGACTTCTGCTCCTGGGATCCTAGAGACGCTGCGGATTTCTTTTCTTTTCCCCTTCTCCTACCTGCAAAGAAGAGGGAACCTTTGGCCTTTTTGTATTTATTGGGCCGAAAGGACTGCATGTGAGAGTGATATGTCTTTTTTGCCGGTGCAGGAGCATAAGGCAAAAATGTCGACTTACCTGCGGTAGCCGCCGAGACTAACGCATCCAGCCCATCAATAAGGCCTCACCTTTATACGGGAGAGCCTCCATATTCTTTTTGGAATCTGCATCCGCGTTCCACTGGCGAATCCACAATGCCCGCCGAGCCGATACTGCCATGGTAGCGGCTGTTGAACCCAAGAGTCCAATATCTTTCATGGCTTCTAGCATGTATGCGGTCGCGTCTTTGATATTACCTAACTTAAGGAGTATCTCATCTTTATCAATCGTGTCAATTTCTGATGACAAGTTGTCTGACCATTTTTCTATAGCACGACTCACCCACGCGCAAGCAATTGTGGGCCTGAGCAGTGTACCATTGGCAACATAAATGGATTTTAATGTAGTCTCCATTTTGCGGTCTGCCTGCTCCTTGAGTGAAGCCGTCCCAGGTGCAGGGAGAATCACTTTCTTTGTCAATCTAGACAGGGCACTGTCTAACACCGGGGGTGACTCCCATTTTTTCCTGTCCTCTAAAGGAAAAGGATAAGCCATCTGAATCCTTTTGGGAATACGAAATTTATTTTCAGGATTCACCCACATCCCATCAAAAAGAGTATTTAGCTTGTGGGAAGGAGGGAAAGCAACCTTAGATTTATTTTCCTTATAGAAATAGGCCTTCTCCTGAGGTACAGGAGGGGCTTCTGTAACTTCCAAAACTTCCCTTATAGCCACAATCATATATTGTATATTTTTCGCCAATTTTATGATCTATTTCCCTGGAGTCACTATCGTCGACACAGGAATCAGAGTCCGTGTCGGTATCATTATGTACAATATTTGCAAACGGTCTCTTATGTGACCCAGAGGAGTCGCCTGCGGGTGGAAGAACAGAACCCTGAAAAATCACATCTTCCACAGACTTTCTCCAGCATTCTGCATGAGACTCAGACTTATCTAATCTCCTATTGATATGATGCACAGTATCACGTATTTCTTTCACCCATGCAAGCTCTTGGTGTGCCCGCAGCGCAACCACATTACAACTCTGTGTCCCTAAAATGCCTTCCTCCGGGGAAGAACTCCCTGCCTCAGACATGTCACACTCGTGCACTACACACACAGACACTCTGGGATTTATAGGGGACAGACCCACAGTAAAATCTGTCAGAAGGACACAGTATAGGAGCAGCCAAGTTCACAACCCCAGCGCCAGTACACAATGTCTGTGAACACAAAATGCCCACTGACATGCAGCGCTTTTTATAATGTAAATACACCCTGTAAAGCACCAAATTCACTGTGCACCCCCTTGTTTTGCACCCTGATACTTGTATTCAGAAGTGGAGGAGGACCAGCATTGTCTCTGCAGCCTGAGGAGAGAGAGAAAATGGCGCTGAGCAGTGTGCTGGCTGACTGAGGAGGAAGCTCCGCCCCCGCAATGGCGCGTTTCTCCTCAGAGATTTCTTCTATAATATTTATACTGGCGGGTGTAGGGCTGTGCCTGGGCATCTTATGCCCCCTTTTAGCCAGTTTCATAAGGTTTTATGCTGCCCAGGGCGCCCCCCCCTGCACCCTGCAGTGCCTGTGTATGTGTGGGCAGCAATGGCGCGCTGCGCTCCCGCCAGCCGCACGGTACCTTTAGCCATCACTATCTTGATTGAAGATTCATCTTCTAACACTCACCTGTCTTCTGACTTCTGGCTCTGTGAGGGGGGTGACGGCATGCTGTGGGAGTGAGCATCTAGACACGGCTAGTGTTCAGTTCCCTTCAGGAGCTAATGGTGTCCTGTCAGCCAGAAGCAGAGCCATGAAACTCTTTAGGAAGTTGGTTCCTACTTCTGCCCCCTCAGTCCCACGAAGCAGGGAGACTGTTGCCAGCAGTTCTCCCTGAAAACAAAAAACCTAACATAAGTCTTTTCAGAGAAACTCAGTAGAGCTCACCTGGAGTGCATTCAGTCTGCCTGGGCACATTTCTAAAACTGAGGTCTGGAGGAGGAGCAAAGAGGGAGGAGCCAGTTCACACCATTTGAAAAGTCTTAGAGTGCCCACGGCTCCTGCGGGACCGTCTAAACCCCATGGTACTTAAGTGGACCCCAGCATCCTCTAGGACGTATGAGAAATATATGGACCTTGGGATATGACCACAGAAGTTGGTAGATCGACCCCTGGGGAGCA
The DNA here is from genome assembly GCF_028390025.1 of Pseudophryne corroboree. Classification (NCBI taxonomy): domain Eukaryota; kingdom Metazoa; phylum Chordata; class Amphibia; order Anura; family Myobatrachidae; genus Pseudophryne; species Pseudophryne corroboree. The sequence continues at coordinate 49,386,719 of NC_086446.1, read as the reverse complement.
TGGCATTTAGGATACGTTGAGAAGTACCTACCTCCAAATTTGCAAGAAAGCTCAGGGGTGACACACAGTGACATGATGTGAGAAAAGAGCAGGAGTATAATAGGGGCTGATGGCTCCTGATGTATGAGATACACCAGAGAGTGTGGAGAGGAGACTGGTCAGATCTCTGGGCTGGTAACACACAGTGACATGATGTCAGGAGGAGAACAGAAGTATAATAGGGGCTGATGGCTCCTGATGTATGAGATACACCAGAGAGTGTGGAGAGGAGACTGGTCAGATCTCTGGGCTGGTAACACACAGTGACATGATGTGAGGGGAGAGCAGGAGTATAATAGGGGCTGATGGCTCCTGATGTATGAGATACACCAGAGAGTGTGGAGAGGAGACTGGTCAGATCTCTGGGCTGGTAACACACAGTGACATGATGTCAGGAGGAGAACAGGAGTATAATAGGGGATGATGGCTCCTGATGTATGAGATACACCAGAGAGTGTGGAGAGGAGACTGGTCAGATCTCTGGGCTGGTAACACACAGTGACATGATGTCAGGAGGAGAACAGAAGTATAATAGGGGCTGATGGCTCCTGATGTATGAGATACACCAGAGAGTGTGGAGAGGAGACTGGTCAGATCTCTGGGCTGGTAACACACAGTGACATGATGTGAGGGGAGAGCAGGAGTATAATAGGGGCTGATGGCTCCTGATGTATGAGATACACCAGAGAGTGTGGGGAGGAGACTGGTCAGATCTCTGGGCTGGTAACACACAGTGACATGATGTGAGGGGGAGAGCAGGAGTATAATAGGGGCTGATGGCTCCTGATGTATGAGATACACCAGAGAGTGTGGGGAGGAGAGTGGTCAGATCTCTGGGCTGGTAACACTCAGTGACATGATGTAAGGGGAGAGCAGGAGTATAATAGGGGCTGATGGCTCCTGATGTATGAGATACACCAGAGAGTGTGGGGAGAAGACTGGTCAGATCTCTGGGCTGGTAACACACAGTGACATGATGTGAGGGGGAGAGCAGGAGTATAATAAGGGCAGATACATTTTAAGCTTTAATTTTTACTGACAAAGGAGGGTGTAGGATAAAATATTGTTGTAGTGACTGAGGAAGGAGAATATGTGACTGTTCTATAATAAGTGTTTATATCTCACCTGTGCTGATATCTGTAGGGGTTTCCTCCTCCTTACACTGCTGATCATCTCTCACATACGGCTCTTCTTCTCCATCTATATCTTCTGCCTTTACTTCAGTCAAATGTTCTCCCTATATAACCCACAAAATAATAACACTTTAATAGGTGTACAATTATATTAATAGACATATAATAGTATAAGACACACAAAACAACTCTACAAATCATATAGTGACATTCACTTTGGTATATTAATGAGTCCCTAAATCCCACCTACCTGATGCTCCTGTGGGATCCTGTGATTTTCCTCTGTACAATCCTGAGAATACAGAGGACGGGGACATCTCTCTGGGGTATCTCTGTTACTGGGCCCATCTGTAGGAGACACACAGTGCCTGAGTACAGTGTATATATGTGATTATCAGGTGATGTGTATATAGGGGCCCCCATATCTGCTCTCCCCTGTACAATACATGACAATCTCCTCTTACCCAGTGATGTGAGGGGCCGGTGATTCTCCATCTTCACGTCCTTGTACAGACCCCTGTGTTCTTCTATATACTCCCCCTCCTGCATGGAGAGACAGAAAGTGACATCCTGACACCTTATAGGAACCTGACACACACAATGATACAGTCATCACCCAGACACATCCCCTGGTGTTACTGTATAATATCCCATTCCCAGCAGTCACCTCTCCAGTCATCACCCAGACACGTCCCCTGGTGTTACTGTATAATGCCCCATTCCCAGCAGTCACCTCTCTAGTCATCACCCAGACACGTCCCCTGGTGTTACTGTATAATGCCCCATTCCCAGCAGTCACCTCTCCATTCATCACCCAGACACGTCCCCTGGTGTTACTGTATAATGCCCCATTCCCAGCAGTCACCTCTCCAGTCATCACCCAGACACGTAACTTGGTGTTACTGTATAATACCCCATTCCCAGCATTACCTCTCCAGTCATCACCCAGACACATCCCCTGGTGTTACTGTATAATGTCTCATTCCCAGCAGTCACCTCTCCAGTCATCACCCAGACACGTAACTTGGTGTTACTGTATAATGTCCCATTCCCAGCAGTCACCTCTCCATTCATCACCCAGACACGTCCCCTGGTGTTACTGTATAATGCCCCATTCCCAGCAGTCACCTCTCCAGTCATCACCCAGACATGTCTCCTGGTGTTACTGTCTAATGTCCCATTCCCAGCAGAAACCTCTCCAGTCATCACCCAGACACGTCCCCTGGTGTTACTGTATAATGTCCCATTCCCAGCAGTCACCGCTCCAGTCATCACCTAGACACACCCCCTGGTGTTCTGTTACTGTATAATGCACCATTTCCAGCACTCACCTCTCCAGTCAGCAGCTGAATGATCTTGTTGGTGAGTTCCAGGATCTTCTGGTCATTGTGTTTCTCATGCATCAGTGAGTTAGTTGGAGGCACCATGATGGGGCTCTGGGTCCTGCTCAGTACTCCTGACACACGGGGATGATTGCTGGGTGTCTCACAGTCCCCTAAAGTCTTCTTCACTACTGTGTATTCCTGTGCATTAGGGGAGATACCAAAAATCAATAAATACACTCCCAGACCACCACATCTCCCCAATCATGACCCTGTATTATTACTATAGATATAAGTGGCATCACTGTGACACTCCCAGATCCGCTCATCTCTCCAGTCATGTCCCTGTATTATTACTATAGATATAAGTGATGTCACTGTGATACTCCCAGATCCCCTCACCTCCCCAGTCATGTCCCTGTATTATTACTATAGATATAAGTCATGTCCCTGTATTATTACTATGGATATAAGTAATGTCACTGTGATGCTCCCAGATCACCTCACCTCTCCAGTCAGCAGGTAGATGATCTCCAGGGTGATGTTTATAATCCTCTCAGTCCTGTGACTCATATCCGTGTCCATCCTGAGTACAGAGTGTCTGACATGTAAAAAGACTCTGGTTCCTCACAGCTGGAGTGCCTAGGAATAATATATCATAATACACATCACACAGAACACATATAACATAGATATGTAATACTTGGTGACCGGTAAGTTCCTCTTTTGTACCCCCACTCCCTATAGCCATAGAGCCATAACCCAAACCTAATAAGATTCTGTTATACAACACTAAAGATGCTCTCCCTGTACAGAAGGACACCACCGGCCGCTACCCTTGTACAATAATAATTCCAGAACACCGCAGGCCGCTCCCCCTGAGTAATAATAATAACAGGACACCACAGGCTACTTCACTTGTATAATAAAAGGACACCACAGGCTGCTCAAACTGCTTAATTATAATAATGTCATCAGGACACCACAGGCTGCTCACCCTGTTTAATATTAATAATTATAAAAGGACAACACAGGCCGATCCATCTGCATAATAACAATAATAATAATAACAACAACAACAACAACAACAACAACAACAACAACAACAACAACAGGACACCACAGGCTGCTTCCCCTGTATAATAATAATAGTAACAACAACAACAACACCACCACCACCACCACCACAGGCCGCTCTCCCTGTATAATAATAATAACAACAACAACAACAACAGGAAACCACTGGCTACTCCCCCTGTATAATAACAACAACAACAACAACAACAACAACAACAACAGGACACCACAGGCTGCACCACTGCATAATAATAACAAGACACCACAGGCTGCTCTCCCTGTATAACAACAACAACAACAACAACAACAGGACACCACAGGCTGCTCTCCCTGTATAATAACAACAACAACAGGACACCACAGGCTGCTCTCCCTGTATAATAATAACAACAACAACAACAACAACAGGAAACCACAGGCTGCTCTCCCTGTATAATAATAACAACATGACAACACAGGCTGCTCCCCATGTATAATAATAATAATAATAATAATAATACAGGTTGAGTCTCCCTTATCCAAAATGTTTGGGACCAGAGGTATTTTGGATATGGGATTTTTCTGTATTTTGGAATAATTGCATACCATAATGAGATATCAAGGTGATGGGACCTAAGTCTAAGCACAGAATGCATTTATGTTTCATATACACCTTATACACACAGCCTGAAGGTCATTTTAGCCAATATTTTTAATAATTTTGTGCATTAAACAAAGTGTGTGTACATTCACACAATTAATATAGGTTTCATATACACCTTTCCCCATGCTGAAGGTCATTTAATACAATATTTTTAATAACTTTGTGTATTAAACAAAGTTTGTGTACATTGAGCCATCAGAAAACAAAGGTTTCACTATCTCACTCTCACTCAAAAAATTCCGTATTTAGGAATATTCTGTATTTCGGAATATTTGGATATGGGATACTCGACCTGTAATAGGATTTTAATTACCTACCGGTAAATCCTTTATCGTAGTCCGTAGAGGATGCTTGGGTCCACATTAGTACCATGCGGTATAGACGGGTCCTTTGGGAGCCATGGGCACTTTAACAGTTTAATAGTGTGCACTGGCTCCTCCCTCCTCCCTCTATGCCCCTCCTACTAGACTCAGTCTACAAACTGTGCCCAAGGATACGGACATACTTTGAGAGAAAGAAATACACAGATATTGTCGAGATTCACACCAGCTCACACATAACAGAAAGGAAAGGAAGCTAACCAACTTGGAACAATTCAGCAACGGCTGAAACAACATTACTGAACCAAGTAACAATGCAGGAATACGAAGCACTGGGCGATCACCCAGCATCCTCTTCGAACTACGAGAAAAGGATTTACCGGTAGGTAATTAAAATCAGGAACTGCAGCACCACATTAAGATCCCAAGGTGCCATAGGAGGCACAAAGGGAGGTTGGATGTGCAGAACCCCTTTCAAGAAAGTCTGAACCTTAGGGAGGGCCGCCAGTTGTTTCTGAAAGAAAATGGACAAGGCCGAAATCTGGACTTTAATGGAGCCCAAGCCAGCCTGCAGAAAAAGGAGAAACCGTCCTAGTTGAAACTCCACCATTGGATACTTCTTGGACTCACACCAAGGCACATACTTTTTCAAAATTCGATGGTAATGTTTAGACGGGACTCCCTTCCTAGCCTGAATTAGGGTAGGAATGACCTTTTTCGGACTGCCCTTCCGAGCTAAGATCTGGCGTTCAACCTCCATGCCGTCAAACGTAGCCGCAGTCCTCTTCGCGAATGGCCCCTGTTGAAGAAGGTCCTTGTGAAGAGGAAGAGGCCTCGGATCCTCCAGGAGTAACTCCAGAAGATCAAGCACTCCTTGGTCAGTTCCGGAGCAATGAGGATCACCTGAACTCTTGTTCATTTTATTAGCTTGAGAATTCTTGGGATGAGTGGAAGTGGAGGGAACACATACACTGACTGTAACACCCACGGAGTTACCAGTGTGTCCACCGCCACTGCCTGTGAGTCTCTCGACCTGGAGCAGCACCTGCGAAGCTTCTTGTTGAGGCGAGAGGCCATCATGTCTAGGTGAGGTACACCCCAACGGCATGTCACCTCTGCAAACACCTCCGGGTGGAGGCCCTATTCTCTTGGATGGAGAACGTGTATGCTGAGGAAGTCCACTCCCGGAATGAAGATTGCTGATAGTGCCACCACGTGGTTTTCTGTCCAGAGGAGGATTCTTGTTACCTCATTGCCGCTCTGCTCTTCGTTTTGCCCTGTCGGTTTATGTAGGACACTGCCGTCACATTGTTCGACTGAACCTGCATGGCCTGATCTTGCAGAAGATGTGCCGCTTGTAGAAGGCCATTGTATATGGCCCTTAGTTCCAGAATGTTTATTGGAAGGATGGATTCCAGACGACCACTTTCTTTGGAAAGTTTCCTCTTGGGTGACTGCTCCCCAACCTCTGAGGCTTGCATCCGTGGTTAAAAGGATCCAATTCTGAATCCCGTACCTGCAGCCCTCGAGTAGGTGAGAAGTTTGCAGCCACCACAGGAGTGAAATTCTGGCTTTTGGCAACAGGTGTATCCGCTGGTGCATGTTAAGTTGTGATCTAGGAGATCCAGCTGGAAGAACCTTGCATGGAATCTTCCGTACTGAAGAGCCTCGTAAGAGGCTACCATCTTCCTCAGAAGGCGAATGCACTGATGAACCGATACCCAGGCTGGCTTCAGGACATCTCGTACCATTTATTGGATCACCAATGTACAAGTACTCTCTGCACTTCCGTGTCGAGTATCATCCCCATGAAGGGCAGTCTCCTTGTCAGTTCCAAATGTGACTTTGGGAGATTCAGGATCCACACATGATCCTGGAGTAGTCGAGTTCAGAGAGCCATACTCTGCAACAACCTCTCCCTGGAAGACACTTTTATCAGGAGATCATCCAGATATGGAATTATGTTAACTCCTTGTCGGCGGCTTAGTAGCATTATCTCTGCCATGACCTTGGTGAACACTCTCGGTGCTGTGAAGAGGCCAAACGGCAGCGCTTGGAACTGATAATGACAATCCAGCAGCGCAAATCCGAGATAAGCCTGGTGAGGCGGCCAGATCAGAATGTGAAGGTACGCATCCTTGATATCCAGGGATACTAGGAATTCCCCTTCCTCCAGATCTGAGATCACCGCTCTCAGAGATTCCATCTTGAATTTGTATTCCCTTAAGTAGGGGTTCAATGACTTTAGGTTTAAAATCGGCCTTACCGAACCATCCGGTTTCGGCACCACAAACAGGTTGGAATAATAACCCCAGTGGTGTAGGTGAGGTGGAACTGGGACAATAACATCTGTTTTGACCAATTTTTGAATGGCTTCCTGTAGGATAGCACTGTCTGTCAGCGAAACTGGTAAGCCTGATTTGAAGAATCTGTGAGGTGGGAGTTCCTCAAACTTCAGTCTGTGGCCCTGGGTAACAATTTCCGTCACCCAGGGGTCTAGGCCTGATGACGCCCAGATGTGACTGAAATTTTTTAGTCTTGCTCCCACCTGCACGATCCCCAGGCTGGGAGGTCCACCTTCATGCTGAAGATTTTGAGGAGACAGAACCTGGTTTCTGTTCCTGAGAACCTGTTGGAGCAGGTTTCTTGGATTTTCTCCGACCACCCCTAAAGAAGGTGGAAGGGGATTTGGATTATTTTAATTTTGCGGTCCAAAAGGACTGCAGCGTAGACGTAGGATAAGATTCCCTAGTCGGTGGAGCCGATGAGGGGAGAAAGTTTGACTTACCCGCAGTTGCCGTGGAAATCCACGCATCCAATGCATCCCCAAACAGAGCCTGACAATTTTCTTTTCTTTTTTTTATAATTTTTTTATTGAAGCAATATATGCAATACATACATAAACATTCACTGTAATTCAAACCTTCGGTAGAAGGGTAACATGTGAAAACGAAACAAAGGAGAATGCAGTTGAGTCCTTCGTCAAGAGACATATCCATTATAAGAAAGCAACAGTATCATATCAGCATGAAACAAGTCCCCGGAGACCACAGGCTCCACTGATCCAAAATCTAGCTCAGTCGATTGACCTAGACTTATACATATGAGGAAAGAAAAGAAAAGAAAACCCGTGTCCGTACTTTAATTCCCCACCCATCCGCCTCCAAAGCCCCGAGTGACAATCAGTTTTAAAGCACAATCGGTGGATCCCCCGCAGCCATTCTAGATAGAAACCATTCTGTATTGGACACGGAGTCACGGAGCTGTTTCCTAACCGATGTCGACAAGGTCGTTATATAGCTCTCCCAAACTTCAAATTTTTTTTTTACCTTAGTATCTTTTTCCAGCAAGATGCCTATCCACTCCATCCTAAAGAGGTAGAATAGTTTGGCTTTAAATAATGATAGTGTAGGTGGATCCCTAGCTATCCACACTTGCAGAATGGCCTTCCTAGCCGCTATACTAACTGCCAGCAGCAGCTTTTTACTGCCCAAAGAGAGGCGCTGATTCGGTGGTAAAATACCGAAAAGCGCCCACTCCGGAGACAACCTCCAATAGTTCACAGGATCGGCCGTCAAGTAGTTTCTTATATGTATCCAAAACTGTCTGATTATAGGGCATGTCCACAGGCAGTGAAAGAGATCCGCCTGGAGAGTGCCACATTTCCAACATGTATGTGTATCAGCAAGTCCTATCAGGTATCGTCTATGAGGCGATAAATAAGTCTTATGTAAAATATTAGGAGACATTTCTTTATACCTAGAAGAGGGAAATAATTTACAGGCCTTAACATGTGCCGCAAGTAAGTCCCTAGTCTCAATGTCTGGGAGACAATCCTTCCAAGACATAATACCTCCCAGTCCCCTCGAGTAATCTAGGACGTTCCGAAAGAACCATATGCAGTCGAAATCGCCTTACGAACCTTGGGGGTTTGTTTCAGCATTCTATCTATCGGATTGTCCCAATCCCCAGGTGAAAAATATCCGATAGTAGATGAAACATAGTGTTGAGCCAAAAGAAAGGCCACAGGATAGGCCAGCAAAACTGGATATTTAGTAGTGGCCTCCTGGAATGTGAGCGGCCTCGAGCCCTGTATATCTACTAGATCACCGATCTTGGAAACACCCCCCAACCGCCATATATTAAACGGATATTGTGCCCGACCATCTTGGAAGTCAGGATTAGCTATAAACAGAAGATGTAATGATTTGTGGGCATTTAGATCAAGTTTATGTCGCATATCCGTCCACAGCTTCCTAATGCTCCACAATAGTGGGTTTCTCCTCAGCTCCTTGTACACCCCCCGAGCGCGCAGATGCAGAAAGGGGATTAGATCCCCCCCTTGTAAAAATTCCCTATCTAAGTCTGTGTTTGTGTACGTGTTGTCATTGTGCACCCAGTCATGGAGGTATCGTAATTGGGCCGCTTGGGAGTACCAGAGAATATTAGGGAAATGAATCCCCCCATTTTCTGCAGTCTGCTGGAGCTTGATCAACGCTATGTGCGGTCTCCCTCCCTGCCAAATAAATCTTCTAAAAAAAAAATTGAGACATTGAACGTCTTTAGGTAAAAGTACATGCGGCATGGCTTGAATAAAGTACATCAAACGGGGGAATGATATCTTAATCAAGCTAGCCCTCCCCATATATGATAGAGGCATTGATTTCCAGGTCTCAAGTTCTGTTTCAATTGTTTGGATGACCATTTTTCAATCTATGAACATACTCAATAATTTGACCCCTGAGAACGGTCTTTGCCGCACCCCAAAGAATAGTTGGGCGGTCCCAGTGCTCCAGGTTATCGTCTAAATAGTTGGCCCAATTAGTTATCAAAAATTTCCTAAAATCATCACAATTATAAAGATAACTCGGAAATCTCCAAATCCTGGAGCCTCCCGACTGAAGAGTTCTTTGCAGCGTCAATGTCACAGGAGCATGATCCGATATCAAAATGTTGTGGATATCAGCTTGCGCGACTTGTGTAACTAGAGAGTCTGCAACCAAGATTGAGTCAATCCTGGACCAGGATCGATGAACCCCAGAAAAGAAAGTAAATGATCTGTCAGAGGGATTGAGGAGACGCCAAATATCAGTAAGCTGAAGGGAGACTTTTAAAGTTTGGAGATGTGTCCAAAAAGAGGATCTGGAAGTGTGTGGGACAGGATGTTTATCAATAGTAGGATCATCAACTGTGTTCCAGTCGCCTCCCAGGATAAATTGAAAATTATTGCGTTGTAACAGCTGAGAGCTTAATTCTTGGAGGAAGGCAGCTGTCTCACCATTGGGTGCGTAGACATTAACCAGTGTATATTTGTTACCCCAAATTTCCACATCCAAAATTAAATAACGCCCTTCCGGATCAATAACAGAGTTTAAAACAGTGTAGTGTAGGTGTTTGCTAAATAGGATTGCCACCCCCCTAGTCTTCCTCGTGTTATCTGCGGATACACAGCTATCTAACCAAGGTGCCCGAAGAGTAGAGGAAGCGCCCGACACCCAGTGGGTCTCTTGAAGAAATATAATTTGAGGTTTAAACCGCTTCAGGTGTGCGACAACTCTTTTCCGTTTAATTGGGGAGTTAAGGCCGCCCACATTCCAGGATAAAATCTTACAGCAAGAATCCGATGAAGAGGTCCTTACACCGGGATCAGTCATTAGTCTACTAACCTACACCCACCTGAGGGTGATCGTCCAATGGGAATATCACGTCACAGAGTCATCCGCCTCCTTCCCAGCGAGCGGAGAGGAACGACCAAAACCATACTGCACCATAGAGCTCAGGAACAGACCGGGTGAGGAAGGCACGGCACGGGCAAAACAGAAAAAAACAAAACAAGAAAAACACACATCGCTTCACAAAACATTTTTCATTTTTTCCAAGCCAAACTAATAACAACGCAAGTGCTAAACCCTCCGGTAGCACTGGCGAGAAACCTATCAATAGTAAATGCAACATTTAAATTCAAGCTGAGTAGCATGTAATGAGACCAAATGTCCCCCTCATATGAAAATTAAACCGACTCAGGGCATAAAGTATGAAATAACAATATATCTAGTACTGGGGTGATGGATTCCCAGGATTCAACATGTGTGTAACATGGGATTTCGCAGTGGCAGGATCAACAAATAGCAATGTGCGACCATTGTCATGAACGCGCAATTTAGCTGGATACATCAATGCGAATCTAGTATTGCTCTCATGGAGTATTTTGCAAACATCCGAGAATTCCCGTCTCTTCTGCGCAACAGAGGCCGAGAAATCCTGAAAAATCAAAATACGCTTTCCCTGCACTACCAGTTGCGGGAGTTTGCGGTAAGAGCGCAAAACATGTCCCTTCAGACGAAAGTCCATGAATTTCGCAATGACCGGTCTCGGCTTCACTTCAGCATCAGGGCGAGCAGGACCAATTCTATGCACCCTTTCAATATGTGATAAGAATGGGGCATCTGTAATTTCCAAAGCCAGGAATATATCAGTCGTTATAAAATCTGACAGTTGCCTGTCTTTAACTGTTTCGGGGATGCCCACAAAGCGTAGATTCGATCTCCTATCCCTGTTCTCAAGCTCATCTATTTTCGCCTGTAAAGTTTTAAGTGAGGAATCTTGAGTGTCAGTGGAGCGCTGGAGTGTGTGTATCTGGTCTTCCCCATCACTAACCCGTTGTTCTAATGAGGTGATCCGTGAGGTGTTGTGGTCAATTTTCGCAAGTGTTGAATCTAGTAGTGTCTGTATCTGTTCCAGCCTTTTGTCAATTAAAGGGATATTTTCAAGTTTCTTGTCAATTTGGGGCATGAGAAGCCATATGCATTAAAGAGGGCTGACCAGGAAGCGCCTCCATTTCCTGAGTTTGGTCCCGGGAGTTCCCTACCTCCGGGGGAGAGGGGGGGTTAGGTTTCCCCGCTGTGTTCTTATTCTTACTCATTCTTGTAGTGACTGAGGATTGGGAAGATCTTACCGCTGGAGTTTTATGGACGTATTTGTCCATCTCCTGGTCCGTAGACCGCTATGTGCAATAAGCTGGGGACTCGTGTACAAACACACAGTAGTATATGATAATAAAACACCTCACGTAAGAGTCAGAAGATATGTCAGAGCTACTCAGCTAAGAAACAAAAACAAAATTTAAATAGACATTAACTCACATATTATACAGTTAAAGGTACTGCAGAGACATTGCACCTTGAAACCTCCAGGTTGAAGCAGAGGTCGGGGCAAAACAACGGTGAGACACATAATATGAGAAATATTGTAAATTGCCCCCCCCCCCCAACAAAAAAAAAAAACTTTGCAAAAGGTAACAGTGGATTAATATAGTCAGGTAAATGTATCCGTGCGTCCTAACACTAGGTAGCCACCAGGTGGCGATGTAACCTCAGAAATTCCTGCACAGGGGCTGCAGAAACTTCAATGAACTCATGTACCAATGCCGCATGAGGCAGCTTCAAACAGTAATAATAAGTACAGTATTAGTGTTAATGGTGGGCAGATAGAGAAAGAAAAAAGTGAAGAGATAAAAGGGGGAGAATCTAGCGAGATACAGAAGAAAGAATAAGAGAGAGGCCTGGGCCCCCACACCTCAAGGTGAAAGGGCCAGAGCAAGGAGGAGAGATTGAGCAATTCGTCAGAAAGAGGTATGAGGTAGTACAAGAGAGGTTAGGGAGAGGCACATAACAGGCAGGTATCAATCATTGTAAAAGGAGGCTGTATAAGTCTCGCATGTAAAGATGCAGTCCCGGGCAGCAGATCCAAGCAGCCAGTGGTCAGCGGCAGGCAAGACCCCAAACAGCCACTATCTTTCTGAGCAGTGATTACTACGCCAGCGTGCACCCAAGGACAGTTCCCAGCCTCATATCCCAGCCAATATGGAGGGGTCCAAGTGCGCAGGGCCTACCCCAGCAATCACCGCCGCTGCACTATACAAGGTCTCAGTATTCCGGATGTCCAAACTCCGGCAACAGGTTCAGAGGACTGGAGAGGGACCTTAACACCCCGGGAGCCGAGGGCAGTAGCGGCCACCCCCCAGGTAGCAAACGGGCTCGATTCAGCAGGCTCTCACCTCGCCCGTGATGACAGGTGTCTCCTGGGATCCTCCACCGCCGCTCAGCCGGCGCCCGTCACGGAAGCCGATCACCGCCGCGTCGCCCAGCTTCGCCTCCGGACTCTGCAGCGCAGACGTGGAAGCAGGGGGAAGCCAGGTCAGCGTCCTCCGCTCTAGGGGCCATCTCCGGTTCAGCGCCCCGCCGCCGTCAGTCGAACTTCCGTCCCGCCGTTTGGTCCCGCCTCCGGACACTGCAGTACAGCCTTGGGAGCAGAAGTGAGGGGGAGCTGGGCCAAGACCACCGCTCCAGAGACCGCCGCCGGTGCAACGCCACACCACAGCCAGCCGTGGGAGTCTCCATGAGCGTCCAGGGGCAGCAGGGGCAAACGAGCACCGGGGAACAGAAGCCGCCGAGCCGCCAGCAGGACACGAAGCCTCTGCACCTTCCCAGAACGGATGGGTCACCACCAAAGGGCCGCAGGTAAAGGGAGATCCCCGCGTGAGCGGCAGGGGATGGGTATCACCGGGCCTCCACTCTTCGCACCGGATCCCACGCCGGCGGTCATGCAGGCCGTCTCCTTGAAGGCCGAACTTCGGGGGCACACAATCACGCTCCTACCCTTGCAGGGTATCTCCAGGTTCCCTATGATGCAGGGGTTGACAGAGAGTGTGTCTCGGGAGAATAGAGGGTGGATAGCAGGGGATGTTAGTGGATTTCCATCCTGCAAGCCGGAGCCCAGCTAAAAAGCAGCCATGCTGGATGGCCCGCCCACCGGAAGTCGCCTGACACTTTTCTTGGATTCTGCATCTGCAGTCCATTGGCGTAAGCAGAGTCCTCTGCATGCTGATACTGCCATGGAAGTAGTCCTTGCATTCAGCATTCCAAGGTCTTTCATGGCCTCTACCATGAATCCAGCGGAATCCTGAATGTGACGCAAAAACAAATCAATTTCACACCTATCCATAGCATCTAAATCCTCTAGTAATGTGCCTGACCACCTTACTATGGCTTTAGAAATGCGCAAGCAATAGTGGGCCTTAAAGCCACGCCTGTAACAGTGTATAAAGATTTGAGCGTAGTCTCAATCTTGCGTTCAGCTGGCTCCTTTAGGGCGGTTGAACCAGGGAAAGGTAAAACCACCTTTTTAGACAACCTAGATACAGAAGCGTCTACTATAGGTGGAGTTTCCCATTTCTTTCTATCCTCTTCAGGGAAAGGGAAAGCAATAAGAATTCTTTTTGGGATCTGGAATTTTTTCTCTTGGTTTTCCCAGGATTTTTCAAATAAAGAGTTCAGCTTTTTAGAAGCAGGGAATGTAAGGGAGGTTCATATTTTCTGTAAAATAAGATTCCTCTTCCGGCTCAGCTGCCTTCTTACTAATATGCAAAACATCCCTAATGGCTTCAATCATCAACTGCACCCCCTTGGCAAGGGATGCATCACCCCCCTGCATATCCCCATCACCGTCCCCTGTATCAGTGTCGGTATCAGTGTCAACTTGCATTATTTGGGGAAGTGTACATTTTTAGGGTATGTAGGTGGGGTATGGGAGGGAGTAGGAGCAGAATGCTGTAATCCCTCTGCAGACTTTCTCAAAAACTGCATCTCTTTCTCGTTATGTGACATCCTTGATGAAATCTGTGTTATCATTCCCCGTAAAGAATCCACCCATGGGGGTTCGGATTCAACAGGTTGGGAAAGCACATTGCAGTCCTGAGTACATGGGATAGACTCTACAGGAGAAGATACACATTCTGCAGCACAGGATACAGAGCCCTTAGACATGGTTATGTGGATACACATACACACAGGAAAATGTCAGACACAGTTTCCCCCAGAGTACCTTCAGAGAGTCACAGAGCATAAGGAGGCAGCCACACAGTGCCCCAGTAGGCAGTTGATATAGTAAAAGCCCGGCGCTGAGTAACCTTAATAGGGTAATCAGCTCTAAAATCACTCTCCCCCCTGTCTAAAACACCCTGGTACCGCAGAGATATGCTGGAGTTATGTGGAGGGCAGCGCTCCCTGTCAGCGTCTCCTTCTGATGATCAGCAGGGAGAAAATGGCGCTGGTGAGTGCTGGATCTGCTCTGAGGAGAAGTCCCGCCCCCAGTAATGGCGCGTCTTCCTGCACTTAATTGTTTATACTGGCCTGAGGTAATTTGCTGCTAACAGTGGGATTAGCCCCTGTTAGCATTATGTGACCAGTGTAGGGTGATTGCGCTGGCCCAGGACGCCCCTCACAGCGCCGTGCAGTGTGTCCGCTGAGCCTTCCGAAGCGCAGCCTGTCAGAGCTGCGCTCCCACCCTTGTGCCGCCATTGCTGTTAGGGGGTGGCGGCCGTGTTGCGGGAGTGAGCGGTCGCCTCGTGGGCTTGCGATCAGCACCCTCAGGAGCTCAGTGTCCTGTCAGCGGAGATAGAGAATTATTAACTTCTAGAGTTGGTTCCTACTACCCTCCTAGGTCCCACGAAGCAGGGAGGCTGTTGCCAGCAGCGTTCCTGTAACCTAACACTCTTAGAAAAACAATAAAACTAAAGAAACTCCTAGGAGCTTCCCTAGCTGTGACCGGCTCCACCGGGCACATTTTCTAAACTGAGTCTGGTAGGAGGGGCATAGAACTTACTATTAAACTCTTAAGGTGCCAGTGGCTCCCAAAGGACCCGTCTAAACCCCACGGTACTACTGTGGACCCCAGCATCCTCTAGGACGTAAGAGAAAACAGGACACCACAGGCAGCTCACCCTGTATAATAATAATAACAACAACAACAAAAACAGGACACCACAAGCCGCTACCCCTGTATAATAATAATAATAATAATAATAATATAGGACACCACAGGCTGCTCCCCCTGTATAATAATAATAATAATAATAATAATAATAATAATAATAACAGGACACCACGGGCTGCTCCCCCTGTATAATAAAAACAGGACACTACAGGCAGCTCCACCTGTATAATAACAGGACACCACAGGCTGCTCCCCCTGTTTAATAATAACAGGACACCACAGGCCGCTCCCTCTGTATAATAATAATAATAATAATAATAACAACAACAACAACAGGACACCACAGGCTGCTACCCCCATATAATAATAATAACAGGACACCACAGGATGCTCCCCCATATAATAAGAATAACAACAGGACACCACAGGCTGCTCCCCCTGTATAATAATAATAATAATAATAATAACAACAACAGGACACCACAGGCTGCTGCCCCTGTATAATAATAATAATAGGACACCACAGGCTGCTCCCCCTGTTTAATAATAACAGGACACCACAGGCTGCTCCCCCTGTTTAATAATAACAGGACACCACAGGCTGTTCCCCCTGTATAATAATAACAAGACACCACAGGCTGCTCCCTCTGTAAAATAAAAATAATAACAGGACACCACAGGCTGCTCCCCCTGTATAGTAATAGTAATAATAATAATAATATATAGCACCATTACCTGATGTTTCCTCTGCGCTCCTGCCCACGTTCAGAACCTTCTGTTGATGTTGAGCACAGGGGGAGGGGATTAGGCCGGATGTAAGGTGAAACGCAGAAGTGGAGCGCACAGGCAGATTGAGTGGTGGACCGCACAGACCGGAACTGAGTTGGAACGCGGACGTACATTGGAACGCACAGAACGGAAGTAGCGTGTCCCGGGCTGAGGTGTGTCGTTGTAGAGGGCTGTGGCTTGGTGTTCCCGGCAGTGAGTTTGGGGTAGATGCTAGAATCAAGTGGGCTAAGGGACCTTTTCCGTAAGGGGGAGGAGTTACGACGCAAAGGGGAGGAGCTAGGCCAGCGGGAGTTTGGGGGATCACTAGTGACATTGGCGGCGGTATATGAGTGCAGGAGCCCCCCTCCCGCGGTGACTGCTCTGCATGGTAACCTCTTAGTGACCAGACTTCCTTTTACCATGGTAATGAGTGTCTCCATAGTGTGTGTATGCTGGGAGGCATATGGTGGCATTGTGCAGCCAGCTACATTGTGTACAGCTGGTGATGTCCATTGACAGGTAGTCCCGCTTTGTCTGTGTGATGTGGCCATTGCCCCTGTGCCCCTTGTGTGTTACTGTCCTAAACTGTTATGCACCCGTGTGTTACTGTCCTGAGCCGCTATGCACCCGTGTGTTACTGTCCTGTGTCGCTATGCACCCTTGTGTTACTGTCCTGTGTCGCTATGCACCCGTGTGTTACTGTCCTGTGTCGCTATGCACCCGTGTGTTACTGTCCTGAGCCGCTATGCACCCGTGTGAAACTGTCCTGTGTCGCTATGCACCCGTGTGTTACTGTCCTGAGCCGCTATGCACCCGTGTGTTGTCCTGAGCCGCTATGCACCCGTGTGTTACTGTCCTGTGTCGCTATGCACCCGTGTGTTACTGTCCTGTGTCGCTATGCACCCGTGTGTTACTGTCCTGTGTCGCTATGCACCCGTGTGTTACTGTCCTGTGTCGCTATGCACCCGTGCGTTACTGTCCTGAGCCGCTATGCACCCGTGCGTTACTGTCCTGAGCCGCTATGCAACCGTGTGTTGTCCTGAGCCGCTATGCACCCGTGTGTTATGGTCCTGAGCCGCTATGCACCCGTGTGTTACTGTCCTGTGTCGCTATGCACCCTTGTGTTACTGTCCTGAGCCGCTATGCACCCGTGTGTTACTGTCCTGAGCCGCTATGCACCCGTGTGTTACTGTCCTGAGCCGCTATGCACCAGTGTGTTGTCCTGAGCCGATATGCACCTGTGTGTTACTGTCCTGAGTCGCTATGCACCCGTGTGTTGTCCTGAGCCGCTGTGCCCCACTGTGTGTTACTGTCCTGAGCCGCTATGCACCCGTGTGTTACGGTCCTGAGCCGCTATGCACCCGTATGTTACTGTCCTGTGTCGCTATGCACCCGTGTGTTACGGTCCTGAGCCGCTATGCACCCGTGTGTTACTGTCCTGTGTCGCTATGCACCCGTGTGTTACTGTCCTGTGTCGCAATGCACCCGTGTGTTACTGTCCTGTGTCGCTATGCACCCGTGTGTTACTGTCCTGTGTCGCTATGCACCCGTGTGTTACTGTCCTGAGCCGCTATGCACCTGTGCGTTACTGTCCTGAGCCGCTATGCAACCGTGTGTTGTCCTGAGCTGCTATGCACCCGTGTGTTATGGTCCTGAGCCGCTATGCACCCGTGTGTTACTGTCCTGTGTCGCTATGCACCCTTGTGTTACTGTCCTGAGCCGCTATGCACCCGTGTGTTATTGTCCTGAGCCGCTATGCACCCGTGTGTTACTGTCCTGTGTCGCTATGCACCCGTGTGTTACTGTCCTGTGTCGCTATGCACCCGTGTGTTACTGTCCTGTGCCGCTATGCACCAGTGTGTTGTCCTGAGCCGATATGCACCTGTGTGTTACTGTCCTGAGTCGCTATGCACCCGTGTGTTGTCCTGAGCCGCTGTGCCCCACTGTGTGTTACTGTCCTGAGCCGCTATGCACCCGTGTGTTACGGTCCTGAGCCGCTATGCACCCGTATGTTACTGTCCTGTGTCGCTATGCACCCGTGTGTTACTGTCCTGAGCCGCTATGCACCCGTGTGTTACTGTCCTGAGCCGCTATGCACCCGTATGTTACTGTCCTGTGTCGCTATGCACCCGTGTGTTACTGTCCTGAGCCGCTATGCACCCGTATGTTACTGTCCTGAGCCGCTATGCACCCGTGTGTTACTGTCCTGAGCCGCTATGCACCCGTGTGTTACTGTCCTGTGTCGCTATGCACCTTTGTGTTACTGTCCTGTGTCGCTATGCACCCGTGTGTTACTGTCCTGTGTCGCTATGCACCCGTGTGTTACTGTCCTGTGTCGCTATGCACCCGTGTGTTACTGTCCTGAGTCGCTATGCACCCGTGTGTTGTCCTGAGCCGCTGTGCCCCACTGTGTGTTACTGTCCTGAGCCGCTATGCACCCGTGTGTTATTGTCCTGAGCCGCTATGCACCCGTGTGTTATTGTCCTGAGCCGCTATGCACCAGTGTGTTACTGTCCTGTGTCGCTACGCACCCGTGTGTTACTGTCCTGTGTCGCTATGCACCCGTGTGTTACTGTCCTGTGTCGCTATGCACCCGTGTGTTACTGTCCTGTGTCGCTATGCACCCGTGTGGTACTGTCCTGAGCCGCTATGCACCCATGTGGTACTGTCCTAAACAGTTATGTACCCGTGTGTTACTGTCCTAAACCGTTATGCACCCGTGTGTTACTGTCCTAAACCGTTATGCACCTGTGTGTTACTGTCCTAAACCGTTATGCACCCGTGTGTTACTGTCCTAAACCGTTATGCACCCTTGTGTTACGGTCCTAAACCGTTATGCACCCGTGTGTTACTGTCCTGTGTCGCTATGCACCCGTGTGGTACTGTCCTGAGCCGCTATGCACCCGTGTGGTACTGTCCTAAACCGTTATGCACCCGTGTGTTACTGTCCTAAACCGTTATGCACCCATGTATTACTGTCCTAAACCGTTATGCACCCGTGTGTTACTGTCCTAAACCGTTATGCACCCGTGTGTTACTGTCCTAAACCGTTATGCACCCGTGTGTTACGGTCCTGAGCCGCTATGCACCCGTGTGTTACTGTCCTGTGTCTCTATGCACCCGTGTGTTACTGTCCTGTGTCGCTATGCACCCGTGTGTTATTGTCCTGTGCCGCTATGCAGCAGTGTGTTACTGTCCTGAGCCGCTGTGCCCCACTGTGTGTTTCTATCCTGTGTCGATATGCATCCGTGTGTTACTGTCCTGTGCCACGTGTGTTAGTGTCCTGTGCCTCACTGTGTTACTGTCCTGTGTCGCTGTGCACCCGTGTGGTACTGTCCTGTGCCATGTGTGTCACTGTCCTATGCCGCTATGCACCCGTGTGTTACTGTCCTCCTATATCAATACAGTCACCTGGCCTATGTCACATCTTGGAGAATCAGGCTCCGTTACTCACCACAGCACCTCTGTCTTCTGTTCTGCACAACCTCCCTCAGTGCCTGATGCCCTCCTGCACTGTCTTCTGCAGGCCAAGCAATCCGTATTCTTGGTTATTTACAGCAGGAGCTGGGGTATGGCATCTTCCTACACAAGGTCTATTACTGAGACGCGGGATGCCGCTTTGTCTCATAACACCCATTGACTTTCAGGAGCACATATCCACCGTGGTTTTACCACAATTACCAACACTATTAAAGCCATTTCATGGACAACCACCACTGAGATATCGGCAATATTAATATTAATTTAACACCGCTCAATCTGCAAATAAATCCTCACTACGGTACCTTGGTGCGTGAACAGTGCGACCGTGTCTCATGCGCAGTTGGCCAATAATCGCTCATCTCCATTAATATTGGCTTTGTGTACATCACTGAATTAGGCACTAAGGGGGTCATTCCGACCCGACCGCTCGCTGCAGTTTGTCGCAGTGCAGCGATCGGGTCGGAACTGTGCATACGCCGATGCCGCAGTGCGCTGGCGCATGGCAGCCGTCGTTGCCTAGCGATCGACTCTGAGGAGGTCGATGGGCTGGACGGCGACTTTAAGCCGCCGTTTAGGGGGAGCGGTCCGGCCAACACAGGCGTGGCTGGACCATTGGGGGGGGGGGGCGGGCCGCGGCGGCTGCGTGATATCACACGCAGCCGCTGCCGGCCAGGGAGCGACAAGTAGCTCCCGGCCAGCACGCTAAAGCTGCGCTGGTCGGGAGCTACTCTGGAAGTGCAAAGGCATCGCCGCTGTGCGATGCCTTTGCACTTCTGCGGGGGGGGGCGGCACTGACATGCGGGGCGGACTAGCCTTGTGCTGGGCGTCCCCCCGCATGTCAGTGTGAATGATCATAGCTGTGCTAAATTTAGCACAGCTACGATCAACTCGGAATGACCCCCTAAGTACCCAGCTCCAACAGGAACGCAACAAATCTGAAGGCAGCCAATAGGGAACAGGGAGGAAGGAGCTGGAGGTTTTCAGTAGTAAATTTAAAGCGCCCAAACTCCCTATCGTGGAATTCTATACCCCATGGTAATCCAATATCTCATTATAGATAAACACAAATATGGAAATATCTTTGGATCCAAGTATAAATGTCCACAAAGATTTCTCTAACGTCCTAAGTGGATGCTGGGGACTCCGTAAGGACCATGGGGATTAGCGGCTCCGCAGGAGACTGGGCACAACTAAAGAAAGCTTTAGGACTACCTGGTGTGCACTGGCTCCTCCCACTAAGACCCTCCTCCAGACCTCAGTTAGATTCTTGTGCCCGGCTGAGCTGGATGCACACTAGGGGCTCTCCTGAGCTCCAAGAAAGAAAGTATATTTACGTTTTTTATTTTACAGTGAGATCTGCTGGCAACAGACTCACTGCAGCGAGGGACTAAGGGGAGAAGAAGCGAACCTACCTAACAGGTGGTAGTTTGGGCTTCTTAGGCTACTGGACACCATTAGCTCCAGAGGGATCGACCGCAGGACCCGACCTTGGTGTTCGTTCCCGGAGCCGCGCCGCCGTCCCCCTTACAGAGCCAGAAGCAAGAAGAGGTCCGGAAAATCGGCGGCATAAGA
Organism: Pseudophryne corroboree; assembly: GCF_028390025.1. Classification (NCBI taxonomy): domain Eukaryota; kingdom Metazoa; phylum Chordata; class Amphibia; order Anura; family Myobatrachidae; genus Pseudophryne; species Pseudophryne corroboree. The sequence goes on along the minus strand of NC_086446.1, from coordinate 49,365,589 downwards.
CTTCGGTCTTCACCAAGGTAGCGCACAGCACTGCAGCTGTGCGCCATTGCTCCTCATGTACACCTCACACTCCGGTCACTGATGGGTGCAGGGCGCTGGGGGAGGGCGCTGGGGGGGCGCCCTGAGGGCAATATATGACACCTTGGCTGGCAAATCTACATCATATATAGTCCTAGAGGCTATATAGATGTAAAATTACCCCTGCCAGTATTCCAGAAAAAGCGGGAGAAAGTCCGCCGAAAAAGGGGCGGGGCCATCTCCCTCAGCACACTGGCGACATTTTTTCTTCACAGTGCAGCTGGAAGACAGCTCCCCAGGCTCTCCCCTGTAGTTTTCAGGCTCAAAGGGTTAAAAAGAGAGGGGGGGCACTAAATTTAGGCGCAATATATGTATACAAGCAGCTATTGGGGGGAAAATCACTCACTTATAGTGTTAATCCCTGCATTATATAGCGCTCTGGTGTGTGCTGGCATAGTCTCTCTCTGTCCCCCCAAAGGACTTTGTGGGGTCCTGTCCTCAGTCGGAGCATTCCCTGTGTGTGCGCGGTGTGTCGGCACGGCTGTGTCGACATGTTGGATGAGGAAGGTTACGTGGAGGCGGAGCAGAGGCCGATAAATGGGATGTCGCCCCCTGTGGGGCCAACACCAGAGTGGATGGATAGGTGGAAGGTATTAACCGACAATGTCAACTCCTTACATAAAAGGCTGGATGACGTAGCAGCTGTGGGACAGCCGGCTTCTCAGCCTTCGCCTGCCCAGGCGTCTCAAAGGCCATCAGGGGCTCAAAAAACGCCCGTTACCTCAGATGGCAGACACAGATGTCGACACGGAGTCTGACTCCAGTGTCGACGAGGTTGAGACATATACACAATCCACTAGGAACATCCGTTACATGATCTCGGCACTGAAAAATGTGTTACGCAATGAACCCAAGTACCACATAAAAGGGGTTTTATTTTTGGGGAGAAAAAGCAGCCAGTGTTTTGTTCCCCCATCAGATGAATGAATGAATGAATGAAGTGTGTAAAGAAGCGTGGGTTCCCCCGATAAGAAACTTGTAATTTCTAAACCGTTACTGATGGCGTACCCTTTCCCGCCAGAGGATAGGTCACGCTGGGAGATATCCCCTAGGGTGGATAAGGCGCTCACGTTTGTCAAAAAAGGTGGCACTGCCGTCTTAGGATACGGCCACCTTGAAGGAGCCTGCTGATAAAAAGCAGGAGGCTATCCTGAAGTCTGTATATACACACACTCAGGTTCTATACTGAAACCTGCAATTGCCTCAGCAAAATAGTGCTGCTGCAGCGTGGTCTGATACCCTGTCAGATGATATTAATACCCTAGACAGGGATAATATTTTGCTAACATAGAGCATTTTAAAGACGTCGTCTTATATAGGAAGGATGCACAGAGGGATATTTACCGGCTGGCATCCAGAATTAATGCAATGTCCATTCTGCCCGGAGGGTATTAGAAACCCGGCAGTGGACAGGTGATGCTGCCTTTAAAAGGCACATGGAGATTCTGCCTTATAAGGGTGAGGAATTGTTTGGGGATGGTCTCTGGGACCTCGTATCCACAGCAACAGCTGGGAAGAAACATTTTTACCTCAGGTTTCCTCACAAAAGCCTAAGAAAGCACCGTATTTTCAGGTACAGTCCTTTCGGCTTCAGAAAAGCAAGCGGGTCAAAGGCGCTTCCTTTCTGCACAGAGACAAGGGAAGAAGGAAAAAGCTGCTCCAGGCAGCCAGTTCCCAGGATCAAAAATCTTCCCTCGCTTACTCTGAGTCCACCGCATGACGCTGGGGCTCCACAGGTGGAGACAGGTGCGGTGGGGGTGCGTCTCGGGAACTTCAGGGACCAGTGGGCTTGCCCACAGGTGGATCCCTAGGTTCTGCAAGTAGTATCACAGGGATACAGGCTGGAGTTCGAGGCGACTCCCCCTCGCCGTTACCTCACATCAGCCTTGCCTGCTGCCCTTGGAGAAAGGTAGTACTGGCGGCAATTCACAAGCTGTACTTCCAGCAGGTGAAATCAAGGTACCCCTCCTTCAACAAGGCCGGGGTTACTATTCCAAAATGTTGTGGTACCGAAACCAGATGGTTCGGTGAGACCCATTCTAAAATTGAAATCCTTGAACACTTATATACGAAGGTTCAAGTTCAAAATGGAATCGCTCAGGGCGATTATTGCAAGCCTGGAGAATTTCAGGGTATCACTGGACATCAAGGATGCTTACCTGCATGTCCCTATTTACCCTCTTCACCAGGTGTACCTCAAAATTGTGGTACAGGATTGTCATTACCAATTCCAGATGTTGCCGTTGGTCTGTCCCCGGCACCGAGGGTATTTACCAAGGTAATGGCCGAAGTACTTATCCCGTACTTGGACGATCTCCTTATAAAGGCGAGGTCCAGGGAGCAGTTGTTCGTCGGAGTAGCATTATCTCGGGAAGTGCTACAACAGCACGGCTGGATTCTGAATATTCCAAAGTCGCAGCTGGTTCTTACGACGCATCTACTGTTCCTGGGTATGGTTCTGGACACAGAACAGGATAAAAAGGGTTTCTCCCGGAGGAGAAGTCCAAGGAGTTGGCGTCTCTAGACGGAGACCTCCTAATACAAATACAGGTCTCGGTGCATCAATGCACGCGAGCCTTGGGAAAGATGGTAGCTTCTTACGAAGGAATTCCATTCGCCAGGTCCCATGCAAGGATCTTCCAGTGGGATCTGTTGGACAAGTGGTCCGGGTCGCATCTTCAGATGCATCGGCGGATAACCCTGTCTCCAAGAGCCAGGGTGTCGCTGTAGTGGTGACTGCAAGTGCTCATCTTCTAGGGGGCCGCAGATTCGGCATACAGGACTGGGTCCTGGTGACCACGGATTCCAGCATTCAAGGCTGGGGGGCAGTCACACAGGGAAGAAACTTCCAAGGCCTATGGAAAAGTCAGGAGACTTCCCTACACATAAATGTTCTGGAACTATGGGCCATTTACAATTCCCTAAGTCAGGCTAGACCCCTGCTTCAACACCGGCGGGTGCTGATCCAGTCAGACAACATCACGGCGGTCGCTCAGGAAAACCGACAGGGCGGCACAAGAAGCAGGATGGCGATGGCAGAAGCCACAAGGATTCTCCGATGGGCGGAAAATCATGTGTTAGCACTGTCAGCAGTGTTCATTCCCGGTGTGGACAACTTAGAAGCAGACTTTCTCAGCAGACACGACCTCCACCCGGGAGAGTGGGGACTTCATCCAGAAGTCTTTCAAAATGATTGTACACCGTTGGGAAAGGCATGATGGCGTCCCGCCTCAACAAAAAGCTACAAAGATATTGCGCCAGGTCAAGGGACCCTCAGGCGATAGCTGTGGGTGCTCTGGTAACACCGTGGGTGTACCAGTCGGTGTATGTGTTCCCTTCTCTGCCTCTCATACCCAGGGTAATGAGAATAATAAGAAGGAGAGGAGTAAGAACTATACTCATTGTTCCGGGTTGGCCAAGAAGAGCTTGGTACCCAGAACTCCAAGAAATGATCTCAGAGGACCCATGGCCTCTGCCGCTCAGACAGGACCTGCTGCAGCAGGGGGCCTGTCTGTTCCAAGACGTACCGCGGCTGCGTTTGACGGCATGGCGGTTGAACGCCGGATCCTGAAGGAAAAAGGCATTCCGGAGGAAGTGATCCCTACGCTATTTAAAGCTAGGAAAGAAGTGAACGCAAACCATTATCACCGCATATGGCGGAAATATGTTGCGTGCTGTGAGGCCAGGAAGGCCCCAAAAGGAGGAAATTCAGCTAGGTCGATTTCTGCACTTCCTACAAGTCAGAGGTGACTATGGGCCTAAAATTGGGTTCCATTAAGGTCCAGATTTCGGCTCTATCGATTTTCTTCCAAAATAGAACTGGCTTCACTGCCTGAAGTTCAGACTTTTGTTAGGGAGTGCTGCATAGTCAGCCCCCGTTTGTGCCTCCAGTGGCACCATGGGATCTCAACGTAGTGTTGAATTTCCTGAAGCCGCATTGAGTTGAGCCACTTAAATCCGTGGAGCTACAATACCTCACGTGGAAAGTGGTCATGCTGTGGGCCTTGGCGTCGGCCAGGCGTGTATCAGAATTGGCGGCTTTGTCATGCAAAAGCCCTTATCTGTATTTTATATGGATAAGGCGGAATTGAGGACTCGTTCCCAATCCCTTCCTAAGGTGGTATCAGTTTTTCATGTGAACCAACCTGTTGTGGTGCCTGCGGCTACTTGGGACTTGGAGGATTCCAAGTTTCTGGACGTAGTCAGGGCCCTGAAAAATATATGTTTCCAGGACGGCTGGAGTCAGAAAGACTGACTCGCTATTTATCCTGTATGCACCCAACAAGCTGGGTGCTCCTGCTTCTAAGCAGACTATTGCTCGCTGGATCTGTAGCATGATTCAGCTTGCACATTCTGCGACTGGACTGCCGCACCCTAAATCTGTAAAAGCCCATTCCACGAGGAAAGTGGGCTCTTCTTGGGCGGCTGCCCGAGGGGTCTCGGCTTTACAAATTTGCCGAGCTGTTACTTGGTCGGGGTCAAACACTCTTGCAAGAGTCTACAAGTTTGATATCCTGGCTGAGGAGGACCTAGAGTTTGCTCATTCGGTGCTGCAGAGTCATCCGCACTCTCCCGCCCGTTTGGGAGCTTTGGTATAATCCCCATGGTCCTTACGGAGTCCCCAGCATCCACTTAGGACGTTAGAGAAAATAAGATTTTACTCACCGGTAAATCTATTTCTCGTAGTCCGTAGTGGATGCTGGGAGCCCGTCCCAAGTGCGGACTCTCTGCAATACGTGTATATAGTTATTGCTTAATAAAGGGTTATTGTTGAGCCATCTGTTGAGAGGCTCAGTTGTTATCATACTGTTAACTGGGTATAATATCACAAGTTATACGGTGTGATTGGTGTGGCTGGTATGAGTCTTACCCGGGATTCAAAATCCTTCCTTATTGTGTCAGCTCTTCCGGGCACAGTATCCTAACTGAGGTCTGGAGGAGGGTCTTAGTGGGAGGAGCCAGTGCAGACCAGGTAGTCCTAAAGCTTTCTTTAGTTGTGCCCAGTCTCCTGCGGAGCCGCTAATCCCCATGGTCCTTACGGAGTCCCCAGCATCCACTACGGACTACGAGAAATAGATTTATCGGTGAGTAAAATCTTATTATTTCAAGCACAAGAGAGGATTCTTTATTTAAGAATATTACAGTTATAACATATGCATGGTAGTTACATTATAGAAGACCACCCCTTAAGTCGGTTACACCACGAATGTCGTATACATATCACATGATTATATACTTAATGACAGATATTGAGGGAACGGCAGCAGTAAAAGCAAATTGTCTTTGGGTCTGTATCTGCATCCGGAACATTGTGTCTGTAGTCTCACGTTCACAAGCAAAACATCTTCGTATATAGGGTAAAGATTATAAGCATTATAAATGTGCAGGCTTACACCACTGATTAATTAGAAGAAATAAGCAATCCATGTAATTAGGTTCATCGGGTTGGGTACAGGATACCAGCTGTCAAGATGACGGCGGTCAGAGTACCGACACCAGAAACAGCCCAGCTGCTTGAAATCCCTACTGGGACGCTGGAAGGAGGTAACCTTAATCCTAACCCTCCCTCCCCACAACCTAACCCTAACCTTCACACCTAACCTTCAGGATCTCAACTACATCAGGGTTCATCCACTTCCCTCATTGATTACCCATACAAGTAGAACATATATGTAAAGTGTCATCATGGCTTTATGGCAGGAAAACATAAGAAAAGTGGATTGGGTGTAGCTGTTATTAGTTGGCTTCTTGTATATGTATTGTTACATAGGTGGTCATTCCGAGTTGATCGCTCGCTAGCAGTTTTTAGCAGCCATGCACACGCTATGCCGCCTCCCACTGGGAGTGTATTTTAGCTTAGCAGAAGTGCGAACGAAAGGATCGCAGAGCGGCTACAAAATAATTTTGTGCAGTTTCTGAGTAGCTTCAGACCTACTCAGAGCGTGCGATGACTTCAGACTGTTCAGTTCCTGTTTTGACATCACAAACACGCCCTGCATTCGCCCAGCCACGCCTACATTTTTCCTGGCACGCCTGCGTTTTATCGAACACTCCCTGAAAACGGTCAGTTGACACCCAGACACGCCCACTTCATGTCAATCACTCTGCGGCCAGCAGTGCGACTGAAAAGCTTTGCTAGACCTTGTGTGAAACGACATAGTTCGTTGCAATATTACTTCGTGTGTGCACATTGCGCCGCATGCGCACAAGTGCAGGTTTTTTGCCTCATCGCTGCACAGCGAACTAATGCAGCTAGCGATCAATTCGGAATGACCCCCATAATGCATGGGGTAATATTTCTCAATAAACACAATGGGGCAGATGTATTAACCTGGAGAAAGCATAAGGAAGTGATAAACCAGTGATATGTGCAAGGTGATAAAGGCACCAGCCAATCAGCTCCAATATGCAAATTAACAGTTAGGATTTTATTGGCTGGTGCCTTTATCACCTTGCACATATCACTGGTTTATCAATTCCTTATGCCTTCTCCAGGTTAATACATCTGCCCCAATGTCTGGTAACTGTTAAGCCTTTGACTACAGTGAAGCTGCCTTGATAAGCTATTAAAGCTGAATAACAAAATATATATATATATATATATATATATATATATATATATATATATATATATATATATATAATTTCTTTATCCATTTTCTGTAAACCCCTCTTCCTTTCCACGTCAAATCAGAAATACCAAAAACACACAAAGATACAATTTGAAGAGTAGTTCAAACAATGGCAATTGCTTGACAAATAACTAAAACCTAAAGCTTTCTTATAGGAAAGAGTTGCTCTATTTCCCCAAATAGGTCAAATCTTTTTACTGATTGCTTTTTTTCAAACCTCTAGAAGAATGACGATTGTTCATGTACTATATATGCTTTATAGCAATTTTAATTAATTTTTAAAACTTTTTATTACTATAGGACAATTCCGGGGAAGGCTTCCAAATGAAAGGCAAATTGCACACTATGCTAAACTTCAGGGATGGGCACAAAATATCCCAAGAGAGATTAACATCACTGCAAAATGGAAGCCGCAGCATCCAAGAACCAAGAAGGATACCGTGGACATAGAAAATCTGGACTCCCTACAGAAATGGAGAGGTCTGGTTATCATACCTGACGAAGATAAAGGACAGAAGGTGATTGCCACCAGATCATTTAAGGTGGAGATATTGTGCGACTACCATGGATCCTCAATATCACATGATGAAGGGGAGAAGAGAATGGAGAATGTGACTGGGGGAGAAATGGGTTATATGCTCTTTTTTTAAAGACTCCAAAGGACAGCGGCGGTGTGTAGATGCAACAGATACGCCTTGCAGTTGGCACCCACAATTGGAAACGACTTTTGGACATAAAATAAACCATGTGAATTCTCTCATATGTAACAAGATGTGATTTCTGCGTAAAACACTTCCCACATTCAGGACATGGAAATGGTTTACCTGTTTGACTTCTCTATATATAACCTCTGATTTTAGCGCAAAAGATTTCCCACACTCAGAACATGTAAATGGCCTCTCACCTATATGACTTCTCTGATGTATAACAAATTGTGATTTCTGTGTAAGATTTCCCACACTCAGAACATGGAAATGGCCTATCACCTATATGACTTCTCGGATGTATAACAAATTGTGATTTCTGTGTAAAAGATTTCCCACACTCAGAACATGGAACTCGACTCTCAGCTGTGTGAATTATCTGATGTGTAACAAGACTTGATTTATGCATAAAACATTTCCCACACTCAGAGCATGGAAATGGCTTTTCGCCCGTGTGTCTTCTCAGATGTGCAACACGAGCTGATTTGTGTGGAAAGCATTTCCCACACTCAGAACATGGAAATGGCCTCTCACTTGCTTTAGCTGGCTGTTGGGTAAAAAGCTTTGTGTTCTGTGTAAAACATTTGGCATCTAGAGAACAATGAAACACTGCATCAACTGTCAGAGATGTAACAGATGTGCCAATATCAGAGTTCTCTGGAGAACATTCCCCATGTTCAGTGCGATCAGAGGATATATCTGCACCATGAAGTGCTGGATGCATAACTGAGGTATTAAGATTTTCTTCTGGAGATCCTCGGGTGATGTCATCATCTTCTATTTTACTATCTGGAAATAAAATGAGATGTTTCTTTAAGACATTCCTGCTGTTAAATCCATCTGCAGGGACTAAAATAAATATATGGAAATATAAAGGTTTCCCTATAAGTTTTTGAATTTTTTTTTAATGGAGTTGGATTTTTGAAAAATGTTCCAAAAAGTTAACAATGTCAAACCTAAAAAAATATAAAATAATAAAAAAATCCATATAACGTTACAGTAATATATATATATAAGTACAATAATTAGTAAGTGAACATGATTTCAAAGCTTATGAGAGGTAATTTAAACACATTATATAGAACAAAATGATCTCAGGAGCAAATTACCAAGCAGTAGTAACCTAGTGGTGGCCGAGCCTTGGAGGAGTCATCATCATGATCACTTATAGCATATAAGTAGGGATTTTAGTGTTAGAACTTGTGGGACGGGCCATATTATTCAGGACACTGGGAACTATTTTTATGGGTGGAGCCACTGTGGAACACTCAGTGATCAGTTCACTTGGGAGAGTCATGGGAGTATGCCAGTGAGGCGATCAAGCTCCTTATAGCCTGGTCTCACTGACTCCCCAGGGCTGGTGATATTCTGAGTTACTCCTGGCTAGAAGCTTTACCACACACTTCCGTCCTGCTCATAGAATTATGGGGGTCATTCAGACCCGTTCTCACGCTGCAATTTCTCGCAGCCGCGCGGGTCTGAACTGCGCATGCGCACGGGCGGCAACGTGCAGGTGCGTCGGTCGCCGACGATGGCCGTTGCCATGGAGCGACGAACCTAACGAAGAAGCCGTTCGCAACGGCGAACGCAAGAAGATTGACAGGCAGAAGGCGGTCCTGGGCGGCAACTCTCACCGTTTTTTCGAGGAGTGTATGGAAAAATGCAGGCGTGCCCAGCCATTGAAGAGGAGGGTTCCTGAGGTCAGCTCCTGGCCGGATCATCGCAGCGGGTAAGTCTAGAGCTGTGCAGAGACTGCACAAACTTTTTGTTCGTGCAGCTCTCTGCACAAGCGATTTGCAGCCCTGCACAGCCCTAACCCCCTCCCCTGTAGGTGGCGATTACCTGGTTGCAGCAGTGCAAAAAACGGCCTGTGTGCGAATGCCCCCCCCCCCCCCCCCCCCCCTCCCCATGTACTAAGCCATGTCTGGATCTTACTTGTCTTCATTCATAGGCCTTTGAGCCTGCTTATAGCCCTGGACCCTTGTCAGACATCTGCACATTGGGGGTCATTCCGAGTTGATCGCTAGCTGCATTCGTTCGCTGCGCAGTGATCAGGCAAAAAAAAGGCACTTCTGCGTATGCGGCGCAATGCGCACGCGCATCGTACTATTGCAACGATCAATGTAGTTTCACACAGGGTCTTGCAAAGCTTTTCAGTCGCACTGATGGCTGCAGAGTGATTGACAGGAAGAGGGCGTTTCTGGGTGTCAACTGACCGTTTTCAGGGAGTGTTTGAAAAAACGCAGGCGTGGCTGGGCAAACGCAGGGCGTGCTCGTGACGTCAAAACAGGAACTGAACAGTCTGAAGTCATCGCAAGCGCTGAGTAGGTATTGAGCTGCTCTAAAACTGCACAAAAAAACTTTGCTTCCGCTCTGCGATCCTTTCGTTTGCACTTCTGCTAAGCTAAAATACACTCCCAGTGGGAGGCGGCATAGCGTTTGCACGACTGCTAAAAACTGCTAGCGAGCGAACAACTCTGATTGACCACCATTAATCAGGAATTCATGTCTGCTAAACATTCATCTCTGCAAGTGTAAACTGGATTCTATTGGATTGCCTCATCTCCCTGCCACTGACTCCTGATTAATTGAACTTGTCACAGCACTGTTCAATCTCATTCTGCACTATACTAGTGAGTTACTGATTCCTTGCATCATTTTTATGCTGGTTGTGTCCATACAACAATAAATAGAACCGTTCATAACAGGACTTCCATTCAGATATATCTACTAAGACTGAGTGTGGGATCACGTTTCATGCATTCTGTGATCTGGTTCAGATCAGGTCCATAACATTCAGCCACTTGGTCTATAGACCATCAAATTTGAGAACAGCATTTCTGCTGGTATCTGGTATACAGAAATTTCTCACTGCTTACAGTTTTCTTAGTGGTCATTAAAAATAGGAATTTAATCCCTACTGGTAATTCCTTTTCTTGTAGTCCGTAGTGGATACTGGGGATCTGTAATTTAGTACCATGGGGTATAGATCGGGTCCACTGGAGCATGGCACTTTAAAACCTTTAGTGTGTGTATGTGTGGGCTGGCTCCTCCCCTCTTACCAGACTCAGTCTAGGAAACTGTGCCCGAGGAGACGGACATATCACGAGAGAAGGAAAAATATACAACAGCGGTGAAGCAACAAGCCAACACACAACCATAACCAAAAGGAGGGCGCTAACCAGAACAGAGGATAGCGACACCAACCCAACCAGAATAGCACAGCTATCCCAACAACAGAAAGGGACTGCAACGGCGGACCAACCAAATACTTACTCAAGTAAGCAGGAAACGCAGCACTGAGGCGGACGCCCAGTATCCACGACGGACTACGAGAAAAGGAATTACTGGTAGGTATTAAATTCCTATTTTCTCTAACGTCCTAGTGGATACTGGGGAACTGTACTTTAGTACCATGGGGAAGTCCCAGCTCCCAAACGGGTGGGAGAGTGCTGAGACCCCTGTAAAACCGCCTGATTAAACTGAAGGTCATCTCTGGCCAAGGTGTCGAACCGATAGAATTTTACAAAAGTGTTCGAACCAGACCAAGTAGCCGCACGGCACAACTGTAAGGCTGAGACACTCCGGGCAGCCGCCCAGGATGAACCCACCGACCTTGTGGAGTGGGCCTGAATAGAACTCGGCAGCGGCAATGCTGCTGAAGTATAGGCTTGTTGAAAGGTCAACCTGAGCCAACGAAGCAGGACGACCAATCTTGGTCGCATCATAGAGGACAAAAAACGAGTCAGATTTTTTATGATGAGCAGTCCTCTTAACGTATATTTTCAAAGCCCTGACTACGTCCAGGGACTTTGGAGCAACGGAAGAGTCGGCCAACACTGGAACTACTACAGGCTGATTCATGTGAAAAGCCAACACAACCTTTGGCAAAAACGGAGGTCAAGTTCTGAGTTCTACCCGGTCTTCATGAAAAATCAAATAAGGGCTCTTACAGGATAAGGACCCCGAATTCAGAGACACGTCTGGCAGATGCCAATGCCAATAACATCACCATCTTCCAGGTAAGAAATTTCAAATCCACCCTATGTAAAGGTTCAAACCAGTCCGATTGAAGAAAGGACAGAACCACATTGAGATCCCACGGAGCCGTGGGAGGTACGAAGGGCGGTTGCATATGAAGAACTCCTTTTAGGAAAGTTTGTACTTCCGACAATATGGCAAGTTGTTTCTGGAAGAAAATAGAGAGCGCTGAAACCTGGACTTTGATGGAGCCCAAACATAGGCTCACATCTACTCCCGCTTGCAGACAAAAAAGAGAAAACGACCAATTTTAAATTCCACGGGAGAAACTTTTCTACTTTCACACCAGGAAACATACTTCTTCCAGATACGATGATAATGTTTCGACATTACCATCTTCCTGGCTTGGACCATGGTTGAAATTACCCGGGAGAGAAGACCTTTTCTTTGCTAGAATCTCCCTATCAACTTCCAAGCCATCAAACATAGCCGCTGTAAGTCTGCATATACGAACGGACCGTATTTAGGAGGATCCTTTTGGAGCGGTAGAGGCCAGGGATCCTCCAGAGCCATGGTTAGGAGGTCCGAGTACCACGCCCGTCAAGGCCAATCCGGGTTAATTAGAATTGCTTGAACGCTTTCCCTTCTTAGTCTTTTTAGAACCCTTGGGATTAGCAGTAGAGGAGGGAACAGGTACACAAACTGGTACGTCCACGGCGTCATCAGCGCATCCACTGCTACAGCCTGTGGATCGCTCGTTCTGGAACAGTAACGGCCCAGCTTCTTGTTGAGACAAGAAGCCATCAGATCTATCTGCGGACAGCCCCACCGGTGAATTAACTGTTTAAACACCTGGGGATGTAGGCCCCATTCCCCCGGATGGAGGTCGTGTCTGCTGAGGAAGTCTGCTTCCCAGTTGTCCACTCCTGGAATTAATATGGCTGAGATGATTCTTGCGTTGGCCTTCACCCAGAAGAGGATTTTTGACACTTCTCGCATTGCTGCTCTGCTTCTTGTTCCCGCTTGTCGGTTTTTGTTCGCCACCGCCGTGGTGTTGTCAGATTAAACCTGGGTTCGCCAATCCCTCGGGAGATGGGAAGCTTGAAGCAGAGCATTGTAAATTGCTGCCTTTGATCAGGTGAGGAACTTCAAGCCACCGTAATAGAGAAATCCGGGCTTTTGGAGATAAGGTCACTTCGTGATACATGTGAAGGTGAGACCCCGACCATTTGTCCAGCAGATCCAGCTGAAATGGCCAGGCATGAAATCTGGCAAATTGGATTGCCTCGTAAGCAGCAACCATCCTGCCCAGCAAGCGTATGCAAAGATGAATGGACACCTTGCGAGGACAGTGCACTGAGCGGACCATAGCCTGGATAGCCAAGGCCTTGTCCATCGGAAGAAACACCTTCTGAGACACTGTATCCAAAATCATTCTCAGGAACTGAAGACATTGAGTCGGTTCTAGGTGAGATTTCTGGAAATTTAGGATCCACCCATGATCCGTAAGCAGGTGAGTCGTCAGATCGATGCTGTGCAATAGACGCTCCCTGGACATAGCCTTTTTCAGGAGATCATCCCAGTAGGGGACTATGTTGACTCCCATCATGCGCAGTTACAGCATCATCTCTGCCATGACTTTGGTGAAGACCCTCGGAGCTGTGGATAGGCCAAAGGGCAAAGCCTGAAACTGGAAATGGTCATCCAAGATGGCGAACCTGAGGTAAGCCTGATGAGGGGGCCACATGGGAATATGTAGGTAAGCATCCTTGACATCAAGGGATACCAGGAATTCCCCCTCCTCCAGACCGGACACCACTGCCTGCAGGGATTCCGTCTCGAATTTTAACAGCCGCATATGCTGGTTTAGAGACTTCAGGTTTAAGATGGGTCGCACCGAACCGTCTGGTTTTGGAACGACAAAAAGACTGGAGTAAAAACACCTGTTGTGTAAAGGAGGAGGTACAGGAACCACCACCCCTGTCTGCAAAAGTTTTTGAATAGCCTCTTTCAAGGTAATTTTTGCTGCAGGCAAAACTGGTAAGCCTGATTTGAAAAATCTGTGAGGAAGTGTTTGAAATTCCAGTCGGTATCCTTGGGAAATGAGGTCCCTCACCCAAGGATCCCGGCAGTGGGCGAAGTGTTGAAGGTGAGCACCTACCTGAAAATCGCCTTGCTGCTGGGGCGAACTGTCATTCAGAAGGCTTAGCGGCAGGGGATCCGGTGGTCTGGTCCAGGGAGGCAGCAGCTGCAGGTTTACAAGACTTACCACGAGATCCTCTCGGAGTGGTGGAGACGCCCCTGCCTCTGAACCTCGCCACACGAAAGGACTGCAAGGAGGGTCCTGTGTAAGAACATCTAGCAGGTGGCGCAGCCGACGGCAGAGAGGTAGACTTACCCGCCGTTGCCTGGGAGATCCATTTATTTAATTCATCCCCAAACAAGGCATCACCTGTAAAGGGAAGATTTTCTACACCCTTTTTGGAATCAACGTCCTACACAATTCCTTTATAGCCTCGCTCATAAAATTAGAAGCATCCTGTATGTGTTGTAGCAGAGTAATGACCTCATCCCAGGGCAGAGAGTCTAAACCATCAATAACAGAATCAGACCACTTTACCATTGCCCTGGAAATCCACCCATAAACTATTGCGAGGCGCTGTGCTACACTTGCTGCCGTATAAATTGCCTTGAGAATGGTCTCAATTTTACGGTCAGCTGGTTCTTTTAGGGCTATAGCTCCTGGTACCGGCAGTACAAATTTCTTAGACAGTCTGGACACAGACGTATCGACCGATGGGGGTTTTTCCCAGACCTTTTTGTCCTCAGCGGGGAGGGGAAAGGTAGTTAAAAACCTCTGAGGAATTTAACATTTCTTATCCGGGTTTAACCATGCTTCCCTGGCCAGGGAGTTTAACTGTTTAGACACAGGAAAAGTTGCTGAAGTCTTTGCTCAAACATTAAAATACAACTCCTCATCTGGTTCTGACTCCTGATCTGGAATGTGACGAACCTCTCTAACAGCAAAAATTAGGGCCTCCACCCCTGGGGCCAGAGAGCTGTCCTCATCCATATCATCATCATTATCCACATCAGGCTGGAGCACCTGTGGCAGTGAGCGATTATGTGAAACCACCAGAGGGGGCTGAGAAGCCTTTCTGGTATCTGCTGTTTTGGCCATAGAATCAATAGACTGCTTCAATACCTGTTTCTCCTTTTTAGCTGCAGCTAATTCTGTATTGACATTCTGAATCATGCATTTAAAATTGTCTAACCAGTCAGGTGCCTGTGAACTGTGCCCCTGTGGAGATAAGGAGCATTTCTCTGACGTCCTAGTGGATGCTGGGACTTCCGTAAGGACCATGGGGAATAGCGGCTCCGCAGGAGACTGGGCACAAAAGTAAAAGCTTTAGACTAGCTGGTGTGCACTGGCTCCTCCCCCTATGACCCTCCTCCAAGCCTCAGTTAGATTTTTGTGCCCGAACGAGAAGGGTGCATGCTAGGTGGCTCTCCTGAGCTGCTTAGAAGTAAAAGTTTAAATAGGTTTTTTATTTTCAGTGAGTCCTGCTGGCAACAGGCTCACTGCATCGTGGGACTAAGGGGAGAAGAAGCGAACTCACCTGCGTGCAGAGTGGATTGGGCTTCTTGGCTACTGGACATTAGCTCCAGAGGGACGATCACAGGTTCAGCCTGGATGGGTCCCGGAGCCGCGCCGCCGGCCCCCTTACAGAGCCAGAAGAGCGAAGAGGTCCGGAGAAATCGGCGGCAGAAGACGTTCCTGTCTTCAGATAAGGTAGCGCACAGCACTGCAGCTGTGCGCCATTGCTCTCAGCACACTTCACACTCCGGTCACTGAGGGTGCAGGGCGCTGGGGGGGAGCGCCCTGAGACGCAATAGAACAATATAAAAACCTTATATGGCTAAAGAAATGCATCACATATAGCTCCTGGGCTATATGGATGCATTTAACCCCTGCCAGTTTTCCTGAAAAAAGCGGGAGAAAAGGCCGCCGTGAAGGGGGCGGAACCTTTCTCCTCAGCACACAAGCGCCATTTTCTTTCACAGCTCCGCTGGAAGGACGGCTCCCTGACTCTCCCCTGCAGTCCTGCTACAAGAATCAGGGTAAAACAAGAGAGGGGGGGCACTATTGGCAGCTAATATAAAACAGCAGCTATAAAGGGAGTAACACTTACATAAGGTTATCCCTGTATATATATAGCGCTCTGGTGTGTGCTGGCAAACTCTCTCTCTGTCTCCCCAAAGGGCTCGTGGGGTCCTGTCCTCTTTCAGAGCATTCCCTGTGTGTGTGCTGGGTGTCGGTACGATTGTGTCGACATGTATGAGGAGGAAAATGATGTGGAAGCAGAGCAATTGCCTGTAATAGTGATGTCACCCCCTAGGGAGTCGACACCTGACTGGATGGTCGTATTTAAAGAATTATGTGATAGTGTCAGCACTTTGCAAAAAACTGTTGACGACATGAGACAGCCGGCAAATCAATTAGTGCCTGTTCAGGCGTCTCAGACACCGTCGGGGGCGCTAAAACGCCCGTTACCTCAGATGGTCGACACAGACCCAGACACGGATACTGAATCCAGTGTCGACGGTGAGGAGACAAACGTAATGTCCAGTAGGGCCACACGTTACATGATCACGGCAATGAAGGAGGCATTGAATATTTCTGACACTACAAGTACCACAAAAAAGGGTATTATGTGGGGTGTGAAAAAACTACCAGTAGTTTTTCCTGAATCAGATGAATTAAATGAGGTGTGTGATAAAGCGTGGTTTTCCCCCGATAAAAAACTGCTGATTTCTAATAAATTATTGTCACTATACCCTTTCCCGCCAGAGGTTAGGGCACGTTGGGAAACACCTCCTAGGGTAGATAAGGCGCTCACATGCTTATCAAAACAAGTGGCGTTACCGTCTCCCGATACGGCCGCCCTTAAGGAACCAGCTGATAGAAGGCTGGAAAATATCCTAAAAGGTATATACACACATACTGGTGTTATACTGCGACCAGCAATCGCCTCAGCCTGGATGTGCAGTGCTGGAGTGGCTTGGTCGGATTCCCTGACTGAAAATATTGATACCCTGGATAGGGACAGTATATTATTAACTATAGAGCATTTAAAGGATGCATTACTATATATGCGAGATGCACAGAGGGATATTTGCACCCTGGCATCTAGAGTGAGTGCGATGTCCATTTCTGCCAGAAGAGCGATATGGACGCGACAGTGGCCAGGTGATGCGGATTCCAAACGACATATGGAAGTATTGCCGTATAAAGGGGAGGAGTTATTTGGGGTCGGTCTATCGGACCTGGTGGCCACAGCAACGGCTGGAAAATCCACCTTTTTACCCCAGGTCACCTCTCGGCAGAAAAAGACACCGTCTTTTCAAACTCAGTCCTTTCGTTCCCATAAGGGCAAGCGGGCAAAAGGCCACTCATTTCTGCCCCGGGGCAGAGGAAGGGGAAAAAGACTGCACCAGGCAGCCTCTTCCCAGGAGCAGAAGCCCTCCCCCGCTTCTGCCAAGTCTTCAACATGACGCTGGGGCTCTACAAGCGGACTCAGGCACGGTGGGGGGCCGTCTCAAGAATTTCAGCGCGCAGTGGGCTCACTCGCAAGTGGACCCCTGGATCCTGCTGGTAGTATCACAGGGGTACAAATTGGAATTTGAGACGTCTCCCCCTCGCCGGTTCCTGAAGTCTGCTCTACCAACGTCTCCCTCCGACAGGGAGGCGGTAGTGGAAGCTATTCACAAGCTGTATTCCCAGCAGGTGATAATCAAGGTACCCCTCCTACAACAGGGAAAGGGGTATTATTCCACGCTGTTTGTGGTACCGAAGCCGGACGGCTCGGTGAGACCAATTTTAAATCTAAAATCCTTGAACACTTACATAAAAAGGTTCAAATTCAAGATGGAGTCACTCAGAGCAGTGATAGCGAACCTGGAAGAAGGGGACTATATGGTATCTCTAGACATCAAAGATGCTTATCTCCATGTCCCAATCTACCCTTCTCACCAAGGGTACCTCAGGTTTGTGGTACAAAACTGTCATTATCAGTTTCAGACGCTGCCGTTTGGATTGTCCACGGCACCACGGGTCTTTACCAAGGTAATGGCCGAAATGATGATTCTTCTTCGAAGAAGAGGCGTCTTAATTATCCCTTACTTGGACGATCTCCTGATAAGGGCAAGGTCCAGGGAACAGTTAGAGGTCGGAGTAGCACTATCTCAGGTAGTGCTACGTCAGCACGGGTGGATCCTAAATATCCCAAAATCACAGCTGATTCCAACAACACGTCTACTGTTCCTGGGGATGATTTTGGACACAGTCCAGAAAAAGGTGTTTCTCCCGGAGGAGAAGGCCAGGGAGTTATCCGAGCTAGTCAGGAAACTCCTAAAACCAGGCCAAGTGTCAGTGCATCAATGCACGAGAGTCCTGGGAAAAATGGTGGCTTCTTACGAAGCGATTCCATTCGGAAGATTCCATGCAAGAACTTTTCAGTGGGATCTGCTGGACAAATGGTCCGGATCGCATCTTCAGATGCATCAGCGGATAACCCTATCTCCAAGGACAAGGGTGTCTCGCCTGTGGTGGTTACAGAGTGCTCATCTTCTAGAGGGCCGCAGATTCGGCATTCAGGATTGGATGCTGGTGACCACCGATGCCAGCCTGAGAGGCTGGGGAGCAGTCACACAGGGAAGAAATTTCCAAGGCTTGTGGTCAAGCATGGAAACGTCTCTTCACATAAATATCCTGGAACTAAGGGCCATTTACAATGCCCTAAGTCAAGCAAGGCCTCTGCTTCAGGGTCAGTCGGTATTGATCCAATCGGACAACATCACGGCAGTCGCCCACGTCAACAGACAGGGCGGCACAAGAAGCAGGAGGGCAATGGCAGAAGCTGCAAGGATTCTTCGCTGGGCGGAAAATCATGTGGTGGCACTGTCAGCAGTGTTCATTCTGGGAGTGGACAACTGGGAAGCAGACTTCCTCAGCAGACACGACCTCCACCCGGGGGAGTGGGGACTTCACCCAGAAGTCTTTCAAGTGATTGTAAACCGTTGGGAAAAACCAAAGGTGGACATGATGGCGTCCCGTCTCAACAAAAAACTGGACAGATATTGCGCCAGGTCAAGGGACCCTCAGGCGATAGCGGTGGACGCTCTGGTGACACCGTGGGTGTACCAGTCGGTGTATGTGTTCCCTCCTCTGCCTCTCATTCCAAAAGTACTGAGAATCATAAGAAGGAGAGGAGTAAAGACTATACTCGTGGCTCCGGATTGGCCAAGAAGAACTTGGTACCCGGAACTGCAAGAGATGCTCACGGAGGACCCGTGGCCTCTACCTCTAAGAAAGGACCTGCTCCAGCAGGGACCTTGTCTGTTCCAAGACTTACCGCGGCTGCGTTTGACGGCATGGCGGTTGAACGCCGGATCCTGATGGAAAAAGGCATTCCAGATGAAGTCATCCCTACCCTGATCAAAGCCAGGAAGGATGTAACCGCGAAACATTATCACCGCATTTGGCGAAAATATGTTGCCTGGTGTGAGGCTAAGAAGGCCCCCACAGAGGAATTTCAACTGGGTCGTTTCCTGCATTTCCTGCAAGCAGGACTGTCTATGGGCCTAAAATTAGGATCCATTAAGGTTCAAATTTCGGCCCTGTCGATCTTCTTCCAAAAAGAACTGGCTTCATTGCCTGAAGTTCAGACGTTTGTCAAGGGGGTACTGCATATACAGCCTCCTTTTGTGCCACCAGTGGCACCTTGGGATCTCAATGTAGTTTTGGGGTTCCTAAAATCACATTGGTTTGAACCACTCACCACTGTGGAATTAAAATATCTCACATGGAAGGTGGTCATGCTGTTAGCTCTGGCGTCAGCCAGGCGTGTCTCAGAATTGGCGGCTTTGTCATATAAAAGCCCTTACCTAATTTTTCATTCAGACAGGGCAGAATTGAGGACTCGTCCTCAATTTCTCCCTAAGGTGGTTTCAGCGTTTCACATGAACCAACCTATTGTGGTGCCTGCGGCTACTAGGGACTTGGAGGACTCCAAGTTGTTGGACGTAGTCAGGGCCCTGAAAATATATGTTTCCAGGACGGCTGGAGTCAGAAAATCTGACTCGCTGTTTATCCTGTATGCACCCAACAAGCTGGGTGCTCCTGCTTCTAAGCAGACGATTGCTCGTTGGATTTGTAGTACAATTCAGCTTGCACATTCTGTGGCAGGACTGCCACAGCCAAAATCTGTTAAAGCCCATTCCACAAGGAAAGTGGGCTCATCTTGGGCGGCTGCCCGAGGGGTCTCGGCTTTACAACTTTGCCGAGCAGCTACTTGGTCAGGGGCAAACACGTTTGCAAAATTTTACAAATTCGATACCCTGGCTGAGGAGGACCTGGAGTTCTCTCATTCGGTGCTGCAGAGTCATCCGCACTCTCCCGCCCGTTTGGGAGCTTTGGTATAATCCCCATGGTCCTTACGGAAGTCCCAGCATCCACTAGGACGTCAGAGAAAATAAGAATTTACTTACCGATAATTCTATTTCTCATAGTCCGTAGTGGATGCTGGGCGCCCATCCCAAGTGCGGATTGTCTGCAATACTTGTATATAGTTATTGTTACAAAAAAATCGGGTTGTTTATTGTTGTGAGCCATCTTTTCAGAGGCTCCTACGTTTATCATACTGTTAACTGGGTTCAGATCACAGGTTGTACAGTGTGATTGGTGTGGCTGGTATGAGTCTTACCCGGGATTCAAAATCCTTCCTTATTATGTACGCTCGTCCGGGCACAGTATCCTAACTGAGGCTTGGAGGAGGGTCATAGGGGGAGGAGCCAGTGCACACCAGCTAGTCTAAAGCTTTTACTTTTGTGCCCAGTCTCCTGCGGAGCCGCTATTCCCCATGGTCCTTACGGAAGTCCCAGCATCCACTACGGACTATGAGAAATAGAATTATCGGTAAGTAAATTCTTATTTATTCACACATGAGGGACCCGCTGATGAAGGGGTAGAGTTACAAGCAGTACACATAACCGTATCCACAGACATATTGACACAACTGTAATACAGCGCAGCTCACTGCAAACACCTCCACACAGTCCCTAGAGAGCCCCTGGAGTGACACTGAGGAACGGAGACCAGCACACAAACACAGCAGCCCAATGTTGGAATGTAAGCGTATATCTGATATAAGTGCAGCGGTGCTGTCGCTACAGAGCTTCCCCCTGCTATGACCCTCTGGTACCAGGTCAGAAGTCTGTAACCGTGTGGGTCCCCGGAGGAGAAGCGTACATGCAGCCTTGATCTGCAGCAGCAGGAAATGGCGCCTTCCCGCCTCTGGTCCCACTCTGGGAAGCCCCACCCCTTGCAATGGCGCACGGTCCCTGTGATTTGAGTTAATTATACTGGCTGTTATACAAAGTAAAAACATGACTGTACAAAGAGCCTTGTCTGACAGGGAGCACTGCGGAGAAGAGCCAGTTCTGTCCGCGGCAGGCACCGCAGCTCGTGGCCCGTGACCGCCACGTGACATGCCGCCAAACTGCACCGGGGACCCCGGTGTAACACACACTGCACCTTGAGCTTCGGCATCTGTTAGAGGGTGGCGGCTTGCTGCCAGCGTGGGCACGCATACTAACGATGTGTGATCAGTGCGTCAGGAGCTCCGTGTCCTGTCAGCAGGGATTACGAACCATTAACCCTCAGGAGGTTGGTTCGGTCCTCCCTCTAAGTCCCACGAAGCAGGTAGCCTGGTTGCCAACCTGTACTACCTGAAAATAATAAACTAAAATAAAAAATAAAGGAAACTCTCTCTGGAACTCCAGAGAAGTGCACCTGGCTCCTTGGGTACATTTTTCTAAACTGAGTCTGGTAGGAGGGGCATAGAGGGGAGGAGCCAGCACACACATACACACTACAGGTTTTAAAGTGCCAGGCTCCAGTGGACAAGATCTATATCCCATGGTACTAAAGTACAGATCCCCAGTATCCACTAGGATGTTAGAGAAAACGAGGAGGTGCCATCAATGCCCATGAAATGGGAACCTTGGCCAAAACAAAGCAGTGTGGACTTACTGTCTATTGTACTTGTCCAGAAGATCCTAGGTGAGGTACACCAGTGGGAGTGCTCACTCTAGTGACCACAGACCAAAATGCCATGACCACTAAAGGTAGCAGATTGTTCTCCAGGAGCAAGACATGTAGGACACCTTTGCATAAAAGCTCAGGGGTGAAATTATTAAATTACATAGAACTTAAATGGACCTGCAGGAATCTGACAGAGGCTGCAGTCTTCTGAGGACTACCCAAAATCTTCCCCCATTCCTCTTCCTTTATTGGCCCTATAGTTATTTGATAGTGGAGTCCTGAAAATTAGGGAATTGCGTTTGCAGGGCATGTCTGATCTTCTGTTACCGAAAAACATTTGTTAGGGATCCCAAACTCAGATCGGAACTGATCAAAGGACGTGTGAATACTACCAGCATAAAACTGCCCTACTGAGATTTCTCCTCACTGGCCCCATAAAAATCTAGCATTCGAAGGCTTGCAAATCTGATCATATTCTTACCACCTGGTGAAGGATAGGGAGTCTAAACCCAGTTTCCCTCTCGACAACAATGACTGTAAAGGAGAATAACCAGAGCCAGAGTGACCAGGAGAGCATGAAGATCCTAACCCTCACCAACCCTCAACCATGTCCTCAGATCTGCTAGTTGGGGTGCATATTAGTAAAGGCAAAAATAGGGTAATGCAAGCAACCTCTGAGTCTGCAGATCAAGGCTAATCTAACCCTAGTACTTAGGTCCACCCATATCAAAAATGAACAAAACTATCAATCTTGTGGAAAACCTGTAGCAGAAGGACTCCAGGGATTGCTGGAGGATGAACAACCATCTTAAGGATTTCTCTGCCCATTAGTGACAAACTTGCATATAAGTCCAACTAGTTATTAGTGATTCATATGCACAAGTATTTAAAGTGGGACACACATTGAAGCAACAGGACGGTCTATTCTCGAAGGATATGGGATTTATCACAGTTAATATGAAGGCCCAAAAAGATATCGCATGCGTTCACCACTTGGAGCATATTGGTCAAGGAGGCATTCTAGTCGGACAAAAAGCGCATGTCATCTGTATCTAGCACAAAGGCTTTGTATTTAGCTGGATGCTACTAAAACTCTCATCTACTCACTGGTCATCTCCAGATTGGACTATTGTAATTTTTTTCTATCTGACTTCCCTGACAAATGCCTCTCTCCACTCCAATCTATCCTCAATGCTGCTGCCCGGCTCATATTCATCTCCAAATGTATTACTTACACCTCCCCGCTCTTACAAGCTCTACACTGGCTCCCCTTCCCATTCAGAATCCAATTCAAGCTTCTCGCAAGCCCTCACCCATTCCTCTCCCATATACATATCTGATCTTACCTCCCTTTATACTCCCACCCCACCCTCTTCACTCCACAAATACGTGCCGCCTGTCCTGCCAACTGATTACTTCTCCCATTCCTGCCTCAAAGGTTTTGGCCGTAGTGCTCCCTACCTCTGAAATTCACCTCTCTACAAAACTTCAAACAGGACCCAGTTTTTCTTCAAACCCAGCAAACGCGCATCCTAACCCTCTGTCCTATGCTCACTGTCTACCCCATCTGTCACCTCTATTTGTCTGCCCCTACCCTTTAGAATGTAAGCTTTTATGAGCAGGGCCTTCTCCCCTCATATGCTTTTCCTTCTCTTACTTAGACTATCTTCTACTCTATACTTCCTACAATAGCACCTATAAGTTGGTTTCTACCACCCTGATGCTTATTATAGTGTCAAGTTCCATGATGCAGCAATGTTTATATACCATGTACTTGTCCTACAGTGTCTTGTACTATAAATCATTGTGTTCTTGTTTTGCTCATTTGTTTATGTCATTTGTTAGGGCAGAGGAACCCTTGAGGCACCATATAATAGGATTTTGATACCTGCCGGTAATTCCTTTTCTCGTAGTCTGTAGAGGATGCTGGGGTCCACATTAGTACCATGGGGGTATAGACGGGTCCACCAGGAGCCATTGGCACTTTAAGAGTTTGAGAGTGTGGGCTGGCTCCTCCCTCTATGCCCCTCCTACCAGACTCAGTCTAGAAACTGTGCCCGAGGAGATGACATACTTCGAGAGAAGGACTTAACACAGATAGTGGTGAGATTCATACCAGCTCACACATACAAGGCACGTCAAGACAACTAGCTTGAACTACTCAGCAACAGCTGAAACATTACTTACCAAGTAACAATGCAGTACTCAACTAAAATAAAGATGTACTGAACCAAATAACAACAGCAGGAAAACGAAGCGCTGTGCGGGCTCCCAGCATCCTCTACGGACTACGAGAAAAGGATTTACCGGTAGGTACCAAAATCCTATTTTATCTTACGTCCTAGAGGATGCTGGGGTCCACGTTAGTACCATGGGGATGTACCAAAGCTCCCAGAATGGGAGGGAGAGCACGGAGGCTCCTGCAGAACTGATTGACTGAACTTCAGATCATCAGAGGCCAAAGTATCGAACTTGTAGAACTTTGCAAACGTGTTCGACTCAGACCAAGTTGCAGCTCGCCAAAGTTGCCCTGCCGAGATACCACGGGCAGCCGCCCAGGAAGACCCCACTTTACAAGTAGAGTGAGCCTTAACAGATTTTGGACACGGCAGTCCTGCCGTAGAATAAGCTTGCTGGATAGTGAACCTAATCCAGCGAGAAATAGTCTGCTTAGTAGCGGGACACCCAATTTTCTTGGGATCATATAGGACAAACAGAAAGTCTGACTTCCTGTGACGAGAAGTTCTCTTCACATAAATCTTCAGAGCCCTCACGACATCCAAGGACTTTGAAGTAATTGAGGAGTCAGTAGCCACTGGCACCACAATAAGTTGGTTGATATAAAAAGCCGACACAACCTTTGGAAGAAACTGCTGACAAGTCTGGAGCTCAGCTCTATCTTCATGGAAGATCAAGTAAGGGCTTTTGCATGATAAAGTCCCCAGCTCGGAGACACATCTAGCAGAAGCTAAGGCCAAAAAAAGTGACCGCCTTTCATGTAAGAAATTTGAGCTCCACTTCCTGTAGAGGCTCAAACCAATCTGACTGGAGGAACTGCAACACTACGTTAAGGTCCCATGGCGCCGTAGGCGGTACAAAGGGAGGTTGGATATGCAGAACTCCCTTCAAAAAGGTCTGAACCTCAGGGAGGGCAGCCAATTGCTTCTGAAAGAAAATGGCTAAGGCTGAAATCTGGACCTTCACAGGTCCCAACCTCAGACCCATATACACTCCTGCCTGCAGGAAGAGGAGGAAATGTCCCAGTTGAAATTCCACCGCAGGAAACTTCTTTGACTCACACCAAGAAACATATTTCTTCCAAATAATGTTTTGACGTTACCCCTTTCCTAGCCTGTATGAGGGTAGGAATAACTTTCTTCGGAATACCTTTCCGAGCAAGAATCAGGGGCTCAACTTCCATGTCGTCAAACGTAGCCGCGATAAGTATTGATAGGCGAATGGCCCCTGCTGCAGCATGTCCTCCCGAAGAGGAAGAGGCCTTGGTTTTTCTTGCAGTAGATTCAGAAGGTCCGCGTACCAAGCCCTTCTTGGCCAATCTGGGGCAATGAGGATTGCTTGAACCCTTGTTCTCCTTATGAGCTTTAGGATTCTTCGGATGAGTGGGAGTGGTGGAAACACGTACACTGACTGGAACACCCACGGAGACACCAGGGTGTCCACTGCCACTGCCTGTGGGTCCCTCAACCTG
Source organism: Pseudophryne corroboree (assembly GCF_028390025.1). Lineage (NCBI taxonomy): Eukaryota > Metazoa > Chordata > Amphibia > Anura > Myobatrachidae > Pseudophryne > Pseudophryne corroboree. The sequence continues at coordinate 49,340,380 of NC_086446.1, read as the reverse complement.
GAACAATAACACCGAAGCTTCTTGTTGAGATGAGAGGCCATCATATCAATTTGGGGCAATCCCCAAAGATCTGTTATTTCCTTGAAAACCTCCGGATGGAGACCCCACTCTCCTGGATGGAGATCGTGTCTGCTGAGGAAGTCTGCTTCCCATTTATCTACTCCCGGAATGAAGATGGCTGACAGCGCCAACGCGTGTTTTTCTGTCCAGAGGAGTATTCTTGTCACCTCTGACATTGCCGCTCTGCTCTTCGTTCCGCCCTGTCAGTTTATGTAAGCCACTGTTCTTACGTTGTCTGACTGCACTTGGATGGCCCGATTTCTCAGAAGAGGGGCCGCCTGAAGAAGACCGTTGTAGATGGCTCTTAGTTCCAGAATGTTGATGGGCAGGCCGGCTTCCAGACTTGACCACCGTCCTTGGAAGGTTACTCCTTGAGTGACTGCTCCCCAGCCCCGGAGGCTCGCATCCGTTGTTAGCCGGACCCAGTCCTGAATCCCGAACCTGCGGCCTTCTAGGAGGTGAGGCAATTGGAGCCACCAGAGGAGAGAAAACCTTGCCCTTGGCGAAAGACGAATTCTCTGATGCATGTGGAGGTGAGATCCTGACCACTTGTCCAGGAGATCCAGCTGGAAGGGCCAAGCATGGAACCTCCCGTACTGGAGAGCCTCGTAGTAGGCCACCATCTTTCCCAATAGGGGAATGCATTGATGAACCGACACCCGGGATGGCTTCAAGACATCCCGGAGCATGGATTGGATCACCAACGCCTTGTCCCGCGGAAGAAACACCCGCTGCGCTTCCGTATCCAGAATCATTCCCAGAAATGACAATCTCTGGGTTGGTTCCAAATGTGACTTTGGAAAATTCAGAATCCACCCGTGACTCTGGAGCAGTCGCGTTGTGAGAACAATGGACTGCAGCAGCTTCTCCTTGGACGATGCCTTTATCAGGAGATCGTCCAGATAAGGAATGATGTTCACACCCTGCTTGCGGAGTAACATCATAATTTCCACCATCACCTTGGTAAACACCCTCGGTGCTGTGGAGAGGCCGAATGGTAGGGCCTAGAACTGAAAATGACAGTCCAGCAATGCAAAGCGGAGATAAGCCTGATGCGGCAGCCAAATCGGAATGTGAAGGTACGCATCCTTGATATCCAGTGATACCAGGAATTCCCACTCTTCCAGACCCGATATCACCGCCCTGAGAAAAGGGTTCAAAGATTTTAGGTTCAGAATGGGCCTGACTGAACCGTCCGGTTTCGATACCACGAAAAGGTTCGAATGGTAACCCTTCGTCAGCATGTGAGGTGGTAACGGCACAATGACCTGTGCCTCCACCAGCTTTTGGACAGCGTCTTGAAGCACTGTGCTGTCCTCCAACAGAGTTGGTAAACCCGACTTGAAAATAGGATTTTAATATACCTACCGGTTGGGGAGCATCATAGACCATGGAGTATAGACAGGTCCTGTGGAGCTTTGGGCACTATAAAATTTTAATAGTGGTGGTTGGCTCCTCCCTCTATGCCCCTCCTCCAGACCTCAGCTTAGGAACTGTGCCCGAGGAGACGGACAACCTCGAGAGAGGATACTACAATGTTGTGTGGCGAGATTCACACCAACTCACACTGAACTTATAACATGCAACCACATGTAACTCAACGAAAACATGTCAATATACATGAACCAAAGAGTGGCAGCAACAGCTGCCATTACTTAACAAGTAATAACTGCGCAGGGAACAGAAGCACTGGGCGGGCACCCAACATCCTCTACGGACTACGAGAAAATAAGATTTTACTCACAGATAAATCTATTTCTCGTAGTCCGTAGTGGATGCTGGGGACTCCGTAAGGACCATGGGGAATAGACGGGCTCCACAGGAGACTGGGCACTCTAAAGAAAGATTTAGTACTATCTGGTGTGCACTGGCTCCTCCCTCTATGCCCCTCCTCCAGACCTCAGTTAAGGAAACTGTGCCCGGAAGAGCAGACATTATAAGGAAAGGATTTTGGAATCCCGGGTAAGACTCATACCAGCCAGACCAATCACACCGTATAACTTGTGATACACTTATCCAGTCAACAGTATGAACAACAACATGGCATCAAACAATGGATGCCAACATAACAGAACTCATTATTAAGCAATAACTATATACACGTATTGCAGAAAGTCCGCACTAGGGACGGGCGCCCAGCATCCACTACGGACTACGAGAAATAGATTTACCGGTGAGTAAAATCTTATTTTCTCTAACGTCCTAGTGGATGCTGGGGACTCCGTAAGGACCATGGGGATTATACCAAAGCTCCCAAACGGGCGGGAGAGTGCGGATGACTTTGCAGCACCAAATGGGCAAACTCAAGGTCCTCCTCAGCCAGGGTATCAAACTTGTAGAATTTAGCAAATGTGTTTGAACCCGACCAAGTAGCAGCTCGGCAAAGCTGCAAAGCCGAGACCCCTCGGGCAGCCGCCCAAGAAGAGCCCACCTTCCTTGTGGAATGGGCGTACACTGATTTTGGATGCGGCAATCCAGCCGCAGAATGAGCCTGCTGAATCGTGTTACAGATCCAGCGGCCAACGGTTTGCTTTGAAGCAGGAGCACCCAACTTGTTGGGGGCATACAGGATAAACAGCGAGTCAGTTTTCCTGACTCCAGCCGTTCTGGCTACATAAATCTTCAAAGCCCTGACTACATCTAGCAACCTGGAATCCTCCAAGTCACGAGTAGCCGCTGGCACTACAATAGGTTGGTTCAAATGAAAAGATGACACCACCTTTGGCAGAAATTGGGGACGAGTCCGCAATTCTGCCCTGTCCATATGAAAAACCAGATAGGGGCTTTTACATGACAAAGCCGCCAATTCTGACACCCGCCTAGCCGAAGCTAAGGTCAATAGCATGACCACCTTCCACGTGAGATACTTTAGCTCCACGGTCTTAAGTGGTTCAAACCAGTCGGATTTCAGGAAACCCAACACCACGTTGAGATCCCAAGGTGCCACTGGTGGCACAAAGGGGGGCTGTATATGCAGCACTCCCTTAACAAACGTCTGAACTTCAGGAAGAGACGCCAGTTCCTTTTGAAAGAAAATGGATAGGGCCGAAATCTGGACCTTTATGGATCCCAACTTCAAGCCCATAGTCACTCCAGACTGTAGAAAGTGCAGAAATCTGCCCAGTTGGAATTCCTCTGTAGGGGCCTTCCTGGCCTCACACCAAGCAACATATTTTCGCCATATGCGGTGATAATGCTTTGCTGTCACGTCCTTCCTAGCCTTTATTAGCGTAGGAATAACTTCCTCCGGAATGCCTTTTTCCGCTAGGATTCGGCGTTCAACCGCCATGCCGTCAAACGCAGCCGCGGTAAGTCTTGGAACAGGCAGGGCCCCTGTTGCAACAGGTCCTGTCTGAGAGGCAGAGGCCATGGGTCCTCTGTGAGCATTTCTTGCAGTTCCGGGTACCAAGACCTTCTTGGCCAATCCGGAACAATGAGTATTGTTCTCACTCCTCTTCTTCTTACGATTCTCAGCACCTTGGGTATGAGAGGAAGAGGAGGAAACACATAGACCGACTGGAACACCCACGGTGTTACCCGGGCGTCCACAGCTATCGCCTGAGGGTCTCTTGACCTGGCGCAATACCGTTGTAGCTTTTTGTTAAGATGGGACGCCATCATGTCTACCTGTGGCAGTTCCCATCGATTTGTAATCTGAATGAAGACTTCGTGATGAAGTCCCCACTCTCCCGGGTGAAGGTCGTGCCTGCTGAGGAAGTCTGCTTCCCAGTTGTCCACCCCCGGAATGAACACTGCTGACAGTGCTTGCACGTGATTCTCCACCCACCGAAGAGTCCTGGTGGCTTCCGCCATCGCGACTCTGCTTCTTGTGCCGCCCTGGCGATTTACATGAGCCACCGCGGTGATGTTGTCTGACTGAATCAGCACCGGTTGGTTGCGAAGCAGGGGCTCCGCTTGACTCAGGGCGTTGAATATGGCCCATAGTTCCAGGATATTTATGTGCAGACAAGCCTCCTGACTTGACCACAACCCTTGGAAGTTTCTTCCCTGAGTGACTGCCCCCCTCCCTCGGAGGCTCGCATCCGTGGTCACCAGGACCCAGTCCTGTATGCCGAACCTGCGGCCCTCGAGAAGGTGAGCACTCTGTAGCCACCACAGAAGAGACACCCTGGCCCTGGGGGTCAGGGTGATCGGCCGATGCATCTGAAGATGCGATCCGGACCATTTGTCCAACAGATCCCATTGAAAGATCCTCGCATGGAACCTGCCGAAGGGAATGGCTTCGTACGATGCCACCATCTATCCCAGGACTCGCGTGCAGTGATGCACCGACACCTGTTTCGGTTTTAAGAAGTCTCTGACTAGAGTCACAAGCTCTTGAGACTTCTCCGTCGGGAGAAACACCTTCTTCTGGTCTGTGTCCAGAATCATGCCCAGAAAGGGCAGACGCGTCGTAGGAATCAGCTGTGACTTTGGGATATTCAGAATCCAGCCATGCTGTTGCAACACTTCCTGAGAGTGCGCTATGCTGATCTACAACTGCTCCCTTGACCTCGCCTTTATGAGGAGATCGTCCAAGTATGGGATAACTGTGACTCCTTGCTTTCTCAGGATCACCATCATTTCTGCCATCACCTTGATAAATATTCTCGGTGCCGTGGAGAGCCCAAACGGCAACATCTGGAATTGGTAATGACAGTCCTGTACCACAAATCTGAGGTACTCCTGATGAGGTGGATAAATGGGGACATGCAAGTAAGCATCCTTGATGTCCAGAGACACCATAAAATCCCCCTCTTCCAGGCTTGCAATGACCGCTCTGAGCGATTCCATTTTGAACTTGAATCTTTTCAGATAAATGTTCAGGGACTTTAAATTTAATATAGGTCTGACCGAACCGTCCGGTTTCGGTACCACAAACATTGTGGAATAGTATCCCTTTCCCTGTTGAAGAAGGGGAACCTTTACCACCACCTGCTGGAGAAATAGCTTGTGAATTGCCGCTACCACTACTTCCCTTTCTATGGGGGAAGCTGGCAGGGCCGATTTTAGGTAACGTTGAGGGGGCATCACCTCGAATTTCAGCTTGTATCCCTGAGACACAATCTGTATAGCCCAGGGATCCACCTGTGAGCGAACCCACTGGTGGCTGAAATGTCGGAGACGCGCCCCCACCGCTCCTGGCTCCACCCGTGGAGCCCCAGCGTCATGCGGTGGATTTAGTGGAAGCCGGGGAGGACTTCTGTTCCTGGGAACTAGATGTAAGGTGCAGCTTTTTTCTTCTACCCCTGCCTCTAGCAAGAAAGGAAGCACCTCTGACCTTCTTGCTTCTTTGTGCGCGAAAGGACTGCATTTGGTAATACGGCTTTCTTAGGTTGTGAGGGAATATATGGCAAAAAGTTTGACTTCCCAGCAGTAGCTGTGGAAACCAGGTCCGAGAGACCGTCCCCAAACAATTCCTCACCCTTGTAAGGTAACACCTCCATGTGTTTTTTGGAGTCGGCATCACCTGTCCACTGCCGAGTCCACAGGACCCTCCTGGCAGAAATTGACATTGCATTAATTCTAGAGCCCAGTAGGCAAATGTCCCTCTGGGCATCCCTCATATATAGGACAGTGTCTTTTATATGCCCCAGGGTCAGCATAATGGTATCCCTGTCCAAGGTATCCATTTCCTCAGACAGATTATCTGTCCACGCTGCTACAGCACTACACATCCATGCCGACGCAATTGCCGGCCTCAGTAGAGTCCCTGAATGTGTATAAACAGATTTCAGGATACTTTCCTGCTTTCTATCTGCAGGATCCTTTAGGGTGGCCGTATCCTGCGACGGCAGGGCCATCTTCTTAGATAAGCGTGTGAGAGCTTTATCTACCCTAGGGGAGGATTCCCAGCACACCCTGTCCTCTGGCGGGAAAGGGTACGCCATAAGTAACCTTTTGGAAATCAGGACTTTCTTATCTGGGGAATCCCACGCTCTTTCACATAACTCATTTAACTCATGTGAGGGGGGAAAAGTCACCTCTTGCTTTTTCTCCCCATACATATAAACCCTCTTGTCAGGGACAGGGTTTACCTCTGATATGTGTAAAACATCCTTCATCGCTATAATCATGTAGCGTATAGCTTTTGTGATTTTCGGTTGCAATTTTGCATCATCGTCGTCGACACTGGAGTCAGAATCCGTGTCGACATCTGTGTCAACCATTTTGGATAGTGGGCGCTTTTGAGACCATGAGGGCCTCTGCGCTGTAGGATCAGGCATGGGTTGAGACCCTGACTGGCCCGAGGTATCAGCTTTATCCAACCTTTTATGTAAGGAGTTTACATTATCATTTAACACCTTCCACATATCCATCCAATCAGGTGTCGGCGGCGACACGTCAGTCAACTGCACTTGCTCTGCCTCTACATAGCCCTCTTCATCAAACATGTCGACACACGCGTACCGACACACCACACACACAGGGGAAGCTCTAAATGAGGACAGGACCCCCACAAGGCCTTTTGGAGAGACAGAGAGAGAGTATGCCAGCACACACCCCAGCGCTATATAACCCAGGGATTACACAGTAACTTAGTGTTTACCCAGTAGCTGCTGTATTATGATTAATGCGCCTAAATTTATGTGCCCCCCCTCTCTTTTTTACCCTTCTACCGTGATTCTGCAGGGGAGAGCCTGGGGAGCTTCCTCTCAGCGGAGCTGTGGAAGGAAAATGGCGCTGGTGAGTGCTGAGGAAGAAGGCCCCGCCCCCTCAGCGGCGGGCTTCTGTCCCGCGATTTTGTGTAAAATAAATGGCGGGGGCTCATGCATATAACAGTGTCCAACTGTCTATATGCAGCTTTCGCCAGGAGGTATCAATTGCTGCCCAGGGCGCCCGCGCCCTGCACCCTACAGTGACCGGAGTGTGTGGGTTAGTGTGGGCGCAATGGCGCACAGCTGCAGTGCTGTGCGCTACCTCATGTGAAGACGGGAGTCTTCTGCCGCCGATTTCGATGTCTTCTCCGCTTCTGCCGGCTTCTGTCTTCTGGCTCTGCAAGGGGGACGGCGGCGCGGCTCCGGGAACGGACGACCAAGGTTAAGATCCTGTGTTCGAACCCTCTGGAGCTAATGGTGTCCAGTAGCCTAAGAAGCGCAACCTAGCCGCAGTTAGTAAGTTTGCTTCTCTCCCCTCAGTCCCACGTAGCAGAGAGTCTGTTGCCAGCAGAAGCTCTCTGAAAATAAAAAAACCTAACTAAAATACTTTCTTATTAGCAAGCTCAGGAGAGCTCACTAAAAGCACCCAGCTCTGTCCGGGCACAGATTCTAACTGAGGTCTGGAGGAGGGGCATAGAGGGAGGAGCCAGTGCACACCAGATAGTACTAAATCTTTCTTTAGAGTGCCCAGTCTCCTGCGGAGCCCGTCTATTCCCCATGGTCCTTACGGAGTCCCCAGCATCCACTAGGACGTTAGAGAAAAGGATTTACCGGTAGGTACATTAAAATCCTATTTTCTCTTACGTCCTAGAGGATGTTGGGGAGCATCATAGACCATGGGGCCAATACCAAAGCTCCCACTAGGGTAGGGAAAGTGCTGAAGCTCCCTGCAAAACTGATTGACCAAACTGGAGGTCATCAGAGGCCAAAGTATCAAACTTGTAGAACTTTGCAAATGTGTTTGATCCTGACTACGTAGCCGAGACACCCCGGGCAGCCGCCCAGGAAGAACCCACTTTACGAGTAGAGTAAAGTCGGTGTCGGCAGTCCCGCCGAAGAATAAGCATGCTGGACAGTACAACAGATCCAGCGACTAATAGTCTGCTTAGAAGCAGGACACCCAATTTTATTGGGATCATAAAGCCCGAACAAAGCTTCTGACTTTCGAAGAGGAGCAGTCCTCTTGACATATATCTTTAAAGCCCTTACAACGTCCAAGGACATCCCCCGTAATAGAAGCATCAGTGGCTATGGGCACCACAATTGGTTGATTGATATGAAAAGATGATACAACTGCTGACGTGTTTTCAACTCAGCCCGATCCTCATGAAAAATCAGGTAAGGGCTCTTGTGAGACAAGGCCCCCAATTCAGACACCCGCCTTGCGAATGCCAAAGCCAACAAGGTGACTACCTTCCATGTAAGAAATTTTAATTCTGCCTTCCATAAAGGGTTCAAACCACTCCAATTGCAAGAACTGCAACACCACATTAAGGTCCCATGGCTCCGTAGGAGGCACAAAGGGAGGTTGGATGTGCAGAACCCCTTTTATAAAAGTCTGAACCTCTGGAAGGGTAGCCAATTGTTTCTGGAAAAATATGGACAAGGCCGAAATTTGGACCTTGATAGAGCCTAACTTTAGGCCTTCATCCACTCCTTACTGTAGGAAAAGGAGTAATCTACCCAAACAGAATTCTTCCGTAGGGAACTTGTTGGACTCACACCAAGAGACATACTTTCGCCAAATTCTATGGTAATGTTTTGACGTCACCGCTTTTCTAGCCTGAATCAGGGTAGGAATGACCTCGTTCGGAATACCTTTCCGGGCCAAAAGCTTTCGCTCGACCTCCATACCATCAAACCTAGAAGCAGTAAGGCCTTCGAGGCCCTGGGTCTTGACTTTGAAGAAGAAGGAACCTTCTTCTTAGAACGAGACTCAGAAGTCTTTGCAGGCCTATGAGGGCCATGAGGTTCGTCAGAACCGCAGCTACTGGATCTGGATGGCTTCGTTACAGAGATCCCAATGCTAGAACTAGCCGGAGGATCCCTCCCACAAGGAGTGGGAGTATCCACTTGGAATAAAGTATCCCAACCATCCGCTGTAGACAAAGGAGCCTTACGACTCTTTGAAGATTTAGAGAAAGGACGTTTACACTTCTGCGAAGCACTCAAATTGGACACCTCCTTTGGAGATGTAGTCTCAGGCTGCACTGCGTCAGTCACCGTATGAGAAAAAACAATCTCCTTTGGAAGCTCGTCTTGCAATGGAAGCGGATCCAGGTCTGATTCTTGTACCTGTGTCCCTGTAGTAAATGAGGTAACCTTATTACAAGGCACAATCGCAAGATGTGTTGATAGCAAGTCAGTGGTTGTTCCTTCAGGACAGTCTACTGTAGGATTAGATTGTGGAATAATCTTTTTCGGCTGCAGAATTCTGCTATTTCTATTGATTACCATTTGAATTCTCTGTAATTGTCTATGACAATTCCGCCAGGAGGGAGCTTTTACTGTAAACAGGAAGGCAACGTCGCAGTTGATTTTGTGATCCCTCCCGACTGGACACCCACAGGGGAGTCCCAGCGTCATTGTGGGGTAGATGGTGGAACAGAAGCAGTCTTCTGATCCTGAGACCCTGCCGTCGCAGGCTTACCACCACGTCCCTGACCCCTTTCTCTACCGAAGAAAGGGGTGGAACCTCTAGCTCTCCCCGCTTTACCACCTCTGAAAGGTTGCAGAGATGGACCAAAATAAGGTTTCTTCGTAGGAGGAGCAGCAGAAGGAAGAAACGCAGACTTGCCTGCTGTTGTTTTAGATATCCATGCATCTAGTGCTTCTCCAAAGCCTCCCCTTCATAGGGTAGGGATTCTACATTTTTCTTGGATTCAGCCTCTGCAGACCACTGGTTAAGCCAGAGGCCCCTGTGCGCAGATACAGCCAAGGCAGATGACCTTGCCGCTAATATGCCAATGTCTTTCATGGCTTCAACCATATATTCTGCCGAATCCTTAATATGAGTCAATGCGGATATAATTGTGTCCTTGTCAATGGTATCAATATTTGCAAGCAAATTTTCCGCATACTTTTCAATGGCATTGGCAACCCATGCACCTGCAATGGTAGCTCTAAGTATAGCCCCACCGGCTGAGTATATAGACTTGAGGGTATTCTCAATTTTCCGGTCCGCCGGTTCCTTAAGTGAAGCCGTGACGGGGGCGGCTAACATAACCCTTTTGGACAATCGTGACAGGGAGGCGTATACTACAGGAGAAGTTTCCCACTTTTTCTGATCATCCTCAGGAAAGGGATAGGCCAGTAATAGTCTCTTAGGTAATTAAAATTTCTTGTCTGGAGTCTTCCGGGCCTCACTAAACAGAGCATTTAAATCTTCCGAAACAGGAAAAGTAACTACAGGCTTCTTATCCAAATGAAAATAAGCTTTCTTCCCTTGTACAAGAGTTTCATCAGGAATATATAACACTTCCTTAACACTTGTAATCAAATTCTGAATACGCTTAGAGAGGGTAGCATCCACCCCCTTAGAATCCCCCTCAGTGTAGTCATCAGTATCTGTGTCGACATTAAGTAAACGCGCCAAGGAGCGTTTGGCGGGACCTGAAGAGGGACCCCCTGCTGAGGCAGAGGGACCTGTACATAGGGTATCTTCTATAGATCTCTTCCAAGTCTGAAATTCCTTATCAGATTGTATAAATCTGTCATGTAACTGAGCAATCATATGTTTAATGGTCCCCAATCCTTCTGGTTCTTCCACAGAAGGATCAGTGAACAACAGACAGTCCTGTTTATCAGGGAGGAAATCTCCCTCAGTAGAAATAACCTCTGCATCGTCTAAATTCTCCATTGTAAAAATACAAGAATACTGTGTACATACACTTACATATTCACTCAGTCACACAGGGTTTTACAGGTCCTGCACTGAGATCTGGAAGGACACTGAAGTATGAGCCAGCGCTATGAAAAGGGTTAAAAATAACTCTGCAGCGCTTATTTATATATTTACATATAGACCATATAGGTCCTATAATCCACCAAAATGCTCTCCCCCCTTTCTATAACACCCTGGTACCACAAGGAGTGAAGAGGAGGCCAGCGTCCCTGCCGTGCGTCCTGTGCGGTCTGTGCAGCTTCTCAAATGGCGCCGATGGGCTGGAGCTGAAAAAGAGAGAAGTCCGGCCCCAAAATGGCGCAGAATCTCCCGTGTTTTGTTATTTATACTGGCCGGAGGGATTTATACGCAAACAGAGGGTTAATAACCCCTGTTTGCCACTGTGCCAGTCTAGGGTAGTATGCCAGCTCAGAGCGCCCCCACCCCCCGCACTCTGCACCCAGTGGAATGCAGTTTAAGCTAGCGGAGCACAGCGTCTCATACCTGCGTCTCCGTCCCCTGTCAGCCGACATAGACACTAGCTTTCCGCTGTCGGATCGTTAGCGTAGTAGTACTCACCACTCGACGTCTTCTGGCAGTTTCATGGGGTGGCGGCTGGTGCTGTGGGAGTGAGCGTTCGCCCTCAGGGGCTATGCGATCAGTACCCTCAGGAGCTAATGGTGTCCTGTCAGCGGGAGCAGAAGCCATTAACTCTCTAGGAAGTTGGTTCCTGCTCCCCCCGAGTCCCACGAAGCAGGGAGGCTGTTGCCAGCAGTCTCCCTGTAACATAAAAACTTAGAAATATTATTTTCCTGAATCCTCTTCTGGAGCTCCATGGAAGTGCTGCCGGCTTTCTCAGGCACAATTTCTAAACTGAGGTCTGGAGGAGGGGCATAGAGGGAGGAGCCAACCCACACTATTCAAATGTTATAGTGCCCAAGGCTCCACAGGACCCTTCAATACCCCATGGTCTATGATGCTCCCCAACATCCTCTAGGACATAAGAGAAAAAATTATGAGGAGGGAGACTTTGAAATTCCAGCCTGTATCCCTGAGACACAATATCTACTACTCAGGGATCCAGGCCGGACGATACCCAGACATGACAGAACTGTCTGAGACTCGCTCCCACAGGCCCCACCTCCGGGCCATCCCATCCACCGTCTTGCGGAGGACTTTGGGGTACCTGAAGCAGGCTTCTGTTCCTGGGAACCTGCAGCGGCAGGTTTCTTGGACTTAGCCTTACCTCCCCTGAAGAAGGTATTGGATGATCTGGCCTTTCTGGGCTTGTTAGGCCGAAAGGACTGCTGCGCAGCTGAGGAGAAGGATTTCTTCGGAGCAGGTGCTGCTGTGGGAAGAAACAGAGACTTACCCGCTGTAGCGGTGGATATCCATGTGTCTAGAGCTTCCCCAAAGAGAGCCTGACCTATACAGGGTAGCGACTCCACACTTCTTCTGGATTCCGCGTCGGCCGACCACTGGCGGAGCCACAGTCCCCGACGAGCTGAAACAGACATGGAAGAAATTCCCGAAGCCATGGAACCCAGGTCTTTCATGGATTCTACCATAAAACCTGCAGAATCATGAATGTTGCGTAAATACAATGCAACGTCATCCCTAACCATTGTATCCAAATCCTCAATTAAGGCAGCAGACCACTTCACTATAGCCTTTGCAATCCATGCACTAGCAATAGTGGGACGTAATATGGCCCCCGAAGCAGTGTACATTGATTTTAGAGTATTATCAATTTTCCTATCTACCGGCTCCTTTAAGGCGGTAGATTCCGATACAGGTAAAACCACCTTCTTTGAGAGTCTGTACACAGATGCGTCAACAATCGGAGGGTTTTCCCACCTTTTCCTGTCCTCCTCAGGGAAAGGAAAGGCCACCAGAATCCTCTTAGGGATCTGAAACTTCTTTTCAGGGTTCATCCATGCTTCCATGTTTTTTCAAATATAGCATTCACCTCTTTTGACGCAGGGAAGGTTAGTGAGGCTTTCTTATTTTCAGTGAAAAAAGCCTCCTCAACCTGCTCAGGTGTGGTATCATTAACATTTAACACATCCCTGATAGCCTCTATCAACAATTGCACCCCCCTTGCAAGAGATGCGGACCCCCGCAACACATCCCCATCACCATCTGTAGTGTCAGAATCGGTATCCATGTCGTCTTGTGTGACATGCACAAGCACACATTTGTGGGGGTATATAGCGGGGTGACCCGAGGTACCAGACAAGGGCCATACAGCCATAGAGGTCTGCAATACCTCAGTTGCACATTCATTACTGGCAACCCTGTCAGAAATCTGAGAAATCCAAGTCTTGATAGAGGAAAACCACTCTGGTTCCCTTGCTGGAATCTGTGCTAAACCAGTGCTAAGCCTGATTACATGGAATGGGATTATCCTGGGAGGACGATCCCATTCTAGCATATGACACTGTATCCCTGGACATTGCTACAGGTGACCACCAAACACACCACAAACACACACACGGGTGGGGACAGACAGAGTTTCCCCTCCAAGAATGGCAAGAGAGAGACAAAGATTGGAGCCAACCCACACCAGCGCTTTTTAGCAAGGAGAAACCCCTTATCAGCACTGACTTGTGTTCCTTAATAGGACACACAGTCAATACAACAGCCTCCCCTTCCTTCTACAACCCCCTGGTACAGTTATACAGTAACCTGGAGTTGCTGTGGAGGGACCAGTATCTTCCTTTCAGCTGTGCATGCAGGAAAATGGTGCTGGAACACTGCAGGGTCCGCTCTGAGAAGCTCCGCCCCTTAATAGCGCTGTCTTCCCGCTATTCTGATGTTTAAACTGGCCTGAGGAGTTTTGCTGGCTGAGATCCCTGGACCCCGACAGGCTTGCTGACCAGTGTGTGGGGTAAGCGCTGGCCCAGGGCTCCCCTCACAGCGCCGCACTATGTGCCTCTGGTACCGTCCAGGAACGCGGTTAAAACCGCGCTCCATCCCCATTTGCCGCCATCTTCACACCGGCCCCCCGCTTGCAAGGGGGGTCGGTGACTAACTCACCACTCACTTCAGCTCTGTAAGGGGTTGGCGGCATGCTGCTGGGGCGAGCGGTTCCCCTGTGGCGGAGACCGATCAGACCCCTCTGCCTTGATAAAGACCAAAGGAACAAGTTAGAAACGCGTTGTTAATAAGGAGACCCTGCAATACCTGATAACAGAATTGCCGAATATTTGCCATTGCAGAAATCCCATACTGCCTACCCGAGAAGACACCTGGTGACTATAAGAACTAAAGCTTTATTTAGAACTGACCGCTGCCAGTTCTTAGCATTTCTGGTTATTGTTCTGTACTTCAGCTATAGCAGGATTAGAGGGCCTATCCGCCTTTTGTTTTTCTATTGTGATTTTATGGAATTTTTTATGGACTGTGTGTATAGTGTGAATGCCAAATTGCTTTCTCACAAATATTTAAAATGACCACTCTAATATATATTGCAGACGCCAGGCGCATCTTATTACCATATACGATAAAAGTGCGCTGTACATCGCAAAACACTGCATCCCATAAGAGAAAACAATACACCCACACATTATCTGAGTTCCAAAGCTCATTGATGTATATATTTGTTATTAAAAGGATATGGATTCAATATATTACAAAGTACAGTATACCTATAGTTACATGGTTACAACTCACACAGTAAGCAGTTAAAACATACAGTTACAGTCACAGTTACATACAGTTACAGGCCAGCATACAATACCATTATCCTTAAGTTATATAAATTCGTCTTTCCATATCACTCTCTTTCTCTCATAAATGCAGGAACTGGTCTGCCAGCAACTCCTTCATCCTCTGGTACCAAAAAGCAATTGACCTCCTGTGTGGTCAGCAATGTGTTATCTAGTTTCTGGGGGAGGGGACTCACTCATTCATGATGAGTCACTAGTCTTTTTGTATATGCTGAACAGGTTCAGCATTGGGGACGTCCAAAGGGGCTGGCCTGAGCTTCCTGTCCACTACCTGTTTGGAATATTTATTGTTCTAATAAAAGTGATTTTAGCTTACATACATTTAATCATAATTATTTGTTGCAATGTCCTACAACTTTATAACAAGTATCAAATTAATCTACACATTAATCTGGTTGCTTTAATAGTAAATATGACCGGTCTATCTTGTTTCGTTCAAATAATACACATACATGACACCACTTCATTACATAATTCCAAATCACCATGATGTCCGGCGCTTGACACTATCATAATTATGTACTGCATGAAATAAGTGTTGAATCCATCTCTGTGGCATGTCCGTGTAAATGCGTGTGTTACCATATATTGCTGTGTTCGCTGCGCGTATTTGCAAGTATAGCGACTTATATGTGTGTAGTTTGTATGTTCTTTTTATGTAATATTTTTGACTTCGACAATAGCTTGTTATGTTCTTCTCTTCGTGTGCTGATTCACGCTAAACGATGCTGCACCTTCTGAGGACTCGACAAACTAATATATCTACCTAAGGGATGTATATGATATTTCTCTCATTGGGTTGCCATATGTGCCCAGTATATAGGGGAGGGAGAGGGGCTATATGCGGCCAGCATATGGGGAGGGAGAGGGGTGCCATATGTACCCAGTATATAGGGGAAAGGGGCCATATGTGCATAGTATATAGGTAAGAGGGGCCGTATGTGCACAGTATATAGGGGAGAGTGAGGGGCCAGATGTGCCCAGTATATATAGGAGAGGGGTGCCATATGTGGCCAGGATATAGGGGAAGAGAGGGGTGGCCTATGTGGCCAGTATATAGGGGAGGAGAGGGGTGACATATGTGGGCAGTATATAGGGGAGGTAGAGGGGTGCCGTATGTGCTCAGTATATAGGGGAGGGGGAGGGCCATATGTGACCAGTATACAGCAGGGGAGGGAGAGAGGTGCCATATATGCCCAGTATATAGGGGGAAGAGAGGGGCCATATGTGCATAGTATATAGGAGAGGGAGAGCGATGCCATGTGTGCCCAGTATATAGGGGAGGGGTGCCATAAGTGCCCAGTATATAGGGGAAGGGTCCATTATGAACCAGTATATAGGGGAGGGAGAGGGGTCCAATATGGCCAAGTATATAGGGAGGGAGAGGGGTGCCATATGTGCCCAGTATATAGGGGAGGAGAGGGGTGCCATATGTGTCCAGTATATATGGGAGGAAAAGGGGTACAATATGGCCAAGTAAATAGGGGAGGGAGAGGGATGCCATGTGTGCTCAGTATATAGGGTGGGGATATAAGTAACACTGCTCTCCCCATATGAGGATGTTAGTAATACCCCTCTCCCCGTATGAGGATATAAGTAACACCGCTCTCCCCGTATGAGGATATACGTAACACCGCTCTCCCTGTATGAGGATATAAGTAACACCACTCTCCCCGTATGAGGATAAAAGTAACACCGCTCTCCCCGTATGAGGATGTTAGTAACACCACTCTCCCCGTATGAGGATGCTAGTAACACCATTCTCCCCGTATGAGGATATAAGTAACTCCACTCTCCCCGTATGAGGATGTTAGTAACACCACTCTCCCCGTATGAGTATGTTAGTAACACCACTCTCCCCGTATGAGGATATAAGTAACACCACTCTCCCCGTATGAGGATGTTAGTAACACCACTCTCCCCATATGAGGATATAAGTAACCGCTCTCCCCGTATGAGGATATAAGTAACACCGCTCTTCCCGTATGAGGATGTTAGTAACACCGCTCTCCCCGTGAGAGGATATAAGTAACACCGCTCTCCCCGTATGAGGATGTTAGTAACACCGCTCTCCCCGTATGAGGATATAAGTAACACCACCCTCCCCGTATGAGGATGTTAGTACCACCGCTCTCCCCATATGAGGATATAAGTAACACCGCTTTCTCCGTATGAGGATATAAGTAACACCGCTCTCCCCGTATGAGGATGTTGGTAACACCCCATATGAGGATGTTAGTAACACCGCTCTCACCGTATGAGGATATAAGTAACACCACTCTCCCCGTATGAGGATATAAGTAACACTGCTCTCTCTGTATGAGGATATAAGTAACACCACTCTCCCCGTATGAGGATATAAGTAACACCACTCTCCCCGTATGAGGATATAAGTAACACTGCTCTCTCTGTATGAGGATATAAGTAACACCACTCTCCCCGTATGAGGATATAAGTAACACCACTCTCCCCGTATGAGGATATAAGTAACACTGCTCTCACTGTATGAGGATATAAGTAACACCACTCTCCCCGTATGAGGATATAAGTAACACCACTCTCCCCGTATGAGGATATAAGTAACACTGCTCTCTCTGTATGAGGATATAAGTAACACCGCTCTCCCCATATGAGGATGTTAGTAACACCACTCTCCCGATATGAGGATGTTAGTAACACCGCTCTCCCCGTATGAGGATATAAGTAACACCGCTCTCCCCATATGAGGATGTAAGTAACACCGCTGTCCCTGTATGAGGATGTTAGTAACACCGTTCTCCCCATATAAGGATATAAGTAACATCACTCTCCCCGTATGAGGATGTAAGTAACACCGCTGTCCCTGTATGAGGATGTTAGTAACACCGCCCTCCCCGTATGAGGATGTTAGTAACACCGCTATCCCCTTATGAGGATGTTAGTAACAGCGCTCTCCCCGTATGAGGATGTTAGTAACACCGCTCTCCCTGTATGAGGATATAAGTAACATCACTCTCACCCCGTATGAGGACGTTAGTAACACCGCTCTCCCCGTATGAGGATGTTAGTAACACCGCTCTCCCCGTATGAGAATATTAGTAACACCGCTCTCCCTGTATCAGGCTATTAGTAACACCGCTCTCCCCTTCTTTTCTTACCTGGGGGAGTCAGAGCTGCACTGTGATAGATAATACCTCCTGGTTCTCCATATTATTCTCTGTGTCCACTCACCACATACCGCTGACAGTATATCATAGGAGCCACATACAGGAACTATACAGCCAGGAAAACAGCGACCTCACAGGTCTCCTCCCTGGTCCAACCTAAGGGAAAGCTTATCTATTTTTTATTTATTTTTAGGAGTTTGGCCTCCTGATGTGAAACTTAAAACAATGTTTCACTTCAGAGCCCATACTTAGGCAGCCCTATCGAGACCAGCCATTTTGTTTGCAGGTGGATGCATCTTCAGTCGGTGTCGGGCAATGCCCTTGCAGAAAGAACGGAAGTGGTATTCTTGTGGATTATAGTCTTGGAAATTTTTAGCTCCTGAGAAAAATTATACCGTGCGGAACAAGGAACTATTGGCTATAAAATTGGCTTTACAGGAATGGCATAATTTGTTAGAAGGAGCAAAGTTTCTGGTGATGGTCTACACCAGTGTTTTTCAACCAGTGTGCCGTGGCACACTAGTGTGCCCTGAGCAGTCTACAGGTGTGCCACCATAGAAGCAGAGCCAGGTCCGTCAGTGTTTTGCCACTACTGAGGCCCTGGAACAATCAATACTGTTGGGTTTAGTCAGAGCCGGCCCTAACAAATATGATGCCCTAGGCAAGATTTTGGCTGGTGCCCCCTAGCACCGCCACTGGTTCTGCAGGAGATGCCTGGCATGAGTCAGCTGGCAGCTCTGCTAACATCGGGTGCCTTTTGTTTATGAAAATGCATCATATTATTTGCATTACTATGAGGCTATGATGCACAAGCAGCTTCTGCTGATTAAAATGATATGAAGCATGCCTATATTCTGTGTGCAACTGCGGCTGTATCTGCATATGAAATGCTATAGTACAGTGATTTTCAGGAATACACTGTAACATAGCATTTCGTATGCAGATACAGCCGCAGTCACACACAGAATATAGGCATGCCGCATATCATTTTAATCAGCAGAAGCTGCTGGTGCCCCTAAGCATACCAAATGCCCTAGGCAATTGCCTAGTTTGCCTATGCCTAAGGCCGGCTCTGGGTTTAGTGGTTGCAGAGCCAGTTCTAATTTTGGGCCCGGGCAGTGTTGGGCTCTTCTGACTTTCTCAGATGTGGCTCAGGCGTTACCTATGGAGAAGCTGCGACATGACATCGTAGGACACACAACTGCACCATGCATCACCATTATATTTGAGTGTGCCTTGGCAATATTTAAATCTAGTTCAGTGTGCCGCGAGTTGTACAAGGTTGAAAATCTCTGGTCTACACTGATCACAAAAACCTACTAATACTGAACTGATGCGGTGTACTAATTGGGGGTCCGTGTGCTGGTAGGGAACTCGTGACACTACAACAACATCAGATTCTACTTAATATTTATCTCGCTGCTCCTAGAAGATAATAGATAGCTTCTTATTGGTTCCTATGGGCAAAATCAACAGTTCTAAAAAAAAAAAAAAACTCCCACATTAGTAAATTTACCTCACAGACTCATACCCCATAGGGGGTTATTCAGGGTTGTTAGCAAACCAAAAAAGTTAGCAGTTAAGCAAAACCATGGCCCTCATTCCGAGTTGATCGCTCGCAAGGCGAATTTAGCAGAGTTGCTCACGCTAAGCCTACGCCTACTGGGAGTGTATCTTAGCTTCTTAAAATTGCGACCGATGTATTCGCAATATTGCGATTACAAACTACTTAGCAGTTTCAGAGTAGCTTCAGACTTACTCGGCATCTGCGATCAGTTCAGTGCTTGTCGTTCCTGGTTTGACGTCATAAACACACCCAGCGTTCGCCCAGACACTCCCCCGTTTCTCCGGCCACTCCTGCGTTTTTTCCGGAAACGGTAGCGTTTTTATCCACACGCCCCTAAAACGCCGTGTTTCCGCCCAGTAACACCCATTTCCTGTCAATCACACTACGTTCGCCGGAGCGAAGAAAAAGCCGTGAGTAAAAATACTATCTTCATTGTAAAATTACTTGGCGCAGTCGCAGTGCGAATATTGCGCATGCGTACTAAGCGGAATTTCACTGCGATGCGATGAAAATTACCGAGCGAACGACTCGGAATGAGGGCCCACGTGCACTGCAGGGTTGGGGGCAGATGTAACATGTGCAGAGAGAGTTAGATTTGGGTGGGGTGTGTTCAAACTGAAATCTAATTGCAGTGTAAAAATAAAGCAGCCAGTATTCACCCTGCACAGAAACAATATAACCCACCCAAATCTAACTCTCTCTGCACATGTTACATCTGCCTCAATTTCACATCGGCGTATGTGTGCTAAAATGGTATCCGGTCGTTAGGTCGACACTCATTAGGTTGACCACTATTGGTTGACATGGAAAAGGTCGACATGAGTTTTTCACATTTTTTTGTATTCATTTTTTTAACCTTTTCATACTTTACAATCCATGTGGACTATGATTGGGAATAGTAACCTGTGCAGAACGCAGTGGTAGCGAGGCACCTTTCCCGAAGCCACAAACCTTGCGACGCTTCGCAGTAACGCTTCATCATAGGCAAAACCGATTGCCCGCCCAGGCTGCCTTTTAAACCCTGTATGTGTTATCCAATCCTGGTACAGGGAGATTGTGTCCTGGCCAATAACTGGGGCCTATTCATGTACAAAAAGAAAAGTGAATTGCTACTTATCACTATACATCGTATCAGTTCAATGCGATATATAGCTTCATGTATACTCACCTTTCCGGCAATGTGATCCAGTATCCAGGGCTCTGGCGGTGACGTCTTCTGCTGAAGTCAGCCGGCGGGTCCCTTCTGCGCATGCGCCGCAGGATGAGCCCCCAGGTGGCTGCAGGGGATGCTGGGAGGTCAGGGGGCGGAGTTAGTTCCGGGTGCCGGGCAGAGTGCATGGAATAGAAATGGCCATTGGCAGTTGCCAAATATTGATGGCTGACAGTGTTGCCATCGATGACAGAGAGTCCATGGTTCTCTGCCATCGATGGCTAAGCAGAACCATATAGTTATAATTTTTTTTTTATGGGCCCCACCCTCCCAGGATACCCACGAAGCCCCACCCCTATTTTTTAATTCGTCCACAGCCCAACCAGCGGTGGCCATCGAGCGGTGCAAACCATCGACTGGTTCACCATAGATGGTTCAAGTGCCATCGATGGTTATCACCAATGGCACCATCAGATGGGCAGCCCACCGATGGCCATCCCCAGCATGGAGGCTGTCCCGAGATGAGAAGCGGAAAGTCTTACTGAATCAAATGCAGAGATGGCGGATCATTCCAGCCTGTATGAATGCATTACCTATCTGCTGTGTGATTCATACCCTCCAATGCCCCCTTTCCTGATCTGTATCGATTTTTATGTGTAAAATGGTGGAGGGTATGATGATTAGGTATAAAAGATAAAGCAACCAGAAAAAAAAACCCATAGTGTTGGGTAATCGCAATATATTGTGTATCCATGACATACTGTATGATATATATGGTAGCGTCTAGATTCTCTTCGCGCTAAGGACCTTTCCCATAACCCCCTGGGTCCATGTCACAATCTATTTGGAATAGTAAAGTGTGGCGAGCGAAGCGAGACACCGAGCCCGATGCGTGGCGAACGAAGCATGCTGCATAGAGAAATAAATTTGCCCCAAACGATCGGAGAACGAAGGAGACATTTAGATGCTGTAAGGGCGGAAGTGCTCTCCTGCCCTCTCGTTTTGTCACGTCCAGGTCCTTAGCACGAAGGCAACATAGACACAACCGATATATACACAGAGAATTCCAAGCTACTGTCCATCACTGAGTGAATACAAGCTGATAATACAGCAATTAGATATCTACACCCCATTGTGACGACATGTGATGACACAGCTGGCGCGTCGTGTCGCTCAGTGGTAAAAGACACGTGGTTACTTTCCTAGCCCTGGTCCTACACATGGACTTCACCAATTGCCAATATGTTATTAGTTATATGTTAGGCAATATTGTATTATATTGTATGATATTATTGTTACAAGGGTACAGTTATGTTTTCAATGTATATATATGAATGTATTGGTTATTCTGCTATAGTTTGTAAAATAATGTTTCCCCATGTGACGATCAGATAACCTATGTATTTGCTCTGTCTGGGAAGATACAGCCAGTCTCAGATGTCAGGCCATACACCCCCCTCATTCTTCCCCACACAATGGATTCCAGGCCACACAATCAGATTAAGTAAGGTTACTTTAGTTAACATCTATTGTGGCCTAGGGGACATGCCTGGACATGTGAAACTGTCTGGGGGTGTCGCCTTATTGTAGAAAAGACAAAGGTTTGATAATAGCAAAGAGGGGATCTGAGAGAGACAGAGAGAGAGTGGCAGGAGACTGACTAAGGAGTAATGTTCTGTCAGGAGCTCCAGGAGGGAATTGTCGTGTAGAATTGGATCACAGAAGTGTGCTGAACTGTGTTATAACCTATTCTGTTAATAAACCACTGTTGGTTTTTCATCTACCACCGTGACTGAGTGATTTTGAACCCAATATCCTCACATTTGGCGGCAGCAGTGGGATCACTCAAGACACCAGCAGAAAGGTATAAACCACAGCAGGCAATGGATGCCGCCCCGCTATGTTACCGTTACAGCAAGAAGGATCAACTACAGGACCTCTGTCGAGCAAGACGGATTGAGTTTAATACAGTGGATACCAAGGAATCCCTAATTGGAAAACTGGCTCAATGGGACGTTGAGCACCCTAGTGATAAGGAGGAAGAGGAGGATATGGTCGAGGCCTCAGTGGAGGAGACCAGTAATGGAACCAGGGCAGTGGAGCTTGTGGTTGGAAGTTTGTCAGCATATCGGCAGGCTGAGAAGCCGGATCTTTTATTTATAGTTACCAAAATGCAGTACATTTGGGAGTACTGGAATGAAGCTCAGTGGGAAATCAGCAGGTGGAGAGTATCCAGCATACAGGACAAGTTGTGTCATCTGGGGAATGCGTTCATGCACTGCAGAAGTGAAGCAGCCACATGGAATCTGCTGGGGGAGCCAGAGTTTGAGGAATTCAGGGAGGAAGTGATCGCCACAGTGGCCCAAATGACACAAAGAATACAATATACAGAGACGGAAGAGCAAGTGCAGAGTAAATTGCCTTCCCGGACAGAGCCAGAAGAAGTGGCATTGGATCGGGGGCCCCTGGATACCCCAGCATGGCGAGGCCAGTGTTACAGGGTGGATGTGGAAAGGCACCACCTGCAACAGCTTCTCCCATACCCAAGGGAAGAAGTTGCCCAGTGGTCTATACAGAAGGAAGCACACGAAGTGAAGACAGCAGTGAGCACAATCCAGGCACCCCAGGAGGAACTGCACTACAACTTCCCTTTTGCTGAGATGGAGGATGAGGACTTGGTGAGAGAGCGTCAAGAACTGTCTGCCCAGTATGTTACACTGGAAAAGGATGAGCTTGTCCAGGTGGATGCAAGGAAGCACTGTCTGCAACCCGTTCTCTTGTCCCTGGGGGAATGTCACAGTGAAACACTCGGTGACCGGCCTGAGCTGTGTTACAACTGGCCATTTGCAGGCTTGGAGGATATAGAAACCATCCCAGAGTGCCAGCGAGACATTGAGGAAGAAGTTGCCACTATCACCCGACCACCACTTCAGCAACAGAGCCTCCAAGGGAATCCTTCAGGTGAGCACCAACCAGTCCTGGCTATTGAGCCATTTACAGTGTTGTGTTTGGGGGAGGCTACTGAAAATGAGAAGGAAGTGGGGTCTGTCATCCAAACACCCCAGGAGAAGATGCACTATGCCTTCCTATTGGCAGAGGTGGAAGAGGAGATCTCTGCGAGGGCAGCAGTAGGTGGCAATGTCCCAACTATAAGCATGGCTAGTGCAGACAGGGTCTCACTTCAGGCTGATCAGCATATTCGGCTGAGGGAGGCCTATTGTGAAGCTATGTTCATGGCTGCCCCAGTTATTTTATCAGAAAAGGATGTTCAGGAAGGGCCCAGTGTATCTCCAGCAATTGCATCTCTCCCAGAAGATTCTGGAGGTCTGTTCTCATTCAGTGAACTTGATGGTAAGGAGCTGCAGTCTGAATGCCAGAATCTTCCCTGTGACTCAGAGAAAATCCAGGTATCAGACCTGGTGAAAATAGCATCAGCTCAGGAACTGGAAGGGAACATGTTGCTCTACTCTAGGGCACCTGAATGTGTTTTGGACTGGCATTGTGTGCAAGGTGAAATGACTGACTCTAACCAGGACAATGGTGGTCAGCCAGTACATGTAGCAGTGAATGGAGAAGGTAATGCCACTGTCCCGGTGAACCTACATCCATGTTCCAGTACAACGATGGTCGAGTTGGTGGATACACACAAGGAAGCTGAGCAGATTGTACTCCAGGCCAAAGCATACAAGACTCAGAGTAGGATCCCACAAGTTACCCAGCTAGCCAGGCTGGAGGAAGCATTTACCCAGGATAGCACAGAAGAAACTTCTGGCATGAAGGAATCCCCATTGTGCCCTGACAATTACCATACCCGTGGTTCATGTTTGGGGGAGGGAAGCCACTGTCCTGATGCACCAGAGGTGATGGAAGTGGGGTTCCCAGGGAATACATGGTTGGGAAGGGAGAGTGAGGGCCCCAGAGATCAGATTTTGTTTATGGAGGAAAATTGTGACTATTTGAAATGTGAGGTTACCCAGTTGGGTGTAGGGGAATTATTAAGTCCCCAGGTGCAGTTATTGGACTTACTGAATTATACTGTTGCACATGCTGTTACCCCAACCCAGCGGCTCTCTACAAAGGGGACTTTGATTAATGTATTTGGATGGGACACCGGGGGGAAATACAAGAACTATGTACTGCTGATCACGTTTCCACCAGACCCTGGTAAGACTGTATTGAGTTATGTACTGTGGGCCACACACCCACCAGACCGGGGAAAGAAATTCCCACACAAGCCTCATGACAATTACCACAGACTTTGGACCTGGGACGCTGGTGGGCTCCGTACAAACTGTAAAGTGCTATTCCCAAAAACCACCAGACCCACATGAGAAACCGAGCCAGTCATTGTTATGATGGGGCACAGACTGTCTGATGTAGAAGAGCATCACTGCGCTCAGCAAGCTTAAGCTACTTAGGACACAGGGCGAGAAAGTAGGGGAAGGTAATGTGACGACATGTGATGACACAGCTGGCGCGTCGTGTCGCTCAGTGGTAAAAGACACGTGGTTACTTTCCTAGCCCTGGTCCTACACATGGACTTCACCAATTGCCAATATGTTATTAGTTATATGTTAGGCAATATTGTATTATATTGTATGATATTATTGTTACAAGGGTACAGTTATGTTTTCAATGTATATATATGAATGTATTGGTTATTCTGCTATAGTTTGTAAAATAATGTTTCCCCATGTGACGATCAGATAACCTATGTATTTGCTCTGTCTGGGAAGATACAGCCAGTCTCAGATGTCAGGCCATACACCCCCCTCATTCTTCCCCACACAATGGATTCCAGGCCACACAATCAGATTAAGTAAGGTTACTTTAGTTAACATCTATTGTGGCCTAGGGGACATGCCTGGACATGTGAAACTGTCTGGGGGTGTCGCCTTATTGTAGAAAAGACAAAGGTTTGATAATAGCAAAGAGGGGATCTGAGAGAGACAGAGAGAGAGTGGCAGGAGACTGACTAAGGAGTAATGTTCTGTCAGGAGCTCCAGGAGGGAATTGTCGTGTAGAATTGGATCACAGAAGTGTGCTGAACTGTGTTATAACCTATTCTGTTAATAAACCACTGTTGGTTTTTCATCTACCACCGTGACTGAGTGATTTTGAACCCAATATCCTCACACCCATGTACAGGACACCCCCCCCGCCACACCTGTTACACCATTGCACAGCACACGTCACACAGTCATTACATCAGCTGGAGAGAAACATTTATAGCCAGACTCAGTAGATTGCAGGCGCCATCTTCCAGACTCGCTGCGGGCGCCGCCATGTTTGCTTGGTCTCACCACAGAATTAGCGACAGACAGGTAGTAACGCATGACGGGACGCCGCGGCCTGTGGGCGGGGCTATGCGCACCCCCCCAAAAACTCCGCCCACCCTGACGTCACTACTGGTGTGCAGTCCTCTCTTTCTATCTCCCGGGTGTGATCACCCTTGCCGCTCTCATCCCCCAGGTAATGTCGCTGCCACCCCCACCTGCTGGATCATGTGACCTGCCTGTCTCTCGCCGGAGGAGGGGTGTGTGAATGGTAGCTACGTTGGGGAAGCGACCAGTGGCTTCACAAATGATGTGTGTGCGACATATGGCTACATGGGAGAGGATTGTGTCACCAGTGGGTGAGGGGTGTGTGAAGAGTGGGTGACAGGTGGGTGAGGGGTGTGTGAAGAGTGGGTGACGGGTGGCTGAGGGGTGTGTGAAGAGTGGCTGAGGGGTGGGTGACAGGTGGATGAGGGGTGTGTGAAGAGTGGGTGATGGGTGGCTGAGGGGTGTGTGAAGAGTGGGTGATGGGTGGCTGAGGGGTGTGTGAAGAGTGGCTGAGGGGTGTGTGACAGGTGGGTGAGGGGTGTGTGAAGAGTGGGTGACTGAGGGGTGTGTGAGGGGTGGCTACATGGGCGAGAAGTTTGTGACCAATGCCTACACGAGCGATTTGCGTGGGACCTATGGCTGCATGGGGGGAGGTGTGTGTCTCTGGTCTGTCACCTACTGGGCGAGGGGGGTATCACTGATGGCCACATGGGAATGGGGCATGTGACCGGTAGGCACATCACAGTGCGGGTGGGTGAAAGTGTAGTACACCCAGCAGACACATACGTGGGGCTGCGTGTACTTGTGTATGTCTGGTGGGTTCTATCCCAGTGCAGAAGAGGTAAGCATGAAGACGAGGAAGTGTGCCCATTACAGGGAAGGGGAAAATCTTTGTGTTACCGGCGGCCGGGATCCCTGCAGCGGGGCGAGCGTCAGTATATTGGCAGTGGGGTGAGCACTAGGAAGCCCACTACGGTCTCGCTGCGCGCGCCACAGGTTATATTCTGCCTCTATGGGTCTCATAATTGCCTCCTCAGGAGAAGGTGTACAGTGTGATTGGGAGTGAGTGTGTCTGCTGTCATCAATCAACACAATGAATTGTCACACAGGAATCCCATCATTTATGTACATCTGGGCACAGGAAATCTCTCATTTTGTGGAATGATATTAAAACAAACAACAAAAAATCCTCAACAAATTTAGTGAATTGCACCAAATATGTGTGCGATAGGCCTAAGACCCCAGCCAGGAGAGGAACATTGGTGTAACATTATGCATTATGGCGTGGAGACTTACTGGTTGCTCAGTGTTACACCTTTCTATGTTACATGTGTTCTCTGTGATATGTATTGTATTTAGTCCTAGACACTCCAGCTGTGAGAATCCAGAGTCTTTATTTCTCTAACGTCCTAAGTGGATGCTGGGGACTCCGTAAGGACCATGGGGATTAGCGGCTCCGCAGGAGACTGGGCACAACTAAAGAAAGCTTTAGGACTACCTGGTGTGCACTGGCTCCTCCCACTAAGACCCTCCTCCAGACCTCAGTTAGATTCTTGTGCCCGGCTGAGCTGGATGCACACTAGGGGCTCTCCTGAGCACCTAGAAAGAAAGTATATTTAGGTTTTTTATTTTCAGTGAGATCTGCTGGCAACAGACTCACTGCAGCGAGGGACTAAGGGGAGAAGAAGCGAACCTACCTAACAGGTGGTAGTTTGGGCTTCTTAGGCTACTGGACACCATTAGCTCCAGAGGGATCGACCGCAGGACCCGACCTTGGTGTTCGTTCCCGGAGCCGCGCCGCCGTCCCCCTTACAGAGCCAGAAGCACGAAGAGGTCCGCAAAATCGGAGGCAGAAGACTTAGGTCTTCACCAAGGTAGCGCACAGCACTGCAGCTGTGCGCCATTGCTCATCATGTACACCTCACACTTCGGTCACTGATGGGTGCAAGGCGCTGGGGGGGGGGGCGCTCTGAGGGCAATAAATAACACCTTGGCTGGCAAATATACATCATATATAGTCCTAGAGGCTATATAGATGTAAAATTACCCCTGCCAGTATTACAGAAAAAGCGGGAGAAAGTCCGCCGAAAAGGGGGCGGGGCTTCTCCCTCAGCACACTGGCGCCATTTTCTCTTCACAGTGCAGCTGGAAGACAGCTCCTCAGGCTCTCCCCTGTAGTTTTCAGGCTCAAAGGGTTAAAAAGAGAGGGGGGGCACTAAATTTAGGCGCAATATATGTATACAAGCAGCTATTTGGGGAAAAATCACTCAGTTATAGTGTTAATCCCTGCATTATATAGCGCTCTGGTGTGTGCTGGCATACTCTCTCTCGGTCTCCCCAAAGGACTTTGTGGGGTCCTGTCCTCAGTCAGAGCATTCCCTGTGTGTGTGCGGTGTGTCGGTACGGCTGTGTCGATATGTTGGATGAGGAAGGTTACGTGGAGGCGGAGCAGAGGCCGATAAATGGGATGTCGCCCCCTGTGGGGCCGACACCAGAGTGGATGGATAGGTGGAAGGTATTAACCGACAGTGTCAACTTCTTACATAAAAGGCTGGATGATGTAACAGCTGTGGGACAGCCGGCTTCTCAGCCCGTGCCTGCCCAGGCGTCTCAAAGGCCATCAGGGGCTCAAACAACGCACGTTACCTCAGATGGCAGACACAGATGTCGACACGGAGTCTGACTCCAGTGTCGACGAGGTTGAGACATATACACAATCCACTAGGAACATCCGTTACATGATCTCGGCAATGAAAAATGTTACGCATTTTCTGACATGAACCCAAGTACCACATAAAAGGGGTTTTATTTTTGGGGAGAAAAAACAGCCAGTGTTTTGTTCCCCCATCAGATGAATGAATGAAGTGTGTAAAGAAGCGTGGTTTCCCCCGATAAGAAACTGGTAATTTCTAAAAAGTTACTGATGGCGTACCCTTTCCCGCCAGAGGATAGGTCACGTTGGGAGATATCCCTTAGGGTGGATAAGGCGCTCACACGTTTGTCAAAAGGTGGCACTGCCGTCTTAGGATACGGCCACCTTGAAGAAACCTGCTGATAAAAAGCAGGAGGCGATCCTGAAGTCTGTATTTACACACTCAGGTTATATACTGAAACCTGCAAATTGCCTCAGCATAAATAGTGCTGCTGCAGCGTGGTCTGATACCCTGTCAGATAATATTAATACGCTAAGACAGGGATAATATTTTGCTAACATTGAGCATATTTAAGACGTTGTCTTATATATAAAGGATGCACAGAGGGATATTTGCCGGCTGGCATCCAGAATTAATGCAATGTCCATTCTGCCAGGAGGGTATTAGAAACCCGGCAGTGGACAGGTGATGCTGCATTTAAAAGGCACATGGGGATTCTGCCTTATAAGGGTGAGGAATTGTTTGGGGATGGTCTCTGGAACCTTGAATCCACAGCAACAGCTGGGAAGAAAATTTTTTACCTCAGGTTTCCTCACAAAAGCCTAAGAAAGCACCGTATTTTCAGGTACAGTCCTTTCGGCTTCAGAAAAGCAAGCGGGTCAAAGGCGCTTCCTTTCTGCACAGAGACAAGGGAAGAAGGAAAAAGCTGCACCAGTCAGCCAGTTCCCAGGATCAAATATCTTCCCTTGCTTCCTCTGAGTCCACCGCATGACGCTGGGGCTCCACAGGTGGAGACAGGTGCGGTGGGGGCGCGTCTCGGGAACTGCAGGGACCAGGGGGCTTGCCCACAGGTGGATCCCTAGGTTCTGCAAGTAGTATCACAGGGATACAGGCTGGAGTTCGAGACGACTCCCCCTCGCCGTTGCCTCACATCAGCCTTGCCTGCTGCCCTCGGAGAAAGGTAGTACGGGCGGCAATTCACAAGCTGTACTTCCAGCAGGTGAAATCAAGGTACCCCTCCTTCAACTAGGCCGGGGTTACTATTCCAAAATGTTGTGGTACCGAAACCAGACGGTTCGGTGAGACCCATTCTAAAATTGAAATCCTTGAACACTTATATACGAAGGTTCAAGTTCAAAATGGAATCGCTCAGGGCGATTATTGCAAGCCTGGGAAATTTCAGGGTATCACTGGACATCAAGGATACTTACCTGCATGTCCCTATTTACCCTCTTCACCAGGTGTACCTCAAAATTGTGGTACAGGATTGTCATTACCAATTCCAGACGTTGCCGTTGGTCTGTCCCCGGCACCGAGGGTATTTACCAAGGTAATGGCCGAAGTACTTATCCCGTACTTGGACGATCTCCTTATAAAGGCGAGGTCCAGGGAGCAGTTGTTCGTCGGAGTAGCACTATCTCGGGAAGTGCTACAACAGCACGGCTGGATTCTGAATATTCCAAAGTCGCAGCTGGTTCCTACGACGCGTCTACTGTTCCTTGGTATGGTTCTGGACACAGAACAGGATAAAAAGGGTTTCTCCCGGAGGAGAAGTCCAAGGAGTTGGCGTCTCTAGACGGAGACCTCCTAATACAAATACAGGTATCGGTGCATCAATGCACGCAAGCCTTGGGAAAGATGGTAGCTTCTTACGAAGAATTTCCATTCGCCAAGTCCCATGCAAGGATCTTCCAGTGGGATCTGTTGGACAAGTGGTCCGGGTCGCATCCTCAGATGCATCGGCGGATAACCCTGTCTCCAAGGGCCAGGGTGTCGCTGTGGTGGTGACTGCAGAGTGCTCATTTTCTAGGGGGCCGCAGATTCGGCATACAGGACTGGGTCCTGGTGACCACGGATGCCAGCCTTCAAGGCTGGGGGGCAGTCACACAGGGAAAAAACTTCCAAGGCCTAAGGAAAAGTCAGGAGACTTCCCTACACATAAATGTTCTGGAACTATGGGCCATTTACAATGCCCTAATTCAGGCTAGACCCCTGCTTCAACACCGGCCGGTGCTGATCCAGTCAGACAACATCACGGCGGTCGCTCATGTAAACCGACAGGGCGGCACAAGAAGCAGGATGGCGATGGCAGAAGCCACAAGGATTTTCCGATGGGCGGAAAATCATGTGTTAGCACTGTCAGCAGTGTTCTTTCCCGGAGTGGACAACTGAGAAGCAGACTTTCTCAGCAGACACGACCTCCACCCGGGAGAGTGGTGACTTCATCCAGAAGTCTTCTAAATGATTGTACACCGTGGGGAAAGGCCACAGGTGGACAGGATGGCGTCCCGCCTCAACAAAAAGCTACAAAGTTATTGCGCCAGGTCAAGGGACCCTCAGGCGATAGCTGTGGACGCTCTGGTAACACCGTGGGTGTACCAGTCGGTGTATGTGTTCCCTTCTCTGCCTCTCATACCCAGGGTAATGAGAATAATAAGAAGGAGAGGAGTAAGAACTATACTCATTGTTTCGGGTGGCCAAGAAGAGTTTGGTACCCAGAACTCCAAGAAATGATCTCAGAGGACCCATGGCCTCTGCCGCTCAGACAGGACCTGCTGCAGCAGGGGGCCTGTCTGTTCCAAGACGTACCGCGGCTGCGTTTGACGGCATGGCGGTTGAACGCCGGATCCTGAAGGAAAAAGGCATTCCGGAGTAAGTTATCCCTACGCTATTTAAAGCTAGGAAAGAAGTGTACGCAAACCATTATCACCGCATATGGCGGAAATATGTTGCGTGCTGTGAGGCCAGTAAGGCCCCAAAGGAGGAATTTCAGCTAGGTCGATTTCTGCACTTCCTACAAGTCAGAGGTGACTATGGGCCTAAAATTGGGTTCCATTAAGGTCCAGATTTCGGCTCTATCGATTTTCTTCCAAAATAGAACTGGCTTCACTGCCTGAAGTTCGGTCTTTTGTTAAGGGAGTGCTGCATAGTCAGCCCCCGTTTGTGCCTCCAGTGGCACCGTGGGATCTCAACGTAGTGTTGGATTTCCTGAAGTCGCATTGAGTTGAGCCACTTAAATCCGTGGAGCTACAATACTTCACGTGGAAAGTGGTCATGCTGTGGGCCTTGGCCAGGCGTGTATCAGAATTGGCGGCTTTGTCAAAAGCTCTTATCTGTATTTTATATGGATAAGGCGGAATTGAGGACTCGTTCCCAATTCCTTCCTAAGGTGGTAGCAGTTTTTCATGTGAACCAACCTATTGTGGTGCCTGCGGCTACATGGGACTTGGAGGATTCCAAGTTTCTGGACGTAGTCAGGGCCCTGAAAAGTATATGTTTCCAGGACGGCTGGAGTCAGGAAAACTGACTCGCTATTTATCCTGTATGCACCCAACAAGCTGGGTGCTCCTGCTTCTAAGCAGACTATTGCTCGCTGGATCTGTAGCACGATTCAACTTGCACATTCTGCGGCTGGACTGCCGCACCCTAAATCTGTGAAAGCCCATTTCACGAGGAAAGTGGGCTCTTCTTGGGCGGCTGCCCGAGGGGTCTCGGCTTTACAAATTTGCTGAGCTGTTACTTGGTCGGGTTCAAACACTCTTGCAAGAGTCTACAAGTTTGATACCCTGGCTGAGGAGGACCTAGAGTTTGCTCATTCGGTGCTGCAGAGTCATCCGCACTCTCCCGCCCGTTTGGGAACTTTGGTATAATCCCCATGGTCCTTACGGAGTTCCCAGCATCCACTTAGGACGTTAGAGAAAATAAGATTTTACTCACCGGTAAATCTATTTCTCGTAGTCCGTAGTGGATGCTGGGCGCCCATCCCAAGTGCGGATTGTCTGCAATACTTGTATATAGTTATTGCCTAACTAAAGGGTTATTGTTGAGCCATCTGTTGAGAGGCTCAGTTGTTATCATACTGTTAACTGGGTATAGTATCACGAGTTATACGGTGTGATTGGTGTGGCTGGTATGAGTCTTACCCGGGATTCAAAATCCTTCCTTATTGTGTCAGCTCTTCCGGGCACAGTATCCTAACTGAGGTCTGGAGGAGGGTCTTAGTGGGAGGAGCCAGTGCACACCAGGTAGTCCTAAAGCTTTCTTTAGTTGTGCCCAGTCTCCTGCGGAGCCGCTAATCCCCATGGTCCTTACGGAGTCCCCAGCATCCACTACGGACTACGAGAAATAGATTTACCGGTGAGTAAAATCTTATTTACACGTCACACTTTCCGTATTTTCACTGAGGAAGGACACGGGCAGCAAGTCACAAGACATAGGGCTCTGAAAGTGCGAATGGGAGAGCACCTCCGTAATGTCAAAAAAGGACTCGATACGCATGCGTTATTGTCCCATTTTAAGAAAGTACATGATTGTAGTGTAAATCATATTAAAAACTTTATGGCTCTGAAAAAAATCCACCCTGATAAAAGGGGAGGTGATATTCAGAAAAAATTAGCAATCAATGAAATGCAATACATTTTTAACTTCAAAACTTTAGAACCCATAGGCTTGAATAAAGATTTTGAAACCAAGTGGTTCCTTTAAAGTTATTTTTAATATATCGTCTAAGTCTTGTTTACTAATTTCATAATGTTTTTATTCATTTGACATATGGATCGATTACGCTGCCTCCTAATATATGTGATATCGATTGAGTCATCAACAAAACTTCCGTGATTTGCGGTGACACGCATGAGGTGGAACGCAAAGGGACAGTAATGTCCGGTGGTGAAATAATGCGGCTGCACAGTACAAACGAGCTGTTCCCTTCCGCCGGAAGTCTGATGTTAACCACGAGTTATACACTACGTCTGACATACAGACAAAGATGACCTTCTTCTGCCGGATGCGACGTATCTCCCGCCGGAAGTGGGGCAGGTACGATTGCGATGATGACCATACAGAGGAGAGCGGCGCCGCTCCATGACGCAGATCCGCCGAAGTAATCAAATAAACACGCCTTAACATCTGTGGGAGAAGCGTAGAACATATGGAAAACCACAAAATGGATAAGGGGGAATGGATGTCCAGTATTTTTCCATTGTTATTAATAGGGGATTT
Organism: Pseudophryne corroboree; assembly: GCF_028390025.1. Lineage (NCBI taxonomy): Eukaryota > Metazoa > Chordata > Amphibia > Anura > Myobatrachidae > Pseudophryne > Pseudophryne corroboree. The sequence continues at coordinate 49,306,986 of NC_086446.1, read as the reverse complement.
AGAAAATTAGTGGATCCATGTCTGGCATTAGGTTTCATGTTTTTATTAGGTACATTAGGATTGTTTGGTATAAATACCACTCACTTGGCAGTTACCTCTTACACCTTGAGAAAGATAACAGCTAGTTATCGAAACGCGTTGGTGGAGGTACTGGGTGGTGACTGGAACGACTTACCTGCATGTTTGACGACGATCTCTGGGGACGCCTGGTCTTCTTCTGTTAACTTGCCTTGAAACATCTTTTGTATGGTGAGAGTCCATTACCGGCCCATGTTTATGTTTTAAATTGTTTTAATAAATGGTGTTACACTATTTGGAGCACTTTCTTTTCTCTACATACCTCTTGGAAGTATATCAGGGGAGAACCCTAACCTTGAGGAAGATGGGAAATTGAAAGTATTTACAGTGATTACTGGTCCTTATCCAAAAAGACCCACTTTGTGCCTAATATATTTCTATGAGAGGGTGAGAGTCTTCATAATATTCATTTTATAAAGGACATATTCTTTGTACGTTACCATACTATGTGAAGCTTCTCTTTCCATACATATATCAACTCTGAGTGTATCGGGATGGTTCTGGATCATTTGGTGAAGTGCGAGCAACAACTGAGGGACCTGATGTAACAGAGACTTACTTCAAACTCAAAGCACAATCTAATCCGTCTTTGGGTACGAGTCCAACTACACCGTGTTCACACTATCTCATACCAGTATTACAGTATCACGCTATGTGCATATTTTTCTTTCTCTTTAAGGGGCATATGTAAAGTTCCCAATTCAGTCAACACGACTAGTAACTCTAGCGCCCCAGACATCCTTGGTAACTTTTGTCTGTTTTGTATGTGCCTTAATGTGGTCTGGAACTGGTCGGCCATTTTCTTGATAGGTGAATGCAATCAATTCCGTGATCCATCTAGCAATCGTGTTTTTAGAAGGTGATTCACCTATTTTGACTCCAGAGTGTAGAACAAACAGATTTTTAGCTTTCCGGAAGCCTTTCACTCTCTCTAAGTATATAGAGACTGCCCGTAAAACATCCAGCATATGCAATCTTTCTTCGTAATCATCCGTTGGGTACGGAAAGAAAGATGGTAGAATGATCTCTTGACTCATATGGAAGTTTGATACTACTTTTGGCAGAAATTCAGGATTATTCTTTAATATTATTCTGTCTGGAAGAATATTCAGGTAGGGCTCCTCAGCCCAGAGAGCCTGTAGTTCTCCAACCCTTCTCGCCGAAGTTATTGCTGTGAGGAAAACTACTTTCCAGGTAAGCATTTTTAAAGAGATTTCCCGCAGAGGTTCGAAAGGTGAATCCATCAGCGTATTCAGAACAAGGTTCAGATCCCAGGTTGGCATAACTGATCTGACTCTAGGACGTTCCCTCTTTATGGCTTGACAGAATCTCTGCACCAGGTTATCCTCCGACAACTTCCTATCCAGCAATATACGGCTGATATTTGCACCTTGATGGTTGATACTGCAAGACCCATCTGAAAACCTTCGCTTAGAAACTGCAGTACCTGCGGAACTTCAACCTTAGAGATTTCGGCGTCATCTCCTAACCAATCGCCAAATTTTCTCTACACTCTATAATAGGACTTTGAAGAGATGCTCTTCCTTGCTTTCATAAGTAAGGTAACAACCTGTTCTGAAAGGCCTTTACTTCTCAGGATTGACCTCTCAACTTCCACGCCGTCAAATGAAGACTCTGTGGGTTCGGATGACAGACTGGTCCTTGTCGTAGTAACTCTGGTTCTACTGGTAAGGTCCATGGACCCTGTATCGCCATTCTGAGGACTGTGGGAAACCACACTCTGTTTGGCCAATGAGGTAGAACTATTATAACTACCGCTTTCTCCTCTCTGATTTTCCGTAGAACTCGAGGTATCATTGGTAGTAGAGGGAACACATAACTGAGGCTGAAGTTCCATCTCTGGGAGAGAGCATCTGTCCCGCTGGAATTTGGGGACTGGTACCTTGAAAAGAAATGTTTCACTTTCGTATTCTGGGATGTGGCCATCAGGTCTATCTGAGGGTACCCAAACCTCTGTGTTATTAAGTGGAACACTTGAGGATTCAGCTCCCATTCTCCCGGTAATACATCGTGTCTGCTCAGGTAATCCGCCACGAAGTTGGATTCTCCTGGAACATGAAGGGCTGTTATGGACTTTAGATTTTGTACTGCCCAATCCAAAATCTTTGCTACTTCCACCCATAGAGCTCGACTTCTGGTGCCTCTTTGCCGGTTTAAATATGCCATGACTGTCACATTGTCCGAGAACACTCTCAGATGAGACTGCACCAGCAACGTCTGAAAACAACGTATCGAATTCCACACTGCCCTCATTTCTCGCTTGTTGGAAGACATGAGTTTTTCTTGGATGGACCATGACCCCTGGCATGTGTGACTTAACAGATGACCTCCCCAACCTGTGGCACTTGCATCTGTTGTCAAGACAGCGTACTTGGGTTGCGCTAAGGACACTGACCTCTGACTTAGGCTCTGATCTATCCACCAATCCAGGGACTTCTTTGCTCCTTGAGTGAGGATTATCTTGTGGTCTAGGTCTCTGCCTATACGAACCGCTCTGATTATGTCCCACTGGAACGTTCTCATTTTCCACCTGGCCCAGGGTACTACTTCTATCGTAGAAGACAACATCCCCACAAGACGCAGGCCCAGACGGAGTGAAATGCTGTCCTCTACCTGAACCAGGGATGAGAGATATTGAATCTTTTTGCATCGGTCTTCTGACAATGCTACCGTGTACTTCTTTGAATCTATCCAAACCCCTAGGAACTGTAGACCTTGTGTTGGATCTAGCTTGCTCTTCTTCCAGTTCACTAGCCAACCATGAGCTTGAAGAATCCGAAGAGTCCTCTGTACCGTTGCTATTAGAGTCGCTTTCGTACTTGCACAGATCAGCAAGTCGTCCAGGTATGGCCACAATGCTATGCCCGTCACTCTCATATGTGCCACTAGAGCTAGAAGCACTTTTGTGAAAACTCTTGGTGAGGAAGACAGGCCGAACGGCAGGCAGGTGAATTGAAGATGTTTTCCAAGGACGTAAAACCTTAGGAACCTCTGGTCGTCCTTGTGAATTGGCACATGAAAGTAGGCGTCTTTCAGATCTATAGAGGCCATAAAGTCTTCCTGCTTTATCCCTAATAATATGGTCTTCAATGTTTCCATGTGAAACCGTTTCCTTATAAGAAATTTGTTTAAACTTCTTAAATCCAGAATTGCCCTGAATTCCCCTGATGGTTTCTGAATCAAGAACATCCTGGAATATCCCTGGTATCTCTGGACATAAAGGATGCATACCTTCATGTTCCCATTTATCCACCTCATCAGGCGTACCTGAGATTTGCGGTACATGATTGTCATTACCAATTTCAGAAGTTGCCGTTTGGGCTTTCCACGGCCCCGAGGATTTTCACCAAGGTAATGGCGGAAATGATGGTGCTCCTGCGCAAGCAAGGTGTCACAATTATCCCGTACTTGGACGATCTCCTCATAAAAGCGAGATCAAGAGAGCAGTTGCTGATAAGCGTGTCACTTTCACTGAAGGTGTTACAGCAACATGGCTGGATTCTTAATATCCCGAAGTCGCAGTTGGTTCCTACGACTCGTCTGACTTTTTTGGGCATGATTCTGGATACAGACCAGAAAAGGGTTTATCTTCCGATAGAAAAAGCTCAGGAACTCATGAATCTAGTCAGGAACTTATTGAAGCCAAAACAGGTGTCAGTGCATCACTGTACTCGAGTCCTGGGAAAGATGGTGGCATCATACGAAGCCATTCCCTTCGGCAGGTTCCATGCGAGGACTTTCCAATGGGACCTATTTGACAAGTGGTCCGGGTCACATCTACAAATGCATCGGTTGATCACCCTGTCCCCCAGAGCCAGGGTATCTCTCCTGTGGTGGCTGCAGAGTGCTCACCTTCTAGAAGGCCGCAGGTTCGGCATTCAGGACTGGATCCTGGTGACCACGGACGCGAGCCTCCGAGGTTGGGGAGCAGTCACGCAGGGAAGAAACTTCCAAGGTCTTTGGTCAAGTCAAGAGACTTGTCTTCACATCAACATCCTGGAACTGAGGGCCAAATACAACGCTCTACGTCAAGCGGAGACCTTACTGCGCGACTGACCAGTTCTGATCCAGTCGGACAACATCACCGCAGTGGCTCATGTAAACCGCCAAGGCGGCACAAGGAGCAGAGTGGCAATGGCGGAAGCCGCCAGGATTCTTCGCTGGGCGGAAAATCATGTAAGCGCACTGTCAGCAGTGTTCATTCCGGGAGTGGACAACTGGGAAGCAGACTTTCTCAGCAGACACGACCTGCATCCAGGAGAGTGGGGACTTCATCAGGAAGTCTTCGCACAGATTGCAAGTCAGTGGGGACTGACATCCCGCCATCCCGCCTCAACAAAAAGCTGCAGAGGTATTGCGCCTGATCAAAAGACCCTCAGGCGGTAGCTGTAGACGCCTTAGTGACACCGTGGGTGTTCCAGTCGGTCTATGTGTTTCCTCCTCTTCCTCTCATCCCAAAGGTGTTGAGAATAATAAGCAAAACAGGAGTACAGACAATTCTCATTGTTCCAGATTGGCCACGAAGGACCTGGCATCCGGATCTACTGGAAATGTTCACAGAAGATCCGTGGCCTCTTCCTCTATGACAGGACCTGTTGCAACAGGGGCCCTGTCTGTTCCAAGACTTACCGCGGCTGCGCTTGACGGCATGGCGGTTGAACGCCGGATCCTAGCGGAAAAGGGCATTCCAGATGAGGTCATTCCTACTCTGATAAAGGCTAGGAAGGACGTGACAGCTAAACATTATCACCGTATATGGCGAAAATATGTTGCTTGGTGTGAGGCCAGGAATGCTCCTCCGGAGGAATTCCATCTGGGCCGTTTCCTTCACTTCCTACAAACTGGAGTGAATTTGGGCCTAAAATTAGGCTCCATTAAGGTTCAGATTTTGGCCTTATCCATTTTCTTTCAAAAGGAATTGGCTTCTCTCCCAGAAGTACAGACTTTTGTAAAGGGAGTGCTGCATATTCAGCCTCCTTTTGTACCTCCGGTGGCGCCTTAGGACCTTACCGTGGTGTTGAGTTTACTTAAGTCGCACTGGTTTGAACCACTTAAAACGGTGGATTTGAAATATCTCACTTGGAAAGTGGTCATGTTGTTAGCCATGGCTTCGGCTAGGCGAGTATCGGAATTGGCGGCTTTGTCTCATAAAAGCCCCTATCTAGTTTTCCATATGGATAGAGCGGAATTGCGGACTCGCCCTCAATTCTTGCCTAAGGTGGTGTCATCTTTTCATATGAACCAACCTATTGTGGTGCCTGTGGCTACGCGCGACTTGTAGGATTCCGAGTCCCTTGATGTAGTCAGGGCTTAGAAAATTTACGTGGCCAGAACGGCTAGAGTCAGAAAAACAGAAGCACTGTTTGTCCTATATGCGGCCAACAAGGTTGGCGTCCCTGCTTCAAAGCAGACTACTGCTCGCTGGATCTGTAACACGATTCAGCAGGCGCATTCTACGGCTGGATTGCCGTTACCAAAATCGGTCAAGGCCCATTCCACTAGGAATTCCGCTCTTCTTGGGCGGCTGCCCGAGGGGTCTCGGCACTACAGCTGTGCCGAGCTGCTACTTGGTCGGGTTCAAACACCTTTGCAAAATTCTATAAGTTTGATACCCTGGCTGAGGAGGACCTCCTGTTTGCTCAATCGGTGCTGCAGAGTCATCCGCACTCTCCCGCCCGTTTGGGAGTTTTGGTATAATCCCCATGGTCCTTACGGAGTCCCCAGCATCCTCTAGGACGTAAGAGAAAATAAGATTTTAAACCTACCGGTAAATCTTTTTCTCGTAGTCCGTAGAGGATGCTGGGTGCCCGTCCCAAGTGCGGACTACTTCTGCAAGACTTGTATATAGTTTTGCTTACATAAGGGTTATGTTATAGTTTTCATCGGTCTTGGACTGATGCTATGTTGTTTTCATACTGTTAACTGGTTCATATATACACAAGTTATACGGTGTGATTGGTGTGGCTGGTATGTATCTTGCCCTTGGATTAACAAAAATCCTTTCCTCGTACTGTCCGTCTCCTCTGGGCACAGTTTCTCTAACTGAGGTCTGGAGGAGGGGCATAGAGGGAGGAGCCAGTGCACACCCATACCTAAAGTCTTTCTTAAATTGCCCATGTCTCCTGCGGAGCCCGTCTATCCCCATGGTCCTTACGGAGTCCCCAGCATCCTCTACGGACTAAAAGAAAAAGATTTACCGGTAGGTTTAAAATCTTATTATTACAACAATCTTTCCTCCTTCATCCACAAGGGACACTGGAGGCTAATGACAGTGGGGTGTAGACGGGTGGATGAGTAGAGTCAGCACTTTAAATTTATAAGTGTGGCTGGCTCCTCCTCCTCTATGCCCCCTCTCCAGTTATAAAATGTGCCAGGGGGAGCTGGTCGCTCTCTGGGCTTTCTCCAGATTTTTTTTATTTTATCAAAGCTGCAATCTCAAGCAGGGGATGGGCAGACAGCACTGCTCCTGTCTGCCTGCGACGTGGGAGCTGTCAGGGGAACCCGTTCCCACCTCTTGAGGTTGGTGCCCAGGTCCCCGGCTGCAGAGACATCAGTCTCTGTGTCAGTCCCAACATGGCCGCTTGCATTCGGATCACCCCTAGGCCACCGATCAGCACGGCAGCCGTGAGTATACCCAGGCTCCCTGACTAGTGGGGAGTCTAGGGGTCAGTAAACAGCCCGTTGCACGCTCTACACCATGGCACTGCTGGGCGCATATACAGATTCCTACACAGCGACAGCGCTGATATGTAAAAAATTTGTTAAATGTGCCAACTCGGACATTGAAGGGGCGAAGCTTAGCTCAGTGCGGACTTAGGTTCCCAGGAGGTGTCTCTGTTCTGTTACTCAAGTAAGGCTGGTATTCAGTTTCACAAGCTCCAGCAGTGTTCATGCCACAGAAATCGTGTCAGCTTTATCCTCTTGTAGGATAGAGAGGCCTCCAGATCACAGAAGGCAGCACAGATGCCTACATCAGGACCGGCTTGGGCGCAGGCTCTGTCAGTGGCGGGTATTGGGTCCTACAGGAGAGGCCCTTTTACCGTCTGTTGTACAATCAGATGACTCTTTGATAGAGGAACAGTCTTCCACACTTGAGACAGGAAATCTCCCGATGAAAGTCACTCCCTAGAAGGACTCGGAGGTCAATTCTCAGGACATAGAGGCAATGATCTTGGCAGTGCATCAGGCACCTGAGTTCACCAACCAGGGACCTTCGTAACCTTCCCTTTCTGGGAAGAAACAAGGATCTTTGGTCATTTCCCAACAGGAATTAGATGACCAGATAACATTACCTTGGAAATATAAAAGTTTGATGGCTTCTGCTTGCCTCTTCCTTTTTTTTTTTCTCCCACAGAAAGCAGAGTACGGTAGGAGACTCCTCCAACAGGGGAACTTTACGCGTCACGTCTGTCAAAGACAACTGTACTACCAGTTTGGTGCTACTTCCCTAAAGGAACCATCAAATTGTAAGTTGGAGACTACGCTTGAGTCTAATTTCACTGTGGCAGGGGTTATCTTTCGCCCTGCTCTTGTCGGGTCCTGGATTTACATGGCTATTGATGCCTGGCCCGAGGGACTGTCAACAGGGTAGCAAGCTGGTCTCCCAGGAGCTGATCTTGTCACTTGCAGTACTTATTTATTAATCTGCTCTTGGTTTAGAGGATGCTTTTAGAGATGTGCTTTCTCCTGTTCTACATTGGCAATCTCAGCCCATAGAGCCATATGGCTTCGCCATTGGCAGACAGACGCAGAATCTAAAGAATCAGTAGAAACTCATTTTCAGGTGACTCCACACAGAACATATTCTGACCCGTCTTTGTGGTCCTTTCATGTAGCTGAGGTAGAGGTTGAACTGCAGCAGTCTCTTGAACCAGGATCTTAAAACTACCAGCAGACCAGCTGCATGACTGGCTACCCTCTCACCTGGGGAAGCCTGGTCTCCCAGGAGTACATAATAGATTTTCTTTTCCAAACCGTTCATCGTTTCTTCACCTCTGGTTGTAAGTGCAGATATCTGCTTTCTTAATGTTTTTTCCAGAGAATTCTGGTCTTAATACAGGAACTGCAGAATTTTTTTCTCAAGGGGGTGATTTGTCTTTAGCCTCCCTTTGTTCCTGCCACTGCACCTTGGGACCTAAACCTGGTTCTGTTTTTCCTCCAGTCATCCTTCTTCGAGCTGTTGAAGACGGCTGACTTCAAATTTCTCTCCTGGAAGACTGTGATTCTTCTCGCTTTGGCTTCAGCCAGACGGGTCTTGGAACTGAGAGCTCTCTTGCGTCGCTCTGCTTATCTAATCTTCCAGAGGGTTAGCGTGAAACTCCGCACAAAGCAGGAATTTCTGCCTCAGGTGTTTTCTTTCCAATTAACCAGCCCATAGTGTTACCTGATCTTTTGGAGGATTCTACATCCTCACAATCCTTGGAGGTGGTACAGGCCCTGCACATCTCTGTAGACCAGACGGCTCAGCTGAGGAAGTCAGAGACACTTTGTCCTCTGTGTTGTAGATACGCCGGGTTGGCCTGCGTCAACGCTGATGTCTCGCTGTATTTGCCTGCCTATTCAGCAGGCCTATTTGGCTTCCTCTCAAACTCCACCTTCATCCATTTCTGCACACTCCACAGGTTTGGTGGGACCTTCAGGGGCAGCTGCCCGAGGGGTTTCAACTATGCAACCTGTGTCGTGCGGCTACCTGGTCTGGCCAAACGACTTTGTTCAGATTCTACTGGTTTGAGATCTTTGCAGCTCTATGTTGCAGGTTTCTCAGCGCTCTCCTACCTGTGTAGAGTGCTCTGGGGTGTCCCCAATGTCATTGGCCTCCAGTGTCCCCTAGTGGATGAAGGAGAAAATTGGATTTTGGTACTTACCGGTAAATCCATTTCTCTGATTCCACAGAGGGGTTCACTACGATCTGCCGGCGACCAGCATACCGGCGCCGGGAGGCCGGCCGCCGGCTTACCGACAGTGTGGCGAGCGCAAATGAGCCCCTCGCCGGCTCGCTGCGCTCGCCACGCTACGGGCACGGTGGCGCGCTACACTATTTTATTCTCCCTCCAGGGGGGTCGTGGACCCCCACGAGGGAGAATAAGTGTCGGTATGCCGGCGGTCGGGCTCCCGGCGCCGGTATGCTGGTCGCCGGGAGCCCGACCGCCGGCATACTGAAGACCACCCCCACAGAGGACACTGGATGCCTGTCCTGCGCTGCTTTTCCTGTCATTGTATGTGTGGTGTTCTGTTGTGACTGCATCTGTTTATGCATATTGTTCTACGAATTATCAGATTCTGTTTCATATGTTTAACCTCCCCTAGAGTTGTGTTCTCTCTGTCTCTCCTCTGGCTCAGTTTCTCTTAACTGGTCTGGAGGGGGGCATAGAGGCGTAGGAGCCAGTCACACTTATAAATTTAAAGGGCCAGCTCCACTTACTCACCCATTTATACCCCACGGTCATTAGCCTCCACTGTCCCCTGTGGAATCAGAGAAATGGATTTACCGGTAAGTACCAAAATCCTGTTTTCTCTGTCAGTCTAAACTAATGAGGGAGTTAAGAGCCATCAGCCCCTATTATACTCCTGCTCTACCCCTCACATCATGTCACTGTGTGTTACCAGCCCAGAGATCTGACCAGTCTCCTCCCCACACTCTCTGGTGTATCTCGTACATCAGGAGCCATCAGCCGCTATTATACTCCTGCTCTCCCCCTCACATCATGTCACTGTGTTACCAGCCCAGAGATCTGAGCAGTTTCCGCCCCACACTCTCTGGTGTATCTATCTCACACATCAGGAACCATCAGCCCCTATTATACTCCTGCTCTCCCCTCACATCATGTCACTGTGTGTTACAAGCTCAGAGATCTGACCAGTCTCCTCCCCACACTCTCTGGTGTATCTCATACATCAGGAGCCATCAGCCCCTATTATACTCCTGCTCTCCCCCTCACATCATGTCACTGTGTGTTACCAGCCCAGAGATCTGACCAGTCTCCCCACCACACTCTCTGGTGTATCTCATACATCAGAGCCATCAGCCCCTATAATTCTCCTGCTCTCCTCCACACATCATGTCACTGTGTGTTACCAGCCCAGAGATCTGACCAGTCTCCTCCCTACTCTCTGGTGTATCTCGTACATCAGGAGCCATCAGCTCCTATTATACTCCTGCTCTCCTCCTCACATCATGTCACTGTGTGTTACCAGCCCAGAGATCTGACCAGTCTCCCCACCACACTCTCTGGTGTATTTTATACATCAGAGCCATCAGCCCCTATAATTCTCCTGCTCTCCTCCTCACATCATGTCACTGTGTTACCAGCCCAGAGATCTGACCAGTCTCCTCCCACACTCTCTGGTGTATCTCATACATCAGGAGCCATCAGCCCCTATTATACTCCTGCTCTCCCCCTCACATCATGTCACTGTGTGTTACCAGCCCAGAGATCTGACCAGTCTCCTCTCCACACTCTCTGGTGTATCTCATACATCGGAGCCATCAGCCCCTATTATACTCCTGCTCTCCCCCTCACATCATGTCACTGTGTGTTACCAGCCCAGAGATCTGACCAGTCTCCCCACCACACTCTCTGGTGTATATCATACATCAGGAGCCATCAGCCCCTATTATACACTCCTTCTGCATGGGGGATTGGAACATAAAACTAAGGCATTCATTTTCCTCCATGTGATAGGAGAGCATGTGCGGGACATGTATAACAGTCATTATATATGGTCTTCCCCAGTATTATGTGAGAGGTAACACACTCAAAGTATTGATGGTGTACTAAGTACAAACCTATGGGAATAGGAGTGAGATTATATAAAGATGAATTATGCCTTTGCTATGGGGATACTTAGTTATCTCCTTTATTTCTACCAGTTGGAAACAATACAAGGAATACCTCGGAGGGACATGTCGTTTCATTTCCAGATTTTAAATTCAAAGAGGAGAACATCACACGAGGCTCTCCAGGCGGAAACCTAAATATACATCCAGCATTTCACAGTGCAGATATATCTTCTGATCCCTATATTCCTGAGGAATGTTCTCCTAGTTACTCAAATATCGCTGCCCATAGTACAGATCATAACAGTGATAGAATAAACAAATATGATCTTGTTAAATATGATCGAAGTCACACAGGAAAGAAACTATTAAAGTGTTCTGAGTGTGGGGAATTGTTTACACGGAAATCACTTCTTGTTATACATCAGGGATATCACACAGGTGAGAAACCATTTCCACATTCTGGGCGTGGGAAATGTTTTACACAGAAATCACATCAAGTTAAACATAAGAGAAGTCACACAGGGGTGAAACCATTTCCGTGTTATGAGTGTGGGGAATGGTTTCCACGGAAAACACTTCTTGTTAGACATCGGGGATATCACACAGCTGAGAAACCATCTCTGTGTTACGAGCGTGGAAAATGTTTTACACAGAAATCACATCTTGTTACACATGAGAGAAGTCACACAAGTGAGAATATATTTCCATGTTATGAGTGTGGGGAATTGTTTACACGGAAATCACTTCTTAATAGACATCAGAACTCACACAGGTGAGAAACCATTTCCGTGCTCTGAGTGTGGGAAATGTTTTACATGGAAATCAGGTCTGGTTACACATCAGAGAACTCACACAGGTGAGAGGCCATTTTCTTGTTCTGAGTGTGAGAAATGTTATGCCACGAATACACGCCTAGCTAGACATCAGAGAGCTCAGCACAGGTAAGAACCTGTGTAAGACGTCAAAAATACCCATTTGAATTTCCTCTAGAAATGGTTGCATCAATGTTTTGCATATTAGAAAACCAATAATGTTTGTGTTTAGCCCCTTTCTCCCAGTAGGATTTAAAGCATTTTACATATTTGTATAAGGTGAGGCAGCCATCTTGGTTGTGCACAATTGCTGTCCTGAGTAATAAGTCACATCCTTCCATGCCCCATTGAAGCTTTCAATCTAATTCCGTATCACACCCCAGGTTCCATTCTTGTCAGAAACCGCTTACTCTACCAGTCTGCTTTTGAGCTTTGTGGGAGGAAACCAGTGGAAACCCATGCAAGCATGAAAAGAACATGCAGATACACACAATTAGCGCCTTGTGAATCATATCTGGCATCCCAGCACAGCGAGTCGGCAACACTGACCACTGTGCCACCACACATACAGACACCATCTAGTAACGTGTAGGTCCTTCCAATCAGATTACAGCAGCAGCACAACGGAGCATGGACACCACAAGCTCTCTGTAGTACTGTGTTCTGTACACCATGCCTCCTGAGGGATGCTCCGCAATTCCCTAATATTCACCAGTGATCATTCCATGCCATTGATGGCATATTAGGGGTAATTCCAAGTTGATCGCAGCAGGATTTTTTTTAGCAATTGGGCAAAACCATGTGCACTGCAGGGGAGGCAGATATAACATGTGCAGAGAGAGTTAGATTTGGGTGGGGTGTGTTCAATCTGCAATCTAATTTGCAGTGTAAAAATAAAGCAGCCAGTATTTACCCTGCACAGAAACAAAATAACCCACCCAAATCTAACTCTCTCTGCACATGTTATATCTGCCTCCCCTGCAGTGCACATGGTTTTGCCCAATTGCTAAAAAAAATCCTGCTGCGATCAACTTGGAATTACCCCCATTGTACTGTATCCCACGTGTGTTATATTGGGTATATATCTGGAGAATGAGAGGGGCTGACTCAGGAACGCTCCACCAGCCATAATATGTTGGCTAGGGATCTGTGCGGTGGCACATTGTTGTGCCCGCTCCCATCTGAGTGCCATGTATGGGTGTAACTGATCCACAATGATGGTTACATACAGTAGTGTCCTTCGGGCAGTGATGTCTGCAGATCTATGTGGGTCCTAATGGACAGCACAGTTGTTAAAATATGTAGCACTGCTTCCTCACATGACTGAGGTCTTAGGTTAGATTCCCTCCATGGGCCTAACTGTGGATTTTGTATATTCATCCTTGTGCCTGCATGGTTTTGTCCAGGTACTCTGGTTTCATCCCATATTCCAAAATATACTGGTAGGTTAGATGTCTCCCAATGAAAATCGAACTGTAACATATATGTGTTTGTACATATACAGATGAAGATGTATGAGGTTAGCTATATAGATTGTAATCTCCACAGGGGCAGGGACTGATGTGAATGGACAAGTATCCTTTGTAATGTTCTGTGGAATATGTGTATGCTTTATAACGAACTGGTAATAAATAATAAAAGACTCCACAACGTAACAGCCATTGTCTCCCTCGAGTTTCCTTTGTTGGGATGAAGCCATCATTGCCTTGTGGGGTTTTCTCATCCATCTGCGTTAAATGTTTGAAACCTGAACTCGTCAGACCAGGCTACACGTTTCCAGTCCTCTTGTGCGCAGTGGTGGTGTTTACGAGGCCAGGCAATGCCCAGAGCATTGTGCCGTGGGTCGGCAATCGGACACGAGTGTCCATTGGCTACTGTACCACAATCTGCGAGATGACACTTTCCACGATCATCCAAAGTTTTCCGTTGGACACAGTGGTTACACCCTGTAGGTCTTCTTTGATTTGTAGTCGTCGTATACACTAGATATACACGGTTGAGTCGCATTATTATGACCACCTCCTACATCTGATGTTGGCAGTGCGTAGCTTATGAAGTACGTCACATGTCATGCGCTGGCTTGGTGGGTATATAGGGTGTGCGATAGGCCATCTGCACACATCACTCGTTGCTGTCATAGGTAAAAGGGGCGATATATCCAAGTTGCAAAAAGGGATGATTATCGGCTTTCGGGCCAGGGGTGGCGGTATTTCTGACACAGTGCAGTGTGTGACCTGTCCGCGTGCTGCTGCGGTGACGGTGTATCATGACTGGACAAATGGCACCAATGCAAATAACTGACGCGGAATCTGCGGAGCAGCACGTGCCATTGACGTGAGAGGTGAACGCTGGCTACGAATATGCGTGAGGGCCGACTGACACGCTGCAGTAGAGCAGCTCACTGTCATAATGTACCTGGGGGCTACCAGAAGTGTTGTCTAAAACGACAGTTCAGCCCGTCTAGCTGCTGTGGCACGGATACAGAGGGGGGCGGTTGCCCCCCCCCCTAGCACACTCCTGCCTACACAAACTGTCTGTGAAGTTCTGCTCCTTAACCCCTTCCTATCTCAGCTGGCTGTCAGCTATAGTGAGTGGTGTGAGTCGCAGCAGCTCACAGCGGGTGCCCCTTCCTCCCCACTCAGCCTTTTGGCCTGCACAGCAGTTAATCAATCAACATAGTTTGTTGATTGAGACTGCTTTCATCTCTCCAGCTTCTCCTTGCTGATAACAGATCCAGGAAGTGGCTGTGTGTTGGGGGCGTGGCTTCACTTACATGACAGGCTAGTGGGCTAATAGAAACAGTATAGTGTGTTGACTTTTCTGCACAGTGAGAGCATACTGGATTCCTGCACCCAGAGACCAGCCAGCTGCCAGAGGGACTTTCCTGCCAACCTGTACCATTGACCAGCCTGTGGAAGAGGGACCATCCTACCAGCCTGTTGCAGAGGAACCAGCCAGTAAGAGATCTTAGTGCTATATTCCCTAGGCAGGGTATTACAGGTTGAGTCTCCCATATGTGCAACACAGTAGAACAGAGGATGTCTGTAGTAGTGTATAGGGTTTAAAACATTCCTTGTATTTCATAATATTAAACATTACATATCATGTCCTGTCAGTGAAATACTAAAATTATAGAGAGATGCGTGTAAAACTACAGAAGGAAAGTGTGCATAAAAATGCTATACAAAAAATATGGTGTATGCTAATCTGTCCTCTATTTGGTTAATTTCTCATAGATAACACCATACTCCTTCTATGAGGTATCAACTTGGAATTGTCCTCCCCGTATAATTCACCTACGAGGTGGCCTCACAGTAGCCTCACAAATGAGTATTAGTTACAACTGTCTTCAAGTTCCTGTATAGCATTGGTCTTATAATGTGTATCAAACAGTTTATATATATCAGTGGGAGAGATCCCTTGGTTATAAATGGCACCCTACCTAACAGCTGGTAGAGATATATTGCAAGACAAGCAGGTAAAGGATTTGTTAGTGGGTGTTTGGTATAATAATCACTTCTACAACACATCAAATCAAAGTCCCCCAATATGACATCTGTCCAAGTCCCTAAAAATATTTCAATTCCTTGATATAGTGCGTCCTCGGGAGCCTCACTCTCTTATAACTGATGTCATTACAGACAAGGGGCCTAATTCAGACCTGATCACGGCTATGCATTTTCACACAGCAGCTGATCAGGTCTGAACTGCGCATATGCTGGCGCATGCCAGACAGCCGACGGCCGTCTCAGCCCAGCCAGGCAGAGGCGGTCGCTGGGCAGGAGGGTGCGGGCCGGTGGCATTTGGCCTCCTTTTTAGGGGTGCGGTCCGGGCAACGCAGGTGTGCCCGGACCGTGCGGGGGGCAGGCTGCGGCGGCTGCGTGACGTCACACGCAGCTGCTGTGACCCGGTCAGTGACTAGTAGCTTCCCTGCCTGTGCGCAGGAGCTGCGCGGGTATGGAATTACTCAAGTACTAAAGCATTGCCGCTGTGCGATGCTTTTGAACTTGTACGGTGGGGCAGAGCCAGACATGCGGGGTGGACTAGCCCTGTGCTGGGTCCCCCCACCCCCGCATGTCTGAGTAACTGATCATAGCCGTGCAAAATTTTGCATGGCTACGATCAAGTCTGAATTATGCCCAATGTCTTGTCACTGTTGTTGCCACAAATGCCATATTTTGATGGCCCTCTATTATACCATCCATATGTTCATCATAATTTATGACACGTCATGTACAGTTGTGATACCTACAGTATACAAAGTTGTAATTCCCTAATATTGGGGTATAGCAAAAAAATATTAAATTAAAGCAGAATGCCTGGATTCATTATGATTGACTTATTCTATATCAGCACCTCATATTAAGATGAGAAACATTAACAATCTGATAATAGATATATAAAATAGACAATCCTAGCAGTGCGCACAAGCAGAAAAAAAGCAGCTCGGTGAACTCAATATTTTACTTAAAGGTATCCTCACATCTTCACCAAATATGTGCCAAAAAAGGTTGAATAGAAGTTATCCAGCGCTACTGCATACAGTATGCAGGTCATTCATAAATATACCACTTCAGATACAGCAGATGTCATATCTCACAGTATACTTCTTATTAGGCTCATTCAGATATACCCAAAATGTAAGAGATAAGCAATTTATAGTGAAATACTGTTTAATAATTGTAAGATTTAATAAGAGAAAAACAAAAACATATAAACTCCACACAGATTACAGGTATTTCCAAGTGGCCAAATTTTGACAGTTACCAGCTAGACATGAACTGTTTTTAAGCAGTTCAGAATGCACCTGAAACAGTGCAAGTCCTGGGTTTTCCCACTGGTGCAGGCTCAGGTTTGGCTGAAAATAAGAATTTACTTACCGATAATTCTATTTCTCGTAGTCCGTAGTGGATGCTGGGGACTCCGTAAGGACCATGGGGAATAGCGGCTCCGCAGGAGACTGGGCACAAAAGTAAAGCTTTAGAACTACCTGGTGTGCACTGGCTCCTCCCCCTATGACCCTCCTCCAAGCCTCAGTTAGGATACTGTGCCCGGACGAGCGTACACAATAAGGAAGGATTTTGAATCCCGGGTAAGACTCATACCAGCCACACCAATCACACCATATAACTTGTGATCTAAACCCAGTTAACAGCATGATAACAGAGGAGCCTCTAGAAAAGATGGCTCACTACAGCAATAACCCGATTTTTTGGTAACAATAACTATGTACCAGTATTTCAGACAATCCGCACTTGGGATGGGCGCCCAGCATCCACTACGGACTACGAGAAATAGAATTATCGGTAAGTAAATTCTTATTTTCTCTGACGTCCTAGTGGATGCTGGGGACTCCGTAAGGACCATGGGGATTATACCAAAGCTCCCAAACGGGCGGGAGAGTGCGGATGACTCTGCAGCACCAAATGAGAGAACTCCAGGTCCTCCTCAGCCAGGGTATCAAATTTGTAGAATTTTACAAACGTATTTGCTCCTGACCAAGTAGCTGCCCGGCAAAGTTGTAAAGCCGAGACCCCTCGGGCAGCCGCCCAAGATGAGCCCACCTCCCTTGTGGAGTGGACATTTACAGATTTTTGGCTGTGGCAGGCCTGTCACAGAATGTGCAAGCTGAATTGTACTACAAATCCAACGAGCAATAGTCTGCTTAGAAGCAGGAGCACCCAGCTTGTTGGGTGCATACAGGATAAACAGCGAGTCAGATTTTCTGACTCCAGCCGTCCTGGAAACATATATTTTCAGGGCCCTGACAACGTCTAGCAACTTGGAGTCCTCCAAGTCCCTAGTAGCCGCAGGCACCACCATAGGTTGGTTCAGGTGAAACGCTGAAAACACCTTAGGGAGAAACTGAGGACGAGTCCTCAATTCCGCCCTGTCCGAATGGAAAATCAGATAAAGGCTTTTACAGGATAAAGCCGCCAATTCTGACACGCGCCTGGCCCAGGCCAGGGCCAACAGCATGACCACCTTCCATGTGAGATATTTTAACTCCACAGATTTAAGTGGTTCAAACCAATGTGACATTTGGAACCCAAAAACTACATTGAGATCCCAAGGTGCCACTGGAGGCACAAAAGGAGGCTGTATATACAGTACCCCTTTTACAAACGTCTGAACTTCAGGGACTGAAGCTAGTTCGTTTTGGAAGAAAATTGACAGGGCCGAAATTTGAACCTTAGTGGACCCCAATTTCAGGCCCATAGACACTCCTGTTTGCAGGAAATGTAGGAATCGACCCAGTTGAAATTCCTCCGTCGGGCCTTACTGGCCTCGCACCACGCAACATATTTTTGCCAAATGCGGTGATAATGTTTTGCGGTTACATCCTTCCTGGCTTTGATCAGGATAGGGATGACTTATCCGTAATGCCTTTTTCCTTCAGGATCCGGCGTTCAACCGCCATGCCGTCAAACGCAGCCGCGGTAAGTCTTGGAACAGACAGGGTCCTTGCTGGAGCAGGTCCCTTCTTAGAGGTAGAGGCCCCGTCTCCTCCGTGAGCATCTCTTGAAGTTCCGGTTACCAAGTCCTTCTTGGCCAATCCGGAGCCATGAATATAGTGCTTACTCCTCTCCATCTTATAATTCTCAGTACCTTGGGTATGAGAGGCAGAGGAGGGAACACATACACTGACTGGTACACCCACTGTGTTACCAGAGCGTCTACAGCTATTGCCTGAGGGTCCCTTGACCTGGCGCAATACTTGTCGAGTTTTATAAACATGTGGAAGACTTCTGGGTGAAGTCCTCACTCTCCCGGGTGGGGGTCGTGCCTGCTGAGGAAGTCTGCTTCCCAGTTGTCCACTCCCGGAATGAATATTGCTGACAGTGCTATCACATGATTTTCCGCCCAGCGAAGAATCCTTGCAGCTTCTGCCTTGCCCTCCTGCTTCTTATGCCACCCTGTCTGTTTACGTGGGTGACTGCCGTGAGGTTGTCCGACTGGATCAACACCGGCTGACCTTGAAGCAGAGGTCTTGCTAAGCTTAGAGCATTGTAATTGGCCCTTAGCTTCAGGATATTTATGTGAAGTGATGTCTCCAGGCTTGACCATAAGCCATGGAAATTCCTTCCCTGTGTGACTGCTCCCCAGCCTCGCAGGCTGGCATCCGTGGTCACCAGGACCCAGTCCTGAATGCCGAATCTGCAGCCCTCTAGAAGATGAGCACTCTGCAACCACCACAGGAGGGACACCCTTGTCCTTGGTGACAGGGTTATCCGCTGATACATCTGAAGATGCGACCCGGACCATTTGTCCAGCAGGTCCCACTGGAAAGTTCTTGCGTGGAATCTGCCGAATGGGATTGCTTCGTAGGAAGCCACCATTTTTTTTTCAGAACCCTTGTGCATTGATGCACTGAGACTTGGCTCGGTTTTAGGAGGTTCCTGACTAGCTCGGATAACTCCCTGGCTTTCTCCTCCGGGAGAAACACCTTTTTCTGGACTGTGTCCAGGATCATCCCTAGGAACAGAAGACGAGTCGTCGGAACCAGCTGCGATTTTGGAATATTGAGAATCCAACCGTGCTGCCGCAACACTACCTGAGATAGTGCTACACCGACCTCCAACTGTTCTCTGGATCTTACCCTTATCAGGAGATCGTCCAAGTAAGGGATAACTAAAACTCCCTTCCTTCGAAGGAGTATCATCATTTCGGCCGTTACCTTGGTAAAGACCCGGGGTGCCGTGGACCATCCAAACGGCAGCGTCTGAAACTGATAGTGACAGTTCTGTACCACAAACCTGAGGTACCCTTGGTGAGAAGGGTAAATTGGGACATGAAGGTAAGCCTCCTTGATGTCCCGAGACATCATGTAGTCCCCTTCTTCCAGGTTCGCAATCACTGCTCTGAGTGACTCCATCTTGAATTTGAACCTCCGTATGTAAGTGTTCAAAGATTTTAGATTTAGAATCGGTCTCACCGAGCCGTCCGGCTTCGGTACCACAACAGTGTGGAATAATACCCCGTTCCCTGTTGCAGGAGGGGTACCTTGATTATCACCTGCTGGGAATACAGCTTGTGAACGGCTTCCAAAACTGCCTCCCTGTCAGAGGGAGACGTCGGTAAAGCCGACTTTAGGAAAACGGCGAGGGGGAGACGTCTCGAATTTGTACCCCTGAGATATTACCTGAAGAATCCAGGGGTCTACTTGCGCGTGAGCCCACTGCGCGCTGAAATTCATTGAGACGGGCCCCCAGCGTGCCTGAGTCTGCTTGTAAAGCCCCAGCGTCCTGCTGAGGGCTTGGCAGAGGCGGGAGAGGGCTTCTGTTCCTGGGAACTGGCTGATTTCTGCAGCCTTTTTCCTCTCCCTCTGTCACGGGGCAGAAATGAGGAACCTTTTGCCCGCTTGCCCTTCTGGGAACGAAAGGACTGCGCCTGATAATACGGCGTCTTCTTATGTTGAGAGGCGACCTGGGGTACAAACGTGGATTTCCCAGCTGTTGCCGTGGCCACCAGGTCTGAAAGACCGACCCCAAATAACTCCTCCGCTTTATAAGGCAATACTTCCAAATGCCGTTTGGAATCCGCATCACCTGACCACTGTCGTGTCCATAACCCTCTTCTGGCAGAAATGGACAACGCACTTACACTTGATGCCAGTCGGCAAATATTCCGCTGTGCATCACGCATATATAGAAATGCATCTTTTAAATGCTCTATAGGCAATAATATACTGTCCCTATCTAGGGTATCAATATTTGCAGTCTGGGAATCCGACCACGCCAACCCAGCACTGCACATCCAGGCTGAGGCGATTTCTGGTCGCAGTATAACACCAGTATGTGTGTAAATACATTTTAGGATACCCTCCTGCTTTCTATCAGCAGGATCCTTAAGGGCGGCCATCTCAGGAGAGGGTAGAGCCCTTGTTCTTACAAGCGTGTGAGCGCTTTACCCACCCTAAGGGGGTGTTTCCCAACGCACCCTAACCTCTGGCGGGAAAGGATATAATGCCAATAACATTTTAGAAATTATCAGTTGTTATCGGGGGAAACCCACGCATCATCACACACCTCATTTAATTTCTCAGATTCAGGAAAACTACAGGTAGTTTTTCCTCACCGAACATAATACCCCTTTTTGGTGGTACTCGTATTATCAGAAATGTGTAAAACATTTTTCATTGCCTCAATCATGTAACGTGTGGCCCTACTGGAAGTCACATTTGTCTCATCACCGTCGACACTGGAGTCAGTATCCGTGTCGGCGTCTATATCTGCCATCTGAGGTAACGGGCGCTTTAGAGCCCCTGACGGCCTATGAGACGTCTGGACAGGCACAAACTGAGTAGCCGGCTGTCTCATGTCAACCACTGTCTTTTATACAGAGCTGACACTGTCACGTAATTCCTTCCAACAGTTCATCCACTCAGGTGTCGACCCCCTAGGGGGTGACATCACTATTACAGGCAATTTGCTCCGTCTCCACATCATTTTCCTCCTCATACATGTCGACACAAACGTACCGACACACAGCACACACACAGGGAATGCTCTGATAGAGGACAGGACCCCACTAGCCCTTTGGGGAGACAGAGGGAGAGTTTGCCAGCACACACCAGAGCGCTATATATATACAGGGATAACCTTATATAAGTGTTTTTCCCCTTATAGCTGCTGTATTTTTAATACTGCGCCTAATTAGTGCCCCCCTCTCTTTTTTTAACCCTTTCTGTAGTGTAGTGACTGCAGGGGAGAGCCAGGGAGCTTCCTTCCAACGGAGCTGTGAGGGAAAATGGCGCAAGTGTGCTGAGAAGATAGGCTCCGCCCCCTTCTCGGCGGCCTTATCTCCCGTTTTTCTGTGTATTCTGGCAGGGGTTAAATGCATCCATATAGCCCAGGAGCTATATGTGATGCATTTTTTGCCATCCAAGGTGTTTTTTATTGCGTCTCAGGGTGCCCCCCCCAGCGCCCTGCACCCTCAGTGACCGGAGTGTGAAGTGTGCCTGAGAGCAATGGCGCACAGCTGCAGTGCTGTGCGCTACCTTGTTGAAGACAGGACGTCTTCTGCCGCCGATTTTCCGGACCTCTTCAGTCTTCTGGCTCTGTAAGGGGGCCGGCGGCGCGGCTCTGGGACCCATCCATGGCTGGGCCTGTGATCGTCCCTCTGGAGCTAATGTCCAGTAGCCTAAGAAGCCCAATCCACTCTGCACGCAGGTGAGTTCGCTTCTTCTCCCCTTAGTCCCTCGATGCAGTGAGCCTGTTGCCAGCAGGTCTCACTGAAAATAAAAAACCTAAAACTAAACTTTTCACTAAGCAGCTCAGGAGAGCCACCTAGTGTGCACCCTTCTCGTTCGGGCACAAAAATCTAACTGAGGCTTGGAGGAGGGTCATAGGGGGAGGAGCCAGTGCACACCAGGTAGTCCTAAAGCTTTACTTTTGTGCCCAGTCTCCTGCGGAGCCGCTATTCCCCATGGTCCTTACGGAGTCCCCAGCATCCACTAGGACGTCAGAGAAATTTACAATTATTAAACAGTACTTCACTATAATTGCTTATCCCTTTCATTTTGGGGATAGCTAAGTGAGCCTAATAAGAAGTATGACATCTGCTGTATCTGAAGTGGTATATTTATGAACAACATACATATGCAGTAGCACTGGCTAAATTCTATACAACAATGTGATATTACCTATAATTCCTTAAATTAATTGTATCAATCAGATATCTTTGGTATACTAGCAACATTTTTCTGGAAAAAAAAGGGTGGTGGGGGGATTTCCCAAACCTATGTGGCACACAGAAGCAAAAGGGATTTTAATCCACGGGAGAACTCCTGCGAGTATTATGTACTCTCACTCAGGGCCGGTGGAAGGTCTCTATGCACCCTAGGCAAAGCTTCAACCTGGTGCCTCCTAACCTGCAACCCCCCTGCAGGAGGTGCATCAGGGCTATGAGGAGCAGCTTTTGGGGCACCCCTCGGGGGCCATAGTGACATTTGCCTCCTATGTGCCGTCACATGACTTGATGTAACTCATGTCGGCACAGAGGAAGCGCTGAGGCATTATGTGGTACAGCCTGATAGTGGTGGCTGCACCTGATTAGACCCGCAGCAGCAGCCAGCACAGTGTAAAAGGAGTAGGCCGCATACAGAGACATCCTTCAGTTTTTTGCTAGATGAATTCAGTGGCGCCCTTCAGGAGCTGGCGCCCCTAGGCAGCCGCCTAAAGCTGCCTAATGGTAGAGCCGGCCCTGCTCTCACTTAATCCTGGTTAGTCTCAAACTCCATTATTGGACAATTACAAATGTGGAATTCATCTGTTAGGGTTGGCAAGTGTTGAGTACTGTGTTGGATTATCAAATAATTGGCCTAACCCCCAAGACTCTGTGCCTAATATCCCCTTGGTGCTATTCAGCAGTTCCCCTTATTATAATAATATAACAGGGTATTATAATGTGTCTTCCCTTCCTGGTTCAGTAACACATAGTATGCCAGTTGTTACCATTTGTATCCATAAAAGTTGCTAGTATCCCAAAGAAAGGAATTAGAGGTATTATCACATTGTTACTGTTTCTCATTTTAATATAATGCGCTTATATAGAGTCAGTCAATCATCAAGGTTTATGATAATACTGTATTTCATAACGACGTTGACATATAAACCTTGATGATTGACTGACTATATCAGTACCTCATATTAAGATGAGAAATGGATGCAAATAATTACTCCAGACATTTTGTTTTTATTTAATTATTTTATTTAATTTTCTTTTGCTATACCCCAATATTAGGGGATTATAACTTTTTATACTGTAGGTATCACAACTGTACGTGACGTGTCATACATTATGATGAACATAAGGCGGGATTTGGATAGATGTCATATTGGGGAACTTTGCTTTGATGTGTTGTAGAAGTGATTATTATACCTAACATCCACTAAAAAATCCTTTACCTGCAATTATACCTATTTGTGTGATGGAGGAATTTGGACTGGAGAGGGGAGGAGTCAAGATGAGAGAGGGGAGGAGTCAAGATGAGAGAGGGGAGGGGTCAAGATTAAACCGTAAACCGCCCCTCCTAAAAGAAAAGTCTAGATCCGACCCTGCGTGCCGCACACGGCAGTTACTCTGGATATTAACTGGTGCTCATAATAATGTGACTCCACCATCTAGTTACATATCAAAATCCAAATTTCATGTTTATTTAAGAAATAAAGTGATGCATTTCTCTGGAACCTACCACCGAGCCTCATTCGAAATTAATTTGTGATATGCTGCCATCATTACTACTAATCATACAACAACAGATTGCAGAAACGTCTGCCTACAGTATATATATTTCTCTCATCCACAGGGGATACTGGCGTGATGATCACAGTGGGGGTATAGATGGGGTCCGTGAGCCGATGCACTTTAAATTTCAATGAGTGTGTATGTGTCCGCTGTCTCCTCCCCTCTGTCTACCTGCATCAGGGGAGCTTTTGGGGGGAGCCGGTCCCACCTTCAGGTCCTGGGGTCACTCACACGCAGCCTAAGGGGGATAGCGTTGGAGCCTCCTGCAACCCCACAAGCAGCCAACAGGTATGTATTACCCGGGAACCCGGTTAGTGGAGTTCCCGGGTGAGTGGTAAAGCATGGCAGGCTCCCCCACTCCCCTGTAGTGGCCAGTGCGTCTACACTAAGGCATGCAGGAGGAAGCAGTGGCAGCAGATCATACTGCAGGACGCGCCATTCACGTGAGCGGGAGGGCAGAGTTAAACTGGTATCTTCTGATAGAGGTGCAATCTTCCAGAGAGCACGCTGCTTTAGGAGAAGCCTGTGCAGACCTCTCCCGATCTGCTCCAGGTGTGATCCACACAGGTGGGGGGTGGGGTGTGGGGGGCTAGCTCAGGGACATAGGGAGTCATTCAGACCCGATTGCTGCTGTGCATTTGCGCCAACGGCTGTCTTTAGCAATCGCCTCTGCCTGATTGACAGGCAGAGGTGGGAGGTGGCGAGCCGGCGGCTTTTGGCCTCCATTTAGGGAAGAGCGGCCTGGGCAACGCAGGTGTGCCCAGACCGTTGGGGCACAAACCCAGCCGCAGTTTTAAAGGGTTTTTCTCTATATCTGCCTTGCTGGTTTTGTAGTTAGCTTTAAGGGCAGGTGGTGGCTCCTCTCTGTGCTCTCCTCTAACGGGCACTTTTGGGAATTGTCTCAAATTTATTTTTCACTCTTTGCCTGACATACTGTGAGAATGGCTGGTAAGGGTACTACATGCAAGGGGTCACAAAAGCTGTTCACTTGTAAGGGCTGTACGGCCAAGTTTACGCAATCATCTACTGATATTTCATTCTGTGAGCAGTGTACTGAAGAGTCAGCTCCACAATCAGCCAGCAGGGCTCAGGAGCCTGCACCGGCAAGGTTGTCAGTACGTACAGGGGTAATGTCAGACCTATCTTCTGTGCTGGCAGACGAGACAGGGAGGCCCTTCAGGCTCGGCCTTTGCAAGCTCCGGAGCCAGATTGGGCTCAGACTCTTAAAAATCACATTGACCGTTTCACCTTCAGAGTTCACCCCAACCTGCGCAACCAGTGTCAAAACAGTGACTGCCTGCAGGTTTACAGTCTGATGATGAAGACGTGCCACCCCTGGAGGGGGAGTATGAGGAGACTGAAGAAGAACTACAGGTAGAAGAATCAGAGTTTTCTTTGCAGGAAGTAGAGGCTCTGATACTGGCAGTGTGGGACATTCTACAAGTTCCGGACAAGGAAGCTGAGCCACTTCAACCTTCCTTTTTTCGTAGAAAGCAGAAGTCTGCTGCTACTTTTCCTATATCTGAGGAATTAGATAGCCAGTTTCAAGAAGCCTGGTTGCACCCGGATAAGAAGTTTCAGGTACCTAAGCGTCTTTACGCTTCTTTTCCCGTCTGAAAACAGGAAACGCTGGGAAGAACCTCCACGGGTGGATCCATCAGTATCCCTGTTATCGAAGAAGATTATACTGCCGGTCCCGGGTGCTACCTCTTTGAAGGCTCCATCAGACCGTAAGTTGTTAAACACCCTAAAGTATATATATACAGCAGCAGGGGTTTCTCTATGCTCGACCATAGTTGGCTGCTGGGTTAACAGATCCATTGAGGCTTGGGCATAGAAATTGGCTTCTGGAATTCAGGGGGATATGCCCCAGCAGGAACTAGTTGTGTTATCCCAACACATCCATTAATCTGCAGTCTATCTCTGCGAGGCCTTTAGAGAAATAGGTTTGCTGACTTCCGGAATTTCAGCCATGGCTATTTCAGTCTGTAGGGCACTCTGGCTCCATCAGTGGACTGCGGACACTGAGTCAGAGAGAGGGGTCGAAGGACTTCCATACATGGGCGATGCCTTGTTCGGGGAAGAATTGGATAAGGTGGATACCTAAGGCTACAGCAGGTAAGTCCACTTATCTCCCTTCCGCAGCCCCACCTACTAGGCGTACCTACACAGGTATGTAGGCCCCATTCTCCTGGATGGAGATCGTGTCTGCTGAGGAAGTCCACTTCCCAGTTTTCCCCTTGGGGGACTGCTCCACAGCCTCTGAGACTTGCATCCGTGGTTAGCAGGATCCAATTCTGAATCCCGAACCATCTGCCCTCGAGAAGGTGAGATGTTTGCAGCCACCAGAGGAGAGTAATTTTGGCTTTCAGTGACAGGCGTATCCACTGGTGCATGTGAAGATGAGATCCTGACCATTTGTCCAGGAGATCCAGTTGGAAGGACGGTGCATGAAATCTTCCGTACTGTAGAGCCTCATAGGAGGCAACCATCATCCCCAGAAGGTGAATGCACTGATGGACCGATACCCGGGCAAGTTTCAAGACATCCCGGACCATTTATTGGATCACCAATGCTTTCAACGGTAGAAACACCCTCTGTAAATCCGTATCGAGGACCATCCCCAGGAAGGACAGTCCTGGAGTAGTCGAGTTGAGAGAGCAATGCTCTAACAGCTTCTCCCGTGAAGACGCCTTTATCAGCAGATCGTCCAGATAAGGAATAATGTTCACTCTCTGCTTGCGGAGGAGTAGCATCATCTCTGCAATGACCTTGGTGAAGACCCTCAATGCTGTGGAGAGGCCAAATGGCAGTGCCTGGAACTGATAGTGACAGTCTAGCAGCGCAAATCTCAGATAAGCCTGGTGAGGCGGCCAGATCAGAACGTGAAGGTACGCATCCTTGATATCCAGGGATACCAGGAATTCCCCCTCCTCCAGACCTGAGATCACCGCTCTGAGACTCCATCTTGAATTTGAATTCCCTCAAGTAGGGTTCAATGACTTTAGGGTTAATATAGGTCTCACTGAACCGTCCGGTTTCGGTACAAACAGGGTTGAGTAAAAACCCTAGTGTTGTAGATGAGGTGGAACTGGAACAATGACATTTGTTTGAACCAATTTTTGAATGGATTCCTGTAGGACAGCACTGTCTGTCAGCGAAGCTGGTAAGCCTGATTTGAAGAATCTGTGAGGTGAGAGTTCTTGAAACTCCAGTCTGTACCCCTGGGTAACGATGTCCTGTACCCAGGGGTCTAGGCATGTTGATGCCCAGACGTGACTGAAATCCCTTAGTCTTGCTCCCACCTGCCCGATCTCCAGGCTGTGAGGTCCACCGTCATGCTGAAGATTTGGAGGAAGCAGAACCTGGCTTCTGCTCCTAGGAACCTGTTGGTGCAGGTTTTCTAGATTTCCCTCGACCTCCTCTAAAGAAAGTGGAAGGGGGTTTGGACTTGGCTTTTGCGGTCCGAAAGGACTGCATCGTAGACGTCGGATAAGATTTCCTAGCCGGTGGCGCTGCTGAGGGAAGAAAGGTTGACTTACCCACAGTTGCCGTCGAGATCCACGCATCTAACGCATCCTTAAACAGCCTGACCTGTAAAGGAGAGGTTCTCCACACTTTTCTTGGATTCCGCAGACCATTGGCGCAGCCAGAGTCCTCTGCGTGCCGAGACAGCCATGGAAGAAGCCCTTGCATTAAGGTGGCCAAGGTCCTTCATGGCTTCTACCATGAAACCTGCAGAATCCTGTATGTGATGTAAAAATAAATCAATGTCACACCTATCCATAGCATCTACAGATGGGTCCATGTTTATCTTGACCTTTAATAGGATTAACTCAGACTGGGCAGTCGGACTTAATCCCCTGCTGTATTGTTCTCTGTATTGTATTGCAGCTGAGAAGAATAGATGAAGGGTTTATGTTAATAAACCATGTTGTGCCTAGGTGCAGCAAACTAGCCAAGATAACCATGGACCCATCTGTAATTCCTCTAGTAATGTGCCTGACCACTTTACTATGGCCTTAGAAATCCACGCACACACAATAGTGGGTCTTAACGCCACGCCTGTAGCCGTGTATAGTGACTTGAGCATAGTCTCAATCTTGCTGTCAGCCAGCTCTTTTGAAGCGGTTGAACCAGGGACAGGTAAAACCACCTTTTTAGACAATCTAGATACAGAAGCATCTACAATAGGCGGGTTTTCCCACTTTTTCCTATCTTCTTCTGGGAAAGAAAAAGCAATGAAAACCCTCTTTGGGATCTGGAATTTTTTCTCTGGGTTTTCCCAGGATTTCTCAAATAAGGCGTTTAACTCCTTAGAAGCGGGAAAAGTAAAGGAGGATTTCTTATTGTCAGTAAAGTAAGCCTCCTTTACTTGCTCGGGTACCTTTTCAGTAATGTGTAAAATGTTCCTAATGGCCTCAATCATGAGCTGCAACCCCTTTGCAAGGGATGCACCCCCCCCCCCCTGCATATCCCCATCACGTCTCCTGTATCAGAGTCGTTATCCGTGTCGGCTTGCATTATCTGTGCAAGAGCACACTTTTTAGGGTATGTGGTAAGGGCTGTAGATGAGGCAGTGGGAGCAGAATGCTGTAAACCCGCCACAGATTGTTGTAAAAGCTGTGTTACATACTCAGACAGTGTGTGACACCCTAGAAGACATCTGGAATATCATTTCCCTTATAGAATCCACCCAAGGGGGTTCAATTTGAGAAGGTTGAGAAGGTACATGACAATCCTGAGTACATTGAATAGACTCTTCAGGAGAAGAAAAACACACTGTAGCACAAGATACAGGGTGGCAGATGTATTAACCTGGAGAAGGCATAAGGAAGTGATAAACCAGTGATAAGTGCAAGGTGATAAACGGACCAGCCAGTCAGCTCTTTACTATCGATTTGCATATTGGAGCTGATTGGCTGGTCCGTTTATCACCTTGCACTTATCACTGGTTTATCACTTCCTTATGCCTTCTCCAGGTTAATACACCTGCCCCAGAGTCCCTGGACATGGTAATGTGAGATACACATACACACAGGAAAATGTCAGACACAGCTGCCCCAGAGTACCTTCAGAGAGTCACAGAGTGTAAGGATCCAGCACACTCAGCGGCCCAGTAGGCTGTCACATATAAGAAACGGCCGGCGCTGCCTGAGTAACCTTAATATGATACACAGTAATGTCTAAAACACTCTCCCCCGTCTATAACACCCTGGTACCGCAGAGGATAGCTTGAGTGAAGAGGAGGGCAGCGCTCCCTGTCAGCGTCTCTGTAGTGTGGTCTGCAGGGAGAAAATGGAGCTGGTAGAGTGCTGGATCCACTTTGAGGAAGAAGCCCCGCTCCCAGTAATGGCGCTTCTTCCCGCTGTTGAGATTATACTGGCCTGAGGTAATTGTGGTTGCCGAGAGTGGGATTAGCCCCTGTCAGCCTCTGTATGCCAGTGTAGGGTCTGTGCGCTGGCTCAGGGCGTCCCTCACAGCGCCGCACCTTGTATCACTGAGCCCTCCGGAGCGCAGCTTCACAGGGCTGCGCTCCGACCCTTATGCCACCATTCTCGCCGGTGACCTGCTTATCGGGGCACCGGCGTCATACTCACCACTCCATCTTCTGGCTCTGTTAGGGGGTGGCGGCCGTGCTGCGGGAGTGAGCGGTGCCTCGTGGGCTTGCGATCAGCACCCTAAGGAGCTCAGTGTCCTGTCAGCTGAGATAGGGGCCATTAACCTCTAGGGTTGGATCCTACTCCCCCCCCCCCCCCCCCCTCCTAAGTCCCACGAAGCAGGAAGGCTGTTGCCAGCAGCCTCCCTGTACCTAACTCTTTTTTTTTTTTAAATCATAAAACTAGAAAATCTCCTAGGAGCTCCCCTAGCTGTGACCAGCCCACACTATTAAACTCTTAAAGTGCCCATGGCTCCCAAGGGACCCGTCTATACACCATGGTACTAAATGGAACCCCAGCATCCTCTAGGACGTAAGAGAAATCCTAATTTCCCTTACGTCCTAGAGGATACTGGGGTCCACATTAGTAGCATGGGGATGTACCAAAGCTCCCAAACCGGGTGGGAGAGTGCGGAGGTTCCTGCAGAACTGATTGACCAAACTGAAGGTCCTCAGAGGCCAAAGCATCGAAACTGACCAAGTTGCTGCTCGGCAGAGCTGTAAAGCCGAGACACCCCGGACAGGCGCCCAGGAAGAACCCACCGACCTAGTAGAGTGGGCCTGAACTTTAGGAACCAGCAATCTTGCCAATGCACAAGCCTGCTGGATAGTAAGTCTGATCCAGCGAGCAATAGACTGCTTTGAAGAAGGACACCCAATTTTCTTGGGATCATAGAGAACAAACAGCGAGTCAGATTTTCTGTGATAAGCAGTCCTCTTCACGTAGATCCTCAAATCCCTCACCACATCCAGGGATTTAGAGGTAGCAGAGGTGTCCATAAACACTGGAACCACAATAGGTTGGTTGATATGAAATGCAGACACCACCTTAGGAAGAAATTGCTGACGAGTTCTGAGTTCAGTTCTTTCTTCATGAAAAATCAAACAGGGGCTTTTGTGAGACAACATCCCCAGTTCTGACACACACCTTGCGGAAGCCAAGGCCAACAGTGTAACAGTCTTCCACGTAAGAAACTCAAGTCAACCTACTGTAAAGGTTCAAACCAGTCTGATTGCAGAAAACACAACACCACGTTAAGATCCCAAGGTGCTGTTGAGGCACAAAGGGCGGTTGGATGTGTAGAACACCCTTCAAGAACGTCTGAACCTCAGGAAGGGAAGCCAATTGTTTCTGGAAGAAAATGGACAAGGCCGAAATCTGGACTTTCAAGGAGCCCAAACGTAGGCGAACATCCACACCTGACTGCAGAAAAAGGAGTAAACGTCTCAGTTGAAATTCCAGTACAGGAAATGTCCTGTTTTCACACCACGAGACATATTTTTTCCAAATACGGTGGTAATGTTTAGACGTTACCCCTTTCCTAGGTTGGATCAGGGTTGGAATAATGACTTTCCGGCCTAGATTCTGACTCTAAACCCCCATGCCGTCAAACGTAGCCGCGGTAAGTCTTGATAGACGAACGGCCCCTGCTGCAGAAAATTCTCTTGAAGAGGAAGAGGCCACGGGTCCTCCAGGAGCAACTCCAGGAGATCCGTGTACCAGGCCCTTCTTGGCCAGTCCGAAGCAATGAGAAGTGCTTGAACCATTTCCCTTTTTATTCTTTTGAGAATCCTTGGGATCAACGGAAGAGGTGGAAACACGTACGCCATCTGGTAGACCCATGGAGTCGACCTGGAACAATACCGCTTGAGCTTCTTGTTGAGATGAGAGGCCATCATGTCGATTTGAAGAATTCCCCACCGACGTGTCAAGGACTCGAACACCTGCGGGTGAAGGCCCCACTCTCCGGGATGGAGGTCGTGTCTACTGAGGAAGTCTGCTTTCCAGCTGTCCACTCCCAAAATGAAGATTGTCGACAACGCCACCGGTGTCTTTCCACCCAGAGGAGAATTCTTGTGACCTCTGACATGGCTGCTCTGCTCTTCGTTCCGCCCTGTTGGTTTATGTAAGACACCGCCGTCACATTGTCCGACTGAACCTGAATGGCTCGATCTTGAAGAAGATAAGACGCCAGTAGAAGGGCGTTGTAAATTGTCCTTAGTTCCAGAATGCTGATCGGAAGGATGGCTTCCTGACTTGACCACTTTCCTTGGTACTGTTCCCCTTGGGTGACTGCTCCCCAACCTCTGAGGCTTGCGTCTGTGGTTAGTAGAATCTAATTTTGAATCCCGAACCTGCGGCCTTCGGTCAGGTGAGTCGTCTGAAGCCACCACAGAAGGGAGATCCTGGCTTTTGGCGACAGACGTATACTCTGGTGCATGTGAACATGCGATCCAGACCACTTATCTAACAGATTCAGCTGGAAGGGCCTTGCGTGAAACCTTCCATACTGTAGTGCCTCGTAAGTGGTCACCATCTTTCTTAGGAGGCGAATGCAAAGATGTGCTGAAATCCGGGACGGACGTAGGACGTCCCACACCATGGACTGGATCACCAATGCCTTTTCCATTAGAAGGAACACCCTCTGTGCCTCCGTATCCAGAATCATTCCCAAAAATGGAAGTCTCCGTGTTGGTACCAGGTGAGATTTTTGCAAGTTCAGAATATACCCGTGATCCTGGAGTAAATGAGTCGACAGGGCAATGCTGTTCAACAGCTTCTCCCTGGACGGCGCCTTGTTCAGCAGGTTGTCCAGGTACGGTATTATGTTCACTCCCTGCATGCGGAGGAGAAACATAATTTCTGCCATTACCTTGGTGAAAACCCTCCGTGTCGGGGAGAAGCCAAATGGCAGAGCCTGGAACTGGTAGTGACAGTCCTGTAATGCAAACCTTAGATAAGCCTGATGAGGCGGCCAGATCAGAACATGAAGGTATGCATCCTTGATGTCCAGAGACACTAGGAATTCCCCCTCCTCCAGACCTGAGATCACCGCTCTCAGTGACTCCATCTTAAATTTGAATACCCGGAAATATGGGTTCAGTGACTTGAGGTTTAAAATCGGCCTTAACGAACCGTCCAGTTTCGGCACTACAAACAGGTTGGAGTAATAACCCTTGTTTTGTAGATGAAGTGGAACTGGAACAATGACCCGAGTCTGTACCAGTTTTTTAATTGCCGCCTGCAAGATCAAACTTGCTTCTGGAGAAGCTGGTAAGCCTGGTTTGAAGAATCTGGGAGGTGGGAGTTCCTGAAACTCCAGTCGGTATCCCTGGGTGATAAGATCTTTTACCCAGGGATCTTGGCAAGACGTTGCCCATATGTGACTGAAATAACGTAACCGGGCTCCCACCTGCTTGTCTTCCAGGCAGTGTGCGCCACCGTCATGCTGAGGGTTTGGAGGAAGCAGCCCCGGAGGCCTGATCCTGAGAACCTGCAGCTGCGGGTTTTCTGGGTTTACCTTTATTTCCTTTGAAGGTTGTAGCAGAACCCTTGGATTTGCCTTTAAACTTTGCTGTTCGAAAAGACTGCAGTGTTGGAGCAGAGTAGGTTTTCCTAGCTGGCACTGCTGCTGAAGGAAGGAACGTAGACTTACCCGCCGTAGCTTTGGATATCCACGTATCCAGTTAATCTCCAAACAGAGCCTCACCCGTGAACAGCAGGCTTTCCACACTCCTTCAGGAATCTGCATCGGCAGTCCACTGGCGTAGCCACAAGCCCCTGCGTGATGACACTGCCATAGCAGTGGTGCGTGCGTTGAGAAAACCAATTTCTTTGATGGCCTCCACCATAAAGTTAGCAGAATCCTGGATATGCTGCAGGAGTAAAACAACATCATCCCTTGGTAAGGAATCTAAATCATCAATTAGAATACCTGACCATTTTGCAATGGCCCTAGTGAGCCATGCACAAGCAATAGTGGGTCTCTGGGCCACCCCAGCCGAAGTGTTTAAAGATTTGAGAGTGGTCTCAACCTTGCGGTCAGCCGCATCTTTTAAGGACACTGCCCCAGGAACCGGTAAGACTACCTTACGCGATAACCTGGATACAGATGCATCCACAATCGGTGGGTTTTCCCATTTCTTCCTGTCCTCTGCAGGAAAAGGAAAGGAAGAAATCAGTCTCTTAGGGATTTGAAACTTCTTATCAGGGTTTACCCACATTTCTTCAAAGAGGGCATTTAATTCCTTTGAAGCGGGGAAAGTAACAGAGGATTTCTTCTTTGTATTAAAGTAAGATTCCTCCTCAGCCTTGTCAGGGATGTGTAACACAGTTCTGACAGCTTCAATAAGGGCCTGAATACCCTGTGAAAGGACGGCATCACCCCCACTCGCATCTATTTCACCCTGCTTATGATCTGATGTATCAGGATCCGTGTCCGTGCATGATTTGGGCCAGGGTACGTTTTGTGGGCAAATGGCAGGAGTCTGGGGTCCTGGTACGGGAGCTGAATCTCTATGTATCAGGACATCCATAGACTGCCTCAAGAATTGTTTCCTTTTCATTATTAGACAGCTTTGTGGAAATATTTGAAATCATCCCTTTAATGGAAGCCAACCACAGTGGTTCAGCCCCACTGGACTGGGAGTGAACACTATCCTGAGTACAGGGTAGTGGGTCCCTAGGAGATGAGAGACATTCAGCTGTACAAGAAACACAGTCCCTGGACATTTTAAGGGACACCTACACACACACACACACACACACACCACAATGGGGAAAAACACAGTATATGTAGGCAGAGTCTAAGAGCGACACAGAGCTTAGAGCCAGCCGCACAGCATCCGTATCAGCAGTAGAAAATTAAGCTGGGTCGCAATATATGTGCACCAGTGTAGTGTTAATAACAACCACACTGCTCCCCCCCCTTAACTACACCCTCCTGGTACCACAGTGGAACAGAGGAAATGGCGCCGGAGAGCTGCTGGAACCGTTCAGTGGGAAGCCCCGCCCCCTAATATGGCTCGCGGCTTCCCGCACTTAATGTTTATACTGGCCCTGAGGAATTTTTCACAGTACCAACTAGATGTCCAAACACTGTTTGCCCTGCGTGTGTTGCCAGTGTGGGTAAAGTGGGAGATCCAGTGCGCCCCTCCCAGCGGGACCCCGCCGCAGCGTGTTTGTCTGAACCTCCCCGGAGCGCAGCCTGTAATGAGAGCTGTGCACCTACCCTAGTGCCGCCGCGATCCGCTTACCGGGGTGCCGGCGCTGTACTCACCGCTCTTCGTTCTTCAGGCTCTGTTAGGGGGTGGCGGCGGCGTGCTGCGGGAGGGTACGCTACACCATGGTGTGGCTTGCGAATAGCTCCCTCAGAAACTCAGTGTCCTGCCACCATGAGAAACGGGTCCATTAACTCTTCAGGAAGTTGGGCCGTTCTCCCCGCTATGTCCCACAAAGCAGTCATGCTGTTGCCTAAACAGCCCTGACTGAATATAACAAACATAGAAAATAAATGTAGAAAACTCTTCAGGAGCCTCCAGAGACGTGACCGGCTCCTCCGGGCACATATTCTAAACTGAGTCTGGTAGGAGGGGCATAGAGGGAGGAGCCAGCCCACACTATTCATTTCTTAAAGTGCCCATGGCTCCTAGTGGACCCGTCTATACCCCATGGTACTAATGTGGACCCCAGCATCATCTAGGACGTAAGAAAAAATCTGCTTATGACCTGCATCCCCTGATCTCCTCCAACAGCAGCAGCTGGCCAGTGGTTTAATCCCGATGTGTAGCACCAATGGAGTGTGCATGGAGCAACTCAAGCCAGGGCTTCAAGACTATCAAGACTATGAGTGGACACAAGTTAGGCGACCGGGAGTGCCAGCTCCCGGTGCGTGTGAAAGGTGTGCCAGCAGCACTACTGCGGCAGAATGCTGTTATCCCCTGGTGCACTGCACATGACACTCCAGTAGCTGCAACAATGCATTGGTTGCCAGGGCCGGTTCTACACCTTGTGGCGCCCACTGCAAAAGTTTCCACTGGCCCCCCCCCCCCCCCGCGACAAAACAGGGGCATGGCTTCATAGGGGGGGTCAAGTTGTCGTGCCCACCAGTAGATTTGCCCCCTGTAGTTGTGCCCCCAGTAGCTGTTCCCCCTGTAGCAGTGCCCCCAGTATGTGCCCAATGTAATGGTGCCCCCAGTAGTAGTGCCACTTGTAGCTGTGCCCCCTGTATGTGCCCCCAGTAGTAGTGCCCCTTGTAGCTGTGCCCCCTGTATGTGCCCCCAGTAGTAGTGCCACTTGTAGCTGTGCCGCCTGTATGTGCCCCCAGTAGTAGTGGCACTTGTAGCTGTGCCCCCAGTAGTAGTGCACTTGTAGCTGTGCCGCCTGTATGTGCCCCCAGAAGAAGTGCCACTTGTAGCTGTGCCTCATGTTTGTGTCCTCAGTAGTAGTGCTCCTTGTAGCTGTGCCGCCTGTATGTGCCCCCAGTAGTAGTGCCACTTATAGCTGTGCCCCCTGTGTGTCCCCCCAGTAGTAGTGGCACTTGTAGCTGTGCCCCCCTGTATGTGCCCCCAGAAGAAGTGCCACTTGTAGCTGTGCCCCATGTTTGTGTCCCCAGTAGTAGTGCCACTTGTAGCTATGCCGCCTGTATGTGCCCCCAGTAGTAGTGCCACTTGTAGCTGTGCCGCCTGTATGTGCCCCCAGTAGTAGTGCCCCTTGTAGCTGTGCCCCCTGTGTGTGTCCCCAGTAGTAGTGCCACTTGTAGCTGTGCCGCCTGTATGGGCCCCCAGTAGTAGTGCCACTTGTAGCTGTGCCGCCTGTATGTACCCCCAGTAGTAGTGCCCCTTGTAGCTGTGCCCCCTGTGTGTGTCCCCAGTAGTAGTGCCACTTGTAGTTGTGCCCCCTGTGTGTGTCCCCAGTAGTAGTGCCACTTGTAGCTGTGCCCCCAGTAGTAGTGCACTTGTAGCTGTGCCGCCTGTATGTGCCCCCAGTAGAAGTGCCACTTGTAGCTGTGCCCCATGTTTGTGTCCCCAGTAGTAGTGCTCCTTGTAGCTGTGCCGCCTGTATGTGCCCCCAGTAGTAGTGCCACTTGTAGCTGTGCCGCCTGTATGTGCCCCCAGTAGTAGTGCCACTTGTAGCTGTGCCGCCTGTATGTGCCCCCAGTAGTAGTGCCCCTTGTAGCTGTGCCCCCTGTGTGTGTCCCCAGTAGTAGTGCCACTTGTAGCTGTGCCGCCTGTGTGTGTCCCCAGTAGTAGTGCCACTTGTAGCTGTGCCGCCTGTGTGTGTCCCCAGTAGTAGTGCCCCTTGTAGCTGTGCCCCCTGTGTGTGTCCCCAGTAGTAGTGCCACTTGTAGCTGTGCCGCCTGTATGTGCCCCCAGTAGTAGTGGCACTTGTAGCTGTGCCGCCTGTATGGGCCCCCAGTAGTAGTGCCACTTGCAGCTGTGCCCCCTGTGTGTGTCCCCAGTAGTAGTGCCACTTGTAGCTGTGCCGCCTGTATGTGCCCCCAGTAGTAGTGCCCCTTGTAGCTGTGCCCCCTGTGTGTGTCCCCAGTAGTAGTGCCACTTGTAGCTGTGCCGCCTGTGTGTGTCCCCAGTAGTAGTGCCCCTTGTAGCTGTGCCCCCTGTGTGTGTCCCCAGTAGTAGTGCCACCTGTATGTGCCCCCAGTAGTAGTGGCACTTGTAGCTGTGCCGCCTGTATGTGCCCCCAGTAGTAGTGGCACTTGTAGCTGTGCCGCCTGTATGTGCCCCCAGTAGTAGTGCCCCTTGTGGATGTGCCCCCTGTATGTTCCCCCAGTAGTAGTGCCACTTGTAGCTGTGCCGCCTGTATGTGCCCCCAGTAGTAGTGCCCCTTGTGGATGTGCCCCCTGTATATTCCCCCAGTAGTAGT
Source organism: Pseudophryne corroboree (assembly GCF_028390025.1). Classification (NCBI taxonomy): domain Eukaryota; kingdom Metazoa; phylum Chordata; class Amphibia; order Anura; family Myobatrachidae; genus Pseudophryne; species Pseudophryne corroboree. Next base: position 49,269,724 of record NC_086446.1, on the reverse strand, counting down.
GCCACTTGTAGCTGTGCCGCCTGTATGTGCCCCCAGTAGTAGTGCCCCTTGTGGATGTGCCCCCTGTATGTTCCCCCAGTAGTAGTGCCACTTGTAGCTGTGCCCCCTGTATGTGCCCCCAGTAGTAGTGCACTTGTAGCTGTGCCCCATGTTTGTGTCCCCAGTAGTAGTGCTCCTTGTAGCTGTGCCGCCTGTATGTGCCCCCAGTAGTAGTGCCACTTGTAGCTGTGCCGCCTGTATGTGCCCCCAGAAGAAGTGCCACTTGTAGCTGTGCCGCCTGTATGTGCCCCCAGTAGTAGTGCTCCTTGTAGCTGTGCCGCCTGTATGTGCCCCCAGTAGTAGTGCCCCTTGTGGCTGTGCCCCCTGTGTGTGTCCCCAGTAGTAGTGCCACTTGTAGCTGTGCCGCCTGTGTGTCCCCCCAGTAGTAGTGCCACTTGTAGCTGTGCCGCCTGTATGGGCCCCCAGTAGTAGTGCCACTTGTAGCTGTGCCGCCTGTATGTACCCCCAGTAGTAGTGCCCCTTGTAGCTGTGCCCCCTGTGTGTGTCCCCAGTAGTAGTGCCACTTGTAGTTGTGCCCCCTGTGTGTGTCCCCAGTAGTAGTGGCACTTGTAGCTGTGCCCCCAGTAGTAGTGCACTTGTAGCTGTGCCGCCTGTATGTGCCCCCAGTAGAAGTGCCACTTGTAGCTGTGCCCCATGTTTGTGTCCCCAGTAGTAGTGCTCCTTGTAGCTGTGCCGCCTGTATGTGCCCCCAGTAGTAGTGCCACTTGTAGCTGTGCCGCCTGTATGTGCCCCCAGTAGTAGTGCCCCTTGTAGCTGTGCCCCCTGTGTGTGTCCCCAGTAGTAGTGCCACTTGTAGCTGTGCCGCCTGTATGTGCCCCCAGTAGTAGTGCTCCTTGTAGCTGTGCCCCCTGTGTGTGTCCCCAGTAGTAGTGCCACTTGTAGCTGTGCCGCCTGTATGTGCCCCCAGTAGTAGTGGCACTTGTAGCTGTGCCGCCTGTATGGGCCCCCAGTAGTAGTGCCACTTGCAGCTGTGCCCCCTGTGTGTGTCCCCAGTAGTAGTGCCACTTGTAGCTGTGCCGCCTGTATGTGCCCCCAGTAGTAGTGCCCCTTGTAGCTGTGCCCCCTGTGTGTGTCCCCAGTAGTAGTGCCACTTGTAGCTGTGCCGCCTGTATGTGCCCCCAGTAGTAGTGGCACTTGTAGCTGTGCCGCCTGTATGGGCCCCCAGTAGTAGTGCCCCTTGTAGCTGTGCCCCCTGTGTGTGTCCCCAGTAGTAGTGCCACTTGTAGCTGTGCCGCCTGTGTGTGTCCCCAGTAGTAGTGCCCCTTGTAGCTGTGCCCCCTGTGTGTGTCCCCAGTAGTAGTGCCACTTGTAGCTGTGCCGCCTGTATGTGCCCCCAGTAGTAGTGGCACTTGTAGCTGTGCCGCCTGTATGTGCCCCCAGTAGTAGTGGCACTTGTAGCTGTGCCGCCTGTATGTGCCCCCAGTAGTAGTGGCACTTGTAGCTGTGCCGCCTGTATGGGCCCCCAGTAGTAGTGGCACTTGTAGCTGTGCCCCCTGTGTGTGTCCCCAGTAGTAGTGCCCCTTGTAGATGTGCCACCTGTATGTGCCCCCAGTAGTAGTGCCACTTGTAGCTGTGCCGCCTGTATGTGCCCCCAGTAGTAGTGCCCCTTGTGGATGTGCCCCCTGTATGTTCCCCCAGTAGTAGTGCCACTTGTAGCTGTGCCGCCTGTATGTGCCCCCAGTAGTAGTGCCCCTTGTGGATGTGCCCCCTGTATGTGCCCCCAGTAGTAGTGCACTTGTAGCTGTGCCCCATGTTTGTGTCCCCAGTAGTAGTGCTCCTTGTAGCTGTGCCGCCTGTATGTGCCCCCAGTAGTAGTGCTACTTGTAGCTGTGCTGCCTGTATGTGCCCCCAGAAGAAGTGCCACTTGTAGCTGTGCCGCCTGTATGTGCCCCCAGTAGTAGTGCCACTTGTAGCTGTGCCGCCTGTATGTGCCCCCAGTAGTAGTGCCCCTTGTAGCTGTGCCCCCTGTGTGTGTCCCCAGTAGTAGTGCCACTTGTAGCTGTGCCGCCTGTGTGTGCCCCCAGTAGTAGTGCCCCTTGTAGCTGTGCCGCCTGTGTCCCCCCCCAGTAGTAGTGCCCCTTGTAGCTGTGCCGCCTGTATGTGCCCCCAGTAGTAGTGCCCCTTGTAGCTGTGCCCCCTGTGTGTGTCCCCAGTAGTAGTGCCACTTGTAGCTGTGCCGCCTGTGTGTGTCCCCAGTAGTAGTGCCACTTGTAGCTGTGCCGCCTGTGTGTGTCCCCAGTAGTAGTGCCCCTTGTAGCTGTGCCCCCTGTGTGTGTCCCCAGTAGTAGTGCCACTTGTAGCTGTGCCGCCTGTATGTGCCCCCAGTAGTAGTGGCACTTGTAGCTGTGCCGCCTGTATGGGCCCCCAGTAGTAGTGCCACTTGCAGCTGTGCCCCCTGTGTGTGTCCCCAGTAGTAGTGCCACTTGTAGCTGTGCCGCCTGTATGTGCCCCCAGTAGTAGTGCCCCTTGTAGCTGTGCCCCCTGTGTGTGTCCCCAGTAGTAGTGCCACTTGTAGCTGTGCCGCCTGTGTGTGTCCCCAGTAGTAGTGCCCCTTGTAGCTGTGCCCCCTGTGTGTGTCCCCAGTAGTAGTGCCACCTGTATGTGCCCCCAGTAGTAGTGGCACTTGTAGCTGTGCCGCCTGTATGTGCCCCCAGTAGTAGTGGCACTTGTAGCTGTGCCGCCTGTATGTGCCCCCAGTAGTAGTGCCCCTTGTGGATGTGCCCCCTGTATGTTCCCCCAGTAGTAGTGCCACTTGTAGCTGTGCCGCCTGTATGTGCCCCCAGTAGTAGTGCCCCTTGTGGATGTGCCCCCTGTATATTCCCCCAGTAGTAGTGCCACTTGTAGCTGTGCCGCCTGTATGTGCCCCCAGTAGTAGTGCCCCTTGTGGATGTGCCCCCTGTATGTTCCCCCAGTAGTAGTGCCACTTGTAGCTGTGCCCCCTGTATGTGCCCCCAGTAGTAGTGCACTTGTAGCTGTGCCCCATGTTTGTGTCCCCAGTAGTAGTGCTCCTTGTAGCTGTGCCGCCTGTATGTGCCCCCAGTAGTAGTGCCACTTGTAGCTGTGCCGCCTGTATGTGCCCCCAGAAGAAGTGCCACTTGTAGCTGTGCCGCCTGTATGTGCCCCCAGTAGTAGTGCTCCTTGTAGCTGTGCCGCCTGTATGTGCCCCCAGTAGTAGTGCCCCTTGTGGCTGTGCCCCCTGTGTGTGTCCCCAGTAGTAGTGCCACTTGTAGCTGTGCCGCCTGTGTGTCCCCCCAGTAGTAGTGCCACTTGTAGCTGTGCCGCCTGTATGGGCCCCCAGTAGTAGTGCCACTTGTAGCTGTGCCGCCTGTATGTACCCCCAGTAGTAGTGCCCCTTGTAGCTGTGCCCCCTGTGTGTGTCCCCAGTAGTAGTGCCACTTGTAGTTGTGCCCCCTGTGTGTGTCCCCAGTAGTAGTGGCACTTGTAGCTGTGCCCCCAGTAGTAGTGCACTTGTAGCTGTGCCGCCTGTATGTGCCCCCAGTAGAAGTGCCACTTGTAGCTGTGCCCCATGTTTGTGTCCCCAGTAGTAGTGCTCCTTGTAGCTGTGCCGCCTGTATGTGCCCCCAGTAGTAGTGCCACTTGTAGCTGTGCCGCCTGTATGTGCCCCCAGTAGTAGTGCCCCTTGTAGCTGTGCCCCCTGTGTGTGTCCCCAGTAGTAGTGCCACTTGTAGCTGTGCCGCCTGTATGTGCCCCCAGTAGTAGTGCTCCTTGTAGCTGTGCCCCCTGTGTGTGTCCCCAGTAGTAGTGCCACTTGTAGCTGTGCCGCCTGTATGTGCCCCCAGTAGTAGTGGCACTTGTAGCTGTGCCGCCTGTATGGGCCCCCAGTAGTAGTGCCACTTGCAGCTGTGCCCCCTGTGTGTGTCCCCAGTAGTAGTGCCACTTGTAGCTGTGCCGCCTGTATGTGCCCCCAGTAGTAGTGCCCCTTGTAGCTGTGCCCCCTGTGTGTGTCCCCAGTAGTAGTGCCACTTGTAGCTGTGCCGCCTGTATGTGCCCCCAGTAGTAGTGGCACTTGTAGCTGTGCCGCCTGTATGGGCCCCCAGTAGTAGTGCCCCTTGTAGCTGTGCCCCCTGTGTGTGTCCCCAGTAGTAGTGCCACTTGTAGCTGTGCCGCCTGTGTGTGTCCCCAGTAGTAGTGCCCCTTGTAGCTGTGCCCCCTGTGTGTGTCCCCAGTAGTAGTGCCACTTGTAGCTGTGCCGCCTGTATGTGCCCCCAGTAGTAGTGGCACTTGTAGCTGTGCCGCCTGTATGTGCCCCCAGTAGTAGTGGCACTTGTAGCTGTGCCGCCTGTATGTGCCCCCAGTAGTAGTGGCACTTGTAGCTGTGCCGCCTGTATGGGCCCCCAGTAGTAGTGGCACTTGTAGCTGTGCCCCCTGTGTGTGTCCCCAGTAGTAGTGCCCCTTGTAGATGTGCCACCTGTATGTGCCCCCAGTAGTAGTGCCACTTGTAGCTGTGCCGCCTGTATGTGCCCCCAGTAGTAGTGCCCCTTGTGGATGTGCCCCCTGTATGTTCCCCCAGTAGTAGTGCCACTTGTAGCTGTGCCGCCTGTATGTGCCCCCAGTAGTAGTGCCCCTTGTGGATGTGCCCCCTGTATGTGCCCCCAGTAGTAGTGCACTTGTAGCTGTGCCCCATGTTTGTGTCCCCAGTAGTAGTGCTCCTTGTAGCTGTGCCGCCTGTATGTGCCCCCAGTAGTAGTGCTACTTGTAGCTGTGCTGCCTGTATGTGCCCCCAGAAGAAGTGCCACTTGTAGCTGTGCCGCCTGTATGTGCCCCCAGTAGTAGTGCCACTTGTAGCTGTGCCGCCTGTATGTGCCCCCAGTAGTAGTGCCCCTTGTAGCTGTGCCCCCTGTGTGTGTCCCCAGTAGTAGTGCCACTTGTAGCTGTGCCGCCTGTGTGTGCCCCCAGTAGTAGTGCCCCTTGTAGCTGTGCCGCCTGTGTCCCCCCCCAGTAGTAGTGCCCCTTGTAGCTGTGCCGCCTGTATGTGCCCCCAGTAGTAGTGCCCCTTGTAGCTGTGCCCCCTGTGTGTGTCCCCAGTAGTAGTGCCACTTGTAGCTGTGCCGCCTGTGTGTGCCCCCAGTAGTAGTGCCACTTGTAGCTGTGCCGCCTGTGTCCCCCCCCAGTAGTAGTGCCACTTGTAGCTGTGCCGCCTGTATGGGCCCCCAGTAGTAGTGCCACTTGTAGCTGTGCCGCCTGTATGTACCCCCAGTAGTAGTGCCCCTTGTAGCTGTGCCCCCTGTGTGTGTCCCCAGTAGTAGTGCCACTTGTAGTTGTGCCCCCTGTGTGTGTCCCCAGTAGTAGTGGCACTTGTAGCTGTGCCCCCAGTAGTAGTGCACTTGTAGCTGTGCCGCCTGTATGTGCCCCCAGTAGAAGTGCCACTTGTAGCTGTGCCCCATGTTTGTGTCCCCAGTAGTAGTGCTCCTTGTAGCTGTGCCGCCTGTATGTGCCCCCAGTAGTAGTGCCACTTGTAGCTGTGCCGCCTGTATGTGCCCCCAGTAGTAGTGCCACTTGTAGCTGTGCCGCCTGTATGTGCCCCCAGTAGTAGTGCCCCTTGTAGCTGTGCCCCCTGTGTGTGTCCCCAGTAGTAGTGCCACTTGTAGCTGTGCCGCCTGTGTGTGTCCCCAGTAGTAGTGCCACTTGTAGCTGTGCCGCCTGTGCGTGTCCCCAGTAGTAGTGCCCCTTGTAGCTGTGCCCCCTGTGTGTGTCCCCAGTAGTAGTGCCACTTGTAGCTGTGCCGCCTGTATGTGCCCCCAGTAGTAGTGGCACTTGTAGCTGTGCCGCCTGTATGGGCCCCCAGTAGTAGTGCCACTTGCAGCTGTGCCCCCTGTGTGTGTCCCCAGTAGTAGTGCCACTTGTAGCTGTGCCGCCTGTATGTGCCCCCAGTAGTAGTGCCCCTTGTAGCTGTGCCCCCTGTGTGTGTCCCCAGTAGTAGTGCCACTTGTAGCTGTGCCGCCTGTGTGTGTCCCCAGTAGTAGTGCCCCTTGTAGCTGTGCCCCCTGTGTGTGTCCCCAGTAGTAGTGCCCCTTGTAGCTGTGCCGCCTGTATGTACCCCCAGTAGTAGTGCCACTTGTAGCTGTGCCGCCTGTATGTGCCCCCAGTAGTAGTGGCACTTGTAGCTGTGCAGCCTGTATGTGCCCCCAGTAGTAGTGGCACTTGTAGCTGTGCCCCCTGTGTGTGTCCCCAGTAGTAGTGCCCCTTGTAGCTGTGCCCCCTGTGTGTGTCCCCAGTAGTAGTGCCCCTTGTAGATGTGCCACCTGTATGTGCCCCCAGTAGTAGTGCCACTTGTAGCTGTGCCGCCTGTATGTGCCCCCAGTAGTAGTGCCCCTTGTGGATGTGCCCCCTGTATGTGCCCCCAGTAGTAGTGCACTTGTAGCTGTGCCGCCTGTATGTGCCCCCAGTAGTAGTGGCACTTGTAGCTGTGCCGCCTGTATGGGCCCCCAGTAGTAGTGCCACTTGCAGCTGTGCCCCCTGTGTGTGTCCCCAGTAGTAGTGCCACTTGTAGCTGTGCCGCCTGTATGTGCCCCCAGTAGTAGTGCCCCTTGTAGCTGTGCCCCCTGTGTGTGTCCCCAGTAGTAGTGCCACTTGTAGCTGTGCCGCCTGTGTGTGTCCCCAGTAGTAGTGCCCCTTGTAGCTGTGCCCCCTGTGTGTGTCCCCAGTAGTAGTGCCCCTTGTAGCTGTGCCGCCTGTATGTACCCCCAGTAGTAGTGCCACTTGTAGCTGTGCCGCCTGTATGTGCCCCCAGTAGTAGTGGCACTTGTAGCTGTGCAGCCTGTATGTGCCCCCAGTAGTAGTGGCACTTGTAGCTGTGCCCCCTGTGTGTGTCCCCAGTAGTAGTGCCCCTTGTAGCTGTGCCCCCTGTGTGTGTCCCCAGTAGTAGTGCCCCTTGTAGATGTGCCACCTGTATGTGCCCCCAGTAGTAGTGCCACTTGTAGCTGTGCCGCCTGTATGTGCCCCCAGTAGTAGTGCCCCTTGTGGATGTGCCCCCTGTATGTGCCCCCAGTAGTAGTGCACTTGTAGCTGTGCCCCATGTTTGTGTCCCCAGTAGTAGTGCCACTTGTAGCTGTGCCCCATGTTTGTGTCCCCAGTAGTAGTGCTCCTTGTAGCTGTGCCGCCTGTATGTGCCCCCAGTAGTAGTGCCACTTGTAGCTGTGCCGCCTGTATGTGCCCCCAGAAGAAGTGCTACTTGTAGCTGTGCCGCCTGTATGTGCCCCCAGTAGTAGTGCTCCTTGTAGCTGTGCCGCCTGTATGTGCCCCCAGTAGTAGTGCCACTTGTAGCTGTGCCGCCTGTATGTGCCCCCAGTAGTAGTGCCCCTTGTAGCTGTGCCCCCTGTGTGTGTCCCCAGTAGTAGTGCCACTTGTAGCTGTGCCGCCTGTGTGTGCCCCCAGTAGTAGTGCCACTTGTAGCTGTGCCCCCTGTATGTGCCCCCAGTAGTAGTGCCCCTTATAGCTGTGCCCCCTGTGTGTGTCCCCAGTGGTAGTGCCCCTTGTAGCTGTGCAGCCTGTATGTGCCCCCAGTAGTAGTGCCACTTGTAGCTGTTCCCCCTGTATGTGTCCCCAGTAGTAGTGCCACTTGTAGCTGTGCCGCATGTATGTGCCCCCAGTAGTAGTGCCCCTGGTAGCTGTGCCCCCTGTGTGTGTCCACAGTAGTAGTGCCACTTGTAGCTGTGCCCCCAGTAGTAGTGCCCCTTGTAGCTGTGCCCCCTGTGTGTGTCCACAGTAGTAGTGCCACTTGTAGCTGTGCCACCTGTATGTGCCCCCAGTAGTAGTGCCCCTTGTAGCTGTGCCCCCTGTGTCCCCCCCCAGTAGTAGTGCCACTTGTAGCTGTGCCCCGTGTGTGTCCCCAGTAGTAGTGCCACTTGTAGCTGTGTCCCCAGTAGTAGTGCCACTTGTAGCTGTGCCCCCTGTAGTAGTGCCACTTGTAGCTGTGCCCCCTGTAGTAGTGCCGCTTTGAAACCCTAAAAGAAAAACCACAATACTTACCAGCCTCGCTCCTGCTTCCGGACCGCTGCTGCTGTCTCCAGGCGCCGGCTCATCTCTATGGGAGAGACGTCATGACGTCTCTTCCATAGCAGCGCCGCACTGACACTAGGGGTCATTGAGTCAGCGATGCCGGCTGCAGCGGGCGCACACGGTGCTCGCTGCAGCCGGGGAAGGAGGGAGGATACTTAATAGCGGCTCTTGCCACGGCAGCGGCGCCCTCAGGGTAGCGGCGCCCCGGGCAAAAAGCCTGCTTGCCCGTGGCAAGAGCCGCTACTGTTGGTAGCCTGCAGAGTTGTGAGTTTACCAACACTGGGAGACCAGGAAAATCAGCTTTTGGTATATTCCCCCCCCCCCCCCCCCCCGCCACTGGGAGAGGGCAGGGAGGAGAGCTACAGTCTAGTCGTATCAATAACATGTATACTGTAGTGTCCATTCTAGCACCCTCCACCTCACCTCAGTGCGGGGGGGCAGATTTTAATTTAGAAGGGCAAAATTATGTGGATGTGAGATGGGCACTATGGGGTGACCTATATGTGGGTGATAGATGGGTACTATGGGGTGAGCTATATGTGGGTGTGAGACGGGCACTATGGGGTGTCCTATATGTGGGTGTGAGACGGGCACTATGGGGTGTCCTATATGTGGGTGTGAGATGGGCACTATGGGTAACCTATATGAGGGTGTGAGACGGGCACTATGGAGTGTCCTATATGTGGGTGTGAGATGGGCACTATGGGGTGACCTATATGTGGGTGTGAGACGGGCACTATGGGGTGTCCTATATGTGGGTGTGAGACGGGCATTATGGGGTGTCCTATATGTGGGTGTGAGATGGGCACTATGGGTAACCTATATGAGGGTGTGAGACGGGCACTATGGGGTGTCCTATATGTGGGTGTGAGATGGGCACTATGGGGTGACCTATATGTGGGTGTGAGACGGGCACTATGGGGTGTCCTATATGTGGGTGTGAGACGGGCACTATGGGGTGTCCTATATGTGGGTGTGAGTTGGGCACTATGGGTAACCTATATGAGGGTGTGAGACGGGCACTATGGGGTGTCCTATATGTGGGTGTGAGATGGGCACTATGGGTAACCTATACAAATGATATAGGGTTACAGGATAGCAGGAGACCATTACTAGTCTGAGATGAGGCATTATAGGGGAACCAGGTGAGGTATAATGAGGCTGAGGTGGGTGATATGAGGACATCGTGTGGGAAGTCAGAAGGGGGTCAGTGAAAGGTCATGTGATTGAGGTCACAGACCCAAATCCCTACTTCATAGCCCCATGGTGACGCATAATGGTGACACGAGCCAGCATCAGCCATATCCCTGCTCTATCCCAGCTGTAAGTGCCTCACTGTATCTCTGTCTGTACCTCTCCCCGTGCGAACTCACCCCCAAAGATTCACGGGTTGGTTCTATATCGGGGTAGGAGAAGGGACCTTCTGACGTACCTAGGGGAGGTGACACGTCACCAGGGGGAGGAGCTACGGCCGAACAGGGTACCAGGCTTCGGACCCTTCGCTCGCCACCTGAATACTAAAGGTAATAGTTGGTGGCGTGGATAGAAGAGGAACTATCCCTCTGGCCTAGCTCCTCCCCCTTGTGTCGTGGCAACTCCCCCTGACGAAAAAGGTCCCTTAGCCCACTTGAATCTAACATCAACCAAGATTCTCGGGCCCGGCCTCCTCCTCTCAACCGCAGCACGTTACTTACCCGACTTCCGGCCTGTGCGTTCCAATCGACTTCCGGCCTGTGCGTTCCACCTGACTTCCGCGCTGCACCGGATGTGAGCTCCACGCGCTCCTCTCCTCTGTTCTCCGCTCTCTGCTCCAGCGTGACTTGTGAATAGGAGACATCGCTGTGAGTGACACCGCCAGGTGCTGCTCCCTGTACCTCCTGCTGCTGCCCTGTGTGCCCCCTGTTATTCCTTCCCCCTCCCACCTCTGTGCCTCCCTTTATTTTATCCTCTTGCATGTACTGCCTGCTCTCCAGTGTTCTCTACCTTTCACCGCCGCTGTGCAACCTGTTATCCCCTCCCCTAGCCCTGTGCCTTCAGTTAACTCTTCCCCTCCCACCCCTGTGCTCCCAGTTATCTTCTTCCCTTCCACAACTGTGATCTCTGTTATTCCCTCCCCTCCCACCCACATGTCCCCAGTTAACTCCTTCCCTTCCACCCCTGTGCTCCATTATCTCTGCCCCTTCCACCCTTATGGTCCCTGTTATCCCCACCCCTCCCTCACCCCACGCGCCACCTGTTATCCCCACCCCATGTACTACCTGTTATCCCCACCGCTCCCTCACCACATGTACCCCCTCTTATCCTCTACCCATGTCTGTACACTGCCTGCTCCCCTGTGGGGTGGTCTTCTGTATGCCGAATATCGGGATCCCGACACCCGGCATACTGACAACTATTCTCTCTTGTGGGGGGTCCACGACCTCCCTGGAGGGAGAATAAAATAGTGTGGCGCGCGTAGCGTGGCAAGTACAGCGGAGCACGCAAGGAGCTCCTTTGCGCTCGCCACGCTGTCGGTATGCTGGCAGTCAGGCTCCCGGCGCCAGTAAGCTGCTCGCCGGGAGCCCGAACGCCGTCATACCGTACTACACCCCCCCTGTGTACTCTCCCCTTCCACCCATTTATCATCTCCCCATGTCTCTATATCTCCTACCCCCATGTGTGCTCTCCCCCCCACCTCTCTGCCCCCTGTTATCCGCTCCCTGTATCTCTATAACACTTGCTCTCATGTGTGCCCTCGCCCTATGTGACCCCTGTTATCCCCTCTTCACCCCTTGTGTCCCTAGTACTCTCCCCTCCCACCCCTGAGGCTCCTGCTACCCTCTACCCATGTCTGGTACCCTGTGCTCCCCGCCCTCATCCCCACCTACACTCCCTTTGCTCCCTGTTATCATGTTTTCCTTTTTCTGATGTCTCTCACATTACTTTTTATTACACAGTAGTGAAGAAGACTTCCACTGAGTGAGGCACACATCACCTGTGCCTCCAACCCAGTGCCTCCAGCTCACTTACTAATACATGAGAGGCACAATGACCAGAAGATCTTGGAACTCACCAACAAGATCATTCACCTGCTAACTAGAGAGGTGACTGCTGGGAATGGGGCATTATACAGTAACACCAGGGGATGTGTCTGGGTGATGACTGGAGAGGAGACTGCTGGGAATGGGACATTATATAGTAACACCAGGGGATGTATGTAGGTGATGACTGGAGAGGTGACAGCTGGGAATGGGGCATTATACAGTAACACCAATGGGACGTGTCTGGGTGATGACTGGAGAGGTGACTGCTGGGAATGGGGCATTATACAGTAACACCAGGGGATGTGTCTGGGTGATGACTGGAGAGGAGACTGCTGGGAATGGGACATTATATAGTAACACCAGGGGATGTGTGTAGGTGATGACTGGAGAGGTGACAGCTGGGAATGGGGCATTATACAGTAACACCAGGGGATGTGTCTGGGTGATGACTGGAGAGGAGACTGCTGGGAATGGGACATTATACAGTAACACCAGGGAATGTGTCTGGGTGATGACTGGAGAGGTGACAGCTGGGAATGGGGCATTATACAGTAACACCAATGGGACGTGTCTGGGTGATGACTGGAGAGGTGACTGCTGGGAATGGGACATTATACAGTAACACCAGGGAATGTGTCTGGGTGATGACTGGAGAGGTGACTGCTGGGAATGGGACATTATACAGTAACACCAGGGAATGTGTCTGGGTGATGACTGGAGAGGTGACTGCTGGGAATGGGGCATTATACAGTAACACCAGGGAATGTGTCTGGGTGATGATTGGAGAGGTGACTGCTGGGAATGGGGCATTATACAGTAACACCAGGGGACGTGTCTGGGTGATGACTGGAGAGGTGACTGCTGGGAATGGGACATTATACAGTAACACCAGGGAACGTGTCTGGGTGATGACTGGAGAGGTGACAGCTGGGAATGGGGCATTATACAGTAACACCAGGGGACGTGTCTGGGTGATGACTGGAGAGGTGACTGCTGGGAATGGGACATTATACAGTAACACCAGGGAATGTGTCTGGGTGATGACTGGAGAGGTGACTGCTGGGAATGGGACATTATACAGTAACACCAGGGAATGTGTCTGGGTGATGACTGGAGAGGTGACTGCTGGGAATGGGGCATTATACAGTAACACCAGGGGACGTGTCTGGGTGATGACTGGAGAGGTGACTGCTGGGAATGGGGCATTATACAGTAACACCAGGGAATGTGTCTGGGTGATGACTGGAGAGGTGACTGCTGGGAATGGGGCATTATACAGTAACACCAGGGGACGTGTCTGGGTGATGACTGGAGAGGTGACTGCTGGGAATGGGGCATTATACAGTAACACCAGGGTACGTGTCTGGGTGATGACTGGAGAGGTGACTGCTGGGAATGGGACATTATACAGTAACACCAGGGGACGTGTCTGGGTGATGACTGGAGAGGTGACTGCTGGGAATGGGACATTATACAGTAACACCAGGGAATGTGTCTGGGTGATGACTGGAGAGGTGACAGCTGGGAATGGGGCATTATACAGTAACACCAGGGGACGTGTCTGGGTGATGACTGGAGAGGTGACTGCTGGGAATGGGGCATTATACAGTAACACCAGGGGACGTGTCTGGGTGATGACTGGAGAGGTGACTGCTGGGAATGGGACATTATACAGTAACATAACACCAGGGGATGTGTCCGGGTGATGACTGGAGAGGTGATTGCTGGGAATGGGGCATTATACAGTAACACCAGGAGACGTGTCTGGGTGATGACTGGAGAGGTGAAAACTGGGAATGGGACATTATACAGTAACACCAGGGGATGTGTCTGGGTGATGACTGGAGAGGTGACTGCTGGGAATGGGGCATTATACAGTAACACCAGGGGATGTGTCTGGGTGATGACTATCACTGTGTGTGTCAGGTTCCTATAAGGTGTCAGGATGTCACTGTCTATGTCTCCATGCAGGAGGGGGAGTATTTAGAGGAACACAGGGGTCTGTACAAGGACGTGATGATGGAGAATCACCGTCCCCTCACATCACTGGGTAAGAGGAGACTGTCATGTTTTGTACAGGGGAGAGCAGGTATGGGGGCCCCCTATATATACACATCATCTGATAATCACATATATACACTGTACTCAGTCACTGTGTGTCTCCTACAGATGGGCCCAGTAACAGAGATACCCCAGAGAGATGTCCCCGTCCTCTGTATTCCCAGGATTGTACAGAGGAGAATCACAGGATCCCACAGGAGGATCAGGTAGGTGGGATTTAGGGACTCTCCAATATACCAAAGTGACTGTCACTACATTGGTCGCTCTCTACCTGCAGTACCAGTGCCCCCTGGGTTACTCACTTTGGTGTTCAGGGGTACATGAGAAATGTTATGTAATGATGGGGCTGGTGCAGGATATACCTGTGATATAGGTATACAAGGAAAGCAGTGTCCTAGGGGTCTCTAACCCCAGGCTTCACAGTAGGACTCTGATAACAACATGATAACCACTATCCCTGTATAAGGCAGCAGATGGTGATGACAGTTTTATTGTACATTTTACATCTTTCATAATTTGTAATATGTGAGAAATATTTATGGGCAATTAGTTCTATTGTGGTTTTTTTATGCAATCTGTGTTTATCAATAAGGAAATCACAGAACAGATTGTAGTGTTCACTCTAGGCATGGGCAGGGCACCAGAGTTCGGGGGCACATTGATGCGCGCGCGGCTTTGCCTGAAACGGGGGCGCGTGCGGCCCACAGGGGCTGCTATAGAGGGCGTCTGTGGCCAATGACGTCACTGTTGGGGGCGTGCCCCGCACCTCCGTCGGTGCTGGGCTTCCCCCAGCTCTCTCCCAATGCATGAATGGATGCCGAGCGCATGCGCACGGCATCTTTACACGCTGGGAGGGCAGGAAGCGGCGGCTGTTCTAGCAGGGCGCCGCAAAAGAGGCATCGCAGGTTTTGCCTACTAAAAACCGAGCAGGGCGCGGCGCCCTGCTAAAACAGCCTAGAGTGAACACTAGATTGTCATCGATATTGATAGTATGAACAAGTTATACAAAGGAGAACTAGCATAGCTATAAGAGATGCTTGGTTGCATAGAGGAATCAGCAGCAGAAAGAAAGAAAAGTAATAATGCCACTGTATAGTTCATTGGTACGCCCCATCTGGAATACTGTGTCCAGTTCTGGAGACCCTATCTCCAGAAGGATATAAATACATTAGAGACTACAAAGAAGGGCAACTAAAATGGTGCATGGCCTACATCACAAAACTTACCCGGAAAGGCTAAAAGAACTTAACATGTATAGTTTGGAGGAGAGAAGGGAAAGGGGAGACATGATAGAAACTTGCAAATATATCAAGGGTCTTAACAAAGTTCAGGAGGGAAACATTCTTCAAAGGAAAAGAAGTATTAGAACTCGAGGGCATACATTGAGACTGGAGGGGGGGAGGTTCAGGGGAAATTTAAGGAAAAATTACTTCACAGAAAGGGTAGTGGATAAGTGGAATAGCCTCCTATCAGAGGTGGTAGAGGCTAAGACTGTAGGCCAATTTAAACATGCTTGGGACAGGCATATGAATATCCTTACAAAGAATTAAGGTTAAAAAAGGGTTGAGATTGCCTAAAGGATAAAATAAAAAAGGGGCAGACTAGATGGGCCAAGTGGTTCTTATCTGCCGTCAAATTCTATGTTTCTATGTAACTGCCTGTGGGAAACAGAAGAAAGTATTAGAGAGCATAGGGAACAATGATAACCAGTATTGTCTATGGCGATAGTATATAACAGGCATACAGAAACATCAAACCATAAAAACAGACAGGCAACAAAAATAAATAAAAAGGTGAGGGAGAAGTTGAAAGGGTCTGAATATGGGTGTGGAGAGATGGGTGGTGATCATGAGAAGATGAGTAGGAGAGGGAGGAAATGGGTTTGTGGCTGAAGGGAGTGGGAGGTGATAGGAATTGTCATCCTTTATGAGGAACCTAGAGGGTCATATAAGGAAATTTAACAAAGAAATAAATAGAAGCTATGGTTACACTGGATGGTCTAAAGTGCTGGAGGTGGGGAGGTATCTCCAGAGGGAGGTATGCTATGGGTTCTGTAGTCCCCACTATTCCTTAAATCTCCACCAATCGTACCATACCTCTAAAATAAACCTGTGTATGTAAACAATCGGTGCAGTCAGGTCCTCCATCGTCTTGTAGAGATCGATCCTCTTGAGCCACTGAGAAATGGAAGGCGGGGATGTGGATCTCCAGAGACAGGGGATGACAGCTTTGGCTGTGTTTATAAGATGTCATCATTAGTAACTTCTTAATCCTGGAGATGGAGACATATCCATTAATTTCTCTGACGTCCTAGTGGATGCTGGGACTCCGTCAGGACCATGGGGATTAGCGGCTCCGCAGGAGACAGGGCACAAAAGTAAAAGCTTTAGGATCAGGTGGTGTGCACTGGCTCCTCCCCCTATGACCCTCCTCCAAGCCCCAGTTAGGTTTTTGTGCCCGGCCGAGAAGGGTGCAATCTAGGTGGCTCTCATAAAGAGCTGCTTAGAGTAAAAGTTTTGATAGGTTTCTTATTTTCAGTGAGTCCTGCTGGCAACAGGCTCACTGCAACGAGGGACTTAGGGGAGAAGAAGTGAACTCACCTGCGTGCAGGATGGATTTGCTTCTTAGGCTACTGGACACTAGCTCCAGAGGGACGATCACAGGTACAGCCTGGATGGGTCACCGGAGCCGCGCCGCCGACCCCCTTACAGATGCCGAAGTAAGAAGAGGTCCAGAAACCGGCGGCTGAAGGCTTTTCAGTCTTCATGAGGTAGCGCACAGCACTGCAGCTGTGCGCCATTGCTCTCAGCACACTTCACACCAACGGTCACTGAGGGTGCAGGGCGCTGGGGGGGGCGCCC
Source organism: Pseudophryne corroboree (assembly GCF_028390025.1). Lineage (NCBI taxonomy): Eukaryota > Metazoa > Chordata > Amphibia > Anura > Myobatrachidae > Pseudophryne > Pseudophryne corroboree. Next base: position 49,253,700 of record NC_086446.1, on the reverse strand, counting down.
TGGGCAGCAATGTTAATACCTTTCTGGCTAAAAAGAATACATCACATATAGTTCCTGAGGCTATATGGATGTATTTCACCCCTGCCAGGTCTCAGAAAAAACGGGAGAAGAGCCCGCCGGAATAGGGGGCGTGGCCTATCTCCTCAGCACACAGCGCCATTTTCCCTCACAGAACTGCTGGTGGGAAGGCTCCCAGGCTCTCCCCTGCACTGCACTACAGAAACAGGGTTAAAACAGAGAGGGGGGGCACTTATTTGGCGATATGTGTATATATATTAAGATGCTATAAGGGAAAACACATATATAAAGGTTGTCCCTGTATAAGTATAGCGTTTTGGTGTGTGCTGGCAAACTCTCCCTCTGTCTCCCCAAAGGGCTAGTGGGGTCCTGTCCTCTATCGGAGCATTCCCTGTGTGTGTGCTGTGTGTCGGTACGTGTGTGTCGACATGTATGAGGACGATGTTGGTGAGGAGGCGGAGCAATTGCCTGTAATGGTGATGTCACTCTCTAGGGAGTCGACACCGGAATGGATGGCTTATTTAAGGAATTACGTGATAATGTCAACACGCTGCAAGGTCGGTTGACGACATGAGACGGCCGGCAAACAAATTAGTACCTGTCCAGGCGTCTCAAACACCGTCAGGGGCTTTAAAACGCCCATTTACCTCAGTCGGTCGACACGGACACTGACTCCAGTGTCGACGGTGAAGAAACAAACGTATTTTCCTTTAGGGCCACACGTTACATGTTAAGGGCAATAAAGGAGGTGTTACATATTTCTGATACTACAAGTACCACAAAAAAGGGTATTATGTGGGGTGTGAAAAAACTACATGTAGTTTTTCCTGAATCAGATAAATTAAATGAAGTGTGTGATGATGCGTGGGTTTCCCCCGATAGAAAATTATTGGCGGTATACCCTTTCCCGCCAGAAGTTAGGGCGCGTTGGGAAACACCCCTTAGGGTGGATAAGGCGCTCACACGCTTATCAAAACAAGTGGCGTTACCGTCTCCAGATACGGCCGCCCTCAAGGAGCCAGCTGATAGGAGGCTGGAAAATATCCTTAAAAGTATATACACACATACTGGTGTTATACTGCGACCAGCTATCGCCTCAGCCTGGATGTGCAGCGCTGGGGTGGCTTGGTCGGATTCCCTGACTGAAAATATTGATACCCTTGACAGGGACAGTATTTTATTGACTATAGAGCACAGAGGGATATTTGCACTCTGGCATCAAGAGTAAGTGCGATGTCCATATCTGCCAGAAGATGTTTATGGACACGTCAGTGGTCAGGTGATGCAGATTCCAAACGGCACATGGAAGTATTGCCGTATAAAGGGGAGGAGTTATTTGGGGTCGGTCCATCGGACCTGGTGGCCACGGCAACAGCTGGAAAATCCACCTTTTTTACCCTAAGTCACATCTCAGCAGAAAAATACACCGTCTTTTCAGCCTCAGTCCTTTCGTCCCCATAAGGGCAAGCGGGCAAAAGGCCAGTCATATCTGCCCAGGGATAGAGGAAAGGGAAGAAGACTGCAGCAGGCAGCCCATTCCCAGGAACAGAAGCCCTCCACCGCTTCTGCCAAGTCCTCAGCATGACGCTGGGGCCGTACAGGACCCCTGGATCCTACAAGTAGTATCCCAGGGGTACAGATTGGAAATTCGAGACGTCTCCCTCTCGCAGGTTCCTGAAGTCTGCTTTACCAACGTCTCCCTCCGACAGGGAGGCAGTATTGGAAAAAATTCCCAAGCTGTATTCCCAGCAGGTGATAATCAAAGTACCCCTCCTACAACAAGGAAAGGGGTATTATTCCACACTATATTGTGGTACTGAAGCCAGACGGCTTGGTGAGACCTATTCTAAATCTGAAATATTTGAACACTTACATACAAAGGTTCAAATCAAGATGGAGTCACTCAGAGCAGTGATAGCGAACCAGGAAGAAGGGGACTATATGGTGTCCCGGGACATCAGGGATGCTTCCTCCATGTCCCAATTTGCCCTTCTCACCAAGGGTACCTCAGGTTCGTGGTACAGAACTGTCACTATCAGTTTCAGACGCTGCCGGTTGGATTGTCCACGGCACCCCGGGTCTTTACCAAGGTAATGGCCGAAATGATGATTTTTCTTCAAAGAAAATGGACGATATCCTGATAGGGGCAAGGTCCAGAGAACAGTTGGAGGTCGGAGTAGCACTATCTCAAGTAGTTCTACGACAGCACGTGTGGATTCTAAATATTCCAAAACCGCAGCTGTTTCCGACGACACATTTGCTGTTCCTAGGGATGATTCTGGACACAGTCCAGAAAAGGGTGTTTCTCCCGGAGGAGAAAGCCAGGGAGTTATCCGAGCTAGTCAGGAACCTCCTAAAACCAGGAAAAGTGTCAGTGCATCATTGCACAAGGGTCCTGGGAAAAATGGTGGCTTCTTACGAAGCGATTCCATTCGGCAGATTTCACGTAAGAACTTTTCAGTGGGATCTGCTGGAAAAATGGTCCGGATCGCATATTCAGATGCATCAGCGGATAACCCTGTCTCCAAGGACAAGGGTGTTTCTTCTGCGGTGGCTGCAGAGTACTCATCTACTAAAGGGCCGCAGATTCGGCATTCAGGACTGGGTCCTGGTGACCACGGATGCCAGCCGGAGAGGCTGGGGAGCAGTCACACAGGGAAAAAATTTCCAGGGAGTGTGATCAAGTCTGGAGACTTCTCTCCACATAAATATACTGGAGCTAAGGGCAATTTACAATGCTCTAAGCTTAGCAAGACCTCTGCTTCAAGGTCAGCCGGTATTGATCCAGTGGGACAACATCACGGCAGTCGCCCACGTAAACAGACAGGGCGGCACAAGAAGCAGGAGGGAAATGGCAGAAACTGCAAGGATTCTTCGCTGGGCGGAAAATCATGTGATAGCACTGTCAGCAGTGTTCATTCCGGGAGTGGACGACTGGGAAGCAGACTTCCTCAGCAGGCACGACCTCCACCCGGGAGAGTGGGGACTTCATCGGGAAGTCTTCCACATGATTGTGAACCGTTGGGAAAGACCAAAGGTGGACATGATGGCGTCCCGTCTGAACAAAAAACTGGACAGGTATTGCGCCAGGTCAAGAGACCCTCAGGCAATAGCTGTGGACATTCTGGTAACACCGTGGGTGTACCAGTCGGTGTATGTGTTCCCTCCTCTGCTTCTCATACCCAAGGTACTGAGAATTATAAGACGTAGAGGAGTAAGAACTATATTCGTGGCTCCGGATTGGCCAAGAAGGACTTGGTACCCGGAACTTCAAGAAATGCTCACAGAGGACTCATGGCCTCTGCCGCTAAGAAGGGACTTGCTTCAGCAAGTACCATGTATGTTCCAAGACTTACCGCGGCTGCGTTTGACGGCATGGCGGTGGAACGCCGGATCTTAAGGGAAAAAGGCATTCCGGAAGAGGTCATTCCTACCCTGGTCAAAGCCAGGAAGGAGGTGACCGCACAACATTATCACCACATGTGGCGAAAATATGTTGCATGGTGTGAGGCCAGGAAGGCCCCACGAAGAAATTTCAACTCGGTCGATTCCTGCATTTCCTGCAAACAGGAGTGTCTATGGACCTCAAATTGGGGTCCATTAAGGTTCAAATTTCGGCCCTGTCAATTTTCTTCCAGAAAGAATTGGCTTCACTTCCTGAAGTCCAGAAGTTTGTCAAGGGAGTTCTGCATATACAAACCCCTTTTGTGCCTCCAGTTTCACTGTGGGATCTCAACGTAGTTATGGGATTCCTCAAATCACATTTAAACCGCTCAAATCTGTGGATTTGAAATATCTCACATGAAAAGTGACCATGCTGTTGGCCCTGGCCTCGGCCAGGCGAGTGTCAGAATGGCGGCTTTGTCTCACAAAAGCCCATATCTGATTGTCCATTCGGACAGGGCAGAACTGCGGACTCGTCCCCAGTTTCTCCCTAATGTGGTGTCAGCGTTTCACCTGAACCAGCTTATTGTGGTACCTGCGGCTACTAGGGACTTGGAGGACTCCAAGTTGCTAGATGTTGTCAGGGCCCTGAAAATATAGTTTCCAGGACGGCTGGAGTCAGGAAAACTGACTTGCTGTTATCCTGTATGCACCCAACAAACTGGGTGCTCTTGCTTCTAAGCAGACGATTGCTAGTTGGATGTGTAGTACAATTCAGCTTGCACATTCTGTGGCAGGCCTGCCACAGCCAAAATATGTAAATGCCCATTCCACAAGGAAGGTGGGCTCATCTTGGGCGGCTGCCCGAGGGGTCTCGGCTTTACAACTTTGCCGAGCAGCTACTTGGTCAGGGGCAAACACGTTTGCAAAATTCTACAAATTTGATACCCTGGCTGAGGAGGACCTGGAGTTCTCTCATTCGGTGCTGCAGAGTCATCCGCACTCTCCCGCCCGTTTGGGAGCTTTGGTATTATCCCCATGGTCCTGACGGAGTCCCAGCATCCACTAGGACGTCAGAGAAAATAAGAATTTACTTACCGATAATTCTATTTCTCGTAGTCCGTAGTGGATGCTGGGCGCCCATCCCAAGTGCGGATTGTCTGCAATACTTGTACATAGTTATTGTTACAAAAATCGGGTTATTATTGTTGTGAGCCATCTTTTCAGAGGCTCCGCTGTTATCATGCTGTTAACTGGGTTCAGATCACAGGTTGTACAGTGTGATTGGTGTGGCTGGTATGAGTCTTACCCGGGATTCAAAATCCTTCCTTATTGTGTACGCTCGTCCGGGCACAGTATCCTAACTGAGGCTTGGAGGAGGGTCATAGGGGGAGGAGCCAGTGCACACCACCTGATCCTAAAGCTTTTACTTTTGTGCCCTGTCTCCTGCGGAGCCGCTAATCCCCATGGTCCTGACGGAGTCCCAGCATCCACTACGGACTACGAGAAATAGAATTATCGGTAAGTAAATTCTTATTTTTAGGAGGCAAAACTCGGATGAGAGAGGAAGCGGGGTTCCAGTAATATTTCTGACAGTCTCCTCACCATTTCTCAGAAGGTTGACAACAGAGAACAGTGCTACCAAATATGAAGGTGGGTACCTGGTGCAAGCTCCCATCGCCAACAAAGGTGTGAACATTCGCTGGATACTAGTAGGGCATCTGTCCCACCTGGAAAGTATTTAGTTTTGCGTTTCCAGAACTGTTACAGAGCAGTTAGAATTGGTATAACTAAATATTTGGGACCGCTGTTCAACAGAAAGCTCTGTTCCTAACTCTGCATGCCACACACATGTATGTGCAGGGAGTGAGGAGGATGTACTATCCAAGTAGAGTGGATAAATGGTGGAGATCAAATATTTGGGAGGGGTTTTAGCTATGCATGGGAACTCAAAGGCCATTATAGGTCAAAGTAATCGATAATGAGGTAAGGAGTGGATAAAATATCTTAAATATCCAGAAGGATTGTGATGGAAGGTTAAGTGAAGATCTGTAAATGAGCAAACTTCACTGGAAGCTACCAGTTGCTTGAGTTGGAGTACACCATCAGGGGACCAAGATGGGCGTCGGGTTGGATGAATCCCGGGGAATGAGGGGAGTCAGTGTTGGAAACTATGGCAGCGAGTGGAGACATATCGGGCATGTTCTTTCCAACATTGCAGCATGTGGTCAAGTGTAGGAAGTTGGAGTATACGGAGAGACATTAGCAAGACTGTTCCTTAATATGAGGCTGTTGAGGAGTGTAGGGAGGGACACTAGTGGACTGTTTCTCAATGTAAGGCCATAACTTCAGAAGAGGTACACAGGACATCCAGACCACTCAAGACAAATGTGCTGAACAATAATAAGTAAGGACATGTGGTAGCTGGAGACCGACTTCAGAGCGATATCTAATAATAACCTCTTGGCACAGTCTCGGCCTGTTATTGTCCCAGACAAATCTCCCATCCATCCTCTTCAGTTCCTGGAAAAAAAGAAATGGGGTAGGTTAAAGGAAGCGCCTGAACAATGAAACTTGTGAAAACCAAAATTGAATTTGGTCAACGAAGACAGAAGATAAAGGTGAAACTTGTTAGTAATTTCTCTCATCAGGTGATGGAATTGGGAAGGGTGCCAACTGAAAGGAGAAGTCATCTTAATACTTTCAAGGAGGCGTGCTGGTGTAGAAATGGTAAAAGCCACAGATTTCGTAAAGTTGGTTTCAAAATTTGAAAGGTCACTAAATTTCCGAGACTCTAACATAAGGGCTGGGTATGAGATTAAAGGATAAAACGCTGAGGCAAAATGATCATTGGCAAACAAAGATATCTTGTAATCTGTCTCTCTAATCCAAATCCCTGTGATGTCACTGTTTGCTCTGGCCACTCTCTCCAGAGCCTCTATAAAAAGAAGTAAAAGCAAGGGGTAAAGGGGGCATCCCTGTCTAGTACTGTTCTGAACATCAAAGGGTTTGGAGAGGACACAGTTGACCATGACCATGACCATGACCAAGAACTATAAATGGTGAGAATTTACTTTGTTGAAGGCTTTCTCTGCATCTGTTGACAACAGGAACACCTGGGCATTCCCTGTCTGTGCATGATGGATAAGGTCAATACTTTTGGTTGTGTTGACTTTAGCCTCTCTCCCAGTTACAAGCCCCACCTGATCCTGGTGCACCAGACGCAAAAGAAGGGATCTTAATTGATTGGCAAATAGTTTAGCAAAAAGCCTTATGTCCACATTCAGCAGAGAAATTTGTCTATAGCTCAAGCAGTGGGTCAGGTCCTTGACTTTTTGAGGAATATTTGAGACGTAGGATTGAGGAGAAAAAGTGTCCTCAGCTGTCACTGCATTGCAGGCCTTTAGAAATAGAGGTGTAACGGTGTTCCGAAAGGTGTAATAAGTGACAGGAAACCCATCAGGACCCAGACTCTTCCCATTAGGGAAGAGAAAAAATAGCCATCTCCAGCTCATCGATAGTAAAAGGTGCTTCTAGGTATTGACAAACCTCGTCAGTGAGGGTAATGTATCGATAAAAAGTAATCTGACCTTGGCCCTCATTCCGAGTTGATCGGTCGCAAGGCGAATTTAGCAGAGTTACACACGCTAAGCCGCCGCCTACTGGGAGTGAATCTTAGCTTCTTAAAATTGCGACCGATGTATTCGCAATATTGCGATTACTAACTACTTAGCAGTTTCAGAGTAGCTCCAGACTTACTCTGCCTGTGCGATCAGTTCAGTGCTTGTCGTTCCTGGTTGACGTCACAAACACACCCAGCGTTCGCCCAGGCACTCCCACCGTTTCCCCGGCCACTCCTGCGTTTTTTCCGGAAACGGTAGCGTTTTCAGCCACACGCCCCTGAAACGCCGTGTTTCCGCCCAGTAACACCCATTTCCTGTCAATCACATTACGATCGCCGGAGCGAAGAAAAAGCCGTGAGTAAAATTACTTTCTTCATAGTAAAGTTACTTGGCGCAGTCGCAGTGCGAACATTGCGCATGCGTACTAAGCGGATTTTCACTGCGATGCGATGAAAAATACCGAGCGAACAACTCGGAATGAGGGCCCTTGTTCTGAAAAGAGCTCACATCCGTAAATTATAAAGGTTCATATAGTAAGTTTTAAAGACCTCAGCAATCTTGTCGAAGGTGTATCCACTTTTTCCACCGTCTGCCCGAATGGAATGTACGTAAGTGTGGGATCTTTGTGCTCTTACAGCTCTAGCCAGCATCTCGCCTGTTTTATTACCCCATAAATAATACCTATGTTTACACCTATCCATATTCTACATTGTCTTCTCATGGAAGATTTTATGGAGCACCATCCGAGTTTTGGGTAACTCCACAAAAGGTCGTTTTATACACGTTCTCTAGTATCCTTATTTCGTTCAAAAAGTGAATTTTCAGGGTTTCTCTCTGTTTCTTACACAGGAAGCCCGTTTAAATGGACTTTCCACGGACTACACAATTTGTGTCTCCAAGATCGTAATTCCAGAGATTTCCGACGTATCATTGAAGGCTATATAGTCATCTATTGCCTTGTCCAACTCAGCCTTAAGAGTAGGACCATTCATGTTAGTCTCAGCAGAGGGAAAGGGCAGCGGTTCCGAACATTATAGTAAAGATCGCATACGGGTGGAGAGTGGAGATGCGGAAATACCCAACTGGGGTAGAATGCCAATCAACGCAGCCTGGACCTTCTCAAGATAGAGCTATAGTAAAATACTAAAGGAAATATAAACACAGACATAAGTAACATCATGTAAGAAGGTGCGATTTAATATTGAAAAAAATTAACATTAGCGTACGTAGAGTGTGATGGAGACATGAAACACAGCAACAAGAATGGATCAGGGATGGCATCAGGGGAAACCATAGGTGGAGGGAGCACTGCACGCAGTCGACCAGGTGAAGGAAGGCCCCATAAAAACATCTCGGAGCAGGATAAATCTCAGGAGCGTAGACGCGGTGTGACTGGTCAGGTAGCTAGCTAGGCCACGCCCTCCCCTTCCTTCCCTGTTATTTTTTATTTCTCTGACGTCCTAGTGGATGCTGGGAACTCCGAAAGGACCATGGGGAATAGCGGGCTCCGAAGGAGGCTGGGCACTCTAGAAAGATTTATGACCACCTGGTGTGCACTGGCTCCTCCCACTATGACCCTCCTCCAAGCCTCAGTTAGATTTTGTGCCCGGCCGAGGTTGGATGCACACTAGGGGCTCTCCTGAGCCCTTAGATAGAAAGTATAGATTTAGGTTTTTTATTTTCAGTGAGACCTGCTGGCAACAGGCTCACTGCAGCGAGGGACTAAGGGGAGAAGAAGCGAACTCGCCTGCTTGCAGCCGGATTGGGCTTCTTAGGCTACTGGACACCATTAGCTCCAGAGGGATCGACCGCAGGCCTAGCCTTGATGTTCGGTCCCGGAGCCGCGCCGCCGTCCCCCTTACAGAGCCAGAAGCAAGAAGAGGTCCGGAAAATCAGCGGCATGAAGACTCCTGTCTTCACCAAGGTAGCGCACAGCACTGCAGCTGTGCGCCATTGCTCCTCATACACACTTCATACTCCGGTCACTGAGGGTGCAGGGCGCTGGGGGGGGGGGGGGGGGGGCGCCCTGAGCAGCAATAAAAACACCTTGGCTGGCAAAAATACCACAATATATAGCCCCAGAGGCTATATATGTGGTAAATACCCCTGCCAGAATCCTAAAAAAAGCGGGAGAATAGTCCGCGGAAAAGGGGCGGAGCTATCTCCTTCAGCACACTGGCGCCATTTCTCCCTCACAGCTCCGCTGGAAGGAAGCTCCCTGGCTCTCCCCTGCAGACTACACTACAGAAAAGGGTAAAAAAGAGAGAGGGGGCATTAAATTTAGGCGCAGTATATATTTTGTATAGAAAAAGCAGCTATAGGGGACATAACTCAGTTAGTCCCTGCATTATATAGCGCTCTGGTGTGTGCTGGCATACTCTCACTCTGTCCCCCCAAAGGGCTTTTGTGGGTCCTGTCCTCTATTAGAGCATTCCCTGTGTGTGTGCGGTGTGTCGGTACGGCTGTGTCGACATGTTTGATGAGGATAATGATGTGGAGGCGGAGTAGATGCCTTTAGAAGGGATGTCACCCCCTGGGGGGCAGACACCTGAGTGGATGAGCTTATGGAAAGAAATGAGTGCACGTATAGACTCCTTACATAAGAAATTTGACGACATGCCAAATGTGGGACAGCCGGGTTCTCAGCTTGTGCCTGTCCAGGTGTCTCAGAGGTCGTCAGGGGCTCTAAAACGCCCGTTACCTCAGATCACAGACGCAGATGTCGACACTGATACTGACACCAGTGTCGACAACGATGAGTCGAATCTAATGCCCATTAAGGCCATTCACTGCATGATTGAGGCAATGAAAGAGGTGTTAAACATTTCTGATTTACATCCAGGTACCACAAAAAAGGGTATTATGTTTGGGGAGAAAAAACTACCCGTAGTTTTTCCCCCGTCAGATGAATTAAATGAAGTGTGTGAAGAAGCGTGGGCTTCCCCTGATAAAAAATTGGTAATTCCTAAGAAGGTACTAATGGCGTTACCTTTCCCGCCAGAGGATAGGTCACGTTGGGAAACACCTCCTAGGGTGGATAAATCGCTCACACGTTTGTCAAAAAAGGTGGCACTACCGTCTCAGGATACGGCCGCCCTTAAGGAGCCTGCTGATAGAAAGCAGGAGGCGATCCTGAAATCTGTATACACACATTCAGGCATTATACTTAGACCAGCTATTGCGTCAGCATGGATGTGCAGTGCTGCCGCTGCGTGGTCAGATAAACTCAGAAAATATTGACACACTAGACAGAGATACGATTCTGTTAACCATAGACCATATCAAAGACTCAGTCTTATATATGAGAGATGCACAGAGGGAAATCTGCCGGCTGGCATCTAAAGTAAGTGCATTGTCCATTTCTGCTAGGAGATGCTTATGGACTCGCCAGTGGACAGGAGATGCAGATTCCAAAAGGCACATGGAAGTTTTGCCTTATAAGGGGGAGGAATTATTTGGGGATGGTCTCTCGGACCTAGTTTCCACAGCAACGTCTGGGAAGTCAGCGTTTTTACCCCATGTCCCCTCACAGCCTAAGAAGGCGCCATTTTATCAGGTTCAGTCCTTTCGGACCCAGAAAAATAAGCGTGGAAAAGGAGGGTCTTTTCTGTCTAGAGGCAGAGGTAGGGGAAAAAGGCTGCAACAAACAGCAGGTTCCCAGGAGCAAAAGTCCTCCCCCGCTTCTTCTGCCAAGTCCGCCGCATGACGGTGGGGCTCCACAGGCGGAGCCAGGTACGGTGGGGGCCCGCCTCAAGAATTTCAGCGATCAGTGGGCTCGCTCACAGGTGGATCCCTGGATCCTTCAAATAGTATCTATGGGGTACAAACTGGAATTCGAGGCGGCTCCACCCCACCGGTTCCTAAAATCTGCCTTGCCGATTGCTCCCTCAGACAGGGAGGCGGTGCTAGCAGCAATTCACAAGCTGTATTCCCAGCAGGTGATAATCAAGGTACCCCTACTGCAACAAGGCCGGGGTTACTATTCCACACTATTTGTGGTGCCGAAACCGGACGGTTCGGTGAGACCCAATTTAAATTTGAAATCCTTGAACACATACATAAAAAAATTCAGGTTCAAGATGGAATCGCTCAGGGCGGTTATTGCAAGCCTGGACGAGGGGAATTACATGGTATCCCTGGACATCAAGGATGCTTACCTGCATGTCCCCATTTACCATCCTCACCAGGAGTACCTCAGATTTGTGGTACAAGATTGCCATTACCAATTCCAGACGCTGCCGTTTGGACTTTCCACGGCACCGAGGGTATTTACCAAGGTGATGGCGGATATGATGATACTCCTTCGAAAAAAGGGAGTTTTAATTATCCCGTACTTGGACGATCTCCTAATAAAGGCTCGGTCCAAGGAACAGTTTTTGGTGGGAGTAGCACTATCTCAGGAAGTGCTGCACCAGCACGGCTGGATTCTGAATATCCCAAAGTCACAGCTGGTTCCGACGACACGTCTAATGTTCCTGGGGATGATTCTGGACACAGTCCAGAAAAAAGTGTTTCTCCCGGAGGAGAAAGCCAGGGAGTTGTCTTCTCTAGTCAGAGACCTCCTGAAACCAAAACAGGTATCGGTGCATCACTGCACGCGGGTCCTGGGAAAGATGGTAGCTTCTTACGAAGCAATTCCATTCGGCAGGTTCCATGCCAGAATCTTTCAGTGGGACCTGTTGGACAAGTGGTCTGGATCGCATCTTCAGATGCATCGCTTGATAACCCTGTCTCCAAGAACCAGGGTGTCTCTTTTGTGGTGGCTGCAGACGGCTCATCTTCTGGAGGGCCGCAGATTCGGCATACAGGACTGGGTCCTGGTGACCACGGATGCCAGCCTTCGAGGCTGGGGGGCAGTCACACGGGGAAGAAACTTCCAAAGACTATGGTCAAGTCAGGAGACTTCCCTTCACATAAATATTCTGGAACTAAGGGCCATTTACAATGCCCTAAGTCAAGCAAAATCCTTGCTCCTACACCAGCCGGTACTGATCCAGTCAGACAACATCACGGCAGTCGCCCATGTAAATCGACAGGGCGGCACAAGAAGCAGGATGGCAATGGCAGAAGCCACAAGAATTCTCCGATGGGCGGAAAATCATGTACTAGCACTGTCAGCAGTGTTCATTCCGGGAGTGGACAACTGGGAAGCAGACTTCCTCAGCAGGTACGACCTCCACCCGGGAGAGTGGGGACTTCATCCAGAAGTCTTCCAAATGATTGTAAATCAGTGGGATCGTCCACAGGAGGACATGATGGCGTCCCGCCTAAACAAAAAACTAGAGAGGTATTGCGCCAGGTCAAGAGACCCTCAGGCGATAGCTGTGGACGCTCTAGTGACACAGTGGGTGTACCAGTCAGTTTATGTGTTCCCTCCTCTGCCTCTCATACCAAAGGTATTGAGAATAATAAGAAAGCGAGAAGTAAACACAATTCTCGTGGTTCCGGATTGGCCAAGAAGAGCGTGGTACCCGGAACTTCAAGAGATGATCTCAGAGGACCCGTGGCCTCTGCCGCTCAGACAAGACCTGCTACAGCAGGGGCCCTGTCTGTTCCAAGACTTACCGCGGCTGCGTTTGACGGCATGGCGGTTGAACGCCGGATCCTGAAGGAAAAGGGCATTCCGGAGGAAGTCATTCCTACGCTTATTAAAGCCAGGAAAGAGGTTACAGCAAATCATTATCACCGCATATGGCGGAAATATGTTGCATGGTGTGAGGCCGTAAAGGCCCCAACAGAGGAATTTCAACTAGGTCGATTTCTGCATTTCCTGCAAGCAGGAGTGAATATGGGCCTAAAACTGGGCTCCATTAAGGTACAGATCTCGGCTCTGTCGATTTTCTTTCAAAAAGAACTAGCTTCAGTACCTGAAGTTCAGACATTTGTAAAAGGAGTGCTGCATATTCAGCCCCCGTTTGTGCCCCCTGTGGCACCTTGGGATCTCAACGTGGTGTTGAGTTTCTTAAAATCACATTGGTTTGAGCCACTAAAAACCGTGGATCTGAAATATCTCACGTGGAAGGTGGTCATGTTATTGGCCTTGGCTTCTGCCAGGCGAGTATCAGAATTGGCGGCTTTGTCTTGTAAAAGTCCTTATCTGATTTTTCCATATGGATAGGGCAGAATTGAGGAATCGTCCCCAGTTTCTCCCTAAGGTGGTGTCAGCGTTTCACCTGAACCAGCCTATTGTGGTGCCTGCGGCTACTGCGGACTTGGAGGATTCCAAGTTGTTAGACGTGGTCAGGGCCCTGAAAATATATGTTTCCAGGACGGCTAGAGTCAGAAAATCTGACTCGCTGTTTATCCTGTATGCACCCAACAAGCTGGGTACTCCTGCTTCTAAGCAGACTATTGCTCGTTGGATTTGTAACACAATTCAGCTTGCACATTCTGTGGCAGGCCTGCCACAGCCAAAATCTGTAAATGCCCATTCCACAAGGAAGGTGGGCTCATCTTGGGCGGCTGCCCGAGGGGTCTCGGCTTTACAACTTTGCCGAGCGGCTACTTGGTCAGGGGCAAACACGTTTGCAAAATTCTACAAATTTGATACCCTGGCTGAGGAGGACCTTGAGTTCTCTCATTCGGTGCTGCAGAGTCATCCGCACTCTCCCGCCCGTTTGGGAGCTTTGGTATAATCCCCATGGTCCTTTCGGAGTTCCCAGCATCCACTAGGACGTCAGAGAAAATAAGAATTTACTCACCGGTAATTCTATTTCTCGTAGTCCGTAGTGGATGCTGGGCGCCCATCCCAAGTGCGGATTGTCTGCAATACTTGTACATAGTTATTGCTAACTAAAGGGTTATTGTTGAGCCATCTGTTGAGAGGCTCAGTTGTTTTCATACTGTTAAACTGGATAAAGTATCACGAGTTGTACGGTGTGATTGGTGTGGCTGGTATGAGTCTTACCCGGGATTCAAAATCCTTCCTTATTATGTCAGCTCGTCCGGGCACAGTGTCCTAACTGAGGCTTGGAGGAGGGTCATAGTGGGAGGAGCCAGTGCACACCAGGTGGTCATAAATCTTTCTAGAGTGCCCAGCCTCCTTCGGAGCCCGCTATTCCCCATGGTCCTTTCGGAGTTCCCAGCATCCACTACGGACTACGAGAAATAGAATTACCGGTGAGTAAATTCTTATTTTTCTCATGTTTATTGCTTTTATATCCAACGGCACCTAAATATTTCTCTGACGTCCTAGTGGATGCTGGGGACTCCGTAAGGACCATGGGGAATAGCGGCTCCGCAGGAGACTGGGCACAAAAGTAAAAGCTTTAGGACTACCTGGTGTGCACTGGCTCCTCCCCCTATGACCCTCCTCCAAGCCTCAGTTAGATTTTTGTGCCCGAACGAGAAGGGTGCAGACTAGGTGGCTCTCCTGAGCTGCTTAGAGTAAAAGTTTTAAATAGGTTTTTTTATTTTCAGTGAGTCCTGCTGGCAACAGGCTCACTGCATCGAGGGATTAAGGGGAGAAGAAGCGAACTCACCTGCGTGCAGAGTGGATTGGGCTTCTTGGCTACTGGACATTAGCTCCAGAGGGACGATCACAGGCCCAGCCATGGATGGGTCCCGGAGCCGCGCCGCCGGCCCCCTTACAGAGCCAGAAGAGTGAAGAGGTCCGGAAAATCGGCGGCAGAAGACGTCCTGTCTTCTATAAGGTAGCGCACAGCACCGCAGCTGTGCGCCATTGCTCTCAGCACACTTCACACTCCGGTCACTGAGGGTGCAGGGCGCTGGGGGGGGGCGCCCTGAGACGCAATGAAAATACTTTTAATGGCTAAAAATACATCACATATAGCTCCTGGGCTATATGGATGTATTTAACCCCTGCCAGTTTTTCCACAAAAAAGCGGGAGAAAGGCCGCCGAGAAGGGGGCAGAGCCTATCTCCTCAGCACACAAGCGCCATTTTCCCTCACAGCTCCGTTGGAGGGAAGCTCCCTGGCTCTCCCCTGCAGTCACTACACTACAGAAAGGGTTAAAAAAGAGAGGGGGGCACTAATTAGGCGCAGTATTAAAAGTAAAGCAGCTATAAGGGGAAAAACACTTATATAAGGTTATCCCTATATATATATATATATATATATATATATATATATATATAGCGCTCTGGTGTGTGCTGGCAAACTCTCCCTCTGTCTCCCCAAAGGGCTAGTGGGGTCCTGTCCTCTATCAGAGCATTCCCTGTGTGTGTGCTGTGTGTCGGTACGTTTGTGTCGACATGTATGAGGAGAAAAATGATGTGGAGACGGAGCAGAGTGTCTGTAATAGTGATGTCACCCCCTAGGGGGTCGACACCTGAGTGGATGAACTGTTGAAATTACGTGACAGTGTCAGCTCTGTATAAAGACAGTGGTTGACATGAGACAGCCGGCTACTCAGCTTGTGTCTGTCCAGACGTCTCATGGGCCGTCAGGGGCTCTAAAGCGCCCGTTACCTCAGATGGCAGATACAGACGCCGACACGGATACTGACTCCTGTGTCGACGGTGAAGAGACAAACGTGATTTCCAGTAGGGCCACACGTTACATGATTGAGGCAATGAAAAATGTTTTACACATGTCTGATAATACGAGTACCACCAAAAAGGGGTATTATGTTCGGTGAGGAAAAACTACCTGTAGTTTTCCTGAATCTGAGAAATTAAATGAGGTGTGTGATGATGCGTGGGTTTCCCCCGATAACAATTGATAATTTCTAAAAAGTTATTGGCAGTATATCCTTTCCCGCCAGAGGTTAGGGTGCGTTGGGAGACACCCCCTAGGGGGGATAAGGCGCTCACACGCTTGTAAGAACAAGGGCTCTACCCTCTCCTGAGATGGCCGCCCTTAAGGATCCTGCTGATAGAAAGCAGGAGGGTATCCTAAAATGTATTTACACACATACTGGTGTTATACTGCGACCAGCAATCGCCTCAGCCTGGATGTGCAGTGCTGGGTTGGCGTGGTCGGATTCCCTGACTGAAAATATTGATATCCTAGATAGGGACAGTATATTATTGCCTATAGAGCATTTAAAAGATGCATTTCTATATATGCATGATGCACAGCGGAATAATTGCCGACTGGCATCAAGTATAAGTGCGTTGTCCATTTCTGCCAGTAGAGGGTTATGGACACGACAGTGGTCAGGTGATGCGGATTCCAAACGGCATTTGGAAGTATTGCCTTATAAAGGGGAGGAGTCATTTGGGGTCGGTCTGTCAGACCTGGTGGCCACGGCAACAGCTGGGAAATCCACGTTTGTACCCCAGGTCGCCTCTCAAAATAAGAAGACGCCGTATTATCAGGTGCAGTCCTTCGCTGGCAAGCGGGCAAAGGATTCCTCATTTCTGCCCCGTGACAGAAGGAGAGGAAAAAGGCTGCAGAAATCAGCCAATTCCCAGGAACAGAAGCCCTCTTCCGCCTCTGCCAAGCCCTCAGTATGACGCTAGGGCTTTACAAGCTCAGGCACGGTGGGGGCCCGTCTCAATGAATTTCAGCGCGCAGTGGGCTCACTCGCAAGTAGACCCCTGGATCCTTCAGGTGATATCTCAGGGGTACAAATTGGAATTCGAGACGTCTCCCCCTCGCCGTTTCCTAAAGTCGGCTTTACCGACGTCTCCCTCTGACAGGGAGGCAGTTTTGGAAACCATTCACAAGCTGTATTCCCAGCAGGTGATAATCAAGGTACCCCTCCTGCAACAGGGAATGGGGTATTATTCCACACTGTGTGATACCGAAGCCGGACGGCTCGGTGAGACCGATTCTAAATCTAAAATCTTGAACACTTACATACGGTGGTTCAAATTCAAGATTGAATCACTCAGAGCAGTGATTGCAAACCTGGAAGAAGGGGACTACATGATGTCTCGTGACATCAAGGATGCTTACCTTCATGCCCAAAATTACCCTTCTCACCAAGGGTACCTCAGGTTTGGGGTACAGAACTGTCACTATCAGTTTCAGACGCTGCCGTAGGGCTGGTCCACGGCACCCCGGGTCTTTACCAAGGTAATGGCCGAAATGATGATACTCCTTCGAAAGAAGGGAATGTTAGTTATCCCTTACTTGGACGATCCCCTGATAAGGGTATGATCCAGGGAACAGTTGGAGGTCTGTGTAGCACTATCTCAGGTAGTGTTGCGGCAGCACGTTTGGATTCTCAATATTCCAAAATCGCAGCTGATTCCGACGACTCGTCTTCTGTTCCTAGGGATGATCCTGGACACAGTCCAGAAAAAGGTGTTTCTCCCGGAGGAGAAAGTCAGGGAGTTATCCGAGCTAGTCGGGAACCTCCTATAACCGAGCCAAGTCTCAGTACATCAATGAAAGGGTTCTGGGAAAAATGGTGGCTTCCTACGAAGCGATCCCATTCGGCAGTTTCCACGCAAGAACTTTCCAGTGGGACCTGCTGGAAAAATGGTCCGGGTCGCATCTTCAGATGCATCAGCGGATAACCCTGTCACCAAGGACAAGGGTGTCCCTCCTGTGGTGGTTGCAGAGTGCTCATCTTCTAGAGGGCCGCAGATTCGGCATTCAGGACTGGGTCCTGGTGACCACGGATGCCAGCCTGCGAGGCTGGGGAGCAGTCACACAGGGAAGGAATTTCCAGGGCTTATGGTCAAGCCTGGAGACATCACTTCACATAAATATCCTGAAGCTAAGGGCCATTTACAATGCTCTAAGCTTAGCAAGACCTCTGCTTCAAGGTCAGTCGGTGTTGATCCAGTCGGACAACATCACGGCAGTCACCCACGTAAACAGACAGGGTGGCACAAGAAGCAGGAGGGCAATGGCAGAAGCTGCAAGGATTCTTCGCTGGGCGGAAAATCATGTGATAGCACTGTCAGCAGTAGTCATTCCGGGAGTGGACAACTGGGAAGCAGACTTCCTCAGCAGACACGACCTCCACCCGGGAGAGTGGGGACTTCACCCAGAAGTCTTCCACATGATTATAAACCGTTGGGAAAAACTCGGCAGGTATTGCGCCAGGTCAAGGGACCCTCAGGCAATAGCTGTAGACGCTCTGGTAACACCGTGGGTGTACCGGTCAGTGTATGTGTTCCCTCTTCTGCATCTCATACCCAAGGTACTGAGAATTATAAGATGGAGAGGAGTAAGCA
This sequence comes from Pseudophryne corroboree, assembly GCF_028390025.1. Lineage (NCBI taxonomy): Eukaryota > Metazoa > Chordata > Amphibia > Anura > Myobatrachidae > Pseudophryne > Pseudophryne corroboree. The sequence goes on along the minus strand of NC_086446.1, from coordinate 49,235,578 downwards.
CTATATTCGTGGCTCCAGATTGGCCAAGAAGGACTTGGTAACCGGAACTTCCAGAGAGGCACACGGAGGATCCGTGGCCTCTACCTCTAAGAAGGGACCTGCTCCAGCAAGGACCCTGTCTGTTCCAAGAATTACCGCGGCTGCGTTTGACGGCATGGCGGTTGAACGCCGGATCCTGAAGGAAAAAGGCATTCCGGATGAAGTCATCCCTATCCTGATCAAAGCCAGGAAGGATGTAACCGCAAAACATTATCACCGCATTTGGCGAAAATATGTTGCGTGGTGCGAGGCCAGTAAGGCCCGACGGAGGAATTTCAACTGGGTCGATTCCTACATTTCCTGCAAGCAGGAGTGTCTATGGGCCTGAAATTTGGGTCCATTAAGTTTCAAATTTCGGCCCTGTCAATTTTCTTCCAAAAAGAACTAGCTTCAGTACCTGAAGTTCAGACGTTTGTAAAAGGGGTACTGTATATACAGCCTCCTTTTGTGCCTCCAGTGGCACCTTGGGATCTCAATGTAGTTTTGGGGTTCCAAAAGTCACATTGGTTTGAACCACTTAAATCTGTGGAGTTAAAATATCTCACATGGAAAGTGGTCATGCTGTTGGCCCGGGCCTGGGCCAGGCGCGTGTCAGAATTGGCGGCTTTATCCTGTAAAAGCCCTTATCTGATTTTCCATTCGGACAGGGCGGAATTGAGGACTCGTCCTCAGGTTCTCCCTAAGGTGGTTTCAGCGTTTCACCTGAACCAACCTATTGTGGTGCCTGCGGCTACTAGGGACTTGGAGGACTCCAAGTTGCTAGACGTTGTCAGGGCCCTGAAAATATATGTTTCCAGGACGGCTGGAGTCAGAAAATCTGACTCGATGTTTATCCTGTATGCACCCAACAAGCTGGGTGCTCCTGCTTCTAAGCAGACTATTGCTCGTTGGATTTGTAGTACAATTCAGCTTGCACATTCTGTGGCAGGCCTGCCACAGCCAAAAATCTGTAAATGCCCACTCCACAAGGAAGGTGGGCTCATCTTGGGTGGCTGCCCGAGGGGTCTCGGCTTTACAACTTTGCCGAGCAGCTACTTGGTCAGGAGCAAATACGTTTGTAAAATTCTACAAATTTGATACCCTGGCTGAGGAGGACCTGGAGTTCTCTCATTTGGTGCTGCAGAGTCATCCGCACTCTCCCGCCCGTTTGGGAGCTTTGGTATAATCCCCATGGTCCTTACGGAGTCCCCAGCATCCACTAGGACGTCAGAGAAAATAAGAATTTACTTACCGATAATTCTATTTCTCGTAGTCCGTAGTGGATGCTGGGCGCCCATCCCAAGTGCGGATTGTCTGCAATACTGGTACATAGTTATTGTTACCAAAAATCGGGTTATTGCTGTAGTGAGCCATCTTTTCTAGAGGCTCCTCTGTTATCATGCTGTTAACTGGGTTTAGATCACAAGTTATACGGTGTGATTGGTGTGGCTGGTATGAGTCTTACCCGGGATTCAAAATCCTTCCTTATTGTGTACGCTCGTCCGGCCACAGTATCCTAACTGAGGCTTGGAGGAGGGTCATAGGGGGTGGAGCCAGTGCACACCAGGTAGTCCTAAAGATTTTACTTTTGTGCCCAGTCTCCTGCGGAGCCGCTATTCCCCATGGTCCTTACGGAGTCCCCAGCATCCACTACGGACTACGAGAAATAGAATTATCGGTAAGTAAATTCTTATTTTTAACAATAACAATTATATTAATTACAAACTTGCTTTCCAAATTTTACAAATGAACTGAAGGGGGGAAATGATTGAGAACCATTGCACTTTATGATCTGTACAGAAGATGTTACTAAGATTAATCTGAATAAATTAATTCTTCATTAATAAAGCATTCACGTTTCCATGGATTATTTATAGAGGGAGAAGAAGAGACGTATGTTACTGATATGAAGGCAGAAGATACAGAGGGAGAAGAAGAGACGTATGTGACTGATATGAAGGCAGAAGATATAGAGGGAGAAGAAGGGACGTATGTGACTGATATGAAGGCAGAAGATATAAAGGGAGAAGAAGAGACGTATGTGACTGATATGAAGGCAGAAGATATAGAGGGAGAAGAAGAGACGTATGTGACTGATATTAAGGTAGAAGATATGGAGGGAGAGGAGACGCATGTGAGGGGTGAGCAGTGTAAGGAGGAGAAAATCCCTACATATATCAGCACAGGTGAGTAATGAACACTTATTACTGTAAAAATTCACATATTCTACTTGCTCAGTTATTACAATATTCTCTGCTCCGTGGGGGAAGTCAGGAACCATCAGCCCTATAAGACTCCTGTTCTTACCCTCACATCATGTCACTGTGTGTTACCAGCCCAGAGATCTGACCAGTCTCCTCCCCACACTATCTGGTGTATCTCATACATCAGGAGCCATCAGCCCCTATTATACTCCTGCTCTCCCCCTCACATCATGCCACTGAGTGTTGCCAGCCCAGAGATCTGACCGGTCTCCTCCCCACACTCTCTGGTGTATCTCATGCATCAGGAGCCATCAGCCCCTATTATACTCCTGCTCTCCTCCTCACATCATGTCACTGTGTGTTGCCAGCCCAGAGATCTGACCAGTCTCCTCCCCACACTATCTTGTGTATCTCGTACATCAGGAGCCATTAGCCCCTATTATACTCCTGCTCTCCCCCTCACATCATGTCACTGTAGGTTACCAGCCCAGCGATCTGACCAGTCTCCTCCCCACACTCTCTGGTGTATCTCATACATCAGGAGCCATCAGCCCCTATTATACTCCTGCTCTCCCCCTCACATCATGTCAGTGTGTGTTACCAGCCCAGAGATCTGACCAGTCTCCTCCCCACACTCTCTGGTGTATCTCATACATCAGGAGCCATCAGCCCCTATTATACTCCTGCTCTCCCCCTCACTTCATGTCACTGTGTGTTACCAGCCCAGAGATCTGACCAGTCTCCTCCCCACACTCTCTGGTGTATCTCATACATCAGGAGCCATCAGCCCCTATTATACTCCTGCTCTCCCCCTCACATCATGCCACTGAGTGTTGCCAGCCCAGAGATCTGACCAGTCTCCTCCCCACACTCTCTGCTGTATCTCATGCATCAGGAGCCATCAGCCCCTGTTATAAACTCTCTGGTGTATCTCAAACCTGTTTCCAAAGACCTTTCCATCTGCTTGTATCCTATGACTACCAGATAAATGTCAAACACTTATCCATTGTCTGAGTGTCCTAAGGTTGAGCCCAGCGTCTCCCAGTTCAGCCGTCTAATCACTCACATTTCTCTTACGTCTTAGAGGATGCTGGGGTCCATATTAGTACCATGGGGTATAGACGGGTCCACTAGGAGCCACTGGCACTTTAAGAGTTTGATAGTGTGGGCTGGCTCCTCCCTCTATGCCCCTCCTACCAGACTCAGTTTAGAAAATGTGCCCGGAGGAGCCTATCACAGCTAGGGGAGCTCCATAGGAGTTCTTTTAGTTTTATTGTTTTATTAAAGTTTTAGGCACAGGGAGGCTGCTGGCAACAGCCTCCCTGCTTCGTGGGACTAAGGGGGGGAGTAGTGTCCGCCCTGAGGGGTCTGAGTCACTGACTCCGCTGATGGAACACTGAGCTCCTGAGGGGAATGATCGTTCGCCGCCAAAGGTGATCGTTCACCCCCGCAGCATGCCGCCACCTCCTTACAGAGTCAGATGGTTGAAGCGGCGAGTGAGCCAGCCCCATACCCCCCACTTGTATTGAAGTCTGTCAGAGGGCCCCGGTTACGCTGCCAGCGATTTCCTCAGGCCAGTATAAAGATCAGTGGAGCGGGAAGCAGCGCCATGAAAGGGGGTGGAGCTTCTCAGAGAGGACCCAGCAGCGTTCAGAGCCATTTTTCCTGCCTGCAGGTCATTGTGGAGACGCTGACAGGGAGAGCTGTCCCTTCAATTCATCTCCAGCTATCTTGTACGGTACCAGGGGGTTGTAGAAGGGGGGAGGCTGTAGAAATACTGTGTAACCTATTAAAGTGCACAGTAAGCGCTAGGTAGTGGCTTCCATCTATCTAAAAGCGCTGTGTGTGGGTTGGCTCCAATCTCTGTGGCTCTCTTGGCATTCATGGGGGAAGAAACTGTATATGTCCTTTCCCTGGGTGTGTGTGGAGTGTTTGTCTCCAAAAAATACCATGTCTAGGGACTCTGTGTCATATGCTGCAGAGGATAATTCCTCTCAGGACGATCCCATTCCTGGTACTCAGGATTGTACTGTTTTATCACAGATTCCTGCAAAGGAGCCTGAGTGGTTAGCCTCTCTTAAGGGTATGATTTCTCAGATTTCTACTAGGGTTGTACAGACTGAGACTGCAACTCAGGTTTTACAGACGTCTTATGGCGGTTTGGTATGGTGCTGTTCCTTCAGGGCCCCCTAGCGTACACCCTCAAAAAACGTGCTCTTGCCCAGATTGTGCAAGATGACACGGATACCGATTCTGACATGGCAGACGGTGATGGGGATGTGCTGCAGGGGGCGGCATCTCTTGCAAAAGGGGTGCAGTTGATGATTGAGGACATTAGAGATGTGTTGAATATTGCTGATGCAACACCTGAGCAGGTTGAGGAGGCCTACTTCACGGATAATAAGAAAGCCTCGCTAACCTTCCCTGCGTCTAAAGAATTAAACGCTATACTTGAAAAATCCTGGGAAAACCCAGAGAAAAAATTCCAGATCCCCAGAAAGGTTCTGGTTGCTTTTCCCTTCCCTGAGGATGATAGGAAGAAATTGGAAATCCCACCCATAGTTGACGCATCTGTTTCCAGACTGTCAAAGAAGGTGGTGTTACCGGTCCCGGGATCTACCGCGTTAAAAGAACCGGCTGATCGCAAAATTGACACTACGCTCAAATCCATATTCACGGCTTCAGGGGCGATTCTACGACCTACTATTGCCTGTGCATGGATCTCTAAAGCTATAGTGAAGTGGTCAGGCACGTTGCTTGAGGAATTGGATACAATGGATAAGTGACGTTGAATTGTTTTCACGTAACATAAAGGATTCTGCAGAATTTATGGTGGAATCCATGAAGGATCTGGGTACGATGGCTGCAGGGATATCTTCCATGTCTGTCTCAGCTCACAGAGGACTCTGACTATGCCAATGGTCTTCCGACGCGGAATACAGAAGTGTGAAGAACCTACCCTACACAGGTCAGGCTCTATTTGGGGAAGAGTTGGATGTGTGGATTTCCACGTCAACCGCGGGTAAGTCACATTTTCTTCCCTCAGCTGCTCCTGCTCCGAAGAAACCCTTTTTTTCAGCTACGTCACAGTTCTTTCGGACAGCTAAAACAAGAAAGAACAAGCCGTCTAACACCTTCTTTAGAGGAGGTCGCGCAAAATCCAAAAAACCTGCCACTGCAGTAGTTGGTTACCTCGCCTCATTTGTTACCACTTTGGGAAACTTTATGTGGCTTGGTGTGGACGACGAGCGTTTTTTTCCCTTCGGCTTTTCATTTAGCCGCCTTCTTTGGTTTCTCCGGGTGGTTTTCTCGGCTGAGTTTCAACTAGGTTTACCTGAGTTTCAGGTCTCTGCTCTTTTGGTTTTCTTCCAAAGGATATTAGCCTGGCTGACGGAAGTTCGGACTTTCTTGCAGGGAGTTCTCTAACGGCAACCCCCCTTGCGACCTCCGGCAGCACCAGGAAACCTCATACTGGTTGGTGGAGATGGATTATCTCACTTGGAAGGTGGTCCTTCTTCTGGCCCCTGGCCTCGGCCAGATGGGTGTCGAAGCTTGGATCTCTCTCTTTCCCTCTTGTCGGCCTTCTTGCCTGACATTACATAAGGATACGGCTGAGCTTCATACTCGGCGGCCGTTTCTTCCAGGGGTGATGTCCGCTTTTCATATAACTCTGACACTTGTGTTTTCAACACTCTTGGCGACTTAACCGGATTAGTGACCTTTGGATGTTGTCAGGGCGCTCCGACTCTCTGTATAGTTGCCTTCGGCTATTCGACAATCTCATTTCTTCTTGGGTCTGTACAATACTTCCGTACTGAATGGCCGGGGTCCCGGCAGACGTTGGCCCATTGACATCAAAATCCTCAGCATGACAGTGGACCGCACGGCCTGGAGGAGGGGCCGGTGGGGGCGAGGCTCAGACGGTTCAGCCACGTTTGGGTGTCAGCAAGCCTGGACCCCTGGGTACAGTATATTGTGTCTCAGAGGTACAGTCGGGAGTTTCAAGAACTCCCACCTCACCGATTCTTCAAATCAGGCTTACCAGCTTTGCTGGCAGACGGTGCTGTCCTACAGGAAGCCATCCAAAAATTGGAAAAGTCACATGTCATTGTACCAGTTTCACCTCAGATGCAAAACAAGGGTTACTATTCAAACCTTTTTGTGGTACCGAAACCGGATGGTTCGGTGAGGCCAATTTTGAATTTGAAAATGTTGAACCTCTATCTGAGGGAGTTCAAATTCAAAATGGAACTCTGAGAGCGGTGATCTCAGGTCTGGAGGAGGGGGAGTTCCTGGTATCCCTGGATATCAAGGATGCGTACCTCCACATTCCGAAATGGCCACCGCACCAGGCTTATCTCAGATTTGCACTGTTAGACAGCCACTATCAAATTCAGGCGCTGCCATTCGGCCTCTCCACAGCACGGAGGGTGTTCACCAAGGTGATGGCAGAGATGATGGTTCTCCTTCGCAGACAGGGGGTGAACATAATCCCACATCTGGACGATCTGCTGATAAAGGCATCGTCCAGGGAGATGTTGTAGCAGTCCATTGTTTTCACGACCCATCTGCTCAGGGAACACTGTTGGATCCTGAACCTTCCAAAATGGCATTTGGAGCCAACAAGGAGATTGTCTTTTCTGGGAATGATCCTCGACACTGAAGTGCAGAGGGTGTTTCTTCCGGAGGAGAAAGCGTTGGTGATTCAAACAATGGTCTGGGATTTCCTGAAGCCAACCCGGGTATCTGTTCATCAGTGCATTCGCATTCTGGGGAAGATGGTTGCCTCTTACGAGGCTCTACAGAATGGAAGGTTTCATGCTCAGTCGTTCCAACTGGATCTCCTAGACAAGTGGTCGGGGTCTCACCTACATATGCACCAGAGAATACGTCTGTCGCCGAAAGCCAGGATTTCACTCCTCTGGTGGCTGAAAATACCTCACCTTCTGGATGGCTGCAGGTTCGGGATTTAGGACTGGATCCTTCTAACCACGGGATGCAAGTCTCCAGGGCTGGGGCGCAGTCACTCAGGGGTCAACATTCCAAGGAAGGTGGTCAAGCCTGGAATCCAGCCTTCCAATAAACATTCTGGAACTTAGAGCTGTCTACAACGGTCTTCTCCAAGCAGCCCATCTTCTGCGAGATCGAGTTATTCACGTGCAGTCAAACAATGTAACGACGGTGGCCTACATAAAGGGCAGAACGAAGAGCAGAGCTGCAATGTCCGAGGTAACAAGAATCATCCTCTGGGCAGAAAAACATGCGTTGGCGCTGACAGCAATCTTCATTCCGGGAGTAGACAACTGGGAAGCGGTCTTCATCAACAGACATGATCTCCATCCAGGAGAGTGGGGCCTCCATCCAGAGGTGTTCACGGAGGTGACAGATTTTTGGGGTGTACCTCAAATAGACATGATGACCTCCCGTCTTAACAAGAAACTTTGGAGGTATTGTTCCAGGTCGAGGGACCTGCAAGCCGTGTCAGTGGACGCCCTGGTGTCTCCGTGGGTGTTCCATTCGGTGTACTTGTTTCCTCCATTTCCACTCATTCCAAGAGTTCTAAAACTCATAAGGAGAACAAGAGTTCAGCCGATCCTCATTGCGCAGGACTGGCCATGAAGGGCTTGGCATGCGGATCTTCTGGGTCTGCTGCTGGAAGAACCGAGGCCTCTTCCTCTTCGGGAGGACCTGGGTCAACAGGGGCTGTTTCCTTATCAAGACTTACCGCGGCTACGTTTGACGGCATAGAGGTTGAACGCCAGATATTTGCTCGGAAGGGAATTCCAAACAAAGTCATTCCTACCCTCATACAGGCTAGGAAAGGAGTAACGTCTAAACATTACCATCGCATTTGGAAAATGTATGTATCTTGGTGTGAATCCAAGAAGCTTCCTACGGTGGAGTTTCAACTGGGACGGTTTCTCCTCTTCCTGCAAGCAGGTTTGGATATGGGCCTGAGGTTGGGATCCGTAAAAGGTCCAGATTTCGGCCTTATCAATTTTCTTCCAGAAATAATTGGCTGCCCTCTCTGAGGTTTAGACTTTTTTGAAAGGGGTTCTGCACATCCAGCCTCCCTTTGTGCCACCTACGGCGCCCTGGGAACTTAACGTGGTGTTGCAGTTCCTCCAATCGGAGTGGTTAGAGCCTCTACAGGAGGTTGAGGTCAAGTTTTTCATGTGGAAGGCTGTCACTTTGTTGGCCTTGGCTTCTGCTAGACGTGTGTCGGAATTGGGGGCTTTGTCCTGTAAAAGCCCCTACTTGATCTTCCACAAAGATAGAGCTGAGCTCTGTACACGTCAGCAGTTTCTTCCGAAGTTTGTGTCGGCTTTTCATATCAACCAACCTATTGTGGTGCCAGTTGCTACTGACTCTTCAATTTCATCGAAGTCCTTGGTTGTTGTAAGGGCTCTGAAGATCTATGTGAAGAGGACTGCTCGTCACAGAAAATCGGACTCTCTGTTTATCCTGTATGATCCCAAGAAAATTGGCTGTCCTGCTTCTAAGCAGACGATCTCTCACTGGATCAGGTTCACTATCCAGCATGCGTATTCTACGGCAGGCTTGCCGTGTCCAAAATCTGTTAAGTCCCACTCTACTCGTAAGGTGGGTTCTTCCTGGGCGGCTGCCCGGGGGGGGGGGCTCAGCTTTACAGCTTTGCCGAGCGGCTACTTGGTCTGGGTCGAACACATTTGCTAAGTTCTACAAGTTCGATACTTTGGCCTCTGAGAGCCTACAATTTGGTCAATCAGTTCTGCAGGAGCCTCCGCGCTCTTCCTCCCATTCTGGGAGCTTTGGTACATCCCCATGGTACTAATATGGACCCCAGCATCCTCTAGGACGTAAGAGAAAATAGGATTTTAATTACCGCAGAGGATGCTGGGCAACTGCCCAGCGCTTCGTTATCCTGCAGTGGTTATCTGGTTCAGTATGGCTTTGTTCTTAGTTAAGTGCTGCCTTGTTACTTGGTTTAGTAATGTTCAGCTGTTGCTGAGTTTCAAGTTAGTTTGCTTTGTGTGCCTTGCTGTGTGAGCTGGTGTGAATCTAACCACTATCTGTTAAATCCTTCTCTCGAAGTTGTCAGTCTCCTCGGGCACAGTTTCTAGACTGAGTCTGGTAGGAGGGGCATAGAGGGAGGAGCCAGACCACACTCTCAAACTCTTTATAGTGGCAGTGGCTCCTAGTGGACTTGTCTATACATCATGGTACTAATATGGACCCCAGCATCCTCTACGGACTTCGAGAAAAGGATTTACCGGTAGGTAATTAAAATCCTATTTTTCCAGCACACAGTAAAAGAAAAAAAACAACACTCACGTTTTGATGAAAAAATGGTTATTTTGATTCCTACAGATCATAGAAGTCCGTATGTCAGCTGTAGCCCGACAGCTGTTTCAACCATAATACAGTGGCTTTCTTCAAGGGATGTAGAAAACCACTGTTGTGGTTGAAACCGCTGTCGAGCTGCAGCTGACATACGGACTTCTATGAATCTGTAAGAATAAAAATAGCATCCTTAGTTTTTCATCAAAACGTGAGTGCTTTTTTTTCTTTTTCTGTGTCCTGGAAAAAGTGAGTGCCTATATTTCTCTTACATCCTAGAGCAGGGGTGGGCAACAGGCGTGTGCAATGATAAGCGGCCCGACTGAGCCGCTTGTCACTGCGCTACACTGCTGCCAGACGCTGCGCCGCAGAGGAAATCCTGGTCACGTCACAGGGTCTGCTGACCGGGATTTCCTCTGTGATGTCATTCGCTGGGCGGCAGAGGTCGGAGCCACAGCAGGAGCGGCGGGCAGCAGGAATGACTCTGGGGTGCGGACAGCAGCAGTGACTCCGGGCAGCAGCAGCGACTCTGTGAAGCACGGGCAGCGGGGATCAGGCAGCGGATCATCTTCCACTGAAAAAAAAGGTAAACCCCCTGCCTAGCCAGTACCTGAAATGGATCTGTACTTGAGCTGCAATATGGGTTCAGGGGAGGGGGGGGGGGGGGGGGGGGGGGGGAGATGGGGACAGGGACTGCTATATGGGTTCCAGGGAGGGGGGTAGGGACTGCTATATAGGTTCAGGGAAGGGGGGTAGGGACTGCTATATAGGTTCAGGAAAGGGGGGTAGGGACTGCTATATAGGTTCAGGGAAGGGGGGTAGGGACTGCTATATAGGTTCAGGGAAGGGGGCTAGGGACTGCTATATAGGTTCAGGGGAGGGGGGGGGGGATAGGGACTGCTATATAGGTTCAGGGGAGGGGGGGAGGAGGATAGGGACTGCTATATAGGTTCAGGGAAGGGGGGTAGGGACTGCTATATAGGTTCAGGGAAGGGGGGTAGGGACTGCTATATAGGTTCAGGGAAGGGGGGTAGGGACTGCTATATAGGTTCAGGGAAGGGGGATAGGGACTGCTATATAGGTTCAGGGGAGGGGGGGGAGGAGGATAGGGACTGCTATATAGGTTCAGGGAAGGGGGGTAGGGACTGCTATATAGGTTCAGGGGAGGGGGGGGGGAGGAGGATAGGGACTGCAATATAGGTTCAGGGGAAGGGGGTAGGGACTGCGGTGCATGCGCAGTTCAGACCCGATTTACAAGATATTTTGTGTGTGGCCCTCGATTATTCACTGGAAGTGTTAAGCAGCCCCCCAGCTGAAATAATTTCCCACCCCTGTCCTAGAGGATGCTGCGGTTCCATTTAGTAGCATGGGGTATAGACGGGTCCCTTGGGAGCCATGGGCACTTTAAGAGTTTAATAGTGTGGGCTGACTCCTCCCTCTATACCCCTCCTACCAGACTCAGTTTAGAAAATGTGCCCGGAGGAGCCGGTCACAGCTAGGGGAGCTTCTAGGAGTTTTTCTGGTTTTATTGTTTTTCTAAGAGTTTTAAGTACAGGAAGGCTGCTGGCAACAGCCTCCCTGCTTCGTGGGACTTGGGGGAGAGTAGGAACCAACTCTAGAAGTTAATGGTTCTCTGTCTCCGCTGACAGGACACTGAGCTCCTGAGGGTGCTGATCGCAAGCCCACGAGGCGACCGCTCACTCCCGCAGCATGGCCGCCCCCTCCTAACAGAGCCAGAAGAAAGAAGAGTAGTGAGTATGACGCCGGCGGCCCGGGAAGCGGGTCGACGGCAGGTATAGCGGCACAAGGGTGGGAGCGGCTCTAACAGGCTGCGCTCCGGAAGGCTCAGTAGCACTTGGTGTAAGACGCTGTGAGGGGCGTCCTGGGCCAGCGCACATACCCTACACTGGTCATATAGGCTAACAGGGGGTAATCCCTCTGTTAGCTGCACGAATACCTCAGGCTAGTATAATCACATAAGTGCGGGACGATGCGCCATTACAGGGGGCGGGACTTCTCCTCAGAACGGATCCAGCGCTCACGAGCGCCATTTTCTCCCTGCAGATTACACAGAAGAGACGCTGACAGGGAGCGCTGCCATCCACATAACTCCAACATACCTCTGTGGTACCTGTTTATCCTATTAAGGTTACTCAGTCAGCGCTGGCCGTTTCTTATATTAACTGCCTACTGGGGCGCTGTGTGGCTGGCTACTTAATACTCTGGGGGAAAACTGTGTCTGACATTTTCCTATGTGTGTGTGTGTGTGTGGGTGTGGCTGTATATCTCACATTAACATGTCTAGGAACTCTGTATCTTGTGCTGCAGAGTGTGTATCTTCTCCTGAAGAGTCTATTCCATGTACTCAGGATTGCCATGTACTTTCTCAGCTTTCTCAGTCCGAACCCCCATGGGTGTATTCTATAAGGGGAATGATATCCCACATTTCATCTAGGATGTCGCATAATGAGAATGTAATGCAGGTTTTACAACAATCTGTAGAGGTTTTGCAGTATTCAGCTCTAAGATCCCTATTGCATACCCTAAAATCGTGCTCTTTCCCAGATAATGCAGGCTGACACGGACACCGACTCTGATGCAGGGGACGGTGATGGGGATATGCAGGGGGGGTATGCATCCCTTGCTAAGGGGGTGCAACACATGATTGAGGCCATTAGGGACATTTTGTACATTACTGAGAGAGTACCTGAGCAGGTAGAGGAGGCTTACTTTACAGACAATAAGAAATCCTCCCTTACTTTCCCCGCTTCTAAAGAGTTAAACTCCTTGTTTGAAAAATCCTGGAAAAACCCAGAGAAATAATTCCAGATCCCCAAAAGGGTTCTTATTGCTTTTCCCTTTCCTGAAGAGGACAGGAAAAAGTGGGAAAACCCACCTATAGTAGATGCTTCTGTATCTAGGTTGTCTAAAAAGGTAGTTTTACCTGTCCCTGGTTCAACCGCTTTAAAAGAGCCGGCTGACTGCAAAATTGAGACAATGCTCAAATCAATATACACAGCTACAAGAGTGGCTTTAAGGCCCACTATTGCTTGTGCGTGGATTTCTAAAGCCAAAGTAAAGTGGTCAGGCACATTACTAGAGGAATTAGATGCTCTGGATAGGAGAGACATTGAATTATTTTTTCCGTCACATAGAGGATTCTGCAGGTTTCTTTAGAGGAGGTTGAGGGAAATCTAGAAAACCTGGACCAACAGTTTTCCAGGAACAGAAGCCAGGTTCTGCTTCCTCAAAATTTTCAGCATGACGGTGGACCTCCCAGCCTTGGGATCGGGCAGGTGGGAGCGAGACTAAGGGATTTTAGTCACATCTGGGCATCATCATGCCTAGACCCCTGGGTACAAGAGATTGTTACCCATTGATACAGACTGGAGTTTCAAGAGCTCCCACCGCACAGATTCTTCAAATCAGGCTTACCAGCTTCGCTGGCAGAAAGTGCTATCCTACAGGAAGCCATTCAAAAATTGGTACAAACAAATGTCATTGTTCCAGTTCCACCTCGCCTAACAAACAAGGGTTATTACTCAAACCTGCTTGTGGTACCTAAACCGGACGGTTCGGTAAGGCCGATATTAAACCTAAAGTCATGAGGGTATTCAAGATGGAGTCTCGGAGAGCGGTGATCTCAGGTCTGGAGGAGGGGGAATTCCTGGTATCCCTGGATATCAAGGATGCGTACCTTCACGTTCCGAGCTGGCCGCCTCACCAGGCTTATCTGAGATTTGCGCTGCTGGACTGTCACTATCAGTTCCAGGCGCTGCCATTTGTCCTCTCTACATCACCGAGGGTGTTCACCAAGGTCATGGCAGAGCTGATGCTACTCCTCCGCAAGCAGGGAGTGAACGTTATTCCATATCTGGACGATCTGCTGATAAAAGCATCTTCCAGGGAGAAGCTGTTACAGAGCATTGCTCTCTCAACTCGACTACTCCAGGATCATGGGTGGATCCTGAACCTTCCAAAGTCCCATATGGAACCGACAAGGAGACTGTCCTTCCTGGGGATGAGCCTCAACACAGAAGTACAGAGGGTGTTTTTGCCGGTGGAGAAATGGTCCGGGATGTCCTGAAGCCTGCCCGGGTATCGGTTCATCAGTGCATTCGCCTTTTGGGGAAGATGGTGGCCTCTTACGAGGCTATACAGTACGAAAGATTTCATGCACGGTACTTCCAACTGGATCTCCTGGACAAATGGTCAGGATCTCATCTTCACATGCGCCAGCGGATACGCCTGTCGCAGAAAGCCAGAATTTCGCTCCACTGGTGGCTGCAAACATCTCACCTTCTCGAGGGCCACAGATTCAGAATTGGATCCTTCTAGCCACGGATGCAAGTCTCAGAGGTTGGAGTGCAGTCACCCAAGGGAAAAACTTCCAAGATAAGTGGTCAAGTCTGAAATCCATCCTTCCGATTAAACATTCTGGAACTAAGGGCCGTGTACAACGGCCTTCTACAAGCGGCACATTTTACAATTTAACAGCGGTGTCCTACATAAACTGACAGGGCGGAATGAAGAGCAGATCCGCAATGTCAGAGGTAACAAGAATCCTCCTCTGGGCAGAAAAGCACGTGGTAGCGCTGTCAGCGATCTTCATTCCGGGAGTGGACAACTGGGAAGCGGACATCCTCAGCAGACACGATCTCCATCCAGGAGAATGGGGCCTCCACCCGGAGGTGTTCGAGGAGGTAACAAGTCATTGGGGTGTACTTCAAATAGACATGATGGCCTCCCGCCTCAACAAGAAGCTTCGGAGGTACTGTTCCAGGTCGAGAGACCCACAGGCAGTGGCGGTGGATGCCCTTGTGACTCCGTGGGTGTTCAAGTCAGTGTACGTGTTCCCTCCACTTCCACTCATCCCAAGAATTCTCAAACTAATAAAAAGAACAAGTGTTCAGGCGATCCTCATTGCTCCGGACTGGCCAAGAAGGGCTTGGTACGCGGATCTTCTGGAATTACTGCTGGAGGATCCGAGGCCTCTTCCTCTTCTTGAGGATCTTCTGCAACAGGGGCTGTTCGCTTATCAAGACTTACCGTGGCTACGTTTGACCGCATGGAGGTTGAACGCACGATATTAGCTTGGAAGGGCGTAACGTCTAAACATTACCATTGGATTTGGAAAAAGTAGGTGTCTTGGTGTGAATCCAAGAAGTTTCCTATGGTGGAGTTTCAACTGGGACGGTTTCTCCTCTTTCTGCAAGCAGGTGTGGATGTGGGCCTACGCTTGGACTCCCTAAAGGTCCAGATTTCAGCCTTGTCCATTTTCTTCCAGAAACAATTGGCTGCTCTCCCTGAGGTTCAGACTTTCTTGAAAGGGGTTCTGCACATCCAACCGCCTTTTGTGCCGCCTACGGCACCGTGGGATCTTAATGTGGTGTTGCAGTTTCTGCAGTCGGATTGGTTCGAGCCTTTACAGGAGGTAGATGTCAAGTTTCTTACTTGGAAGGCTGTCACACTGTTGGCATTGGCATCTGCTAGGCGAGTGTCAGAATTGGTGGCATTGTCGTACAAGAGCCCATACTTGATTTTCCAGGAAGATAGGGCTGAGCTCAGAATGCGTCAGCAATTTCTTCCAAAGGTTGTGTCAGCTTTTCATATCAACCAACCTATTGTGGTGCCAGTGGCTACTAACTCAATTACCTCAAAGTACTTGGATGTTGTGAGGGCTTTGAAGATTTATGTGAAGAGAACTTCTCGTCACAGGAAGTCGGACGCTCTGTTTGTCCTTTATGTTACCAACAAGGTTGGGTGTCCTGCTTCTAAGCAAACAATGTCTTGCTGGATCAGGTTTAATATCCAGCATACTTATTCTACGGCAGGCTTGCGTGTCCGAATTCTGTTAAGGTGCACTCTACCCGTAAAGCGGGTTCTTCCTGGGCGGCTGCCCGGGGTGTCTTGGCTTTGCAGTTTTGCCGGGCAGCTACTTGGTCAGGGTCGAACACGTTTGCTAAGTTCTACAAGTTCGATACTTTGGCCTCTGCAGACCTTCAGATTGGTCAATCTGTTCTGCAGGAGCCTCCGTGCTCTCCCTCCTGTACTGGGAGCTTTGGTACATCCCCATGGTACTAAATGGAACCCCAGCATCCTCTAGGACGTAAGAAAAAATAGGATTTTAATTACCTGCCAGTAAGTCCTTTTCTTGTAGTCCATAGAGGATGCTGGGCGCCTGCCCAGCACTTCGTTTTCCTGCATTGCTACTTGGTTAAGTACTGTTGTTCAGCTGTTGCTGAATCGTTTCAAGTTGGTTAGCTTGGCTTTCCTTTTGTTATGTGTGAGCTGTTGTAAGTCTCACCACTATCGGTGTATTTCCTTCTCTCGAAGTATGTCCGTCTCCTCGGGCACAGTTTCTAGACTGAGTCTGGTAGGAGGGGCATAGAGGGAGGAGCCAGCCCACACTATTAAACTCTGAAAGTGCCCATGGCTCCCAAGGGACCCGTCTATACCCCATGGTACTAAATGGAACCTCAGCATCCTCTATGGACTACGAGAAAAGGATTTACCGGTATGTAATTAAAATATTATTTTAACCCCTTCTGGACCCTGTACCACTAACCTAATTTTCATTACAGTATGCTGTATTGTTTTTTCTGTATAGTAATATAATTAAATATTTAGATAACAGCCACTGTTGTATAGAAAAGGATGGATCTGTAAAATCTCTAAGTATTATGCATGAGTTATTCAATATATCAATAAAAATAGAAATAACTCGGTTGTAAATTGTGTGATATTATGCAGACACATGCAAAGTTATAATCCATATGGGATTACACATAGGAGAGTGTGGGACGTGCTCCACTGTATTGGCTACAGAACCTAGTCTTCCTCGGTGCCCTCCCATCCCAGTACTGGCCAGGCCCACTACCGCTTAGCTTCCAAGATCAGATGAGCTTGGGCATGCCCATTATGGTGTGACTGTAGTTTCAGTGGGCAGGAAGACATGGGTGTAGCAGTAAACTTATGGTCAGAGAAAAGGGGCTATTTTGTAACTCTCATTGAAGCCTTCTGGATGGAAAAGCCTTAGTTCATAGATCCAGTACATTTTCCTTCTAGATAGCAGGTGGAAAGATCACCGCCTCTTTCACTTAGGGTTACCAGTTCTATGCCCTTGAATGTGAGTTCATCTCAGTTAGAATTGTGATACTGCAGGAAGTGTTTGGAGACCACATGGGTTTGTACTTTGGTTTTGATGTTCTGAATGTGCTCTTGAGTCCTGAGTTTAAGTGGTCTCTTGATCTTTCCAACATATTTTATTTTGCATGCTTAAATAAAAATATAAACGTTAGTTTATTTAAAAGGGAACGTACTAAAATTATTTAACAGAGTACAGAGGTTTTTATCTGTAAAACATAAATATAGCTTCAATGCAAAAGTACATTTATAACACAGCATAAAAGTAAAAATAAAATAAAAATTCAAGTAAAGTAAAATACATAATATTCTGGAGGTGTAAAGATCGAGTAGCAAATGCTTATCTTTAAAGATGAGGTATGTTCACAAAATGTCCAACACGTTTCATCCTGTGGACTTCATCAAGGTATAGGCGAAATTGAAACAAGTTACGGAAAGTTCATCAAAGTATAAGAGAAATTGAAACAAGTTACGGAAACTTCATCTCTACATTCAGATGGTATAAGAAGAGGGTAGGCTCCTACAGAAAGTTCCCTAAGAAAGTCAGACAAGACATGTAATTGCGCAGGCATAGAAGAGGAAAGACCTTGTAGTCTCTTCAGTATTAAGGTCACATTCATTTGGGGCTGTTGCTACTTCTTGGCATCTACAGGGGACTAATGCACGGCTGCAGTTGTTACCTTTCCTTCTCTTGGATTTTGTGGATAGACTCGAGTTTATCCTGCACCAGACTGGATAAATAGAAAAAAGTAATTTTATTTTAACCAACTAACACATGAGTCTCAATGGACAGCTATCCGTTATGTTGGAGGCGCTCCGGGGATTATGTAACTGATACACATATATCCGTTGTGTGTGTGTGTGGTGGTGAGATCACAACACATCGGAAGGAAGAAAATTCCCTTGTTTGGAGCACTCTTTTAAAGAAATGTAAATGTTTATTTTCAATTAAAACTTAACTTGTATTTATCAAAATTACCTATAAAATAAGTGGGAAGTACAATTTAAATGTGATTGACAAGCTAATTCCCTTAGCGTTCTAATATCAGACGCGGTAATCGTCCTAGTGGTGAGAATATTTGGGCGAGATTAATCCATAATAACTGGATATTTTTTCTTCCACATAGAAAAAGGACAGTAATCTGTCCTGGTTGCAGCAGGTAGCGGTTATTCTTTTTTATACAAGAGCTAACAATAATATAGATATACTGAAATAATATAGAGATCGGTGTAGCCAAACATTTTGGTATCCTAATATATTCTAAATTATTTCTCAGTCCCAAATTGGTGTATCCCTTCAGCCCTAATCCTCCTTAGTAAAAACTGCCGGTGTTACGTTTGCTAATGAGCCATTAGACACTTCAGTTCGATACCAGTGAATATTTCCAAATAAATAAAACAATTCCCCTCTGATCACGGTACAGATATATACACAAACAGAGTAATTTGTATCAGCTGTCAAAGTATTCGGCACAGATGCCTCAGGAGAGTTAGTAACAGCTGATACTTGACAATATTGATTTCCCACTGTTCCCAATCATGCAGAAACACAGTGTAGCATTGTATCCATCCCACAGTGGTCTAACGGGGGTGTTCAGTTTCACAAGTAACTATCACACTATGGGGGTCATTCCGAGTTGTTCGCTCTGTATTTTTCTTCGCATCGCAGCAATTTTCCGCTAACTGCGCATGCGCAATGTCCGCACTGCGACTGCGCCAAGTAAATTTGCTATGCAGTTAGGTATTTTACTCATGGTTTTTCCTTCGTTCTGGTGATCGTAATGTGATTGACAGGAAGTGGGTGTTTCTGGGCGGAAACTGGCCGTTTTATGGGAGTGTGCGAAAAAACGCTACCGTTTCCGGAAAAAACGCGGGAGTGGCTGGAGAAACGGGGGAGTGTCTGGGCGAATGCTGGGTGTGTTTGTGACGTCAAACCAGGAACTAAACGGACTGAACTGATCGCAGATGCCGAGTAAGTCTGGAGCTACTCTGAAACTGCTAAGAAGTGTCTATTCGCAATTTTGAGAATCGTTCGTTCGCAATTTTGAAAAGCTAAGATACACTCCCAGTAGGCGGCGGCTTAGCGTGTGCAATGCTGCTAAAAGCAGCTTGCGAGCAAACAACTCGGAATGAGGGCCTATATGAGGTAGCTTGGTGTCTGCTATAAATATGTTAAGCTCATGGATTTTGCCAATACTGCAGATACACAATACAGAAAGAAAATTCTTCCAAGAAATGGAACAGGTTTATTTCAGTACTTAATTGTTGCACATAACCCCCCCCCCCCCCTCCCCCTTATATATCTACTGCTTTGGTACATCCCGTTCGTCACGGAAAAGAAACAAGGAAATTATGATCCTAATGCTTTTTTGTAGAGCTCCATAGCAGCCCAATATAGCCCTCCCTTGTATGTGCTTATATTTGTAAGAACCAGCTTGACCAGTTTTTATGAAGTCACTTAAGACAAGGAATATAGGGAGGAGGTCAGTGATGGACCTTCCGTGGAATGTAAACTTTTTCCAGTCTTTCATAATTAAAAAGAGGAAGTTATGGCTGATGTGGAGTTTTTCAAGTAATTTCCTTATATGTGTTTTATTCCCTGTAGATGGATGTAACAGAAGAAATATATTGGCTGAATGTCCCATTGTATCTCCAGATTGTGAAATAGAAGATAAATACATCACACAAGATTCTAAAGGAGAAATCCGCGTGAGCCCAGTTATACATCCAGTACCTCACAGTGCTGATATATCATCTGTTACCTCTAACCATGAGCAGTGTTCTCCTTATATTTCAAATATTGGTTCATCTATCACAGCTGTTACAGTAGATGAAATATTTCCCAGTTCTATAAATGCCAAATGCTTTATACGGAGCACAATACTTATTACCAATCAGCCTACTAAGACAGGTGGGAGGACATTTCCATGTTCTGAGTGTGGGAAATGTTTTACACGCAAATCAGGTGTTGTTAGACATCAGAGAAATCACACAGGTGAGAGACCATTTCCATGTTCTGAGTGTGGGAAATGTTTTACACAGAAATCAGGTCTTGTTGCACATGAGAGAAGTCACACTGGTGAGAGGCCATATCCATGCTCGGAGTGTGGGAAATGTTTTACAGACAGATCAGCTCTTGTGACACATAAGAGACGTCACACAGGTGAGAAGCCATTTCCATGTTCTGAGTGTGGAAGATGTTTTACACGCAAATCACTTCTTGTTATGCATCAGAGAAATCACACAGGTGAGAAGCCATTTCCATGTTCTGAGTGTGGAATATGTTTTACACGTAAAGGAGATCTCAATATGCATGAGAGAAATCACACAGATGAGAAACCATTCTTGTGTTCTGAGTGTGGAAAATGCTTTAAACGCAAATCAATTCTTGTTGTACATCAGAGACGTCACGCAGGTGAGAAGACATTTTCGTGTTCCGAGTGTGGGAAAT
The DNA here is from genome assembly GCF_028390025.1 of Pseudophryne corroboree. NCBI lineage: Eukaryota > Metazoa > Chordata > Amphibia > Anura > Myobatrachidae > Pseudophryne > Pseudophryne corroboree. The sequence goes on along the minus strand of NC_086446.1, from coordinate 49,215,439 downwards.
GTTTTACACAGAAATCGGAGCTTGTTCTACATGAGAGAAGTCACACAGGTGAGAAGCCATTTACGTGTTCTGAGTGTGGGAAACGTTGTTCACGAAAATCCCATCTTGTTACACATGAAAGATGTCACACAGGTGAGAGGCCGTTTCCGTGTTCTGAGTGCGGGAAACGTTATTCACGAAAATCACTTCTTGTTATACATGAAAGAAGTCACACAGGTGATAGGCCGTTTCCGTGTTCTGAGTGCGGGAAGTGTTTTACACGCAAATCAGTTCTTGTTGTACATCAGAGAATGCACACTGGTTATGATTAGAAGATGGGAATGGGAAATCAGATTCCGTTAAACTATAAATTACTCATAAACCTTTACTGAGGTGACACATTTGCAAGCATAAAGTTTTTTTTATTTTTTTTTAACAAGTTTTATTTTTTGAGTGGATGGGAGGAAAAGTCTCCTTGCAGCGTGGTAGTAGGTTTTGGAAAAGGATCACCAAAATGGTTTAAAATAGCGTAGGCGGTCACGAGGAACATTGGCATGATCTCCTATTAGCTAATATCACGCTTTAAGTTCTGAGACTTGACAAGTTTTTCAAGCATAAACTTTCATTTATTGTAGGTCATAAATGGACTCTTAAGTTATAGCACAGATTTGTCTTTAAAAAAAAAAAAGCTTGTCACACAAATTCCTGTAAGGGTGTATGTAAAGAGACAGTGTTGTTTCACTATGAAGAGCAATCTTTCTGAATGTTATTTGTATTGTGTACATACCAATATTTTCATAAATGCTTCTTTGTAATTACTTGTTTTTCAGTTGTTCATTTTTTTTCCACTTTAAATATTGTTTCCTTTTTATATAAAAAACAAAAAAAAACAATTTAAAGGCTAATTGCAAATTAATAAGGTTTGTTAGAAGGTTTAAAAAACACCTCCGCTATAAGCTTCTCATGAATTGGCTGTTCCGGGAGTGGGGGGCTGGTCAACCCCAACCAAGCCTTGTCTGACCATGACCAAGACTCTCCTGCTCAGGACCATTGGACATCACCGGAGGGAGTTGCTGGATCATTGCAGAGCAGGGAACATCTACTCAGCTAGTTGTACCCACAACTAAATGTCTGGTCTTGGGTGGAATTTGCCTGTTAGACTTACATGGAGACTAACCTTATGTCTTTATTTTTGTGTTTTTTTTGTCTTAATATGATACTCAGTTGGTATTCACCATGTATAATTCATATTTCTCATACGTCTTAGAGGATGCTGGGGTCACATCAAGAACCATGGGGTATAGACGGGATCCGCAGGAGACATGGGCACTTTAAGACTTTCAAAGGGGTGTGAACTGGCTCCTCCCTCTATGCCCCTTCTCCAGACTCCAGTTTTAGAATTGTGCCCAGGCAGACTGAATGCACACTGAGGAGCTCTACAGAGTTTCTCGGGAAAAGACTTTTGTTAGATTTTTTTATTTTCAGGGAGACTGCTGGCAACAGTCTCCCTGCTTCGTGGGACTTAGGGGAGAGAAGTCAGACCTACTTCTAGTGAGTTTAAAGGATCTGCTTCTTGGCTACAGGACACCATTAGCTCCTGAGGGTCTGATCGCTAGGTACGCCTAGACGCTCTTTCCCAGAGCCGGCCATTACCCCCCTTGCAGAGCCAGAAGACAGGTGAGTAGAAGAAGCAAAGAAGACTTCAGTGACGGCTTCTGAGGTACCGCACAGCGATCGCACGCTGCGCGCCATGCTCCCACTACACAGCGGCACTACAGGGTGCAAGGCGCAGGGGGGGGGGATTGGGGCACCCTGGGCAGCATATAAACCTCAAAGGAGACTGGCTATAGGGGACATCGTGCCCGGGGCACTGTCCTAACCCCCCGCCAGTATAAATGTTTAAAAATAGCGGGACTGAAGCGCGTCATTACATGGGCGGAGCTTAGCCTTCACAGCTCACAACTGCGTAATTTTCTCTATAACAGGCTGCAGAGACGCTGGTCCTTCCTCATACTGCTGCATAAGTATCAGGGTGAAAAGGGGGGGGGGGCACAGTAAATTTGGTGCAATATATCTGTATTATAAAATCGCTGCAGGTCTGAGGCATTGTTTAGTGTTGTCAGAACCGTTGGTGAAACGCTGGGTTGTGAGCTGGCAAACTCTCTCGGTGTCTCTCTGTCAGACTTTAGTTGGGTCTGTCCCCTATATGCCCAGTGTGTTTGTGAGTGGTGAATACACGTGTGTCGGCATGTCTGAGGCAGAGTGCGCTTCCCAGGAGGAGACTATTAGGGACACAAACAGCTGTGGGAGTGACCCTGTGATTGGGTAAATGAGTTGAATGCTTTGAATGCTAATGTGGCTCTTATTAATAAGAGATTGGATAAATCTGAGTCTCAGAATCAGGCATGGAAGAAATCTGTGGAGGATGTATTGTTACAAGTCCAGACACCCTCAGGGTCACAGAAGCGATAATTTGCCCAGTTGGCAGACACAGGTACCGACACGGACTCTCCTGTGTCGACTATAGTGATACCAAATTAGATCCGAAATTGACAAAGAGCATTCGGTACATGATTGTGGCGATAAAAGACGTATTACATATCTCGGAAAGACCCCCCTGTTCCTGACAAAAGGGTCTGTATGTATAATGGAAAGAAACCTGAGGTAACGTTTCCTCCCTCTCATTAACCGAACACTCTATTTGAAAAGGTTTGGGAAAATCCCATGGTGGACAAGGCTCTATCACGGCTGCCCAAAAGGTGGCTCTTCCGTCCCCTGACACGGCAGCCCTTAAGGATCCTGCGGATCGTAGGCAGGAAACTACATTGAAATCCATTTATGTCACCACAGGTACGCTGCTCAAGCCATTGCATGTGCGTGGGTGAGTAGTGCTATCGAAAAATGGGCAGATAGCTTGTCATCTGATATAGATACCCTGGATAGGGAAAGCGTTCTATTGACACTAGGTTATATCAGGGAAGCTGCAGCCTACCTAAAGGAAACTGCGAGGGATACTGGCCTTTTGGGTGCAAAGGCAAATGCTATGGCAGTCTCAGCTAGGCGAGCATTGTGGATTCATCAATGGAATGCTGATGCTGACTCAAAGAAAAATATGGAGTCTCTACAATATAGAGGTGGTGTCTTGTTTGGTGACGGCCTCTCCGATTTGGTATCTATGGCTACCGCGGGTAAGTTTGTCCTTTTTACCTTATGTTCTTGCACAACAAAAGGAAACATATCAGATGCAGTCCTTTCGGCCCAATAAATACAAGAAAGGCAGAGGTTCTTCCTTCCTTGCTACTAGAGGAAGGGGGAAAAGAGAAAAGTCACCGGCAGTGGCAGATTCCCAGGAGCAGAAGGTCCTCCCCGGCTTCTGCCAAATCCACCACATGACGCTGGGGCTCTTCTGCGGGAGTCCGCACCGGTGGGGGCGCGTCTCAAACTCTTCAGTCAGTTCTGGGTTCGTTCGATCCTGGACCCATGGGTTTGGAAATAGTGTCCCAGGGGTACAAACTAGAGTTTCAAGATGTTCCCCCTCGCCGATTTTTCATATCGGCCTTACCAGCTTCTCTTCCGGACAGGGAGGTTGTATGCGACGCAATACAAAAGTTGTGTCAAAATCAGGTCATTATCAAGGTTCCCCCATCACAACAGGGAGAAGGTTTTTATTCTAGCCTGTTCGTGGTCCCGAAACCGGACGGCTCGGTCAGAACAATCCTGAATCTAAAATCCCTCAATTTCTACCTAAGAAATTTCAAATTCAAGATGGAATCTCTCCGGGCAGTCCAGTCTGGAGGAGGGGGATTTTATGATGTCGGTAGACATAAAGGATGCCTACTTACATGTTACCATTTGTCCTCCGTATCAGGCTTACCTGAGGTTTGCAGTTCAAGATTGTCATTACCAATTGCAGACGGGGCCGTTGGTCTGTCCACGGCTGAGAAGGGTTTCACCAAAGTAATGGTGGAAATTATGGTTCTCCTGCGCAAGCAGGGAGTCACAATTATCCCGTACTTGGACGATCTCCTGATAAAGGCGAGATCCAGGGACCAGTTACTGCAGAGCATTACGCTCTCCCTGACAGTTCTGCAACAACATGGTTGGCTCCTAAACTTGCCGAAATCACAGTTGTTGCAGACGACGCGGCTGTCGCTTTTGGGAATGATTCTGGACACAGAATTACAGAGTTTTTCTTCCAGAGGAAAAAGCTCTGGAAATTCAGAACCTAGTCAAACAAATTCTGAAACCGACAAGAGTGTCAATCCTTCAATGTTAAAATGTTGGCGGCCTACGAGGCCATTCAGTTAGGCAGATTCCATGCCAGAGTGTTTCAGTGGGACCTGTTGGACAAGTGGTCCGATCCCATCTACACATGCACCAAAGAATAATCCTGTCTTCCAGGACCAGAATCCCACTCCTGTGGTGGCTAAACAGCTCTCACCTCCTAGAGGGGCGCAGGTTCGGGATCCAGGACTGGACCCTGGAAACCACGGATGCGAGTCTCCGAGGCTGGAGTGCAGTCACACAGGGGGAAAACTTCCAGGGAAGATGGTCAAGCCAAGAAACTTGTCTATGCATAAACGTTCTGGAGTTAAGGGCCGTTTACAACGGCCTTATTCAAGCATAGGTGACAAGACGTTGGCGAATTCCTCAAATAGACATGGCGTCTCGTCTCAACAAGAAACTGCAGAGATACTGTTCCAGGTCGAGGGACCCTCAAGCAATAGCCGTGGACGCACTAGTAACACCTCAGGTGTTTTCAGTCGGTGCATGTATTCCCTCCGTTTACTCTCATTCCAAAAGTGTTAAAGATCATGAGAAGAACAAAGGTTTAGACGATCCTCACTGTTCCAGACTGGCCAAGGATGGTTTTGGTATCCAGATCTTCAGGAATTACTCATAGGAGATCCCTGGCCTCTCCCTCTACGAGAGGATCTGTTACAGCAGGGGCTGTGCGTGTATCAAAACTTAACGCGGCTACATTTGACGGCTTGGCGATTGAGCTCCAGATCCTAGCCCGAAAGGGTATCCCCTGGAAAGTCATTCCCACACTTCTTCAGGCTAGAAAAGGGGTAACGTCTAAACATTACAACCGTATTTGGAGGAAATATGTGTCTTGGTGTGAATCCAAGAAGGCTCCCACGGAAGAGTTTCAGTTAGGACGTTTTCTCCATTTTCTACAAACAGGTGTGGATGCGGGCCTAAAGTTGGGCTCAATTTAAAGTACAAATTTCAGCCTTATCGTTTTCTTTCAAAAACAATTGGCCTCCTCTCCGGAAGTTCAGACTTTCGTGAATGGCGTGTTGCACATCCAACCTCCCTTTGTGGCCCCAGTGGCTTCATGGGATCTTACCGTGGTGTTGCAGTTCCTTCAATCACATTGGTTTGAACCTTTACAGAAGGTAGAGTTGATATTCGTCACTTGGAAAGTGGTCATTTTGTTTGCCTTGGCATCCGCGAGGCGGGTGTGTGAATTGGCGTCTTTGTCTCACAAGAGCCCTATTTGATTTTCCATGAGGATAGAGCGAAGTTGTGGTCTCGTCAGCAATTTCTGCTGAAAGTGGTTTCATCATTCCACATGAACCAAACTATTGTGGTGCCAGTGGCTACTGAAGCCTTAGTGGAATCGAAGTCTCTCGATGTAGTCAGAACTTTGAAATTTTATGTCGCCAGAACGGCTCGGATTAGAAAAACGGAGGCTCTGTTTGTCCTGTATGCTCCCAACAAGATTGGGCTCCTGATTCCAAGCAGACTATTGCGCGCTGGATCTGTAACATGATTCAGCATGCCCATTCTACTGCTGGATTGCCGTTACCGACTTCGGTGAAGGCCCATTCTACCAGAAAATTGGTCTCGTCCTGGGCGGCTGCCCGGGGGGGGGGGGGGGGGTGTCTCGGCATTACAACTTTGCCAAGCAGCTACTTGGTCGGGTTCAAACACCTTTGCGAAGTTTACAAGTTTGATACCCTGGCCGAGGAAGACCACATGTTTGGTCAATCGGTACTGCAGAGTCGTCCACACTCTCCCGCCCGTTCTAGAGCTTTGGTATAACCCCATGGTTCTTGATGTGACTCCAGCATCCTCTAGGACGTAAGAGACAATAGGATTTTAATACCTACCGGTAAATCCTTTTCTTTTAGTCCGTAGAGGATGCTGGGCGCCCGTATCAGTGCGTACTGTATCTTCAGTTATTAGTTGTGGTTACGCACATGTTGTTTTACGTTTATAGTCAGCCTGTTGCTGATACTGTTCATGCCGTTGACTTGCGTTATGTTAAATGCCATGTTGTACGGCGTGCTTGAGGTGTGAGCTGGTATGTATCTCACCTTAGTAAAAACTTAAATCCTTTTCCTCGAAATGTCCATCTCCCTGGGCACGGTTCCTATAACTGGAGTCTGGAGGAGGGGCATAGAAGGAGGAGCCAGTTCACACCCCTTTGAAAGTCTTAAAGTGCTCATGTCTCCTGCGGATGCCGTCTAAACCCCACGGTTCTTGATGTGACCCCAGCATCCTCTACAGACTAAGAAAAAAGGATTTACCGGTAGGTATTAAAATCCAATTATTAAATCAATAGAAGTTCTTCTATAATTTTATTGAAAATCCATCAAGATGGTACCAAAATGACGATAGGTCACAATTTGCTATCATAACTTCTTCATTCTTTACCAACTAGTTAAACGTCTCTATATATAATAGTTATGTAACTGATATGAATTATTAATCAATAATTGGGTAAGAAGTTCAGTGAAATATTCTATCACGATTCAGATCTCTATGAAATGTCCGCAATCTGACATACAGTATATTCAGTTCTTTAACTTAGTTTAAAAAACAAAACATAATTGATATATTTATTCAGTCCATGCGGTTGTAGGCCATACATCGAGAAGGTCCAACAACTTTGTTTTTTCAACAGTTCTTGTGTCATATTGCCACCCCTAATACCTAAATGTATCTTCTCTATTCCAAACACTTGGAGGTCCCTCGAATTGCCAGAGTGGTTCTCATAAAATTGTCTGGCCACTGATATCAATTGTTTTGAATCTACTCGTATCAGTTTTGGAACTTCTTATGGAACCTACATGTTCCAGTAATCTCTGTTTGAGTGGTCTTGTTATCATACCAATATAACACTTTTTACATGAGCACATGAGACAGTAGACCACACCAATGGTCTTACAGTTAATATAGTCACACATTTCATGTGTTTTGTCAAATTTGTCCTTAAATTGTGTAGTTCTCTGCATGTAATTACAGGACTTGCATTCTCCACATATAAATGAACCTGTTACTGTTGCTCGTTTTGGTTCATAATTTACTTAGTGGCTAGGTACCAATATATCTATTAAATTGTCTCATCTTCTCCAACTAATTCTGGCTCTGGATCCCATAGTTGTAGCCAGATCAGGTCCAATGTCAGAATAGACCAATGTTTTGATCTAATTTTCTGTATGTCCTGACACTTTGTACAGAAGTCTCCAACGAATTTCGTAATATCGGATTCCTTCTCTTTCAATCTTATTGGGATATCAAAAAGGAAATTTCTCTCTTACTGGCCTGAAACCTGGCCTTCTTGACTGCTTTCTTACTATATCCCCATTTGACCAGTCGGTCTGTCAGCTCTTCTGCTCTCTTCAAATTGGATGGAATCAGAGCAGTTCCTTTTAAGTCTTATGAATTCCCCCTTAGGTTTTCCTCTCAAGACTGGAGGGAAATGGGAACTAGATCTTTAACACACTATTAGTTGCTGTGTGCTTTCTGTGTAGATCCATGGAAATTCATCAGTCTTCTTATTTCCGTATTTTTAAGTCCAGAAATTCCACTTCATGATCAATGACTTCACATGTAAATTCTAAATTAAGTTCATTTGATTAAAGGCGAAACGGTCATTTGTGTTAATTTTATTAAAAGCGAAACGGTCGTCAGGCGGAAGCACGGTACACGCGGTTACTGTCCACTAATGTTGCGTGTAAATAACCGCCCAGTGAGAGGATGTGGCAATTGGCGATATAACAGAATGGGATAATACCGTTGTGCATATGAAGTGGCATTAAGAGAGCAGGCTAATATCAATGTGAATTAATTGATTAAGTTGGTGATGTTGAGACGCTTATAAAATGTGGCTGAAAATACAGTGTGAGGGTATGTTATCCTATGAGAGGACGTAGTTTAATTTATATACCTACGAATACACTACCATGACCATTCATATGAATAGATACTAAGGGTGGGGATTACTATGGTCTAAAAAAATAAATATGCCAGCGGAGTTGAACATACAGTAACTACAAAATGTGGAGTCACAGTGTAAGTGTGATCTCACTGAGGAAATTTTACAATATTAAATATTACATTTGTAGAGACTCAGAATTGTATTTAAGTGCACTGGATTATTATTTTAGGTCTAACAACATACTACTGATTACATTACTGTGCACACTCACATAAGCTGATGATGAGGGGTAATAAACATCACTGATCGAATAGATTAATTATATTGGTGATGTTAAGTATGTTTATAAAGTGTGACGCTACGGTGTGATCTCAATTTAATTAGAAAGAAATTAATAAATATTAGACCCGCAGAGTCTCAGAATTGAAAGCGTACTGCTATAGTATTTGGTAAGAGAACGTAGGCAATTAATAATTGTATCAATTTGGTGTCTATTAATATAACAACTTCATGGATACATTTGTTAGAACCAATGTATCAAATAGCTCCAAGAGTAACCCAGTGGCTCATTGTGAGGTAATTTCAGCTATTAAACTGTAATAAAGAGACATTGAGACTATGGGCCTTTTTCAAGGTTAATTGCAAAATAAAATTTTCCTCTAATGGGCAAAACCATGTGCACTACAGGGAGATTTAGATTTGGGTGGGGTGTGTTCAAACTGAAATCTAAATTGCAGTGTAAAAATAAAGCAGCCAGTATTTACCCTGCACAGAAACAATATAACCTACCCAAATCTAACTCACTCTGCACATGTTATATCTGCCCCCCCTGCAGTCCACATGGTTTTGCCCATTAGAGAAATATGTTAGTTTGCAATCAACCTTGTATTAGGCCCTATATATTGTTTAACTGATGTCACTCCACATTAGGGTTAGATATGAACTCATGGAGTTATGTTGTGATCTCAACAGTAAGTGATAGTTCTGGTGTCCTCTCATAATTCCACAAGGTAAACACTGAATCATACGGGAGACATGCAGATTATTATCCCCACACAATTTGTGCTTTATACCTTATTCTAGAGGTTGAAGTGAAGGTACATCAATGTGAAGACAATCTTATACCCCTTTCTCTTACGTCCTAGAGGATGCTGGGGACTCCGTAAGGACCATGGGGATAGACGGGCTCCGCAGGAGACATTGGCACTTTAAGAAAGACTTTAGATCTGGTGTGCACTGGCTCCTCCCTCTATGCCCCTCCTCCAGACCTCAGTTTGATACTGTGCCCAGTGGAGACTGGGTGCTTTTCAGAGAGCTCTCCTGAGCTTTCTGACCGAAAGTATTTTAGTTAGGTTTTTTATTTACAGGGAGCTCTGCTGGCAACAGACTCCCTGCATCGAGGGACTGAGGAGAGAGAAGCACACCTACTTCTGTGAGTTTCAAGGCTCTGCTTCTTAGGCCACTGGAAACCATTCGCTCCAGAGGGAGTCAGAACACAGGTCTCACCCTGGAGTTCGTCCCGGAGCCGCGCCGCCGTCCTCCTCACAGAGCCGGAAGATAGAAGCCGGGTGAGTATGAGAAAAAAAGAAGACTTCAGAGGCGGCAGAAGACTTCATGATCTTCACTGAGGTAACGCACAGCAGTGCAGCTGTGCGCCATTGCTCCCACATACCTCACACACGGCAGTCACTGTAAGGATGCAGGGCGCAGGGGGGGCGCCCTGGGCAGCAATATAAACCTAATTTCTGGCAAAAGAGATATAAAGAGCCCCCGCCAGTTTTTATTATATTTTAGCGGGATAGAAGCCCACCGCTGAGGGGGCGGGGCTTCTCCCTCACCACTGACAATGCTAAATTCCTTTGTCGTATAACAACCCTTTATGAAGCTAAGAACACTGTACGCTGTTTGCTTAAGAAGTACCGTAATGGTACGCTATTGGCGTAGCGATCGCTCAGCCGTAGGCGAGACGCTCAAGCGTCACGTTCGCTCACGGCCCAGTGATCACAGGACACGTTATTGGCTATGACTAGAGTAATGATTCGCTATGGCGTAGCGGACGCTCGAGACCACGAGGAGATCACCAGCGGCGCAGACGCTCACAACGCTATACCTTAATGTTTAAACCTTATACCAAAGAAATACAAAGAATACCTTAATGTGAGTACAGGGTGTAAGTGCAACCTTGTGTAACCTGACTAACTACAAAGCTGCTTGAGCGTCACCGACGCTCAAGTGAACACTTAACACTATAGGAAATACACAGATACTGGTTTAGGTTCCAAAGCCTATTAACTGTATTATATCTAGTATACTTGTAAAAGGGGATAACAGTACAAATGATACACTACAATATAACAGAGACTTCCTAACCACAGAACTAAAATACAAAAAGACAATACTACTCTGACCTAAATGCAATACAATACAATGCTATAATACTATGAGAGATATAAGAGAAAAGAGGAGAGAGAGAGATAGAGAGAGAGAAATTGGCTCACAGAAAGACAATGATTACGGAGAGAAACTTACGCACAAAGGGTATGATCGCCTGCGCCTCGATATCCAGCTCCCGGCTATCAGCAGATAACCGTTGATGAGAGAGTGAGAGCTGGATGTGGTCGGCCTGCCTATTTATGCCCCACACACAATGCAATCTCCTGGTCCTACAATCCCATTGTCCATTGGCCGAAGGAATTCGGCCCTGCATCATAACAAAAGGTCATAGGGTGATTCATACAGGTGGGCTGTGACGATTTCCAACAGCTCAGGTGGGTGGGAAACTGGGTTTCCCGCCGCATACCTGAGTATGTGTAAATAATAGAAATGGACATAAACTTCTTATGTCCATAACTATTCGCACGAGCGATTAATACGCTCCAAACCAACACCGGAATATTGCTAATTAAATACTCTTCCGATGGGTACCAAACACTGCTGTATGATTCCTGTTAGACCCTTCGTACGATATAAAGAGGGATTCCTCAGCTCTGGGACATTGTATTTTAACCAAACTTTCAGAATCTATCAAAGGGACCATGATCTATAAACTACATTAATTGTGAAAATATGTAACGAATGAGTCGCACGCTACGACTACATAAACTCTACCGTAAATACGCATACCGCGCCTGCGAGTGCACGCTATTGCGGGTATGCGCCTCCACGGGAGAGCGTACGCACGCGCAGCGCGGACCAGTGTGCGGTGCAAATATGGCAACGTGCATTGAGACATTTTTCTGACTTTGACAGTCCACCCTTTGGCAGTCAATAATAACTGCCACAAAACATTTAAGGAGAAAAATGTAAGTCAGGGGTTAATTGATTTCCATGGTTGGGTAGGGGAGAAGAGTGGAGTAGGTGTGAAAAGGGTATGACCTAGTGAGAAAGTAGAAGCATGTGTGTATGAGTCCATGTTTGGAGGGTCATGTATCATCGTGCCGTACGTGTGGTAAGTCAAGCTTCGAGGTATTGCGAAGTATACATTTGAATTCCTTCTTATCCCGTACTAAGGGTCTGTGGATGGGCTGTCAAACTCTACCGAGCTCATTTCGGCTGTGGTTGTAACAAAAATGGGGATGCACATTTTAGTTGATGATACATGAATGGGGGAGGTATGTGGTTGCTGCTATCTGTGCCTGTATTCCCTATCGTCTATGTGTGTCGTTACCTGTGGGTTGTAGAGATGAAGATAAAGAACACTTACGAAAAAATGCAATGATATTCTATGTCAGGGAAATGTACATCTGTTGTTGAAGTTGTGTTCGGTATCTGTTGAGAGTCGTCTTCTTTGCGCTGTATTGCTCCTTGGGCATGAGCAAATAGCTTTGTCTGAGCCATCAGATTTACAAAAATGTTGGGCTAGCGTGAGTTTAAAAATACTAGGGAAACTGGGGATCCATGGCAAAGTTCATCAAGTGTCCATATTTAAAGTTGTCAAATCTTCTTCTTTGGTGCTTGTCTGTTGTCTGTATAGCGTCTCGTCAACTTCCTCGTCCAAGGGGGTCTTTGTATCTTGGAGAAAAGCAGAAAAACAGGTGAAAGAAACGGACCGTATAATCGCATTTTCATCACATTCTGGTTTCTATCATTGGGTCATAAATCAAATCCAGGTTAATTACGGTTTCCTCGCTCCTCAAGCTCATCACTTTTGTACTTTGTTTGCACCTCATTAAAGCCTGCCCGCATCTAAATATCAATCCAATAAATATAACGACACCCAAGATACATAGTAGAAACTTTCCAACATCCATTATGACTCCTTGAGCCCAGTCTCCTAAACCGGAGAACCAATTTCGCGGGTTCAACCATGACACCCAACCAGTCAGCTCATTACCTACAGCAGCAAGGGTGAGATTGTGTTTCCGACGAAATTCCCACTTTAGTTGGAGAATATCGTCCATCTTTTGGTCTATGACCTCTACCGGATCCTCGGTGCTATTTGTGATGTACGTGCAACACTTTATGCCGTACTGTGTTGCCAATGTAACACAATATCCGCCTGTTACTGCTGTAAGATAATTAAGAACCATCCTATGCTGAACTAGTTCTGTTTTGTAAGCTTGAAGTTCTCTTCCAGTGTATCTAAACGTGTCATCATACATTTCAGTGATATTATCTAACAAATTGGCGAGTGCGGAAATGTATTTATAATTCATCACTCCTCGAGCGGTACGAGTGAAATCTAACGCTACCAGAAACTGAATCCCGGTGGATTCATGGATAAGATCAGAGGCTGGATGCTCTAACCTTTCTGACAGTTGTCTTTTAACTCGGTGCTCGTAATGAGTGTGAGTATAAGGAGCTTGGGCACCACGGTGTATGTCCTTCATTTTGTCATGTGTAACAGTCATCACTTCAGGCAATACTTTTCCAATATAACACAATCCTTCAGAGTTTGGGGCAAGCCACTTGTACGCCTTTCTCCCGCATATGAAATATGCATCATCGGGGAGAACATATGGGACGGAGAAGGACATGACCATGTTACAAACCTTCCAGGTGAAATCTCCTGACCCTAATTCTTCCATCTGCCTAATGCACGTATCAGTTTGTACGATATGTGCGCAGTATCCTGGTGATACCTCTCCAACTCTAGTAATCCTATTTCCTAAGGTATATCGATACCGGAAAGATTTTCCTCTACTAGCTATGTGGCGTACCAGCTCTGTATCTGTAGGCATTCTATCTGCTCTGTGTGAAAAGGTCATGGTAAGGTTGCTCCATGACACTTCCCAATTTCCCGGTTTTCTAGGATTGGAGATGTTAAAACATATGAGGGACCTATCCACATGGTATTGGTGGAGCTTCAAACTAGGAGGGCTGGAGATGTTAAACCTCCGGTCCACCGGTCTCCCACCACTTAGCTCAAGTACCTCCCCTAACGTTAAAGGAAATGGTACTAGCCCTGATTTACTGTGACCCTGAGGTACTTGAGAGCATACCCAACAATCGGTCTTGTTTAACACATTACCCACTAGAGAGTGATAGTCACTCAATGGATGCCGGTCCATATGGATATTAAAACTAGATTGGCATTTCTTTATGCATCCATCTTCAACCAGATTATCACAGAGCCTACAGATACAATTTTCTTCAGCTAACAATCCATCACAATTTCTTCTATCGGATCGTTTTCTGATACTCGCCTTTGCTTGTTGGTTTGGTTGATCTTGGAAAACTACGCCTCCATCATCATAATCGGAACCCATTCCAGAACCTCTCTCGACCTCTATGGTACTCTCGCCGGAACAGACTGCTCTGGTCAACATCATGGTTAACATCAAAATCCGGATCACAGTCTCTTGGGGCAAGTCCATCTTTGAGGAGGAAATGGAGAAGAATGAGAAGGGGGAAAAAGAAGTTTCAAGGAAGAGGGGATGGGAAGTGGAGAAAAACAATAAAAGGGAGAGGGGAGTCGACAACTGCTTTCGGTTTTCAAGGCTCAGGTGCCGCCTCAGTTCTCCTGGAACAGACACTCCAGTGATACAACCTCTACCGTCTGTTCCTTATCACGGGACTTCTCTGGATCAGCAACCTTTTTGCAGTGGGACGAATGGACCCAAGTCTCTCTCTCAGCAACCTTCAATGCTGTGGTGCTAGTCAATAAGACCTGGTATGGTCCTTCCCATCTATCAATAAGACAACCTGAGCGTAGAAAATTTCGTATCATTACATAATTCCCAGGTTCAATGTCATGACAATTACTATCTGGTAAATCAGGAATCACCAACTTCAGATTATCATTTTGATTCCTCAACTGTTTACTCATGTTAATCAAGTACTTTACAGTTACTTCATTGTTACATTTCAAATCATCCTGAGGGTTAATCATGACATGCGGTTGTCGACCAAACAAGATTTCAAAAGGAGACAGATTAAGAGGGGACCTGGGAGTGGTTCTGATGCTATACAAAACAATGGGTAAAGCTTCTGGCCACGTTAATCCTGTCTCTGTCATTACTTTACTCAATTTATTTTTAATAGTGCTGTTCACTCTTTCGACCTTCGCACTCGCCTGTGGACGGTACGGAGTGTGCAGCTTGCTATCAATACCCATCAATTTACACATTCCTTGAAAGACATCACCGGTAAAATGGGTACCCCTATCACTTTCAATGATTCTAGGGATACCATATCTACATACAAATTCCTGCACAATTTTCTTAGCTGTAAACATAGCGGTATTTGTAGCTGCTGGAAAAGCTTCGACCCAATTCGAGAAAACATCTATACAGACAAGTACATATTTCAAATTTCTACATGGGGGTAATTGAATGAAGTCAATTTGTATTACTTGGAAAGGGCCGCCGGCAGGTGGGATATGGGATGGTTCTGTAGGTATTGCTTTTCCAATATTCTTTCTCAGACAGGTAAGGCATGACATTGCTCTTTTACCCGCATGAGAGGAGAATCCTGGGGCGCACCAGTATGCTCTTACCAATTTGCACATCCCCTCCTTGCCTAGATGAGTCAGCCCGTGAGCTGCTTCAGCCAGACATGGAAGGTATGCCCTGGGGGCCACCGGTTTACCATGTCCATCCGTCCAGAGCCCTGAGGACTCCTGGCCATATCCCTTTGCCCTCCAGACTGCTCTTTCCTGTGTGGAACACAAATTCTGCATCTCACACAACTTCTGTGTGTTGATGGTATTAAATACCATCAGTTGTGTGGTGTCTGTCTGTATGGGGGTAGCAGCTGCAAGCTTTGCGGCTTCGTCTGCTCGGCTGTTACCAAGTGACACTGGGTCTTGACTATATGTATGTGCTTTACATTTGATAACAGCCACTCTGTCGGGTTCCTGTATCGCTGTTAGAAGCCTTTTTATATGAGCTGCATGCGCTATCGGTGTGCCAGCTGCCGTCATGAAATTTCTGAGCCGCCATAGGGCTCCGAAATCATGGACTACCCCGAACGCGTATCTGGAATCGGTGTAGATATTGGCAGACTTACCCTTAGCCAATTCACATGCTCTGGTTAGGGCGACCAGTTCAGCAACCTGGGCTGAGTGAGGTGGGCCTAGCGGTTCCGCTTCTATGGTGTCTTGGTCATCTACGACTGCGTATCCAGTACACAAGTCTCCCGAGTCTGACTGTCTATGGCAACTACTGTCCGTGTAGAACGTGAGTTCTGCATCTTCCAGTGGGTTGTCACTGATGTCAGGCCTTGCGGTAAAATTTTGGGTCAAATATTCCATACAATCATGTGTATCTTCCTTTGCATTAAATCCTCCTTCCCCATCACTCTCACCTTCCACCCTTTGTGCCTGACCAGGCACACCTGGGAGAAATGTTGCAGGATTTAATGCGCTGCATCTCCTTATGGTGATGTTTACTGGGGCCATTAATGCCAATTCCCATCTTGTAAACCTTGCTGATGAGACGTGTCTGGTTTGGGCAGAATTCAATAAGGCAGATACCGCATGCGGTGTATGGATTGTGAGGTTGTGGCCTAGCACGACATCTTCGCTTTTTGTCACTAGCAATGCTATCGCCGCAACGCTACGCAAGCATGTGGGGAGGGATCGCGCTACCGTATCTAGCTGAGCGCTGTAATATGCAACTGGCCTGCTGGCATCACCGTGTTTTTGTGTTAGTACACCTGCTGCGCACCCAGCACTTTCTGTTCCGTATAGTTCAAAGGGTTTCCCATAGTCTGGCATACCTAGTGCTGGTGCCTGCGTTAGGCATTGCTTGAGTCTCTCAAATGCTGTTTCGGATTCGTCTGTATGCGAAATCCGATCAGGTTTGTTTGAGGAGACCATTTCCTGCAAAGGTAGCGCCAATATGGAAAACCCTGGGATCCAATTACGGCAATACCCACACATTCCTAAAAACGTCCTGATCTGTTGCTGGGTTTGTGGCAGTGTCATGTCTCTAATGGCTTGGATTCTATCAGCGGTCAGGTGTCTCAGTCCTTGTGTTAGACAGTGTCCCAAATATTTTACCTTAGCTTGGCATAATTGCAACTTGTCTTTGGAAACCTTGTGACCTGTGTCTGAAAGATGAAACAGGAGCTGTTTCGTATCCTTCAGGGAAGCTTCCAATGAATCAGAACACAGTAATAAATCGTCCACATACTGTATCAATACTGATCCACTCTCTGGTTGGAAAGACTGTAAACAATCATGCAAAGCCTGAGAAAATATACTTGGACTATCTATGAAACCTTGGGGTAACCGAGTCCACGTGTATTGGACTCCTCTGTATGTGAATGCAAACAAATATTGGCTGTCAGGGTGCAGAGGTACCGAAAAGAATGCGGAGCAGAGGTCAATAACAGTGAAAAATTTGGCAGTGGGAGGAATTTGCATTAGGATGACAGCTGGATTTGGCACTACGGGGAACTGACTCTCAACTATTTTGTTAATCCCCCTTAGATCCTGCACTAGCCTGTAACCCCTCCCCCCACTCTTTTTAACAGGGAAGATGGGACTATTTGCTGTGCTGGACGTTCTTACTAGAATGCCCTGTTGTAGCAAGCGCTCTATCACTGGGAAAACTCCTAACTCCACCTCTGGCTTCAGAGGATACTGTGGGATTTTTGGAGCTATCCTACCATCTTTTACTTGCACAACTACTGGAGCTGCATTTGCCATTAATCCAGTGTCCTGTCCATCTTTTGTCCAAAGTGACTCTGGTATCTGAGATGTCATTTCTTCTACTTGGGATGGATTCCTATTTGTCATAATGGTGTGTGACATTAATTTTGAT
This sequence comes from Pseudophryne corroboree, assembly GCF_028390025.1. Classification (NCBI taxonomy): domain Eukaryota; kingdom Metazoa; phylum Chordata; class Amphibia; order Anura; family Myobatrachidae; genus Pseudophryne; species Pseudophryne corroboree. The sequence continues at coordinate 49,198,078 of NC_086446.1, read as the reverse complement.
GGGGAGTCTAGCATGTCTCGTACTTCCTGAGCGTGATTCTCAGGTATGTCCAAGAATACACCTTCAGGAGTACAATAAATGACGCAACCCATTTTACATAGTAAGTCTCTTCCCAGGAGATTGGTTGGTGCAGATGCAGCCAGCAAAAAGGAATGCTTGGTATGCAAAGGCCCTATTGTAATCTCGGCTGGTTTGCTAACAGGGTAGTGCTGGACTACTCCTGTTACTCCCATGGCTGGAATTGTCCTACCAGTGGTTCTCATGCCCACTGTCGAATTTATCACTGACTTGGCCGCCCCTGTGTCTACAAGAAAGTTTAAAGTTTTACCAGCTACATTGATTGCAATTTCTGGTTCGCTTCCAAGACTGGCAATCAACTTAACTGGCTGCAGATTACAGGTATGGCCACACCCCTATTGGGTATGCTGACCTCCCTGAATCCCATTGGCAGCAACTACTTGTGGGGGAGTTAGCTGGGAACTACCAGAGGCATGCCAATCTCTGTTCGGGGGATATCTTTTTGTTTCCCCTGTATGTGGCTCAAAACTCCGCCTCTGTGGACCCTGCTCCCAATGTCGTGTGTTGTGTTGTTGTCTAGGGGGTTGAAAAGATCTTTGTACATTCTTTGTTCTACATTCTCGTGCAAAGTGTCCCGGTCTGTTACAAGAAAAACATGTTATTACACTTGCCTTACCCACAGGATTCGGTGGTACATACGCAGGTTGCCTTGTGGTCAGCGCCTGTATACTTACGGACATCAACTTATCACTTTGCGACTCCCTGTGCCTAGTGATGTTTCTGTCGTGATCAATAGCAGCCTCTCTCAAGCCGGACACTGACAGACCTCGCCAGCATGGTTGCGTGGTCTGAACCCTAGTCTTTAATGTTTCCTTTAAACCATCCATCAGTACAGATACTGCTACTTCCCGATGGTTTGGGTTGGTCTTTATGTCTTCTATACCCGTGTACTTTGCCATTTCTAATAGTGCCCGGTGAAAATATTCTGTTGCCGTTTCGGACTCCTTTTGCTTAATGGAAAATATTTTATTCCATTTAACAACGGCTGGGAAATACTCCTTTAGCTGTAAATTTATCCTTTTTACATTATCCTTGTTGTACACGTCTGTAAGCGGTACATCTTTATCCAATGCACAATCAGCTAAAAACTGAGTTGCATCAACATTGGAAGGTAAACAAGCTCTTAGCAGTATCTGCCAATCCTTGTTGTTGGGTTCTACAGTGTTACCTAAATCCCTGATGTATTTTTGGCTAGCAACTAAGTCCTTTCTGGGGTCAGGAAATTCGGACACTATTGTTCTCAATTCCATTCTGGAAAATGGAGTGTACATGGCAATGTTCCTTATGGGAGTGGCTCCAGACACATCTGTTTTTCCATTGGGAACTGCTATTACCCTTACAGGAGCAATTCTAACAGCCTCTTCCTGTGTAGATTCTACAGCTTGTTGTGGTACAATTGTTTCAGTGTAGTGCATGGTGCCGTACTTACCCGTTGACACGACCTCACCTATCCCTCCGCTAGGGGCTTTCACTAATCTCGTGGGTGTCGCTGTGCCTACTGTGGTCTCTGCTATGGTGGCCGCAAGAGAGAGAGCTGAAATTGTTGCTGAATCGTCTTCTTGATCACACTCCTGAGGAAGGTTCAAAACAGGGTACATCTTGCACGGGTTAATACTTGCATGAGTTATTTGGTTAACATCATTAACATTTACAGGGTTACTAAGAGTTTGTGTTTTACAACCCAGTGCGTTTCTCTCCGCAATCAACTTCTCTCCTGCAATGTATGGTGGAGGAGGAGCTGTGGCTATCAGCTTCCTGACTGCCCCAGATCCTGCCGCCAGAGCCAAACCTCTCTGTATCTCACCTTCCTGGTGCCATAACTGTAAATAATCATGATGCTGAATTCGTCTCTTTGCTGATTTTACGAGACATATCCTCCTCCTTAAATTTTGTAACACTTCTGGACTGAAGCTACCTATTCTTGGGAATTTGTCCCTGTCTTGTACAGTCATTCTCTCCCATTCATCACATAAAACCTCTGTGTGACTACCGTATTTTTCACACATTACATATCGTGCCGACCCAACTGGTCGGTTCTCTGAATCAACCCGAACCGAGGTTGATCGCCCCCTACCTGAACAAATGGCCCCCATAATCTGCAGGCGTTGCTTATTCCTCCTTGGATCTTTATCTCAAGGTTTTCAGCGAACCCTTACAAACAAACCAAGATGTCCTTGGGCAGGCCGGCGGTGGTGGTTTATCAAGTACCCCACTTACTTCTCGCCCACGTTGGCCAGTACTGCAATCACTGTAACCAGAGCTGCTGTACCCAACCTAGGGCCCCTGTGAACCTTTATTTACTGGGGCGCGTTCCCCAGCAAGTATCGGTTGTTGGATAGTTCCTGAGTGACCAGCGAACTTCCCTTCCAAAAATAAAAAATTACACAAATCACGTCAGAATGTACAAATAGCGTTTGTGACCACTTTACTCTAATGGTATTAGGTCAGATTACTAACTACTGCACACAATTACGTGCGGTCCAATCGTTCAGTACACAAGCACTACTTGTTATGTACTGAAAGATCAATGGAATCGATGTTTCCGGCCGCGATTCCTTCAGCAAGAGCTTGTATGGCCTATATGGGTTCTGCACCAACACCCCAGGCGTTGTGCCACTGGACTTTTATAGCGGACCTTTTACCTTACGACCTCCTGGTCTTGTTACCTTATGACCTCCTGGTCTTGTTACCTTATGACCTCCTGGTCTTGTTACCTTATGGTCCGCTATACTCTAATGCTCAAATATTATTTAACCAGGGATGCCTCCCTAGCCACCGTATATGTCACTTACACGTATGTCCCTTGACGAGTACCCGGCTTTCCTTTTGGTTCCACCTTAAAGTTATATAAACTTTTGTATACAAAACACACTCACTCAACACATGTACACTTTTGCTTCTATATCTATTTCTGCGCAGAAATTGTCTTTAGGCCAAAAGTGTTACCAATTAGGAGCAGGATCTGTTAAACTAAATTTCAGATTTTCCAAAAATAGATTTGCGTTATTTACCGCGTCGCGTTATCTACCGCTGTGCGTTAATTATCGCCTTTGCGTTACTTCACTTTATCACAACTTGAGCTACGTGGGCGTAACCGGACGCTACGTTGCGTAATGTACGCTGCGTGCGTCTGCCTTTTGGATTGCGTACGCTAGTCTTTGTTAGCGACACGTGTACGCAATGCAAAGGATCCTCCGTAACACAATATATATTTTTATCAATGTAAATGATCCCTGATCATCTACCGCAATCCACACTGACTGCCTTGTATCTCAGACAAACCGTGTGTTGTTCTATACTTTAACTATTACCTCTATTATGAAATAACAGCAAATCTCCTTTTAGCACTTTCTATCAACTATAAAATTGGCAAACAGGAATAGTGATATACGAAAATGAAACAGAAATGCAGATATATATGTGCGTACGCAAGACAAAAGAAAAATAAACAGTTTTAAAAAGACACAAGCGTTTTGTTCTTGCTTCCGGTTCCCGGATTCCTTCAGCACTCTTTATCTAAGCGAAGCAGACGCTTATCCCGTCAGCAACTGCGAGACAACCTCCCACCCTTTGCTGGGGGATAATGTCTGCTGATCTACCTAGTGCAGATATGAGAAGGATAGGACGAGTCCCCAATTGACAATGCTAAATTCCTTTGTCGTATAACAACCCTTTATGAAGCTAAGAACACTGTACGCTGTTTGCTTAAGAAGTACCGTAATGGTACGCTATTGGCGTAGCGATCGCTCAGCCGTAGGCGAGACGCTCAAGCGTCACGTTCGCTCACGGCCCAGTGATCACAGGACACGTTATTGGCTATGACTAGAGTAATGATTCGCTATGGCGTAGCGGACGCTCGAGACCACGAGGAGATCACCAGCGGCGCAGACGCTCACAACGCTATACCTTAATGTTTAAACCTTATACCAAAGAAATACAAAGAATACCTTAATGTGAGTACAGGGTGTAAGTGCAACCTTGTGTAACCTGACTAACTACAAAGCTGCTTGAGCGTCACCGACGCTCAAGTGAACACTTAACACTATAGGAAATACACAGATACTGGTTTAGGTTCCAAAGCCTATTAACTGTATTATATCTAGTATACTTGTAAAAGGGGATAACAGTACAAATGATACACTACAATATAACAGAGACTTCCTAACCACAGAACTAAAATACAAAAAGACAATACTACTCTGACCTAAATGCAATACAATACAATGCTATAATACTATGAGAGATATAAGAGAAAAGAGGAGAGAGAGAGATAGAGAGAGAGAGAGAAATTGGCTCACAGAAAGACAATGATTACGGAGAGAAACTTACGCACAAAGGGTATGATCGCCTGCGCCTCGATATCCAGCTCCCGGCTATCAGCAGATAACCGTTGATGAGAGAGTGAGAGCTGGATGTGGTCGGCCTGCCTATTTATGCCCCACACACAATGCAATCTCCTGGTCCTACAATCCCATTGTCCATTGGCCGAAGGAATTCGGCCCTGCATCATAACAAAAGGTCATAGGGTGATTCATACAGGTGGGCTGTGACGATTTCCAACAGCTCAGGTGGGTGGGAAACTGGGTTTCCCGCCGCATACCTGAGTATGTGTAAATAATAGAAATGGACATAAACTTCTTATGTCCATAACTATTCGCACGAGCGATTAATACGCTCCAAACCAACACCGGAATATTGCTAATTAAATACTCTTCCGATGGGTACCAAACACTGCTGTATGATTCCTGTTAGACCCTTCGTACGATATAAAGAGGGATTCCTCAGCTCTGGGACATTGTATTTTAACCAAACTTTCAGAATCTATCAAAGGGACCATGATCTATAAACTACATTAATTGTGAAAATATGTAACGAATGAGTCGCACGCTACGACTACATAAACTCTACCGTAAATACGCATACCGCGCCTGCGAGTGCACGCTATTGCGGGTATGCGCCTCCACGGGAGAGCGTACGCACGCGCAGCGCGGACCAGTGTGCGGTGCAAATATGGCAACGTGCATTGAGACATTTTTCTGACTTTGACACCACTCACCAGCGCCATTTTCTACACAGCACAGCTGAGAGGAAGCTCCCCAGACTCTCCCCTGCTTATCCACAGTGAAAGGGGGTTTCAGAGAAGAGGGGGGAGGCACATAATTGGCAGCAAATAATAGTATTACAGCGCTACTGGGTAAACACATTGTGTATTTTTTTACTGGGGTATTAGCGCTGGGTGTGTGCTGGCATACTCTCTCTGTCTCTCCAAAGGGCCTTGTGGGGGAACTGTCTTCAGATAAGAGGATTCCCTGAGTGTGTGGTGTGTCGGTACGTGTGTGTCGACATGTCTGAGGTAAAAGGCTCTTCTAAGGAGGAGATGGAGCAAATGTGTGTGTGGTGTCTCCGTCGACAATTCCGACACCTGACTGGATATGTGGAATTAAGTGCTGAGGTAAATTTATTGCACAAAAGATTAGAGAACAGACAGGGAATCTACCCATGTCTGTCCCTATGTCGCAGGGACCTTCAGAGTCTCAAAACGCCCACTATCCAAAATAATAGACACTGATACCGACACGGAGTCTGACTCCAGTGTCGACTACGATGATGCAAAGCAGGGAATCTACCCATGTCTGTCGCAGGGACCTTCAGAGTCTCAAAACGCCCACTATCCAAAATAATAGACACTGATACCGACACGGAGTCTGACTCCAGTGTCGACTACGATGATGCAAAGCAGGGAATCTACCCATGTCTGTCCCTATGTCGCAGGGACCTTCAGAGTCTCAAAACGCCCACTATCCAAAATAATAGACACTGATACCGACACGGAGTCTGACTCCAGTGTCGACTACGATGATGCAAAGCAGGGAATCTACCCATGTCTGTCCCTATGTCGCAGGGACCTTCAGAGTCTCAAAACGCCCACTATCCAAAATAATAGACACTGATACCGACACGGAGTCTGACTCCAGTGTCGACTACGATGATGCAAAGTTACAGCCAAAACTGGCAGAAAAGTATTCAATATATGATTATTGTAATAAAAGGAGCGTCCTTTCTTACCAGAGGTAAGGGCGCAGGGCACAGCTAGTTCCCAGGAACAGAAGTCCACCCCGGCCTCTACTAAATCCACCGCATGACGCTGGGGCTCCGCTAAGGAAATCCGCCCCAGTGGGAGCACGTCTTCGACTCTTCAGCCACATCTGAGTTCACCCACAGGTGGATCCCTGGGCAATAGAAATTGTTTCTCAGGGTTACAAGCTGGAATTCAAAAAGGAGTTTTCCTCCTCGCCGGTTTTACTTATCGGCCCTAGCGGCTTATCCCCCAGAAAGAGAGATAATATTAAATACAATTCACACATTGTATCTCCAACAGGTGGTGCTCAAGGTTCCGCTCCTTAAACAAGGAAGGGGATATTACTCAACTTTGGCTGTAGTCCCGAAACCGGACGGTTCGGTCAGACCTATTTTCAAATTAAAATCTCTGAACCTATACTTGAAAGGTTCAAATTCAAGGTGGAATCGCTCAGAGCGATCATCGCCAGCCTGGAAAGGGGGGGGGATTTTATGGTGTATCTAGACATAAAGGCTGCATACCTTCATGTTCCCATTTATCCACCCCATCAGGCGTACCTGAGAATTACGGTACAGTATTGTCATTACCAATTTCAGGGTAATTGGCGGAAATGATGGTGCTCCAAGCAAGGAGTCACAATTATCCCATACTTGGATGATCTCCTAATAAGGGCGAGATCAAAAGAGTAGTTGTTGAACAGCGTGTCACTTTCGCTGAAGGTGTAACAGCAACTCGGCTGGATTCTCAATATCCCGAAGTCACAGTTGGTTCCTATGACTCGTCTGCCCTTCTTGGGTATGATTCTGAATACGGACCAGAAATGGGTTTATCTTCCGATAGAGAAGGCCCAGGAACTAATGACTCTGGTAAAAAACCTATTAAAGCCAAAACAGGTGTCAGTGCATCACTGCACTCGGGTCCTGGGAAAGATGGTTGCATCTTATGGGGCCATTCCCTTCGGCAGGTTCCATTCGAGGACTTTCCAATTAGATCTACGGGACAAGTGGTCCGGATCACATCTACAGATGCATCAGTTAATCACCCTGTCCCCTAGGGCCAGGGTGTCTCTCCTATGGTGGCTGCAGAGTGCTCACTTTCTGCAGGGTCGCAGGTTCGCCATCCAGGACTGGATTCTGGTAGCCACGGACGCGAGCCTCCGAGGTGGGGGAGCAGTCACACAGGGAAGAAATTTCCAAGGTCAATTTCCAAGGGTCAAGTCAAAAAACTTGTATTCAAATCAACATCCTGGAGCTGAGGGCCATATACAATGCCCTTCGGCAAGCGGAAACATTGCTTCGCGACCTACCGGTTCTGATCCAGTCAGACAACATCACCGCAGTGGCTCATGTAACTCGCCAAGGCGGCACAAAGAGCAGAGTGGAAATGGCAGAAGCCACCAGGATTCTCCGCTGGGCGGAAAATCATGTAAGCGCATTTTCAGCAGTTCATTCCGTGAGTGGACAACTGAGAAGCAGACTTCCTCAGCAAACACGACCTGCATCCAAGAGAGGACTTCTTTAGGAAGCCTTCGCACAGTTTGCAAGTCAGTGGGAACTGCCACAGATAGACATGATGGCGTCCTGCCTCAACAAGAAGCTACAGAGGTATTGCACCAGGTCAAGAGACCCTCAGGAAGTAGCTGTAGATGCCCTAGTGACACCGTGGGTGTTCCAATCGGTCTATGTATTTCCCCCTCTTCCTCTCATACCCACGGTGTTGAGAATGGTAGGAGGGAGAGGAGTGAGAACAATCCTCATTGTTTCAGATTCTCCACGAAGGACCTGGTATCCGGATCTGCAGGAAATGCTCACAGAAGATCCGTGGCCTCTTCCTCTAAGACAGGACCTATTGCAACAGGGGCCATGTCTATTCCAAGACTTACCGTGGCTGCGTTGGACGGCATGGCGGTTGAACGCCGGATCCTAGCAGATAAGGGTATTCCAGATGAGGTAATTCCTACGCTAATAAAGGCTAGGAAGGACATGACATCTAAACATTATCATCGTATATGGCGAAAATATGTTTCTTGGTGTGAGGCCAGGAATGCTCCAACAGAAGAATTCCATCTGGGCTGTTTCCTTCACTTCCTGCAAACTGGAGTGAATTTCGGCCTAAAATTAGGATCTATTAAGGTTCAGATTTCCATTCAAAGGAATTGGCCTCTTTCCCTGAAGTACAGACTTTTGTGAAGGGAGTACTGCATATTCAGCCTTCTTTTGTACCTTCGGTGACGCCTTGGGACCTTAACGTGGTGTTAAGTTTCATTAAGTCACGCTGGTTTGATCCACTTAAATGGTGGAGTTGAGAAATCTCACTTGGAAGGCGGTCATGTTGTTAGCCTTGGCTTCGGCTGGGCGAGTGTCGGAATTAGCGGCTTTACTACATAAAAGCCCCTATCTGGTTTTCCATATGGATAGAGTGGAATTGCGGACCCGTCCTCAATTCCTGCCAAAAGTGGTTTCATCCTTTCATATGAACTATTGTTCCTGTGGCTACGCGTGACTTGGAGGATCCCAAGTCCCTTGATGTGGTCAGGGCTTTGAAAATTTCCGTGGTCAGATCGGCTACAGTCAGAAAAACAGAAGCACTGTTTGTCATGTATGCAACCAACAAGATTGGTGCCCCTGCTTCAAAGTAGACTATTGCTCGCTGGATCTGTGGCACGACACAGCAGGCGCATTCTACGGCGGGATTGCCGTTACCTAGATCGGTCAAGGCCCACTCCACTAGGAAGATGGGCTCTTTTTGGGCAGCTGCCAGAGGGGTCTCGGCGCTGCAGCTGTGCCGAGCTGCTACTTGGTCGGGTTCAAACTCCTTTGCAAAGTTCTATGGGTTTGATGCCCTGCCCTTTGCTCAGTCGGTGCTGCAGAGTCATCCGCACTCTCCCGCCCGTTTGGGAGCTTTGGTATGGTCCCCATGGTCCTTACGGAGTCCCCAGCATCCTCTAGGACGTAAGAGAAAATAAGATTTTAAACATACCGGTAAATCTTTTTCTCCTAGTCCGTAGAGGATGCTGGGCGCCCTTCCCAAGTGCGGACTACTTCTGCAAGACTTGTATATAGTTATTGCTTAAATAAGGGTTATGTTATAGTCTCATCGTTTTTGGACTGATGCTATGTCGTTTTCATACTGTTAACTGGATAGTATATCACAAGTGATAAAGCTGAATATTTATCGTATATAATACCCTTTATGAGGTCTAAGAACACTGTACGCTATCTACGTATGAAGTACCGTAAGGGTACGCTCGTTGCGTAACAATCGCTTAGCCGTGGTCAAGACGCTCAAGCGTCACGTTCGCTCACGGCCAAGAGATCACAGGCAGGCACGTTATTGGCTGCTGACTAACGTAATGATTCGCTATAGCGTAGCGGACGCTCGGGACCACGAGGAGATCACCAGCGGCGCTGACGCTCACAATATTAAACCTTTATATCTAAACCATAAACAGTGTGTTGTGCAGTAAAACCTTAGTGTAATGATAGAGTGTAAATGCAACACAGTATAACCTTATTACCTTTAAAGCTGTTCGAGCGTCACCGACGCTCTGAGAATACTTAACACTATAAGAAATACACAGATACCGTGCTCAAGGTCCAACGCCTAATATATATATTATGAATGATATACTTGCAAAAGAATTAATACAAATACAAATCATACACTACAATATAACATAGACTACCTAACCAGATAACTACACAAGAAATACAATACAATACAATACTATTTGAGGGAAAATAAGAGAGAAAGAGGAGAAGAGAGAGAGAGAGAGAGATTGGCTCACAATAACAAGAAGATCAATATGATTGCGGAGAAACACTTACGCACAAGGGGAAACGATCGCATGCGCCTCGATATCCAGCTCCCGATTATCAGCAATGAGAACCGTTGAAGAGAGTGAACTGGATATGGTCGGCCTGCCTATTTATGCCCCACACACAATACAATTCAATGGTCCCTACAATCTCATTGTTCATTGGACACAGGAATTCGGCTTCGCATTATAACAAAAGGTCATAGGTTGATTCATACAGGTGGGCTGTGACTGTTTCCAACTGTTCAGGTGGGTGGGATACTGGGTTTCCCGCCGCATGATTAAGTAAGAACAAATAATAGTAAATGGACATAAACTTCTTATGTCCATAACTATTCGCACGAGCGATTAATCCGCTCCAAACCAACACCGGAATATTGCTATTTAAATACTCTTCCGATGGGTACCAAACACCTCTGTATGACCCCTGTTAGACCCTTCGTACAATACAAAGAGGGATCTCTCTGTTCAGGAACATGCTATATTAACTAAACTTTCAGAATCTATCAAAGGGACCATGATCTACAAAATACATTATATAGTGAAAATATGTAACGATTGAGTCGCACGCTACGATCACATAAACTCTACCGTAAATACGCATACCGTGCGCCTGCGGGTGCCCGCGACTGTGAGTATGCGCACGTACGGGAGAGCGTACGCATGCGCAGCACGGACCTGTATGAGGTGCAAATATGGCAGTGTGTATAGAGATATTTTTCTGACTGACAGTCCACCCTTTGGCAGTCAATAATAACTGCCACCTTCTAAAATATTTCAAAAAGAGAAAAATATATGTCAGGGGTTAATACATTTCCATGGTTGGGTAAGGGAGGAGAGAGGAGAAGGTGTGAAGAGGGTATGACCTAGTGAGATAGCAGAAGCATGTGTGTATGAGTCCATGTTTGGGGGGTCATGTATCATCGTGCCGTACGTGTGGTACATCAAGCTTCGAGGTATTGCGAAGTATACATTTGAATTCCTTCTTATCCCGTATTAAGGGTCTGTGGATGGGCTGTCAAACTCTACCGAGCTCTTTTCGGCTGTGGTTGTAACAAAATGGGGGAGCACATTTTAGTTGATACATGAATGGGGGAGGTATGTGATTGCTGATATCTGTGCCTGTATTCCCTATCGACTATGTGTGTCATTACCCGAGGGTTGTAGAAATGAAGATAAAGAACACTTATGGTAAATGCAGTGGTATTCTATGTCAGGTTAATGTACATTTGTCGGTTGAGGTCTTGTTCGGTGTCTGTTGGTTGCAGTCTTCTTTGTGCTTTTGCCCATAAGGTGCGGGCAAAAGCTGTCAATGTCCATAGATTTACAAAAGTGTTGGGCTAGCGTAATTTTAAAATTTCTAGGGAAACTGGGGATCCATGGCATAGTTCATCAAAAATCTGTGTATAAGGTTGTCAGAACTTCTTCTTTAATCCATCTGTTGTCTGTATATCGGCTCATCAAATTCCTCGTCCAAGTGGGTCTTTTTACCTTGGAAGAAAACGGAAAAACAAGTGAAAGAAACGGACCGTATAATCACATTTTCATTACATCATTGTTTCTACCGTTGGGTCATAAATCAAGTCCATTGGAATTATAGTTTCCTCACTCCTCAAACTCATTACCCTGGTACGATGTTTGCACTTCATTAAAGCCTGACCGCATCTAAATATCAAGCCAATCGATATAATGACACCTAAGATACACAGGAGAAACTTCCCAACATCCATTATGACTCCTTGAGCCCATTCCTCCTAAACCAGAAAACCAATTTCGCGGGTTCAACCATGACACCCAACCAGTCAGCTCATTACCTACAACAGCAAGAGTGAGATTGTGTCTCTTGCGAAATTCCCATTTTAATTGGAGAATATCGTCCATCTTTTGGTCTATGACCTCGACCGGATCCTCGGTGCTATTCGTAATATATGTGCAACATTTCACGCCGTATTGTGTTGCCAGTGTGACACAATATCCGCCTGTCACTGCTGTGAGGTAATTGAGAACCATTCTATGCTGTACCAGTTCTGTTTTGTAAGCTTGAAGTTCCCTTCCAGTATACCTAAACGTGTCATCCTACATTTCAGTGATATTATCTAACAAGTTTGCAAGCGCAGAGATGTATCTATAGTTCATCACTCCTCGAGCGGTGCGAGTGAAGTCTAACGCGAGTAGAACCTGAATCCCGGTGGATTCATGGATCAGATCAGAGGCCGGATGCTCTAACCTTTCTGTCCGTTGCCTTTTAACAACGTGCTCGTAATGGGTGTGAGTATAAGGAGCTTGGGCACCACGGTGTATGTCTTTCATTTTGTCATGTGATACAGTCATTACTTCAGGCAGTACTTTTCCAATATAGCACAATCCTTCAGAGTTTGGGGCAAGCCACTTATACGCCTTTCTCCCGCATATGAAATATGCATCATCGGGGAGAACATATGGGACGGAGTAGGACATAACCATATTACACACCTTCCATGTGAAATCTCCTAACCCTAATTCTTCCATCTGCTTAGTACACGTATCAGGTTGTACGATATGTGCACAGTATCCTGGTGATACCTCTCCAACTCTCGTAATCCTATTTCCTAAGGTATACCTATACCGGAAAGATTTTCCTCTACTGGCTATGTGGCGTATAAGCTCTGTATCTGTAGGCATTCTATCTGCTCTATGCGAAAAGGTCATGGTTTGGTTACTCCATGACACTTCCCAATTTCCCGGCTTTCAGGGATTGGAGATGTTGAAACATAATAGGGACCTATCCACATGGTATTGGTGGAGCTTCAAACTAGGAGGACTGGAGATGTTAAACCTCCTGTCCACCGGTCTCCCACCACTTAACTCAAGTACCTCCCCTAACGTTAAAGGAAATGGTACTAGCCCTGATTTGCTATGACCTTGAGGTACTTGAGAGCATACCCAACAATCTGTTTTATTTAACACACTACCCACTAAGGAGTGATAGTCACTCAATGGATGCCGGTCCATATGGATATTAAAACTGGATTGGCATTTCTTAATGCACCCATCCTCAATGACATTGTTACAGAGCCTACAGATACAGTTTTCTTCAGCTAACAATCCTTCACAATTCCTTCTATGGTCAATGCTATCGGATCGTTTTCTGATACTCGCCTTTACTTGATGGTTAAGTTGTTCTTGGAAAACTACGCCTCCATCTTTATCATCAGAACCCATTCCAGAACCTCTCTCGACCTCCATGGTACTCTCGCCGGAACAGACTGCTCTGGTCAACATCATGGTCAACAGGAAAATCCGGATCACAGTCTCTTGGGGCAAGTCCATCTTATAGGAGGAAACGAAGAAGAATGAGAAGGGGGGGAAAAAATAATTGAGGGAGATGGGATGGGAAGTTGGAGAAAAACAATAAAAGGGAACAGGGGATCGACAACTGCTTTTGGTCTTGTGATTTTCAACGTTCAGGTGCCGCCTCAATCCTCCTGGAACAGACACTCCAGTGATACAACCTCTACCGTCTGTTCCTTATCACGGGACCTCTCTGGATCAGCAACCTTCTTACAGTGGGACGAATGAACCCAAGTCTCTCTCTCAGCAACTTTCAATGCTGTAGTGCTAGTCAATAAGACCTGGTATGGTCCTTCCCATCTGTCAATAAGGCAACCTGAGCGTAGAAAATTCCGTATCATTACATAATCCCCAGGTTCAATGTCATGACAATTACTATCTGGTAAATCAGGAATCACCAACTTCAGATTATCATTTTGATTCCTTAACTGTTTACTCATATTAATCAAGTATTTTACAGTCACTTCATTGTTACATTTCAAATCATCCTGAGGGTTAATCATAACATGCGGTTGTCGACCAAACAAGATTTCAAAGGGAGACAGATTAAGAGGGGACCTGGGAGTGGTTCTGATGCTGTACAATACAATGGGTAAAGCTTCTGGCCATGTCAATCCTGTCTCTGCCATAACTTTACTCAGTTTATTTTTAATAGTGCTGTTCACTCTTTCCACTTTCGCACTCGCCTGTGGACGGTACGGAGTGTGCAGCTTGCTATCAATTCCCATCAACTTACACATTCCTTGAAAGACATCACCTGTAAAATGGGTACCCCTATCACTTTCGATTATTCTAGGGATACCATATCTACATACAAATTCCTGCACAATTTTCTTAGCAGTAAACATAGCGGTATTTGTGGCCGCAGGAAATGCTTCAACCCAATTTGAGAAAACATCTATACAAACAAGTACATATTTCAAATTCCGACAAGGGGGTAATTGAATGAAGTCAATCTGTATTACCTGGAAAGGGCCGCCTGCAGGTGGGATATGAGATGGTTCTGTAGGTATTGCCTTTCCGATATTCTTTCTCAAACAGGTAAGGCATGACATTGCTCTTTTACTCGCGTGAGATGAGAATCCTGGGGCGCACCAATATGCTCTTACCAACTTGCACATCCCTTCCTTGCCCAGATGAGTCAGCCCGTGAGCTGCCTCAGCTAAACATGGGAGGTATGCTCTGGGGGCCACTGGTTTACCATGTCCATACGTCCAGAGTCCTGAGGACTCCTGGCCATATCCTTTTGCCTTCCAGACTGCCTTTTCCCGTGTGGAACACAAATTTTGCATTTCACACAACTTCTGTGTGTTGATGGTATTAAATACCATCAATTGTGTGGTGTCTGTCTGTCTGGGGGTAGCAGCTGCTAACTTAGCAGCTTCGTCTGCTCGGCTGTTACCAAGTGATACTGGGTCCTGGCTATATGTGTGTGCTTTACACTTGATAACAGCCACTCTGTCGGGTTCCTGTATCGCTGTTAGAAGCCTTTTTATATGAGCTGCATGCGCTACCGGTGTACCAGCTGCCGTCATGAAATTTCTGAGGCGCCATAGGGCTCCGAAATCATGGACTACCCCGAATGCGTATCTAGAATCGGTGTAGATATTGGCTGATTTTCCCTTAGCCAATTCACATGCTCTGGTTAGGGCGACCAGTTCAGCAACCTGGGCTGAGTGAGGTGGGCCTAGCGGTTCCGCTTCTATGGTGCCTTGGTCATCTACGACTGCGTATCCAGTACACAAGTCTCCCGAGTCTGACTGTCTATGACAACTACCGTCCGTGTAGAATGTAAGTTCTACATCTTCCAGTGGGTTGTCACTGATGTCAGGCCTTGCGGTAAAATTTTGGGTCAAATATTCCATACAATCATGAGTGTCTTCCTTTGTATTAAATCCTCCTTCCCCACCACTCTCATCCTCCACCCTTTGTGCCTGTCCAGGCACACCCGGGAGATATGTTGCAGGATTTAATGCACTGCATTTCCTTATGGTGATGTTTACGGGGGCCATTAGTGCCAATTCCCATCTTGTAAACCGCGCTGATGAGACGTGCCTGGTTTGGGCAGAATTTAACAAGGCTGACACTGCATGTGGTGTATGAATCGTGAGGTTGTGACCTAGCACGACGTCTTCGCTTTTCGTTACTAGCAATGCTATCGCAGCAACGCTTCGCAAGCATGTGGGGAGGGATCGCGCTACCGTATCTAGCTGAGCGCTGTAGTATGCTACTGGCCTGCTGGCATCACCGTGCTTTTGGGTTAGTACGCCTGCCGCGCAACCAGCACTTTCTGTTTCGTATAGTTCAAAGGGTTTCCCATAGTCTGGCATACCTAATGCTGGTGCCTGCGTTAGGCACTGTTTAAGTCTTTCAAATGCTGCCTCAGACTCGTCTGTATGCGAAATCCGATCAGGTTTGTTTGAGGAGACCATCTCCTGCAAAGGTAACGCTAGAATGGAAAACCCTGGGATCCAATTACGGCAATACCCACACATTCCTAAGAATGTTCTGATCTGCTGCTGGGTTTGTGGCAGAGTCATGTCTCTAATTGCTTGAATTCTATCAGCGGTCAGGTGTCTCAGTCCTTGTGTTAGACAGTGTCCCAAATATTTTACCTTAGTCTGGCATAATTGCAACTTGTCTTTCGAAACCTTGTGTCCTGTGTCTGAAAGATGAAACAGGAGCTGTTTCGTATCCTTCAGGGATGCTTCCAGTGAATCTGAACACAGCAGTAAATCATCCACATACTGTATCAATACTGATCCACTCACTGGTTGAAAAGACTGTAAACAATCATGCAAAGCCTGAGAAAATATACTTGGACTATCTATGAATCCTTGGGGTAATCGAGTCCATGTGTATTGGACTCCTCTGTATGTAAATGCGAACAAATATTGGCTGTCAGGGTGCAGAGGTACCGAAAAGAAAGCGGAGCAGAGGTCAATAACAGTGAAAAATTTTGCAGTGGGAGGGATTTGCATTAGGATGACAGCTGGATTTGGCACTACGGGGAACTGACTCTCAACTATTTTGTTAATCCCCCTTAGATCCTGCACTAGCCTGTAACCCCTCCCCCCACTCTTTTTCACAGGGAAGATGGGACTATTGGCAGTGCTGGACGTTCTTACCAGAATGCCCTGTTGTAGCAAGCGCTCTATTACTGGGTAAACTCCTAACTCCACTTCTGGCTTCAGAGGGTACTGTGGGATTTTTGGAGCTATCCTACCATCTTTTACTTGTACAACTACCGGAGCTACGTTTGCCATTAATCCAGTGTCCTGTCCATCTTTAGTCCAAAGTGACTCTGGTATCTGAGATGTCATTTCTTCTACTTGGGATGGAGTCCTATTTGTCATAATGGTATGTGACAATAATTTTGATGGGGAGTCTAACATGTCTCGCACTTCCTGAGCGTGATTCTCAGGTATGTCCAAGAATACACCTTCAGGAGTATAATAAATGACGCACCCCATTTTACACAGTAAGTCTCTACCCAGGAGATTGGTCGGTGCCGATGCAGCCAGCAAAAAGGAATGCTTGGTATGTAAAGGCCCTATTGTAATCTCTGCTAGTTTGCTAACAGGGTAATGCTGGACTACTCCTGTTACTCCCACGGCTGGAATTGTCCTACCAGTGGTCCTCATGCCCACTGTCGAATTGATCACTGATTTGGCCGCCCCCGTATCTACAAGAAAGTTTAATGATTTACCAGCTACATTGATTGCAATTTCGGGTTCACTTCCAAGGCTTGCAATCAATTTTACTGGCTGCAGATTACAGGTATGGCCACACCCCTATTGGGTATGGTGACCTCCCTGAATCCCGCTGGCAGCAACTACTTGTGACGGAGTTAGCTGGGAACTACCAGAGGTGTGCCAGTCTCTGTTTGTTCGGGGGGTATCTTTTTGTTTCCCCTGTATGTGGCTCATAACTCCGTTTCTGCGGACCCTGATCCCAATGTCGTGTGTCGTGTCGTTGTCTAGGGGGTTGGTATGGGTTTCGTGAATTTTTCACTCTACAGTCTCGTGCCATGTGTCCCTGCTTATGACAAGAATAACAAGTAACCACACTTGACTTACCCACAGGGTTTGGTGATATAAACAAAGGCTGCCTTGTGGTCAGGGCCTGTATACTTACGGCCATTAATTTATCACCTTGTTGTTCCCTGTGTCTGGTGATGTTTCTATCGTGATCAATAGCAGCCTCTCTCAAAGTAGCCACAGACAGACCTCGCCAACATGGTTGTGTGGTCTGTACCCTAGTCTTCAATGACTCTTTTAAACCATCCATCAGTACCGATACTGCTACTTCTCGATGGTTTATGTTTGTTTTAATGTCCTCTATGCCTGTGTATTTTGCCATTTCTGATAATGCTCTGTGAAAATACTCTGCAGCTGTTTCTGACTCCTTTTGTTTAATGGAGAATATCTTGTTCCATTTAACTACCGCTGGGAAATACTCTTTTAACTGTAAGCTTATTCTTTTTACATTGTCTTTATTGTACACTTCTGTAAGAGGTACATCCTGATCTAATCCACAGTCAGCTAAAAATTGAGCTGCGTCGACATTGGAGGGTAAACATGCTCTCAGCAATATCTGCCAGTCTTTATTGTTGGGCTCTACAGTGTTACCTAGGTCTCTGATGTATTTTTGGCTGGCAACTAAGTCTTTTCTAGGGTCAGGGAATTCAGACACTATGGTCCTTAATTCCATTCGGGAAAATGGGCTGTACATGGCAATGTTCCTAACAGGAGTGACTCCTGATGTGTCTGTTTTCCCATTTGGAACTACTATTACCTTAACAGGGTTAACTCTAACAACCTCATTCTGTGTAGATTCTACAGGCTGTGGTGAAATAGTTTCAGCATAATGTATGGTGCCGTACTTACCTGTTGATACGACCTCACCTATCCCTCCGCTAGGGGCCTTTGTTACTAATCTCGGGGGTGGAGCTGTGCCTACTGTGGTCTCTGCTATGGTGGCTGCTAGAGAGAGCGCTGAAATTGTTGCCGATTCGTCCTCTTGATCACACTCCTGAGGAAAGTTCAAAACAGGGTACAACTTGCACAGGTTAATACTTGCATTGGTTAATTGGTTAACATTATCTTTAACATTTACACAGTTGCTAAGTGTTTGTTTGTTACACCTTAATGCGTCATTCTCCGCAACCAATTTCTCTCCCGATATATATGGTGGCGGTGGGGCCGTGGCGATCAGTTTTCTGATAGAGCCAGATCCCGCCGCCTGAGCCAATCCTCTCTGTATGTCACCTTCCTGTTGCCACAACTGCAAATAATCGTAATGTTTGATTCGTCTCTTTGCTGATTTAATGAGACATATCCTCCTCCTTAAATTTTGTAACACTTCTGAGCTGAAGCTACCTACTCTTGGGAATTTCTCCCCGTCATGTACTGTCATTCTCTCCCATTCATCACATAAAGCTTCTGTGTGACTTCCGTATTTCTCACACATTACGTACCTTGCCGACCCGACTGGTCGGTTCACTGAATCAACCCGAACCGAGGTTGATCGCCCCCTACCTGAACAAGTGGCCCCCATAGTTCGAAGGTGTTGCTTTATTCAGCCAACCCTTACGCAAACCAAATGTTCAAAATAGGCTGACGGTGGCGGTTTACCGAGTACCCCACTCACTCGCCCACGCCGACCAATACGACCTGATCACACCGATATGGTGCTGGCGTACTCGACCCAGGGCCCCTGCGACCTGAACCTCTATTTACTGGAACCTGCGAGGGTGATCCGAAGAACACTTACTCTTTCCAGTAACTATTGGTTGTTGGATAGTTCCTGAGTGAGCAGCGAACCTCCCTTAAAATAAAAAAAATTACACAAATCACGTTAGAATGTACAAATAGCGTTTGTGACCCCTTTACTCTAATGGTACTAGGTCAGATTACTAACTAATGTACACAATTACGTGCGGTACAATCGTTCAGTACATAAGCAACTAATCTTATGTACTGAGCGACCAACGGAATCGAAAATTACGGCTGCGAATTCCTTCAGCCAGAGCTTGTATGGCCTATATGGGTGTTGCACCAACCCTTTCTTGGTGTTGTGCCTGTGGACTGTATAGCGGACTTCCTTGTCTGCTGTACCTGAACCTGCTGGTCTGCTATGACCTCCTGGTCTGTTACAGTATGACCTCCTGGTCTGCTACACTCTAATGCTCAAATTGTATGTTTTAACCAGGGATGCCTCCCTAGCCACCATGTACGTCACTTACACGCATGTACATCACGAGTACTCGACTTTTCTTGTGGTTCAACCTTAAAAATTGTAAAAACAAACACTCACTCACCACATATACACTTTTGTTTCTATTTCTATTTCTGCGCAGAAATTTTTCTTTAGACCAGATGTGTTACCAATTAGGAGAAGGATCTGTTAATTTAAATTTCGAATGTTAAAATAGATTTGCGCGATTTATCGCCTTGCGTTATTTACCGCGTTGCGCTACTTATCGCGTTGAGAGGAAGAGAAAAAAAAAAACTTGTGATTTGAGTTACGTGGGCGTACCCGGACGCTCCGCTGCGTGATATACGCTGCGTGCGTCGGCCTTTGGTTTGCGTACGCAAATCTCAGTCCTTTGTTAGAGACACGCGTACGCAAAATAAAGATCCACCGTAACACAATTTATATGTTTATCAATGTAGATGATCCTTGATCATCTACCGCACACCACACTGACTTCGCCTTATCTCCCAGGCAAAACTGTGTGTTTGTCTATACTTTAACTATGTTACCTTTACTCTTAAACTATGAAATAGCGACAAATCTCTCTTAGCACGTTTATCAACTATAGAACTGGCAAACAGGAGAGTGACATACGAAAATACACAAATGAAAAGGAAATGCAGATATATATGTGTGCGTGCGTGTGTACGCAAGACAGAAAAAAAAATAAACAGTTTTAAAAAGACACTATTGTTTTGTTCTTACCTCCGGTTCCCGGGTTCCTTCAGCACCCTTTACTAAGAGAAGCAGACGCTTATCCCGACAGCACTACGAGGAATATAACCTCCCGCCCTTTGCTGATGGATAATGTCTGCTGTATCTACCTAGTGCAGATATGTGAAGGACGGGCGAGCCGCCAATTGATAAAGCTGAATATTTATCGTATATAATACCCTTTATGAGGTCTAAGAACACTGTACGCTATCTACGTATGAAGTACCGTAAGGGTACGCTCGTTGCGTAACAATCGCTTAGCCGTGGTCGAGACGCTCAAGCGTCACGTTCGCTCACGGCCAAGAGATCACAGGCAGGCACGTTATTGGCTGCTGACTAACGTAATGATTCGCTATAGCGTAGCGGACGCTCGGGACCACGAGGAGATCACCAGCGGCGCTGACGCTCACAATATTAAACCTTTATATCTAAACCATAAACAGTGTGTTGTGCAGTAAAACCTTAGTGTAATGATAGAGTGTAAATGCAACACAGTATAACCTTATTACCTTTAAAGCTGTTCGAGCGTCACCGACGCTCTGAGAATACTTAACACTATAAGAAATACACAGATACCGTGCTCAGGGTCCAACGCCTAATATATATATTATGAATGATATACTTGCAAAAGAATTAATACAAATACAAATCATACACTACAATATAACATAGACTACCTAACCAGATAACTACACAAGAAATACAATACAATACTATTTGAGGGAAAATAAGAGAGAAAGAGGAGAAGAGAGAGAGAGAGATTGGCTCACAATAACAAGAAGATCAATATGATTGCGGAGAAACACTTACGCACAAGGGGAAACGATCGCATGCGCCTCGATATCCAGCTCCCGATTATCAGCAATGAGAACCGTTGAAGAGAGTGAACTGGATATGGTCGGCCTGCCTATTTATGCCCCACACGCAATACAATTCAATGGTCCCTACAATCTCATTGTTCATTGGACACAGGAATTCGGCTTCGCATTATAACAAAAGGTCATAGGTTGATTCATACAGGTGGGCTGTGACTGCTTCCAACTGTTCAGGTGGGTGGGATACTGGGTTTCCCGCCGCATGATTAAGTAAGAACAAATAATAGTAAATGGACATAAACTTCTTATGTCCATAACTATTCGCACGAGCGATTAATCCGCTCCAAACCAACACCGGAATATTGCTATTTAAATACTCTTCCGATGGGTACCAAACACCTCTGTATGACCCCTGTTAGACCCTTCGTACAATACAAAGAGGGATCTCTCTGTTCAGGAACATGCTATATTAACTAAACTTTCAGAATCTATCAAAGGGACCATGATCTACAAAATACATTATATAGTGAAAATATGTAACGATTGAGTCGCACGCTACGATCACATAAACTCTACCGTAAATACGCATACCGTGCGCCTGCGGGTGCCCGCGACTGTGAGTATGCGCACGTACGGGAGAGCGTACGCATGCGCAGCACGGACCTGTATGAGGTGCAAATATGGCAGTGTGTATAGAGATATTTTTCTGACTTTGACACAAGTTATACGGTGTGATTGGTGTGGCTGGTATGAATCTTGCCCTTGGATTAACTAAAATCATTTCCTCGTACTGTCAGTCTCCTCTGGGCACAGTTTCTCTAACTGAGGTCTGGAGGAGGGGCATAGAGGGAGGAGCCAGTGCACACCAGATCTAAAGTCTTTCTTAAAGTGCCCATGTCTCCTGCGGAGCCCGTCTATCCCTATGGTCCTTACGGAGTCTCCAGCATCCTCTACGGACTACGAGAAAAAGATTTACGGGTAGGTATAAAATCTTATTTTTACACTGCCTCCGCACATTTCGGGCAGTGTCATCACCAATCTGGCAATATGACAGGTTGATGGGTCGCACCTGTGTACGGCTTGTGGGTGCGACCCATCATTTTAGTATAAAAGTGGTAATAGATAGATCCCCCTACATTGAGCAATTGTTGGATATAGCTGAAGATAATTTATCAGTAAGTATACTAAAACAACTTTTGCACCATAACATATTGCAGGAGGAAGAAAATGTTAAATATATTAAATAAATTGCGAAAACAATCATCAGTGGCTTCCGTATTTTAATTCACATTTCTCTTACGTCCTAGAGGATGCTGGGGTCCACATTAGTACCATGGGGTATAGGTGGGTCCACTAGGAGCCATTGGAACTTTAAGAGTTTAATACTGTGGGCTGGCTCCTCCCTCTATGCCCCTCCTACCGGACTCAGTTTAGAAAATGTGTCCGGAGGAGCAGGTCACAGCTAGGGAGAGCTCCATAGGAGTTTTTCTAGCTTTATTTTTTTCTTAGAGTTGGGCACAGGGAGGCTGCTGGCAACAACCTCCCTGCTTCGTGGGACTTAGGGGGGGGAGTAGTGTCCAACCATGAGAGGTTAATGGCCACTATCTCCGCTGACAGGACACTGAGCTCCTGAGGGTGATGATCGTTAGTCGCCCGAGGCGACCACTCCCGCAGCATGCCGCCACCTCCTAGCAGCCAGAAGATTCCGGTGGTGAGTCAGTCACCGGCTCCCCAGACAAGAGGTGAGCCGGTGTGAATGGCGGCTATAGGGTAGCTCCCGAGAGCTCAGCGGTACACAGTGCGGCACTATGAGGGGCGCCCTGAGCCAGCGCAGATACCCTTCACTGGTCATCAAGGCTATCAGGGACCTCGGTAACGCTGCTAGCAGAATCCTCAGTCCAGTATAATCCTTTGAAAGTGCGGGAAGATGCGCCATTTCCAGGTGGCGTAGCTTTTCCTCAGAGCGGACCCAGCAGCGTTCAGCGCCATTTCTCTTTCATCCACTAGGGGACACTGGAGTTCTTTAGACATTAGGGGTGTGAAGCTTGCAACCGGAGGTGTGGCACAATCTAAAATTAGCATTGTCCGCACAGCCAGCTCCTCCCGCTTCACATCCCTCCTCCCTCAGTTTTGAAAATTGTGCTGGAGGTAGCACATGGAGCTCTGAGCTCCTGACTGAAAATGATTAATTTACAATGGCTCCATCAACCTAATGAAAAGGGGGACAAAGCTGGATATCATTGGAGAGACAAAGATCCCTTTTGAAGGGACCTGCATCTCTCCACAGGAGATCCTCTTACACAGTGAGTACTGGTCAATAGGGGCCATGTTAGACTTTTGTTTTATTTTATGATTTATCCCCTGCCATAATCCCATAAAGGTAATACAGCCAGCTGGTCACCAGAGTGTAGCGCGGGGCTGAAGAGCGCGCCGGGGGTAGGGGGAACAGTAAGCCGCCCAATACTGCTGAGAAGCGCCACTGACTAGCGCCGCTACGGGACTTAGTGAGAAGGGTCCCGTAGTGTGCATCCCCAGGGGCGAGAGAGAGAGCCGCGTACGGGGAGTCACTGCATAGCGCCGCTACGGGACTTGGTAAGATGAGTCCCGTAGCGTGCATCACCAGGAGACTGTGAGCCGCGTACGGGGAGGCTGGTAGCCGCGTACGGGGAGACGCTGTATGGCGCCGCTACGGGACGTAGTAAGAAGAGTCCCATAGCGTGCATCACCAGGGGCCAGGAACTGTGAGCCGCGTACGGGGAGACAGCTGTATGGCGCCGCTACGGGACTTAGTGAGAAGCGGTCCCGTAGCGCGCGCACACCATAGACGCTGCAGTGTGTCCGCGCGGCTGAGGAGAGCTTTCAGCCGCATGTGGAGAAGAGGCCGCTCAGAATATCAGCGCGCCTCCCCATATTATTAAA
Organism: Pseudophryne corroboree; assembly: GCF_028390025.1. Lineage (NCBI taxonomy): Eukaryota > Metazoa > Chordata > Amphibia > Anura > Myobatrachidae > Pseudophryne > Pseudophryne corroboree. The sequence continues at coordinate 49,174,068 of NC_086446.1, read as the reverse complement.
TAAATAAATAATAATAATTTAAAAAAAAATTTAAGAAACGATTATTTAACGATGGCCCGGAGTGACTAAAATGGTTTGAGGTCAGCCATCTTAATTATCCCTAACTGGCGCCAATTATGGGGAAGGGTTAGCCCCCCCTCCCTTTACATATCAAGAGGGATGTTTTTATGTAGCAATAGCTCCCTCTACTGGTGAAAGAATATATTCTAAAATGTGAGGATCTCCTGTACAAAATAATCCTATATATTATTTATATTTTCAAAGGACTTCTATTTAAAGATCCTGAAGAAAATACAAGGAAGCAAGCGGATACAAACTCTACCATCGTAGCTGAGTTACAGTTAAGGGTGGAGGTTACATGTCGGCTGGTGGTTTGATATTTTTTATTTTTTTCCATTTATTTATATAGATATAATTTTATCCTGTTCTGGTTTCTATGTAAAGAAGGGAACAGTAATTCCAGCCGTATCCGATAGCTTTGCTTCCGTCATCGCTCACAGCCTTTCTCTTCCTAGTTTAAAGGGTGAAAGCGCCGTGAAATACCCTGGTAAGGGGTTTTAACCGACATGTCTTAAGCAAAGACATTCAAGACCTGTTATGTTTATATGGCAGCTCCGGGGTGTACGACTCCTGATTAGACAAGGACACTACACCTGGGAGCAGTGCTCCGCCAAGGTCATGGTCTCCAAGTAGGGCGGAATCACACCTGCAGCAATAGGAAGGGGCTGCAAGATTTAAAAAAAAAAAAAAAAAAAGCGGTTAAAAGACCTCTTCCTATTGTACCAGTTTCAGAGACGGTCTTATTATTGATACAGATAATTCAATCAAACCTAAACGTCGATTTTCAGGAAGAAGAACGGCAATCTCTGACCTAGATTCCTTAATTGACTGGGTAACTGTGATCCTAAACTTTAAAGTTGAAAAAGCTAAGGAGCCAGAAAATTTCGAATTTTTCGAATCCCAAAAGAACCGCATTCGACTGTTTCCCATTCCTAAGTATCTCCGATCTCAATTGGAGGAGGCTTGGAAGCAACCTGATAAACCAGTGGTGTATGCTTCCTTGGCCAGTTTGTCAAAGAGGACAATCTTACTGCTACCTAATGTGACGGCTTTTAAGTGAATTAGCCTTAAAATAATTTTTTTTAGTAGCAGCAGGTGCAGTACAGAGACCTGCGATCGTCTGTGTTTGGGTTAACAAAGCCATGGGAGCATGGTCGGGCGTATTGTAGAGGTTATTCAGGAGGACAATAGCTTGGACGCAGTACCCAACTGGCGGAACATTTTCGAGAATTCGACTCGTATTTGTGTCAAGCCTCAAAGGATATTAGCAGGATAGCATCGCGCATCCCAACATCGGCCATATTACCTAAACGGATTTTATGGTGCAGAGAATGGCAGAAGGCGGTGGAATCCATCGCTTTTCGGTCCATAGTTGGACAAGTGGATTTCAAACAATCTACGGCAGGAAAGTCCTTTTTCCTACCTACTCCTTTTACGAGAACCACTCCACAGGTTAGGAGAGATTATTCGGGACAAATGTTAATTCATTTAGGTTACAGTCTTTTCGAGCCCAAGCAAGAGGTTTCAGTTCACAAGCCCTTGGAGGCAGAGGTAGAGCTGGATTTTCAACAGAGGCCTCACAGTCAGCTTTTTTTTACAACGGAATTCCCTCGGTGCCCTCAGAAAGCAGAGGCATTACTGACAGTAATTCAGAGATTACTACGGTCAGAGGTCATATTCCAGTTCCCGCCTCTCGGAAAGGTACGAGTTTCTATCCCAATTTTTTTTTTTGTCGTGCCAAAGCCAGACAGGTTGGCAGACCGATTCTCATTTTGAAAGTTTTTTTAAACCAGTTTATAAGGGTCTGCAAATTCAGGATGGAATCAATCCAGTGGATCATTGCAGACTTTACAAAAGAAGGCAAGTTCATGGTATCAATGGACGTATAAGATACAAATCTGGTTACCCCAAACGGGACTCCTCACCAGGCTTACTTAAGGTTTGCACTGGTGATGGATCATTACCAATTCAAGGGCCTTGCCGTTCGGTCTATCATCAGACCCAGGAATCCTTACGAAAATCATGGCAATCATGGTTGCAGGATTGAGACACTTAAGGGTCACGTTTATATCTTGTCTTGACTATCCACTTATCGAGACATCCTCTCGGGAACAGTTGATCAAAAATGTTCAGACATCTCATCAATTTCTCATTCAAGATGGGTGGCTTGTGATTTTCCAGAAATCCAACCTCATGTCAACTCAACGTATTCAATTCCTCGATTTTATCTTGGACACGGTACAATTGAGGGTTTCCCTACCAGAGAACAAGGTCCAGGACCTACAGAGATTACTGGCTCGGGTACTGAGATCACAAACTGTTTCTCTACAGCATCCCCGTCCATTCCAGATGAACCTCATTGCTCAGGGAGCAGGGTCACACTGTCTTCTATTTCAAATAATCCGACTTCCACAAAACATACGAACCTACTTGATTTTGTGGTCGTTGCACAGGAATCTCGCAGCAGGCAAGAGATTCAGCATTTGGGATTGGGGGAACCTGACAACGGACGCCAGTCCCAGAGGTTGAGGTGCCGTCTTGGCGGAATATCAGTTTCAAGGCAGATGGACAATACTGGTGAGCAGCCAACCCAAAAACATTCTAGAACTAAGAGCAGTTTACAATACGCTTCTCTTAGCCGACGACCTAGTCATAGGTCAACGCATAAAAATACAGTCGTACAATGTCACGACGACGGCAAAAGAAACTAGGCACAGAATGGCGTTAAAAGGAGCCACAGATCTTGTTGTGAAAAACAAACAAAAAAAAACCAAAAAAACATCATCCTCTCGGCAGTGTTCATTCCAGGTGGGGAAAACTGGGAAGCAGATTATCTCAGTCGCCAGGACATGCACCTGGGAGAGTGGTGCCTGCATCCACAGATTTTCAACAGGGTGGTGAGGAGATGGGGTCTTCCTCAGGTTGACCTCATGGCGTCTCGGCAGAACCGTCAGCTGGCCCGTTATGTGTCCAGAACGAGGGATCCGGCAGCAGAAGGAGTGGACGCACTTCCTTGGGGGAACGGAAAGGTTTACATCTTTCCACCGTTTCCACTCATTCCCAAGGTTCCGAAGAGGCTGAAACGAGAGCGAGTGTGGCGATTCTAATCGCATCAGATTGGCCACGCAGGAGTTGGTACTCGGATCTACAAGGCTGGTTAGCGGACACAGGCTATACAGGCTGCATGTAACGGCGTGGCTATTGAGACCAGGATCTTAAGTAACGGGGATACCTAGAACAGCTATTCCCATGATGATTGCAGCTCGAAGACCGGTCACGGCCGGGCATTACTACAGAATTTGGAAGAAGTACATCCACTAGTGTAAGAAACGTGGATGGAATTCGACGTCCTTCCACTTATCCAGACTTTTACTTTTCTTTCAAGCCGGACTAGACTTAGGTCTGCGCCTGGGATCTCTGAAGGTTCAAGTGTCGGCTCTTTCCAGCCTTTTTCAACAGCGGTTGGCAGCCTTACCAGAGATTCTGTCCTTTTTACAGGGGGTTCTGAGAATACAGCCCCCGTTTCGTCCTCCCACTACACTGTGGGATCTCAAATTGGTATTAGATGTTTTGAAATCACCACTCTTTGAACCGTTACCGAGAACAGACCTGAAACCTCTCTCTTGGAAGGTAACGTTGCTAGCCTTGGCTTCGGCTAGGCGGGTTTCTGAGTTAGGAGCCTTATCGTGTAAGAGTCCTTTTTATTTTTATATTTTTCATGAGGACCGGGCGGGACTCCATACAAAAGCAGATTTCCTTCAGAAGGTTGTTTCGGGGTTTCATGTAAACCAGCCGATTGTGGTCCCTTCTTTCCAGAGTCTGGCAGATGGGGATGTATCCTTGGATGTTGTCCAAGCATTGCGGGTGTACGTACACATTACGTCGTTCTTTAGATAGTCCGACCATTTATTTGTCCTGTATGATGGGCCAAAGAAGGGTTGGCCGGCTTCTAAGCAATCTCTGTCCAGAGGGATTAGACTTGCCATTTGGCAAGCTTATGTTTCCTGTGGTAAACAGGTTCCTGTACAGACGGGTGCTCATACTACCCGGACGGTGGGTGCCTCCTGGGCGGCTGCTAGAGGTACTTCCACGACAGGTACTTCCACGACTCAACTTTGTAGAGCGGCGACGTGGTCCTCAGCCCATACGTTTGCTAAATTTTACAAGTTTGATACCTTTGCGTCCGAGGATTCTAAGTTCGGACGTTTGGTTTTGCAGGCATCAGACAGCACTCCCTCCCTAGGGGATAACTTTGGGATGTCCCCTAATGTCTAAGGAACTCCAGTGTCCCCTAGTGGATGAAAGAGAAAAGAGGATTTTGGTATTTACCGATAAATCCATTTCTCTGAATCCTCTAGGGGACACTGGACGCCCGCCTCGGTGCTGTTTGCCTGCTGTGTTTGAGTTAAGGTTCAAACAGTTCGTACAAACGGTGTTAGTTTCAGTTAAAGAAGTTCTTGGATGCTGTTTGTTAGGTTGTACGGTTCGGTTCCTCGCCAGGTGCGGTAATCTCATGTCCTATTCTCTCAGTCACATTTTCAAAACTGAGGGAGGGGGGATGTGAAGCGGGAGGAGCCGGCTGTGCGGACAATGCTAATTTTAGATTGTGCCACACCTCCGGTTGCAAGCTTCACACCCCTAATGTCTAAAGAACTCCAGTGTCCCCTAGAGGATTCAGAGAAATGGATTTATCGGTAAGTACCAAAATCCTCTTTTTTCTCCCTGCAGATGCAGCTCTAGAGATGCTGACAAGGAGTGCTGTCCCTCCACACGACTCCAGCTATCCTGTGCAGTACCAGGGGGTTGTGTAGAAGGGGGGGAGGCTGTAAATTACTGTGTAGTCTATTAAGGGTACACAGTCAGCGCCAGGTGGGATATACTGCCTAATTAAGCGCTGTGTGTGTGTGCTGGCTCCAAGCTCTGTGCTTCTCTGAAGGATTTGGGGGGGGGGGGGAACTGTGTCTGATATTTTCCTGTGTGAGTGTGGGTGTATGCTTTTTCACTTAACCATGTCCAGGAACACTGTGTCTTATGCTGCAGAGGACTCTTCTTCTCCAGAGGAGTCCATTCCATGTAACCAGGAATGTAATGTATTGTCTCAGATCCCGGTTACTGAGCCAGAATGGCTGACTTCTATTAAGGGAATGATCTCTCAGATCTCTACTAAGGTAGCCCATACTGAGACTGAAACTCAGGTTTTAAAGAAGTCTATGGAAGTTTGGTCAGGTTCTGTTCCTATTCCTTTTAAATCCCCTAGCGTATACCCAAAGAAACGTGCACTTGCACAGATTATGCAATAAAACACGGATACCGAATCTGACACGGCAGACGGTGATGGGGATTTGCGGAGGGGTGTGGCATTCCTTGCGAAGGGGGTGCATCTGATGATTGAGGCCATTAGAGATGTGTTAAACATTACTGACACACCACCTGTGCATGTTGAGGAGGCTTACTTCACAGACAATAAGAAAGCCTCGCTAACCTTCCCTGCGTCCAAAGAATTAAACGCTATATTTGTTAAATCCTGGGAAAACCCGGAGAAGAAATGCCAGTTCCGTAAAAGGGTTTCGGTTGCTTTTCCCTTCCCTGAAGAGGATAGGAAAAGATGGGATACCCCATTGTTCCAGTTCCACCTCATCAGCGAAACAAGGGTTACTATTCGAACCTTTTCGTGGTACCGAAACCGGATAGTTCGGTCAGGCCGGTTTTGAACTTGAAATCGCTAAACCCTTATCTAAGGGAGTTCAAATTCAAAATGGAGGGCGGTGATCTCAGGTCTGGAGGAGGGGGAGTTTCTGGTATCCCTAGATATCAAGGATGCGTACCTCCACATTCCCATTTGGCCACCGCATCAGGCTTATCTCAGGTTTGCACTGTTAGACAATCACTATCAGTTCCAGGCACTGCCATTCGGTCTCTCCACGACACAGAGGTTCACAAAGGTGATGGCAGAGATGATGGTTCTCCGCAGACAGGGAGCGAACATAATTCCATATCTGGACAATCAGTTGATAAAGGCATCGTCCAGGGAGAAGTTGTTACAGTCCATTACTCTCACGACTCATTTGCTCAGGGAACATGGTTGGATCCTGAACCTTCCAAAGTCCTATTTGGAGCCGACAAGGAGATTGTCTTACCTGGGGATGATCCTCGACACGGAGGTGCAGAGGGTGTTTCTACTGGTGGAGAAAGCGTTGGTGATGCAATCAATGGTCCGGGAAGTCTTGAAGCCTGCCCGGGTATCGGTTCATCAGTGCATTCGCCTTCTGGGGAAGATGGTTGCCACTTACGAGGCTCTACAGTATGGAAGATTTCATGCTTGGTCATTTCAACTGGATCTCCTAGACAAGTGGTCAGGATCTCACCTACACATGCGCCAGAGGATACGTCTGTCGCCGAAAGCAAGGATTTCACTCCTCTGGTGGCTGCAACTGCCTCACCTTCTGGAGGGCCGCAGGTTCGGGGTCCAGAACTGGATCCCTCTAACCAAAGATGCAAGTCTCAGGGGTTGGGGCGCAGTCATTCAAAGGAAAACCTTCCAAGGAAGGTGGTCAAGTCAAGAATACCTTCTTCCAATAAACATACTGGAACTAAGAGCAGTGTACAACGGTCTTCAAGCAGCACAACTTCTGCAAGATCAGGCCATTCAAGTGCAGTCGGACAATGTAACGATGGTGGCCTACATAAACCAACAGGGTGGAACAGAGAGCAGAGCTGCAATGTCAGAGGTAACAAGAATCCTCCCCTCTGGGCAAAAAGGCATGCAGTGGCACTGTCAGCAATCTTCATTCCGGGAGTGGACAACTGGGAAGTGGACTTTCTCAGCAGGCACGATCTCCATCCAGGAGAATGGGGCCTCCATCCGGAGGTGTTCAGAGGTGACCAGTCGTTGGGGCATTTCTCAAATAGATATGATGGCCTCGCGTCTCAACAAGAAACTTTGGAGGTACTGTTCCAGGTTGAGACACCCACAGGCAGCGGCGGTGGACGCCCTGGTAACTCTGTGGGCGTTCAAGTCAGTGTATGTGTTCCCTCCACTTCCACTCATTCCAAGAATTCTAAAGCTTGTAAGAAGAACAAGAGTTCAGGCGATCCTCATTGCTCCGGACTGGCCAAGGAGGGCTTGGTATGCTGATCAGCTGGATCTGCTACTGGAAGATCCGAGGCCTCTTCCTCTTCGGGAGGATCTTCTGCAACAGGGGCCGTTCGCTTATCAAGACTTACAACGGCTACGTTTGATGGCACGAAGGTTGAGTGCCAGATAGCTCGGAAGGGTATTCCGAACAAGGTTATTCCTACCTTGACACAGGCTAGGGAAGGAGTAATGTCTAAACATTACCATCAAATTTGGAAAAAGTATGTCTCTTGGTGTGAATCCAAGAAATTTCCTGCGGTTGAGTTTCAACTTGGACGGTTTCTCCTCTTCCTGCAAGCAGGTGTGGATATGGGCCTGCGGTTGGAATCCATAAAGTTCTAGATTTGGCTTTATCCATTTTCTTCCAGAAACAGTTGGCTGCCCTCCCTGAGGTTCAGACCATTCTGAAAGGGGTTCTGCACATCCAGCCTCCCTTTGTGGCACTTACGGCACCCTGGAATCTTGATGTGGTGTTGCATTTCCTGCAATCAGATTGGTTTGAGCCTTTACAGGAGGCTGAGGTCAATTTTCTCACGTGAAAGCCTGTCACATTGTTGTTCTTGGCTTCTGCTCGACGTGTGTCAGAATTGGGGGCTTTGTCCTATAAAAGTCCCTACTTAATATTCCATGAAGATAGAACTGAGCTCAGGACGCGTCAGCAGTTCCTTCCAAAGGTTGTGTCGGCTTTTCATATCAACCAATCTATTGTGGTGCCAGTGGCTACTGACTCCTCAGTTGCATCAAAGTCCTTGGATGTTGTGAGGGCTTTGAAGATCTATGTGAAGAGGACTGTTTGTCACAGAAAATCGGACTCTCTGTCCTTTATGATCCCAAGAAAATTGGGTGTCCTGCTTCTAAGCAGACGATTTCTTGCTGGATCAGGTTCACTCTCCAGCATGCGTATTCTACGGCAGGATTGTTGTGTCCAAAATCTATTAAGGCCCACTCTACTCATAAGATGGGTTCCTGGGCGGATGCCCGGGGTGTCTCGGCTTTGTAGCTTTGCCGTGCGGCTACTTGGTCTGGGTCGAACACGTTTACCAAGTTCGTACAAGTTCGATACTTTGGCCTCTGAGGACCTCAAGTTTGGTCAATCAGTTCTGCAGGAGCCTTTGCGCTCTCCTTTCCGTTCTGGGAGCTTTGGTACATCCCCATGGTACTAATGTGGACCTAGGACGTGAGAGAAAATAGGATTTTAATTACCTACCGGTAAATCCTTTTCTCATAGTCCGTAGAGGATGCTGGGCGCCTGCCCAGTGCTTCGTTATCCTGCAGTGGTTACTTGGTTCAGTACTGCTTTGTTACTAGTTAAGTACTGCGTTTTTTTTACTCGGCTCAGTAATGTTTCAGCTGTTGCTGAGTTTTCAGGCTAGTTAGCTTGGTTTGCCTTGTTTGTGTGAGCTGGTGTGAATCTCGCCACTATCTGTGTAATATCGTTCTCTCGAAGTTGTCCATCTCCTCGGGCACAGTTTCTAGACTGAGTCTGGTAGGAGGGGCATAGAGGGAAGAACCAGCCCACAATATTAAACTCTTAAAGTGCCCATGGCTTCTAGTGGACCCGTGTATACCCCATGGTACTAATGTGGACCCCAGCATCCTCTGTGGATTATGAGAAAAGGATTTAGTGGTAGGTAATTAAAATCCTATTTATATTCACATATACTCACTTTTCATTGTCTTATTTCTCTGGCTGGGTCCACAGGTAATCCACAGAATAACATTGGGATATGCCGGAGCGACAGCGGAAATGGCACCAGTCACAAGCTTTCTGGCCTCCCAGGATGCATCGGGGCTTCTCCATATAATCCCGCCCACTGACTCAGTCAAATCAGTTTTTTGTTTGGTGCGGCAGGAGCCGGACCATGGTGACAGGGCTGCAGTTAATAGCAGCCTGAAGCTTTTATTATTTTATTTTTATAGTCTTACTATTTTTTTTTTGAGTGACTTTTCTCAACAGCGTCTTAAACGCATGCTATAAAGAGTTGCTCTAACAACTCTCCGCCGGGTCGCAACAACGTTTACCTTCGCAATATAGTGCTGTCTCGATGGGCGTCTGTGTCGGATGATTCTAGCAGGTCCAGCAGACGAAAACCAGGCTGTGGCCGGAGCATGGGGAGAAGGTAAGTCAATCGGTTTCCTCTTACTAGGGGGTCATGGCTAACCTTGACACTCCAGCTGTTGTTGAACTACACATCCCAGCATGCCCTGCATCAGTTTTAGCATGGCCAAATAACAAAACTGTAGCAGGGCATTCTTTTTACAACAAAATCCCGGGTCCGATCCGGGATTTTGAAAACGGGAGTTTCCCGGTTCGGACCCGGCTTCATACCCCATTTACACTGCTCTTTAACCCGGGTTATTCCCGGGTCAGCACCGTTTACACTGAAGCCGTGTCATCCCTGCTTTTCCCTGTGGATGTCATTAAAAACGGCCTTGTAAGGCTGATAAAGATGATGTCACAAAAGTTAACAAAAGGGAGGGGTGGTGCCTGCTCCCAGCACTGCAGCAATGATGGCAGACGGAGTAGCTGTGTTTCAGTTCCTGCGGTTCTATACAGCAACAGAGAGATTGAAGCAGCAGCTTTTAACGCTCGTGTCAGCAGTGTCTTGGTGCAGATCAGGCTGTGAGCAGACTGGGGATATTGTATGCAGGTCAGGCTGTGGCTGTAGTGAAGGGAGCAGGCTACAGAAGCTGCATAAACGCTGCTGTGATGCTCCATGTGCACTGTCTGCGGGGCACTGACTGATGACATCATCTGCCAGTGCCACAGAAGCTCCAATCAGCTTCTCTCTGCAACAGCCGGGTCAAATAACCCGGGTTGGCAGCGTTTACACTGCCACAGAATCCAGGTCCGACCCTGAGCATTTCCTGGGGGTGGGTTCCCGGGAAACAGGACCCGGGTTATTTTTCAGAGCCCATTTACACCAGGCCCTGACCCGGATTGATTCGCCAATAACCCGGGTTATTCCTTTGGTGTAAAAGGGGTATTAATCACATGCCAGCTCAACGCCATGGTGTTTGGAAAGCTGCAGCCAAGGTCTTCCGGAATCTCTGGAGAGCTGCCCAATGCAATAAGGCTTTTCGTCCAATGATTAGATATGTTGGTTGATAGTGTTCATTCTAGCACCCTGCACCTTTCAAATACTGTGCAATTCCTCTTTCCTGCCTGGGGTGTCGCTCTCTGCTCTGGTGCTTCTCCGCACTCTCTGATCTGTTACTCAGTGCTGTGATACAGACCTGTGTGTGCTGAGAAGCACCAGAGCAGAGAGCGACACCCCAGGCAGGAAAGAGGAATTGCACAGTATTTGAAAGGTGCAGGGTGCTAGAATGAACACTAGTTTAGTTTTCTTCTCCAAACAAAGTATGCTGCTCCCCATTCCACCTCTCTCGTCTACTTCCCAGTTCTTTAGGTAGACTAAATGTTGTCATCTTGGGTGTAAATATGCATTTGCTGATATTTTAATTAGTTTAATATACTATATTGTTTAATATCCCCATGTCCTTTGGAATATTTATTCAACTGGTATAAATACCAATGTCTGTGCTGGAAAGAAAAGAGTTATTATATTCAACTCTATATGTAACAGTCAAAGAAGAAAAGTTTCCACACCAGATATTAATAGGTTTCGGGAAATATTGATCTATTGTATAAACTGCATTGACACCTTATTATTGGTATGTCCACAGTATGATCAAGAGCCACTCTCCAATTTAAAGCAGACTAAATCAATTTAGAAAAGGGAGAGATTAGATTTTCTTTGGGTGCACATTTTCCCAGAATATAGTTAGAATATAACTTTTAATAGAACACTTTTTAAAAAAAATGATCAACAACCTCATATTATTATAGCCTGTGAGGATGGTATAATTGTTATATTTACCAATTAGCCCACTATGGGGCTAGCTAGAGCCAAGTATAAAAAATAGTGAAAGAAATTGTGTGACGTGGTATAAAGAAAAATTGTGTTTTGTGAATAAAGAAAAAATTTTAAATTATTTAATGTGTGCTATCTTTATTTCTTCATTATATATTCTGCATTCAATTTTGCAATGAAGAGATGGAAACCAGTGATTGGACATAGACTACAACTAAGTGGAGGGTGCTAGAATGAACATTATAATGTATGTGCTGGATGGTGGATGGGCACTATGGGGTGACCGATATGCGGCTGTTAGATGGGCTCTATGGGATCACCTATATGTGGGTGTAAGATGGTCGCTATGGGGTGACCTATATGTGGGTGTGTGATGGGCACTATGGGGTGATCTATATGTGGGTGTGAGATGGGCGCTATGGGGTGACCTATATGTGGGTGTGAGATGGGCGCTATGGGGTGACCTATATGTGGGTGTGAGATGGGTGCTATGGGGTGACCTATATGTGGGTGTGAGATGGGCGCTATGGGGTGAGCTATATGTGGGTGTGAGATGGGCACTATGGGGTCACCTATATGTGGGTGTGAGATGGACACTATGGGGTGAGCTATATGTGGGTGTGAGATGGGCGCGATGGGGTGACCTATATGTGGGTGTGAGATGGGCACTATGGGGTGACCTATATGTGGGTCTGAGGGGCACTATAGGGTGGCATATATGTGGGCGTGAGATGGGCTCTATGGGGTAACCTATATGCGAATGTGAGATGGGCACTATGGGGTAATGTATATGTGGGTGCGAGATGGGCACTATCGGGTGACCTATATGTGGGTGTGAGAGGGGCACTATGGGGTAACCTATATGTAGGTGTGAGATGGGCACTATGGGGTGACCTATATGTGTGTGATATGGGCACTATGGGGTGACCTATATGTGGGTGTGAGATGGGCACTATGGGGTGGGCACTGGAAGGGGTAAGAGGGGCATACAGAAGATATAATAGCGGGTTACAGGATAGCAGGAGACCATTATTAGGCTGAGATGAGACATTATAGGGGAACCAGGTGAGGTATAATGAGGCTGAGGTGGGTGATGAGGAGATGGGGTGGGAAGCCAGGAGGGGGGTCAATCCTGGGTCATGTGATAGGGGTCACAGCCCCAAATCCCTACTTCATAGCCCCATGGTGCCGGATACTGATAACATGAGCCAGGATCAGCCATATCCCTGCTCTATCCCAGCTGTAAGTGCCTCACTGTAACTCTGTACCTCTCCCCGTGCGGATTTATCTCAGGAGGCTCCCGGGCCCGGCCTCCTCTCACCCGCAGCACATTACTCACCCGACTTCCGATCTTTGCGTTCCACCCGACTTCCGGCCTGTGCGGTCCACCTTACTTCCGGGTTGTGCGTTACACTCGGCTTCCGTACTCTGCGTTCCAGCATAATGCACTGGATGTGAAGTCCCTGCACTCCTCCCCTCTGGTCTCCGCCCTCTGCTTCCGGGTGACTGGTGGCGACTGGGAGACATCGCTGTGTTCGCCAGGTTCTGCTCTCTGTGTTTCCCCTGCTATCTATCACTTTCACCCCACACCTCCCTTACACCATGTGCCCCCTCTTATCCTCTCCCCATGTCTCTATAACTCCTACCACCATGTGTGCTGTGCTCTCCCCTCCCACCTCTCTGCCCCGTTATCTCCATAACACTTGCTCTCATATGTGCCCACTGTTATCCCCTCTTCACCCCTTGTGTCACTTCTTATACTCTCCCCTCCCACCCCTGAGGCTCCTGCTACCCTCTACCCATGTCTGGTACCCTGTGCTCCCCACTCAACCCCACCAACACTCCCTTTGCTCCTGTTATCATGTTTTCCTTTTTCTGATGTCTCTCACATTACTTTTTATTACACAGTAGTGAAGAAGACTTCCGCTGAGTGAGGCACACATCACCTGTGCCTCCAACCCGGTGCCTCCACCTCACTCACTGATACATGAGAGGCACAATGACCAGAAGATCCTGGGACTCGCCAACAAGATCATTCAGCTGCTGACTGGAGAGGTGACTGCTGGGAATGGGACATTATACGGTAACACCAGGGGATGTGTCTGGGTGATGACAGGAGAGGTGACTGCTGGGAATGGGACATTATACAGTAACACCAGGAGATGTATCTGGGTGATGACTGGAGAGGTGACTGCTGGGAATGGGACATTATACAGTAACACCAGGGCATGTGTCTGGGTGATGACTTGAGAGGTGACTGCTGGGAAGGGGACATTATACAGTAACACCAGGGGACGTGTCTGGGTGATGACTGGAGAGGTGACTGCTAGGAATGGGTCATTATACAGTAACACCAGGGGACGTGTCTGGGTGATGACTGGAGAGGTGACTGCTGGGAATGGGGCATTATACAGTAACACCAGGGGATGTGTCTGGGTGATGACTGGAGAGGTGACTGCTGGAAATGGGACATTATACAGTAACACCAGGGATTGTGTCTGGGTGATGACTGGAGAGGTGACTGCTGGGAATGGGACATTATACAGTAACACCAGGGGATGTGTCTGGGTGATGACTGGAGAGGTGACTGCTGGGAATGTGACGTTATACGGTAACACCAGGGGACGTGTCTGGGTGATTACTGGAGAGGTGACTGCTGGGAATGGGACGTTATACGGTAACACCAGGGGACGTGTCTGGGTGATGACTGGAGAGGTGACTGCTGGGAATGGGACATTATACAGTAACACCAGGGGACGTGTCTGGGTGATGACTGGAGAGGTGATGCTGGGAATGGGACATTATACAGTAACATCAGGGGATGTGTCTAGGTGATGACTGTATCATTGTGTGTGTCAGGTGCCTATAAGGTGTCAGGATGTCTCTGTCTATCTCTCCATGCAGGAGGGGGAGTATATAGAGGAACACAGAGGTCTGTACAAGGACATGATGATGGAGAATCACCGGCCCCTCACATCACTGGGTAAGAGGAGACTGTCGTGTATTGTACAGGGGAGAGCAGGTATGGGGTCCCCTATATACACACATCATCTGATAATCACATATATACACTGTACTCAGTCACTGTGTGTCTCCTACAGATGGGCCCAGTAACAGAGATACCCCAGAGAGATGTCCCCGTCCTCTGTATTCCCAGGATTGTACAGAGGAGAATCACAGGATCCCACAGGAGGATCAGGTAGGTGGGATTTAGGGACTCCCCAATATACCAAAGTGACTGTCACTATATTGGTCGCTCTCTACCTGCAGTACCAGTGCCCCCAGGGTTACTCACTTTGGTGTCAGGGGTACATGAGAAATGTTATGTAATGATGGGGCTGGTGCAGGATATACCTGTGATATAGGTATACAGAGAAAGCAGTGTCCTAGGGGTCTCTAACCCCAGGTACCAGAGTAGGACTCTGATAACAACCTAACCACTATCCCTGTATAAGGCAGCAGATGATGATGACAGTTTTATTGTACATTTTACATCTTTCATCATTTGTAATATGTGAGAATTATTTATGGGCAATTAGCTCTGTTGTGTTTTTTTATGCAATCTGTTTATTAATAAGGAAATCACAGTAACACATTGTCATCGATATTGATAAAGTATAAACAAGTTATACAAAGGAGAACTAGCATAGGTATAAGAACTGCCTGTGGGGAACAGGAGAAAGTATTAGAGAGCATAGGGAACAATGATAACCAGTATTGTCTATGGCGATAGTATATAACTGGTAAACAGAAACATCAAACCATAAAAACAGACAGGCAACAATAAGAAATAAAAAGGCGAGGGAGAAGTTGAAAGGGTCTGAATATGGGTGTGGAGAGATGGGTGGTGATCATGGGAAGATGAGTAGGAGAGGGAGGAAATGGGTTTCTGGCTGAAGGGAGTGGGAGGTGAGAGGAATTGTCATCCGTTGTGAGGAACCTAGAGGGTCATATAAGGAAATTTAACAAAGAAATAAATAGAAGCTATGGTTACACTGGATGTTCTAGGGCAGGGCTGGCCAAACCGGTCCTCGAGATCTACCAACAGTTCATGTTTTCCTGGCCTCCTGGAGATCTGTAGAATTGTCAGTTAGGAATGAATGCAGCACATCTTAATTAGTGATGACTACACCTGTGCTCTTGCAAGGTGGGCTGGAAAATGTGAACCGTTGGTAGATCTCGAGGACTGGTTTGGCCAGCCCTGGTCTAGGGTGCTGGAGGTGGGGGTGGGGGGTGGGGGGTATCTCCAGAGGGAGGTATGCTATGGGTTCTGTAGTCCCCTCCCTATTCCTTAAATCTCCACCAGTCATACCATACCTCCAAAATAAACATGTGTATGTAAACAGTCGGTGCAGTCAGGTCCTCCATCGTTGTGTAGAGATCGATCCTCTTGAACCACTGAGAAATGGAAGGCGGGGATGTGGATCTACAGAGACAGGGGATGACCGCTTTGGCTGTGTTTATAAGATGTTATGATTAGTAACTTCTTAATCCTGGAGATGGAGGCATATCCATTAATTTGAGGATCCAAAACTCAGAGGTGAGAGGAAGCGGGGTTCCAGTAATTATTTCTAACAGTCTTCTCACCGTATTCCTGAAGTTTGACAACAGAGAACAGTGCTACCAACTATGAAGGTGGGTACCTGGTGCAAGATCCCATCGCCAACGAAGGTGTGAAAGAGATAAGAACATTTGCTGGAGACTAGTGGGGCATGTATACCAACTGGAAAGGATTTTATGTTTCATTTCCAGAACTGTTACAGACCAGTTAGAATAGGTAT
Organism: Pseudophryne corroboree; assembly: GCF_028390025.1. Taxonomy (NCBI): domain Eukaryota; kingdom Metazoa; phylum Chordata; class Amphibia; order Anura; family Myobatrachidae; genus Pseudophryne; species Pseudophryne corroboree. The sequence continues at coordinate 49,158,217 of NC_086446.1, read as the reverse complement.
TACTAAATATTTGGGACCACTGTTCATCAGAAATCTCTGTTCCCAACTCTGCATGCCACACACATGTATATGCAGGGGTTGAGGAGTATGTGCTATCCAAGTAGAGTTGATAAATGATGGAGAGCAAATATTTTGGAGGGGTTTTAGCTATGCAGAGGGACTCAAATGCCATTCTAGGTCGAAGTAATCAATAATGAGGAGTGGATAAAAATATCTTAGTTGGAGATATATCCAGAACGATTGTGATGGAAGGCTAAGTGAAGATTTGTAAATGAGCAAACTTCATTGGACGTTACCAGGTGCTGTAGTTGGGGTACACCATCAGGGGACCAAGACGAGAGTTGGGTTGGATGAATCCCGGGGGATGGGGGGAGTCAGTGTTGGACACTATGGCGGCAAGTGGAGACATATCGGGCAAATCGGGAGAGTTGGCTGAGTTCTTTCCAACATTGTAGCATGGGGTCAAGTGTGGGACATTGGAGCATACGGAGAGACATTAGCAAGACTGTTCCTTAATGTGAGCCTATTGAGTATAGGGAGGGACACTAGCGGACTGTTCCTCAATGAAAGGCCTGAACTTGAGAAGATGTACACAGGACACCCGGACCACTCAAGACAAATGTGCTGAACAATAATAACTAAGGACGTGCGGTAGCTGGAGACCGACTTCGGAGCAACATCTAATAATAACCTCTTGGCACAGTCTCTGCCTGTTATTGTCCCAAACAAATCTCCCATCCATCCTCTTCAGTTCCTGGAAAAAAAGAAATAGGGAAGAATAAAGGAAGCGCCTGAAACAGTTATAGAACCTGTGGGAGGATGTTCATTTTGACAGCGTTAAGTCTCCCCAACTAAGACAGGCCCAACAATGAACAATTGTGAAAACCAGAATTGAATTTGGTCAACAAAGACAGAAGATAAAGGTGAAACAAGTTAGTAATTTCTCTAATTGGGATGGGTGCAAACTGAAAGGATAAGCCATTTTAAGACTTTCAAGGAGGCGTGCTGGTGTAGAAATGGTAAAAGCCACAGATTTTGTAAAGTTGATTTCAAAATTTGAAAGGTCACAAAATTTCCGAAACTCTACCGTAAGGGCTGGGTATGAGATTAAAGGATAAGAGTTTGAGGCAAGATGATCATTGGCAAACAAAGATATCTTGTAATCTGTCTCTCTAATCCAAATCCCTGTGATGTCATTGTTTGCTCTGGCCACTTTCTCCAGAGCCTCTATAAAAAGAAGTAAAAGCGAGGGGGACCACCTTTCTAATACTGTTTCGAACATCAAAGGGTTTGGGGAGGACACCGTTGACCTTGACCATGACCAAGAACTATAAATGGTGAGAATTGACTTTGTTGAATGCTTTCTCTTCGGCTGTTGACAACAGGTTAACCTGGGCATTCCCTGTCTGTGCATGATGGATAAGGTCAGTACTTTTGGTTGTGTTGACTTTAGCCTCTCTCCCAGTTACAAGCCCCACCTGATCCTGGTGCAACAGACGCGGATGAAAGGAGCTTAAACGATTGCCAAGCAGTTTAGCAAAAATCCTTATGTCCCCACATTCAGCAGAGAAACTGGTCTATAGCTCAAACAGTGGGTCGGGTCCTTGACTTCTTGAGGGATATGTGAGACGTGAGCCTTAAGGATTGAGGAGAAAGTGTCCTCAACTGTCACTGCATTGCAGGCCTTTAGACATAGAGGTGTAACGGTGGTCCAAAAGGTTGTGTAATAACTGACAGGAAACCCATCAGGACCCAGACTTTTCCCATTAGGGAAGAGAAAAAAGAGCCATCTCCAGCTCTTCGATAGTAAAAGGTGCTTCTAGGTATTGAGAAACCTCATCTTTGAGGGTAATGTATTGATAAAAGTTAATCTCTGACCTTGTCCTGAAAAGAGCTCACATCTGTAGGTGGAGAGACTTTCCACAAATTATAAAGGTTCATATAGTACGTTTTAAAGACCTCAGCAATCTTGTCAAAGGTATTTACATTCTTTCCACCATCTGCTCGAATGGAATGTACGTAAGTGTGGGATCTTTGTGCTCTTACATCTCTAGCCAGCATCTCGCCTGTTTTATTACCCCATAAATAATACCTATGTTTACACCTATGCATATCCAACATTGTCTTCTCATGGAGCAAGTTATTGAGCACCATCTGAATTTCAGGGTAACTCCACGTAGGTGCAAAAGGTAGCTTTATATGCGGTCTCTAGTATCCTTATTTCATGTAAAATGCAAATTTTCAGGGTTTCTGTTTCTTACGTAGGAAGCCCAGTTGAATGGACTTTCAAGTTCGTGATTCCGAAGTATAATTCAAGGCTATATATAGTCATCTATTGCCTTGTCCAACTTAGCCTTAAGAGTAGGACCATTCAGGGATGTCTCAGCAAAAAGAAAGGACAGGGGTTGTGAACATTATATAAGAACATGGGAGAGAAACAACAATAAAACAGCATTATGAAATTAAAAACAAAGTGGGGAGTAAAGATCGCACACGGGTTGAGTGTGGAGATGCGGAAATACCCAACTGGGGTAGAATGCCAATCATCACAGCCTGGACCTTCTCAAGATAGACATATAGTAACACACTAAAGAAAATATAAACACAGACATAAGTAACATCATGTAAGAAGGTGCGATTAATATTGAAAAAAATGATCATTAGCGTACGTAGAGTGTTATGGAGACATGAAACACAGCAACAAGAATGAATCAGGGATGGCATCAGGGGAAACCATAGGTGGAGGGAGCACTGCACGCAGTTAACCGGGCGAAGGAAGGCCCCATAAAAACATCTGAGCAGGATAAATCCCAGGGGCGTAGACGAGGTTTAGCTACGGTAGCTAGGCCATGCCCTTTCCCAGTTATTTATTTATTTTTACTCATGTTTATTGCTTTTATATCTAACGGCACCTAAATATTTTTTAATAATAGTAAGTACATTAATTACAAGCTATTGCTTTCCAAATTTAACAAATCAACTGAAGGGGGGAAATGATTGAGAACCATTGAACTTTATGATCTGTACAGAAGATGTGTGTCTAAGATTAATCTGAATAAATGAAATCCTTCATTAATAAAGCATTCATGTTTCCATGGGTTTTTTAGGATGAAGATCTGACTAATTTCAAGGTAGAATATATAAAGGAGGAAGAAGAGCCATATGTGCTTGATAATAAGGCAGAAGATATAGAGGAAAAAGAAGAGGCGTATGTGACTGATATGAAGGCAGAAGATATAGAGGGAGAAGAAGAGACGTATGTGACTGATATAAAGACAGAAGATATAGAGGGAGAAGAAGAGACGTATGTGACTGATATAAAGACAGAAGATATAGAGGGAGAAGAAGAGACGTATGTGACTGATATAAAGGCAGAAGATATAGAGGGAGAAGAGATGTATGTGACCGATATGAAGGCAGAAGATATAGAGGGTGAAGAAGATACTTATGTGACTGATATGAAGGCAGAAGATCCAGAGGGAGAAGAAGAGACTTATGTTAATATTATTAAGGTAGAAGATATGGAGGGAGAGGAGACGCATGTGATGGGTGAACAGCAGTGTAAGGAGGAGGAAATCCCTACAGATATCAGCACAGGTGAGTAATGAACACTTATGACTGTAAAGAGTCACATATTCTACTTGTTTAGTCACTACAATATTCTCTGCTCCGTGGGGGAACTCAGGAACCATCAGCCCTATAAAACTCCTGCTCCTACCCTCACGTCATGTCACTGTCTGTTACCAGCCCAGAGGTCTGACCAGTCTCCTCTCCACACTCTCTAGTGTATCTCATACATCAGGAGTCATCAGCCCCTATTATACTCCTGCTTTCCCCCTCACAACATGTCACTGTGTGTTACCAGCCCAGAGACCTGACCAGTCTCCTCCCCACACTCTCTGGTGTATCTCATACATCAGCCCCTATTATACTCCTGCTCTCCCCCTCACATCATGTCACTGTGTGTTACTAGCCCAGAGATCTGACCATTCTCCTTCCCACACTCTCTGGTGTATCTCATACATCAGGAGCCATCAGCCCCTATTATACTCCTGCTCTCCCCCTCACATCATGTCACTGTGTGTTACCAGCCCAGAGATCTGACCAGTCTCCTCTCCACACTCTCTGGTGTAGCTCATACATCAGGAGCCATCAGCCCCTATTATACTCCTGCTCTCCCCCTCACATCATGTCACTGTGTGTTACTAGCCCAGAGATCTGACCAGTCTCCTCCCCACACTCTATGGTGTATCTCGTACATCAGCACAAGAGACATCTCTGGATGCAACCATGTGTGACATTACCTATGACACACTGTGCCCTAATGTGTAATATTTGTATATGTGATACTCTGTTATTACATTCTCCGGTAATAAGGCTACTGAACTAGTTTTGACGATCTGTCACCACCCCATATATCTGGGGGAATGTGCTCAATCAATATGTATCGTAGTGTGGTAAGGCTTTGTTTTGCCAAAGCAAAATGCCTTGCAATGGGTTGGTAAATGTGACCAGATGCTATAGCCTGTCTGGTGGCATATCTATGTGTAGCCATCCGTTCCATAAGATTCCGGTCAGTCTTCCCAACATAACTGAGGGCGCAGGGGCGTGTAATCGGTTATATCACAAAGGGCGTAGTACATGTTAAGCGATGCCTAATGCAAAACCTCTTCCCACTTAGTGGATGGCAAAACTTATTTCCCACCTCTAAACTGCGGCACGCTGTACAATCCAGACACCTGAAACAGCCCAAATTGACCCCAACATTCTTAGAATTTATACAGGTGACATCAGTTTTCATCATGAAGTCCCGTATATTGCGACCTCGTGTGTAGCACGGCATCACTTCAGGGTTTGCTAAATTGAAGTCCTCATCTGTTATGACAATAGGCCAGAGACTTTTACAGATGCCCCCTCACTAGCGACATTAGAATTGTTATTCCAGGGCATTTTAGAAACAGTCTGGACCCTCACCTTAGATTTAAGTAAATCCACTCTAGGTATCTTTAAGGCCTTTGCTTTAGCGAAAGTAAATTGTTTCAACTCCTATCCCCTTTTCAGGAATTTCTCAATCATATTATCAATGTGTTTCACAGCCTCTGATTGAACACTACAGATGGGATGCGGTCAAGATCCCGCCGGATGGGATCCCGGCGGTCGGAATACCAACACCGGGATCCCGACCAGCACAGTCCCGACACATTCTTCCTCTGTGGGTGCACTATTTTGAAACGGGGATCCGCGAGCTGCAATAATTGGGCAACCAGGTCGTGCAATCACACTCTTATGCACTTTGGGTGATGTATAAAGCAATGGCACCGCTGGAACCAAAGCATCACAGTAATATGACCTTCCTCAACAGCTGTTTTGAGGCAATTTACCAATTTTGGTTCAAATAACATGGTAGGGTCAGACTCCAATGCCCGGTATACATCTGAATTATCTAACTGTCCCATGATTTCATCCTGGTATGCGGATAAGTCATGTATCCTGATGGCCCTGCCTTTATCCGCGGGGCGAATGATGATGTCCTCATACAAGGATATATCATGGAGTGTCTGATATTCATCAGCAGAAAGATTATTATACTCAATATTAGCAGATGTAGAATTGGCAATCTTAGTATGCACATCATAGTCCAACATCCTGGAAAATGTCTCAATAGATGTATTATTCGTAAAAAGGGTTAAGCGTGGACTTATGCTGCAGTCTCCTCACTTGTGCAGGAATACAATCATGGTTATCAGTAACTGGGGTCGCCTTAGAGCCTCTGAAATGTTCATGGAATATCCCCGGCGATATGCAGGAATATATCACATTTCCATATACGTTTCATTTGGGGGAAAAGGGAACCCCCCGGGTGTTTCCAAGGCGACCCATAAACTTTCCAGCGCCCAATGAGTCACGCCATACTTCAAATTTGCATTTGGTGAACTTCAATTGATAAGGTTTATTATATCCTTATGAGTTTTTACAAGCAAGGATCAGCGCCTACAAGGAGAATCCACCTTTTCTTTTGATTTATTTTACTTTACTTACATTTTTTATTTTATTTTTACTTATGAAGCTATATTTCTATGTTTAATAGATAACCTCTGTACTCTGTGAAATTTTAATACTTTCCTTTTTAAATAAACTGACATATTTATATTTTGTAAGCATAGGCTGTTAGTCTTATAGGGTGTTATTCAATTGTTGTCGGAAACTGCCGTCTTGTCAAAAAGACAGCAGTTTCCGACTTTTTTAGGTGGACAGCCCGGGCATTGATAATCTCATCAGGGCGGTACGTCAGTCTCTGAATTTTACAGAGACTGAAGACCCTCTTACAAATGATGAGGTGGTATTTGCTCAACGACAGAGATCTCCAGTGTGTTTTTTCTTTTTTCAGAATCTCTTAATAAGCAGTTAATAGAGGCATGGAGGAATCCAGATAAATGGTTTTCTATACCTCGCCGGTTTCTGTCTAGTTACCCGTTTCCAGAGTCGGTGACATCTAAAGGGGAGAATCCTCCAATGGTGGATTCGTCGGTGTCGAAACTTTCAAAAAAGTTAACCATTCCAGTACCAATTGCTACTGCGCTTCAACACCCGTCAGAGCGTAAACTAGAAGCTATGCTAAAGTCAATGTATACAGCAGCAGGGGTGCTGCTTAGACCTGGTTTGGTTGGAATTTGGGTAACTAAGGCTATGATTATATGGATAACACAGCTCAGGTCCGCCCAACAAGACCACCACCTTATACTTCTCGCTAATCACATCTGTGAAGCTGCTGAGTATCTATGTACAGCTTCTACGGACGTCTGCCAGGTCAGTTCTCACCTTTCAGCGTCCCTAGTTACGGCACGACGGGCACTCTGGCTGCGTTCTTGGCAGGCGGAGGCAGAGGTCAAACGAGGAATAGAAGCGTTACCTTACACTGGCGAGAAGTTGTTTGGTCCTGAATTGGACAAATGGATTTCTGAGGCCACGGGGGGGGGGGGGGGGGGGGGAGAGAGGGGGAGTCTGTTTTCCTACCATTGCCTCCACAGGTACCTAAACGGAAATACTCTGGTCCAGCGTTCAAATCTTTTAGACCTCAGCCCTTTTGAGGCCGTGGAAGAGGAACAACCACACATGGTAGACATGGTAGAGGACGTGGGTTTCAACAAACCACCACCCGTCGTCAGGACGCTAAGACCACCGACAAGCCAGTGGCATGAGGGGCTCCCAGCCCATCTCGGATCTTCAGTTGTGGGGGCACGCCTTCAGACGTTGCATTTGGCGTGGTTCCAGACATCCACAGATGGATGGATCCACAATTTAGTGTTAAAAGGTTACAAAATAGAGTTCGATTGTCTCCCTCCAGAGCGCTTTTTCAAGACAGGACTGCCTGTGTCAGAAGACAAGAAGGTGGTTCTGCAGATTGCGATTCAGTCTCTACTAGATTCAGCAGTGTTGATTCTGGTCCCAGTTCACCAATAAGGTCAAGGTTATTATTCCAGTCTTTTTGTAGTTCCAAAGCCGGATGGCTCTGTTAGACCAATATTGAACCTAAAGGGGCTCAATCAGTACGTCACTTACTACAGATTCAAGATGGAATCCATGCGGTCAGTAATTGCAGGTTTAGAGCCACAGGAATTCATAATTGTGCTGGATCTCAAGGATGCGTACTTACACATTCCAATTTGGCCACCGCATCAGAGGTTCTTAAGGTTTGCGGTACAGCAAAACCATTATCAATTTCAGGCTCTACCATTTGGCCTCTCGTCAGCGCCTCTGGTATTCACCAAAGTGATGTCTGTGATGATAGCTCATCTCAGATCCCTAGGAGTGATAATAGTTCCGTACTTGGATGATCTGCTCATCAAAGCTCATCCTTGGCCGCTCCCGCTACGTCCGGACCTGTTACAACAGGGTCCGTTCCTTTACCCCGATTTAGCGCGGCTGCGTTTGATGGGTTTGCTGTTGAAACCGCCCTCTTAAGAAGAGAGGGTATTCCGGAATTGGTTATACCAACCATGTTACATGCAAGGAAGCCAGTTATGGCAGCTCATTATCACAGAATTTGGCGTGCCTATATAGGTTGGTGTGAAGCTCGGAAGTTTCCGACATCATCTTTCAAGTTATCCCGTCTTTTGCTATTTTTACAGACGGAGTTGGATGGAGGACTACGTTTATCTACACTAAAGGTGCAGGTCTCTGCCTTGTCAATTTACTTTCAAAGGCGTTTGGCTCTTTTGCCGATTGTACACACCTTCCTGCAAGGTGTCCTCAGAGTACAACCTCCATTTATACCACCTACAGCGCCATGAGACTTGAATCTGGTTTTAGATTTTTTACAGTCTTCATATTTTGAACCCTTACAACAAGTGGATGTTAAGTTTCTCATTTGGAAATTTTTTTTTTCCTAGCCTTAGCTTCAGCAAGGCGTGTTTCAGAATTGGGTGCCTTGTCATGCAAGCCACAGTATTTGTTGTTTCATGATGACAGAGCGGAACTTCGGACGACTCCCGCTTTCCTACCAAAGGTAGTGTCATCTTTTCACATCAATCAACCAATCCTAGTTCCTGTGTTATCAGAAGGTTCAGGAGCTTCTGCTACTTTGGATGTGGTACACGCACTACGCGTTTATGTAGCCCGAACGTCTACAGTACGTAAAACGGATACATTGTTCTCTATGATGCTTCCAAGCAGCCCTTATCCAGATGGATTAAGCTGACTATACGTCGGGCTTATCTTCATGCCAGGCTACAGCCGCCGGCATCAGTTTCAGCTCATTCCACACGTTCTGTGGGAACTTCATGGGCAGCAAGTCGTGGGGCCTCTACGACGCAGCTTTGTCGGGCGGCTACATGGTCATCAGTGCACACGTTTGTGTGCTTTTACTAGTTTGATATGTTTGCAGCATCAGCATCTAGTTTTGGCCGTCTAGTGTTACAGGTGCCAAACAGCTCTCCCGCCCACGGGGGAAGCTTTGGTACGTCCCAAGAGTATTCCAAAATAGGATTTTGTTACTTACCAGATAAATCCTTTTCTTTGAATCCACAGGGGGTACTGGACGCCCACTCAGAGCAGTTTTTGCCTGTATTGTGGCAAGTTCAGTGGATCTTATGGTAACACATTCTCACCGACTTGTTCAATTGTTCAGGTTATATTGATTATTGTGTCAACTGTTTAGTTGTTCGTTACGTTATGTGTCAACTTCATTGTTGTCCGTTAGATTATAATGTTATATGTAATTCTCCATTGTTCATCTTCTCTATCGCTCCTGTTCGGCTCAGTAAAAAACACTGAGGTAGTATGGGAGTATGGAGGGGGGGGACAGTTACTAATCTAAATATTCAGTGCCTGTCCTGCTAACGCCCGTCCATATCCCAAGAGTACTCCAGTGCCCCCTATGGATTCAAAGAAAAGGATTTATCTGGTAAGTACCAAAATCCTATTATCTTTAAAGATGAGGGACGTTCAGAAAAATTCCAACGCGCTTCGTCCTGTGGACTTCATCAAGGGTTAGTATATGAGTTGGACAGGGCTCTTATACCTGACTCAGTTAGGGCGTGATTGATGATCTCACTTCCTGTTAGAAATCCATGTGTTTTGGGGACATTACAAATTATTTTACTGTTGGATAGATATATGGTACTATTGGTGCATAAATCGCATGAGGAAGATGTTAACAATATGTGTAAATCACACTGGAAAGTCATATTCAATGGTAATCCAGACTTCCTGCTCCGAATGCGGAGCTCGTCACTTCTGCCTCACTTCCGGTGTAGGCGATTAGAGGTGACATCCGGATACGGGAACGTATGGAATCCAGCTTCTAGTTGCGTCACTTTCTGTTTCCTCCGTTCAGCATTGTTGCGGCAGCAATTTTAGAGAAGATCATGATCGTAGACAGTCTTTAAGAAGTGCAGGGGAGCCCAGTGGACATTTTTGAGGGGATTCTGTATTGTAATTGTTTCTGGTGGCTGGCTTTGTATATCTACTCCCAGAGAATCACATATTAAAAAATGTTGATATTTTTGATATTCTAGTGAACAGGGAGAGGCATATCCTATTATTCCTGTTTTGGACTATTTATATAGTAATATAATTAAATATTTGGATAATATCCCTTTTTATATAGAAAAGATGGATCAGTAAGATTTCTAAGTATTATGCGTGAGTTATTCAATATATCACTATACATAGAAATAACAAATCTGTTGTAAATTTTGTGATAATATGCAAACTTATTATCCATGTGAGATTACACATAAGAAAGTATGCGAAGTGCTCCACGGTATTGGCTACAGAACCTAGTCTACCTGGGTGGCCTCCCATCCCAGTACAGGCCAGGCCCACCACTGCTTGTCTTCCAAGATCAGACTAGATTGGGCATGCCCAGTGTGGTGTGACTAGTTTCCAGTGGGCGGGCAGACGGTAATACATGGGTGTAGCAGTAATCTTACAGTCAGAGAAAAGAGGCTATTTTGTAACTCTCATTGAAGCCTTCTGGATGGAAAGTTCTTAGTTCATAGATCCAGTACATTTCCCTTCTGGATAGTAGGTTGGAAAGATCACTATCTCTTTCACCTAGGGTTACCAGTTCTATGCCCTTGAATGTGAGTTCATCTCGGTTAGAATTGTGATACTGCAGGAAGTGTTTGTAGACCGCATGGGTTTGTACTTTGTTTTTGTTCTGAATGTGCTCTTGAGTCATGTGTTTTAGTGGTGTCTTGGTCTTTCCAACATATTTTATTTTGCATGCTTAAAAATATAAATATGTCAGATTATTTAAAAGGGAACATACTAAAATTGTTTCACAGAGTACAGGGGGTTTTATCTATAAAACAGAAATATAGCTTCAATGCAAATGTAAAGTACATTTATAACACAGCATAAAAGATAAAATAAAAAATTCCAGTAAAATAAATAATATTCTGGATGTGTAAAGACTGCATAGCAAATACTTTTCTTTAAAGGTGAGGTATGTGTAGAAAATTTTCAACGCATTTCGTCCTGTGGACTTCATCAAGGGGTAGTATAGGAGAAATTGTAACAAGTTAGGGAAACATCATCTCTACATTCAGATGGTACAAGAAGAGGGTTGGCTAAGAAAGTCGGACAAGACATGTAATTGCTTAGGCATATAAGAGGAAAGACCTTGTAGTCTCTTCAGTCTTAAGGTCACATTCATTTGGGCCAGTTGCTACTTCTTGGTACAAACATCTACAGGGGACAAATGCATGGCTGCAGTTGGTCTTCCCTCACCTTCTCTTGGATTTTGACAATACTGCAGATACACAATATCAAAGAAAATTCTTCCAAGAAATGGAACAACAATAATACAGGTTTGTTTTAAGTGCTTAATTGTTGCACATGCTCTCCCCCCCCCCCCCCCCCCCCATCCACTATATATTAACTGCTTTGGTACATCCTGTTTGTCATGGAGTCTGGAAAAGAAATAAACTATTTATGATCCTGATGCTTTTTTGTTAAGCTCCATAAGCTCCATAGCAGCCCATTATAGCCCTCCCTTGTAAGTGTTTATATTTTTAAGAACCAGCTTGGGATGTCACATAAGAAAAGGATGATAGGAGGAGGTCAGTGATGGACCTTCTGGGGATGTAAACTTTTTCCAGTCTTTGTCATACAAAAGAGGAAGTTATGGCTGATGTGGAATTGTTCAAGTAATTTACTCGTGTGTTTTATTCCCTGTAGATGGATGTAACAGAAGAAATATATTGGCTGAATATCCCATTGTATCTCCAGATTGTGAAATAGAAGATAAATACATCACACAAGATTCTAAAGGAGAAATCCATGTGAGCCCAGTTATACATCCAGTACCTCACAGTGCTGATATATCATCTGTTACCTCTAACCATGAGCAGTGTTCTGATAATTCAAATATTGGTCCATCTATCACAGCTCTTACAGTAGATGAGATGTTTTCCAGTTCTATAAATGCTAGTTGCTTTATACAGAGCACAATACTTCTTACCAATCAGCCTACTAAGACAGTTGGGAGGACATTTCCATGTTCTGAGTGTGGGAAATGTTTTACACGCAAATCAGATGTTGCTAGACATCAGAGAAATCACACAGGTGAGAGACCATTTCCATGTTCTGAGTGTGGGAAATGTTTTACACAGAAATCAGGTCTTGTTGCACATGAGAGAAGTCACACAGGTGAGAAGCCATTTCCATGTTCTGAGTGTGGAAGATGTTTTACACGCAAATCACTTCTTGTTATGCATCAGAGAAATCACACAGGTGAGAAGCCATTTCCATGTTCTGAGTGTGGGATATGTTTTACACGTAAAGGAGATCTCATTACGCATGAGAGAAGTCACACAGATGAGAAACCATTTTTGTGTTCTGAGTGTGGAAAATGCTTTATACGCAAATCAAGTCTTGTTGTACATCAGAGATGTCACGCAGGTGAGAAGACATTTTCGTGTTCCGAGTGTGGGAAATGTTTTACACAGAAATCGGAGCTTGTTATACATGAGAGAAGTCACACAGGTGAGAAGCCATATACGTGTTCTGAGTGTGGGAAACGTTATTCACGAAAATCACATCTTGTTACACATGAAAGAAGTCACACAGGTGAGAAGCCATATACGTGTTCTGAGTGTGGGAAACGTTATTCACGAAAATCGCTTCTTGTTGTACATGAGAGAAAAACAATAAATAGTGGAAAACTGCTCTAATCAAGCTGGTAACAATCCCCAGGTGCTGCGGGAGGGGGTTACTCTAGACAAGAAATACAAAAGGGATTTTTCCCACGCACTCTGCTGGCTGTTAGTAAGAAGACCTATATACTATGTAATAATAGGAAATTTAGAGCTCTTCGTTACATATGTTTTGCAAAAGATATGATAAGCCTCCAGGCCACTTCACGGCTGCTCTATTACTGGAGGTCCCTATCTAAGCATAGGTCCAGGGCTTGGACCCCACAAAGTCGGCTCAGGCCCGACCACCCCAGGGCAGCACACCATTGAAATACTAAAGTGTTAATATGTGTTAAGAAAGAAGCAGAAGCTATGGGTTAGAAAGTGCTACAAAAATAAGGGTGTTAATAAAATACTCAAAAGAGTAATGTTAGTGAAAAAATAGGAGTGTTACATAAGTGCTAAATAAATAATATGGCATGCTACCCCAAGGTGGCCCAGCCCCACCAGACCCGGGGGGTACCACTCCCCAAACCCATACACAGCATAATAATAATAACATCCACTATGGGTCATACAATTGCTTAATGTATGGCCACATGATAATGGCACATACAGAACATATCCAGGTTGAGAGCTAGTTTACCTGGAGGCACCCCTGTATCCTCCAAATGGCACCACAGGACCCAGCATGCCCTCCTAATGCTGGCTCCATCAATGCCTCTCTGAACTGCAATAAATAGTGGAAAACTGCTCTAATCAAGCTGGTAACAATCCCCAGGTGCTGCGGGAGGGGGTTACTCTAGACAAGAAATACAAAAGGGATTTTTCCCACGCACTCTGCTGGCTGTTAGTAAGAAGACCTATATACTATGTAATAATAGGAAATTTAGAGCTCTTCGTTACATATGTTTTGCAAAAGATATGATAAGCCTCCAGGCCACTTCACGGCTGCTCTATTACTGGAGGTCCCTATCTAAGCATAGGTCCAGGGCTTGGACCCCACAAAGTCGGCTCAGGCCCGACCACCCCAGGGCAGCACACCATTGAAATACTAAAGTGTTAATATGTGTTAAGAAAGAAGCAGAAGCTATGGGTTAGAAAGTGCTACAAAAATAAGGGTGTTAATAAAATACTCAAAAGAGTAATGTTAGTGAAAAAATAGGAGTGTTACATAAGTGCTAAATAAATAATATGGCATGCTACCCCAAGGTGGCCCAGCCCCACCAGACCCGGGGGGTACCACTCCCCAAACCCATACACAGCATAATAATAATAACATCCACTATGGGTCATACAATTGCTTAATGTATGGCCACATGATAATGGCACATACAGAACATATCCAGGTTGAGAGCTAGTTTACCTGGAGGCACCCCTGTATCCTCCAAATGGCACCACAGGACCCAGCATGCCCTCCTAATGCTGGCTCCATCAATGCCTCTCTGAACTGCAATAAATAGTGGAAAACTGCTCTAATCAAGCTGGTAACAATCCCCAGGTGCTGCGGGAGGGGGTTACTCTAGACAAGAAATACAAAAGGGATTTTTCCCACGCACTCTGCTGGCTGTTAGTAAGAAGACCTATATACTATGTAATAATAGGAAATTTAGAGCTCTTCGTTACATATGTTTTGCAAAAGATATGATAAGCCTCCAGGCCACTTCACGGCTGCTCTATTACTGGAGGTCCCTATCTAAGCATAGGTCCAGGGCTTGGACCCCACAAAGTCGGCTCAGGCCCGACCACCCCAGGGCAGCACACCATAGAGAGAAGTCACACAGGTGAGAGGCCGTTTCCGTGTTCTGAGTGCGGGAAATGTTTTACACGCAAATCAGTTCTTGTTGTACATCAGAGAATGCACACTGGTTATGATTAGAAGATGGGAATGGACAGAAATCAGATTCTACAAGAATAAAAATAATTCAGCGCTAAAGATAAAAACATTCAATGTTTATTACACATAAATAGTGCTAGTCATATATATGACATACATTTAGAAATTATATATAAATATACTGTTGCAACAGGAAAAATAAAAAATATATAAAAAACACCAATAGATGTGGGGCAAGGAGCAAGACTGCTGAAAAATAAATGTTTCAGTATAAACTGATCTGTTTAGCTGGGAAAATTCATATGAAGGCCTGCTTCCTAGGGAAATTGTATTAAGCCAGAGATTACCAGTTCCATTTGAGTCCTCCAATAGGTTAGCACTCCTGTGTAGCAATGGAGATCCTCTTACTGGCTGTATTTCTCTTTCATCCACTAGGGGATACTGGAGTCCTATACAGTAGGGTGTGAAGCCTTGAACCGGAGGTGTGGCACAATCTAAAATTAGCATTGTCTGCACAGCCGGCTCCTCCCCCTTCACATCCCTCCTCCCTCAGTTTGAAAAATTGTGATTGAGGTGAAGCACGTGGGAGCACTGAGCTCCTGACAAAAGATACTAAAAGGGGCTGCGTAACCCTAATAAAAGGGGGACAAGGCTGCCTAATATCAGAGAGACAAAGATCCCTATTGAAGGGACCTGCCTCTCTCCACAGGAGATCCTCCAAGACTTCTAACAGTGAGTACTGGTAGAAGGAAGAGTTAGGGTCCTTCATGTAGCTTTATTTATTTTTATAGTGAGCAGGGAGAGACCAAAATATCACAGACTGGGCTCTCTGCTGAGATCCTGTAATTGATCTCTGTTGTAATGCTGCCTCCCTTAATAATATCACTGTACAGGAGCTGCCTCCTGTGATAACTCAATGTACTGCTGCCTCCGGTAAATATAGCCCCTCACATTGCACAGCGGCGGGTGCGGGAGCAGAATGCGGCGCGGGACTTGGCCTTTCCTCCCTGTGAGCAGGGAGGGACGGCAGAGCGACGTGCTGCACAGCGAGAGAGCTGACAGCCGAAGTGGAGCTCAGGCGCCGCTGCGGGAAGCTGTCCAGGCGCGCGCCGGCCAGCGGGTCCGGAGCGCGCCAAAATAGTGTCCGCACAGAGCGGGACTCGGCGCGCGCCGGCCAGCGGAAGGGGGTCTAGATAAAAGTTCACTGAGAAAAGCAGCAAGGAACTTGACAGCAGCATTTATATATATTATTTGCAAAAGTCTTGCATCAGTGAGGGCCATGTTAATGATTATGGCGCCAGGCTGAGGTAATGGGTGGGTCCTCCCCCTCACCCCAGTAGATACATAGGGGAAGTTGTTTAAGAAAGAATTAGCTCCCCCTGCTGCACTGCCTGCATAGTGCATAGTAGAAGATAGCAGGGAGATCGTTAGGTAACTGCTCCCTCTGCTGGTGGATAATATATATACAGATGAGGATCTCCTGAAAAGTAATCAACTTTACAATTTATATTTTCAAGGGACTTCTGTTTCAAAGATCCTGCAGAAAATACACGGAAGCAAGCGAATACCAACTCTAACATCGTAGCTGATTACAGTTGGGGTGTGAGAATTGCGAGTCGGCTGGTGTTTTAAATTTTTTTTTTTCTTTAATTTTTTTATTAATGTTAATTAAAGTAAAGTTATTGACCTGCTCCTTTTATATACGAAAAGGACAGGTAATTCCAGCCGGATCCAATACCTTCGCTTCCGTCATCTCCCAGTCTTTCTCTTCCTAGTTTAAAGGATGAAAGCGCGGCGGGCTACCCTGGTACAGGGTTTTCAAAACAGCATGTCTAAGGCGGCCAAGACCTCCAAGACCTGTTATGTTTGTACGAAATGTAACAAGAAGAGCACGCGGGTTGGCAGCTCCGGGCTGTGCGACTCCTGCTTAAACAAGGACGCTCCACCTGGGAGCAGTGCTCTGGCCAAGGTATGGGAAGACAACCGTGCTAATAGAATCTCCATGGAGATGGCTGAGTCGCGCAAGCAACAATCAGAATGGGCTGCGGGATTCTCAAAGACGATGGAGAAATTCCTCATCAGGTTAACGCCGCCCGCACCCGCAGAAACGAGTGGGCGCAAAGCGGTTAAAAGAACTCTCCCTATGATACAAGAATCAGAGGAGGAAGAGGGTTTTCTTCCTGATACGGAGGAAGGTGAGTTAATTGAACCTAATCTAGACGCCGATTTTCCAGAGGAGGACTCTGCAATCTCAGGTCTAGACTCCTTAATTGACGCGGTAAAAGAGATCCTAAGTTTTAAGGACGAGCAAATACGGGAGCCGGAGGATTTCGATTTGTTCGAATCCCAGAAGCCGCGTTCAGCAGTGTTTCCTATTCCTAAATCCCTCCAATCTCAGATAGAGGAGGCTTGGAAACAACCTGACAAACGGTTTCAATTTCCGAAACGGTTTCAAGTAACTTATCCCCTACCTAAGGGTGTAATGGACAAGTGGGAGACTCCGCCGGTAGTGGATGCTTCCCTAGGAAGGTTGTCAAAAAAGACAATTTTACCAATTCCTAACGTAACTACTTTAAAGGATGCGTCAGACCGTAAAGTTGATACTGCGTTAAAGTAAATTTTTGTTGCAGCTGGTGCAGCGCAGAGACCTGCGATCGTCTGTGCTTGGGTCAACAAGGCCATGGGTGCATGGTCCGGGCGTATTGTACAAGCTATTGAGGAGGAAGAGATTACCCAACTGGCGGAACACATTCGAGAATCTGCATCGTACTTGTGTCAAGCTTCTAAGGATATTAGCAGAATAGCATCGCGCATATCTGCATCGGCCATATCGGCTAGAAGGATTTTATGGCTCAGAGAATGGCAGGGAGACTCTGAGACCAAGAAGGCGGTAGAATCCATCCCATTTGGGGGTGAAATGCTGTTCGAACCAGAATTAGACAAGTGGATTTCGCAGGCTACAGCGGGGAAGTCCACTTTTCTGCCTACTCCGTATACGAGAACCGCTCCACAGACTAGGAGAGGTTATTCGGGACCAGCATTTACTTCATTTAGATCTCAGTCCTTTCGAGCCAGAGGAAGGGGTTTCGGTACACAAGCACGTGGGGGCAGAGGTAGAGGCCGCTCACAAGCAACAGCCAGAAAGCAGGATAAACCCGCTGACAAGACCGTGGCATGACGGCATCCCAGCTCACCTGGGGTCCCCTTTTGTGGGCGGCCGACTGGAAGGTTTTCAGGACACCTGGGCCAAAACCTCACCAGAACTTTGGGTGAACAACTTGATATCTCAGGGATACACACTGGAATTTCAACAGAGGCCTCACAGTCAGTTTTTTACAACAGGATTGCCTCACTGCCCTCAGAAGGCAAGGGCACTACGGGCAGCAATTCTCAAATTGCTACAAGCAGAGGTCATTATTCCGGTTCCCGCTTCTCAGAGAGGAACGGGGTTCTATTCCAATCTTTTTGTCGTGCCAAAGCCAGACGGGACGGTCAGACCAATACTCAATTTAAAAGTTTTCAACCAGTTTTTAAGAGTCTACAGATTCAAGATGGAATCAATCCAATCAGTCATTGCAGGCTTAGAACAGGGCGAGTTCATGGTATCCATGGACATAAAGGATGCATATCTGCATATTCCAATCTGGAGTCCTCACCAGGCTTACTTAAGGTTCGCATTGGTGGCGGATCACTACCAATTCCGGGCATTGCCGTTCGGCCTAGCATCAGCCCCAAGAATTTTCACAAAGATCATGGCGATCATGGTTGCAGGACTGAGACTGTTGGGGGGTCACGATTATACCTTATCTGGACGATTTATTGATCAAGGCTCCATCTCAGAATCGACTGCTCAAGGATGTTCAGACATCCCATCAATTCCTAATTCAACATGGATGGATTATCAATTTCCAAAAGTCCAACCTCATACCGACTCAACGGATTCAATTCCTCGGTCTCATCTTGGACACGGTCCTATTACGGGTATTCCTGCCAGAGAACAAGATCCAGGACCTACAGAGATTAGTGGCTCAGGTACTGAGGACGCAAACCGTTTCTCTGCACCTCGGTGTGCAACTTCTCGGGAAGATGGTGGCGTCGTTCAAAGCTCTCCAGTACGGCAGACTTCATTCACGACCATTCCAAATGAACCTTATTGCTCAGGGAGCAGGCTCGCACTGGCTTCTACATCGGAGAATCTGACTTCAACCACAGGTACGGGTCTCCCTGATATGGTGGTCGTTACACAAGAACCTTGCAGCTGGAAAGAAATGCAGCATTTGGGATTGGAGGAACCTGACGACGGATGCCAGTCTCAGAGGTTGGGGAGCCGTCCTAAATGACCATCAGTTTCAAGGATGGTGGACCCTACAAGAGAGCAAACTACCCATAAATATCCTCGAACTAAGGGCAGTTTACAATGCACTTCTCTTAGCAGAAGACCTGGTCGTGAATCAACACATCAGGATTCAGTCAGACAATGTCACGACGACGGCTTACATAAACCGGCAAGGAGGAACAAAGAGAAGAGCAGGATGGCGTTAAAGGAAGCCACAAAGATCTTGTTGTGGGCGGAAAAAAGAGACATCGTTCTCTCGGCAGTGTTCATTCCAGGTGTGGAGAACTGGGAAGCGGATTACCTCAGTCGTCAGGACATGCAGCCGGGAGAGTGGTGCCTTCACCCACAGATTTTCAACATGATTGTGAGAAGATGGGGTCTACCTCAGGTGGCCCTAATGGCGTCTCGGCAAAACCATCAGCTGCCCAGATATGTGTCAAGGACACGAGATCCAGCAGCAGAAGGAGTGGACGCATTAACACTCCCTTGGTGTTACAGGAGGGTTTACATATTTCCACCATTCCCACTCATACCCAGGGTTCTGAAAAGGGTAAAGCGGGAACGAGTGTGGGCCATTCTAATCGCACCAGATTGGCCCCGCAGGAGTTGGTACTCCGACCTGAAAGGATTACTTGCGGAAGATCCTTGGAGGTTACCTCAGAGAGAGGACCTGCTATCTCAGGGACCGTTCCTACACCCCGACCTGAACAGGCTGCGTTTGACGGCGTGGCTATTGAAACCCGGATCTTAAGAAACAGAGGGATTCCACGAACGGCCATCCCTACGATGATTGCCGCAAGAAAACCGGTCACAGCCAGGCACTACTACAGGATTTGGAGACGGTACATGGCTTGGTGTCAGCAGCGGGGATGGAATTCAACAAACTTCCATTTATCTCGACTTCTACTTTTCCTTCAGGCTGGTCTAGAGGGAGGCCTCAGACTGGGCTCTCTGAAGGTTCAGATTTCGTCTCTCTCCATCCTTTTTCAACAGCGGTTAGCATCCTTGCCAGAGATTCAAACCTTTTTACAGGGGGTTCTGAGGATTCAACCCCCTTTTCGTCCTCCCACGGCACCATGGGACTTGAATTTGGTGTTAGAATATTTGAAGTCACCGACTTTTGAGCCATTGACAAGAACAGACCTGAAATATCTCTCTTGGAAGGTTACGTTATTACTTGCCTTGGCTTCGGCTAGGCGAGTTTCTGAGTTGGGAGCCTTATCCTGTAAGAGTCCTTTCTTAGTTTTTCATGAGGATAGGGTGGAACTCCGTACAAGGGCGGACTTCCTTCCGAAGGTGGTTTCGGGGTTTCATGTAAACCAGCCAATAGTGGTTCCATCTTTCCAGGGTCTCACAGATGAGGACGTGTCCTTGGATGTTGTCCGAGCTTTAAGGGTATACGTACAAGTTACGTCGTCTTTCAGAAAGTTGGACAATTTGTTTGTCCTTTATGATGGGCCAAAGAAGGGTTGGCCAGCATCTAAGCAGTCTTTGGCTAGATGGATTAGACTTACCATTCGGCAAGCTTATGTTTCCTGTGGCAAACAGGTTCCGGTTCAGACGGGTGCTCATACTACCCGTTCAGTGGGTGCCTCGTGGGCGGCTGCCAGGGGTGCTTCCACTACTCAACTTTGCAGAGCGGCGACGTGGTCTTCAGCCCACACGATTGCGAAATTTTACAAGTTTGATACTTTTGCGTCCGGAGAATCTAAGTTCGGACGTTTAGTTTTGCAGGTCACCGACAGCACTCCCACCCTGGGGGTAAACTTTGGGACGTCCCCTACTGTATAGGACTCCAGTGTCCCCTAGTGGATGAAAGAGAAAAGAGGATTTTGGTACTTACCGATAAATCCATTTCTCTGAATCCTCTAGGGGACACTGGACGCCCACCTCGGTGCTGTCAAACCTGCTGTGTTCTAAGTTCTTGTGTTAAAACCGTTCGTATAAACAGCGTTCCTTTTTTTCGGTTAAGAGTTCTTGGCCACTGTTTGATATGTTGTACGGTTCGGTTCCTCGCCATGTGCTATAGTGTCATGTCCTATTCTCTCAGTCAAATTTTTCAAACTGAGGGAGGAGGGATGTGAAGGGGGAGGAGCCGGCTATGCAGACAATGCTAATTTTAGATTGTGCCACACCTCCGGTTCAAGGCTTCACACCCTACTGTATAGGACTCCAGTGTCCCCTAGATGATTCAGAGAAATGGATTTATCGGTAAGTACCAAAATCCTCTTTTTTTCCATGATGGTACTCTGCTGCAGGGTGGACCGTGGCAAGGTCTTTCACAATGGCTTGTCAGAAAGTGTCCCAATAGGACCACAGTTCCCAATCACTGGACAGCAGGCTTGTGTCAAAGATTTAAGAGTCCCAGACTTGTCACTAACGCGTTTCACTGCTGGAGCAGCTTTTTCAAGGTATACAAGCAGTGTGCCAAAAAGCCCTTTATATAGCAGTGTTTGATCACAATACCCCACAGGTGTGTACAAATCAATCAGTACAAATATTGTTCAAATTAAAGAACTAACCTAACAGAATTAAAATGTTGACAGCCAGAAGAATAGTCCTAATAAGCAATCAAAAAAACGAGGTTCAGAAAGTATAAATTAACCAACATTTAGTATTCTTAATATGGTCACATGGTCATTAATCCCGGAAGTGGGAAGTATTACAATATCTTGTTGTGCCTGAGTATCAAGCCTCTTTCATTTATTTAAGATGGACACATACTGTGACCAATCGGATGTTGATCACATGGTCACAGAGCAGTCACGTGATCGGACTCCGATCACGTGATGTGGCCGATTTCCCCCCCCCCCTGTTGCCTAGAAGCAATGGTAACTGTTCTACAGCGGAGACAGGTATCGTGCCCCGTCCCCACTGATGAGCTCACAGGGAAGTGAGATATTCTCCATCAGTCACGTGATCCAGTTACTGTCACGTGACCTAACGTGTCATCATGTTGCCCAGCAACAATATTAAACAATAAGATATCCCCTTTGTTTATTTTAAAATAAAACAATATATATGGATCTAACTCGGCGACCAGCCTCAGGACAGTCGTGTCCGTGGGCTAGATGGGGCGCTCCGTCCACCGATGTCGCCGCACGGTCGACAGCACCGCGCCTGCCTCACACCACCCAGGGGCGTCCAGGACACAGTGTCATCATACCGCCCAGCGGCAGCAACAGACGCCACACACCCATAGGACCACGGAGATAATTAAAGCATAAAGGATAACATTCATACAGGTTGAGTATCCCTTATCCAAAATGCTTGGGACCAGAGGTATTTTGGATAACGGATTTTCCGTATTTCGGAATAATTGCATACCATAATGAGATATCATGGTGATGGGACCTAAGTCTAAGCACAGAATGCATTTGTGTTGCATATACACCTTATACACACAGCCTGAAGGTAATTTTAGCCAATATTTTTTATAACTTTGTGCATTAAACAAAGTGTGTCTACAGTCACACAGTTCATTTATGTTTCATATACACCTTATACACACAGCCTGAAGGTCATTTAATACAATATTTTTAATAACTTTGTGTATTAAACAAAGTTTGTGTACACTGAGCCATCAGAAAACAAAGGTTTCACTATCTCACTCAAAAAAGTCCGTATTTCGGAATATTCCGTATTTCGGAATATTGGATATGGGATACTCAACCTGTATAACATCCTAAATATGTAGTCACTCATTGCGTCTCATAAAATCTAATTGGTTAGGTCATCACATCAGGGAGAGAAAACGCTAGGTCCTTAATTAGTACCCATAGACATTTTAGAAATAGGTCCCCCGTGGCAGCGATGACCCCATATATAGTCAAAACTGTATGGGTTCGATGGTCACATGGTGTAGATAATACAATTTATCACAAATCATGGCTGCCAAAGGGAACCACAATATATATATGAACGATATGGAGAGATTATATATTGCAACATTAGCAATAATTCCAGTTCAGAACCCACTAAAATATCTGTTGGTAAAAATAAACCCAAATAAATTACCAGTTTTTATATTTAGTAATATTGTCACTTTGTAATTATATGTATGTGAATATATATATATATATATATATATATACACACACCCACATACATACCCGATCTACAAATGATTAAAAAATATGGTCATATACACCCAACCAAAAAACTGAATATAATCGTAATTAGTTAAAGCCACAATTGAAGTCTTACAGCATCTGTCAGCACCAATCCTACCTTGGTAGTTTTTTCCTTAAGAAATCAGATTCTGTTAAACTATAAATTACTCGTACGCCTTTACTGAGGTGACACATTTGCAAGCATAAATTGTTTTCTTTTAACAAGTTTTATTTTTTATTGAGTGGATGGGAAGGAAAAGTCACCTTGTAGCGTGGGTAGTAGGTTTTGGAATAGGATCACCCAAATGGTTTAAAATAGCATTGGCGGTCACGAGTAACAGTGGTATGATCTCCTATTATCTAATATTACACCAGAAGTTCTGAGACTTGACAAGTTTTTCAAGCATAAACTTTCATGTATTGTAGGTCATAAATGGACTCTTAAGTTATAGCACAGATTTGTTTTTTTAAATAAAAGCATGTCACACACAGAAATTCCTGTTAGGGTGTATGTAAAGAGACAGTGTTGTCTCACTATGAAGAGCAATCTTTCTGAATGTTATTTTTATTGTGTATATACCAATATTTTCATAAATGCTTCTTTGTAATTATTTGTTTTTCAGTTGTTTTTTTTCCCGTATATGCCGTCACTTTAAATATTGTTTCCTTAAAAAATATTTAAAAAAATGTAAATGCTAATTGCAAATTAATAAGGTTTGGTAGAAGGTTTAAAAAACACGTCCGCTATAAGCTTCTCATGAATTGGCTGTTCCGGGAGTGGGGGGGGCTGGTCAACCCCAACCAAGCCTTGTCTGACCATGACCAAGAATCTCCTGCTCAGGACCATTGGACATCACCGGAGGGAGTTGCTGGATCATTGCAGAGCAGGGAACATCTACTCAGCTAGTTGTACCCACAACTAAATGTCTGGTCTTGGGTGGAATTTGCCTGTTAGACTTACATGGAGACTAACCTTATGTCTTTATTTTTGTGTTTGTTTTTTTTTAAATGTCATCACTCAGGGATACACGTGTAAAGTGTTATTAATGTTGTGAATGTGAATACAAAAAATATATGCACATGTATGTAAATTGTCTGATTAATAAGTGATTCGAGAATAAATGTCATCTAACCTTGTGTTTAAAATAAAATTCAGCAAACTAAAACAAAAAACAAACGTGATGTGTAAACCTACTCGTATATTCCAACAAATATATTAGCAATAAAATGTTACTTCCCAATATAATAATTGATGTGTCATTAAATAATATATTATTGAAATTATAATTACATTAATAGTAATTAAATTGTCCCTAATTGTTCATATACATATACTATAAGTATAGAAAGTGTAAGAATACTTTCCTTAGAATACCAAATATTATTACTCCTAACAGTATCCCATAATTTAATATCAATTAACTTACCAATTAATATGTATTAAATGTGATATGTTACCCCTATGTCCAAAACTTGGGCATATTATGATTAGGACCTAATAATAGTTTCCTATATTCCAATTACGTTCCCATATATAATAAAGGAAATTACTTGGACCATCTCCAGGCTCAATAATTAGTTTCCACATTGTCCTAATATGATACTCAGTTGGTATTCACCATGTATAATTCATATTTCTCGTACGTCCTAGAGGATGCTGGGGTCACATCAAGAACCATGGGGTATAGACGGGATCCGCAGGAGACATGGGCACTTTAAGACTTTCAAAGGGGTGTGAACTGGCTCCTCCCTCTATGCCCCTTTTCCAGACTCCAGTTTTAGAATTGTGCCCAGGCAGACTGGATGCACACTGAGGAGCTCTACAGAGTTTCTCGGGAAAAGACTTTTGTTAGGTTTTTTATTTTCAGGGAGACTGCTGGCAACAGTCTCCCTGCTTCGTGGGACTTAGGGGAGAGAAGTCAGACCTACTTCTAGTGAGGTTAAAGGATCGGCTTCTTGGCTACAGGACACCATTAGCTCCTGAGGGTCTGATCGCTAGGTACGCCCAGACGCTCGTTCCCAGAGCCGGCCATCACCCCCCTTGTAGAGCCAGAAGACAGGTGAGTAGAAGAAGCAAAGAGGACTTCAGTGACGGCTTCTGAGGTACCGCACAGCGATCGCAAGCTGCGCGCCATGCTCCCACTACACAGCGGCACTACAGGGTGCAAGGCGCAGGGGGGGGGGGGATTGGGGCACCCTGGGCAGCATATAAACATCAAAGGAGACTGGCTATAGGGGACATAGTGCCCGGGGCACTGTCCTAACCCCCGCCAGTGTAAATGTTTAAAAATAGCGGGACTGAAGCGCGTCATTACGGGGGCGGAGTTTAGCCCTCACAGCTCACAACAGCGCTATTTTCTCTATAACAGGCTGCAGAGACGCTGGTCCTTCCTCACACTGCTGCATAAGTATCAGGGTGAAAAAGGGGGGGGGGGGCACAGTAAATTTGGTGCAATAAATGTGTGTTATAAAAGCGCTGCAGGTCTGAGGCATTGTTTACTGTTGTCAGAACCGTTGATGAAGCGCTGGGTTGTGAGCTGGCAAACTCTCTCTGTGTCTCTCTGTCAGACTTTAGTTGGGTCTGTCCCCTATATGCCCAGTGTGTTTGTGAGTGGTGAATACACGTGTGTCGGCATGTCTGAGGCAGAGTGCTCTTCCCAGGAGGAGACTATTAGGGACACAAACAGCTGTGGGAGTGACCCTGTCGGCGCCGCCGACTCCTGATTGGGTAAATGAGTTGAATGCTTTGAATGCTAATGTGGCTCTTATTAATAAGAGATTGGATAAATCTGAGTCTCCGAATCAGGCATGGAAGAAATCTGTGGAGGATGTATTGTTACAAGTCCAGACACCCTCAGGGTCACAAAAGCGATCATTTGCCCAGTTGGCAGACACAGGTACCGACACGGACTCTAACTCCTGTGTCGACTATAGTGATACCAAATTAGATCCGAAATTGACAAAGAACATTCGGTACATGATTGTGGCGATAAAGGACGTATTACATATCTCTGAGGACCCCCTTGTTCCTGACAAAAGGGTCTGTATGTATAAGGGGAAGAAGCCTGAGATAACGTTTCCTCCCTCTCATGAACTGAACGCTCTATTTGAAAAGGTTTGGGAAAATCCTGACAAAAAGTTTCAGATTCCCAAAAGGATTCCGGTGGCGTATCCGTTTTCCTCTGGTTATAGAGAAAAGTGGGAATCAGCACCCATGGTGGACAAGGCTCTATCACGGCTGCCCAAAAGGTGGCTCTTCCGTCCCCTGACACGGCAGCCCTTAAGGATCCTGCGGATCGTAGGCAGGAAACTACATTGAAATCCATTTATGTCACCACAGGTACGCTGCTCAGGCCAGCCATTGCATGTGCGTGGGTGAGTAGTGCTATCGAAAAATGGGCAGATAACTTGTCATCTGATATAGATACCCTGGATAGGGATAGCGTTCTATTGACACTAGGTTATATCAGGGACGCTGCAGCCTACCTAAAGGAAGCTGCGAGGGATATTGGCCTTTTGGGTGCAAAGGCAAATGCTATGGCAGTCTCAGCTAGGCGAGCATTGTGGATTCATCAATGGAATGCTGATGCTGACTCTCAGAAAAATATGGAGTCTCTACAATATAGAGGTGGTGTCTTGTTTGGTGACGGCCTCCGATTTGGTATCTACGGCTACCGCGGGTAAGTCGTCCTTTTTACCTTATGTTCCTGCACAACAAAAGGAAACATATCAGATGCAGTCCTTTCGGCCCAATAAATACAAGAAAGGCAGAGGTTCTTCCTTCCTTGCTACTAGAGGAAGGGGGAAAAGAGAAAAGTCACCGGCAGTGGCAGATTCCCAGGAGCAGAAGGTCCTCCCCGGCTTCTGTCAAATACACCACATGACGCTGGGGCTCCTCTGCGGGAGTCCGCACCGGTGGGGGCGCGTCTCAAACTCTTCAGTCAGTTCTGGGTTCGTTCGACCCTGGACCCATGGGTTTGGAAATAGTGTCCCAGGGGTACAAACTAGAGTTTCAAGACGTTCCCCCTCGCCGATTTTTCATATCGGCCTTACCAGCTTCTCTTCCGGACAGGGAGGTTGTATGCGACGCAATACAAAAGTTGTGTCAAAATCAGGTCATTATCAAGGTTCCCCCATCACAACAGGGAGAAGGTTTTATTCGAGCCTGTTCGTGGTCCCGAAACCGGACGGCTCGGTCAGAACAATCCTAAATCTAAAATCCCTCAATTTCTACCTAAGAAAATTCAAATTCAAGATGGAATCTCTCCGGGCAGTGATCTCCAGTCTGGAGGAGGGGGATTTTATGATGTCGGTAGACATAAAGGATGCCTACTTACATGTTCCCATTTGTCCTCCGTATCAGGCTTACCTGAGGTTTGCAGTTCAGGATGGTCATTACCAATTTCTCTGACGTCCTAGTGGATGCTGGGAACTCCGTAAGGACCATGGGGAATAGACGGGCTCCGCAGGAGACTGGGCACTCTAAGAAAGAATTAGGACTGCTGGTGTGCACTGGCTCCTCCCTCTATGCCCCTCCTCCAGACCTCAGTTAGAATCTGTGCCCGGCTCGAGCTGGTTGCACACTAGGGGCTCTCCTGAGCTTCTAGTAAAGAAAGTATTTATTAGGTTTTTTATTTTCAGTGAGATCTGCTGGCAACAGACTCACTGCTACGAGGGACTTAGGGGAGAGAAGCGAACCTACCTGCTTGCAGCTAGCTTGGGCTTCTAGGCTACTGGACACCATTAGCTCCAGAGGGATCGAACACAGGCCCAGCCTCGGTCGTCCGGTAACGGAGCCGCGCCGCCGTCCCCCTTGCAGAGCCAGAAGCAAGAAGAACGTCCTGTAAATCGGCGGCTGAAGACTCCGGTCTTCATTAAGGTAGCGCACAGCACTGCAGCTGTGTGCCATTGCTCCCTATGCACACCACATACTCCGGTCACTGATGGGTGCAGGGCGCTGGGGGGGGGGGGGGGGGGCGCCCTGGGCTGCAATTAGAATACCTTAAATTGGCAAAAAAACACATAATATAGTCTGATAAACTATATATGTGTAAAAATCCCCTGCCATAATATTAATAAAAGAGCGGTTTAAGCCCGCCGAAAAGGGGGCGGGGCTATCTCCCTCAGCACACTGGCTCCATTTCCTCTTCACAGCTCCGCTGGAAGACAGCTCCCCAGGCTCTCCCCTGCAGTTTCCAGGCTCAATAGGGTAAAAAAGAGAGGGGGGGCACTAAATTTAGGCGCAAAACTGTATATTATAGCTGCTATAGGGAAAATCACTTTGTGTAGTGTAAATCCCTGTTTATATAGCGCTGTGGTGTGTGCTGGCATACTCTCTCTCTGTCTCCCCAAAGGACTTTGTGGGGTCCTGTCCTCAGTCAGAGCATTCCCTGTGTGTGTGCGGTGTGTCGGTACGGCTGTGTCGACATGTTTGATGAGGAGGCTTACGTGGAGGCGGAGCAGGTGCCAATAAATGTGATGTCACCCCTGCGGGGTCGACACTAGAGTGGATGGATATGTGGAAGGTATTAACCGACAGTGTCAACTCCTTACATAAAAGGTTCGATGACATAACAGCTGTGGGACAGCCGGCTTCTCAGCCAGTGCCTGCCCAGGCGTCTCAAAGGCCATCAGGGGCTCAAAAACGCCCGCTACCTCAGATGGCAGACACAGATGTCGACACGGAGTCTGACTCCAGTGTTGACGACGACGAGACTAATGTACATTCCACTAGGGCCATCCGTTGCATGATTACGGCTATGAAAAATGTGTTGCACATTTCTGACATTAACCCAGGTACCACAAAAAAGGGTATTATGTTTGGGGAGAAAAAGCAACCAGTGGTTTTTCCCCCATCAGATGAGTTAAATGAAGTGTGTGAAGAAGCGTGGTCTTCCCCTGATAAAAAACTGGTAATTTCTAAAAAGTTACTAATGGCGTACCCTTTCCCGCCAGAGGACAGGGTACGTTGGGAGACATCCCCGAGGGTGGATAAAGCGCTCACACGCTTGTCAAAAAAGGTGGCACTACCGTCTCAGGATACGGCCGCCTTAAAGGAGCCTGCGGATAGAAAGCAGGAGGCTATCCTGAAGTCTGTATATACACACTCAGGTACTATATTAAGACCTGCTATTGCTTAAGCATGGATGTGCAGTGCTGCAGCAGCGTGGTCTGATTCCCTGTCTGATAACATTGATTCCCTTGACAGGGACACTATATTGCTAACCATAGAGCATATTAAAGACGTAGTCTTATATATGAGAGATGCACAGAGGGATATTTGCCGGCTGGCATCTAGAATAAATGCAATGTCCATTTCTGCCAGGAGAGTATTATGGACTCGGCAGTGGACAGGTGATGCGGATTCTAAAAGGCACATGGAGGTTTTGCCTTACAAGGGTGAGGAATTGTTTGGGGATGGTCTCTCGGACCTCGTTTCCACAGAGACAGCTGGGAAGTCGACATTTTTACCTCAGGTTCCCTCACAGCCTAAGAAAGCACCGTATTATCAGGTACAGTTCTTTCGGCCCCAGAAAGGCAAGCGGGTTAAAGGCGCGTCCTTTCTGCCCAGAGGCAGGGGTAGAGGGAAAAAGCTGCACCATACAGCCAGTTCCCAAGAAATATCCTCCCCTGCTTTCACTAAATCCACCGCATGACGCTGGGGCTCCACTGGTGGAGCCAGGTGCGGTGGGGGCCCGTCTCCGGAACTTCAGCGACCGGTGGGTTCGCTCACAGGTGGATCCCTGGGTTCTACAAGTGGTATCTCAGGGATACAAGCTGGAATTCGAGACGTCTCCCCCTCGCCGTTATCTCAAATCAGCCTTGCCAGCTACTCCCCCGGACAGGGAGGTAGTGCTGGCGGCAATTTACAAGCTGTACCTCCAGCAGGTGATAATAAAAGTTCCCCTCCTTCAACAGGGACGGGGTTACTATTCCACATTGTTTGTGGTACCGAAACCAGACGGTTCGGTGAGACCCATTCTAAATTTGAAATCCTTGAACACTTATATAAGAAGGTTCAAGTTCAAAATGGAATCGCTCAGGGCGGTTATTGCAAGCCTGGAAGAAGGGGATTACATGGTATCACTGGACATCAAGGATGCTTACCTGCATGTCCCCATTTACCCACCTCACCAGGTGTACCTCCGTTTTGTGGTACAAGACTGCCATTACCAATTCCAGACGTTGCCGTTTGGTCTGTCCACGGCACCGAGGGTATTTACCAAGGTAATGGCCGAAATGATGATACTCCTTCGAAATAAGGGAGTTATAATTATCCCATACTTGGACGATCTCCTTATAAAGGCGAGGTCCAGGGAGCAGTTGTTGGTCGGAGTAGCACTATCTCAGGAAGTGCTACAACAGCACGGCTGGATTCTGAATATTCCAAAGTCGCAGCTGGTTCCTACGACGCGTCTGCTGTTCCTGGGTATGATTCTGGACACAGAACAGAAGAAGGTGTTTCTCCCGGAGGAGAAGGCCAAGGAGTTGTCATCTCTGGTCAGAGACCTCCTGAAACCAAAACAGGTGTCGGTGCATCACTGCACGCGAGTCCTGGGAAAGATGGTAGCTTCTTACGAGGCAATTCCATTCGGCAGGTTCCATGCAAGGATCTTTCAGTGGGATCTGTTAGACAAGTGGTCCGGATGCAAGCCTCCGAGGTTGGGGGGCAGTCACGCAGGGAAGAATCTTCCAAGGACAATGGTCGAGTCAGGAGGCTTCCCTACACATAAATATTCTGGAACTAAGGGCCATTTACAATGCCCTAAGTCAGGCAAGACCCCTGCTTCAAAACCAGCCGGTGCTGATTCAGTCAGACAACATCACGGCGGTCGCCCATGTAAACCGACAGGGTGGCACAAGAAGCAGGATGGCGATGGCAGAAGCCACAAGGATTCTCCGATGGGCGGAAAATCACGTGATAGCACTGTCAGCAGTGTTCATTCCGGGAGTGGACAACTGGGAAGCAGACTTCCTCAGCAGGCACGACCTCCACCCGGGAGAGTGGGGACTTCATCCAGAAGTCTTCCAACTGATTGTAAACCGTTGGGAATGGCCACAGGTGGACATGATGGCGTCCCGCCTAAACAAAAAGCTAAAAAGATATTGCGCCAGGTCAAGGGACCCTCAGGCGATAGCTGTGGATGCTCTAGTGACACCGTGGGTGTACCAGTCGGTTTATGTGTTCCCTCCTCTTCCTCATACCAAAGGTGCTGAGGATAATAAGAAAGAGAGGAGTAAGAACTATACTCATCGTTCCGGATTGGCCAAGAAGGACTTGGTACCCGGAACTACAAGAAATGATCTCAGAGGACCCTTGGCCTCTGCCTCTCAGACTGGACCTGCTACAGCGGGGGGCCCTGTCTGTTCCAAGACTCACCGCGGCTGTGTTTGACGGCATGGCGGTTGAACGCCGGATCCTGATGGAAAAGGGCATTCCGGTTGAAGTCATTCCTACGCTGATAAAAGCTAGGAAAGATGTGACAGCAAAGCATTATCACTGCATATGGCGAAAATGTTGCTTGGTGTGAGGCTATGAAGGCTCCCACAGAAGAATTTCAGCTGGGTCGATTTCTGCACTTCCTACAGTCAGGAGTGACTATGGGCCTAAAATTGGGATCCATTAAAGTCCAGATTTCGGCCCTGTCTATTTTCTTTCAAAAAGAACTGGCTTCACTGCCTGAAGTTCAGACGTTTGTTAAGGGAGTGCTGCATATTCAGCCCCCTTTTGTGCCCCCAGTGGCACCTTGGGATCTCAACATTGTGTTGGATTTCCTAAAATCACATTGGTTTGAGCCACTTCAGACCGTGGAATTAAAATATCTCACGTGGAAAGTGGTCATGCTTTTGGCCTTGGCTTCGGCTAGGCGTGTGTCAGAATTGGCGGCTTTGTCCTGTAAAAGCCCCTATCTGATCTTCCATATGGACAGAGCAGAATTGAGGACGCGTCCCCAATTCCTCCCTAAGGTGGTATCAGCGTTTCATTTGAACCAACCTATTGTGGTGCCTGCGGCTACTCGGGACTTGGAGGCCTCCAAGTTGCTGGACGTAGTCCGGGCCCTGAAAATCTATGTTTCCAGGACGGCTAGAGTCAGAAAGACTGACTCGCTGTTTATCCTGCATGCACCCAACAAGCTGGGTGCTCCTGCTTCTAAGCAGACTATTGCTTGCTGGATCTGCTCCACGATTCAACTTGCACATTCTGCGGCTGGACTGCCGCATCCTAAATCAGTCAAAGCCCATTCCACGAGGAAGGTGGGCTCTTCTTGGGCGGCTGCCCGAGGGGTCTCGGCTTTACAACTTTGCCGAGCTGCTACCTGGTCGGGATCAAACACGTTTGCAAAATTCTACAAGTTTGATACCCTGGCTGAGGAGGACCTTGAGTTTGCTCATTCGGTGCTGCAGAGTCATCCGCACTCTCCCGCCCGTTTGGGAACTTTGGTATAATCCCCATGGTCCTTACGGAGTTCCCAGCATCCACTAGGACGTCAGAGAAAATAAGAATTTACTCACCGGTAATTCTATTTCTCGTAGTCCGTAGTGGATGCTGGGCGCCCATCCCAAGTGCGGATTGTCTGCAATACTTGTATATAGTTATTGCCTAACTAAAGGGTTATTGTTATGAGCCATCTGTTAGTGAGGCTCAGTTGTTATTCATACTGTTAACTGGGTATAGTATCACGAGTTGTACGGTGTGATTGGTGTGGCTGGTATGAGTCTTACCCGGGATTCCAAATCCTTTCCTTTATTGTGTCAGCTCTTCCGGGCACAGTTTCCCTAACTGAGGTCTGGAGGAGGGGCATAGAGGGAGGAGCCAGTGTACACCAGTAGTCCTAATTCTTTCTTAGAGTGCCCAGTCTCCTGCGGAGCCCGTCTATTCCCCATGGTCCTTACGGAGTTCCCAGCATCCACTACGGACTACGAGAAATAGAATTACCTGTGAGTAAATTCTTATTTTCAGACGTGGCCGTTGGTCTGTCCACGGCTCCGAGGGGTTTCACCAAAGTAATGGCGGAAATTATGGTTCTCCTGTGCAAGCAGGGAGTCACAATTATCCCGTACTTGGACGATCTCCTGATAAAGGCGAGATCCAGGGACCAGTTACTGCAGAGCATTACGCTCTCCCTGACAGTTCTGCAACAACATGGTTGGCTCCTAAACTTGCCGAAATCACAGTTGGTGCCGACGACGCGGCTGTCGCTTTTGGGAATGATTCTGGACACAGAATTACAGAGTTTTTCTTCCAGTGGAAAAAGCTCTGGAAATTCAGAACCTAGTCAAACAAATTCTGAAACCGACAAGAGTGTCAATCCTTCAATGTTAAAATGTTGGCGGCCTACGAGGCCATTCAGTTAGGCAGATTCCATGCCAGAGTGTTTCAGTGGGACCTGTTGGACAAGTGGTCCGATCCCATCTACACATGCACCAAAGAATAATCCTGTCTTCCAGGACCAGAATCTCACTCCTGTGGTGGCTAAACAGCTCTCACCTCCTAGAGGGGCGCAGGTTCGGGATCCAGGACTGGACCCTGGAAACCACGGATGCGAGTCTCCGAGGCTGGAGTGCAGTCACACAGGGGGAAAACTTCCAGGGAAGATGGTCAAGCCAAGAAACTTGTCTATGCATAAACGTTCTGGAGTTAAGGGCCGTTTACAACGGCCTTCTTCAAGCAGAGGTGACAAGTCGTTGGGGAATTCCTCAAATAGACATGGCATCTCGTCTCAACAAGAAACTGCAGAGATACTGTTCCAGGTCGAGGGACCCTCAAGCAATAGCCGTGGACGCACTAGTAACACCTCGGGTGTTTTCAGTCTGTGCATGTATTCCCTCCGTTTCCTCTCATTCCAAAAGTGTTAAAGATCATGAGAAGAACAAAGGTTTAGACGATCCTCATTGTTCCAGACTGACCAAAGAAGGTTTTGGTATCCAGATCTTCAGGAATTACTCATAGGAGATCCCTGGCCTCTCCCTCTACGAGAGGATCTGTTACAGCAGGGGCTGTGCGTGTATCAAAACTTAACGCGGCTACGTTTGACTGCTTGGCGATTGAGCTCCAGATCCTAGCCCGAAAGGGTATCCCCTGGGAAGTCATTCCCACACTTCTTCAGGCTAGAAAAGGGGTAACGTCTAAACCTTACCACCGTATTTGGAGGAAATATGTGTCTTGGTGTGAATCCAAGAAGGCTCCCACGGAAGAGTTTCAGTTAGGACGTTTTCTCCATTTTCTACAAACAGGTGTGGATGCGGGCCTAAAGTTGGGCTCAATTTAAAGTACAAATTTCAGCCTTATCGGTTTTCTTTCAAAAACAATTGGCCTCCTTTCCGAAAGTTCAGACTTTCGTGAACGGCGTGTTGCACATCCAACCTCCCTTTGTGGCCTCAGTGGCTTCATGGGATCTTAACGTGGTGTTGCAGTTCCTTCAATCACATTGGTTTGAACCTTTACCGAAGGTAGAGTTGATATTCGTCACTTGGAAAGTGGTCATGTTGTTTGCCTTGGCATCCGCGAGGCGGGTGTGTGAATTGGCGGCTTTGTCTCACAAGAGCCCTATTTGATTTTCCATGAGGATAGAGCGAAGTTGAAGTCTCGTCAGCAATTTCTGCTGAAAGTGGTTTCATCATTTCACATGAACCAAACTATTGTGGTGCCAGTGGCTACTGAAGCCTTAGGGGAATCGAAGTCTCTCGATGTAGTCAGAACTTTGAAATTTTATGTCGCCAGAACGGCTCGGATTAGAAAAACGGAGGCTCTGTTTGTCCTGTATGCTCCCAACAAGATTGGGGCTCCTGCTTCCAAGCAGACTATTGCGCGCTGGATCTGTAATACGATTCAGCATGCCCATTCTATGGCTGGATTGCCGTTACCGACTTCGGTGAAGGCCCATTCTACCAGAAAATTGGGCTCGTCCTGGGCGGCTGCCCGGGGGGGGGGTCTCGGCATTACAACTTTGCCGAGCAGCTACTTGGTCGGGTTCATACACCTTTGCGAAGTTCACAAGTTTGATACCCTGGCCGAGGAAGACCACATGTTTGGTCAATCGGTACTGCGGAGTCGTCCACACTCTCCCGCCTGTTCTAGAGCTTTGGTATAACCCCATGGTTCTTGATGTGACCCCAGCATCCTCTAGGACGTATGAGACAATAGGATTTTAATACCTACCGGTAAATCCTTTTTTTTTAGTCCGTAGAGGATGCTGGGCGCCTGTCCCAGTGCATACTGTATCTGCAGTTATTAGTTGTGTTTACACACATGTTGTGTTACTTTTATAGTCAGCCTGTTGCTGATACTGTTCATGCCGTTGACTTGCGTTATAAATGCCACGTATCTCACCTTAGTAAAAACTTAAATCCTTTTCCTCGAAATGTCCATCTCCCTGGGCACAGTTCCTATAACTGGAGTCTGGAGAAGGGGCATAGAGGGAGGAGCCAGTTCACACCCCATTGAAAGTCTTAAAGTGCCCATGTCTCCTGCGGATGCCGTCTAAACCCCACGGTTCTTGATGTGACCCCAGCATCCTCTACGGACTAAGAGAAAAGGATTTACTGGTAGGTATTAAAATCCAATTATTAAATCAATAGAAGTTCTTCTATAATTTTATTGAAAATCCATCAAGATGGTACCATAATGACGATAGGTCACAATTTGCTATCATAACTTCTTCATTCTTTACCAACTAGTTAAACGTCTCTATATATAATAGTTATGTAACTGATATGAATTATTAATCAATAATTGGGTAAGAAGTTCAGTGAAATATTCTATCACGATTCAGATCTCTATGAAATGTCCGCAATCTGACATACAGTATATTCAGTTCTTTAACTTAGTTTAAAAAAAAACCCACATAATTGATATATTTATTCAGTCCATGCGGTTGTAGGCCATCCATCGAGAAGGTCCAACAACTTTCTTTTTTCAACAGTTCTTGTGTCATATTGCCACCCCTAATACCTAAATGTATCTTCTCTATTCCAAACACTTGGAGGTCCCTCGAATTGCCAGAGTGGTTCTCATAAAAATGTCTGGCCACTGATATCAATTGTTTTGAATCTACTCGTATCAGTTTTGGAACTTCTTATGGAACCTACATGTTCCAGTAATCTCTGTTTGAGTGGTCTTGTTATCATACCAATATAACACTTTTTACATGAGCACATGAGACAGTAAACCACACCAATGGTCTTACAGTTAATATAGTCACGAATTTTCATGTGTTCTGTCAAATTTCTCCTTAAATTCTGTAGTTCTCTGCATGTAATTACAGGACTTGCATTCTCCACATATAAATGAACCTGTTACTGTTGCTCTTTTTGGTTCATGATTTACTTAGTGGCTAGGTACCAATATATCTATTAAATTAAGAAAGTGAAAACTGGCGCTTATGTGTATCTCCAATAGTAATTAATGACTGTGGATCAATTTCAATAAAAATGACATAAAATTTATTACCTATACATCACAAACTAAAAACATCCGAAACGTATATATCAGATATAAAATTAAGGCATAAATGGAGCTGAGAAATATTTAAAGGTGGCTGCTTTTAGTGTCCACAAAGGATCCCGGACTAAGTGCCGTGTGCAAAGTTCTCTGGTGAGAAGGAATAAGTACAGCTGGTATTACCCGTGTTGATGGAGACTTCCAGAGGTTTGGAAATTTTTCAGCAAGCAAGCTGTGGCATTGAAACAAACTGGGTCTCTCCAATCAGTGCTGTACAGATGAAATTCCTCAGAGTTCCAAAAGGCAGGTTTTAAAAGTCCATATCTGGATCCATCTTGAAAGTAGGACACTTGTGGTGGTCGTGGCAGCTTCAACACTTAACGCGTTTCCCTAGGTTAGGTCACCTAGCTTCATCAGAAGTATAGCTCAATCTGATTTTTGGGATCTATTTATACCCCATTTAATGACCTGATGCCCCACAGGTGTGATGTAAAACTAATCAATCATCCACAGTCATAATAAAAACACAGAAATTCTATAAACAGTGTACTCATGATATACATAGAAAAGATTGGGAGGCAAACCCATATGAAAAAGGAATTTAAAAAACCAGCAAATCGATAAAATAGATCTCTATGATCAAGAGGGTCAGAGGTCAGTGTGGTCACATGACTCACCCCCTGTTTATTATGGACATCAACCTTTAATCAAATGCATTGATTCCAAAATCTTCCCTCCCCCGATTACTGGGATTATAGTATCCCTACAATATATATAAAACTTACATGAATATCCCCAAACTGATATGTGGAGGTGGGGAGGTTAGTCTCCGGGACTCCGTGTAGCGCTGTGCGCTCCTTCCGGGTCACGTGACAGACGGTATCCAATGGAAAATGGTTTAGTGGGGCGCCCTGGTTACTAGGCAACTCATACGTGCACCCGCGTGGTGTGCGAAAACGTGATCCTGCTGTCACGTGACCGGAACTCCGGAGAATGGGTATAATGTAATGAAAACACATTTGTGAAAACCGGTTGCATTTCTCACTTTAGATGTATCTGCATTATACACAAATATCCCTCATCAATTGGGTTGTGAAGTAATCAAAAGGAGACTAGATATGGATGATGACCTCAGTGAGGAACAGAAATCTTTTCTCATCTCTTCCATATCTTTCATTCTATCACATAATTATTTTCTGTTTCTCTGTGATTTCTATCTCCAGGTAATGGGTACGGCCATGGGGACCAGGTTTGCACCCAGCTATGCCAACCTCTACATGGGGGAGTTTGAACAAACCCATGTGTGGGGGGGCGGCTGGGAGGCGAGCCTGGTCCTCTATGGCCGCTACATAGATGATCTTTTTATTATTTGGGATGGGAATCTACACTCTGCTTCACAGTTTATTCAGTCACTGTCACTTAATAAGTATAACCTCACCTTCACTTCCATGTTTCACACCACTAAAATCAATTTTTTAGATATTGATATAGAGATCATTAATAATAAAATAGTTACGTCTACATTCAATAAAAAGACCAATACTAACTCCTTTTTACACTTTAGTAGTGCACATTTCAAACCCTGGAAGCAAAATATTCCTAAGGGACAACTTATCCGCCTTAGAAGAAATTGCTCCAATTTTACCACTTTCACTGAACAAGCCGATACCCTACTCACTTCTTTTAGAGAGTGTGGGTATCCAGATAATATTCTACAAAAGGCCCTCATGGAGGTTTCTGATTTGGATAGAAATAGCCTTTTACAACATCATCCTAAAAGAGAAGAAGACCCAACCAAAAAAGATAGGAGTTCTGCATTTATATGTAAATTTAATAGTTGTGCAGGACAGATACGCAGTATAATAAACAGAAACTTTAAAATTTTGAAACAGGACCGCATCTTGGTGGAGACACTTCCTCAAGTTCCACAAATTATTTATCGAAAAAATAAGTCTTTAAAAACTCTTTTAGCTCCAAGCTTTTTGAAAAAAGTAGAGAATAAAGACTGTACTGGAAAACAAGAATCAGGTTCTGAATGGTTGACAAAAAAACCTTCTGGTTTCTTTCATTGTGGCAAAAGTAAATGCCAAGTCTGTCTCCATACATTAAGGAAAACAGTGTCAATCGAATTACCAAATAAAATAGATACTCACTTCATCAAATCATTTATGAACTGTGATTCCTCCTATGTAGTTTATCTTCTTTGGTGCAGTTGCCACTTATATTATGTGGGCCGCACCACCAGAAAATTGCGTACTAGGTTCATGGAACATAAAAGAAATATTGCCAAAGGCTTTCTCAAACACAGTGTGTCTCGACATTTTCATTCCATACATCAGAAAGATCCTAGTTGTCTCTCCATCTTAGCATTGGAACACATAGCCCCCACGGGGAGAGGGGGTGACAGATTTTCGCTATTATGTAAGAGAGAAATTTACTGGATGCTTCAGTTCAACTCAGTACACCCTTCAGGTCTGAATGAGACAATGGAACTAAATGTAGTGGTCTAGAATTTATGAAACATTTTTGACAACTTTTTCATGATAATCCCCTGCTATCAACCACCCTCGAGACCAATAGGTACAGGTGACAAATCCGTGTCACCTGTGTGTGGTCTGTATGGCCCTGGAGGCTTCCACGCAACCCTTGACGGGACAGTGTTCATACCTGTCAGCACGTTCAGGGTTAGCGGTCATTCGAAGTTCATTCGATTGTTTAGGAACTCCTGTCAACCGGAGTCACTCCACGGCTGTACAGCCACCCTATGCTTTCGACAGGGTTGTGATAACTTGGGTTTAATATGTCCAATGAATACTCTCAGTACTTAAATGTGTTTATAATTACCTCCTAGACTCGATATGAGTCAGTTTTTTCTATATACTAAACATCATTAGATATCTATTGCTGGGACAAGCTTCCCTGCAACCATAATGAACGCTATTATTCCACTAATTATAATTATGTTACCTCTTTCAGCGTTCTTGAGGGTTTATTATGGGATAAGGATATTTACATTTAAATGTTACCGATAGGGGTTAAACAAACAATAAATAAATTAACAACAAAAAACAATAACAAATATAAAAAACAAAAAATAATATAATATAATATATAAAAAATAACAAACATTCAGTTGATCCCTATCTAAGTGGTATGAGTGCTACAATATTTGTTATAATTTATTATGTAATGTTTTGTGTGTATAGTGAGATTCTAATATATGATTACATCTGGTCATGGGGGCTGTATAATAATACATTCTAGATGGATATATTCATTAGAAAATGGTTATTAGCCAATGTCGGTATAATGACTATATCACATTAAATATATATGTTCATTTATAATTTGTTTTTGATTAGCCCATTAGTGGGAATATATGTCTGTTGTCACATATCTGGAAGCCTTTGAAGATTGGTCACATGACAGCGGGACGATGGTTACGTACACCACGTTGGTGCACGTTCAGGTTGCTTAGCAACCGGTTTTCACAAATGTGTTTTCATTACATTATACCCATTCTCCGGAGTTCCGGTCACGTGACAGCAGGATCACGTTTTCGCACACCACGCGGGTGCACGTATGAGTTGCCTAGTAACCAGGGCGCCCCACTAAACCATTTTCCATTGGATACCGTCTGTCACGTGACCCGGAAGGAGCGCACAGCGCTACACGGAGTCCCGGAGACTAACCTCCCCACCTCCACATATCAGTTTGGGGATATTCATGTAAGTTTTATATATATTGTAGGGATACTATAATCCCAGTAATCGGGGGAGGGAAGATTTTGGAATCAATGCATTTGATTAAAGGTTGATGTCCATAATAAACAGGGGGTGAGTCATGTGACCACACTGACCTCTGACCCTCTTGATCATAGAGATCTATTTTATCGATTTGCTGGTTTTTTAAATTCCTTTTTCATATGGGTTTGCCTCCCAATCTTTTCTATGTATATCATGAGTACACTGTTTATAGAATTTCTGTGTTTTTATTATGACTGTGGATGATTGATTAGTTTTACATCACACCTGTGGGGCATCAGGTCATTAAATGGGGTATAAATAGATCCCAAAAATCAGATTGAGCTATACTTCTGATGAAGCTAGGTGACCTAACCTAGGGAAACGCGTTAAGTGTTGAAGCTGCCACGACCACCACAAGTGTCCTACTTTCAAGACGGATCCAGATATGGACTTTTAAAACCTGCCTTTTGGAACTCTGAGGAATTTCATCTGTACAGCACTGATTGGAGAGACCCAGTTTGTTTCAATGCCACAGCTTGCTTGCTGAAAAATTTCCAAACCTCTGGAAGTCTCCATCAACACGGGTAATACCAGCTGTACTTATTCCTTCTCACCAGAGAACTTTGCACACGGCACTTAGTCCGGGATCCTTTGTGGACACTAAAAGCAGCCACCTTTAAATATTTCTCAGCTCCATTTATGCCTTAATTTTATATCTGATATATACGTTTCGGATGTTTTTAGTTTGTGATGTATAGGTAATAAATTTTATGTCATTTTTATTGAAATTGATCCACAGTCATTAATTACTATTGGAGAAACACATAAGCGCCAGTTTTCACTTTCTTATTCTAAAACATTTTTAGGGACTGACAATCCCTTCTGGCAGCTGTGACAGCGCGTCTGGGCTACCCTCTTTGTTCTGGTTTTTTCCATATCTATTAAATTGTCTCATCTTCTCCAACTAATTCTGGCTCTGGATCCCAAAGTTGTAGCCAGATCAGGTCCAATGTCAGAATAGACCAATGTTTTGATCTAATTTTCTGTATGTCCTGACACTTTGTACAGAAGTCTCCAACGAATTTCGTAATATCGGATTCCTTCTCTTTCAATCTTATTGGGATATAAAAGGAAATTTCTCTCTTACTGGCCTGAAACCTGGCCTTCTTGACTGCTCTCTTACTATATCCCCATTTGACCAGTCGGTCTGTCAGCTCTTCTGCTCTCTCTCTTCAAATTGGATGGAATCAGAGCAGTTCCTTTTAAGTCTTATGAATTCCCCCTTAGGTTTTCCTCTCAAGACTGGAGGGAAATGGGAACTACATCTTCGTAACACACTATTAGTTGCTGTGTGCTTTCTGTGTAGATCCATGGAAATTCGTCAGTCTTCTTATTTCCGTATTTTTAAGTCCAGAAATTCCACTTCATGATCAATGACTTCACATGTAAATTCTAAATTAAGTTCATTTGATTAAAGGCGAAACGGTCATTTGTGTTAATTTTATTAAAAGCGAAACGATCGTCAGCGGAAGCATGGTACACGCTGTTACTGTCCACTAATGTTGCGTGTAAATAACCGCCCAGTGAGAGGATGTGGCAATTGGCGATATAACAGAATGGGATAATACCGTTGTGCATATGAAGTGGCATTAAGAGAGCAGGCTAATATCAATGTGAATTAATTGATTAAGTTGGTGATGTTGAGACGCTCATAAAATGTGGCTGAAAATACAGTGTGAGGGTATGTTATCCTATGAGAGGACGTAGTTTAATTTATATACCTACGAATACACTACCATGACCATTCATATGAATAGATACTAAGGGTGGGGATTACTATGGTCTAAAAAATAAATATGCCAGCGGAGTTGAACATACAGTAACTACAAAATGTGGAGTCACAGTGTAAGTGTGATCTCACTGAGGAAATTTTACAATATTAAATATTACATTTGTAGAGACTCAGAATTGTATTTAAGTGCACTGGTATATTATTTTAGGTCTAACAACATACTACTGATTACATTACTGTGCACTCACATGAGCTGATGATGAGGGGTGATAAACATCACTGATCGAATAGATTAATTATATTGGTGATGTTAAGTATGTTTATAAAGTGTGACGCTACGGTGTGATCTCAATTTAATTAGAAATAAATGAATAAATATTAGACCCGCAGAGGCTCAGAATTTAAAGCATACTGCTATAGTATTTGGTAAGAGAACGCAGGCAATTAATAATTGTATCAATTTGGTGTCTATTAATATAACAACTGCATGGATACATTTGTTAGAACCAATGTATCAAATAGCTCCAAGAGTAACCCAGTGGCTCATTGTGAGGTAATTTCAGCTATTAAACTGCAATAAAGATAAATTGAGACTATGGGCCTTTTTCAAGGTTGATTGCAAAATAAAATTTTCCTCTAATGGGCAAAACCATGTGCACTGCAGGGAGATTTAGATTTGGGTGGGGTGTGTTCAAACTGAAATCTAAATTGCAGTGTAAAAATAAAGCAGCCAGTATTTACCCTGCACAGAAACAATAACCTATAACCTACCCAAATCTAACTCACTCTGCACATGTTATATCTGCCCCCCCTGCAGTGCACATGGTTTTTCCCATTAGAGAAATATGTTAGTTTGCAATCAACCTTGAATTAGGCCCTATATATTGTTTAACTGATGTCACTCCACATTAGGGTTAGATATGAACTCATGGAGTTATGTTGTGATCTCAACAGTAAGTGATAGTTCTGGTGTCCTCTCATAATTCCACAAGGTAAACACTGAATCATACGGGAGACATGCAGATTATTATCCCCACACAATTTGTGCTTTATACCTTATTCTAGAGGTTGAAGTGAAGTTACATCAATGTGAAGACAATCTTATACCCCTTTCTCTTACGTCCTACAGGATGCTGGGGACTCCGTAAGGACCATGGGGATAGACGGGCTCTGCAGGAGACATGGGCACTTTAAGAAAGACTTTAGATCTGGTGTGCACTGGCTCCTCCCTCTATGCCCCTCCTCCAGACCTCAGTTTGATACTGTGCCCAGTGGAGACTGGGTGCTTTTCAGAGAGCTCTCCTGAGCTTTCTGACCGAAAGTATTTTAGTTAGGTTTTTTATTTTCAGGGAGCTCTGCTGGCAACAGACTCCCTCGATTGAGGGACTGAGGAGAGAGAAGCACACCTACTTCTGTGAGTTTCAAGGCTCTGCTTCTTAGGCTACTGGACACCATTAGCTCCAGAGGGAGTCAGAACACAGGTCTCACCCTGGAGTTCGTCCCGGAGCCGCGCCGCCGTCCTCCTCACAGAGCCGGAAGATAGAAGCCGGGTGAGTATGAGAAGAAAAGAAGACTTCAGAGGCGGCAGAAGACTTCATGATCTTCACTGAGGTAACGCACAGCAGTGCAGCTGTGCGCCATTGCTCCCACACACCTCACACATGGCAGTCACTGTAAGGGTGCAGGGCGCAGGGGGGGCGCCCTGGGCAGCAATATAAACCTCATTTCTGGCAAAGAGATATATATACAGCTAGGCACTGTATATATAAAGAGCCCCCGCCAGTTTTTATTATATTTAAGCGGGACAGAAGCCTGCCGCCGAGGGGGCGGGGCTTCTCCCTCAGCACTCACCAGCGCCATTTTCTACACAGCACAGCTGAGAGGAAGCTCCCCGGACTCTCCCCTGCTTATCCACAGTGAAAGGGGGTCTCAGAGAAGAGGGGGGGGGCACATAATTGGCAGCAAATAATAGAATTACAGCGCTACTGGGTAAACACATTGTGTGTTTTTTTCCTGGGGTATTAGCGCTGGGTGTGTGCTGGCATACTCTCTCTCTGTCTCTCCAAAGGGCCTTGTGGGGGAACTGTCTTCAGATAAGAGGATTCCCTGAGTGTGTGGTGTGTCGGTACGTGTGTGTCGACATGTCTGAGGTAAAAGGCTCTTCTAAGGAGGAGATAAAGCAAATGTGTGTGTGGTGTCTCCGTCGACAACGCCGACACCTGAC
The DNA here is from genome assembly GCF_028390025.1 of Pseudophryne corroboree. Lineage (NCBI taxonomy): Eukaryota > Metazoa > Chordata > Amphibia > Anura > Myobatrachidae > Pseudophryne > Pseudophryne corroboree. The sequence continues at coordinate 49,114,088 of NC_086446.1, read as the reverse complement.
TGGATATGTGGAATTAAGTGCTGAGGTAAATTTATTGCACAAAAGATTAGAGAACAGACAGGGAATCTACCCATGTCTGTCGCTATGTCGCAGGGACCTTCAGAGTCTCAAAACGCCCACTATCCAAAATAAGACACTGATACCAACACGGAGTCTGACTCCAGTGTCGACTACGATGATGCAAAGTGTCAAAGTCGGAAAAATATCATGCTACACGTTGCCATATATCCACCCCATGCGCGTGCCTGCTGCACGTGCACATTCTCTCCCGTGCGTGATGGCGCCTCGGCCATGCGCTCGAGCGCGTGGTATGTGCATTTACGGTAGAGTTTGTGTGCGTCTAGTGGGCGACTCAATCGTTAAATAATAAAACCAAATAGTATGTTTTATAGATAATGTTCCCCTTAATAATGACTGTAAGTTTGTTTAATGTAACTGGTCGCTGGACGGAGAAATTCCTCTTTGCATGATACGAAGAGTCAGACAGGGTTTGAGCAGTGGTGTTTGGTACCTAACTAAAGAACATTTTATTAGGAACAATCCGGTGCTGGTTAGGTAAAGATTAATCGCTCCTGCGTATAGTTATGGCCATTAGTAGTTTCTGGACATTTCATATATTTGCAGTCCATTATCCATGCGGCGGGAATTCTGAGATTCCCTCCCACCTGAGCAGTGTTATGATTCCAGTACTTCTGACCAGAGGAGATCTTATGACAGAGGCCAGAGTACTGGAAGGAAATGCTGGTTACGGGAGCGGGAAAGCCTAGTAACCCCTGGCGCCCTAACTCCGTTGTCTCGCCCGTGTAATCAGAAATCCCCTGCGAGACTATGGTTGCTTGAGCCCATGGCAGCCGCGTTTGAAGGGCGGATTATGTCTGCCCAACTCCGATGCCCCCTCAGGTCTTAATGGGAGACAAAGGGAAATCCGAGACAGGGTGATAACAAGGGGCCCTCTGACTCAGCAACCAGGCCAGGGGCTACAAGCTAACTAACTTAAACCAGAAGTATGTGCGGACAAACCGCCAGGGAAAAGGACAACCAAAAATCCACTAATCCGTTACTCCTATCCAGCACCGCTGGATACCAGAGTGGATTTGTGGGAGCGGAATCCTCCGCAAAAAGCTCCGAAACACAATATAACCAAATAATAAATAGTAAGCGGTCAAGCCGCAACACACGGCTACGCCGCGACTCACGAACACCACAGGATGTTAAAGGTGCTCGGTCTGGACTCCAGGAAAGGATGACAACTTCCGAGTACTGGATCACTGAGGACAGGAACGACCGGATAGAACAGGACTGGAAAACTCTCTGCAACTGACACAGCAAACAGGAAGCTATAACCGGCGTCTGTGAGAAGTCCTGAGAGTGCCTTTAAATGGAAGCCCTCCAATCAGGAGCCAGACAGGGCTAATTACAACATGCCGTGCAGCTGCATGCTGCACGGCCAGGAACCAGTGAGGTGATTAACTTAGACCCAGCAACGGGGAACGCGGTCCGACAGTGGCGTCCCCGTTGCTAGGGTCTGTGCGGCTCCGTGCGCCCGGCGTCTAGCGTTGCTAGGGAGCCGGCGGCTGTCCGCATGCGGCGTCCCTAGTTGCTAGGCGCCGGGCCGCACTGACGAGCGGACCCTCGGCGCCTAACAGTACCCCCCCCTTGAGGAGGGGTCAAGGAACCCCTAAGGCCAGGTTTCTGAGGAAATTCTCGAAAAAATGCCCTCTTGAGCCTCGGGGCATGGAGATCCTTATCCAGGACCCAAGACCTTTCTTCTGGACCATAACCTCTCCAATGTACCAGAAAATAAAGCCGACCCCGGGACAACTTGGAATCGAGAACCTTCTCCACCAAGAACTCCTGCTGACCCTGTACATCTACTGGTGATTTCCCCTGAGAGACCTTTCGAGGAAATCTACTGGAAGAAACGTATGGTTTCAACAAGGAGCAATGGAACGTATTTCCGATCCGGAGAGTTCTTGGTAAACGTAACCGGAAAGCAACTGGATTGATTTTTTTTATAATATGAAATGGTCCAATAAATTTGGGGCCCAATCTGGCTGAGGTTTGTCGAAGTTTAATGTTGCGAGTCGACTACCATACCCTATCTCCTACTTTAAAAGTGCAAGGCCGCCGGAGCCTGCCAGAAATTTTTTTCTCCCGAAATGCCGCTTTTCTGAGAGCAAGGTGCACTTTTCTCCAAATGAGTCTGAGATGAGAGGTCAAGGTCAGCGAGGAGACAGAGGAATGTTGAAAAAAGGAATTAGCCCTGGGGTGAAAACCGAAAACTGTAAAAAATGGAGACACATTGGTGGAGGAATGACAGGCATTGTTGTAAGCAAACTCCGCCAAAGGAAGAAACTCGGACCAATCATTTTGGAGTTTGGCCGAGTACAAACGCAAATACTGTTTTAATGATTGATTAACTCGCTCAGTCTGCCCGTTGGATTGGGGATGGTAGCCGGACGTTAAAGACAATTTCATCTTTAATGAGGCACAAAAAGACTTCCAAAATTGTGCAATGAATTGTGGACCCCGATCAGAAACAATATCAGTGGGTAATCCATGGAGTCTGAAAACATGGCGGAGGAACAAAACTGCCAATCCCTGGGCAGATGGCAGTCGGGGAAGAGCAATGAAATGGGCCATCTTGCTAAAACGGTCCACTACTACCCATATGACTCGGCATCCGGCTGACAGAGGGAGGTCTACCACAAAATCCATGGAAATATGAGACCATGGCCTGAGAGGAACATTTAAGGGCATAAGTTGACCGATAGGCAAGGAACGGGGAACTTTATGCTGTGCACAGACTTGACAAGAAAAAACAAACTCCTTAATGTCTTTGGAAAGACCAGGCCACCATACTGAGCGGGAGACTAATTCCAAAGTCTTAGAGATCCCCGGATGCCCGGCAACTTTGCTATCATGAAACTCAGTCAAAACAGTTGCTCTCAAAAACTCAGGGACATAAAGACGACCAGCAGGAGTATTTCCAGGAGCTTGATGTTGAAGCTGCTTTAACTGGGTGAATAAATCTTGTGTGAGACCTGCCCGAATGACTGAAGACGGAAGTATGGGAGTAACAGGACTGTTATCATGAACTGGAAGAAAACTGCGTGACAGGGCATCCGCCTTGGTATTCTTGGAACCTGGCCTGAAGGTGATAAAAAACTTGAAACGAGTAAAAAATAAAGCCCAACGAGCCTGCCGGGCATTCAGCCGTTTAGCTGATTCGATGTACTGAAGATTTTTGTGATCAGTCAAAACTGAAATGGTATGTGTTGCTCCCTCAAGCCAATGCCTCCACTCCTCGAAAGCCCATTTAATAGCCAGTAATTCCCGGTTACCAACATCGTAGTTGGATTCAGCAGAAGAGAATTTCCTGGACATAAAGGCACAAGGATGTAATTCTAGAGAGTCCGGATCCTTCTGAGACAGGATAGCCCCTACTCCAACCTCCGAGGCATCAACCTCAACAATGAAAGGCAATTCTGGGTTGGGATGTCTGAGGACTGGGGCTGAGATGAAGGCTTGTTTCAAGGCCTGAAAAGATACTTCAGCTTCACGTGACCAGTTGGTTGGATCCGCTCCCTTCTTAGTCAGTGCCACAATGGGAGCAACCAGGTCGGAGAAAGAATGAATAAATCTTCTATAATAATTCGCAAACCCTAAAAAGCGCTGAATTGCTTTTAAGTTGGTGGGTTGCGCCCAACTAAGGATGGCTTGGAGCTTCTTAGGTTCCATACAGAATCCCCGAGGGGAAATAATGTACCCTAAAAAGGATACCTCCGTGACATGAAATTCACACTTTTCCAGCTTGGCATATAGATGATTTTCACGTAATTTTTGAAGAACCTGACGCACCTGGGTAACATGTTGTTCAATAGAGTCAGAATAGATCAAAATATCGTCTAAGTAGACGACTACGAATCTTCCAAGAAAATCACGGAGCACATCGTTAATGAGATCCTGGAAAACTGCCGGAGCGTTAGACAGGCCGAATGGCATAACCAGATACTCGTAGTGACCCGATTGAGTACTGAATGCCGTTTTCCACTCATCTCCTGACTTGATTCGGATGAGGTTATACGCTCCTCTCAGGTCAATCTTAGAAAAAATCACAGCCGAACGTAGCTGATCAAAGAGGACAGAAATCAGCGGCAAAGGGTAAGTATTTTTTACTGAGATCTTATTCAAGGCTCTAAAGTCAATGCAGGGTCTGAGTGATCCATCTTTCTTCTCCACAAAGAAGAAGCCTGCACTTAAAGGGGATTTAGATGGCCTGATAAATCCTTTCCCTAGGCTCTCTTTAACATACTCATTCATGGCCACAGTTTCTGGTCCGGACAATGCATATAACCTTCCCTTTGGCAATGTGGCACCAGGAATTAGCTCAATAGCACAATCATAAGGCCGATGGGGAGGCAGAATGTCCGCATTGCCCTTGGAAAATACATCAACAAAATCCTGGTATTCCACAGGAATGGGTGCGGGAATGACAGCAGCAATTCTGAGGGGAAGCGTAATACATTCCTTATTACAGATGGTACCCCATTGTGAGATCTCCCCCGACTGCCAATCAATGATGGGATTATGAAAGGCCAGCCAAGGGTGACCCAGAACCACTGGAACTGCTGGGCAATGGGTAAGGAAAAATTCAATTTTTTCGGAATGAAGAGCTCCAACCGAAAGTAGAACAGGGGGTGTACAGAGAGAAATAACCCCATTGGATAAGGGACTCCCATCTAAACCATGCATGGTGATATGCCTACCCAAGGTTAACTGAGGAATACCTAAGGCCTTGGCCCACATTAAGTCCATAAAGTTCCCTGCAGCTCCACTGTCAACGAAAGCCGACACCGAAGAACAGAGGCTGCCAAAGGAAACTTTAGCTGGGACTAACAGGGAATTATTCGAGGAGATAAGCTGCAGACCAAAGTGAACCCCCTCACAATTCACTTGGTCGAGGCGTTTGCCGACTTGCTCGGACAATTACGGGCAAAATGTCCTTTACCCCCACAGTACAAACAAAGACCAGAATTTTGCCTTCTGGTTCTTTCTTCAGGAGACAGCTTGGAGAGACCCATCTGCATGGGCTCCTCTATGTCCACAGGAATGGAAAAAACACAAGGGGTAGACCCGACAGGTGCTCCTTTTTCAGCCCTCCGCTCTCTGAGACGACGATCAATCTTAATAGAAAGCTCCATGAGTTTATCGAGAGTCTCAGGAGCGGGATACTGAAGGAGACTGTCTTTTATAGACTCAGATAAGCCGAGGCGAAACTGACTGCGCAGGGCTGGGTCATTCCATCCACAGTCGTTCGACCAACGGCGAAACTCCGTACAATAAATCTCTGCGGGATTCCTACCCTGTCTGAGAGCACGTAACTGACTCTCGGCGGATGCCTCTCTATCAGGGTCATCATACAATAGCCCTAAAGACCCCAGAAAGGCGTCTACAGACAACAATGCCGGATCCTCTGTTCTTAAACCAAAAGCCCAGGTCTGGGGATCCCCCTGAAGTAAAGAAATAATAATTCCGACCCGCTGAGATTCCGTACCTGAGGAGACTGGTCTTAAACGAAAATAAAGTTTACAAGACTCTTTAAAATTAAAAAACTGCTTCCTATCACCAGAAAAACGGTCAGGCAAATGCATTTTCGGTTCAGGAACGACCCTCGGGGAAGTCCGTAAAAGATCTTCCTGTGACCTCACCCGAAGGGAAAGATCCTGAACCATCTGAGTAAGTTCTTGAATCTGGCTAACTAGAAGCTGGCCAGGATTTGGCCCTAAACCAGTGGGATTCATGAGGCCGACAAATCTTCTAAACTGAATAAGGGAAAAAATCAAACCCTGTTAAATTTTAAGTTTTGGTCTGGCCGGTTATAATGTTATGATTCCAGTACTTCTGACCAGAGGAGATCTTATGACAGAGGCCAGAGTACTGGAAGGAAATGCTGGTTACGGGAGCGGGAAAGCCTAGTAACCCCTGGCGCCCTAACTCCGTTGTCTCGCCCGTGTAATCAGAAATCCCCTGCGAGACTATGGTTGCTTGAGCCCATGGCAGCCGCGTTTGAAGGGCGGATTATGTCTGCCCAACTCCGATGCCCCCTCAGGTCTTAATGGGAGACAAAGGGAAATCCGAGACAGGGTGATAACAAGGGGCCCTCTGACTCAGCAACCAGGCCAGGGGCTACAAGCTAACTAACTTAAACCAGAAGTATGTGCGGACAAACCGCCAGGGAAAAGGACAACCAAAAATCCACTAATCCGTTACTCCTATCCAGCACCGCTGGATACCAGAGTGGATTTGTGGGAGCGGAATCCTCCGCAAAAAGCTCCGAAACACAATATAACCAAATAATAAATAGTAAGCGGTCAAGCCGCAACACACGGCTACGCCGCGACTCACGAACACCACAGGATGTTAAAGGTGCTCGGTCTGGACTCCAGGAAAGGATGACAACTTCCGAGTACTGGATCACTGAGGACAGGAACGACCGGATAGAACAGGACTGGAAAACTCTCTGCAACTGACACAGCAAACAGGAAGCTATCACCGGCGTCTGTGAGAAGTCCTGAGAGTGCCTTTAAATGGAAGCCCTCCAATCAGGAGCCAGACAGGGCTAATTACAACATGCCGTGCAGCTGCATGCTGCACGGCCAGGAACCAGTGAGGTGATTAACTTAGACCCAGCAACGGGGAACGCGGTCCGACAGTGGCGTCCCCGTTGCTAGGGTCTGTGTGGCTCCGTGCGCCCGGCGTCTAGCGTTGCTAGGGAGCCGGCGGCTGTCCGCATGCGGCGTCCCTAGTTGCTAGGTGCCGGGCCGCACTGACGAGCGGACCCTCGGCGCCTAACAAGCAGTTTGATATAGTCACAGCCCACCTGTTCAAACTAACCTATGACCTTTTGTTATGATGCGAGGAGACATTCCTGTGTCCAATGAACAATGAGATTATAGGTCCCTTTGTAGTGTACTGTATGCAGTGTATATAAGGGCAGCCAGCCTGGCCAGCTCGCTTGCTCTCTCCACAAACGGTTTTCATCTTGACTAACTTGGAGCTGGTACCAGAAGCTGCGCAGCGATCATTCCCCAGTGTGTGTGTAAGTTATTCTCTGTAACCAACCAACTTATTCCCTGTTTGTATTGGCCATACTCTCTCACTCTCTCTCTCTGTTATTGTATAGGATTGTGACGCTATTGTATATTTATGTGTAGTGATTCTGCTTAGATATTGATGTTAGACTGTAGTGTATGAATTGTTAACTGTATTCTTTTTTACATCAGCTAGACATTGTTAGTAAAGGTGTTGGAACCTTAGCAAGGTATCGTGTGTTTATTATATTGCAGAGGGTAATAGGAGCGTCTCAAACGCTCAAGCAGCTTTAGCATTAACAAGGTGAAGCAGCGTTACATCGCTACAGTATTTCAGTACAAGGTTTACAGTATAAGAGTATCCTTTCTGTGTGTTACATTCAAGGTTTACTGATTGTCATCCCGTGAGCGTCTGCGCCGCTCGTGTTCTCCTCGTGGACTCGAGCGTCCGCTACGCTGGTAGCGTAGCATTACGGTAGTCGGCCGCCTATAGCGTGCTCGACACCACGCATTAAGCTGTGAGCGAGCGTGTCGCATGTGCGTCTCGATCACGGCCGAGCGTATGCTACGCTAAGTGCGTACCCTTACGGTACCCCACACGCCAATTGCGTACTGAGTCTCTTACCCATTTATAGTGAATGTTATAAGATAAATAATTAGCTTTATCAAAAGTTACAGCCAAAACTGGCAGAAAAGTATTCAATATATGATTATTGTAATAAAAGATGTTTTGCATATCACTGATGACCCATCTGTCCCTGACACGAGGGTACACATGTTTAAGGGGAAGAAAGCTGAGATAACATTTCCCTCCTCTCAGTCACCAAATGAATTGTGTGAAATAGAGCGGGAATCTCCAGACAAGAAACTGCAGTTTCCCAAAAGAATTCTCATGGCGTATCCTTTCCCTGCTAGGGCCAGGATACGATGGGAATCCTCCCCTAGGGTGGACAAGGCGTTGACACGTTTACCCAAAAGGTAGCGCTGACATACCAAGATACAGCTACCCTCAGGGATCCTGCAGATAGCATTTACACACATTCTGGTACACTACTCAGACCGGTGATTGTGTCGGCATGGGTTTATAGCGCTGTAGCAGCGTGGACAGATACCTTATCAGCGGAGATTGAAACCCTAGATAAGGATACCATGTTATTGACCCTAGGATATATAAAAGATGCTGTCTTATATATAAGACATGCTCAAAGAGACATTGGTCTACTGGGTTCTAGAGTCAACGCTATGTCGATTTCTGCTAGACGTGTCCTGTGGAACATGCAATGGACAGGTGATGCCGACTAAAAGAGGCATATGGAGGTTTTACCTTACAAGGGTGAGGAATTGTGTGGAGAAGGGCTCTCGGACCTGGTCTCCACAGCTATAGCTGGTAAATCTGATCTTTTGCCTTATATTCCCTCACAGCCTAAGAAAGCACGACATTATCAAATGCAGTCCTTTCGGTCGCAGAAAAACAAGAAAGTACGAGGAGCGTCCTTTCTTACCAGAGGTAAGGGCGCAGGGCACAGCTAGTTCCCAGGAACAGAAGTCCTCCCCGGCCTCTACTAAATCCACCGCATGACGCTGGGGCTCCGCTAAGGAAATCCGCCCCAGTGGGAGCACGTCTTCGACTCTTCAGCCACATCTGAGTTCACTCACAGGTGGATCCCTGGGCAATAGAAATTGTTTCTCAGGGTTACAAGCTGGAATTCGAAGAGGTGCCTCCTCGCCGGTTTTCCTTATCGGCCCTCCCGGCTTCTCCCCCAGAAAGAGAGATAATATTAAATACAATTCACACATTGTATCTCCAACAGGTGGTGCTCAAGGTTCCCCTCCTTAAACAAGGAAGGGGATATTACTCAACCTTGGCTGTAGTCCCGAAACCGGATGGTTCGGTCAGACCTATTTTAAAATTAAAATCTCTGAACCTATACTTGAAAAGGTTCAAATTCAAGGTGGAATCGCTCAGAGCGATCATCGCCAGCCTGGAAGGGGGAGATTTTATGGTGTATCTAGACATAAAGGCTGCATACCTTCATGTTCCCATTTATCCACCCCATCAGGCGTACCTGAGAATTACGGTACAGTATTGTTATTACCAATTTCAGGGTAATTGGCGGAAATGATGGTGCTCCTACGCAAGCAAGGAGTCACAATTATCCCATACTTGGACGATCTCCTAATAAGGGCGAGATCAAAAGAGCAGTTGTTGAACAGCGTGTCACTTTCGCTGAAGGTGTCGCAGCAACTCAGCTGGATTCTCAATATCCCGAAGTCACAGTTGGTTCCTATGACTCGTCTGCCCTTCTTGGGTATGATTCTGAATACGGACCAGAAATGGGTTTATCTTCCGATAGAGGAGGCCCAGGAACTAATGACTCTGGTAAAAAACCTATTAAAGCCAAAACAGGTGTCAGTGCATTACTGCACTCGGGTCCTGGGAAAGATGGTGGCATCTTACGGGGCCATTCCCTTCGGCAGGTTCCATGCGAGGACTTTCCAATGGGATCTACGGGACAAGTGGTCCGGATCACATCTACAGATGCATCAGTTATTCACCCTGTCCCCTAGGGCCAGGGTGTCTCTCCTATAGTGGCTGCAGAGTGCTCACCTTCTGCAGGGTCGCAGGTTCGCCATCCAGGACTGGATTCTGGTAGCCACGGACGCGAGCCTCCGAGGTGGGGGAGCAGTCACACAGGGAAGAAACTTCCAAGGTCTTTGGGTCAAGTCAAAAAACTTGTATTCAAATCAACATCCTGTAGCTGAGGGCCATATAAAACGCCCTTCGGCAAGCGGAAACATTGCTTCGCGACCTACTGGTTCTGATCCAGTCAGACAACATCACCGCAGTGGCTCATGTAAACCGCCAAGGCGGCACAAAGAGCAGAGTGGAAATGGCAGAAGCCGCCAGGATTCTCTGCTGGGCGGAAAATCATGTAAGCGCATTTTCAGCAGTTCATTCCGGGAGTGGACAACTGAGAAGCAGACTTCCTCAGCAAACACGACCTGCATCCAAGAGAGGACTTCTTTAGGAAGCCTTCGCACAGATGGCAAGTCAGTGGGAACTGCCACAGATAGACACGATGGCGTCCCGCCTCAACAAGATGCTACAGAGGTATTGCACCAGGTCAAGAGACCTCAGGCAGTAGCTGTAGATGCCCTAGTGACACCGTGGGTGTTCCAATCGGTCTATGTATTTCCCCCTCTTCCTCTCATACCCAAGGTGTTGAGAATGGTAGTAGGGAGAGGAGTGAGAACAATCCTCATTGTTCCAGATTGGCCACGAAGGACCTGGTATCCGGATCTGCAGGAAATGCTCACAGAAGATCCGTGGCCTCTTCCTCTAAGACAGGACCTGTTGCAACAGGGGCCATGTCTATTCCAAGACTTACCGCGGCTGCGTTGGACGGCATGGCGGTTGAACGCCGGATCCTAGCGGATAAGGGTATTCCGGATGAGGTCATTCCTACGCTAATAAAGGCTAGGAAGGACATGACATCTAAACATTATCACCGTATATGGCGAAAATATGTTTCTTGGTGTGAGGCCAGGAATGCTCCTACGGAAGAATTCCATCTGGGCTGTTTCCTTCACTTCCTGCAAACTAGTGAATTTCGGCCTAAAATTAGGATCTATTAAGGTTCAGATTTCGGCCTTATCCATTTTCTTTCAAAAGGAATTGGCCTCTCTCCCTGAAGTACAGACATTTGTGAAGGGAGTACTGCATATTCAGCCTCCTTTTGTACCTCCGGTGATGCCTTGGGACCTTAACGTGGTGTTAAGTTTCATTAAGTCACGCTGGTTTGATCCACTTAAATGGTGGAGTTGAGAAATCTCACTTGGAAGGTGGTCATGTTGTTAGCCTTGGCTTCGGCTGGGCGAGTGTCAGAATTAGCGGCTTTATCACATAAAAGCCCCTATCTGGTTTTCCATATGGATAGAGCGGAATTGCGGACCCGTTCTCAATTCCTGCCAAAAGTGGTTTCATCCTTTCATATGAACTATTGTGGTGCCTGTGGCTACGCGTGACTTGGAGGATCCCGAGTCCCTTGATGTGGTCAGGGCTTTGAAAATTTACGTGGCCAGATCGGCTACAGTCAGAAAAACAGAAGCACTGTTTGTCATGTATGCAACCAACAAGATTGGTGCCCCTGCTTCAAAGTAGACTATTGCTCGCTGGATCTGTGGCACAATTCAGCAGGCGCATTCTACGGCGGGATTGCCGTTACCTAGATCAGTCAAGGCCCATTCCACTAGGAAGATGGGCTCTTTTTGGGCGGCTGCCAGAGTGGTCTCGGCGCTGCAGCTGTGCCGAGCTGCTACTTGGTCGGGTTCAAACTCCTTTGCAAAGTTCTATGGGTTTGATGCCCTGCCCTTTGCTCAGTCGGTGCTGCAGAGTCATCCGCACTCTCCCGCCAGTTTGGGAGCTTTGGTATGGTCCTCATGGTCCTTACGGAGTCCCCAGCATCCTCTAGGACGTAAGAGAAAATAAGATTTTAAACCTACCGGTAAATCTTTTTCTCCTAGTCCGTAGAGGATGCTGGGCGCCCTTCCCAAGTGCGGACTACTTCTGCAAGACTTGTATATAGTTATTGCTTAAATAAGGGTTATGTTATAGTCTCATCGTTCTTGGACTGATGCTATGTCGTTTTCATACTGTTAACTGGATAGTATCTCACAAGTTATACTGTGTGATTGGTGTGGCTGGTATGAATCTTGCCCTTGGATTAACTAAAATCCTTTCCTCATACTGTCAGTCTCCTCTGGGCACAGTTTCTCTAACTGAGGTCTGGAGGAGGGGCATAGAGGGAGGAGCCAGTGCACACCAGATCTAAAGTCTTTCTTAAAGTGCCCATGTCTCCTGCGGTGCCCGTCTATCCCCATGGTCCTTACGGAGTCCCCAGCATCCTCTACGGACTACGAGAAAAAGATTTACCGGTAGGTTTAAAATCTTATTTTTACACTGCCTCCGCACGTTTCGGGCAGTGTCATCACCAATCCGGCAATATGACAGGTTGATGGGTCGCACCTGTGTACGGCTTGCGGGTGCGACCCATCATTTTGGTATAAAAGTGGTAATAGATAGATCCCCCTACATTGAGCAATTGTTGGATATAGCTGAAGATAATTTATCAGTAAGTATACTAATACAACTTTTGCACCATAACATATTGCAGGATGAAGAAAATGTTAAATATATTAAATAAATTGCGAAAACAATCATCAGTGGCTTCCGTATTTTAATTCACATTTCTCTTACGTCCTAGAGGATGCTGGGGTCCACATTAGTATCATGGGGTATAGATGGGTCCACTAGGAGCCACTGGAACTTTAAGAGTTTAATACTGTGGGCTGGCTCCTCCCTCTATGCCCCTCCTACCGGACTCAGTTTAGAAAATGTGTCTGGAGGAGCAGCTCACAGCTAGGGAGAGCTCCATAGGAGTTTTTCTAGTTTTATTTTTTTCTTAGAGTTAGGCACAGGGAGGCTGCTGGCAACAACCTCCCTGCTTCGTGGGACTTAGGGGGGGAGTAGTGTCCAACCATGAGAGGTTAATGGCCACTATCTCCGCTGACAGGACACAGAGCTCCTGAGGGTGATGATCGTTAGCCGCCCGAGGCGACCACTCCCGCAGCATGCCGCCAGCTCCTAACAGAGCCAGAAGATTCCGGTGGTGAGTCAGTCACCGGCTCCCCAGACAAGAGGTGAGCCGATGTGAATGGCGGCTACAGGGTAGCTCCCGAGAGCTCAGCGGTACACAGTGCGGCGCTATGAGGGGCGCCCTGAGCCAGCGCAGATACCCTTCACTGGTCATCAAGGCTATCAGGGACCTCGGTAACACTGCTAGCAGAATCCTCAGACCAGTATAATCCTTTGAAAGTGCGGGAAGATGCGCCATTTCCAGGTGGCGTAGCTTTTCCCCAGAGCGGACCCAGCAGCGTTCAGCGCCATTTTTCTCCCTGCAGATGCAGCTCTAGAGATGCTGACAGGGAGTGCTGTCCCTCCACACGACTCCAGCTATCCTGTGCAGTACCAGGGGGTTGTGTAGAAGGGGGGGAGGCTGTAAATTACTGTGTAGTCTATTAAGGGTACACAGTCAGCGCCAGGTGGGATATACTGCCTAATTAAGCGCTGTGTGTGTGTGTGTGTGCTGGCTCCAAGCTCTGTGCTTCTCTGAAGGATTTGGGGGGGGGGGAAACTGTGTCTGACATTTTCCTGTGTGAGTGTGGGTGTATGCTTTTTCACTTAACCATGTCCAGGAACACTGTGTCTTATGCTGCAGAGGACTCTTCTTCTCCAGAGGAGTCCATTCCATGTACCCAGGAATGTAATGTATTGTCTCAGATCCCGGTTACTGAGACAGAATGGCTGACTTCTATTAAGGGAATGATCTCTCAGATCTCTACTAAGGTAGCCCATACTGAGACTGAAACTCAGGTTTTAAAGAAGTCTATGGAAGTTTGGTCAGGTTCTGTTCCTATTCCTTCTAAATCCCCTAGCGTATACCCAAAGAAACGTGCACTTGCCCAGATTATGCAATAAAACACGGATACCGAATCTGATACGGCAGATGGTGATGGGGATTTGCGGAGGGGTGCGGCATTCCTTGCGAAGGGGGTGCATCTGATGATTGAGGCCATTAGAGATGTGTTAAACATTACTGACACACCACCTGTGCATGTTGAGGAGGCTTACTTCACAGACAATAAGAAAGCCTCGCTAACCTTCCCTGCGTCCAAAGAATTAAACGCTATATTTGTTAAATCCTGGGAAAACCTGGAGAAGAAATGCCAGTTCCCTAAAAGGGTTCCGGTTGCTTTTCCCGTCCCTGAAGAGGATAGGAAAAGATGGGAGACCCCATTGTTCCAGTTCCACCTCATCAGCAAAACAAGGGTTACTATTCGAACCTTTTCGTGGTACCGAAACCGGATAGTTCGGTCAGGCCGGTTTTGAACTTGAAATCGCTAAACCCTTATCTAAGGGAGTTCAAATTCAAAATGGAGTCTCTGAGGGCGGTGATCTCAGGTCTGGAGGAGGGGGAGTTTCTGGTATCCCTAGATATCAAGAATGCGTACCTCCACATTCCCATTTGGCCACCGCATCAGGCTTATCTCAGGTTTGCACTGTTAGACAATCACTATCAGTTCCAGGCACTGCCATTCGGTCTCTCCACGGCACAGAGGGTCTTCATCAAGGTGATGGCAGAGATGATGGTTCTCCGCAGACAGGGAGCGAGCATAATTCCATATCTGGACAATCTGCTGATAAAGGCATCGTCCAGGGAGAAGTTCTTACAGTCCATTACTCTCACGACTCATTTGCTCAGGGAACATGGTTGGATCCTGAACCTTCCAAAGTCCCATTTGGAGCTGACAAGGAGATTGTCTTACCTGGGGATGATCCTCGACACGGAGGTGCAGAGGGTGTTTCTACTGGTGGAGAAAGCGTTGGTGATGCAATCAATGGTCCGGGAAGTCTTGAAGCCTGCCCGGGTATCGGTTCATCAGTGCATTTGCCTTCTGGGGAAGATGGTTGCCACTTACGAGGCTCTACAGTATGGAAGATTTCATGCTTGGTCATTCCAACTGGATCTCCTAGACAAGTGGTCGGGATCTCACCTACACATGCGCCAGAGGATACGTCTGTCGCCGAAAGCAAGGATTTCACTCCTCTGGTGGCTGCAACTGCCTCACCTTCTGGAGGGCCGCAGGTTCGGGGTTCAGAACTGGATCCCTCTAACCACAGATGCAAGTCTCAGGGGTTGGGGCGCAGTCACCCAAAGGGAAACCTTCCAAGGAAGGTGGTCAAGTCAGGAATACCTTCTTCCAATAAACATACTGGAACTAAGAGCAGTGTACAACGGTCTTCTTCAAGCAGCACAACTTCTGCAAGATCAGGCCATTCAAGTGCAGTCGGACAATGTAACGATGGTGGCCTACATAAACCAACAGGGTGGAACAGAGAGCAGAGCTGCAATGTCAGAGGAAACAAGAATCCTCCCCTCTGGACAAAAAGGCATGCAGTGGCACTGTCAGCAATCTTCATTCCGGGAGTGGACAACTGGGAAGTGGACTTCCTCAGCAGGCACGATCTCCATCCAGGAGAATGGGGCCTCCATCCGGAGGTGTTCAGAGGTGACCAGTCGTTGGGGCATTCCTCAAATAGATATGATGGCCTCGCGTCTCAACAAGAAACTTCGGAGGTACTGTTCCAGGTTGAGACACCCACAGGCAGCGGCGGTGGACGCCCTGGTAACTCTGTGGGCGTTCAAGTCAGTGTATGTGTTCCTTCCACTCATTCCAAGAATTCTAAAGCTTGTAAGAAGAACAAGAGTTCAGGCGATCCTCATTGCTCCGGACTGGCCAAGGAGGGCTTGGTATGCTGATCAGCTGGATCTGCTACTGGAAGATCCGAGGCCTCTTCCTCTTCGGGAGGATCTTCTGCAACAGGGGCCGTTCGCTTATCAAGACTTACAACGGCTACGTTTGATGGCACGAAGGTTGAGTGCCAGATAGCTCGGAAGGGTATTCCGAACAAGGTTATTCCTACCTTGATACAGGCTAGGGAAGGAGTAACGTCTAAACATTAACATCAAATTTGGAAAAAGTATGTCTCTTGGTGTGAATCCAAGAAATTTCCTGCGGTTGAGTTTCAACTTGGACGGTTTCTCCTCTTCCTGCAAGCAGGTGTGGATATGGGCCTGCGGTTGGAATCCATAAAGTTCTAGATTTTGGCTTTATCCATTTTCTTCCAGAAACAGTTGGCTGCCCTCCCTGGGGTTCAGATCATTCTGGAAGGGGTTCTGCACATCCAGCCTCCCTTTGTGGCACTTACGGCACCCTGGAATCTTGATGTGGTGTTGCATTTCCTGCAATCGGATTGGTTTGAGCCTTTACAGGAGACTGAGGTCAAGTTTCTCACGTGGAAGCCTGTCACATTGTTGTTCTTGGCTTCTGCTCGACGTGTGTCAGAATTGGGGGCTTTGTCCTATAAAAGCCCCTACTTAATATTCCATGAAGATAGAACTGAGCTCAGGACGCGTCAGCAGTTCCTTCCAAAGGTTGTGTCGGCTTTTCATATCAACCAATCTATTGTGGTGCCAGTGGCTACTGACTCCTCAGTTGCATCAAAGTCCTTGGATGTTGTGAGGGCTTTGAAGATCTATGTGAAGAGGACTGTTTGTCACAGAAAATCGGACTCTCTGTCCTTTATGATCCCAAGAAAATTGTGTGTACTGCTTCTAAGCAGACGATTTCTCGCTGGATCAGGTTCACTATCCAGCATACGTATTCTACGGCAGGATTGCTGTGTCCAAAATCTGTTAAGGCCCACTCTACTCGTAAGGTGGGGTCTTCCTGGGCGGCTGCCCGGGGTGTCTCGGCATTACAACTTTGCCGAGCAGCAACTTGGTCTGGGTCGAACACGTTTGCTAAGTTCTACAAGTTCGATACTTTGGCCTCTGAGGACCTGAAGTTTGGTCAATCAGTTCTGCAGGAGCCTCCGCGCTCTCCTTCCCGTTCTGGGAGCTTTGGTACATCCCCATGGTACTAATGTGGACCCCAGCATCCTCTAGGACATAAGAGAAAATAGGATTTTAATTATCTACCGGTAAATGCTTTTCTCATAGTCCGTAGAGGATGCTGGGCGCCCGCCCAGTGCTTCGTTATCCTGCAGTGGTTACTTGGTTCAGTACTGCTTTGTTACTAGTTAAGTACTGCGTTTTTTTTACTCGGTTTAGTAATGTTTCAGCTGTTGCTAAGTTTTCAGGCTAGTTAGCTTGGTTTGCCTTGTTTGTGTGAGCTGGTGTGAATCTCGCCACTATCTGTGTAATATCGTTCTCTCGAAGTTGTCCATCTCCTCGGGCACAGTTTCTAGACTGAGTCTGGTAGGAGGGGCATAGAGGGAAGAACCAGCCCACACTATTAAACTCTTAAAGTGCCCATGGCTCCTAGTGGACCCGTGTATACCCCATGGTACTAATGTGGACCCCAGCATCCTCTGGATTATGAGAAAAGGATTTACTGGTAGGTAATTAAAATCCTATTTATATTCACATATACTCACTTTTCATTGTCTTATTTCTCTGGCTGGGTCCACAGGTTATCCACAGGATAACATTGGGATATGCCGGAGCGACAGCGGAAATGGCACCAATCACAAGCTTTCTGGCCTCCCAGGATGCATCGGGGCTTCTCCATATAATCCCGCCCACTGACTCAGTCAAATCAGTTTTTTGTTTGGTGCGGCAGGAGCCGGACCATGGTGACAGGGCTGCAGTTAATAGCAGCCTGAAGCTTTTATTATTTTATTTTTATAGTCTTACTATGTTTTTTTTGAGTGACTTTTCTCAACAGCGTCTTAAACGCATGCTATAAAGAGTCGCTCTAACAACTCTCCACCGGGTCGCAACAACTTTTACCTTCGCAATATAGTGCTGTCTCGACGGGCGTCTGTGTCAGCTGATTCTAGCAGGTCCAGCAGACGAAACCAGGCTGTGGCCGGAGCATGGGGAGAAGGTAAGTCAATCGGTTTCCTCTTACTAGGGCAGTCATGGCTAACCTTGACACTCCAGCTGTTGTTGAACTACACATCCCAGCATGCCCTGCATCAGTTTTAGCATGGCCAAATAACAAAACTGTAGCAGGGCATTCTTTTTACAACAAAATCCCGGGTCCGATCCGGGATTTTGAACACGGGAGTTTCCCGGTTCGGACCCGGCTTCATACCCCATTTACACTGCTCTTTAACCCGGGTTATTCCCGGGTCAGCACCGTTTACACTGAAGCCGGGTCAGCCCTGCTTTTCTCTGTGGATGTCATTAAAAATGGCCTTGTAAGACTGATAAAGATGATGTCACAAAAGTTAACAAAAGTGAGAGGTGGTGCCTGCTCCCAGCACTGCAGCAATGATGGCAGACGGAGTAGCTGTGTTTCAGTTCTTGCGGTTCTATACAGCAACAGAGATTGAAGCAGCAGCTTCTAACGCTCGTGTCAGCAGTGTCTTGGTGCAGATCAGGCTGTGAGCAGACTGGGGATATTGTATGCAGGTCAGGCTGTGGCTGTAGTGAAGGGAGCAGGCTACAGAAGCTGCATAAACGCTGCTGTGATGCTCCATGTGCACTGTCTGCGGTGCACTGACTGATGACATCATCTGCCAGTGCCACAGAAGCTCCAATCAGCTTCTCTCTGCAACAGCCGGGTCAAATAACCCGGGTTGGCAGCGTTTACACTGCCACAGAATCCGGGTCCGACCCTGAGCATTTCCTGGGGGTGGATTCCCGGGAAACAGGACCAGGGTTATTTTTCAGAGCCCATTTACACCAGGCCCTGACCCGGACTGATTCGCCAATAACCCAGGTTATTCCTTTGGTGTAAAAGGGGTATTAATCACATGCCAGCCCAACGCCATGGTGTCTGGAGAGCTGCAGCCAAGGTCTTCTGGAATCTCTGGAGAGCTGCCCAACGCAATAAGGCTTTCCGTCCAATGATTAGATATGTTGGTTGATAGTGTTCATTCTAGCACCCTGCACCTTTCGAAATCCGTGCAGTTCCTCTTTCCTGCCTGGGGTGTCGCTCTATGCTCTGGTGCTTCTCAGCACACTCTGATCTCTTACTCAGTGCTGTGATACAGACCTGTGTGTGCTGAGAAGCACCAGAGCAGAGAGCAACACCCCAGGCAGGAAAGAGGAATTGCACAGTATTTGAAAGGTGCAGGGTGCTAGAATGAACACTAGTTGAGTTTGCTTCTCCAAACAAAGTATGCTGCTCCCCATTCCACCTCTCTCGTCTACTTCCCAGTTCTTTAGTTAGACTAAAATTTGTCATCTTGGGTGTAAATATGCATTTGCTGATATTTTAATTAGTTTAATATACTATATTGTTTAATATCCCCACGTCCTTTGAGATATTTATTCAACTGGTATAAATACCAATGTCTGTGCTGGAAAGAAAAGAGTTATTATATTCAACTCTATATGTAACAGTCAAAGAAGAAGAGAAAAGAAGAGAAAAGTTTCCACACCAGGTATTAATAGGTTTTGGGAAATATTGATCTATTGTAAAAACTGCATTGACACCTTATTATTGGTACGTCCACAGTATGATCAAGAGCCACTCTCCAATTTAAAGCAGACTAAATCAATTTAGAAAAGGGAAAGATTGTCTTTTTATTGGGTGCACATTTTGCCAGAATATAGTTAGAATATAACTTTTAATAGAACACTTTGAAAAAAAATGATCAACATCCTCACGTTATTATAGCCTGTTAGGCTGGTATAATTTTTATATTTACCAATTAGCCCACTATGGGGCTGGCTAGAGCGAAGTATAAAAATTAGTGAAAGAAATTTTGTGATGTGGTATAAAGAAAAATTGTGTTTTGTGAATAAAGAAAAAAGAGGATTTTGGTACGTACCGATAAATCCATTTCTCTGAATCCACTCGGGGACACTGGAACAGTCTTATACGGTAGGGGTGTGAAGCTTGCAACCGGAGGTGTGGCACAATTTAAAAATTTGCATTGTCTGCACCGCCAACTCCTCCCATTCACGTCCCTCATCCTTCAGTTTGGAAAATTTGACTGACAGCATCCAAGAACTCCTTTAACAGAAAAACTAAGGCTCTTTGTACGAACTATTTTAACAAGAACTCTGAACACAGCAGGTTGACAGCACCGAGGCAGGCGTCCAGTGTCCTCGAGTGGATTCAGAGAAATGGATTTATCGGTAAGTACCAAAATCCTCTTTTCTCTTTCATCCACTAGGGAACACTGGAACAGTCTTATACAGTAGGGGACGTCCCAAAGTTATCCCCAAGGGAGTGAGTGCTGTCGGTGGCCTGCAAAACTAAACGTCCAAACTTAGAATCTCTGGACGCACCCCTCACGTGGTGTTTTTACAGGAGACACATTGGGTACATGACTCCTATATTTCCGTAAAAGCCCCTTGGATTGGTGATTGTATCTCTGCCCCTTATGCCAATAAAACTAGAGGTGTTGCTATTCTCTTTCACAGGACTCTCCAGTATTCAATCCTTAAAAAATTTATTGATCCTGAGGGTAGATTTATCTTGTTAGATGTCTCCATAGATGGTACGGTATATACCTTTTTGAACCTTTATGCACCTACTGGATCTAACAACCTCTTTTTTGCAGATATCCTCCAGAGAGTTCTATCTTGGGGCGGTCAGAATTTGATTTTAGTGGGTGACTTCAACACGGTCGTCGATCCATCCATGGACAGATCGGGGGTGAGTACTAAAAGACCCGGACCATCTCCTAATCTTCTTTCCTCTTTCTGTTCTCAACTTGCTTTACTAGACCCTTTGCGTATCCATCACCCCCTACATCGAGATTACTCTTTTTACTCACACCCACACTCTACTCACTCTCACACTGACTATCTATTCTTATCTAAACACCTTTTCTTTAAAGTCTCTCACACTTCAATTAAGGATATAATTATTTTAGACCATGCCCCCATATCTTTGTCCCTGCATTTAGCTTTGCCCCAGTGTGTCTCCAAATGTTGGAGATTCCCGGCATATCTCATGCACTCTGAGGACTTTTTACTACATCTTAAACACACCTGGCTTAACTACGTCACTGACAATTTGGAACAAGAACCTAATGTTCCTCTTTTCTGGAGGGCCTCTAAAGCTGTCCTCAGAGGACACATTATTTCTTATGTCAACTTTAAACGTAAGAAATTTAATTCTAAATTGCAAGAGCTGAGTACCGAGCTCACACGTGCTTATCGTGCTTATATACGATGCGATAGTCTGATTCACAAGGAAACGTACCTCATGGCAAAACAAATTTATGACACTTTTCTTACCGAACAGGCCCAAACAAGTTATGACTATGGCAGGAATAGGTTTCATAGATGGGGGAATAAGTCAGGGAAGCTTCTGGCCAATCTAGTCAGGGGGGCCTCGGAAAAAAAACATGGGTGAATGCATTACACAGTTCTGGAACTATTCTTTCTAATCCCAATGATATTTGTTCTGCTTTTATGTGCTTTTATAAATCTCTGTATACTATGGGCACTGACAGTGCAGTCGATGGCCAGTCCTTTTTGAATGAAACACAGTTGCCGGAGCTCACGTCGGAAGAGAGGGACTTGTTGGATGCTCCTGTCACCTATGATGAGGTTCGGGCCACTATTAAGTCTCTCCCTAATGGAAAGAGCCCTGGTCCTGACGGCTTCAGTGCCGAATTTTATAAGATGCTGAGTGTTGATATTCTTCCAGTACTAACTAAGCTATATAACCATGTCCTTACAACAGGAGAGACTCCCCTTTGTTTTAATGAGGCACGGCTCATCGTGCTTGCGAAGCCCGGTAAGGATCCCAGGGTCATACCGCCATATCTAAAATAATGGCTAACAGACTGCAGACCTGCTTGCCCCGCCTGATCTCACCTGCACAGTTGGGGTTTGTTAAGGGTAGACAATCTACCCGGGGAATAAGAGCGGCCCTAGATGCAATATCTCACACTCATTTATATCAAGCCAAAAATAATATTATTATAAATTTAGTTGCAGAAAAGGCGTTTGATAAGATCGCCTGGCCTCATCTGACTAGAGTCCTTGCCCACCAACGCTTTGGCACGCTGTTCTGTAACTTAGTGCAGACCATATACACTAACCCTGTAGCGCAAGTTTTAGTTAACAACGTGACATCCGCCCCTTTCACATTGGAAAGAGGCACCAGACAGGGATGCCCTTTATCTCCCCTTCTTTTTAATTTAGCGTTAGAGCCCCTTATAAGATATATTCTGTTGCATAGGGATTACAGGTGCATTGCAGTGGGCACTCAGGAACTGAAGATGGTGGCGTTCGCTGATGACCTTCTTTTTATGTCCGACCCTCACCTTTCGATTCCTCGGTTGATCACCACGATTGACCGCTTTTCTTCTTTCGCAGGATTTTCTATTAATTATGGGAAGTCAGAGGCATTGGCCATGTTTGGACAGGCGAGAACGGGATGGGGGGACATTTCCTTTTAAATGGGCGTCTGCTTATATAACCTTTCTAGGAGTGGCGCTCCCCTCTCACTTATACCGATACAATATTACCCCGGTCTTGCTTAAGATAAAAACTGAGCTTGGCCTTTGGCAGGCCCTCCCTCTTAACTTGCTGGGGCGCTGCAACCTGTTCAAGATGGACAGCTTCCCAAAACTCCTCTGTATTTTGCAGATGACTCCTTTATTATTATCTAGTCCGGATCTGTCCTCACGAAATGCCTCCATTACCAAATTTATCTGGTCTGGCAAGCGTCCCCGGATCAGTATGAAAAAACTATCCCAAACGATATCCAGAGGTGGAGTTAACCTACCTAATATCAAACAATACAACCTTGCCTGTCTCCTCCGCATTGCCATGGATTGGCTTGGCGATAATAATTACTACACGGATTCCATTCTGGACTCTCAATTCTGCATTCCTCTATCCCTCAGTTATCTTCTCCATGCCCGGCCTTCCAAATTGACCTTGAATATAACTGATAATCTATTGCTATTTCCTATTATACATATAAGCTTCAATGTTTTTATTCACTTTCGCTACCCCTAGTCGGCAATCTGGAGTTTCAAGAGGGGAGGGCCTTGAGACCCTTCACTACCTGGCATTCTTCTGGTATATATAACCTACGCGACTTACTTAATGCATCCCGCCTCCCACTATCCTTTGCTGAAGCGAAGGATAAATATGGCTTACACCCTCGACAGGAGTTTTCGTACTTTCTTTTTTTTTTTTACTTGTGTAATTTTTTTATTGAAGTTTTTCAGGGAAAAACAAAAAAACATTAAATACAGAACAAAACATCAAACAAAACAAAAAAAAAAGGTACAGGAAGAATACAGCAAATAATGCAATCTGTGTCACAGTGTCACATAGAAAAAGATAATACGTGTCACGACAATCTCGCAAATTCACATACTAAGCCTCAATCAGTTAGAGAATAGTGCCCCAGCTGCAGCCAGACGGGAGGTATTCCACCTATCCCACTTGCTGAAGTAATGGGGCAGGGTCCCTCTAGACCTATGTGTAAACCTCTCATGTCCTGGTACCTCATTCACTAGAGCTCGCCAATTGTATACATTGGGGGAAGAAGTAGCAAACCAGTTACGTGCTATAATCACCTTAGCTAAGGTAGTCAGGCAAAGAACATATTTGTATAGTGCCGGGCAGTAGGATTCCTCTAAGTCTAGCGCAAACATACACAGTGTAGGAGAAAGGGGGGGGCAGCGTAGGTTCAGTAAGGAGAATGTCCGACCAGACTGCTTCCCAAAAGGCATATACAGTGGGGCACAGCCATAATAAGTGCCAAAAGGTAGCTTCAGGGGCACCACATCTTGGGCAGGTAGTTCTATACGTCCTATGTAAAACAAAGAAATAAACCTGCTGGTACTTGACACACTGAGTAGTATATTTAAGAGAGCACAACACCTGGAGCCATTGGTCATCTGTAAGTGAGCCAATATCTTGTTCCCACTAAAGTTTAAGTTGGTCAAATATATTTGGGCAGATGTGGGCATTAAGACTAACATATAAAATGGAAACTTGGTGACTTGTACCCAAATTCATAACCATGTCTTTAATCGGGGAATCAGAAATGGGTGGAGGCGAGGCCCCAAACTGTGCCTGCACCGCATGGCGGAGCTGTAGATAGCGATAAAAGGATCTATTGGATATTTCAAGCTCCTCCTGCAGTTGTGTGAAAGATTTGAAAACACCATTATCATACAGTTGTGAAACTGTGGTAAGGCCCGCCCCAATCCATATGTTGTCCTGTGAGAGCTGCAATAACTCCCTATATGCTGGGTTAAACCAAAGTGGTGTGTCAGGATCTGTACCTCGCCATGCATAGTAAGAGTGAGTTTGACGCCATACGAGTAGCAACTGACGGAGTAAAAGAGGAAGACCAGCAGTAGAAGAGGCAGAGAGAAGGAACTGGACAGGGGAGAAGTGAGACCCCACATACTCGGCAAAGAATCTCTCAAACGTGGGACTATCCCTACTGAGAATCCAATTAGACAAATGCGCAAGTTGGGCAGCTAGATAATAGGCCCGCAGATTGGGAAAACCCAAACCTCCATCCAATTTAGCCCTAACCAGAGCTCTCAGGGCAACCCTAGGCGTTTTGTCGCCCTAAACAAAAGAGGAAAGCACACTATCAATGCTAGTGAAAATTTTCTTGGGGATATAAGTAGGAGAGTGCTGCAATAGATAAAGATATTTTGGTTGTATCACCATCTTGATCAAGTTAATGCGACCCGTGACAGTAAGGGGAAGCTTCTTCCATATATGAATCCGTCGCTTCAGATCCACCGTGACCTGGTCAATGTTTTGATGTACAAAAGACTTAACATTAGGAGTGATCCAGACACCAAGATACTGAAAGCGAAGGGTCCAGTGCAAGGAGGACACAATAGGCAATGGGTCAGGAAGAATACCAGATATGGGAAAGACATTAGATTTATTCCAGTTGATAGGCCGGAATAGAGGCCAAATGTATCAACAATACTTAGAATGGAGGTCAGGGAAGCATCAGGGTCTCTGAGAAACAAAAGCACGTCATCGGCATATAATGCAATAATATCCTCATGTCCGTCAATAGTAATGCTCCTAACATCAGGGGACGCTCTGATGAAACACGCCAATGGTTCCACAGCCAGGGCAAAAAGGGCAGGGGACAGTGGGCAGCCCTGTCTAGTACCACGAGACAAAGCAAATGGGGATGTTACATAGCCATTGACAGATATTCGAGCCACGGGGGAGGAATAGAGTAATTGTACCCAGCGTATGAATTTGGGGCCAAAAGCAAATCGTCTAAGGACTTCCCACAAATACTCCCATTCCACAGAGTCGAAGGCCTTGGCAGCATCCAGGGAAACCACCACAGCCCCTGACTCGGGCTGATCCCCCCCATCTGCAGGTGACAAAACAGTCGCCTCAAATTTTGGAGAGTAGACTTGCCTGGCATAAATCCTGTCTGATCATCATGAATGATCGAAGTGATAACACTATTGAGTCTAAGTGCCAGAATTTTGGCCAAAATCTTGACATCAGTAGGTAGCAATGAGATTGGGCGGTAGGATTCTGGGGCCGTAGGGTCCTTACCTGGTTTGAGGATCACCACAATAATAGCTTCTGACATAGAAGGAGGCAAACGAGCACCCTCTAGCAAGGCATTAAAGAGAGTCAAAAGATAGGGGACAAAGTATGCACGATATTGTCTATAGACTTCAACCGGTATACCGTCGCTACCCGGGGCCTTTTTATTAGGGAAGGAGGCAATAGCTGCCTCAACTTCCTCTGGAGTGATACTAGCATCTTAAAAATCTATAGATTGTTGGGACAACTGCGGTAGGACAATACGTGAAAGATATTGCTGTAGTTGACTGGAGGTATAAGTGACTTTAGAGGCACACAACGAGGAATAAAAGGACTGGAAAACCTGGGCTATTTCAGGAGTGGCAGACCATTTCGCCCTAGGCATCACAGATCTGCTGAATGGAACCTCCAGTTCTCTCTCCCCGAGCTAGAAAAGCCAAGTAACTACCCCCTGTGTCCGATTGTGAATAGAGGGTATGCTGGGAGAAAAGTAATTTGCGCCTTGATTTATCAAGTAAATGGTCAGACCAGGCTCTCCTGGCCAAATCCCACCTCACTCGGCCACTAAGGGTCTTAGTAGAAAGGTAAACAGACTCAGATTGGGAACAGGCAAGCTCCAGGCGCACCTCCTCCTCCCTACTAGATTTTTTGACACTAGCTATTTGTCGCATGAAGGAGCCCCATAGCGAAGCCTTAAATGCATCATGTTTAACCAGTTGATTAGAACAGGACGCATTATGAACCTCAAAATCACTCCATTCACGAACCAAGGCCTCATGATCAGTCAACAAGGTCAACCAAAAGGGATTCAATTTCCAAAGTTTAGCCCCACAGACAGAGACAGAATCTAGGGCCACCAGCAAGGGTGAGTGGTCCGAGATTCCCCTCTGTAGGTACTGGACATCTAGTATTCTAGCAGTGAGATCAGGGGAAACGAAGGCCAAATCTTTTCTCGAGAACGTGTGAAAACTGGCCGAGTGGCAAGAGTATTGCAGTTGTTTGGGGTGTCTCAGCCTCCAAACATCCAGGAGCCCAAGCTCGGCAACCAGCCTCGCAAATGGTGTGGGGGACAGGGAAACATTATTGAAATCTCCGATGCAAAGAACCGGTGCTGAGGGAGAAGTAGCAATAAACGACATTGCCTGTCGGAGTACTTCATTATTGTAGGGGGGGGGGATATAAACAGCAAGTATATGCAAAAGTGTACGGTTAACATAAGCCCTAAGGAATACATACCTGCCATATTCGTCAATTTGACTATGAACTAAATGGAAATTAACCGACTTCCGCACCAAAACTGAAACCCCCCTGGAATTAGCAGAAAAGGTGGAATGATAGGAGAGACCAACCCAGGGCTTCCTGAGAGCCAAGGTTCTAGTACCAAGTGTGTTTCGGTGAGGCATATAACATCTGCCTTATACTTCCTCACCTGAGATAAAACCAGAGCCCGCTTGATGCGGTCATTCAGGCCCCTCACATTCCAGCCGAGTATGCGGAGTCCATCAACCCCTGCAGCCATGAGTATAAGAAAGAAAGGACAGAAGGAGAAAAGAAGCAAGGGCGAATATGGAGAGGCAGAAGAAGAGGAATATCCAAGGCAAGCAGGACACGTAACAGAGAGAAACCCGGAGTGTATAGAAGGAAGGAGCAAAGGAACCACTGCGGCCCTCCTCCAGCAAGCAGGCAGAGCATCCGGAGACCAAAAGGCACATATAAGAAAAAACATAGACACATTGCAGTTCAAGAAAAAAAATAACACAGTGACACATGGAGCAATACATATACAAGAAAAAAAAAAAAACCAAAACTGCCCAAACAACCCCCTCCCTGCATATCCATCCCAAACTAGACACGCCTGGATCCCAAAAAACCCAACTAAACTAAAGCTGAAAACCTATAGCAACCCCAGGGAGTAGAGACAAGTATTGCCTCTACAAAAAGGCTATATCCTAGCATTCAGCTCCTAAACTTAAAGATCGTCCCCGCTACATAAATAGCAGGAGTACAAAACCCAGCAAAACAATGCGACCCCTGAGAGAGAAACAGTCCTCAGTTAGGGGCCCGAGGTCTACGCTCCAGCCAGGCCTCCGCCTCTTGAGGGGTATTGAAGAAGTGTGTGGAGCCATCATACACCACCCTTAAACGTGCCGGAAACAACATGGCATATTGGATTTGATGGTCACGAAGCTTCCTTTTGACCTGAAGGAACTGCGCACGCGACTTCTGGACATCTACGGCAAAGTCCGGATAAACAGAAATATCATGGTTGTCAAATTTCAAAGGACCCTGTGTGCGGGCCAGCCGCAGGACCGCATCCCGGTCCCTGTAGTGTAGGAAACGGGCTATGAAAGTGCGTGCAGTGCGCCCGGGGGAGGAGCCCTGGCAGGCAATCGGTGCGCCCTCTCCACAGAAAACTGAGGACCAAAGTCATCGCGTTGAAATAATCGGAGAAACCATGTTTCCAGGAACGATTCTGAGGAGGAGCCCTCCGCTCTCTCCGGGAGGCCCACAAAGTGGACGTTATT
Organism: Pseudophryne corroboree; assembly: GCF_028390025.1. Taxonomy (NCBI): domain Eukaryota; kingdom Metazoa; phylum Chordata; class Amphibia; order Anura; family Myobatrachidae; genus Pseudophryne; species Pseudophryne corroboree. Next base: position 49,086,359 of record NC_086446.1, on the reverse strand, counting down.
ACGACGTATTCTTCCTTCAATATCAGAAATCTTCGCCTTAACTGCCGACATTTGAGTTGTGAGATTGGAAACTGTATCTTTAAGAGGATTGGTGACGTCTTCTAGGTCGGAGATACAGTGCTCCGCTTCCCCCACCCGTTCACGAATCTTTTGCATGTCATGTCTGATTAAAGTGATATCCACCTGTACTTGGCCGATTTTATCCATGACTCTGTTCGGATGTGGATATGGCCAAAATAATTTGCTGCGTCGACTGGGACGTGTCATCCTTTCGAGGAGGTGTCCCCGAGGGGGAAGGAGGGGATGGGGGAGCAGCACCCCGGGTGGGTTGGGAGGAGGACTGAGAGCCTCTAGCATATTTTTCAAGCTTAGCAGCAGCGGTAGCAGCAGCACTGCTCCCACGCACCATGACGGGACACGGGTGGAACACGGGGGTGGAGGTAGAAATAGCAATAACAGTAGAGGCCAAGTGCGAGAGCAAAGCTACTGAAGTAATGCAGAGAGAGGACTCCCGCAGCGATGATATAGAACAAACAATACGTGCTCACCACAAGCTGTAAAATCTTCAGGCTACCAGAGTCTCACTTAGGTGAATGAACACAAGCAGGGAAAAGGAAATCTTTAGTGGCAGCAGTCAGGCTGTATAATCAGCAGCAGGCTTTCAAGTGGACCCTCATGGAGAGTAGTGTAGATAGGGAAGCGCCAACCAGCAATGTAGGCAAAGTAGGATAGCTGCAGGTGTCCAGGCAGCCCAGCAGGCAGAGTAGTGCAGACAGGGAGGCTCCAACCAGCAGTGCAGGGAGGCAGGGGTCGTCAGGAGGGACGGTCAGTGCAGACAGATGCACCCCCGCACTGTCAGCAGCGATCACCGCCACACAGGGACAGTCAGCCCGCCAGTCGCAAGGTGGAGGGAGACAGGGGCACACGCCGACCTCCGGATCAGCAGAAACAGCAGAGGGCACGGGTGAAGGGAGCTCCGGCCCAGCGCGTCCCCGGCCTCCGCTGTAAGTTCTCAATATGGCGCCGCACTTCCGTTCAGACGGAAGGAGTGAGGCAGAGCGGTGTAGGTCGCGATCCGTCCAGCGGCCGCCCAGGGCAGAAACACAGTCCCGCAGACCCCTCAAAATGTGCAGGGCCAAGAGTCACAAAGGGTGAGCCAGGTCAGGAGTGATCACCAGCGGGGGAATCAGGATAAAGAAAGCAGGATAGACGGAGCTCTAACTCCTAGCTCCTTACTCCATGCTCGGCCAAGCCACGCCGAGTTTTCTTACTTTCAGGCAATCCACTACCTTAAAACTGTTTTGCCCAAACTGACAGATCATGACTTTCTTGATCCCCTTATCACACTTCTCCGCTCTGGTTTCTACTCCATCTCGACTATATATGCACATATCCGCCTAGAAATTGACCCAGACGTGGGTCTTCCGAGCTGTCCCAATGGTCCTCCCATGTTCCATCGGTCACCCCTGACTCCCTCTTAAACCATTTTCAGTTAACTCTAAAGCTTATTCCAGCAAGCTCATAGAGCTTATATCTCACCTAAATGCCGACATCTAATGGGCATCTCGGAAGAGGCGAGATGTACTAAATGTTTTACACATGGGGCGGATCTTCTACATTGCTTTTGGGACTGTAGTTTGGTTAAAGGGTTTTGGCATGAGGTACATCGATATGGCACTGCGACCCTCGGCATATCTTTTCATTGCACTATATCCTGGGCACTGTTTGGATATTTAGCGGACCAGACGGACATCCCTAGGACCAATAAAAAACTTCTTGTGATATTGTCAGCGCTTAGTAGGAAAGCAATCCTACAACAGTGGATTCATAACTCTGTTCCCACTCTCTCAATGGTGACATCTAGATTATTTTTTTATTTACCATGGACTGGCTGGGGGCACCTATCCATAAGGAAACACTCACTCCAACTCTATTCCCATGTTGGGATAACTACATTCAGACACTTCCCGTACACACTAAACAAGCAATTCAAAACTGCTTCCAGTCTACTTCATGGTATTTACTTCACACTATAGACCATCCAAACCCCTTGGGCCTTTGACTACTATACCTTCATACTTCTTTAGTTTTCTTTCTGCTTTTCTCTATGTTTTATTGTATACCGGGCTGTTTGGGAGATTGATCTCCCAGATTTGGAGATATCTCTGTGGATGGATCGACGACCCGTGACTTCTGGCAGGTTTAAATATTTTCAGTTTTATCTTATTTTATTTTAGTTATTGTGTTTATATCTGGAGAAACTGATGCAATGTATCTGTACTGGTGAACATTTTCACTCTATCGGGTAAATTTACTAAGAATCGTATTTTCCCGTTTGAGGTCAAAGTTCAATCACGAATGACATCGAAAGTGTAAATATGCAACTTTTTGAATTGATTACGACTAATTTACTAAGCTGCCGTATTCTGCATTTTCGTTTTTTCCGATGTCGATGTCATTCGTTTTTTTAGGCAGTGTTTTACGTGAGTGACTTGTAAAACACTGCCGACTTTAATACAATGAATCTCGGCCGGATCTGAGAGATCCGTGCTGGGCTTCATTGTGCACCTTGTAAAAAAAAAAAAATGTTTAAACTTAAAAATTGCGTGGGGTCCCCCCTCCTAAGCCAAACCAGCCTCGGGCTCTTTGAGCCGGCCCTGGTTGCAAAAATATGGGGGAAAAATTGACAGGGGTTCCCCCATATTTAAGCAACCAGCACCGGGCTCTGCGCCTGGTCCTGGTTCCAAAAATACGGGGGACAAAAAGCGTAGGGGTCCCCCGTATTTTTGAAACCAGCACCGGGTTCCACTAGCTGGACAGATAATGCCACAGCCGGGGGTCACTTTTATACAGCGCCCTGCGGCCGTGGCATTAAATGCCCAACTAGTCACCCCTGGCCGGGGTACCCTGGAGGAGTGGGAACCCCTTCAATCAAGGGGTCCCCCCCCCCTCCAGCCACCCAAGGGCCAGGGGTGAAGCCCGAGGCTGTCCCCCCCATCCAATGGGCTGCGGATGGGGGGCTGATAGCCTTTGTTGTAAGTTATGAATATTGTTTTTAGTAGCAGTACTACAAGTCCCAGCAAGCCTCCCCCGCAAGCTGGTACTTGGAGAACCACAAGTACCAGCATGCGGCGGAAAACCGGGCCCGCTGGTACCTGTAGTACTACTACTAAAAAAATACCCCAATAAAGACATAACACACACACCTTGAAAGTATAACTTTAATGCATACATACACACCACCATATACACATACTTACCTTATGTTCACACGAGGGTCGGTCCTCTTCTCCATGTAGAATCCATGGTGTACCTGTTGAAAAAATTCTACTCACCAAATCCAGTGTAGAGGGCTCCTCGGGTAATCCATTTGTAATCCACGTACTTGTAAAAATAAAAAAACGGACACCCGACCACGAACTGAAAGGGGCCCCATGTTTTCACATGGGACCCCTTTCCCCGAATGCCAGGAACCCCCTCTGACTTAAGTCTAAGAGGGTTCCATCAGCCAATCAGGGAGCGCCACATTGTGGCACCCTCCTGATCGGCTGTGTGCTCCTGTACTGTATGACAGGCGGCACACGGCAGTGTTACAATGTAGCGCCTATGCGCTCCATTGTAACCAATGGTGGGAACTTTGTGGTCAGTGGGTGACCGAAAGTAACCTCACCGCTGACCACAAAGTTCCCACCATTGGTTATAATGGAGCGCATAGGCGCTACATTGTAACACTGCCGTGTGCCGCCTGTCAGACAGTACAGGAGCACACAGCCGATCAGGAGGGTGCCACAACGTGGCGCTCCCTGATTGGCTGAAGAAACCCTCTTAGACATAAGTCAGAGGGGGTTTCTGGCATTCGGGGAAAGGGGTCCCATGTGAAAACATGGGGCCCCTTTCAGTTCGTGGTCGGGTGTCCGTTTTTTTATTTTTACAAGTACGTGGATTACAAATGGATTACCCGAGGAGCCCTCTACACTGGATTTGGTGAGTAGAATTTTTTCAACAGGTACACCATGGATTCTACATGGAGAAGAGGACCGACCCTCGTGTGAACATAAGGTAAGTATGTGTATATGGTGGTGTGTATGTATGCATTAAAGTTATGCTTTCAAGGTGTGTGTGTTATGTCTTTATTGGGGTATTTTTTTTGTAGTAGTACTACAGGTACCAGCGGGCCCGGTTTTCCGCCGCATGCTGGTACTTGTGGTTCTCCAAGTACCAGCTTGCGGGGGAGGCTTGCTGGGACTTGTAGTACTGCTACTAAAAACAATATTCATAACTTACAACAAAGGCTATCAGCCCCCCATCCGCAGCCCATTGGATGGGGGGGACAGCCTCGGGCTTCACCCCTGGCCCTTGGGTGGCTGGAGGGGGGGGGGACCCCTTGATTGAAGGGGTTCCCACTCCTCCAGGGTACCCCGGCCAGGGGTGACCAGTTGGGTATTTAATGCCACGGCCGCAGGGCGCTGTATAACAGTGATCCCCGGCTGTGGCATTATCTGTCCAGCTAGTGGAGCCCGGTGCTGGTTTCAAAAATACGGGGGACCCCTACGCTTTTTGTCCCCCGTATTTTTGGAACCAGGACCAGGCGCAGAGCCCGGTGCTGGTTGCTTAAATATGGGGGAACCCCTGTCAATTTTTTTCCCATATTTTTGCAACCAGGACCGGCTCAAAGAGCCCGAGGCTGGTTTGGCTTAGGAGGGGGGACCCCACGCAATTTTTTTCAAAAAATTAACACTTTCCCATCCCCTTCCCACTGATAAACATGCACGGATCTAATGGATCCCTGCATGCCTATCCAAACACAGGATAAAAAAGCAGGTCTGTTTTTTTTTTAGCACTTTTTTACGATTTGTATTTCTGCACGGCAGTGTTTGGCTATTGTCGGCAGTGTTTGTGATTTGCACTTTTTAGTAAATTCCCGATTTCTACCAAATTGCAGGCGTATTTGACCGATGGTGTATTGATTCGTGATTTTTTCCTAGGACTTCCAAAATATTACGAATGCCCTCATCACTGCCGTGATTTTTGCTTAGTAAATTACCGAGATGACACTTTGAAGAAAAAACGGCATCTCGGTCAAAATCGGGACCTTAGTAAATATACCCCTATATGTTCTTTCTCTTTTTTTTTTCTTATATTGTACTCATAAATTCTATTCTCCGTTATTATCTGTTACACACACGTTCTTTTTATTGGAATGTTTAAATGTTTTACCTGTGGAAAATTTTGAAAATGTGTTTTTGATTTCTCCTTGTTCTATTGTGAGACTGAATATTTTATATCCTATTGTCCTCTGGCAGGACAACCCTATGTTCGCACTGTTATACCTTGCTATTTCAATATTCCCTGTCTCGAGTTGCTATATTTTCATTTTTATTATGTGAGAAGTCTGAATAAAAATATTTTGGGGAAAAAAAAGAATCTCTGGACGCAAAGGTATCAAACTTGTAAAATTTCGTGAATGTGTGGGCTAAAGACCACGTCGCCGCCCTGCAAAGTTGAGTAATGGAAGCCCCTCTGGCAGCCGCCCATGAGGCAAGAACAACAAATAGGTATCACTTATCCGGCGCTGTGATCTGTAAATCTGCCAAGGTAATGTTTGTCAGGCACACTTCCGGAATGGTATTGGTTATGTCCGGATATTATGTAAGGAAAAAAAGGGGTTCATATAGTGAAGTACATTATAGACACCTTTTAATATACATATAAATACATAGACAAAAAAATCCTGCTCCACATAAAACAAATGAACAGCACAGTTCATCCAGCACAGGTGCAGTGAGTGCAATTACCAGAATTGTGGCTCAAATCAGCATAAATGTAGGTGAGTCCCGGGCACCCTTGATGTAAAGCAATGCTGCAACCAGTCATCCGGCATCACCGTCACACATCCGTCCTGGGTGTTCTCTGCTGTCACCTCCGACGCGTTTCCACCCCGATCTGGGGTCTTTTTCAAGGAGAATATAAGTGGAGCTGTAGGGCTTGTGTAATTTAAATCTCCCTCGGCCAATAAAATGTCCCCAGACACAGCTGATTAGTATTCCATTCATTATGGATTATCTGCTCAAACAGCTGTGTATTGCGGCGCGTCTCCGTGGTAACGTGACGTCACTTCCGGTGATCGGCTAAAAATAAACTACAGTTCCCAGAATCCTTAGTGCTTGTGTAGTTCGTTTCCATGGCGGCGTGTTGTATCACTTCCGCCGTCACTTCTGGTGAACGGCTAAACATGAACTAAACTACAGTTCCCAGAATCCTTAGTGCTTGTATAGTCCGTTTCCATGGCGGCGTGTTGCATCACTTCCGCCCCCGGGGTTTTTGAGGCACCCACTGATCTGGTGGTATGAGCACCAGTCTGAACCGGAACCTGTTTTCCAAAGGAAATATAAGCTTGCCTAATGGCAAGTCGAATCCATCTAGACAAAGACTGCTTAGACGCCGGCCAACCCTTCTTTTGACCATCATAAAGAACAAACAAATGGTCCGACCTTCTGAAGGACGACGTAACTTGTACGTATATCCGTAAAGCTCGGACAACATCCAAGGACACGTCCCCATCTGCGAATCCCTGAAAGATGGGACTACAATCGGCTGGTTTACGTGAAACCCCGAAACGACCTTAGGAAGGAAATCTGCTCTTGTACGGAGTTATGCCCTATCTTCATGGAAAATTAAGAAAGGACTCCTACAAAATAAGGCTCCTAACTCAGAAGCCCTCCTGGCCGAAGCCAAGGCAAGTAATAAGGTGACCTTCCAAGAAAGATATATCAGGTCTGTTCTTTCCAACGGCTCAAAAGTTGGTGATCTCAAAAATTCCAACACCAAATTTAAGTCCCACGGCACAGTGGGAGGACGGAAAGGAGGTTGTATCCTGACAACCCCCTGTAAAAATGTTTGAACCTCTTGCAAGGATGCCAACTGCTGTTGAAATAGGATGGAAAGAGACGAAACCTGAACCTTCAAAGAACCTAGTCTTAGTCCTCCATCTATACCAGCTTGAAGAAAAAGTAGAAGTCTGGATAAGTGGAAGTTTTTCGAATTCCACCCACATTCCTGACACCAGTCCATGTACCTCTTCCAAATTCTGTAGTAGTGCATGGCTGTAACCAGCTTCCTAGCAGCAATCATCGTAGGAATAGCCGTTCTTGGTATCCCTCTGTTTCTTAAGATCCGGTTTTCAATAACCACGCCGTTAAACGCAGCCTATTCAGGTCTGGGTGTAGGAACGGACCCAGAGATAGCAGGTCCTCTCTCTGAGGTAACCGCCAAGGATCTTCCGCTAGTGAGCCCTGCAGGTCTGAGTACCAACTCCTGCGGTGTCAATCTGGTGCGATTAGAATTGCCCACACTCTTTTCAGCTTTTTTAGAACCCTGGGTATGAGTGGGAAAGGTGAAAAAATGTAAACCCTCCTGTAACACCAAGGAAGTGTTAACGCGTCCACTCCTTCTGGATTGCTGCTGGATCTCTTGTCCTGGACACATATCTGGGCAGCTGATGGTTTTGCCGAGACGCCATTAGGTCCACTTGAGGTAGGCCCCATTTCCTCACCACCATGTCGAAGATCTGCGGATGAAGGCACCACTCTCCCGGATGCATGTCCTGAGGCCTGAGATAATCTGCTTCCCAGTTCTCTACACCTGGAATAAACACTGCCGAAAGGAACTGATGTTTCGCCTTTCTGTCCACAACAAGATCTTCATGGCTTCCTTTAACTCCATCCTGCTCTTTGTTCCTCCTTGACGGTTTATGTAAGCCGTCGTCATGACATTGTCTGACTGTATCCTTAAGTGTTGAATCATGACCATGTCTTCGGCTAAGAAAAGCGCATTGTAAACTGCTCTCAGTTCTGGAATGTTTATGGGTAGGCTGCTCTCCTGTAACGTCCATCTGCCCTGAAACTGATGTTCCTCCAGGACGGCACCCCAACCTCTGAGACTGGCGTCCGTTGTCAGGATCCTCCAATCCCAAATGCCGAATCTCTTGCCTGCTGCGAGATTCTTGTGCAACGACCACAAAATCCAGAAGGCTCGTATGTGTGGTGGAAGTCGTATTCTTCGACTTAGAAGCCAGTGTGAACCTGCTCCCTGAGCAATGAGGTTCTGCTGGAATGGTCGGGAATGAAGTCTGCCGTACTGGAGAGCTTTGAACAATGCCACCATCTTCCCGAGAAGTTGCACACAGAGGTGTAGGGAAACAGTCTGTGTCCTTAATACCTGAGCCACTAACTTCTGTAGGTCCTGGATCTTGGTCTCTGGTAGGAATACTCTCAATTGTACCGTGTCCAAGATGAGACTGAGGAATTGAATCCATTGAGTTGGCATTAGGTTGGATTTCTGAAAGTTCAGAATCCACCCATGTTGAATGAGAAATTGATGAGATGTCTGAGCATCCTTTATCAGCTGTTCCTGAGAGGAGGCCTTGATCAATAGATCATCTAGATAAGGTATTATGGTGACCCCCAATAGTCTCAATCCTGCAACCATTACTGCCATGATCTTCGTAAAGATTCTTGGGGCTGATGATAGACCGAATGGCAGGGCCCTGAATTGGTAGTGATCCTTCACCAGTGCAAACCTTAAGTAAGCTTGGTGAGGAGTCCAAATTGGGATATGCAGGTATGCATCCTTTATGTCTATGGACACCATGAACTCGCCTTGTTCCAACACTGCAATGACCGACTGGATTGATTCCATCTTGAATGTGTAGACCCTTAGAAACTGGTTTAAAGCTTTTAAATTGAGTATCGGTCTGACCGTCCCGTCTGGCTTTGGTACGACAAAAAGATTGGAATAGAAACCCGTTCTACGGTCAGAGGCGGGGACTGGAATAATGACCTCTGACCGTAGCAATTTTTGAATAGCTGTCAGTAGTGCCTTTGCTTTCTGAGGGCACTGAGGCAATCCCGTCGTAAAAAACTGACTGTGAGGTCTCAGTTGAAAATCCATCTTGTATCCCTGGGAGATTATGTTGTTTATCCATAGTTCTGGTGAGGTTTTGGCCCAGATGTCTCGAAAACCTTCCAGACGCGTGCCCACCAAGGGGGCCCCAGGTGAGGTGGGAGGCCGTCATGCCATGGTCTTGTCAGCAGGTTTATCCTGCTTTCTGGTCGCTGCCTGAGAGCGGCCTCTACCTCCACGTGGTTGTGTACCGAAACCTCTTCCTCGTGCTCGAAAAAGACTGCGATCTAAATAAATTAAACATTGGTCCCGAATAACCTCTCCTAACCTGTGGAGTGGTTCTCGTATAAGGAGTAGGTAGGAAGGTGGACTTCCCTGCCGTAGCTTGTGAAATCCACTTGTCCAACTCTGGACCGAAAAGCATTTCACCCCCAAGGGTATGGATTCCACCGCCTTCTTGGTGTCAGAGTCTCCTTGCCATTCTCTGAGCCATAAAATCTGTCTAGCCGATATGGTTGATGCAGAGATTCGCGATGCTATCCTGCTAATATCCTTAGAGGCTTGACACAAGTATGAAACTGATTCCCGAATGTCTTCCGCCAGTTGGGTCATTTCTTCTAACCTATTTTCCTCCTCGAAAGCCTGTAGAATACGTCCAGACCATGCACTCATGACCTTGTTAACCCAAGCACAGACGATCGTAGGTCTCTGTGCTGCACCAGCTGCTACAAAAATCGACTTTAAAGCTGTGTCAACCTTACAATCTGAAGCATCTTTTAAAGTTGTTACATTAGGTATTGGTAAGATTGTCTTCTTTGACAACCTTCCTAGGGAAGCATCCACTACTGGTGGAGTCTCCCCCATTACACCTTTAGGTAAAGGGTAAGTTACTTGAAACCGCTTCGGAAATTGAAAACGTTTATCAGGGTTCTTCCAAGCCTCCTCCATTTGAGATTGGAGAGATTTAGGAATGGTAAACACTGCTGAACGCGGTTTCTGGGATTCGAATAAATTAGAAAAATCCTCTGGCTCCTTAACTTCTTCTACCTTAAAGTTTAGGATCTCTTTTACCGCATCAATTAAGGAATCCAAAACCGAGATTGTTGTGTCCTCTTCCTGAGAATCGGCGTCTAGGTTAGATTCAATCAGCTCACCTTCCTCTGATTCTGGTACAATAGGAAGAGGTCTTTTAACTGCCTTGCGCACATTCGTTTCTGCTTGTCTGGGCGGTGTTAACCTGATGAGAAATTCTGCCATCGTCTTTGAGAATCCCGCAGCGCATTCCGATTGCTGCCTGCATGATTCCGCCATCTCCTTGGAAATTCTATCTGGAAGGTTTTCTTCCCAAGCCCTAGCCAGAGCACTGCTCCCAGGTGGTGCGTCCTTGTCTAAGCAGGAGTCGCACACCCCGGAGCTGCCAACCCGCGTGCTCTTCTTGTTACATTTCGTACAAACATAACAGGTCTTGGAGGTCCTGGTTGGTGCTTTAGACATGTTGATTAAACCCCCTACCAGGGTACTACGCAGCGCTTTCACCCTTTAAACTAGGAACAGAAAGACTGTGAAAGATGACGGAAGCAAAGGTATCGGACCAGGCTGGAACTAGTTTTCCCTTCCTTATATTGCCAAAGGAACAGGACAAAAAGAAATTTAAAAAAAAACTAACATTTTGGGGCGTGGCTTGTGGCCTGACTGAGAGGACGTGCCCCTGGAGAGCTCCTGCTGGTGCAAGCCCCTATAATATTTTAAAAACTACCCTTACGCTGCCTACACCTCCTAAATACTGTCTCACATTGCCATCTACAACTGGGGACACTTGGGGAGCGAACTGCAGAGCCGGAGCACAGGCCTGCCCTGTGCTTGCAGGTTGCGGCCCTCCCTGCAAGGTGAAGCCGGGACCTCAATTTCCATCCACCCCCGCCCGAGAGCAACCGACTTCCGGCCGCTTTAAAATTCACAGAGGAACTTACCCCGCCATCCTGCTGAGTGCCCCTTGCCTGGGGAGACCGGGACGTGGGGCCGAAGTGAGCCTAGGTGCCCCGGGAGCTGCAAGGCCGGAGACGAACAGCGCTGCAGAGGTCCGGTGGCGGCGGCCATCTTGGATGTGGCGTCTGCCGGAAATCGAGTGCTGCATCCCAGTAACTAACCGGCGGGCCGCGGCGGTGAAAGAGGGGACCTGGCGGAGGGCGCTGAGGAGACCAGGAGCATTGGGAGGGTCTGGCCCCACGGTGCTACAGCTGTGACAATCAGAGGGGAAAATCACTGCACATTGCAGACGGCGGCCATCTTGGAGGTGGCAGTATAAACCCCTCTCTTCTGAATTGTGCTGCCCCTGCTGGAACTATATGGAAATACACTCCTTGCCCTAGCAGATTTATTTCAATTGCCTTAACCCTGTAACTGCTGGCATAACTTCCCATATACTCAGGTAAGGAAGTGTGATAAAACAGGACGCTCTCCTGGGGACCCCTCTCACTGATCTCACAGATAAATAGGACCTAGGTCCTGTAAACGATGTAGCACTACGGATGCCTGACTTCCCCCCTCACCCGGACCAATTGTTGAACACGTAACATCCAAGCAGACCATTCTCAATACCAATCCTTAAACGGACGTTTTAATCCTACCAGATATTATGAGCAGAGCGAACACCAGAGCAAAAAAAACGGGAGCTTCACAAGATATCTCGCAACATTTCTCACGCCGGGAAAAACTGTCTGAAACCTCATCTCCACCCCCACCGATGCCTACCCCCATTATGGATCAGACGGACGCACCTTCAACCAAGTCGGACATTCAATCCCTTCAGAACATGATCTTAGACCTCAAGAACTCTTTCACGACAGCTCTTCAATCAGCGATCGGGGAATTAAAATCAGATATGGCGGCTCTAGACTCCCGCACAACCGCGCTGGAATCACGGGAAGACCACCAACAAAATTTCCGCAAACAAGTGGGCGAGGACTTGAGCTACCTATCCAACGAGCTGGAAATCCTCAAGGATAAAGTTGAGGATAGCGAAAATCGCGAAAGGCGGAATAATTTACGCGTCCGCAATATCCCCGAATCTGTCTCAACTTCCGAACTGGAACCATACCTTCGACGCTTGTTCCTTCACTTGGTTCCGTCGCTTACGGACTCTGCCATCTTGATAGAGAGAGCGCACCGCGCCCTGAGGCCTAAACCGAAGGATTCTGACCCTCCCCGCGACGTCATCCTCCGGTTTCTGTCCTTCAGGATTAAAAATAGTATCACACTGGCGTGCAGGAATTCAACCACAATTTTATTTGAAGACTCCCGGATTCAGATTTACCAAGACTTATCACCGGTGACCATTGCTAAACGGCGTGATTTACGTGCCGTCACTTCTACACTGCGCGACAATGGTTACAAGTACCGCTGGGGGTTTCCCTTTCGCCTCATTGTGGAGATTGATGGCAAAGTTCACACCATCCGCTCTCCTGATGAAGGGGACAAGCTTCTTCGAAAGCTGCAGTTGTCCCCAGCTGCTACTTCATAGATATGTCGCTCATTATGTTTATGTTTAGAATCTATGTTTTTGTAATGTTTAGTTAATACTTAATACTTACAAATGGAGACAGATTATCAGACGTAAAAGTGGGTGAAAACCTCGGATCCAGTGATCATCAAGCAGTATGGTTCAGCATTAAGACAGAGACTGACTCGTCCCATACAAAAACAAAGGTGTTGGATTTTAGGAAGGCTGATTTTGTAGGGATGGGAAAATGTGTAAGCGATTCTTTGGCAGAGTGGAGGAACTTGGAAACAGTGCAGGAGAGGTGGAAAACATTCAAATGTGCAATATTGAAGGCAACAGACCTTTGTATCAAAACTGTTAGGAAAAACACAAGGAAAAGGAAGCCAGTGTGGTTTGCAAAAGAAGTAGCAAATATTGTGAGAGCAAAAAAGATGGCTTTTAGGAAATATAAGCAGACACAAAATAATGAAGACAAAAAGATATATCTTGTTAGACAGAAGGAGACAAAGAAGGTAATCAGATGTGCAAAGGCACAAGCTGAGGAGAAAATGGCCCAGTCAGTGGGTAAAGGAGGCAAAACTTTTTTTAGGTATATAAGCGAAAAAAGAAAAACAAAAGGCGGAATTATAAAACTAAAGACGGACACTGGGAATCTTGTTGAGGGAGACAATTTAATAGCAGATCATCTTAATGATTATTTTTGCTCAGTATTTACTACTGAAAGAGAGGGGAAGGGGCCACAGTTAAGTTGCAGGGATATTCAGGAAAATGAAACAAGTACATTTACAGAGGAGAAGGTCCTAACAGAACTCTCAAAGCTGAAAGTGGACAAATCTATGGGGCCAGATGGGATACATCCAAGGATACTAAAAGAACTTAAAGAGGTGCTGGTAGCACCATTGACAGAATTATTCAACCAGTCATTAGCTACAGGAGAAATTCCAGGGGACTGGAAAAGAGCAAACGTAGTCCCACTGCACAAAAGTGGAAGCAAGGAAGAGGCAAACAACTACAGACCAGTGAGTCTTACATCAGTAGTAGGGAAATTGATGGAAACACTCTTAAAAGAAAGAGTTGTAGATCATCTCAAATCCGGCAATTTACTGGATCCCAAACAGCATGGATTCACTGGGGGAAGATCATGTCAAACAAATCTTATTGACTTTTTTGATTGTGTGACTAAAGTGATGGATAAAGGTGGAGCCATGGATATAGCTTATCTTGACTTTAGTAAGGCTTTTGACACAGTTCCACATCGCAGACTGCTAAATAAACTTGAAAGTTTGGGATTGGATATTAGGATTATTGAATGGATAAGATCTTGGTTGAAGGATAGAAAACAGAGAGTTGTGGTAAATGGAGTGCATTCACAGGAGGGAAATGTTACCAGTGGAGTACCCCAGGGATCTGTACTTGGACCAGTGCTTTTCAATATCTTTATTGGTGACATTGCAAATGGGATTAAAGGGAAAGTATGCCTTTTTGCAGATGACACAAAGGTATGCAACAGGGTAGACACACCAGGTGGGGTAAAACAAATGATTGAGGATCTAGGTAGACTAGAGGAATGGTCAAGAGTCTGGCAATTACAGTTTAATGCCAAAAAATGCAAAATCATGCACTTGGGTCTCAAAAATCCTAAAGCTAAATACAGTATTAATGGCACTATACTGGAAACTACTGAGGAGGAAAGGGATCTAGGAGTCACTATTTCAGATGACTTAAAGGCAGGTAAGCAATGTAACAAGGCAATGAGGAAGGCTAGTCAGATGCTTGGCTGCATTGGGAGAGGAATCAGCAGCAGAAAGAAAGAAGTAATAATGCCACTGTATAGGTCATTGGTACGGCCTCATCTAGAATACTGTATTCAGTTCTGGAGGCCATATCTTCAAAAGGATATTAATACATTAGAAACTGTACAAAGGAGGGCAACTAAAATGGTGCATGGCCTACATCACAAAACATACCCAGAAAGACTAAGAAATCTCAATATGTATAGTTTGGAGCAGAGAAGAGAAAGGGGGGACATGATAGAAACTTTCAAATATATGAAGGGTTTTAACAAAGTCCAGGAGGGAAACATTCTCCAAATGAAGAGAAGCAATAGGACACGAGGACATGCACTGAGACTGGAGGGGGGGAGGTTCAGGGGAAATTTGCGGAAAAATTATTTCACAGAAAGGGTAGTGGACAAGTGGAATAGCCTCCCATCAGAGGTGGTAGAGGCTAAGACAGTAGAGCAATTTAAACATGCATGGGATAGACATAAGGATATCCTTACAAAGAAATAAGGAACAAATAAGGTTAGTGATAAAAAAAAAATAATATATAAAAAAAAAAAAGGGGCAGACTAGATGGGCCAAGTGGTTCTTATCTGCCGACAAATTCTATGTTTCTATGTTTCTATGTAAGTATAATTGATTTTGCTCTCAACTTTGCTCAAATGCCATGTAACCCATAATCTAGATACCGTTTTAGGGTACTAACGACCCTTTTACTTTTTTCACACAATGTTCTTGTTGGCGGACCTTTATACTCCACGTATTGCTGTGTAGTTGTTTCGCCGGTATGGCCGGCGCCTCGGAGACATGGCCCTGTGGACGGAGTCCTGGATTGACTCCCTTTTTGACGCCATGGAGCCTGTCTCTGGGCGCCGACCTGTTCGGCGACTATACTGTATGCTATGGTGTTATCATATTATTATCCTATTGATACTAGCTGTAACATAATTACTTTTTCTTTAGCGTTTTGTATCCAAGACTGTCCCGGCCCAGAGTTAAGTCTTAGTTAGCTACATGAAGGTCAATTATTTTTGGTTTATTAATGGTCTCGGGTGAGGGGTGTCAGTGCTCTGTCTTGATACATCCTCCCCCGACCCATAGGGATCAAAGGTACATTCAAACATAGTGGGTTGATACCCACTTTTGCTATACTGCATTTATATCCCGCAAGTGAGCTCTTTCCCTTTTCTAAAGCTCAATCTTGGCAGTCGAGTATCCTGCCTATTGGATACTACGCCTGCTTATTTCTTATTTGTTTCTCTTTCTCCTATTTTCTTCCTCCCTTAGACCCCCGTTACAGTACAGATACAAGTTGACATATCTGTATCTACAGACAGACAGACCTAGTTATTAAGTATTGTTCGTGTACAGTAACATACATTTCCAATCTCCCCTTTCTATTTTTTCTCTCTGTTCTTCTCGTCTACCCTAGCAGAGTCCGGGATCCTAAAGGTTGCCAGCGAACCACTCCCTCTTTTGCTTCAACCATGCCGTTAACATGCCTGTCCATCAATGTCAAGGGACTGAATACTCCCCAGAAGCTCTCTCATCTCCACAGATCTCTTAAAGCAGGGGTGTCAAACTCAAATTCATCGGGGGCCGCATCAGCAGTTTGGTCCCCATCAAAGGGCCGGTTGTATCTGTAGGTCTATCCAAAATTTACCGCTCCACCTGCCTTATATGTGCCCAGCCATCTGCCCCCTTTTAAAGTGCCCAGCCATGTGCCCCCTTTTATAGTGCCCAGCCATGTGCCCCCTTTTATAGTGCACAGGTCCCCATTTTACACATTGCGGCAGGCACAGGTCCCCATTTTACACATAGCGGCAGGTACAGGTCCCCATTTTACACATTGTGGCAGGCACAGGTCCCCATTTTACACATAGCGGCAGGTACAGGTCCCCATTTTACACATTGTGGCAGGCACAGGTCCCCATTTTACACATTGCGGCAGGCACAGGTCCCCATTTTACACATTGTGGCAGGCACAGGTCCCCATTTTACACATTGCGGCAGGTGGTGGAAGGAGGGAGAGAGAGAGAAAGAGAGGAAGGGAGAGGGGCTGACTTACATTTGAAGCGGTTCTCGCCGCTCTTCAGCCGCCTCTCCCTCCTCGTCTGCGCGGCTCCCTTCTCCCTCCTCCGACGGGGTTTCGTTGAATGACGCGTTTGCGCCGTGACGTCACGACGCAATCGCGTCATTCCGCGAAACCCCGCCCCCCCCCCGAGCTGGGCACTCGGGAGAAGGGGGTTTCATGGCGGCGGCACCGCGGGCCATCAGACGAGGTCTGGCGGGCCGGATTTGGCCCGCGGGCCTTGTCTTTGACACCCCTATCTTAAAGCATTAAAAGGTGACGTAATTTTCTTACAGGAGACACATTTGAAATTGGACTCCCATCCCTCCCTGACATCTAAACAATTTCCCACGGCCTGGTACTCCAATCACGCAGCAAAAAGACATGGGGTGGCCATCCTGGTAAAAGGGTCAGTCCCTTTCCAATTTCTAGATTGTAAACACGACAATGAAGGACGCTATATAATGGTGCGAGGAAAAATTGGACACGAGGAGGTAACCTTGGCTAATCTATACGCTCCAAACACTGCCCAATCCAAATTCTTCCGTAAGTTTTTTCATGACCTTTACTCATATAGACGAGGCAAAACACTTGTCGGAGGTGACTTTAATATGGCTCTCGCAAACATGGACAGATCCGGCCCTTTGCGCAGTGGTCAAACCCTAAACTCCTCAGTATTACACAGGTGCATGGCCGAGGCTGGTTTGTTCGATGTATGGCGTTTTCTTAACCCGACCACCAGAGACTACACTTTTTATTCCAATCCACATGATGTGTACTCTCGCATTGATATGTTTTTGAGTTGTGCACCCCTTTCTCGGACCGCTCACTCTTCCACGATAATCCCACTTACCTGGACTGACCACGCAGCATTAGCTGCGACATTTGATATTTTTGATATCCCCGACGGTAGACCGACATGGAGACTTAACGAGACGTTATTGAAGATCCCTAAGTTCCAAGACTTAATTGAAACTGAGCTTCGGGAATATTTTGCGGTTAATGTGGAAAGTGATTGCAGCATAGCCACTATATGGGAAGCCCATAAGGCGGTCATCAGGGGATCTGTTATCCAATTTGCATCCCGCCGTAAGAGAATCCGGGAAAACCAAATCGCTTTGTTAACAAATAACATTGCAACATTGGATCAGGAACACAAACGTACACGCTCTAAAAAAACTCTAGCCGAACTTTCTAAAGCACGCGATGGCCTACAATCACTTTTGGCGGAGAACATCGAGCGCTCACTTCGATGGGCTAACAAATCGTTTTACGACAAAAGTAATAAAGCACACACTTTGTTGGCCAATCGCTTACGTGCCAAAAAGGCTAACCAATGCATCCACTCTATTAGACAACCCTCAGGTAATATTACTTACGACCCCCAAAAAATTAATAGTGTCTTTTTTGATTATTATAAGACACTCTATAATCTTGATCCCCCGTCCGACTCTTTAGCACAAGCCGACCAGACACAACAATATCTAGACGCATGCGCTCTCCCTCGGTTAGACGAGGAGACTAACTCTGCTCTCAATGCCGATATTTCTGCTGAGGAAATTGAGGCTGCATTAAAAACCCAGAAGCCTTCTAAAGCACCTGGCCCGGATGGATATCCGATGGTGTACTATAAAACCTTCGCCCCTCAACTCATTCCTCACATGGCTTCTTTGTTTAATAAAATACTTCAGGGCACACCTTTTCACACTGACTCCACGACATCCCGCATTATAGTAATCCCAAAACCCGGAAAGGATCCCTCGCATTGCTCAAATTACAGACCCATATCTTTGATAAATACCGATCTCAAAATTTTTGCCAAAATACTGGCATCACGCCTAAACGCTGTGCTCCCGTCACTAATAGATCCTGACCAAGTGGGATTTGTTCCCGGCCGCCAGGCCTCGGACAACACCAGACGTATTGTTGATTTGATTCATCAAATAAACACGACGAAAATACCAGCGATTGCTTTGGCACTAGACGCCGAAAAGGCATTTGATCGCATCTCCTGGCCCTTTTTGTTTTCTACCTTATCCGCATTTGGCTTCCATGGACACTTTGTCTCAGCAATAGCGGCTCTCTACTCTAACCCCTCATCCGCGGTCCTGACCAACGGCTTGAGCTCACATCGATTTAACCTGAAGAATGGTACTCGGCAGGGATGCCCTCTCTCACCCCTACTTTTTGCTCTATGCATTGAACCTCTTGCGGCCCGAATCAGACTTAATACTGAATTGGGGGCGTCACAGTGGGACAGAATTCGTATAAAATATCTTTGTTTGCATATGACGTATTCTTGACTCTTTCTAACCCTCTGATATCTCTCCCTAACCTACAGAAAGAACTACTTTTATACGGTTCCCTCTCTGGTTACAAAATAAACCACACCAAATCCGAGGCCCTTACATTTAATGTTCCATCCCATACCCATAGGATTTTAACTTCCTCTTTCCCTTTTCTTTGGAGACCTTCGGCTATTAAATACCTGGGCATATTTATTACTAAATCCTACACCAGCCTATATCAGGCTAACTATGTTCCCATGATCAAAACTCTCACTCATGACCTAGATAAATGGGACCGTTTATTTGTTTCATGGATCGGACGGATCAATGCCCTAAAAATGAATCTCCTCCCCCGTATTCTTTACCTGTTTCAGACCATTCCAATAATGGTGCCCCGAGTGACTTTGGCGTCCCTGCAATCACTGTGCAACAAATTTGTTTGGGCTCATCGTAAACCTCGATTACGACGAACAATGTTGACTAAAAGTGCCACCTCCGGTGGTTTGGGATACCCTGACCTTCAGGCTTACTTTAACGCATGTCACCTTAACCACATAGTATCCTGGCACTCCCCCCAAGGGATCAGAAAATGGGTAGATATCGAGAATTCAACATACCAAGGTGTCCCCCTCGACTCTCTTACATGGCTCCCCAGGTCCTGCAGACCAGCCTCGGCCTACTCAGTCCCCACGATTAAATTCACACTCGGACTGTGGGACAAACTCCGCAGCACCCACAATCTATCTTCATACCCCTCACCTTTATCACCCATTTG
This sequence comes from Pseudophryne corroboree, assembly GCF_028390025.1. NCBI lineage: Eukaryota > Metazoa > Chordata > Amphibia > Anura > Myobatrachidae > Pseudophryne > Pseudophryne corroboree. Next base: position 49,067,044 of record NC_086446.1, on the reverse strand, counting down.
GGGTCACCCCGCCTTTCCACCAGGTTGCGAGCGAAGAATAGCGGCCCCATGGCAATCCCAGGGTATCACGAGATTTATCCATGTTAAAGGCCAGTCAGCACCGACCTCTTTTGGAGACATTCAAGAGCGCTTTGGTATCCCATCCTCGTGTCAATACCATTATATCCAAATTCTCAGCTTCCTCAAATCTCAGCTTAAAACCACCCCTCTGAAACCACCCACCTCCTTTGAATATATGTGTTTACGTTCAATTGGCAAAAAGGGAAATATCTCAACAATATACAACTCAATCTTGGCACCAGACCCCCCAATCCGTGAATCCCATGAATTAGCCTGGGAATCAGATCTCTCCCATCCGTTGGAAGACGATCAATGGGAGGAAATCAGAATGCGCATCGCTAAAGCTTCTATCAGTGTAGCACTTAAAGAAACATGTTATAAGGTCTACACCAGGTGGTATCTGGTCCCCTCCAGACTTCACTCCATTTTCCCCACAACATCAAACCTGTGTTGGAGACACTGTGGAGAGGAGGGCACCTTTTTTCACATATGGTGGACTTGCCCCTCTATCCGCCCCTTCTGGAACACGGTTGGAGCACTTATTGCTCAAACCTGTGGGCATAACCTTGATCTCACCCCTGAAATTGCTTTGCTTCACGCCCCCATACCGTCACTACCCAAAACCCAAGACAAGCTAACCATGCAAATTTGCATGGCGGCTAAAGCACTGATCGCTAGATGCTGGAAAGACCATAAACCACCCTCCAAGGCTGTACTGTTGACCAAGATTAACCACATAGCCAATATGGAATACATTACAAGCCTAAGGAATAACACTGTGGCTCAGTTCCACAACACCTGGTCTCCTTGGTACCTCGCACGCTCTTTATTGATGCCCGGACTCTGCTAATTCTGCTAATACTGCTAATACCGCTAGCATTACTATTACCTCTAGCACACCAATTGTCCCTCCCTATGTTATTAAAACAGAAGACTGTTCCCAACCTCTTGCTTCCCTATAGGGAACCTTCTTAATGTTCCTCCTCTATTAACATCCGTTTTCTCGCTTCTTCACTCCCTTCCTCCTCTCTCTCTCTCGCTTCTATCCTCCATAGGTTTATACCCTGTTTTGATATCGAATCGATCCGATAAATGAAAAATAAAAAGAGATTGATCAGGTACACATTCGGACTTATACAAGTCACATTTTGTTAATACCGGTAAGCCTTTATCACCATAGAATTGTCTTTATTGTCTTTATTAGGCTGGTATAATATAAACACCATCTGTCTTCATGTTCATAACCTCAACCTGTACAACCTTGTTATTGTTACTGTTTTGGATACTGATCATTCTCAATAAAAATTCTAACTTAAAAAAAAAAAAAACTAACATTTTAAACACCAGCCGACTTGCAACCCTCACATCTCAACTGTAAATCAGCTACAATGGTAGAGTTGGTATCCGCTTGCTTCCTCGTATTTTCTTCAGGATCTTTGTAAAAGAAGTCCCTTGAAAATATAAATGGTAAAATAGGATTTTACTTACCGGTAAATCTATTTCTCGTAGTCCGTAGTGGATGCTGGGGACTCCGTAAGGACCATGGGGAATAGACGGGCTCCGCAGGAGACAGGGCACTCTAAGAAAGAATTAGGACTACTGGTGTGCACTGGCTCCTCCCTCTATGTCCCTCCTCCAGACCTCAGTTAAGGAAACTGTGCCCGGAAGAGCTGACAATACAAGGAAAGGATTTTGGAATCCAGGGTAAGACTCATACCAGCCACACCAATCACACCGTATAACTCGTGATAACCATACCCAGTTAACAGCATGAACAACAACAGAGCATCAGACAAACCTGATGCAACCATAAAAGAACCCTTATATAAGCAATAACTATATACTATATTAGTATTGCAGAAGAAGTCCGCACTTGGGACGGGCACCCAGCATCCACTACGGACTACGAGAAATAGATTTACCGGTAAGTAAAATCCTATTTTCTCTAACGTCCTAGTGGATGCTGGGGACTCCGTAAGGACCATGGGGATTATACCAAAGAACCCAAACGGGCGGGAGAGTGCGGATGACTCTGCAGCACCGAATGAGCAAACTCAAGGTCCTCCTCAGCCAGGGTATCAAACTTGTAGAACTTTGCAAAGGTGTTTGAACCCGACCAAGTAGCTGCTCGGCAAAGCTGTAATGCCGAGACCCCTCGGGCAGCCGCCCAAGAAGAGCCCACCTTCCTTGTGGAATGGGCCTTTTACTGATTTTGGATGCGGCAATCCAGCCGCAGAATGAGCCTGCTGAATCATGCTACAGATCCAGCGAGCAATAGTTTGCTTTGAAGCAGGAGCACCCAGCTTGTTGGATGCATACAGGATAAACAGCGACTCAGTTTTCCTGACTCTAGCCGTTCTGGCTACATAAACCTTCAAAGCCCTGACTTCATCTAGTAACTCGGAATCCTCCAAGTCACGAGTAGCCACAGGCACCACAATAGGTTGGTTCATATGAAAGGATGACACTACTTTGGGCAGAAATTGCGGACGAGTCCGCAATTCTGCCCTGTCCATATGGAAAACCAGATAGGGGCTTTTATGTGACAAAGCCGCCAATTCTGACACACGCCTAGCTGAAGCCAAGGCTAACAGCATGACCACCTTCCACGTGAGATATTTTAACTCCACGGTTTTAAGTGGCTCAAACCAGTGTGATTTCAGGAAACTCAACACCACGTTAAGATCCCAAGGTGCCACTGGAGGCACAAACGGGGGCTGAATATGCAGCACTCCCTTTACAAAAGTCTGAACTTCAGGAAGAGAAGCCAGTTCTTTTTGAAAGAAAATGGATAGGGCCGAAATCTGGACCTTAATGGACCCCAATTTTAGGCCCAAAGACACTCCCGACTGTAGGAAGTGAAGGAAACGGCCCAGCTGGAATTCCTCAGTAGGAGCATTCCTGGCCTCACACCAAGCAACATATTTTCGCCATATACGGTGATAATGTTTAGCCGTCACGTCTTTCCTAGCCTTTACCTCATCCGGAATGCCTTTTTCTGCTAGGATCCGGCGTTCAACCGCCATGCCGTCAAACGCAGCCGCGGTAAGTCTTGGAACAGACAGGGCCCCTGTTGCAACAGATCCTGTCTGAGAGGCAGAGGCCATGGGTCCTCTGTGAGCATTTCTTGCAGTTCCGGATACCAAGTCCTTCTTGGCCAATCCGGAACAATGAGTATTGTTCTCACTCCTCTTTTTCTTACGATTCTCAGCACCTTGGGTATAAGAGGAAGAGGAGGAAACACATAAACCGACTGGAACACCCACGGTGTCACTAGTGCGTCCACAGCTATCGCCTGAGGGTCTCTTGACCTGGCGCAATACCTTTGTAGCTTTTTGTTGAGGCGGGATGCCATTATGTCCACCTGTGGCAGTTCCCAACAACTTGTAATCTGTGTGAAGACTTCTTGATGAAGTCCCCACTCTCCCGGGTGGAGGTCGTGCCTGCTGAGGAAGTCTGCTTCCCAGTTGTCCACTCCCGGAATGAACACTGCTGACAGTGCTTTTACGTGATTCTCCGCCCAGCGAAGAATTCTGGTGGCTTCCGCCATCGCCACCCTGCTCCTTGTGCCGCCTTGGCGGTTTACATGAGCCACTGCGGTGATGTTGTCTGATTGAATCAGCACCGGTTTGTCGCGAAGCAGAGTCTCCGCCTGACTTAGGGCATTGTATATGGCCCTTAGTTCCAGGATATTGATGTGAAGGCAAGTCTCCTGACTTGACCACAGACCCTGGAAATTTCTTCCCTGTGTGACTGCCCCCCACCCTCGGAGGCTTGCATCCGTGGTCACCAGGACCCAGTCCTGAATGCCGAATCTTCGGCCCTCGAGAAGGTGAGCACTCTGCAGCCACCACAGAAGAGACACCCTGGCCCTGGAGGATAGGATGATCAGCCGATGCATCTGTAGATGTGATCCGGACCACTTGTCCAACAGATCCCATTGAAAGGTCCTCGCATGGAACCTGCCGAAGGGAATGGCCTCGTATGATGCCACCATCTTTCCTAGGACCCGCGTGCAGTGATGCACCGACACCCGTTTTGGTTTTAAGAGGTCTCTGACCAATGTCATGAGTTCCTGAGCCTACTCCGGCGGGAGATAAACCCTCTTCTGGTCTGTGTCCAGAATCATGCCCAGGAAGGGCAGACGAGTCGTAGGAATCAGCTGCGACTTTGGAATATTCAGAATCCAGCCGTGCTGTTGTAACACTTCCCGAGAGCGTGCTACGCTGATCAGCAACCGCTCCCTGGACCTCGCCTTTGTGAGGAGATCGTCCAAGTATGGGATAATTGTGACTCCTTGCTTTCGCAGGAGCACCATCATTTCCGCCATTACCTTGGTAAATATTCTCGGTGCCGTGGAGAGACCAAACGGCAACGACTGGAATTGGTAATGACAATCCTGTACCACAAATCTTAGGTACTCCTGATGAGGTGGATAAATGGGGACATGCAGGTAAGCATCCTTTATGTCCAGCGACACCATAAAATCCCCCTCTTCCAGGCGTGCAATGACCGCTCTGAGCGATTTCCATCTTGAACTTGAACTTTTTCAGGTAAATGTTCAGGGATTTTAAATTCAAAATGGGTCTGACCGAACCGTCCGGTTTCGGTACCACAAACATTGTGGAATAGTAACCCCTTCCCTGTTGAAGGAGGGGAACCTTTACCACCACCTGCTGGAGATATAATTTGTGAATCGCCGCTAACACTATTTCCCTCTCTAAGGGGGAAGCTGGCAGGGCCGATTTGAGGTAACGGTGAGGTGGCATCACTTCGAATTCCAGCTTATATCCCTGAGATACAATCTGTATAGCCCAGGGATCTACCCTTGAGCGAACCCACTGGTGGCTGAAATTTCGGAGACGCGCCCCCACCGATCCTGGCTCCACCTGTGGAGCCCCAGCGTCATGCGGTGGATTTAGTGGAAGCCGGGGAGGACTTCTGTTCCTGGGAACTAGCTGTATTGTGCAGCTTCTTTCCTCTACCCCTGCCTCTGGCAAGAAAGGACGCACCTCGGACTTTCTTGCCTTTTTGTGAACGAAAGGACTGCATTTGGTAATACGGTGCTTTCTTAGGTTGTGAGGGAATATATGGCAAAAAATTTGACGTCTCCAAACAATTCCTCACCCTTATAAGGTAAAACCTCCATGTGCCTTTTTGAGTCGGCATCACCTGTCCATTGCCGAGTCCACAGGACCCTTCTGGCAGAAATCGACATTGCATTTATTCTAGAGCCCAGCATGGTAATGTCTCTCTGGGCATCTCTCATATGTAGGACAGCGTCTTTTATATGCCCCAGGGTCAGTAATATAGTATCCTTGTCCAAGGTATCAATTTCCTCAGATAACGTATCTGTCCATGCTGCTACAGCACTACACATCCAGGCTGACGCAATTGCCAGCCTTAGCAGGGTACCTGAATGTGTATAAATGGACTTCAGGACACCTTCCTGCTTTCTATCCGCAGGATCTTTTAGGGCGGCCATATCCTGTGACGGCAGGGCTACCTTCTTAGATAAGCGTGTCAAGGCTTTGTCTACCCTAGGGGAGGATTCCCAGCGTAACCTGTCCGTTGGCGGGAAAGGATACGCCATAAGCATCCGTTTGGAAATCTGCATTTTCCTATCTGGAGATTCCCAAGCTTTTTCACATAACTCATTTAACTCATGTGAAGGGGGAAAGGTCACCTCATGCCTTTTTTCCCCAAACATATAAACCCTCTTGTCAGGGACCGGGTTCTCCTCTGAGATGTGCAATACATCCTTCATTGCTATAATCATGTAACGGATGGCTTTAGCCATTTTAGGCTGCAACTTTGCATCATCGCCATCGACACTGGAGTCAGAATCCGTGTCGATATCTGTGTCAACAATTTGGGATAGTGGGCGCTTCTGAGACCCTGACGGCCTCTGCGCTGTAGGATCAGGCATGGGTTGAGACCCTGGCTGTCCCAAGGCTTCAGCTTTATCCAAACTTTTATGCAAGGAATTAACATTATCATTTAAAACCTTCCACATATAAATCCAATCAGGTGTCGGCGCCGTCGGCGGAGACACCTCATTCATTTGCTCCCGCTCTGCTTCCACATAGCCTTCCTCGTCAAACATGTCGTCACACGCGTACCGACACACCACACACACAGGGGATGCTCTTTTTGAAGACAGTTCCCCCACAAGGCCCTTTGGAGAGACAGAGAGAGAGTATGCCAGCACACACCCCAGCGCTATATGACCCAGGAATTACACAGTAACTTAGTGTTTGCGCTAAATTTATGTGCCCCCCTCTCTTTTTACCCTCTTTCTACAGTGAATCTGCAGGGGAGAGCCTGGGGAGCTTCCTCTCAGCGGAGCTGTGGAGAGAAAATGGCGTTGGTGAGTGCTGAGGAAGAAGCCCCGCCCCCTCAGCGGCGGGCTTCTGTCCCGCGATTTTGTGTAAAATAATGGCGGGGGCTCATGCATATATACAGTGCCTAACTGTATATATGCCCACTTTGCCAAGAGGTACCTAATTGCTGCCCAGGGCGCCTCCCCCTGCGCCCTGCACCCTACAGTGACCGGAGTGTGTGGGTTTAATGTGGGAGCAATGGCGCACAGCTGCAGTGCTGTGCGCTACCTCATATGAAGACTGGAGTCTTCTGCCGCCGCTTTTGAAGTCTTCTTGCTTCTCACGCCGGCTTCTGGCTCTGCGAGGGGGACGGCGGCGCGGCTCTGGGATCGGACGACCAAGGGTGCGTTCCTGTGTTCGATCCCTCTGGAGCTAATGGTGTCCAGTAGCCTAAGAAGCAAGACCTATCCGCAGTTAGTAGGGCTGCTTCTCTCCCCTCAGTCCCACGTAGCAGAGAGTCTGTTGCCAGCAGAAGCTCTCTGAAAATAAAAAACCTAACAAAATACTTTCTTTCTAGCAAGCTCAGGAGAGCTCACTAAGGTGCACCCATCTCGTCCGGGCACAGATTCTAACTGAGGTCTGGAGGAGGGACATAGAGGGAGGAGCCAGTGCACACCAGTAGTCCTAATTCTTTCTTAGAGTGCCCTGTCTCCTGCGGAGCCCGTCTATTCCCCATGGTCCTTACGGAGTCCCCAGCATCCACTAGGACGATAGAGAAAGTAGGATTATTTTGTTCAGGAGATCCTTACAGTATTTTTCTAAATATATGTTTTCACCAGCAGAGGGAGCTGTTTGCTACAATAACCATCCCTCTTGGTATCTATATGAGGGGGAGGGCTGATCCCTGCCCTTAGAAAGGCGCCCTCAGGAATATTAAAAATGGCCGGCACTGCAAAATATTGGGTACTTCAAAAACCTTCCTTTTACACACAGGTAAACTGTACCTATTGTACCCTACTAGCCAGCGCTTACATGCACTACAGCCTTATAATATAGATTTCTAAGTATGGGAGGCGCGCTTGTTTTGTACTGGTGCGGGCTATCTTCCCCATACGAGGCTGAAGGATCTCCTCAGCTGCGAGGAATGCAGCATCTCTGCCCCCCCCCCCCCCCCGGCACGCGCTCCGGGACCGCTCTGACTAAGTCCCGTAGCGGCGCTTGCACGTCTCCCCTCACGTGGCTGAATGATCACCCTCTGTGTCTCCTGCGCGCTCCGGGACCGCCAACGGCCTGCATAGTGTGGGAGACTGACTTCTATTCCCCCGGCGCGCTCTTTCAGCCCCGCGCTACACCTTGTGACCGCTGGCCATTGCGCTGTAGTGGTAACCTCATGTTTAAATAGAAGAAACTTTAAGCTGACAGGGGGAAAAAATAATAAAAATAAAAAACCTAACATGGGCCCCTATTATAAGAACCAGTACTCACTGTGTTGGATTATAGGATCTCCTTGCAGAGAGATGCAGTTCCCTTCAATGATATGCAGCCTTGTCCCCCTTTTCGTTAGGTTGACGCAGCCATTTTACATATACTTTTAGATTTTTAGTCAGGAGCTCAGTGCTCCCATGTGCTGTACCTCCAGCACAATTTTTCAAACTGAAGGATGAGGGGCGTGAAGGGGAGGAGCCGGCTGTGCAGACAATGCTAATTTTTAGATTGTGCCACACCTCCGGTTGCAAGCTTCACACCCCTACTGTATAAGACTGTTCCAGTGTCCCCTAGTGGATGAAAGAGAAATGTTAAAATTATTTAATGTGTGCTGTCTTTATTTCTTCATTATACACTGCTCAAAAAAATAAAGGGAACACTTAAACAACACAATGTAACTCCAAGTCAATCACACTTCTGTGAAATCAAATTGTCCACTTAGGAAGCAACACTGATTGACAATCAATTTCACATGCTGTTGTGCGAATGGAATAGACAACAGGTGGAAATTATAGGCAATTAGCAAGACACCCCCAATAAAGGAGTTGTTCTGCAGGTGGTGACCACAGACCACTTCTCAGCTCCTATGCTTTCTGGCTGTTTTGGTCACTTTTGAAAGCTGGCTGTGCTTTCACTCTAGTGGTAGCATGAGACGGAGTCAAGTGGCTCAGGTAGTGCAGCTCATCCAGGATGGCACATCAATGCGAGCTGTGGCAAGGTTTGCTGTGTCTGTCAGCGTAGTGTCCAGAGCATGGAGGCGCTACCAGGAGACAGGCCAGTACATCAGGAGACGTGGAGGAGGCCGTAGGTGGGCAACAACCCAGCAGCAGGACCGCTACCTCCGCCTTTGTGCAAGGTGGAACAGGAGGAGCACTGCCAGAGCCCTGCAAAATGACCTCCAGCAAGCCACAAATGTGCATGTGTCTACTCAAACAATCAGAAGCAGACTCCATGAGGGTGGTATGAGGGCCCGACGTCCACAGGTGGGGGTTGTGCTTACAGCCCAACACCGTGCAGGACGTTTGGCATTTGCCAGAGAACACCAAGATTAGCAAATTCGCCACTGGCGCCCTGTGCTCTTCACAGATGAAAGCAGGTTCTTACTGAGCACATGTGACAGAGTCTGGAGACGCCAAGGAGAACGTTCTGCTGCCTGCAACATCCTCCAGCATGACCGGTTTGGCAGTGGGTCAGTAATGGTGTGTGGTGGCATTTCTTTGGGGGGCCGCACAGCCCTCCATGTGCTCGCCAGAGGTAGCCTGACTGCCATTAGGTAACGAGATGAGATCCTCAGACCCCTTGTGAGACCATATGCTGGTGCGGTTGGCCCTGGGTTCCTTCTAATGCAAGACAATGCTAGACCTCATGTGGCAGGAGTGTGTCAGCAGTTCCTGCAAGACGAAGGCATTGATGCAATGGACTGGCCCGCCCGTTCCTCAGATCTGAATCCAATTGAGCACATCTGGGACATCATGTCTCGCTCCATCCACCAACACCACTTTGCACCACAGACTGTCCAGGAGTTGGCGGATGCTTTAGTCCAGGTCTGGGAGGAGATCCCTCAGGAGACCATCCGCCACCTCATCAGGAGCATGCCCAGGCATTGTAGGGAGGTCATACAGGCACGTGGAGGCCACACAATACTGAGCTTCATTTTGACTTGTTTTAAGGACATTACATCAAAGTTGGATCAGCCTGTAGTGTGTTTTTCCACTTTAATTTTTAATGTGACTCCAAATCCAGACCTCCATGGGTTAATAAATTTGATTTCCATTGATAATTTTTGTGTGATTTTGTTGTCAGCACATTCAACTATGTAAAGAACAAAGTATTTACTAAGAATATTTCATTCATTCAAATCTAGGATGTGTTATTTTAGTGTTCCCTTTATTTTTGTGAACAGTATATTGTGCATTCAATTTTGCAAGGAAGAGATGGAAACCAGTGATAGAACATAGACTACAACTAAGTGCAGGGTGCTAGAATGAACATTATAATGAATGTGCAGGTGTTAGATGGGCACTATGGGGTGAGCTATATGTGGCTGTGAGATGGGCACTATGGGGCATATTTGCCTACCTGACCCACTCCATGAGGGAGAAAATGCTCTGTTCCTGGACTTTCCTGGTAATGTATGATTGACATCACCTGTGGTGAAACACCTTTCGTATCAATTACCTAGCTCACCACAGGTTATGGCAATCATACATTACCAGGAAAGTCCAGGAACAGAGCATTTTCTCCCTCATGGAGAGGGTCAGGTAGGCAAGTATGCTATGGGGTGACCTATATGCGGGTGTGAGATGGGCACTATGGGGTGACCTATATGCGGGTGTGAGATAGCCACTATGGGGTGACCTATATGTGGGTGTGAGAGGGGCATACAGAGGATATAATAGGGGGTTACAGGATAGCAGGAGACCTTTATTAGGCTGAGATGAGGCATTATAGGGGAACCAGGTAAGGTATAATGAGGCTGAATGGGTGATATGATGACATGGGGTGGGAAGCCAGGAGGTGGTCAATCCTGGGTCATGTGATAGGAGTCACAGACCCAAATTCCTACTTCATAGCACCATGGTGCCGGATAATGGTAACATGAGCCAGCATCAGCCATGTCCCTGCTCTATCCCAGCTGCAAGTGTCTCACTGTATCTCTGTACTTATCCCCTTGCGGACTTATCTTAGGAGGCTTCCAGGCCCGTCCTCCTCCTCTCACCCGCAGCACGTTACTCACCCGACTTCCGATCTTTGCGTTCCACCCGACTTTCGGCCTGTGCGGTCCATTTTACTTCCGGGTTGTGCGTTCCAACCGACTTCCTGTTTCTGCGTTACACTCGGCTTCCGTACTCTGCGTTCCACCATACTGCACCGGATGTGAGGTTCCCGCGCTCCTCCCCTCTGGTCTCCACCCTCTACTTCCGGGTGACTGGTGACTGGGAGACATCGTACTGATCGCAGTGTGTGACACCGCCAGGTGCTGCTCCCTGTACCGCCTGCTGCTGCCCTGTGTGCCCCCTGCTATCTATCACTTTCACCCCCCCACCCATGTGCCCCCATTTAACTCCTCTCCACCCAGCTCAGAGCCCCATTATCCCTTCCCACCCCTGTGCCCCCTCTTATTCTGTGCTCTTATCTCTACTACCTGCTCCCCAGTGTTCTCTACCTTTCACCACCGCTGTGCAACCTGTTATCCCCTCCCCTACCCCCAGTTAACTCTTCCCCTTCCACTTCTCTGCTCCATTATCTCTGCCCCTTCCACCCCTGTGGTCCCTGTTAGCCCCACCCCTCCCTCACCCCATGTGCCCCCTCTTATCCTCTACCCATGTTTGTACACTGCCTGCCCCCCTGTGTACTCTCCCCTTCCACCCATTTATCATCTCCCCATGTCTCTATATCTCCTACCCCCATGTGTGCTTTCCCCTCCCACCCCTCTGCCCCCTGTTATCCGCTCCCTGTATCTCTGTAACACTTGCTCTCATGTGTGCCCTCACCCTATGTGCCCACTGTTATCCACTCTCCACCCTTTGTGTCACTTCTTATACTCTCCCCTCCCACCCCTGTGCTCCCTGTTGTTCTCTCCATGTCACCTGTGTACTCTCCCCTCCCACCCCTGAGCCTCCTGTTACCCTCTACCCATATCTGGTACCCTGTGCTCCCCACCCTCATCCCCACCAACACTCCCTTTGCTCCCTGTTATCATGTTTTACTTTTTCTGATGTCTCTCACATTACTTTCTCTAACGTCCTAGTGGATGCTGGGGACTCCGTCAGGACCATGGGGAATAGCGGCTCCGCAGGAGACAGGGCACAAAAAGTAAGCTTTTAGGATCACATGGTGTGTACTGGCTCCTCCCCCCATGACCCTCCTCCAAGCCTCAGTTAGGTTTTTGTGCCCGTCCGAGCAGGGTGCAATCTAGGTGGCTCTCTTAAAGAGTTGCTTAGAAAAAGTTTTTAGGTTCTTATTTTCAGTGAGTCCTGCTGGCAACAGGCTCACTGCATCGAGGGACTTAGGGGAGAGAAGTGAACTCACCTGCGTGCAGGATGGATTGGCTTCTTAGGCTACTGGACACCATTAGCTCCAGAGGGAGTCGGAACACAGGTCTCGCCCTGGGGTTCGTCCCGGAGCCGCGCCGCCGACCCCCCTTGCAGATGCTGAAGATTGAAGAGGTCCGGAACCAGGCGGCAGAAGACTTTCAGTCTTCATCAGGTAGCGCACAGCACTGCAGCTGTGCGCCATTGTTGTCAGCACACTTCACACAGCGGTCACGGAGGGTGCAGGGCGCGGGGGGGGGGCGCCCTGGGCAGCAATGTATAATACCTGTATGGCGAAAAATACATCACATATAGCCCTTGAGGCTATATGGATGTATTTAACCCCTGCCAGATATCACAGACTCCGGAGAAGAAGCCCGCCGAAAAGGGGGCAGGGCCTATTCTCCTCAGCACACAGCGCCATTTTCCCTCACAGAAATGCTGGTGGGAAGGCTCCCATGCTCTCCCCTGCACTGCACTACAGAAACAGGGTTAAAACAGAGAGGGGGGGCACTGATTTGGCGATATGAATATATATTAAAATGCTATAAGGGAGGAACACTTATATAAAGGTTGTCCCTGTATAATTATAGCGTTTTGGTGTGTGCTGGCAAACTCTCCCTCTGTCTCCCCAAAGGGCTAGTGGGTCCTGTCCTCTATCAGAGCATTCCCTATGTGTGTGCTGTATGTCGGTACGTGTGTGTCGACATGTATGAGGAAAATGTTGGTGAGGAGGCGGAGCAAATTGCCTGTAATGGTGATGTCACTCTCTAGGGAGTCGACACCGGAATGGATGGCTTATTTATGGAATTACGTGATAATGTCAACACGCTGCAAGCCGGTTGACGACATGAGACGGCCGGCGAACAAATTAGTACCTGTCCAGGCGTCTCAAACACCGTCAGGGGCTGTAAAACGCCCATTTACCTCAGTCGGTCGACACAGACCCAGACACGGACACTGATTTCAGTGTCGACGGTGAAGAAACAAACGTATTTTCCTTTAGGGCCACACGTTAAGGGCAATGAAGGAGGTGTTACATATTTCTGATACTACAAGTACCACAAAAAAGGGTATTATGTGGGATGTGAAAAAACTACCTGTAGTTTTTCCTGAATCAGATAAATTAAATGAAGTGTGTGATGATGCGTGGGTTTCCCCCGATAGAAAATTATTGGCGGTATACCCTTTCCCGCCAGAAGTTAGGGCGCGTTGGGAAACACCCCTTAGGGTGGGTAAGGCGCTCACATGCTTATCAGAACAAGTGGCGGTACCATCTACAGATAGGGCCGTACTTAAGGAGCCAGCTGATAAGAGGCTGGAAAATATCCTAAAAAGTATACACACACATGCTGGTGTTATACTGCGACCAGCGATCGCCTCAGCCTGGATGTGCAGAGCTGAGGTGGCTTGGTCGGATTCCCTGACTAAAAATATTGATACCCTTGACAGGGACAGTATTTTATTGACTATAGAGCATTTAAAGGATGCATTTCTATATATGCGAGATGCGCAGAGGGATATTTGCACTCTGGCATCAAGAGTAAATGCGATGTCCATATCTGCAAGAAGATGTTTATGGACACGACAGTGGTCAGGTGATGCAGATTCCAAACGGCACAAAGATGTATTGCCGTATAAAGGGGAGGAATTATTTGGGGTCGGTCCATGGGACCTGGTGGCCACGGCAACTGCTGGAAAATCCACCGTTTTTTACCCTAAGTCACATATCTGCAGAAAAAGACACCGTCTTTTCAGCCTCAGTCCTTTCGTCCCTATAAGAGTCATATCTGCCCAGGGATAGAGGAAAGGGAAGAAGACTGCAGCAGGCAGCCCATTCCCAGGAACAGAAGCCCTCCACCGCTTCTACCAAGTTCGCAGCATGACGCTGGGACCGTACAGGACCCCTGGATCCTACAAGTAGTATCCAAGGGGTACAGATTGGAATGTCGAGACGTTTCCCCCTCGCAGGTTCCTGTAGTCTGCTGTACCAATGTCTCCCTCCGACAGGGAGGCGGTATTGAAAACAATTCACAAGCTGTATTCCCAGCAGGTGATAATAAAATTACCCCTCCTACAACAAGGAAAGGGGTATTATTCCACACTATATGGTGGTACTGAAGCCAGAAGGCTAGGTGAGACCTATTCTAAATCTGAAATATTTGAACACTTACAAAGGTTCAAATCCAGATGCAGTCACTCAGAGCAGTGATAGCGAACCGGGAAGAAGGGGACTATATGGTGTCCCGGGACATCAGGGATGCTTACCTCCATGTCCCAAAATTTGCCTTTCTCACCAAGGGTACCTCAGGTTCGTGGTACAGAACTGTCACTATCAGTTTCTGACGATGCCGTTGGATTGTCCAAGGCACCCCGGGTCCTTACCAAGGTAATGACCGAAATGAGGATTCGTCTTCAAAGAAAATGGACGACCTCCTGATAAGAACAAGGTCCAGAGAACAGTTGGAGGTCGGAGTAGCACTATCTCAAGTAGTTCTACGACAGCACGGGTGGATTCTAAATATTCCAAAACCGCAGTTGTTCCGACGACACGTCTGCTGGTCCTAGGGATGATTCTGGACACAGTCCAGAAAAAGGTGTTTCTCCCAGAGGAGAAAGCCAGGGAGTTATCCGAGCTAATCGGGATCCTCCTAAAACCAGGAAAAGTGTCAGTGCATCATTGCACAAGAGTCCTGGTAAAAATGGTGGCTTATTACGAAGCGATTCCATTCGGCAGATTTCACGCAAGAACTCTTCAGTGGGATCTGCTGGACAAATGGTCCGGATCGCATCTTCAGATGCATCAGCGGATAACCCTATATCCAAGGACAAGGGTGTCTCTCCTGTGGTGATTACAGAGTGCTCATCTTCTAGAGGGCCGCAGATTCGGCATTCAGGATTGGATGCTGGTGACCACGGAGGCCAGCCCGAGAGGCTGGGGAGCAGTCACACAGGGAAAAAATTTCCAGGGAGTGTGATCAAGTCTGGAGAATTCTCTCCACATAAATATACTGGAGCTAAGAGCAAATTTATAATGCTCTAAGCTTAGCAAGACCTCTGCTTCAAGGTCAGCCGGTATTGATCCAGTGGGATAACATCACGGCAGTCGCCCACGTAAACAGAAAGGGCGGCACAAGAAGCAGGAGGGCAGTGGCAAAACTGCAAGGATTTTTCGCTAGGCGGAAAATCATGTGATAGCACTGTCAGCAGTGTTCATTCCGGGAGTGGACGACTGGGAAGCAGACTTCCTCAGCAGGCACGACCTCCACCCGGGAGAGTGGGAACTTCATCGGGAAGTTTTCCGCATGATTGTGAACCGTTGGGAAAGACCAAAGGTGGACATGATGGCGTCCCGCCCGAACAAAAAACGGGACAGGTATTGCGCCAGGTCACGAGACCTTCAGGCGATATCTGTGGACGTCCTGGTAACACCGTGGGTGTAACAGTCGGTGTATGTGTTCCCTCCTCTGCTTCTCATAACCAAGGTATTGAGAATTATAAGACGTAGCGGAGTAAGAACTATACTCGTGGCTCCGGATTGGCCAAGAGGGACTTGGTACCCGGAACTTCAAGAGATGCTCACAGAGGACTAATGGCCTCGGGAGCTAAGAAGGGACTTGCTTCAGCAAGTACCATGTCTGTTCCAAGACTTACCGCGGCTGCGTTTGACGGCATGGCAGTTGAACGCCGGATCCTAAGGGAAAAGGCATTTCGGAAGAGGTCATACCTACCCTGGTCAAAGCCAGGAAGGAGGTGACCGCACAACGTTATCACCACATGTGGTGAAAATATGTTGCGTGGGTGAGGCCAGGAAGGCCCCACGAAGAAATTTCAACTAGGTCGATTTCTGCACTTCCTGCAAACAGGAGTGTCTATGAGCCTCAAATTGGGGTCCATTAAGGTTCAAGTTTCGGCCCTGTAGATTTTCTTCCAGAAAGAATTGGCTTCGGTTCCTGAAGTCCAGACGTTTGTCAAGGGAGTATTGCATATACAGCCCCTTTTGTGCCTCCAGTGGCACCGTGGGATCTCAACGTAGTGTTGGGATTCCTCAAATCATATTGGTTTGAACCGCTCAAATCTGTGGATTTGAAATATCTCACATGGAAAGTGACCATGCTGTTGGCCCTGGCCTCGGCCAGGCGATTGTCAGAATTGGCGGCTTTGTCTTACAAAAGCCCATATTTGATTTTCCATTCGGACAGGGCAGAACTGCGGACTTGTCCCCAGTTTCTTCCTAAGGTGGTGTAAGCGTTTCACCTGAAACAACTTATTGTGGTGCCTGCGGTTACTAGGGACTTGGAGGACTCCAAGTTGCTAGACGTTGTCAGGGCCCTGAAAATATATATATATATATATATATATATATATATATATATATATATATATATATATATATATATATATATATATAATTCCAGGACGGCTGGAGTCAGAAAGTCTGACTTGCTGTTTATATTGTATGCACCCAAAAAGCTGGGTGCTCCTGCTTCTAAGCAGACTATTGCTCGTTGGATTTGTAGTACAATTCAGCTTGCACATTCTGTGGCAGGCCTGCCACAGCCAAAATCTGTAAATGCCCATTCCACAAGGAAGGTGGGCTCATCTTGGGCGGCTGCCCGAGGGGTCTCGGCTTTACAACTTTGCCGAGCAGCTACGTGGTCAGGGGGGAACACGTTTGTAAAATTCTACAAATTTGATACCCTGGCTGAGGAGGACCTGGAGTTTCTCTCATTCGGTGCTGCAGAGTCATCCGCACTCTCCCGCCCGTTTGGGAGCTTTGGTATAATCCCCATGGTCCTGACGGAGTCCCCAGCATCCACTAGGACGTTAGAGAAAATAAGATTTTACTTACCGATAAATCTATTTCTCGTAGTCCGTAGTGGATGCTGGGCGCCCATCCCAAGTGCGGATTGTCTGCATTACTTGTACATAATTATTGTTACAAAAATCGGGTTGTTATTGTTGTGGGCCATCTTTTCAGAGGCTCCTTCGTTGTTATCATACTGTTAACTGGGTTCAAATAACAGGTTGTACGGTGTGATTGGTGTGGCTGGTATGAGTCTTACCCGGGATTCAAGATCCTTCCTTATTGTGTACGCTCGTCCGGGCACAGTACCTAACTGAGGCTTGGAGGAGGGTCATGGGGGGAGGAGCCAGTACACACCATGTGATCCTAAAAGCTTACTTTTTGTGCCCTGTCTCCTGCGGAGCCGCTATTCCCCATGGTCCTGACGGAGTCCCCAGCATCCACTACGGACTACGAGAAATAGATTTATCGGTAAGTAAAATCTTATTTTTTATTACACAGTAGTGAAGAAGACATCCGCTGAGTGAGGCACACGTCACCTGTGCCTCCACCTCACTCACTGATACATGAGAGGCACAATGACCAGAAGATCCTGGAACTCACCAACAAGATCATTCACCTGCTGACTGGAGAGGTGACTGCTGGGAATGGGACATTATACAGTATCACCAGGGGACGTGTCTGGGTGATGACTGGAGAGGTGACTGCTGGGAATGGGACATTATACAGTAACACCAGGGGACGTGTCTGGGTGATGATTGGAGAGGTGACTGCTGGGAATGGGACATTATACAGTAACACCAGGGGACGTGTCTGGGTGATGATTGGAGAGGTGACTGCTGGGAATGGGACATTATACAGTAACACCAGGGGATGTGTCTGGGTGATGACTGGAGAGGAGACTGCTGGGAATGGGACATTATACAGTAACACCAGGGGACGTGTCCGGGTGATGACTGGAGAGGTGACTGCTGGGAATGGAACATTATACAATAACACCAGGGGATGTGTCCGGGTGATGACTCGAGAGGTGACTGCTGGGAATGGGACATTAAACAGTAACACCAGGGGATGTGTCTGGGTGTTGACTGTATCACTGTGTGTGTCAGGTTTCTATAAGGTGTCAGGATGTCACTGTCTATCTCTCCATGCAGGAGGGGGAGTATATAGAGGAACACAGGGGTCTGTACAAGGACGTGATAATGGAGAATCACCGGCCCCTCACATCACTGAGTAAGAGGAGACTGTCATGTATTGTACAGGGGAGAGCAGGTATGGGGGCCCCGATATACACACATCCTCTGATAATCACATATATACACTGTACTCAGTCACTGTGTGTCTCCTACAGATGGGCCCAGTAACAGAGATACCCCAGAGAGATATCCCCGTCCTCTGTATTCCCAGGACTGTACAGAGGAAAATCACAGGATCCCACAGGAGTATCAGGTAGGTGTGATTTAGGGACTCCCCAATATACCAAAGTAACTGTCACTACATCGGTTGCTCTCTACCTGCGGTACTAGTGTCCCCAGGGTTACTCACTTTGGTGTTCAGGGGTACATGAGAAATGTTATGTAATGATGGGGTTGGTGCAGGATATACCTGTGATATAGGTATACAGGGAAAGCAGTGTCCTAGGGGTCTCTAGCACCAGACTTCACAGTAGGTCCCTGATACCAACATGATAACCACTATCCCTGTATAAGGCAGCAGATGGTGATGACCGTTTTATTGTACATTTCTCTGATGTCCTAGTGGATGCTGGGAACTCCGTAAGGACCATGGGGAATAGCGGCTCCGCAGGAGACTGGGCACAAAAAGTAAAAGCTTTAGACTAGCTGGTGTGCACTGGCTCCTCCCCCTATGACCCTCCTCCAAGCCTCAGTTAGATTTTTGTGCCCGAACGAGAAGGGTGCAAGCTAGGTGGCTCTCCTGAGCTGCTTAGAAGTAAAAGTTTAAATAGTTTTTTTATTTTCAGTGAGTCCTGCTGGCAACAGGCTCACTGCATCGTGGGACTAAGGGGAGAAGAAGCGAACTCACCTGACTGCAGAGTGGATTGGGCTTCTTGGCTACTGGACATTAGCTCCAGAGGGACGATCACAGGTTCAGCCTGGATGGGTCCCGGAGCCGCGCCGCCGGCCCCCTTACAGAGCCAGAAGAGCGAAGAGGTCCGGAGAAAGCGGCGGCAGAAGACGTTCCTGTCTTCAAATAAGGTAGCGCACAGCACTGCAGCTGTGCGCCATTGCTCTCAGCACACTTCACACTCCGGTCACTGAGGGTGCAGGGCGCTGGGGGGGAGCGCCCTGAGACGCAATAAAAACGATATAAAAACCTTATATGGCTAAAAAAAATGCATCACATATAGCTCCTGGGCTATATGGATGCATTTATCCCCTGCCAGTTTCCTGAAAAAAGCGGGAGAAAAGGCCGCCGTGAAGGGGGCGGAGCCTTTCTCCTCAGCACACAAGCGCCATTTTCTTTCACAGCTCCGCTGGAAGGACGGCTCCCTGACTCTCCCCTGCAGTCCTGCACTACAGAAACAGGGTAAAACAGAGAGGGGGGCACTATTGGCAGCTAATATATAAATACAGCAGCTATAACAGGGAGTAACACTTATATAAGGTTATCCCTGTATATATATATAGCGCTCTGGTGTGTGCTGGCAAACTCTCCCTCTGTCTCCCCAAAGGGCTAGTGGGGTCCTGTCCTCCATCAGAGCATTCCCTGTGTGTGTGCTGGGTGTCGGTACGATTGTGTCGACATGTATGAGGAGGAAAATGATGTGGAAGCAGAGCAATTGCCTGTGTTAGTGATGTCACCCCCTAGGGAGTCGACACCTGACTGGATGGTAGTAATTAAAGAATTACGTGACAATGTCAGCACTTTGCAAAAAACTGTTGACGACATGAGACAGCCGACAAATCAATTGGTGCCTGTTCAGGCGTCTCAGACACCGTCAGGGGCGCTAAAACGCCCGTTACCTCAGATGGTCGACACAGACCCTGACACGGATACTGAATCCAGTGTCGACGGTGACGAGACAAACGTAATGTCCAGTAGGGCCACACGTTACATGATCACGGCAATGAAGGAGGCATTGAACATTTCTGACACTACAAGTACCACAAAAAAGGGTATTATGTGGGGTGTGAAAAAACTACCAGTGGTTTTTCCTGAGTCAGATGAATTAAATGAGGTGTGTGATAAAGCGTGGGTTTCCCCCGATAAAAAACTGCTGATTTCTAATAAATTATTGGCACTATACCCTTTCCCGCCAGAGGTTAGGGCACGTTGGGAAACACCCCCTAGGGTAGATAAGTCGCTCACACGCTTATCAAAACAAGTGGCGTTACAGTCTCCTGATACGGCCGCTCTCAAGGAACCAGCTGATAGAAGGCTGGAAAATATCTTAAAAGGTATATACACACATACCGGTGTTATACTGCGACCAGCGATCGCCTCAGCCTGGATGTGCAGCGCTGGAGTGGCTTGGTCGGATTCCCTGACGGAAAATATTGATACCCTGGATAGGGACAGTATATTATTAACTATAGAGCATTTGAAGGATGCATTACTATATATGCGAGATGCACAGAGGGATATTTGCACCCTGGCATCTAGAGTAAGTGCGATGTCCATTTCTGCCAGAAGAACGTTATGGACGCGACAGTGGTCAGGTGATGCGGATTCCAAACGACATATGGAAGTATTGCCGTATAAAGGGGAGGAGTTATTTGGGGTCGGTCTATCGGACCTGGTGGCCACAGCAACGGCTGGAAAATCCACCTTTTTACCCCAGGTCACCTCTCAGCAGAAAAAGACACCGTCTTTTCAAACCCAGTCCTTTCGTCCCTATAAGGGCAAGAGGGAAAAAGGCCGCTCGTTCCTGCCCCGGGGCAGAGGAAGGGGAAAAAGACTGCACCATGCAGCCTCTTCCCAGGAGCAGAAGCCCTCCCCCGCTTCTGCCAAGTCCTCAGCATGACGCTGGGGCTCTGCAAGCAGACTCGGGCACGGTGGGGGGCCGTCTCAAGAATTTCAGCGCGCAGTGGGCTCACTCGCAAGTGGACCCCTGGATCCTGCAGATAGTATCACAGGGGTACAAATTGGAATTCGAGACGTCTCCCCCTCGCCGGTTCCTGAAGTCTGCTCTACCAACGTCTCCCTCCGACAGGGAGGCAGTATTGGAAGCTATTCACAAGCTGTATTCCCAGCAGGTGATAATCAAGGTACCCCTCCTACAACAGGGAAAGGGGTATTATTCCACGCTGTTTGTGGTACCGAAGCCGGACGGCTCGGTGAGACCAATTTTAAATCTAAAATCTTTGAACACTTACATAAAAAGGTTCAAATTCAAGATGGAGTCACTCAGAGCAGTGATAGCGAACCTGGAAGAAGGGGACTATATGGTATCTCTAGACATCAAGGATGCTTATCTCCATGTCCCAATCTACCCTTCTCACCAAGGGTACCTCAGGTTTGTGATACAAAACTGTCATTATCAGTTTCAGACGCTGCCGTTTGGATTGTCCACGGCACCACGGGTCTTTACCAAGGTAATGGCCGAAATTATGATTCTTCTTCGAAGAAAAGGCGTATTAATTATCCCTTACTTGGACGATCTCCTGATAAGGGCAAGGTCCAGGGAACAGTTAGAGGTCGGAGTAGCACTATCTCAGGTAGTGCTACGTCAGCACGGGTGGATTCTAAATATCCCAAAATCACAGCTGATTCCAACAACACGTCTACTGTTCCTAGGGATGATTCTGGACACAGTCCAGAAAAAGGTGTTTCTCCCGGAGGAGAAGGCCAGGGAGTTATCCGAGCTAGTCAGGAACCTCCTAAAACCAGGACAAGTGTCAGTGCATCAGTGCACGAGAGTCCTGGGAAAAATGGTGGCTTCTTACGAAGCGATTCCATTCGGAAGATTCCATGCAAGAACTTTTCAGTGGGATCTGCTGGACAAATGGTCCGGATCGCATCTTCAGATGCATCAGCGGATAACCCTATCTCCAAGGACAAGGGTATCTCTCCTGTGGTGGTTACAGAAGGCTCATCTTCTCGAGGGCCGCAGATTCGGCATTCAGGATTGGATGCTGGTAACCACGGATGCCAGCCTGAGAGGCTGGGGAGCAGTCACACAGGGAAGAAATTTCCAGGGCTTGTGGTCAAGCATGGAAACGTCTCTTCACATAAATATCCTAGAGCTAAGGGCCATTTACAATGCCCTAAGTCAAGCAAGGCCTCTGCTTCAGGGTCAACCGGTATTGATCCAGTCGGACAACATCACGGCTGTCGCCCACGTAAACAGACAGGGCGGCACAAGAAGCAGGAGGGCAATGGCAGAAGCTGCAAGGATTCTCCGCTGGGCGGAAAATCATGTGATAGCACTGTCAGCAGTGTTCATTCCGGGAGTGGACAACTGGGAAGCAGACTTCCTCAGCAGACACGACCTCCACCCGGGGGAGTGGGGACTTCATCCAGAAGTTTTCCAAGTGATTGTAAACCGTTGGGAAAAACCAAAGGTGGACATGATGGCGTCCCGTCTGAACAAGAAACTGGACAGATATTGCGCCAGGTCAAGGGACCCTCAGGCAATAGCGGTGGACACTCTGGTAACTCCGTGGGTGTTCCAGTCGGTATATGTGTTCCCTCCTCTTCCTCTCATACCAAAAGTACTGAGAATCATAAGAAGGAGAGGAATAAGAACGATACTCGTGGCTCCGGATTGGCCAAGAAGAACTTGGTACCCGGAGCTGCAAGAGATGCTCACGGAGGACCCGTGGCCTCTACCTCTAAGGAAGGACCTGCTCCAGCAGGGACCTTGTCTGTTCCAAGACTTACCGCGGCTGCGTTTGACGGCATGGCGGTTGAACGCCGGATCCTGATGGAAAAAGGCATTCCAGATGAAGTCATCCCTACCCTGATCAAGGCCAGGAAGGATGTAACTGCAAAACATTATCATCGCATTTGGCGAAAATATGTTGCGTGGTGTGAGGCCAAGAAGGCCCCTACGGAGGAATTTCAACTGGGTCGTTTCCTACATTTCCTGCAAGCAGGATTGTCTATGGGCCTAAAATTAGGATCCATTAAGGTTCAAATTTCGTCCCTGTCGATCTTCTTCCAGAAAGAACTGGCTTCAGTGCCTGAAGTTCAGACGTTTGTCAAAGGGGTACTGCATATACAGCCTCCTTTTGTGCCTCCAGTGGCACCTTGGGATCTCAATGTAGTTTTAGGGTTCCTAAAATCACATTGGTTTGAACCACTTGCCACAGTGGATTTAAAATATCTCACATGGAAAGTGGTAATGCTGTTGGCCCTGGCTTCAGCCAGGCGCGTATCAGAATTGGCGGCTTTATCCTATAAAAGCCCTTACCTGATATTTCATTCGGATAGGGCGGAATTGAGGACTCGTCCTCAATTTCTCCCTAAGGTGGTTTCAGCGTTTCACATGAATCAACCTATTGTGGTACCTGTGGCTACTAGGGACTTGGAGGACTCCAAGTTGCTGGACGTAGTCAGGGCCCTGAAAATATGTTTCTCTGACGTCCTAGTGGATGCTGGGAACTCCGTAAGGACCATGGGGAATAGCGGCTCCGCAGGAGTCTGGGCACATCTAAAGAAAGCTTTAGGATCACCTGGTGTGCACTGGCTCCTCCCCCTATGACCCTCCTCCAAGCCTCAGTTAGATCTCTGTGCCCGAACGAGAAGGGTGCACACTAGGGGCTCTCCTGAGCTCTTTGTGAAAGTTTTAGTTAGGTTTATTATTTTCAGTGAGACCTGCTGGCAACAGGCTCACTGCATCGAGGGACTAAGGGGAGAAGAAGCGAACTCACCTGCGTGCAGAGTGGATTGGGCTTCTTGGCTACTGGACATTAGCTCCAGAGGGACGATCACAGGTTCAGCCTGGATGGGTCCCGGAGCCGCGCCGCCGGCCCCCTTACAGAGCCAGAAGAGCGAAGAGGTCCGGAAAATCGGCGGCAGAAGACGATCCTGTCTTCAGATAAGGTAGCGCACAGCACCGCAGCTGTGCGCCATTGCTCTCAGCACACTTCACACTCCGGTCACTGAGGGTGCAGGGCGCTGGGGGGGCAGCGCCCTGAGACGCAATAAATCGATAAAAACCTTATATGGCTAAAATAAATGCATCACATATAACTCCTGGGCTATATGGATGCATTTAACCCCTGCCAAAACATACAGAAAAACGGATGATAAGGACGCCGAGAAAGGGGCGGAGCCTATCTCCTCAGCACACTGGCGCCATTTTCCCTCACAGCTCAGTTGGAGGGAAGCTCCCTGGCTCTCCCCTGCAGTCACTACACTACAGAAAGGGGTTAAAAAAGAGAGGGGGGCCCAAATTAGGCGCAGTATAAACAATACAGCAGCTATAAAGGGAAAAACACTTATATAAGGTTATCCCTGTATATATATAGCGCTCTGGTGTGTGCTGGCAAACTCTCCCTCTGTCTCCCCAAAGGGCTAGTGGGGTCCTGTCCTCTATCAGAGCATTCCCTGTGTGTGTGTGCTGTGTGTCGGTACGTTTGTGTCGACATGTATGAGGAGAAAAATGATGTGGAGACGGAGTAGAGTGTCTAAAATAGTGTTGTCACCCCCTAGGGGGTCGACACCTGAGTGGATGTACTGTTGAAATTGCGTGACAGTGTCAGCTTTCTATTAAAGACAGTGGTTGACATGAGACAGCCGGCTACTCAGCTTGTGCATGTCCAGACGTCTCATACAGGGGCTCTAAAGCGGCCGTTACCTCAGATACAGACGCCGACACGGATACTGACTCCTGTGTCGACGGTGAAGAGACAACCGTGATTTCCAATAGGGCCACACATTGCATGATTGAGGCAATGGAAAATGTTTACACTTTTCTGATAATATGAATACCACCAAAAAAGGGGTATTATGTTTGGTGAGGAAAAACTTCCTGTAGTTTTCCTGAATCTGAGAAATAAAATGAGGTGTGTGATGATGCGTGGGTTTCCCCCCGATAACAATTGATAATTTCTAAAAAGTTATTGGCAGTATACCTTTTCCCGCCAGAGGTTAGGGTGCGTTGGGAAACACCCCCTAGGGGGGATAAGGCGCTCACACGCTTGTAAGAACAAGGGCTCTATCCTCTCCTGAGATGGCCGCCCTTAAGGATCCTGCTGATAGAAAGCAGGAGGGTATCCTAAAAGGTATTTACACACATACTGGTGTTATACTGCGACCAGCAATCGCCTCAGCCTGGATGTGCAGTGCTGGGTTGGCGTGGTCGGATTCCCTGACTGGAAATATTGATATCCTAGATAAGGACAGTATATTATTGCCTATAGAGCAATTAAAAGATGCATTTATATATATGCATGATGCACAGCGGAATATTTGCCGACTGGCATCAAGTATAAGTGCGTTGTCCAATTCTACCAGTAAAGTGGTCAGGTGATGCGGATTCCAAACGGCATTTGGAAGTATTGCCTTAAAAAAAGGGGATGTACCCCTGGTCGCCTCTCAAAATAAGACGCCGTATTATCAGGCGCAGTCCTGGTTGGCAAGCGGACAAAAGGGTTCCTCTTTTCTGCACGTGACAGAGGGAGAGGAAAATGGCTGCAGAGATCAGCCAGTTCCCAGGAACAGAAACCCTTTTCTGCCTCTGCCAAGCCCTCAGTATGACGCTAGGGCTTTACAAGTTCAGGCACGGTGGGGGCCCGTTCTCAATGAATTTCAGTGCGCAGTGGGCTCACTCGCAAGTAGACCCCTGGATCCTTCAGGTAATATTTTCAGGGGTACAAATTGGAATTCGAGACGTATTCCCCTCGCCGTTTCCAAAAGTCTGTTTTACCGACGTCTCCCGCTGACAGGGAGGCAGTTTTGGAAGCCATTCACAAGCTGTATTCCCAGCAGGTGATAATTAAGGTACCCCTCCTGCAACAGGGAACGGGGTATTATTCCACACTATTGTGGTACCGAAGCCAGACGGCTCGGTGAGACCGATTTTAAAATCTAAAATCTAAAATCTTTGAACACTTACATACAGAGGTTCAAATTCAAAATTGAGTCACTCAGAGCAGTGATTGCAAACCTGGAAGAAGGGGACTACATGATGTCTCGGGACATCAAGGATGCTTACCTTCATGTCAAAATTTACCCTTCTCACCAAGGGTATCTCAGGTTATGGTACAGAACTGTCACTATCAGTTCAGACGCTGCCGTAGGGATGGTCCACGGCACCCCGTGTCTTTACTGAAGTAATGACCGAAATGATGATATTCCTTCGAAGGAAGGGAATTTTAGTTATCCTTTACTTGGACGATTCCCTGATAAGGGTAAGATCCAGGGAACAGTTGGAGATCGGTGTAGCGCTATCTCAGGTAGTGTTGCGGCAGCACGATTGGATTCTCAATATTCCAAATTCGCAGCTGGTTCCGACGACTTGTCTTCTGTTCCTAGGGATGATCCAGGACACAGTCCAGAAAGAAGGTGTTTCTCCCGGAGGAGAAAGCCAGGGAGTTATCCGAGCTAGTCAGGAACCTCCTAAAACCGAACCAAGTCTCAGTGCATCAATGCACAAGGGTTCTGGGTAAAAATGGTGGCTTCCTACGAAGCAATCCCATTCAGCAGATTCCACGCAAGACTTTCCAGTGGAACCTACTGGACAAATGGTCCGGGTCGCATCTTCAGATGCATCAGCGGATAACCCTGTCACCAGGGACAAGGGTATCCCTCCTGTGGTGGTTGCAGAGTGCTCATCTTCTAGAGGGCCGCAGATTCGGCATTCAGGACTGGGTCCTGGTGACCACGGATGCCAGCCTGCGAGGCTGGGGAGCAGTCACACAGGGAAGGAATATCCAGGGCTTATGGTCAAGCCTGGAGACATCACTTCACATAAATATCCTGAAGCTAAGGGCCATTTACAATGCTCTAAGCTTAGCAAGACCTCTGCTTCAAGGTCAGCCGGTGTTGATCCAGTCGGGCAACATTACGGCAGTCACCCACGTAAACAGACAGGGTGCCACAAGAAGCAGGAGGGCAATGGCAGAAGCTGCAAGGATTCTTCGCTGGGCGAAAAACCATGTGATAGCACTGTCAGCAGTTTTCATTCCGGGAGTGGACAACTGGGAAGCAGATTTCCTCAGCACGACCTCCACCCGGGAGAGTAGGGACTTCACCCAGAAGTCTTCCACATGATTATAAACCGTTGGGAAAAACTCGACAGGTATTGCGCCAGGTCAAGGGACCCTCAGGCAATAGCTGTAGATGCTCTGGTAACACCGTGGGTGTACCAATCAGTGTATGGGTTCCCTCCTCTGCCTCTCATACCCAAGGTACTGAGATTGATAAGATGGAGAGGAGTAAGCACTATATTAGTGGCTCCGGATTGGCCAAGAAGGACTTGGTAACCGGAACTTCAAGAGATGCTCACGGAGGATCCGTGGCCTCTACCTCTAAGAAGGGACCTGCTTCAGCGGGGACCTTGTCTGTTCCAAGACTTGCCGCGGCTGCGTTGACGGCATGGCGGTTGAACGCCGGATCCTGAAGGAAAAAGGCATTCCGGATGAAGTCATCCCTATCCTGTTCAAGGCCGGGAAGGATGTAACCGCAAAACATTATCACCGCATTTGGCGAAAATATGTTGCGTGGTGCGAGGTCAGTAAGGCTCGACGGAGGAAATTCAACTGGGTCGATTCCTACATTTCCTGCAAACAGGAGTATCTATGGGCCTAAAATTGGGGTCCATTAAGGTTCAAATTTCGGCTCTGTCGATTTTCTTCCAAAAAAGAACTAGCTTCAGTCCCTGAAGTTCAGACGTTTGTTAAAGGGGTACTGCATATACAGCCTCCTTTTGTGCCTTCAGTGGCACTTTGGGATCTCAAGGTGGTTTTTGGGTTCCAAAAGTCACATTGGTTTGACCCACTTAAATCTGTGGAGTTAAAATATCTCACAGAAAAAGTGGTCATGCTGTTGGCTCTGGCCTGGGCCAGGCGCGTGTCAGAATTGGTGGCTTTATCCTGTAAAAGCCCTTATCTGATTTTCCATTCGGACAGGGCGGAATTGAGGACTCGTCCTCAGTTTCTCCCTAAGGTGGTTTCAGCGTTCACCTGAACCAAACCTATTGTGGTGCCTGCGGCTACTAGGGACTTGGAGGACTCCAAGTTGCTAGACGTTGTCAGGACCCGGAAAATATATGTTTCCAGGACGGCTGGAGTCAGGAAATCTGACTCGCTGTTTATCCTGTATGCACCCAACTAGCTGGGTGCTCCTGCTTCTAAGCAGACTATTGCTCGTTGGATTTGTAGTACAATTCAGCTTGCACATTCTGTGGCAGGCCTGCCACAGCGGAAAAATCTGTAAATGCCCACTCCACAAGGAAGGTGGGCTCATCTTGGGCAGCTGCCCGAGGGGTCTCGGCTTTACAACTTTGCCGAGCAGTTACTTGGTCAGGAGCAAATACGTTTGTAAAATTCTACAAATTTGATACCCTGGCTGAGGAGGACCGGGAGTTCTCTCATTGGGTGCTGCAGAGTCATCCGCACTCTCCCGCCCGTTTGGGAGCTTTGGTATAATCCCCATGGTCCTTACGGAGTTCCCAGCATCCACTAGGACGTCAGAGAAAATAAGAATTTACTTACCGATAATTCTATTTCTCGTAGTCCGTAGTGGATGCTGGGCGCCCATCCCAAGTGCGGATTGTCTGCAATACTGGTACATAATTATTGTTACCAAAAAATTCGGGTTATTGCTGTAGTGAGCCATCTTTTCTAGAGGCTCCTCTATTATCATGCTGTTAACTGGGTTCAGATCACAAGTTGTACAGTGTGATTGGTGTGGCTGGTATGAGTCTTACCCGGGATTCAAAATCCTTCCTTATTGTGTACGCTCGTCCGGGCACAGTATCCTAACTGAGGCTTGGAGGAGGGTCATAGGGGGAGGAGCCAGTGCACACCAGGTGATCCTAAAGCTTTCTTTAGATGTGCCCAGACTCCTGCGGAGCCGCTATTCCCCATGGTCCTTACGGAGTTCCCAGCATCCACTACGGACTACGAGAAATAGAATTATCGGTAAGTAAATTCTTATTTTCCAGGACGGCTGGAGTCAGAAAATCTGACTCGCTGTTTATACTGTATGCACCCAACAAGCTGGGTGCTCCTGCTTCTAAGCAGACGATTGCTCGTTGGATTTGTAGTACAATTCAACTTGCACATTCTGTGGCAGGCCTGCCACAGCCAAAATCTGTAAAAGCCCATTCCACAAGGAAGGTGGGCTCATCTTGGGCGGCTGCCCGAGGGGTCTCGGCTTTACAACTTTGCCGAGCAGCTACTTGGTCAGGGGCAAACACGTTTGCTAAATTCTACAAATTTGATACCCTGGCTGAGGAGGACCTGGAGTTCTCTCATTCGGTGCTGCAGAGTCATCCGCACTCTCCCGCCCGTTTGGGAGCTTTGGTATAATCCCCATGGTCATTACGGAGTTCCCTGCATCCACTAGGACGTCAGAGAAAATAAGAATTTACTTACCGATAATTCTATTTCTCATAGTCCGTAGTGGATGCTGGGCGCCCATCCCAAGTGCGGATTGTCTGCAATACTTGTATATAGTTATTGTTACAAACAAATCGGGTTGTTTATTGTTGGAAGCCATCTTTTCAGAGGCTCCTACGGTTATCATACTGTTAACTGGGTTCAGATCACGAGTTGTACGGTGTGATTGGTGTGGCTGGTATGAGTCTTACCCGGGATTCAAGATCCTTCCTTATTATGTACGCTCGTCCGGGCACAGTATCTTAACTGAGGCTTGGAGGAGGGTCATAGGGGGAGGAGCCAGTGCACACCAGCTAGTCTAAAGCTTTTACTTTTCTCTAACGTCCTAGTGGATGCTGGGGACTCCGTCAGGACCATGGGGGATAGCGGCTCCGCAGGAGACAGGGCACATCTAAAGAAAGCTTTTAGGATCACATGGTGTGTACTGGCTCCTCCCCCTATGACCCTCCTCCAAGCCTCAGTTAGGTTTTTGTGCCCGTCCGAGCAGGGTGCAATCTAGGTGGCTCTCCTAAAGAGCTGCTTAGAAAAAGTTTTTTTAGGTTTTAAATCTCAGTGAGTCCTGCTGGCAACAGGCTCACTGCATCGAGGGACTTAGGGGAGAGATTTTCAACTCACCTGCGTGCAGGATGGATTGGAGTCTTAGGCTACTGGACATAGCTTCAGAGGGAGTCGGAACACAGGTCATCCTGGGGTTCGTCCCGGAGCCGCGCCGCCGACCCCCCTTACAGATGCTGAAGATCGGAGGTCCGGAAACAGGCGGCAGAAGACTCTTCAGTCTTCATGAAGGTAGCGCACAGCACGGCAGCTGTGCGCCATTGTTGCTACACACTTCTCACTGACCAGTCACGGAGGGTGTAGGGCGCTGCTGGGGGCGCCCTGGGCAGCAATATTAAATACCTTTAGTGGCAAAGAATACATCACATATAGCCATTAAGGCTATATGTATGTATTTAACCCAGGCCAGATTTCTCAAAACCCGGGAGAAAAGCCAGCCGAAAAGGGGGCGGAGCTTATTCTCCTCAGCACTCAGCGCCATTTTCCTGCTCAGCTCCGCTGTGAGGAAGGCTCCCAGGACTCTCCCCTGCACTGCACTACAGAAACAGGGTAACAAAGAGAAGGGGGGCATAAATTGGCGATATTTATATATTAAAAGCGCTTACAACAAAAACAACACCTTTTAGGGTTGTTTATATACATTTATAGCGCTTTTGGTGTGTGCTGGCAAACTCTCCCTCTGTCTCCCCAAAGGGCTAAGGGGGTCCTGTCTTCGATTAGAGCATTCCCTGTGTGGCTGCTGTGTGTCGGTACGTGTGTGTCGACATGTATGAGGACGATGTTGGTGTGGAGGCAGAGCAATTGCCGGTAATGGTGATGTCACCCCCTAGGGAGTCGACACCGGAATGGATGGCTTTAGTTATGGAATTACGTGATAATGTTAGTACATTACAAAAGTCAGTAGACGAAATGAGACGGCCGGAAAACCAGTCAGTACCGGCTCAGGCGTCTCAGACACCGTCAGGGGCTGTAAAACGTCCCTTACCTCAGTCAGTCGACACGGGTACCGACACAGATGAATCTAGTGTCGACGGTGAAGAAACAAACGTATTTTCCAACAGGGCCACACGTTATATGATCACGGCAATGAAGGAGGCTTTGCAGATCTCTGATACTGCTGGTACCTCAAAAAGGGGTATTATGTGGGGGGTGAAAAAACTACCTGTAGCTTTTCCAGAATCAGAGGAATTGAATGACGTGTGTGATGAAGCTTGGGTTAACCCAGATAGAAAACTGCTAATTTCTAAGAAGTTATTGGCATTATACCCTTTCCCACCAGAGGTTAGGACGCGCTGGGAAACACCCCCTAGGGTGGATAAGGCGCTCACACGTTTATCAAAGCAAGTGGCGTTGCAGTCTCCTGATACGGCCGCCCTCAAGGATCCAGCGGATAGGAGGCTGGAAACTACCCTGAAAAGTATATACACTCATACTGGTGTTATACTGCGACCGGCAATAGCCTCAGCCTGGATGTGCAGTGCTGGGGTAGTGTGGTTGGATTCCCTGACTGAAAATATTGATACCCTGGATAGGGACAGTATTTTATTGACTCTAGAGCAATTAAAGGATGCGTTTCTTTATATGCGAGATGCTCAGAGGGATATTTGTACTCTAGCATCAAGAGTAAGTGCGATGTCCATATCTGCCAGAAGAAGTTTATGGACGCGACAGTGGTCAGGTGATGCGGATTCCAAAAGGCATATGGAAGTATTGCCATATAAAGGAGAGGAATTATTTGGGGTCGGTCTATCGGATCTGGTGGCCACGGCAACTGCCGGCAAATCCACTTTTTTACCTCAGACCCCCTCCCAACAGAAAAAGACACCGTCTTTTCAGCCGCAGTCCTTTCGCTCCTATAAAAACAAGCGAGCAAAAGGACAGTCTTATCTGCCGCGAGGCAGAGGAAAGGGTAAGAGAGGGCAGCAAGCAGCCCCTGCCCAGGACCAGAAGCCCGCCCCGGGTTCTACAAAGCCATCAGCATGACGCTGGGGCTTTACAAGCGGACTCAGGAGCGGTGGGGGGTCGACTAAAGATTTTCAGCAATCAGTGGGCTCGCTCACAGGTGGACCCGTGGATCCTGCAGATAGTATCTCAGGGTTACATGTTGGAGTTCGAAAGGTCTCCCCCTCGCCGGTTCCTAAAGTCTGCTTTACCAACGTCTCCCTCAGAAAGGACGACGGTATTGGAAGCCATTCACAAGCTGTATTCTCAGCAGGTGATAGTCAAGGTACCCCTCCTACAACAGGGAAAGGGGTATTATTCCACACTATTTGTGGTACCGAAGCCGGACGGTTCGGTAAGACCTATTCTAAATCTGAAATCCTTGAACCTGTACATACAGAAATTCAAGTTCAAGATGGAGTCACTCAGAGCAGTGATAGCGAATCTGGAAGAAGGGGACTTCATGGTGTCCCTGGACATAAAAGATGCTTATCTGCATGTCCCAATTTACCCCTCACACCAAGGGTATCTCAGGTTCGTGATACAAGACTGTCATTATCAGTTTCAAACGCTGCCGTTTGGTTTGTCCACGGCCCCTCGGGTCTTTACCAAGGTAATGACCGAAATGATGGTTCTTCTACGAAGAAAAGGCGTATTAATTATCCCTTACTTGGACGATCTCCTGATAAGGGCAAAGTCCAGAGAACAGCTGGAAGTCGGTGTAGCACTAACCCAAGTAGTGCTTCAGCAACACGGGTGGATTCTGAATCTTCCAAAATCTCAATTGACCCCGACAACACGTCTGCTGTTCCTGGGAATGATTCTGGACACGGTTCAGAAAAAGGTGTTTCTCCCGGAGGAGAAAGCAAGGGAGTTATCCGAACTGGTCAGGAACCTCCTAAAACCAGGAACTGTGTCAGTACATCAATGCACAAGAGTCCTGGGAAAGATGGTGGCTTCTTACGAAGCAATTCCATTCGGCAGATTCCATGCACGAACATTTCAGTGGGGTCTGCTGGACAAATGGTCCGGATCGCATCTGCACATGCATCAGCGGATAACACTGTCACCAAGAACAAGGTTGTCTCTCCTGTGGTGGTTGCAGAGTGCCCATCTGTTAGAGGGCCGCAGGTTCGGCATACAGGACTGGGTCCTGGTGACTACGGATGCCAGCCTACGGGGCTGGGGAGCAGTCACACAGGGAAGAAACTTCCAGGGTGTATGGTCAGACCTGGAGACGTCTCTTCACATAAATATACTGGAGCTAAGAGCGATATACAATGCTCTAAGCTTGGCAAAACCGCTGCTTCAGGGTCAGCCGGTGTTGATCCAGTCGGACAACATCACGGCAGCCGCCCACGTAAACAGACAAGGCGGCACGAGAAGCAGAAGAGCAATGACAGAAGCTGCAAGGATTCTTCGCTGGGCGGAAAATCATGTCATAGCACTGTCAGCAGTGTTCATCCCGGGAGTGGACAACTGGGAAGCAGACTTCCTCAGCAGACACGACCTTCACCCGGGAGAGTGGGGACTTCATCCGGAAGTTTTCCACATGATTGTGAACCGTTGGGAAAAACCAAAGGTGGATATGATGGCGTCTCGCCTCAACAAAAAACTGGACAGATATTGCGCCAGGTCAAGAGACCCTCAGGCAATAGCTGTGGACGCTCTGGTAACACCATGGGTGTACCAGTCAGTGTATGTGTTTCCTCCTCTGCCTCTCATACCAAAGGTACTGAGAATTATTCGGAAAAGGGGAGTAAGAACAATACTAGTGGCTCCGGATTGGCCAAGAAGAACTTGGTATCCGGAACTTCAAGAGATGCTCACGGAGGATCCGTGGCCTCTACCTCTAAGAAGGGATCTGCTTCAGCAGGGACCTTGTATGTTCCAAGACTTACCGCGACTGCGTTTGACGGCATGGCGGTTGAACGCCGGATTCTAAAAGAAAAGGGCATTCCAGAGGAAGTTATTCCTACCTTGATTAAGGCTAGGAAGGAAGTGACCGCACAACATTATCACCGCATTTGGAGAAAATATGTTGCGTGGTGTGAAGCCAAGAAGGCCCCAACGGAAGAATTTCAATTGGGTCGATTCTTACATTTCCTGCAGGCAGGATTGTCTATGGGCCTCAAATTGGGGTCTATTAAAGTTCAAATTTCGGCCTTATCAATCTTCTTCCAGAAGGAATTGGCTTCAGTGCCTGAAGTACAAACTTTTGTCAAGGGTGTACTACATATACAGCCCCCGATTGTGCCCCCAGTGGCACCGTGGGATCTAAACGTAGTTTTGGATTTTCTCAAATCTCATTGGTTTGAGCCTCTCAAATCTGTAGATTTGAAGTATCTTACATGGAAAGTAACCATGCTACTGGCCCTGGCTTCAGCCAGGAGAGTTTCAGAGTTGGCGGCTTTATCGTACAAAAGCCCATATCTGATTTTCCATTCGGACAGGGCAGAACTGCGGACACGTCCTCATTTTCTCCCTAAGGTGGTTTCGGCTTTTCACTTGAACCAGCCTATTGTGGTGCCTGCGGCTACTAGCGACTTGGAGGACTCCAAGTTACTGGACGTTGTCAGAGCATTAAAAATATATATTTCAAGGACAGCTGGAGTCAGAAAATCTGACTCGTTGTTTATATTGTATGCACCCAACAAGATGGGTGCTCCTGTGTCTAAGCAGACGATTGCGCGTTGGATCTGTAGCACAATCCAACTTGCACATTCTGTGGCAGGCCTGCCACAGCCTAAATCTGTAAAGGCCCACTCCACAAGGAAGGTGGGCTCATCTTGGGCGGCTGCCCGAGGGGTCTCGGCATTACAACTTTGCCGAGCAGCTACGTGGTCAGGGGAGAACACGTTTGTAAAATTTTACAAATTTGATACTCTGGCTAAGGAGGACCTGGAGTTCTCTCATTCGGTGCTGCAGAGTCATCCGCACTCTCCCGCCCGTTTGGGAGCTTTGGTATAATCCCCATGGTCCTGACGGAGTCCCCAGCATCCACTAGGACGTTAGAGAAAATAAGAATTTACTTACCGATAATTCTATTTCTCATAGTCCGTAGTGGATGCTGGGCGCCCATCCCAACTGCGGATTGTCTGCAATACTTGTACATAGTTATTGTTACAAAAATCGGGTTATTATTATTGTTGTGAGCCATCTTTTCAGAGGCTACTTCGTTTGTTATCGTACTGTTAACTGGGTTCAGATCACAAGTTGTACGGTGTGATTGGTGTGGCTGGTATGAGTCTTACCCGGGATTCAAGATCCTTCCTTATTGTGTACGCTCGTCCGGGCACAGTACCTAACTGAGGCTTGGAGGAGGGTCATAGGGGGAGGAGCCAGTACACACCATGTGATCCTAAAAGCTTTCTTTAGATGTGCCCTGTCTCCTGCGGAGCCGCTATCCCCCATGGTCCTGACGGAGTCCCCAGCATCCACTACGGACTATGAGAAATAGAATTATCGGTAAGTAAATTCTTATTTTTGTGCCCAGTCTCCTGCGGAGCCTCTATTCCCCATGGTCCTTACGGAGTTCCCAGCATCCACTACGGACTATGAGAAATAGAATTATCGGTAAGTAAATTCTTATTTTTACATCTTTCATAATTTGTAATATGTGAGAAATATTTATGGGCAATTAGTTTTATTGTGTTATGTTTTTATGCAATCTGTGTTTATTAATAAGGAAATCACAGTAACACATTGTCATCGATATTGATAAAGTATAAACAAGTTATACAAAGAAGAACTAGCATAGGTATAAGAACTGTCTGTGGGGAACAGAAGAAAGTATTAGAGAGCACAAGGGATCAATTATAACCAGTATTGTCTATGGCGATAGTATATAACGGGTAAACAGAAACATCAAACCATAAAAACATACAGGCATACAGGCAACAATAGAAATAAAAAAGACGAGGGAGAAGTTGAAAGGGTCTGAATATGGGTGTGGAGAGTTGGGTGGTGATCATAGGAAGATGAGTAGGAGAGAAAGGAAAAGGGGAATGGGTTTCTGCCTGAAGGGAGTGGGAGGTGAGAGGAATTGTCATCCTTTGTGAGGAACCTAGAGGGTCATATGAGAGAATTTTACACTAAAAAGATAGAAGCTGTGGTTGCACTGGGTCTAGGGTGGTGGAGGTGGGGAGGTATCTCCAGAGGGAGGCATGTTATGGGTTCTGTAGTCCCCCCCCCCCTGTTCCTTAAATCTCAACCAGTCATACCATACCTCTAAAAAAAAAAAACCTGTGTATGTAAACAATCAGTGCAGTCAGGTCCTCCATCGTCTTGTAGAGATCGATCCTCTTGAACCACTGAGAAATGGAGGGAGGGGATGTGGATCTCCAGAGACAGGGGATGACAGCTTTGGCTGTGTTCATAAGATGTCATGATTAGTAACTTCTTAATCCTGGAGATGGAGGCATTTCCATTTATTTGAGGATCCAAAACTCGGGTGAGCGGAAGCTGGGTTCCAGTAATTATTTCTAACAGTCTTCTCACCATATTCCTGAAGTTTGACAACAGAGAACAGTGCCACCAACTATGAAGGTGGGTACCTGGTGCAAGATCCCAATGCCAAAGAAGGTCTGAAAGAGATGGGAACATTTACTGGAGACTAGTGGGGCATCTATACCAACTGGAAAGGATTTTATGTTGCATTTCCAGAACTGTTACAGAGCAGTTAGAATTGGTATAACTAAATATTTGGGACCACTGTTCATCAGAAAGCTCTGTTCCTAACTCTGCATGCCACACACATGTATATGCAGGGGTTGAGGAGGATGTGCTATCCAAGTAGAGTTGATAAATGGTGGAGAGCAAATATTTTGGAGGGGTTTTAGCTATGCAGAGGGACTCAAATGCCATTATAGGTCAAAGTAATCAATAATGAGGTAAGGAGTGGATAAAATATCTTAGTTGGAGATATATCCAGAACGATTGTGATGGAAGGTTAAGTGAAGATTTGTAAATAAGCAAACTTCATTGGACGTTACCAGGTGCTGTAGTTGGGGTACACCACCAGGGAACCAAGATGGGAGTTGGGTTGGATGAATCCCGGGGGATGGGGGGAGTCAGTGTTGGACACTATGGCGGCAAGTGGAGACATATCGGGAGAGTTGGCTGAGTTCTTTCCAACATTGTAGCATGGGGTCAAGTGTGGGACATTGGAGCATACGGAGAGACATTAGCAAGACTGTTCCTTAATGTGAGGCTGTTGAGGAGCGTAGGGAGGGACACTAGCGGACTGCTCCTCAATGTAAGGCTATAACTTGAGAAGAGGTACACAGGACATCCGGACCACTCAAGACAAATGTGCTGAACAATAATAACTAAGGACGTGCGGTAGCTGGAGACCGACTTCGGAGCAACATCTAATAATAACCTCTTGGCACAGTCTCTGCCTGTTATTGTCCCAAACAAATCTCCCATCCATCCTCTTCAGTTCCTGGAAAAAAAGAAATAGGGAACAATAAAGGAAGCGCCTGAAACAGTTAGAGAACCTGTGGGAGGATGTTCATTTTGACAGCGTTAAGTCTCCCCAACTAGGACAGGCCCAACAATGAAAACTTGTGAAAACCATAATTGAATTTGGTCAACAAAAACAGAAGATAAAGGTGAAACAAGTTAGTAATTTCTCTAATCAGGAAGGGTGCCAACTGAAAGGATAAGTCATCTTAAGACTTTCAAGGAGGCGTGCTGGTGTAGAAATGGTAAAAGCCACAGATTTAGTAAAGTTGATTTCAAAATTTGAAAGGTCACTAAATTTCCGAAACTCTACCATAAGGGCTGGGTATGAGATTAAAGGATAAGAGTTTGAGGCAAGATGATCATTGGCAAACAAAGGTATCTTGTAATCTGTCTCTCTAATCCAAATCCCTGTGATGTCACTGTTTGCTCTGGCCACTCTCTCCAGAGCCTCTATAAAAAGAAGTAAAAGCAAGGGGGACAGGGGGACCACCTTTCTAATACTGTTCCGAACATCAAAGGGTTTGGAGAGGACACCGTTGACCTTGACCATGACCATGACCAAGAACTATAAAGGGTGAGAATTGACTTTGTTGAAGGCTTTCTCTTCGGCTGTTGACAACAGGACCACCTGGGCATTCCCTGTCTGTGCATGATGGATAAGGTCAATGCTTTTGGTTGTGTTGACTTTAGCCTCTCTCCCAGTTACAAGCCCCACCTGATCCTGATGCATCAGACGCGGATGAAAGTAGCTTAAACAATTGGCAAGCAGTTTAGCAAAAATCCTTATGTCCACATTCAGCAGAGAAATTGGTCTATAGCTCAAACAGTTGGTCAGGTCCTTGACTTTTTGAAGAATATGTGAGACGTGAGCCTTAAAGATTGAGGAGAAAAAGTGTCCTCAACTGTCACTGCATTGCAGGTCTATAGAAATAGAGGTGTAAGGGTGGTCCGAACGGTTGTGTAATAACTGACAGGAAACCCATCAGGAGCCAGACTTTTCCCATTAGGGAAGAGAAAAAAGAGCCATCTCCAGCTCTTCGATAGTAAAAGGGGCTTCTAGGTATTGAGAAACCTCATCTTTGAGGGTAATGTATCGATAAAAGTTCATCTCTGACCTTGTCCTGAAAAGAGCTCACATCCGTAGGGGGAGAGACTTTCCG
Organism: Pseudophryne corroboree; assembly: GCF_028390025.1. Classification (NCBI taxonomy): domain Eukaryota; kingdom Metazoa; phylum Chordata; class Amphibia; order Anura; family Myobatrachidae; genus Pseudophryne; species Pseudophryne corroboree. Next base: position 49,028,677 of record NC_086446.1, on the reverse strand, counting down.
CAAATTATAAAGGTTCATATAGTAAGTTTTAAAGACCTCGGCAATCTTGTCGAAGGTGTATACACTTTTTCCACCGTCTGCTCAAATGGAATGTACATAAGTGTGGGATCTTTGTGCTCTTAGAGCTCTAGCCAGCATCTCGCCTGTTTTATTACCCCGTAAATAATACCTATGTTTACACCTATGCATATCCAACATTGTCTTCTTATGGAGCACCATCTGAATTTCAGGTTAACTCCACGTAGGAACTTGTGCAAAAGGTAGCTTTATGCGCGGCCTCTAGTTCTCTTATTTCGTTCAAAATGCGAGTTTTCAGGGTTTCGGTTTCTTACGCAGGAATCCCAGTTGAATGGACTTTCAAGTTCGTGATTCCGAAGTATCATTTAAGGCTATATATTCATCTATTGCCTTGTCCAACTCAGCCTTAAGAGTAGGGCCATTCAGAGTAGTCTCAGCAAAAAGAAAGGACAGGGGTTGTGAACATTATATAAGAACATGGGAGAGAAACAATGAAACAGCATTATGGAATGAAAAACCAAGTGGGGAGTAAAGATCGCACACGGGTGGAGAGTGGAGATGCGGAAATGCCCAACTGGGGTAGAATGCCAATCATCGCAGCCTGGACCTTCTCAAGATAGAGATATAGTAACACACTAAAGAAAATATAAACACAGACATAAGTAACATCATGTAAGAAGGTGTGATTAATATTGAAAAAAATTAATATTAGCGTACATAGAGTGTGATGGAGACATGAAACACAGCAACAAGAATGGATCAGGGATGGCATCAGGGGAAACCATAGGTGGAGGGAGCACTGCACGCAGTCGACCGGGTGAAGGAAGGCCCCATAAACACATCTCGGAGCAGGATAAATCCCAGGAGCGTAGACGAGGTTTAGCTACAGTAGCTAGGCCACGCCCTCCCCTTCTTTCCCTGTTGTTTTTTTTTTTTTTTTTTTTTAACTCATGTTTATTGCTTTTATATCTAACGGCACCTAAATATTTTTTAATAATAGTAATTACATTAATTACAAACTATTGATTTCCAAATTTAACAAATGAACTGAAGGGGGGAAATGATTGAGAACCATTGCACTTTATGTTCTGTACAGAAGATGTGTGTCTAAGATTAATCTGAATAAATTAAATCTTTCATTAATAAAGCATTCATGTTTACATGGGTTATTTAGGATGAAGGCCTGACTAATTTCAAGGTTGAATATATTAAGGAGGAAGAAGAGGCATATGTGCTTGATAATAAGGAAGAAGATATAGAGGAAAAAGAAGAGACGTATGTGACTGATATGAAGGCAGAAGATATAGAGGGAGAAGAAGAGACATATGTGACTGATATGAAGGCAGAAGCTATAGAGGGAGAAGAAGAGACGTATGTGACTGATATGAAGGCAGAAGATATAGAGGGAGAAGAAGAGACATATGTGACTGATATGAAGGCAGAAGCTATAGAGGGAGAAGAAGAGACATATGTGACTGATATGAAGACAGAAGATATAGAGGGAGAAGAAGAGATTTATGTTAATGTTATTAAGGTAGAAGATATGGAGGGAGAGGAGACGCATGTGATGGGTGAACAGCAGTGTAAGGAGGAGGAAATCCCTGCAGATATCAGCACAGGTGAGTAATAAACACTTATTACTGTAAAGAGTCACACATTCTACTTGTTTATTCACTACAATATTCTCTGCTCCGTGGGGGAACTCAGGAACCATCAGCCCTTTTAAGACTCCTGCTCTTACCCTCACACTATGTCACTGTGTGTTACTAGCCCAGAGATCTGACCAGTCTCCTCCCCACACTCTCTGGTGTATCTCATACATCAGGAGCCATCAGCCCCTATTATACTCCTGCTCTCCCCCTCACATCATGTCACTATGTGTTACCAGCCCAGATATCTGACCAGTCTCCTCCCCACACTCTCTGGTGTATCTCATACATCAGGAGCCATCAGCCCCTATTATACTCCTGCTCTCCTCCTCACATCATGTCACTGTGTTACCAGCCCAGAGATCTGACCAGTCTCCTCCCCACACTCTCTGGTGTATCATACATCAGGAGCCATCAGCCCCTATTATACTCCTGCTCTCCTCCTCACATCATGTCACTGTGTCTTACCAGCCCAGAGATCTGACCAGTCTCCTCCCCACACTCTCTGGTGTATCTCATACATCAGGAGCCATCAGCCCCTATTATACTCCTGCTCTCTCCTCACATCATGTCACTGTGTGTTACCAGCCCAGAGATCTGACCAGTCTCCTCCCCACACTCTCTGGTGTATCATACATCAGGAGCCATCAGCCCCTATTATACTCCTGCTCTCCCCCTCACATCATGTCACTATGTGTTACCAGCCCAGATATCTGACCAGTCTCCTTCCCACACTCTGGTGTATCTCATACATCAGGAGCCATCAGCCCCTATTATACTCCTGCTCTCCTCCTCACATCATGTCACTGTGTTACCAGCCCAGAGATCTGACCAGTCTCCTCCCCACACTCTCTGGTGTATCATACATCAGGAGCCATCAGCCCCTATTATACTCCTGCTCTCTCCTCACATCATGTCACTGTGTGTTACCAGCCCAGAGATCTGACCAGTCTCCTCCTCACACTCTCTGGTGTATCTCATACATCAGGAGCCATCATCCCTTATTCCCCTCACATCATGTCACTGTGTGTTACCAGCCCAGAGATCTGACCAGTCTCCTCCCCACACTCTCTGGTGTATCTCATACATCAGCACAAGAGACATCTCTGGATGCAACCATGTGTGACATTACCTGTGACACACTGTGCTCTAATGTGTAATATTTCTATATGTGATACTCCGTAATCACATTCTACAGTAATAATGCTACTGAACTAGTTTTGACGATCTGTCACCACCCCATATATTTGGGGGAATGTGATCAATCAATATGTATCGTAGTGTGGCAAGGCTATGTTTTGCCAAAACAAAATGCCTTGCAACAGGTTGGTAAATGTGACCAGATGCCTTAGCCTGTCTGATGCATATCTATGTGTAGCCATCCGTTCCCTAAGATTCCGGTCAGTCTTGCCGACATAACTGAGGCCGCAGGGGCATGTAATCAGTTATATCCCAAAGCGCATAGTACATGTTAAGCGATGCCTAATGTAAAACCTCTTCCCACTTAGTGGATGGCAAAAGCTATTTCCCACCCCTAAACTGTGGCATGCTGTACAATCCAGACACCTGAAACGGCCAAAATTGACCCCAACATTCTCAGAATTTCTACTGGTGACATCAGCTTTCATCACGAAGTCCCGTATATTGCGACCTCGTTTGTAACACGGCATCACTTCAGTGTTTGCTAAATTTAAGTCCTCACCTGTTATGACAATAGGCCAGAGACTTTTACAGATGCCCCTGATAGCATCACTAGCGACATTAGAATTGTTATTCCAGGGCATTTTAGAAACATTCTGGGCCCTCACCTTAGATTTAAGTAAATCCACCCTAGGTATCTTTAAGACCTTTGCTTTAGCTAACGTAAGTTGTTTCAACTCATATCCCCTTTCAAGGAATTTCTCAGTCATATTATCAATGTGTTTCACAGCATCTGATTGAACACTACAGATGGGATGAGGTCAAGATCCCGCCGGACGGGATCCCGGCGGTCAGAATACCGACACCGGGGTCCCGACTGGTACAATCCCGACATATTTTCCCTCTGTGGGTGTCCACGACACCCATAGAGGGAGAATAAATTAGTGGCGAGCGCAGTGAGCCCGCAAGGGGCTGCGTTCTGCTCGCCCCCCTGTCAGGATTTTGCTGGTCGGGATCCCGGTGTCGGTATTCCAACCATCAGGATTCCGTCCGACAAACACAAATGAATTGGGAGAAGGGCAATCCATATTTTAGGAGCTTGGGATGACAACTCCCTGCATGCAAAGTGGTATTCCTGTTACTAGCCTTCTGATACAAGGAAATATTGACAATGCTATTAATCAAGCACGACACGTACATCCAAAAAGTTTACAGTCATAGGGTTGATAATGTACGGCACTATCAATGGACTGTCCGAGCTGTTATGAGAATCTAGGAAAGAGACTAACTCATCTCTGCTACCCGTCCAAAATCTATGTAGCAGGCATAGAAATGAATCCAGCCCGCTACATAGGGATCAGTAAAAAAGATCTTGCATTCCTTCCGAGACACAAAAAAATATAGAAAAGATTGTCTCTTGGTTGGCGCACAAAAGGAGAAAAAGATTAATCAATCTAAAATTTAACTTTTAATAATAATCAATTAAAATTGATGTGAAATATATGTGAAAAAATACTTTATTAATAAAGAGATGTCATATCTTATTACAAATATTCACTGTGTGTCACTTGTTGTATTTCCATTTATGGTAGTATTGTTATTCTAAGGATCCGGACCACTCGTAACAGTCTGAAAATTCCCAATATAAATAGACAGGAGTCCAAATGATTACTATAATTACTTGCAATTTTTCAAGTAATATGCCTCTAAGTAGAGAGCCTGAAAGGGGGCTTGTGTGGAATAAAGAGTTCCCTGTATTTCTATCTGACCTTAATTTAGGTATAATACATTCAAGTCTCCTTTCCACATTGTTACTGATTTGTTACAAAAAAGAAATGCACTTTTAATACAATACCATTTATCTGATACCCCCGTCCTGTGATTTCTCATACAGGATTATTACTTGCATGTTAACATTACCAGGCTGAGTTGTTAAAAGAAAACACACTGTGACAAATTGGACCATACAATGTTGCAGTTCCCTTTTACATTGGCACTGCACTGTAACTGTTGTAAAGTGGGACAGGTTGGTATATATAATGTGCTTGTATTCAGCTTCACAAACGTGTCACTAACAGTTTAATCCCACTGTATTGTTGATAAGGAGCCACTAAGAATAGAGAGTTACCACAGTATTTGGTAGCATATGGCTATAATTTTACACATATGCCGTGTTATTATCATGTGCCACATGTATGGTGCGGTATTTATAATATGATTAATTTCTCCTATGTATCTCACAAAGTAGAAGCAAAAGATCACTGAGACCTATATAATGAATTGTGTCTCTATTAATCGTGCAGCTGTTTCTGCACAATTGAACCACCACCAGCGTGTCTCTACAGCAGTTGTTTAGTACGAATGTAGCCTATATTGCACTGATTCACTGTGAGTGTCAGTGCGTATTATCATACAATTGTTTCTATTGTGTATATGTTTGAATCACCATTATCATATGCCCGTAGCGACTAATTGATGGTTTAATGGTGTATAGCTATCAATTCGTACATATACTGTCTCATGCACTATTGATAATATAATTAATTTCTCATGTGTTTCTCACAGAGTAAAGGCACAGGACCACTGAAACATGTATAATGTGTTATATCTGCATACATTCATGCAGCCGTGTGTAGTTTAATCAGCATATCACTGTAACAGCTGTTTAAATGTGGTCTGTACTGATTCTCCTAAATTCAATACTGTGAGTATTAGTACTTATATACATGTATTGCTTCTATTGCATGTGTGTTTAGATCGCCGTCAGCACCTCATGCAGCCGTGTGGTTGTTTAATCAGCGTATCCCTGCAACAGCTGTTTAAATGTGGTCTGTACTGATTCTCCTAAATTCAATACTGTGAGTATTAGTACTTGTATACATGTATTGCTTCTATTGCATGTGTGTTTAGATCGCCGTCAGCACCTCACTATAGCGGCTATTGATACGTATGTGGCATGTATCGTATTGGTTCACAGGGGCTCATTGCTAACGGCGTCCATACACATTTCTCCTGCTGCATATCTGTGTGGCTCTCAATTAATGGTTCCCTCGACTCTCTCCTTATCTAACTAAAATAGTGGTCCATCAGTACGAGTGATCCTAATCCTGTTACATATAACTATTAACTATTTTCCATTTTAACAAGTGATTTCAACATTTTGCAGTGAATATAGCAGGCAAATTCATGCCGCTCTGAAACGCCACCCAACGTGCACGTTTCACATCAGCTTCCTCAGGGCAAACACGATTGTCCTAACGAGGATGGCTATAAAGGGGAGATCAGCCAATCATTTCAAATTATCTTGTGACGTGATCGCATGCCACGTCATCTCTACCTGTGCTCATACTGACACCGTAATTCAGGATACATGGCTCCTTACACTGAACAAACGTTTATCACTGTTTATCAGGTACCAACATGTTCAGTGTAAGGAGCCATGTATCCTGAATTACGGTGTCAGTATGAGCACAGGTAGAGATGACGTGGCATGCGATCACGTCACAAGATAATTTGAAATGATTGGCTGATCTCCCCTTTATAGCCATCCTCGTTAGGACAATCGTGTTTGCCCTGAGGAAGCTGATGTGAAACGTGCACGTTGGGTGGCGTTTCAGAGCGGCATGAATTTGCCTGCTATATTCACTGCAAAATGTTGAAATCACTTGTTAAAATGGAAAATAGTTAATAGTTATATGTAACAGGATTAGGATCACTCGTACTGATGGACCACTATTTTAGTTAGATAAGGAGAGAGTCGAGGGAACCATTAATTAAGAGAGCCACACAGATATGCAGCAGGAGAAATGTGTATGGACGCCGTTAGCAATGAGCCCCTGTGAACCAATACGATACATGCCACATACGTATCAATAGCCGCTATAGTGAGGTGCTGACGGCGATCTAAACACACATGCAATAGAAGCAATACATGTATACAAGTACTAATACTCACAGTATTGAATTTAGGAGAATCAGTACAGACCACATTTAAACAGCTGTTGCAGGGATACGCTGATTAAACAACCACACGGCTGCATGAGGTGCTGACGGCGATCTAAACACACATGCAATAGAAGCAATACATGTATATAAGTACTAATACTCACAGTATTGAATTTAGGAGAATCAGTACAGACCACATTTAAACAGCTGTTACAGTGATATGCTGATTAAACTACACACGGCTGCATGAATGTATGCAGATATAACACATTATACATGTTTCAGTGGTCCTGTGCCTTTACTCTGTGAGAAACACATGAGAAATTAATTATATTATCAATAGTGCATGAGACAGTATATGTACGAATTGATAGCTATACACCATTAAACCATCAATTAGTCGCTACGGGCATATGATAATGGTGATTCAAACATATACACAATAGAAACAATTGTATGATAATACGCACTGACACTCACAGTGAATCAGTGCAATATAGGCTACATTCGTACTAAACAACTGCTGTAGAGACACGCTGGTGGTGGTTCAATTGTGCAGAAACAGCTGCACGATTAATAGAGACACAATTCATTATATAGGTCTCAGTGATCTTTTGCTTCTACTTTGTGAGATACATAGGAGAAATTAATCATATTATAAATACCGCACCATACATGTGGCACATGATAATAACACGGCATATGTGTAAAATTATAGCCATATGCTACCAAATACTGTGGTAACTCTCTATTCTTAGTGGCTCCTTATCAACAATACAGTGGGATTAAACTGTTAGTGACACGTTTGTGAAGCTGAATACAAGCACATTATATATACCAACCTGTCCCACTTTACAACAGTTACAGTGCAGTGCCAATGTAAAAGGGAACTGCAACATTGTATGGTCCAATTTGTCACAGTGTGTTTTCTTTTAACAACTCAGCCTGGTAATGTTAACATGCAAGTAATAATCCTGTATGAGAAATCACAGGACGGGGGTATCAGATAAATGGTATTGTATTAAAAGTGCATTTCTTTTTTGTAACAAATCAGTAACAATGTGGAAAGGAGACTTGAATGTATTATACCTAAATTAAGGTCAGATAGAAATACAGGGAACTCTTTATTCCACACAAGCCCCCTTTCAGGCTCTCTACTTAGAGGCATATTACTTGAAAAATTGCAAGTAATTATAGTAATCATTTGGACTCCTGTCTATTTATATTGGGAATTTTCAGACTGTTACGAGTGGTCCGGAT